>NC_141685.1:176087596-177496534 GCF_964263255.1 Lissotriton vulgaris
ACGAAACGAAGCATCAGGAACCACGTAGGTGGGGTTTAAATAGCTTTGGGTCTCAGGTTTTCTCACGTGTGCATGTGAAGGTGATTTGGGCCTTAGATCTTTCCCAAGTAATTCACGTGTACATGCCAAGACCGTTTACACATGCAGGAAATACCTCCTGCTCCCCCCAAAGGTCTTCGTATGTGACAGGGTTTTTCCGATGCAAGACATGGAAAGATCTGACCAATCTTGGAGTATGTACATGTGTTTCTGTTTCCAGGATCTTTCTGACGCATCATAACCATTCCAGTCAATTAAATACTGTAATCAACCATGTATATGTTTTGCATCTATAATGCGATTTTCTTCATATGCAATATTGTCTCCAACTACAACAGGTGGAGGAGGGTTGTCTTTTCGTGTGGACGGATGTAATGAATGATATTTTCCTACTTTTCTGGTGTTTCAGCTAGTTAGCTATAAAGTAATTACTCATCAAGGTCCCTTCCCAGAATGCCTAACAACAAAACACCACATTCAGACTACCTATCTGAGAAAGGAATAACATAAATAACTAAAGATACTATAGATCATAGCTCCGAGGGTATGTATAGCAACATCCTCCGAAGAATCAGAATCAAATGTCAAATCAGGTCAGCAACATCTTCCGACGATCAACGCGCACTTACGCGAGCAACGCACCCTGGTGCGAATCAATATCAAATCAGCAACGTCTTCCGACGAATCAATATCAAATCAGCAACATCTTCCGACGAATCAATATCAAATCAGCAACGTCTTCCGACGAATCATATATCAAATCAAATCAGCAACGTCTTCCGACGTTCAACGCGCACTTACGCGAGCAACGCACCCTGGTGCGAATCAACAACACCTTCCGATGAAAATCAGTACATAGCTCTTACGCTATGTTGGGTTGGTCTACCAGCAATTTAGGTATTCCTGCTTAGGAGCCGATTTCCCTTCCGTATCTACAATTACTCATTAGAGGGGAACTAGCACATCCCTCTGTAGGAACTTGGTAAAAAAGAGGCCGACCTTCCTCCACAGAGAATAAGGACAAATGATATATTCTCCCATGTAGTCATCCCTAATCATGAGCAGCGCACCTTCCCATCATCAGTTACCTGTAAGAAGGGAATCACCCATCCTTCTATACGACAGCACCTGGTTAAGAAGAACACACACTCCCTCTTAGTGACAACAAACAAATGGAATTAATGCAAATTGGGGTCTTTTATTACACAATGATGAAAGGACATAGAAAGAAATGACTTATTAATATACGTACACACATATAGAACCTGAAAATAAAGGAATAATTAGATAAAATTAGTCATACATGGAACGCCTCACCATATTATTAGACATCTGCAATCTGAAGACAGGTCCGTCTCTCTTTCCCTCTTCGGTTGGGTCAGGACTCTCTGTTCCACAAACACGACTGCACGTCTGCACCGTGATGCTTCACCAGACCGGCCAAACCACCAGACAATCATCTCACCCTCACTTGGACCCGCTTTCACTAATATAGAATGTAGTTCTCTCTCGAAGCTTCTAGAAGAACCTGCCACTATTCTCATGCGATTCCTGTACCTTTCCGTACCTGGCACACAACAGCAGCTGGCCAAGAGTTTGTTATGGTTCCAGCGCGAAGATAGCACATTCCTCCGGTAAGAACCGGTCCTTGCTGGTTCACTACTAGTGAACAAAACATTGAAACTAAAAGATTGCGTTTCACCTAAAGAGGCTTAGCAGGATGGTGTCAGAAAAGAACATGGCATCGCTTGAGCATAGGCCTTTAGTCCAAAAAAGAGCGAAAAGCAGCATATAAGGGGACATAAAGCTGTCAAAGTCTATAGGCAAGCCCTACCAACTAGGTGAAATAAAGGTCGGGAATGGACAAAACACCATACATGTTCGAATGACAGCAGCATATACTGAGATGGTGGTGGGCAACGGTCATAACCGAGCCAAAAAAGCACCAATACCTCAGTCACTATGACGAATCATGTGGTTTGAGCAAAGATACATGAAAAACTGAGTGGATGGCATATTCCGAGGGCAAAGTTAATCTCATTGAAACTGGATTCAAAATGTTATTTATGGGAAAGGGGCCAATGAACCTTGGTTTTAGTTTCTTGGGGCCTTCAATCTGGATATTTCTGGTTGATAACCAGACGAGATCCCCTACTTTATAGGGTGGTGCTGGTGTTTGTGTTTATCGACTGATAATTTAACCTTTTTGTTTATTTTTGGCTAAACTACGCTTAGCTTGTTCTTGAAATTCTCGCAATTCTGTTAATCTTTCGGTCACAGCAGGCATAAATCTGGAAGGATGGCAGGAATAGATCGTGGATGTAAACCAGTTTTAAAAAAGAAAGGGGAACAGCCTAAAGCTGCATGATAGCTATTGTTGTATGAAAACTCTGCCAACCGTAGGACCTCATCCCAATGAGCCGATATAATGGAGGTTAGGAACCGTAGACTTTGTTCAAGGTATTGATTAACTTTTTCTGTCTGGCCACCAGTCTGTGGGTGAAAAGCGAAGGATAATGCTATTTCAATTCCTAAATGTTTGCACAACTGACTCCAGAATTTGAATTGAGGGCCTGTATCGGAAATTATTTTACTGGGAAGGCCATGTAGTTTTACAATATGGTTTAAGAACACTTCACTAAATTCTGTAGCTGTTGGTAGTTTTTGTAAGGGAATAAGTGCCCCATTTTAGACAAAAGATCCACAACTACTAAAATTGCAGTGAAGTTATGGGATTTAGGCAAATCTGTGATGAAGTCCAAACTGATAGTATGCCAGGGAAGCAGAGGTATGGGCAATGGTTGTAGAAGACCTTTAGGGGATGAATGGGAGGACTTTTGCCGTGCGCACACTGGGCAGGGTTTTATATATTGTTGGACGTCCTGTCTGATGTTTTTCCACCAGAAATGCCGCTGACATAACTAAAGTTTTATTGACCCCTGGATGTCCTGCTGTACTAACATCATGATTCCAGTGTAATATTTGTTGTCGCAAGTTTTCTTGAGGGATAAACAGTTTATCCTTGTGGAAGAAGTAACCCTCAAATATGGTGTTTTGTTTCTGAGCTAGTCATTGCTGTTCATTTAACGTCTGAACACTCAATTTAACTTAGTCTAAAAAGGTGTCCGCTTGTGTGACTGCCACTATTTTTTCAGAAGGAATTATACTTTATGTATTCTTTGTTTCACTAACATCCTTTTCACAAACTAATCTAGACAAAGTGTCAGACAGGAGTTGCTTTTGTCCAGGGCAGTATGTTTTTTTAAATTTTATTTCATTTTATTTATTAATTTTTTTCCCCATTTGCACCCATGGTGGTGGGAGACAGATTAAAGCAAACAAAGATAAATCATACATAATTGTACATAAGAAGAAATTATACAATAATTATTAAAGAACATTATTGTTTAAGTCGCCAACCATTTTTCAAAAGGTGCCCAGTTCTTGGAAGCAGTTAAACGTCTTTTCTTTCCTCTAAAAGCCTGTACAGAAGTCTCTAGTTTAAACCATGCCAGCATCCTGGTCTTCCAATGACAAAAAGTAGGGGGTTCAGGATTTATCCAAAGTGATGTAATACAGAGTCTGATCATAGCCATAGCGATAAACAAAAACGCTTGCAAATGGCTCGTTTTTTCAAGAGCCGTAGAATATTCATAACCAGTAATTACCATTTCCGCTGAAATTTTAACAGAAGTTTGAGTTATCTGAGTAAGAAAGGTTTCAATTTGATTGATAAACAAGGATAGCTCCGGACATTTATAAAACATATGAACAGAATCTGCAGAATGAAATTTACATGTTGCGCAAAACGCCCCTTTACCCCCACTAACAACCCCCCATCTAACAAGCTTTGCAGGCGTATAATAAAGATTATACATAGCCATATAGCTTTGCGTACGCAGAGTACCTGAAACCAAAACAGACCTAGCTAAAACCAATGGGAATTTTAGATCAATAGAAGGTACTCCAAATTTAACTGCCCACTTGTTATTTTGGTCATCTAAATCATCAGGAAGTTGCGATAGGAGAATCTGATATAGACTACCAATTTTTTCTTATGGCCGGGATGCCTGTCACCCCTCCCAACACAATCCCCAAGGATGGGAAGACGGACACAGTTCTTGAACTTTTGGAAGGCGGGAGGGAGTTACCCTCCCGGCCGTATTTATTAAAATATGAAACAAAATTAAAACATTAAAATAACAGTTTCATATCATGTACAATTTTAATTTATGACATTACGATGCAGACACGCGTATTGGCTAACCTTAACAAGTTTCTAATACAAAGGTTCTCCTAGCCGAGTCTAGACATCCTGCAAATGCATACTAAAATAAAAATTGTACATCCTAACATTACGGGCCAACGGCAAGGTCGTAACCGGTGTCAGATCCCTACTACCAGAACTCCCCCCTCACTTGTGAGGGGCGGGCGCACAGAGGACTGTACCTCTGTGCCAACTTCCAATTTCCCTTGCCTTAGCGGGGGCCCCTTATTTAACTCGACGCCATCTTAGTGGTCGTCCGAGGACTCGTGTGAGGTGTCTAGAAGGTAGCGTAGACCCCCCTCCCACCCCACAATGCTTACCACATCCGCCGTCGCGGGAAATTCGTATGAGGGGCACGTAGCCGCCTCCTCCCCTGGGAGGGGCCTATGACCGCCTTCACTTTAGGCTGCCCCATACTTAGAGGGTGCCGCCTCCCCGTGTGAGGGGCCAATGGCCGCCTCCCCCCGGGCGCTCCCATCCATAATGGGTGGCGCCCCACCTCTAGGGATCTTGAAATTACTGCTCACCGATCATGACCTTACCGCCACAGGCCGGATAGTTGACCGGCTATCCGGACCCCCCACAAACTCCTACTAAAGGTCATGGATTTACAAACCCCTTAACCATGCTATGAAGTCTCCTATGAGTAAGACATTCCCCTCCCGGGACAGATGGACCCCATCTTCGAGATACAAGTGGCCCCCCCGGATACATCCATGTGGAATACAATGCAACTGCCCTGAGCGAAACAACCTACTAAGTTTGTTATTGACTTTCTTCACTGAATGATTCAAAGCGGTCACAGAGAGGGCCCCCCGCCACACCTTCCCGGGAATCATGTGTGACCATGCTATCGTGCACCCTGGAACCCTTCTCGCCAACCAACTAACAGTGGATAGAATTCGCTCGAGTAGTACTCGTCGACCAATGGTCACCAAATCATTGCCTCCCAGGTGTACTATGATTACAGACGGCGGTGACCTTGTCCGCCCTAACAGTCCCTCAATAAAACATTGAAATTGGTCAATACAGAGCCCGCCCCTTCCGTGGAAGGTCACCCTGTACCCGTATTCCCCAGCCACGTGAATCATGTCACCTGCTTTGAATACGTCCCCGGCACGCCTCACGTATGAGTGGCCAACGACCCACACCACTCTTCCCTCAGCCGGTGATCTTTGACCGCTGGTCCCCAGGTGTCGGGTCAACTGCACAGTCCGCCCCGCATAGCCTGCTCGCAAAACTGTAAACCAAACAGAAAACAAGAAGCGTGAGTGCATGACATTGGCTTCACAACATGTGCAACCGCACATACCTTTTATAACAGTTCGAGGACCAACGTCCCAATTGTTTCACCTTTTCAACACTCAGACCCCTGGCTGTAGCCTCTGTAGCAGCCCCTATCCGAAAGGAATGGGTCCCAAAATCGCTCGGGTCCAAGCCCGCTGCCGCGATTGCCATTGTTAGCACCCGCTGAAACTGAAACCTAGTCAGTGGGGTGGCGTCGGTGTGTCTCAGCAAGCTTCCCCCCCATGATACCGCCCTTTGCGCTAAATATTCCTTCAACGCATTTCACTGGGCACATGGGGGACCCTTGAATGCGCTGGACAACAATACTGTCCCCGATAGCTCCCTGATCGGTTTTGGACCTGGCTATTGTGACTACCATTGAATCACCCTTGATCAGAATGTGTTCTCGACACAGACCTCCCCCCGTATCCTGCTTATTCTTCGCCACCAGCTCGCTCACCCGCATAGCCCCATGGAATGCTAATGCAAAAGCGGCCCGGAACAGCACTGCCTCTGACTGGGATGAACATGTCGCAGGGAGTACGGACATTAACAGGGACAACCTTTCTAGCCCAATCGGGCGCCTCTCGTCCATTCTACGACCCTCGAGGCGTTGCCACCCACGCAGTGCCTTCTTTACCAGAAAGGATGATGTGGGGTCCTCGATGCCATGCGCCTGCGCCATGAAGGCCCGGTGCCTATTGGCCGTTGCCGCTGATCGGCCTGCCTGGTGGAGTGACACTAGAAACTTCAGGACATACTCCTCCTGCCCCCAATGATCCCCTCTTGCTGGACCCAAAAATGACCAATAGGAACGGAACGCTCCTTCGTATGCCTTCCTTGTCCTGGGGGCTAGACTTGCTCCCACGAGGTCCTGTAATCCGGGGCACCGAGTAACCAGAGAGCTTCGGGAAATGGTGCCGCCACCAAGTCCGCGGAAGGTAGATAACCCCTGAAAGCCTGCATGTGGGAACGAGAGAGTGCATCAGCCGCCTGGTTCAGTACACCCGGCACGAGTCTTGCCCTAAACTGGACGTTCAGTCTCATACACAGTAGTACAATTTCCTTCAGTAATCTCAATATCCACTTGCAGCGTGCTGCCTGATTATTTATACATTCGACCACGGTCATGTTGTCGGACCAAAATACCACTGTGCGATCACGAAACCCATCTGGCCATGCATTCAAGGCCACAAAAATGGGGAACAGCTCAAGAAACCCAATGTTACCTGTGAGCCCACTGTCGTGCCACCACGTCGGCCATGTTTGTGCCGACCATTGATTACCGAAGATGGCGCCAAATTCCACACTCCCCGCCGAGTCGGTCCATAAACCCAGCTCCTCCGAGGAAGCTGGTGGCTTACTCCACACAACTCGACCGTTGAAGTCCGCCAGAAATGCCAACCAAATGCGCATATCCTGGCGAACCTCTGCAGACAGTCTTGTGCGGTGGTGCCCTTCCTTGAGACCGACCATGGCTTGTGCAATAGAGCGGGAAAAGGGGCGGGCCATTGGTATCACTCTAAGGGCAAAGTTAAGCTGTCCCACAGCTTGCTGTAACTGATGGAGAGTTACTTTCTCTTTGCTAATGCATAGTTCTAGAGAGGCCCTGAACTTCACTACTTTTTCCTTGGGCAGACGGAAGCATCCCTTCACAGAATCGAGCTCAATTCCAAGAAACTCGAGTGAAGTCGATGACCCCACCGTCTTCCCTGGTGCCAGTGGCACACCAAACTGCTTCATGAGCGTGCAAAATTCCTGTAAAGCCTGTGCACATTCCGTGTCACCGGCTGGCCCCAAGAACAAAAAATCGTCTAGGTAGTGCATAACCTGGGCATAGCCCGTGGCCCTGGTGAATGCCCATTGCAAAAAACAACTGAATTTCTCAAAATAAGCACAAGATATGGAGCAACCCATTGGCATACATTTATCCATGTAATAGCGTCCTTGAAAAACAAAACCTAACAGACGCTGATCCTGTGGGTGTACCGGGAGCAACCGGAACGCTGACTCAATATCTGATTTAGCCATCAGCGCTCCAGGCCCCAGGCGATTCAACATGGCGACGGCCTCATCGAATGATGCGTACCGCACCGTACAGATTCCTGGGTCAATCGCATCATTTACCGAAAGACCCCTAGGAGCCGATAAGTTATGAATTAACCTAAACTCACCTGGGTCCTTCTTGGGAACTACACCCAGTGGTGAACAAACAAAATTATTGACTGGCGGGTGCCTATATGGGCCAGCAACCCGGCCACGGGCAACGTCTTTTGCAATCTTACTCTCCACCACCGCCGTATGCTGCTGAACCGATAGTTGGTTTTTACACCGTGATTCCCC
This sequence comes from Lissotriton vulgaris, assembly GCF_964263255.1. Classification (NCBI taxonomy): domain Eukaryota; kingdom Metazoa; phylum Chordata; class Amphibia; order Caudata; family Salamandridae; genus Lissotriton; species Lissotriton vulgaris. The sequence goes on from NC_141685.1 coordinate 176,095,533, forward strand.
CCGAAAATCCCCCGCCGGGATGTGGAAACCATACGAGAAGCCGTCTCGCAACACCCCAGCGGAGACATGATCAGGGTATTCATTCAGCTAGGGGATCATTGCCATGATGTCTACGGGGGTAGGTAGCGGTGCCCCTTGGTCGACATTAGACCTGTTTGGCCCCTCCTCTACCCCCTGTATCACCATTCTTGGCTCTGCACGAACTCTCAGGGTGTGAAGAGTGTCCGCACCCCGCACACTCATGCCTGAACTTACATGTCCCTTGTGGCCTCGTGCACTTGCCTCTGTTAAAGCTCCAACAGACCCCTTTTTTACCCCCGTTCCCACTACTCCTTGGTTGGTGGTCACTATTGGTGCCCGCTCGAAAGGGCGCCGCCGAATAATGGCGGGAGGGCTCCGACCCATTCCCGCCAAGCGAAGACGACTTCGTCGTGCCCGGCATGAGCTGCTTCTGCCAAGAGATGGAGTCGAAACAATCCCACTTCAGAGATGAGTCGTGCTCCTTGGCCTTACGAAACTTACGCTCATAACCCAACCATTGATTGCCTTCATATGTTTCATAGAAATCCATTATACGTGTCTGGTAGCAAGCCAATTCAGTCAACACCTCGGGCCTACGTTCCCCCATGATCGCAGTGAACATTGCAAATGCCCTGGCCCAATTAGAGATCGTCTCATCCACCCTGAATCCCGCCATTTTTGCACGCCATACGCTCGGGTGCAACAAATCCTTCTGACTTTTAACATGCTCTACCTCGTGGTGGTCGGTCAAGAGAGAAAACATATTCACATATTTATCAGCCCAAATCAATTCTTTCGTGGCCAGCGGGATATGTTGGACCACCCTTTCCCTTCTTGAGGGTAACGATCCCTCCCTTGCCATTGGCAACGGCTGCTTACCCGAATCGGTAGCTGGTCCTGCTGTTGTTCCAACGCCAGACGCCGGTCGTTCCGAGGGAACCTGAGGGGAAACAAGAGGGAGATTCGCCTTCGCAGCATCTCTCGATTGCCGCAACTGCTTCATTAGTAACCTGGCCTCTTCGGCCGTGTCTCCTGGCGCCGTAGCACCCTCGGTATTTTTGCCGAGCCATGCGGCCAACTGGGCGGCCAACTCCGGAGGCATATCCCCCTCGTTAATGGGCGTAACTACAACAGGGATCGGTTGTCCCGCGTCCGGGATCGGAACCGGGGCTTCCACTGGACTAACCGGGCTTGCCGGGGGTGACTCGGGAACTGGGGCCTCCCCCCCTGCCGCCCTATTCCTGGCCCTTTTACCTCTCCCAGCGGGGACTACTCCCGGCAATGCTGGTCCGATGACTTTCTTCGGCCTGCCCGTATTGTTCATTTCCGCCATCTGTTTTTTCATGCTCGCCATGTCCTTCATCAGCATGCGAAGCATCTGTTCGGTTCCAGCCTTCTTTCCGACCTTCTTGCCAGGCATCGTTGTCGGATATTCGAACCTTGCTGCTCGACGAGGTCCTGGATCCAAAGATTCGGAATCGCTGAAAGAGAAACACAAAAATTACAAGTTCTCAAAATTGGCTCCTTGTTCCGTCGAGGGCTCACGTGCAACGAGGAGGTGCAGCTTCCAAGCACAGGAACAAGAGGATGCTTCCTTGGATTGTTGCTCCTTTTATTCTTCTTCGGGAGGGCGTGTATCCTCCTCCGGTCTGCCTACAGGGCGTGGCCAACGGTGTAGGTGTCTAGGACAACCCCTCTTGGGCGGGAAAAAAGGCGCGCCCCGGCTACGCCGCTTCGGGCATACCAGCCGAGACACGCCTCCCGCCCAAAATGGTTTCCCGGGGGGATCCGGGCCCCCTACCATACGTTCAGGGGGACCGAGTGGTCGCCCCTTTCCATTCTTTCTTATAGATTCAACAATTGTAACTTTTTCAAACACTGTTAAATTTTGAGGAAATATTTTATCAAGAAAACTTCTCAGTTGCAAATATTTGAAAAAATGATTGGACTGCATGTGAAATTTCTCTTTCAAAAAAGCAAAAGAATCCAATTGCCCAAGATCAGCTAAATCGCCTATCTCCTTCACACCAAGAGAGATCCAAGTAGTTGCCACCCCCTCTTGAAATATCACTGGCAGTAATCCACAAGCATTTAATGGGGTATAATAATTGATCTTGGGAACATGAAAATGGCAACGGACTTTTTGCCATACCGAAAATAAAGCCCAGAGTACCTTAAATTTGTTTTTTTTTAAATAGCTCGGTTCAAGAATACGAGTTAATACGCCTTTTGTAGTATCTCCCAATGATATTGAGTATATTGATGGAGATATATGTACCGGAAGCTCAGGAATATGCCCTAATAGAGGAAAAGCAAAATGTTGAATCATAGCTGCCCAATAATAATATAATACGTTCGGAACAGTCCAGCCCCCACATTCCTGCGGGAGACATGTCCACTTGGCCGCCCTCCTTGGTTTGCGATATGACCATAGAAATCGTTGACATATTCTTTCTGCTTTTATCAAAATTAGGCTAGGGATTAACAATGGAAGGGATCTAAAAAGATATAAAAATTTAGGGAGGACAATCATTTTAAGGATATTGCATCGGCCAAACAACGAAAGATGTAAATGATCCAGCCGTTCTAGCTTATTATGAAGAGAATCAATAATGGGAGAATAATTCAGATCTGGAATCTGATCCACATCAGAGGAGATTTGAATACCGAGATATGTTGCCTCTGTAATTGTAGAAAGATGAGAGATTGGCATAGCGGTGGATTGTAAGATTTGGGTCTTTGCAATATTTAACTTATAGCCCGAAATTAAGCCAAATTGAGCTGCTAGAGACTCCAATGCTGGAAATGATCGGGCGACATTATCAGTTAATATTACAATATCATCGGCGTATGCCAGTGCCTTATATTCAATTCCATGGACAGTGATAGGAGTGATAGTCTGTGAATTTTCTATCATACATAAAAAAGGGTCAATAAATAAGGCGAAAAGAAGAGGAGAACAGGGGCAGCCTTGCCTGGTGCCCCTGCTAATAGCAAAATAATGTGATTCGGTGCCTGAAATACGGATTTTAGCAGTTGGGGATATATACATAGCTTGCAGAGCCTGGATAAACACTGGTGTGAAGCCCTTCCAGCGTAAAACACCCCATAAATACCCCCAGAGACCCTGTTGAATGCCTTTTCGTCGTCCAACAGGATCACACCAAGGGGAGAGTTTGTAACCTTTGCCCAATCTAGAAGAGCTACAACACGCCTGATGTGGTCAGTCGTATCCCTACCGGGAATAAACCCGTGCTGGTGGATAGAAACCAGAGGGAGAATTATTTGGTTTAAACGGAAAGCAAGTATCCTTGAATAGATTTTGCTGTCAGTATTGATTAGCGCAATCGGGCGATATGATGCAGGATTTAATTCGTCCTTTCCTTTTTTTTTAAAAGAACAATAGTCGATTGACGCCAGGAATCAGGAACCGACCCAGTCTGAGCAAGGCGAAAAACTTCTAGCAATTGTTGCTTGAATATATGTGAGAAAGTTTTATAGAATTCTAAATGAATAAGATCGGGCCCAGCAGCTTTACCATTAGAAAGGGATTTCATGGCGTTTACCACTTCCTCCCAGCTGATAGGCTCAGACAGAATTCGATTCTGATCATCTGTGACCTTCTGGGTGTCAATAGATTGAAAAAATTGAAAGAGACTGGTTTGTTGTTGGAAAATTATATTCATATCCTCTGTGTATAGGGTTGAGTAAAAATCCGCAAAGGCATTCATCACACCATTAGTTGTGTCTTGTACAATTCCAAACTGGTCTTTGACCTTAATAATCTGGCTAGCTACAGCCCTTTGTTGTAGGCGTTTTGCTAACACCTTGCCGGAATTTTCACCAAGCTCATACATTGAGGATCGAAATTGAAAGTATTTGGTTGCTATATCTTTATAGAAAGGCTCCAGTAAGTTTGATTTTGCTACAGCAACTGATTTCAAGCTAGCTGCTAGATCTTCCCCCATACGGATATTAAGACTTAGATCCAGTTCAGCTTGTTGAAGAGCTGCCAGTCTAATTTTAACTGTTTGCTGCTGTTTTCCAATGGTACGAGGCAAATCTCTTTGTTTCGCCACGCAATGCGGCTTTAAATGTATCCCAGACAGTACCGACTGAGGCAGTATTACTATTGATTTAGAAAAACTCTGAAATCCAAAAAGTTGTTCCTGATAAGATTTATCTAATAGGAGTTTCCTATCGAAAGTCCATGGTCTAATTTGATTGACAGGGCGATCCCAGGGACAACTGAAAATAATAGGATTATGGTCGGATATAGTCCTTGGGCTAATTTCAATCTTGACGGACCCTACAGTTTGAAGAGATATAAAGACAAAATCAATGCGAACCAACTTTTTATGAGGTATTGAATAAAAAGTATAGCCCTCTTGATTTGGATAATGATAATGCCAGAGATCAGTCAGACCATGTTCAATTAAAAGAATCCGAAGCGCCTTGTAAGCTTGGGGTTTTCATCCACCATATACCTTATAATTTGAATTGAGGGCCTGTGTCGGAAATTATTTTACTGGGAAGGCCATATAGTTTTACAATATGGTTTAAGAACACTTCACTAAATTCTGTAGCTGTTGGTAGTTTTTGTAAGGGAATAAAGTGCCCCATTTTAGACAAAAGATCCACAACTACTAAAATTGCAGTGAAGTTATGGGATTTAGGCAAATCTGTGATGAAGTCCAAACTGATAGTATGCCAGGGAAGCAGAGGTATGGGCAATGGTTGTAGAAGACCTTTAGGGGATGAATGGGAGGACTTTTGTCGTGCGCACACTGGGCAGGCTTTTATATATTGTTGGACGTCCTGTCTGATGTTTTTCCAACAGAAATGTAGCTGACATAACTCTAAAGTTTTATTGACCCCTGGATGTCCTGCTGTACTAACATCATGATTCCAGTGTAATATTTGTTGTCGCAAGTTTTCTTGAGGGATAAACAGTTTATCCTTGTGGGAGAAGTAACCCTCAAATATGGTGTTTTGTTTCTGAGCTAGTCATTGCTGTTCATTTAACGTCTGAACACTCAATTTAACTTAGTCTAAAAAGGTGTCCGCTTGTGTGACTGTCACTATTTTTTCAGAAGGAATTATACTTTATGTATTCTTTGTTTCGCTAACATCCTTTTCACAAACTAATCTAGACAAAGTGTCAGACAGGAGTTGCTTTTGTCCAGGGCAGTATGTTATGATAAAATCGAATTCACTAAAAAAAAGTAACCAGCGCATCTGTCTGGGAGTGAGTGCCTTAACTGTGGTGAAAAACTGGAGATTTTTATAGTCTGAAAATATGGTAATTGTATGCTTTGCACCCAATAAATGGTGTCTCCATTCAAGAAAGACTGCTTTAATTGTCAGCAACTTGCGTTCTGCAATGGTATAATTCTGTTTAGCTGGTAACAGTTTGCGCGAGTAGAAGGCAATTGGGTGTAAATGTCCAGTTGCAGCATCGTTTTGCATTAACACGCCTCCCAATGCAGTTTGGGAAGCTTCAGCCTCGACAAAGAATGATTTATCAGGGTCTGTGTGAATCAAAAAAGGTACTGATGTAAAAGCTTGCTTCAATTTAAAAAAAGCTTTTTCAGCGTCTAGGTTCCATTGAAATTTCTCACCCTTTCGAAGTAATTGAGTGATAGGTGTCACTATCTCAGAAAATTTAGATATGAAGCTCCTACCAGAATTGGCAAAACCTAGTACTCGCTGCATGTCTTTTACAGAAGAGGGAGTGGGCCAATTTAAAATTGCTTCAACCTTTTTTGGGTCCATGATTATTCCTTCGGGAGAAAGCCAATAACCTAAAAATGTAACCATATTTGTGTTAAATACACACTTTTCAAGTTCTACATACAAAGAATTGTCTCTTAATCTTTGTAGAACTGAGCGAACATGTGTAGAATGCTCTTCCTCAGTCTTGGGGAAGGCCAGTATGTCATCAATATATAAGATGACACAGATATCAAGTAAATCATATAGGACTTCATTGATGAAATACTGAAATGCTGCCGGGGCGTTACAGAGACTGAATGGCATTACTGTATATTCGAATAGACCATATTTCGTGCGAAAGGTGGTCTTCCATTTGTCTCCCTCCTTAATACGAACAAGGTGATACGCACTACGTAAACCCAATTTAGTATAAATACTTGATCCTTTCCTTTGATTTAGCAAGACTGAGCTAAGAGGTAATGGATAACAATTTTTAATTGTTGCCTTGTTAACTGCGCAGTAATCTATGCACACCCTCAAATCGACAGATTTTTTAGCTCCAAAGAAAAGTGGTGAAGAGACTGGTGACGTAGAGTGTCTTACAAAACCGATCTCTACAGTTTGTTTAAGTATGTTCTCAAATATTGGTTTTCAGGCTCAGTTAACTGCATCGCTGTGGCGCGAATTCCCCGCCCATGCTGGCCCCGCCTTGCGCGGGCGGAGTCATGACGGAACGGTTCCGTCATCCGCGCAGCTCAGTCGACGCCCATGACTGAACCGTTCCGTCATGAGCGTCGAAGAGGTTAAGGCGTATATCCTACTACAGGGTAAGACTGCACCAGGGATCAAGTCTACCCTGCAGTCGTACACTCTGTGTGGTGGTAATTTAGTTGCTTGGACAGTAACAAATACATCAGCATAGTCTTGATATTCGCTGGGTAACTGTGGAGAATCTTGTTGTAAGGCAGAACAAAATAATGGAGTTATGGGATCTTGAGTTTCCGAATAACAATGATTTCTGCAATAGGAGGAGTCTAAAGTGACAGTTCTTTTAATCCAATCTATTTTCGGATTATGTAGTTCTAACCAAAGAACTCCCAGTATGACACCAAAAGTGGGTGTATCAATTAGATCAAAAACAGTTTCTTCAGTGTGCCCATTTTCTCCAACTATGGCCAAAGGCTTTATATGAAACTTAATGAATCCAGAGGCTAAAGCTGAGCCGTCTACAGCTCTGACTGGTTCTGGTTCAGATTTTGCAGCTCGAGTTATTCCTAATTTACTGGCTTATTCCAAATTTAAAACAATTGCTGGTAGCCCCAGAATCAATCAGAACAGCCAAGCTGTGTCTTTCTTGAGTTGTTATAATAAAGGTTACCCTAATTGTAAAGTGCTTCGGAGTACGATTAAGAACATTAGTGGCATACTGTGAGATCTGTACTGAAGTTGTTCTCAAAGAAACAATTTATTTTTTCTCTGAGAAATCTAGTTTTCCGACTCGCTCAATGGTTTGCCTGTTATTGCTATAGCTTTCTTTTTGTTAGTTTTAACTGGATAATCCTTAGCAAAGTGACCTGCCTTGCCACAATAAAGACACAAATTGCCCTTTCGCCTGCGTTCTTTTTCTTCTGCAGAAAGTGGTCCTTTCAGACCACAAATCTGCATTGGTTCAACGTGTGTGTTCTTTTCTTCTGTTTCTTTTTTCCCATCTCTAAAATGCCAAGCTCTTAAATCACTTCTGGGTCTTTCACTCTTTCGCTCACCCAATCTGTGATCTAACGAAACCACTAGATCTAAAAATTCTGCGTAGTCCTCAGGCAAATTAACAATGTGTGCCAAAGAATCTTTTAATTCATCTCTAAGGCCCGATGGAATAAAGATATTCTTTTCTCCTCCGGCCAGTGTGTTTCTGATAACAAGCTGTTGAAATTGGTTACATAGGTTAAAAGATCCTTGGACCCCTGGCGTAAATTTAAAAGCTTGTTATCAGTTGCTTGAATAAAAACATGCTTGGCAAATAAACTGGACATAGCTGTTTTAAAGGCAGCTAGATTGTGCAATAAAGTATCATTTGTGTCAACCAAAGGCTAGCCCAGGTGGCCGCTACACCTCCTAAATAAGAGATGATGAAAGCTATCTTGGAAGTGTTGGTGGAAAAAACCTGCGGTTTACATAAAAAATGTAACTGGCATTGGCTCATAAAAGTAGTAAAATGACTACTACCACCAGTAAATAGTTTTGGGTTTGCCAAGGGAACTGGGGTTCGAGTTACCACGGTTACTTGCAGGTTCTGATCTGTCTTAGGGCCTTATGTACTAGGGGGAAAAAAAGTTAAGGGACCAAATTTACCGGGAGCAATGATAGGTTCATTTTCTCCTGGTTGTGGGTCTCTCCAATTAGTAAATTCTGGTTGGGTTCTATCCAGCTCTTGTCTAAGGGCCTGGTTTTCCTACCTTACTTCCTTCATTTCTTCGGTTAGCTTTAATACTAAAAGGGTTAACTGAGACAACTCCATGTTGTCCTGTAGTGTAGTTCCTATGTTTCCAATAGGCTCTGCGCATTGGAATAATATATCCTGTAGATTTGATGTAGGACTGAGGTCAACTAGTTCTCTATCGAAAATACTAAACTTAATTGTGTGTGTGCCAGCTAACTCAGAGGTCACTAGAAACTTTCTCGAATACACAAGAAGGGATTCGTTTCTGACAACCGCATAAACATGACAACTTTGTTTCTCAAGAATAAGAATATATCTCTCAGAGTTGTGGAAACAATAGATAAGTATTTCACTCAGTCAATCGTGCATGCTTAGTTTCTACAGAGTTGCAGAGAAATAGAGAGACAGGCGTTTTCAATAAAAGGTTTATTGAACAGTCTTCTTTCTCATGCAAGAGAAGTGAACTGCTACAATCGTTAGGCAGACTTCAAAGTATAATAAGTACAGCGTAAACAGTAATATGAAATAATACGGTAAGAGCATTATATGGTTTCTAAGCCGTATAAAAATACATACATAAATACACAGGCTAAAATACTCCCTGGTGCTTCTAAAACACGCCTACCCCAATGTACCTGAACCTAAGTCTAGTACGCTGGAAGAAGTAGGTATTGTGTAGCATAGGTTTTAGTTTTCTTAGCCAAGAATCTACCAAAGGTTTCTCTAGGTTCTTATCATCTCCATACCTTGGTTAGAATGAAGGAGGTCTGGTATCTTAGTCTCGGGACTTGATTTCCAAACACCCCGCAACGGGAGCCGGAAACACTGGAGCTGGATTCTCGGCAGGAGCAGGGCAGCTTCCTGATCAGTGCATCAGCTGGAGAGTCGGCGTCCTTCGGCACTTGCTGTAGCGAGCTGCGTCGGGCAAGTAGATAGTCGAACTGCTCCGAAACCCCGTAGTTTGCCACAGCAAGTGAATGTATATTTATACCTTGAAGGTGTTTAGGAATGCCATAGCTTGGCGTAAAGTCGGGCATATGAACGTCATAATTAACCCCTGGGGAATAGTGTTTCATTGTAAGTAACTGAGTTCTTGGAGAAATCAATATTCAAGCAAGGGGAAGTTCCCTAACTGCTTAAGCCTGTTTTCCAAAAAATCGTTATGACGTTTGGTACGGGTGGAAGTAGCCATGCCTGTATTTGGGTAGCATGGGCTTTGATTTCTATGCCTATATAAGGGCAATGTGAATTGTACCTATATAAGGGCATGAATCGGGAAAATTCACTCAGGGCCTAAAACACCACACAACACCCACTCCACTTTCCCAAGTCCGACATTTCTAAGTTCTAAACACATAAAAACTTATCTAAAACATGATATGTTAAAAACCCACCCAAAATACATAAAAAATGCATTGGAATTGGTTGTACACAAAAAGAAGCATTTGTGCTGTACGCATTTGAAGCTATGTTTCATTCAAAGCAGATCTTTTGATACTTGAAAATGCTATCCGAATGAATCACGAAAATACATTTATGAAATGGCTCTTAAATACAGAAGAAAAAGTCGAGACCAATTCATGGCAGAATATATAAACTTGTTGAATGTGGACAAGGTCAAATATTGTCTTACATGGAAGATTTTTCAAAGTATTCTGGTTCTCTATGAATAGGTCTACTTTAAGCAGATTACTTGTTGCCAAAAAATTTAAAAGTACAAATTTGGAAAACAAAAATTAATCATAGAAAAAAGAGTTCCAAAGTTATAAACTTTGTTTTGAAAAAAATGAAAAATGAAGGTCGAATTCAGAGTCTCTCAGACATTGTGTGCCAAATCAAAAGTCAGTGTAATTGTTTGGGGTAAACATCAAGCCTTCTAAGTCTGTAAAGAATTTGTCTACCATTGTAGGGGAAAGCTGGATTACCTCGTTAAGAAGGTCAATCACACATAGATGTGAAGCATCGCCATCAGCGTTTGTAGCATTAGCAATCTTCGAATTTGAATTTGAATGTGTGCCACTTTCCTCTCATACCTCAGCAGTAGCATGGTGCCTCTGTGAGATCTCCATGAATGCTGTCATCAGGATTTGTAGCCGTTGGGGACAACACAGCGCATGAGCCATTACTGGTCCAAGCAAAGTATCAACATGTGTATTAGGTAGGACCTGGCTCAAAGGAATGAGACATGCCTGGGGCACACAAGGTGTCCCTTGCATACACCGGTTCAAACCAGTCGCTGGGGCACTCCAGCCCTAGCTCTGGCGCGAAACTAGACAAAGGATAGGGGGTGTAACCACCCCCCTTCCTGGTCCCACCCAGGGGAGGGACCTAGTCGTGAGTGCAGCCCCCTTTAGGAGAATAAAGGTAGGAGCTGGTCCCATTTCAAATCAGATAATCTTGAACTTCTTCAGAAGAAGAAACTCTTGACCTTCGACGTTCTGCTCCTCAGAAGACGGAAGAATCTCCCTTGTGGTCAAGGAGTGACCACCCTGCACAAGCAGGCACCATCAAGCGCAGTTTGCTGTGTCGTCCTTCCTCCAGGAACCAGACTGCATAGCTCGACGAGACCCGGACTTCCAGACCTCTCCGACCTCTACCTACCTCTGCAGCACAGCTGAGATCCGTCGGTGCGACGAGACACGTGGGACCGGCCATCATCAGAAACCTGCACTTCGCTTACCAGCACGACCGCCGAGGGTTCCTCGAGAAAGTACTTTAGGGTTGGGAAGCCCTGACCCTGAGCATCACTTGCACCAAAGACCAGCCCCCCAGCCTCCACGAGATCTGTGTGGGGCCCTTTTGCCTGGTTGCTGCTCTCCTCGTTGTCTGGTCACTTGTCGGCTGGCTTGTGGCCTTCCTGACAACGAACTCCTGAATCTACACCACTGGTCTGGTTGCTCCAGACTGGCCCTTGCTTCCCTGCAAAGGAGAAGTACCCCGGACCCTCCTGGTTCGTGCTAGTTGCCATCTTTGCTTGCCGCATGGGCATGCATTTGCCAAGGCCTGTTGTTCCGATCTTCGATCCAACACCGCCATCAACAGAAGCCTACGTGGGACAGCTCCTGCCTCCTGCCTCCTGCCTGGTCTTCGACAACGCCTTCTGGTCCGTGCAGCTGCAGAGTCAAGCGTCTCCTCTTCACCTGATCGCGACAACATCACCTGGTTCCACTCTGGTTCCACTCCGGTCACGGGCTAGTGACTGTGAACATTGTCCCCTCTGCTTTCAGGTCTTCATCTTCCTTGATCCGCCCTTGGATCCATCCGGACACCTCCACCTGGTCGCCTGCCAGCATTTTTGTCTTCAGGCTCCATTAACATCAACGAGGAAACCCGACACAACTTCAAGCCTATACACCCGCAGCCCCATGGGTTAGGTAACGTGGGCATCTCGGTGCTCCTGTAGGGATAGACTATCCAAGTGTCCAGTTCCACAGTCGTTTTTGTCCTAGCTAGTTGGAAACGTCCGTAATCTGTAACTTTGTAAACTGTAGGCTCCATAGCCTTTGTTCCGCATCTCGCGTGTGAGTTTCCACTCTGCATGTGAGTCCCGTGGGCCTCCTGCTCCTTACTTACGGTTAGGGTAGCGTAGTCCTAGCGGTCCTCCAGCCTCTGGACCTACTGACATTCCATTTTCATAGTATATGGTTTGTCGTGCCCCTAAGGCACTCTTGTAATTTGTGCGACTACTCGTATTCCTCCTAAGTCATTGCCATGTGCTTAGCCCTCTGACCTCATAAAGAGTTCAGAGGTGTATGTTATAAATAAATAGACTGTTTATTTTTATAACAACCTGTGTGGTGTCCTTTCATTTGGTATTCAAAGGGTTATATGTGGTAAAACAGCTGGCTTCACATGCCATAAAGAGTTTAGCCTAAGACTGCTCTCCTACTAGGATAGCTGGTCTATAAGGTTGACTTACAACCAATCACCATAAGGGTTGTTTTAAATGATACAAAGTGATCACTAGAATAGTGAGCATTATATATCAGGCCAACTTCTCACAGGGGAGCAGTGGAGTAAAAGACCAAAATAATCCTCTATTGCCTCTATAAAGTTTTTAGTATTGATTAGGTGTTTGGAATTTTGGTGCTGGTTCTTTGATCCCCTAGAAAGATGGGTGAGAAGGGAGGGAAAACAATAAAAATTAAAATCCTGTCCTGGAATGTCAATGGTCTTAGAGTACAAGCGAGGCGGTATAAAATTCTACAGTACCTGAAGGATTGTTCAGCCCAGATCATCATTGTGCAGGAAACCCACCAAAGAAAGGAGGAGCCCTTGGATCTTTTTAGGGCCTAAAACTGGATCTCTCAGGTAGCTTGCACATCCCATACGGCTGTAACAAAGGGGGTGGTGATTTTAGTAAAGAGAGGGGCACAGGTGGTTCTTGGGGCACAGATTTCTGACAAAGCTGGAAGGTGGCTAATCGTTAAAGCTAAGGGGCAGGCCTTTACTCTAGTGGGATATTATGGTCCACGCAAAGATGATGTCTCTCCTTTAGGAGATTTGCTAGCAGAATTAATAGAATCTCCGGATCCAATCATTATGGCAGAGGACTTTAATACTGTTTTAGATCATTCCCTAGATAGAACTTCACGCAGCAGCGCATGCGTCAATCCAAAGATGTCCACATTTATCAAGCAAATTATGGCTCAGCTGGGGCTTTGTGACATCTGGAGACAGAAGGTTGGGAAAATAAAAGGCTTTACCTTTTATAATAAAAAAATATAGGCACCAGTCGAGGATTGACTACTTCCTTATCAACAGTAATGTGGTAGATTGGATCCAGAAGGTTGAGCATGTGGGAGTTCATCTGTCTGATCACTCAGCTGTGGTCCTACATTTGAAGTCACAGGAGAGAATCCCCCACTTCAGATGGACTCTAGACTGCACAATTCTGCAAGAAGAATAAGTTAAGGCAGCACTCTCTAGGGAGACAGAAGAGTTTTTCCATCTCAATCAGGGGTCAGCAGCACACAGAATAATTTGGGATGCTTATAAAGCCTTTCTGAGGGGTAGATTAGGGGCTTTGGCAGCTGAAAAAGACGCAGTTACTACAAAGAGGTGTCAACAGTTGAGGTACAGGTTCTGGCCCTAGAGAAAGATCAGACTGATCCCACGATAGACGAAGAAGCCCGGGAAAGTCTGCTTCAAAAAGTGCAGTAAGCAAAAGGTAAGATGGCAGTAATCCTACAAGAAAGGATGAGGAAGAAATAGGATGCCAGTAAATTGGCTTATTTCGAATATAGTGAACGCTGCAGTAAGCTGCTGGCCTGGAAGGTCAAAAAGGAGCAGGTGAGAAGCAGTATGGACCAGGTTAAATGTGAACAAACTGGCGACCTTATTAGTGACAATAGGGAGATTGTGCATGTTTTTCACAGCTATCACGGCAGGGTATACCAAGAAGATCTAAAACCCACCCAAGATGAGGTCGAAGCTTGGTTGGGACAGGGCTCAAGTAGCACCCTCTCAGCATTGAAGAGCAGGCAGTTGAATCAGGAGATTGGGGAAGGGGAAATAGGACAAGGTAAGAAAGGAAAAGCCTCTGGTCCCGATGGCTTACCTCTTGAGGTATACAAAGTACTGGCCAGTGTACTAAAACCTATCTTTGTAGAATTCTTTAACGAGTTCTTTTTGAAGGGGGCTAACATGCCAGCCTCATGGGATGAGGCTAACATCTCTCTAATCCTGAAGCCAGGCAAATGCCCAAAACATTGTGGTTCGTATCGGCAAATATCTTTGCTGAACTGTGATTATAAGATCTTTGCAAAGATATTAGTCAACAGGTTAAATGGACAAAGTTGTCATGTTTATGCGGTTGTCAGAAACGAATCCCTTCTTGTTCATTCGAGAATGTTTCTAGTGACCTCTGAGTTAGCTAGCACGCACAAGTAATTAAGTAAATTTACTCAATAAAGACATACTGACCTCAGTCCTATGTCAAAACTATAGTGTATATTATTCCAATGCGCAGAGCCTATTAGGGATATAGGAACTACACTACAAAGACTGCTGTGTGCAGACCTGATAGCTGGCAGCACCCTGGAGTATGTATGTATAAATCAGATTATGTTGGAAGTAACCTGCAATACAGAGGCAGGCAGCACCCTTCCATAGAGTAGGATTTCTCAAAGTGTTTTATTTCCTGGCACATTAATGGTGATAATCTTTTAACTGGCAGAAAAACAACACTGACCATACGTTTTCCTGGGTTTGTCTTTAAAATGACGTACACATTAGGAATGGCATTTCGTTCTGCTGGAATAATAACACAAGTTATCTTGCACTCTGCTATGATGTTACATAGCTTGTTGGCTGCAATGCATTCCATGTTTCATTCAAACATGCTTCCTACAGGGCACATACATGATTTGCTGCAGTAGAGAAATAATCAATCAATCAATGCATTTGTATAGCGCGCTACTCACCCGGAGGGTCTCAAGGCTCTTGGGGGAGGGGAGTCCGCTACTGCTCGAACAGCCAGGTCTTGAGTTGCTTCCTGAAGGAGAGGTGATCTTGGGTCAGGCGGAGGTGGATGGGGAGGGAGTTCCACGTCTTGGCAGCCAGGTAGGAGAAGGATCTTCCTCCCGTTGTGGCTCTTCGGATGCGGGGGACGGCGACGAGGGCGTGGCTGGTCGATCGAAGCTGGCGGGTGGGAGTGTCGAAGTTCAGGCGGTCGTTGAGGTATCTTGGGCATTGGATGTGGAGAGCTTTGTGTGCGCGGGTGAGGAGTCGGAACGTGATTCTCTTGTTGACGGGGAGCCAGTGCAGGTTTCTTAGGTGTGCGGAGATGTGGCTGTGTCGGGGGATGTCCAGGATGAGTCGTGCTGAGGCGTTCTGAATACGTTGAGGTCTTTTCTGGAGTTTTGCAGTGGTTCCGGCATAAAGGGAGTTGCCGTAGTCCAGACGGCTGGCGACGAGGGCCTGGGTGACCGTCTTCCTGGTTTCCGTGGGGATCCACCGGAAGATCTTCCGTAGCATGCGTAGGATGTTGAAGCATGACGAGGAGACGGCGTTGACTTGTCTGGTCATGGAGAGGGAGGAGTCCAGGATGAAGACCAGGTTGCGTGCGTGGTCCGTTGGTTTGGGTGCGCTGCCCAAGGCAGGGGGCCACCAGGAGTCATCCCAGGCGGAGGGCGACGATCCCAGGATGAGGACTTCCGTCTTATCTGAGTTCAGATTCAGGCGGCTGCTCATCATCCACTCGGCTACGTCTGTCATCCCTTCGTGTAGGTTGGTTCTGGCGGTGGCGGGGTCGTTGGTGAGGGAGAGGATCAGCTGAGTGTCGTTGGCGTAGGAGATTATGTTGAGGTTGTGTTGGCGTGCGATGGCCGCTAGGGGGCTCATGTAGATGTTGAACAACGTGGGGCTGAGTGATGATCCTTGTGGTACGCCGCAGATGACTTCGGTGGCTTCTGATCTGAACGGGGGGAGGCGGACTCTCTGTGTCCTTCCGGCGAGGAAGGAGATGATCCATTCCAGTGCCTTCTCTTGGATTCCGACGTTGCTGAGGCGCTGCACTAGGGTGCGGTGGCAGACAGTGTCAAACGCCACGGAGAGGTCCAGGAGGATGAGGGCAGCTGTTTCCCCATTGTCGAGTGTTGTAATGTGCATGTCTTGTACATCCTCCCTGTGTTTCCCCCCTGCTGTCCTGCTTGGCCCTTGATGATGTAATTGGAATGTTGGTGGGTTGTTGAGTAAGCAGATGTCAGTTGGCTTATGTCAGTTGGCTTGAAGGGCTGAGCAGTGGAACTGCTCCTGGTGGGGTCTCTTGATTGACTCTTGATTATCTCCAATAAACTTATGATCCAAATATACCTACAGACTATGGATCTTCTTTGATTGTAACATCGAGCAGGGCTCGGATGTCGTCAGTGGCTGCGATGAGGGCGGTCTCGGTACTGTGGTTGGCCCGGAAGCCGGACTGCTAGTGGTCGAGGGATCCATTCATCTTGAGGAAGGCGGCCATCTGTCTGTTGACGGTCTTCTCGATGACTTTGGCAGGAAACAGGAGGAGCGAGATGGGGCAGTAGTTTTTGAGGTCGGTGGGGTCTGCTGATGGTTTCTTCAGGAGGGCACTGAGTTCGGCATGCTTCCAGCTCTCCGGGAAGGTTGCGGTGTCGAAGGAGGCGTTGATGATGTCCCGTAGATGGGGGTACGATGACGGAGTCGGTCTTGTTGAAGACGTGGTGAGGGCAGGGGTCGGTTGGAGATCCGGAGTGGATGGAGTTCATCGTGCGGATGGTGTCTTCAGTGTTGATCGGGGTCCAGGTGCGGAGGGTGGTGGGGGGGGGGCGTAGCTGCGGTCGTAGGGTGCGTTGGCTGTGTGCCGAAGCTGTTGTGTATGTCTGCGATCTTGCTGTGGAAGAACGACGCGAGCGAGTTGCAGAGGTTTTGCGATGGGGTGATGTCGTTGTTTCCAGCGCTGGGGTTGGAGAGCTCTTTGACAATGTTGAAGAGTTCCTTGCTGTTGTGGGCGTTGTTGTCCAGTCGTTCCTTGAATGCGGTTTTCTTGGTGGTGTGGATCAGTTGGTGGTGTTTTCGAGTGGCGAGCTTGAGGGTGGTCAGGTTGTCTGGTGTTGGGTCTCTGCGCCAGGCTTTCTCGAGGGCTCGGCAGTTCTTCTTGGAGCTCTTGAGTTCGTCGGTGAACCAGGATGCTTTCTTGCTGCCGGGTCTGCTGGGAGGGGCCCTCAGTGGGGCGAGGTCATCTGCGCAGTTGCTGATCCACCTCGTGAGGTTGTTGGCGGCATGGTTCTGCGTGGAATCTGTTGCTGCTGGTGGTGGTGGATCGTGGTCCTACTGAAGCTGAAGTGGACGCAGCTGTGGTCCGTCCAGTGGAGTCCGGTGGCGTGGCTGAAGGAGATGTCCTTGCTGGAGGAGAAGACGGGGTCAAGCGTGTGGCCGGCGTAGTGGGTGGGGGTGGTCACCAGCTGCTTGAGTCCGAGGTTGGCGAGGTTGTCCAGCAGGGTGGTGGTGTTGCGGTCATTGTTGTTCTCCAGGTGGACGTTGAGGTCCCCGAGGAGGATGTAGTCAGCGGAGGGGAGGGCGTGCGGGCTGATGAAGTCGGCGATGTCTTCGCTGAATTATGTGCGTGGTCCCGGGGGTCTGTAGATGAGGGTGCCTCTGAGGGTGGTCTTGGGGTCGGTGTGGATCTGGAAGTGCAGGTGTTCGGCGGCTGTGAGGGTGTCGTCGGAGTTGGTCGTGATACGGATGGTGTTCTTGTGGACGATGGCAATGCCTCCTCCCGTCTGGTTGGCGCGGTCCCTCCGGGTGATCTTGTATCCGTCCGGGATGGCGATGGCGATGTCGGGCGCTGAGGAGGCGTTCATCCATGTTTCCGCGAGGAAGGCGACGTCTGGAGATGTCGAGTCGAGGAGGTTCCAGAGTTCCACGACGTGTCTGTGGACGGAGCGGGTGTTGAGCAGGATGCACTTGAGGTGGTTGCTGCTGGGGGTCGGCTTGGTGGGTGCAGTGCAGGTCCGGATGCAGGAGAACTTGCAGGACTGGCAGGTGAAGGGTCTGTGGGTGCGTCTCGGGGTGGCTCGGTAGCAGCCGGGGGTTCGGCCGGTGTTTAGTGCGTTGAGGGTGGCGGCGTCGTAAGTCCGGCGGGTGGGGTGGCCTCTGCGGGGGCCAGGGGTTCTGGCGCGGTCCAGGCACGGACGGGCGCCGACGGGCTTACCTTTGGCCCACCTTCGGCGCTCAATCGGTGCTCCCGCTGCGCGCGTCCGCTGCGCGGTTGCTCTGGGGGCGTCATAAGTAAGGAGCCGGGAGGGAGGAGCAGCTGGGTGGCGGGAGCGGGGCGGCGAATGAAATCACAGGGGGGCGCGGGGCCGCAGGGAGTCAGCGGCGGGAAATTCCAAGAAGCAGCGGGCAGCGGGAAATTCCAAGGAGCAGTGGGAAATTCCCAGGAGCAGTGGGAAATTCCCAGGAGCAGCGGGCAGCGAGCTAAGGAATCTGCAGGCAGGAGGCGCAAAGGCAGGCAGGAGCGGCAGCAGTGAGTGGGGCGACCAAGCCCTGTGGAGGGCTGAGCGTGTGTACTGTGGCGGACTCAGAAATATTGAAAAACTTCATGATTTCTCTTCCAGCACTTCATAGTAAAACCTTTCAATTTTTGACTCAATCATTTGGCAGGAACATAACTTAATACTGTTAAAATAGTTGTGATGGGGAACATTCATGTGGGGTTAAGACTGGCTCGACCAGAGTGCTTGCTGACTTGGAGGAGTATGGAGATGACCCCCTTGCCTCAAGCCAGCGATGCTTTGCTGCAGGCTCATTTGCCTCGATGGCTGGTCAACAGTTTGAGGAGGAGGAGGTGAAGAGCTGTCTAAGTGTGCCCTGAGGCTGGCATTTCAGTACATCCCTGAGAAGTGAGCTTTGAGTCATGTAGTGTTCCTGTTATACCACGTGCAATTCACCCTCCAAAGACTGAATCATTCTTGGTTGTGAAGGGCGGCTGATTCTGATAGGGTGCTTGATAGTTTTCCAGAAACTCATGGTTCGAGGCATATGATCTACAGAGTAGTACACTGCATTAGATCGCCACCTGGTGTTGGGCTCGGATGAAGTCTTTGTTAGTCCCGATAGGTGACTCCTCCCTTGGGAAATACTGCGCATCGGCATCGGCTTCATCCTCAGATTGTTTTTTTCCGCCACTGGGTTCGGATGAAAGTTTCTCCGCTCCGGCCTGCAACTACGATGCGCAGAACTTCATAAAACATATACTACCTTCCTTCGATATCGACTGCGGCACCTTTCGACAACGAAGTTTCCATTCCGGCCATCCAAGTGGGCCCTTTGGCCTATCGACGCCGTGCGGCCTGCACCATATGGAAAGGACTCCATTCCGAAAATGCCCAAAATGTCAAGCAAAGTTCCCACATAGCGACCACCACGAGGTTTGTAACCTCTGCCTGTCGCCGGACCACAACGAGTCGACCTGCACAGCCTGTGCTTCCTTCCCCTCGAAGAAAACCATCCGAGATCGCAGGGCCCGTCGACACGAGATGAGGAGAACAGCTCCAGCACCGGAAGACATCTTCGGCGAGGTTCCACTCGTTCCCGAAGAATGTAAATGTAAATGTAAATGTATTGGCATTTATATAGCGCACTACTTACCCGTAGGGTCCCAAGGCGCTTCGACCGCTGCGAAACTCTTCCTGGCTTCCCTGAGAGATGGTCTGTAATGGGTATCTCCAGGGTGAGACCAGGCATCCCCGGCGGTCTGGTGGGGCCGTTAGTGAAGATGAGGCAAGCTAATGCCCAGAGTTGCCGAGTGTGATCGCTGATCAGAGTGGGCACCGAGGCGAGAGAATTATCGAGTCCGCTGACCCTGGTCCAGAAACCTGCCGCGCCGGGAATCGAACCCTGGTCCCGGGCCGTCCTCTGCTCTCGGGTCTGCCGCCTCTAACCAGTGAGCCACACCAGACTCACCGATCTCCTGATCTCCTGATCATCTCAGAGGCAGATGACTCCGACGACTCCATTCCATCGGGTCAGCGCGTAAGTACTACTGCCCCGGCCACACATATGCCCAAACAGAAGGCAAAGATCAGCACTCTGCCTGCTGGGCCCAGTCGAGACCAATCATCTACTTCGAAAGTCCCGCCTTCAGGCTCTACTCCGAATAAATCTTCCACGCCAAGAGTCTTCCGTCGAAAAAATGTCCTCCGCCTTCCGGTGCCTCGTCACCGAGCAAGACTCCGTCGGCACCGAAGCCAAAACACCCTTCGGCTCCGACACCGAAAGAAGTGCTGATACCGAAACCTGTTTCAATCCCGAAACCGAAACCAAAAGACGCACCTGCTCCGAAGCCGCACACGGTGCTGAAAGACACACAGCCTGATTCTGAGGCCTCCAAGCCCTCGAACATGCCTTCCAAGCCAAAAACAACGCCTTCGGCGCAGAAACCTAAGCCGCAGGAGGCTCTAATACCTTCCAAGGCTTAGGACACTAGACAACCTACGCCGGCTCCGAAAAAACGTCCAAGAAGGTTGTGCCTCAAGAGGACCTTTTTCAACTAGATCCTCAACAGAAAAAGATCTTCATCGACCCGAAAACCAGTCATGTTGGTGCCACACCGCTTAAGAAGAGACCTACAGCTACACCACCTACACCTGTGATTCCTGCCAAAAAGAAGGACTGTGTAACCTCTCCAATGCACTTTTCCTTTCCTGTCTCTCCTCCTTTTCCCGCTCCTCCCTATATTTCACTTCAAACCTCTCCTATACAGTCTCCTTTGTCACCACATTCGCCACAGAATGATGATGAATATGATTTGGGTGGAGGGGACGGGGAAGGAGACACTGCATACCCTGTAGGCGAGGGCACGTGGAATTTTCCATACACAAAACCTGCGTCTGGGTGGGACTTTCCATACCCTGCAAATTAACCTGATGTCCCCGAGACACCCTCAAACCCATCTAAACCTTCTCCTCCTGAGGATACTATTGGTTTTGGACAGCTGATAAACAGAGCTGCTACATACCATGGTGTCTCCATACATTGTGAAACCATTGAGGAAGATTTTCTCTTAGATACTTTTGAGCAGTCTCAGAGATCCGCTCAAATTCTTCCCATGATCAAAGGAGTGGTTAAACATGCTACTGAGGTCTTTAAAGATCCTGTGCGTACCAGAATTTTGAACCCCAGGATTGAAAAGAAATATAGACCTGCACCCTCAGACAGAGTCTATATTAAAGGACACCTACCACTAGACTCCTTAGTCCAATGCACGTAAAAGGGCCAATTCTCAGACTTCTGGTGAAGCTACCCCGCTGACAAAGAATCCAAAATTATTGATGTGTCAGACTGATGCTGGACGCCGGACTCTCGGTTTGATCCACGGCTCCGGCGGCAGGTCAGCCCATCACCATGTGACTCCGGGCAATAGCTCACCTAATCTTCCCTACAGCCCCCAGTTCCGGGATACCTTCGGGTAGCTGTGCGCTTTACAAATACTGGATTTATTTAACTACGTAAGACTGTCTGTAGCTAACCAAATGATAAAAAGTATCAGCTGCCTGTATTTACTTGGGAACAGTGGAACTGAGTCTGCTACTGAAGAATCCTGCCATCCTATTGGCCTGTGAAGGAAGAAGCCTGTTAAAATGTATTTATTTTGAAAGTTTTCTGTAGTGCAAACATGACCAACTCGGGTATCAGAGCGCTTTACAGTTTATACAACAAGAGGGAAACAAGCAATCAGAAACACAACCAACAAAGCAAAAAATACACAATAATGAAGGGATTCTCGCGACCATAGAAGCTGGGCAACAGATCAGCAACTGTGACCTCAGTGTGCACTGGAATAGCCAGTCTGAAGCAGAGATTTCTTCATCAAGAGCCCTTTGACTTCCTTTTTGAAGAGGACAATGGAAGGATTCATCCTGACTTCAGGGGGGGGGGGGGGGGAGGGAGTTCCAAATCCTCGGTGCTATACCTGAGAAGTCTGGATTGTAGGTTTTTTTCTTCTTGAATTTTGTTTGTTTGAGCAATAGTGTGCTGGAGCTTCTGGAGGCTCTCGCACCGCATGAGAGCTCCAGTTTCTGAACGAGGTACAGAGGGGTGTTGAAGTGAATGGCTTTGTCTGCCATGCATGCAATTTTTAATTGTATCCGAGCTTCATATGGCAGCCAGTTCAAGGACAAAAGGTCAGGGGTGATATGGTTGTATTTCTTGACGCCTGTTACAATCCTAGCAGCAGAGTTGAGTGCAGCCCTAAGAGGAGCTGTCTTCACTCTAGGTAGGCCGCAGAGGGTTACACTACCTTAGTCCAGCTTAGATATCACTAAGGCTTGCTCTGCCGCCTTGAGTTCATGAGCAGAGAGGTAAGGGTTGAGTTTCCTTAGAATACTGAGTTGGAAGTTCGCTCCTTTGGTGAGGGAGCTGATGTGCTTCTGCATGTTCAGACTTTTGTCTAAGATAATTCCCAGAGAGGTTGCAGAATCAACAAGGTGCGGCCTACAATTCAGAGCAGTGAGCTGCTTCAACCATTGTTCAATGACCTGGGATTGCTTGTGTGGTGCGATTAGGAGGAATTCTGTTTTGAGAGAGTTTAACTTCAGGGTGGTTGCGTGTCAGCCAGCTTTGAGTTTCCAGTAGGACTGTGTTGAGGGACAGGATGTCCTCAAGGGAGGCAATCTTCAGGTATAGCCGGGTGTCATCCACATACATGTGATAGTGAATGCTGGATGATTTCAAAATTTCTTTCAAAGGCTCCATGAAGAGGTTGAAGAGCGTGGGTGAAAGCGCTGAACCCTGTGGGACCCCAAGAGTGACTGGCGAAGTATGAGAGAGAGACTGGTTGACCTTGAAGCTTTGGGATCTGTTATGAAGGAATGTGGAGAACCAGTTTAATATAGGCCGAGACAGCCCCATTCTATGTTCGAGGAGGTCAATTAGGTTATCGTGTTTGACGGTGTCAAATGCTGATGGAAGGTCGAGAAGGATCAGTAGGTAGGATTCATTTTGATCCAACATTCTTACCACATCATCGACAATGTGAGTTAAAGCAGATTCTGTATTATGGCCCGGGCAGAAACCAGATCGACACTGGTCCAGAAGTTGGAAGTGATGGATGTGGGTACATAGTTGGCCGAGAACACATTTCTCCAGGAGCTTTGCCAATGTGGGGATATTAGAGATTAGGCAAAAGTTATGAAGGTCGGTGTGATCTGCAGATGGTTTCTTTAGAATTCAGGGTAACTTGACCTGATTTTAGGCAATCTGGGATACATTAAGGAAGTCCAAAGTGTCCAACGTGGGAGCAGGTGGTTCTAGAAACCTGCAATGGCTCCCCGTCAACAAGAGGATATCCTTCAAGCTCCTCACTCACGAACACAAGGCACTCCACAAGACCGGTCCAGCCTACCTCAACGGACGGCTCTCCTTCTACATCCCCAACCGCCAGCTACGGTCCACCGACCTCTCACTTGCCAATGTCCGCGCATCCGAAGAACAACCACTGCCCACCTCGCCGCCAAGACATGGAACACTCTCCCACTGAGCCTACGACAGACCCAAGACCTGCTGACCTTCAGGAGGATACACAAGACCTGACTGTTCGATCAGTAGCGCCCCCCATCGCCTTGAGAACCTTGCAGGTATGTAGTGCGCTCTACAAATGATTGATTGATACAACCACACATACACACACACACACAACCACACACATACACAACCACACAAAACCACACACAACACCACGCACATAACTACACACACAACCACACACACAACCACACACAACCACAAACACAGACCCACACACACAGAACCAGACCAACCAGACATCCACACACACACCCGCACCCACACACACAACCACACACAACCACTACCACACATACAACCACACACATAACCACACACACAATGACACACAACCACACACACAAGCACACACACAACCACACACACAACCAAAACCACACATACAACCACAAGCACAACCACACACATAACCACACACAACCGCACACACACAACCGCATACACCACCACACACACAAGCACACACACAACCACTCGCACACACACAATCACACACACAACACACACAAACACACACCCAACCACAAACACAATACCCACAACCGCACACACACAACCATAACCACACACACAAGCACACACAGAACCACACACACACACCGCACCCTACCACACAAAACCACACAAAAACGCACACTCAACCACAACACACAACCACAAACACACACACAAGCACACACACAACCACACACACACAGCCACAGACAAACACAACCACACACACACACAACCACACACACACAACCACACACACAATGACACCTACAACCACACATACAGCCATACATACAACCACACATACAATGACACACACAACTACACACAACCACAAGCACACACAAGCACACACACACAACCACAATCACACAACCACACACACAACCACAATCACACAACCACAACCACACACACAACCACACACACACAACCCCACACTACCACACACACAACCGCACACACAACCACACCCACACAAAACCACACCCACACACAACCAAACACACCCACAGCCACACACACAACCACACACACCTAACCACACATCCACACACACACCCACACCCACAACCGCACCCACACACAACCACACCCACACACAGAACCACACACAACATCACACAACCACACACAACCACACACACCGCACACACAACCACACACACACACAACCACGCACACACAACCACGCACACACAACCACACACAACATCACACACAACCACACACACAAACAACCACACACACAACCACAAGCACACACACAAACACACACACAACCACAAACACAACACCCACAACCACACACACACACACACACAGACACACAGACACACATACACACACCACACACAACCGCACAAAACCACACACAACCACACAGAACCACACACACAACCACACATACAACCACATACACACAACCACACAGAACCACACACACAACCACATACAACCACAAGCACACAACCACACACAACAACACACAAAAAATCACACACTCAACCACACACACACAAAATCACACACACAACCACACACAACCACACACACACAACCACACACACATACAACCACACACGCACACAACCACACACACACACAGCCACACATAACCACAAACACAACCAAACACACAACCACACCAAGCACTGGCATAGCCAATAGGTCTCGCCTTTGGGACCTTATAGTGTTTAGCCATGCAACAGTTGATGTCGTTGCACCAAGGATATTGTGCTGCAGAACTAAATACTTAGAAGGGTCCTAAAGCGAGACCCATTGGCTACGCCAATGCTTGTTCTTGTAGGCTGTTACCTTTGGTTTAAAGGGAAAGATGTTGTAGTGTGTGACCTTAATGCTGCAGTTTTCATTTCATTACCATCATTTGCTTACGCTGGAGAATTGCCAGGGTGCAGGAGGTTTGCTGTTCCAGAGTTCTTTCTTCAGCTTCTGGGCAGTTGTCGCTCTGTGGCGATCTGTGGTCCTGTTTCTCTGCTCTTCTTGTAGCAGCTCCTATCAGAGCTTCATCCATCCGCCAACGATAATAACCAGCACACAACACAGTCTGTGATGGCTACGTATATCTGCTCGGCGCAGTTAGAGCGAGGATAAAGTTCTCCGGGTATATCAGGTTGTGACTGTAACCTAAGGGCTTAAGATGAAATGAAGATCTTACCTCCTTCTTGAGTGGCTCCAGACTGCTGTGTGCAGACCCGATCGCTGGCAGCACCCTGGAGTATGTATGTATAAATCAGATTATGTTGGAAGTAACCTGCAATATAGTGGCAGGCAGCACCCTGCCAACAAGTAGGATTTCTCATAGTATTCTATTTCCTGGCACATTAATGGTGATAGTCTTTTAACTGGCAGAAGAACAACACTGACCATACGTTTTCCTGGGTTTGTCTTTAAAATGACGTACACGTTAGGAATGGCATTTCGTTCTGCTGGAATAATAACACAAGTTGTCTTGCACTCTGCTATGATGTTGCATAGATTGTTGGCTGCAACGCATTCCATGTTTCATTCAAACATGTTTTCTACAGGGCACATATATTATTTGCTGCGGTAGAGAAATAATGCTCCTGTGTACTGTTGCAGACTCAGAAATATTGAAAAACTTTATGATATCTCTTTCAGCACTTCCTAGTAAAACCTTTCAATTTTTGACACAGTCATTTGGAAGAAACATAACTTAAAATAGTTGTGATAGGGAACATTCATGTGGGGTTAGGACTGGCTCGACCAGAGTGCTTGCTGACTTGGAGGAGTATGGAGGTGGCCACCTTCCCTGGTCCGGTGTGGAACCAAGCCAGCGATGCTTTGCTGCAGTCTCATTTGCCCTGATAGCTGGTCAACAGTTTGAGGAGGAGGAGTTGAAGAGCTGGCTAAGTGTGCCATGAGGCTGGGATTTCAGTACATCCCTGAGAAGTGAGCTTTGAGTCGATGTGGTGTTCCTCTTATACCACGTGCAATTCATCCTCTCCAAAGTCACAAGAATTCCTGGGTGTGAAGGGTGGATGACTCTGATTGGGTGCTTGATAGTTTTCCAGAAACTCATGTTTTTGATTGTTCATGTTTGTCAGTAGTTAATTAAACACGCCCAGGGGTTTTATCTCTTCAGTTGACACAAGCTGCAATAAAAGTTTCTTTCTCGTTGCAAAAAAATATGAACGGCTGACGAGCCTCTGTAGATCGAAGAATGGAAGGACTGGGGAACTGTCATTCATCTCACTGCTAAGCAGAGCAGTGTCATGCTTCACCATCTCTCAGGCCTCTGATTTTAACTAACATCGCTTAGAACACTGAGACTTTAGAACCCATCTTTTAAATGAGAAAAACAAAACTACAAGTCCCATAAGCAATAGTGGTGAAAGGTGTCACGCATGACCTGGGGCAACATTCGATTCAGCACATCCAGTTCAATTTTTTAAGTATTTGACACAATATTGAATTTATAACCTTTGTTTTATTTTAGAATACTAAAAACGTGTCTTTTATTTTCAGGGTCAACTAAGTAATGGTCACCAGCTTGGAAGCTCTGTTAATTCTTCAGTATTTGTCATTGATCTCCACGTGTGGCTGGTTTGGGTCTGCCCCCTGCATCGTTCCCGATAACTCGCTCAGGTAAGGACCTTGTAGAAGCAACATGATAACCCCATACTCGTCTGTAAGAAGTGCGCTCCGAGGCAGGTATCCGATCATGTTTGTGAAACAAGGAAGGGCCAATATCTGCTATGTACATTTGTTAAAATAAAACAGTCAAATCACAGTATACTGTTCCGGAGGTTCAGTCCCAGAGTCATTATCTGTAACTGAACGCATTGGGCTATACTCCTCACCAGGCCGGCGCTACAATGCCTGGCGGGCACCACAAGAGGGCACTTTGTCGGAGATTTTTTATTAAGTATGCCGGATGAGCATAGCAGGACAGAGGATGTTGTGTCATAAGATGTGAGATTGGTGAAGTCTGAATATAAGATCAACTATCGACCAGTTGCCACAATATAGTTAATGTTATCTTCCTGGTCCATGTTGAGATTAAAAACAGTGGCAGAGAAATTGAGGAGCTAATGGCCCCTATCACTGTGTGAAAGTATCGATCACCTATGGACCTGCTGGTAAGCTGGGGTCTGTACTTCAGGTCAACGTTTTTCATGCCCTGTGTAGTCATGGAGCAATCCGTTGGCATTTCATCAGGACCAAATATGGGAAAATGGGTAAATGTGACCTAATCTTCTCCACAGCGTGAGGAGCTCTGTAACTCAAAGCCCTGCATCGTGCATAGGCGATTAGGTGCCTATTAACATCTTACTACCACAGGTGAGCACTGTCTAACAGAGTGCACTAGATACGGTAACCCTCCTAAAATTCAGGACATATTGACTTATCCAATAGCGAGGACGCTGCATTAGAGGGCAACTGGTTTGAAAAGCACATGCTTCCTAGGGCGTTCAGTTAGAGATAATGTCTGTGGGACTCAACCTCCAGAACAGTATACTGTGAGTTGATTTATATGAAGATTGTGTATACTGGACTGTCATTTTCCTCAGCATCTCTTGTTCTATGTAAAATAAAACACAACACACCCGGAGGCCAACAAATCTATCATACATTTAATGCAAAAATAGCAAAAGGCCAAGCAAACTAACAAGTGACAATTGTCTTTGCAATGTACGAGAGCATGCACCCTAAAGCAAGTTGGAGTATATAATGCTAATGCTACACAATGCATTTTTATACACTTCACCTAATACAAGTCAATGAAACATGAACACATGATAGAAACAGTTACTGAAACATCACTAATGAGTAGGAGGCAGGATCTTCCTTCGAGGGGAATGTGAGGAGTCCGTGAGGTGCAGATAAAAGATACACAGACAAGCTGCAGAATTCACTGATTCTGGAAATAACACTTCTGTTTGTCAATATTCAATTTACTACAAGATGCAGGAAAGTGTGCAGATGGACATCACTAAATAAAATGGTTCTGGGCCCTAATAGAATCATGTAACTTTGCAGGCATATTAAGGCGAACAGACACATCAAATTAATATAAGAATATTGTAATTTGGTAATGTAATATATCCATGCACGTTGTGGCATTGATGTGTATGATGTGTAAACAATTATCGGTATTAAAGAAACCAGTATATCCAGTTATGCTTTCTCAATTCCTTCTTCCTAGAGGCTACCACTGCTGCAAGCCAGCCGTATTCAGCAGTGCACACATCCACACACACACCCACACCCACAACCGCACCCACACACAACCACACCCACACACAGAACCACACACAACATCACACAACCACACACAACCACACACACCGCACACACAACCACACACACACACAACCACGCACACACAACCACGCACACACAACCACACACAACATCACACACAACCACACACACAAACAACCACACACACAACCACAAGCACACACACAAACACACACACAACCACAAACACAACACCCACAACCACACACACACACACACAGACACACAGACACACATACACACACCACACACAACCGCACAAAACCACACACAACCACACAGAACCACACACACAACCACACATACAACCACATACACACAACCACACAGAACCACACACACAACCACATACAACCACAAGCACACAACCACACACAACAACACACAAAAAATCACACACTCAACCACACACACACAAAATCACACACACAACCACACACAACCACACACACACAACCACACACACATACAACCACACACGCACACAACCACACACACACACAGCCACACATAACCACAAACACAACCAAACACACAACCACACCAAGCACTGGCATAGCCAATAGGTCTCGCCTTTGGGACCTTATAGTGTTTAGCCATGCAACAGTTGATGTCGTTGCACCAAGGATATTGTGCTGCAGAACTAAATACTTAGAAGGGTCCTAAAGCGAGACCCATTGGCTACGCCAATGCTTGTTCTTGTAGGCTGTTACCTTTGGTTTAAAGGGAAAGATGTTGTAGTGTGTGACCTTAATGCTGCAGTTTTCATTTCATTACCATCATTTGCTTACGCTGGAGAATTGCCAGGGTGCAGGAGGTTTGCTGTTCCAGAGTTCTTTCTTCAGCTTCTGGGCAGTTGTCGCTCTGTGGCGATCTGTGGTCCTGTTTCTCTGCTCTTCTTGTAGCAGCTCCTATCAGAGCTTCATCCATCCGCCAACGATAATAACCAGCACACAACACAGTCTGTGATGGCTACGTATATCTGCTCGGCGCAGTTAGAGCGAGGATAAAGTTCTCCGGGTATATCAGGTTGTGACTGTAACCTAAGGGCTTAAGATGAAATGAAGATCTTACCTCCTTCTTGAGTGGCTCCAGACTGCTGTGTGCAGACCCGATCGCTGGCAGCACCCTGGAGTATGTATGTATAAATCAGATTATGTTGGAAGTAACCTGCAATATAGTGGCAGGCAGCACCCTGCCAACAAGTAGGATTTCTCATAGTATTCTATTTCCTGGCACATTAATGGTGATAGTCTTTTAACTGGCAGAAGAACAACACTGACCATACGTTTTCCTGGGTTTGTCTTTAAAATGACGTACACGTTAGGAATGGCATTTCGTTCTGCTGGAATAATAACACAAGTTGTCTTGCACTCTGCTATGATGTTGCATAGATTGTTGGCTGCAACGCATTCCATGTTTCATTCAAACATGTTTTCTACAGGGCACATATATTATTTGCTGCGGTAGAGAAATAATGCTCCTGTGTACTGTTGCAGACTCAGAAATATTGAAAAACTTTATGATATCTCTTTCAGCACTTCCTAGTAAAACCTTTCAATTTTTGACACAGTCATTTGGAAGAAACATAACTTAAAATAGTTGTGATAGGGAACATTCATGTGGGGTTAGGACTGGCTCGACCAGAGTGCTTGCTGACTTGGAGGAGTATGGAGGTGGCCACCTTCCCTGGTCCGGTGTGGAACCAAGCCAGCGATGCTTTGCTGCAGTCTCATTTGCCCTGATAGCTGGTCAACAGTTTGAGGAGGAGGAGTTGAAGAGCTGGCTAAGTGTGCCATGAGGCTGGGATTTCAGTACATCCCTGAGAAGTGAGCTTTGAGTCGATGTGGTGTTCCTCTTATACCACGTGCAATTCATCCTCTCCAAAGTCACAAGAATTCCTGGGTGTGAAGGGTGGATGACTCTGATTGGGTGCTTGATAGTTTTCCAGAAACTCATGTTTTTGATTGTTCATGTTTGTCAGTAGTTAATTAAACACGCCCAGGGGTTTTATCTCTTCAGTTGACACAAGCTGCAATAAAAGTTTCTTTCTCGTTGCAAAAAAATATGAACGGCTGACGAGCCTCTGTAGATCGAAGAATGGAAGGACTGGGGAACTGTCATTCATCTCACTGCTAAGCAGAGCAGTGTCATGCTTCACCATCTCTCAGGCCTCTGATTTTAACTAACATCGCTTAGAACACTGAGACTTTAGAACCCATCTTTTAAATGAGAAAAACAAAACTACAAGTCCCATAAGCAATAGTGGTGAAAGGTGTCACGCATGACCTGGGGCAACATTCGATTCAGCACATCCAGTTCAATTTTTTAAGTATTTGACACAATATTGAATTTATAACCTTTGTTTTATTTTAGAATACTAAAAACGTGTCTTTTATTTTCAGGGTCAACTAAGTAATGGTCACCAGCTTGGAAGCTCTGTTAATTCTTCAGTATTTGTCATTGATCTCCACGTGTGGCTGGTTTGGGTCTGCCCCCTGCATCGTTCCCGATAACTCGCTCAGGTAAGGACCTTGTAGAAGCAACATGATAACCCCATACTCGTCTGTAAGAAGTGCGCTCCGAGGCAGGTATCCGATCATGTTTGTGAAACAAGGAAGGGCCAATATCTGCTATGTACATTTGTTAAAATAAAACAGTCAAATCACAGTATACTGTTCCGGAGGTTCAGTCCCAGAGTCATTATCTGTAACTGAACGCATTGGGCTATACTCCTCACCAGGCCGGCGCTACAATGCCTGGCGGGCACCACAAGAGGGCACTTTGTCGGAGATTTTTTATTAAGTATGCCGGATGAGCATAGCAGGACAGAGGATGTTGTGTCATAAGATGTGAGATTGGTGAAGTCTGAATATAAGATCAACTATCGACCAGTTGCCACAATATAGTTAATGTTATCTTCCTGGTCCATGTTGAGATTAAAAACAGTGGCAGAGAAATTGAGGAGCTAATGGCCCCTATCACTGTGTGAAAGTATCGATCACCTATGGACCTGCTGGTAAGCTGGGGTCTGTACTTCAGGTCAACGTTTTTCATGCCCTGTGTAGTCATGGAGCAATCCGTTGGCATTTCATCAGGACCAAATATGGGAAAATGGGTAAATGTGACCTAATCTTCTCCACAGCGTGAGGAGCTCTGTAACTCAAAGCCCTGCATCGTGCATAGGCGATTAGGTGCCTATTAACATCTTACTACCACAGGTGAGCACTGTCTAACAGAGTGCACTAGATACGGTAACCCTCCTAAAATTCAGGACATATTGACTTATCCAATAGCGAGGACGCTGCATTAGAGGGCAACTGGTTTGAAAAGCACATGCTTCCTAGGGCGTTCAGTTAGAGATAATGTCTGTGGGACTCAACCTCCAGAACAGTATACTGTGAGTTGATTTATATGAAGATTGTGTATACTGGACTGTCATTTTCCTCAGCATCTCTTGTTCTATGTAAAATAAAACACAACACACCCGGAGGCCAACAAATCTATCATACATTTAATGCAAAAATAGCAAAAGGCCAAGCAAACTAACAAGTGACAATTGTCTTTGCAATGTACGAGAGCATGCACCCTAAAGCAAGTTGGAGTATATAATGCTAATGCTACACAATGCATTTTTATACACTTCACCTAATACAAGTCAATGAAACATGAACACATGATAGAAACAGTTACTGAAACATCACTAATGAGTAGGAGGCAGGATCTTCCTTCGAGGGGAATGTGAGGAGTCCGTGAGGTGCAGATAAAAGATACACAGACAAGCTGCAGAATTCACTGATTCTGGAAATAACACTTCTGTTTGTCAATATTCAATTTACTACAAGATGCAGGAAAGTGTGCAGATGGACATCACTAAATAAAATGGTTCTGGGCCCTAATAGAATCATGTAACTTTGCAGGCATATTAAGGCGAACAGACACATCAAATTAATATAAGAATATTGTAATTTGGTAATGTAATATATCCATGCACGTTGTGGCATTGATGTGTATGATGTGTAAACAATTATCGGTATTAAAGAAACCAGTATATCCAGTTATGCTTTCTCAATTCCTTCTTCCTAGAGGCTACCACTGCTGCAAGCCAGCCGTATTCAGCAGTGCCTCCTGTGACCTGGAATCCTGCATTTAATCAATACCAAAGGTTGTCAATGCTTCCAGCCAACTCTGGTCACTGGTGCCACTCGCACCCCCACCATCCCTGGGCCTGTTATTCTTTTAGCCGGCTCCAGTCAGTAGTGGCCCCTTGGACCTGTATGTAAGCCTACTAGCCAGCTCCTGTTAGTACTGGCCCCCTGGGACCTGTTATCATTCTAGCCAGCTTGAGTCATTAGTAGCACCTTGGGACTAGTGATCATACTAACCAGCTTCAGTCAGTATTGGCTCCCTGAGACCTATTATCCTGCTAAGTAACTCCAGTCAGTAGTGACCCCTGTACCTTAAATCTCAGGGTTTCCTGAGGTTCAACAGCCCGTTTTGAACACTCCCTTTGACAAAGAACACCTGTTTGGTCCTGTAGTTGACCGATCCTTAGAAAAGAAGAAAAAGGACACTGAAGTAGCAAAATCCATTGGAGCACTCCAGTCCCCATCCAATAGAGGCTCCTTTCACCGCTCGTTTTACATAGCAGGGTCCAAAACATCATCCTCAGACTCAAATGCTTCCTCTTACAAAGGTAACATCCAATCCTTTTCCTCTAGAAGTTTCTACAGAGGAGGATATAGAGGAAACAAATCCAAAGGCAGACCCCCGCTCAAGAAGCACTCAGCGCCCCACCGACCTCAAGAACTACCGACCCATCTCCCTCCTCCCCTTCATGACCAAAGTCACAGAGAAGATCGTCCATGCCCAGCTAACAAAATTCATCGAAGAAAACTCCACCTCGACCCCTCCCAATCCAGATTCCGCAGCCTACCACAGCACCGAGATCGCTCTCCTCGCTGCCATAGACAACATCCACCTCGACCAAGGGCACACTGCAGCTCTGATCCTACTCGATCTCTCTGCGGCATTCAACACCGCACACCCACCGGCAGACTCCACGACGCCGGCATACAGGGAACCGCACTTGACTAGATCCGCTCCTTCCTCACCGGCAGAACCCAAAGAATCAGACTTCCACCCTTCCTCTCCAAACCCACAGAAATCAACTGCGGAGTACCACAAGGATCGTCACTCTGCCACACGCTCTTCAACATCTACATGGTCCTCCTCGTCACCATCGTCAAACAGCACGGACTCAGTATAGTATCCTACGCCCACGACACCCAGGTCATCCTCTCTCTCACCAAGGACACAATCAGACAACAGTACATCTACTTCACCAGTTGGGTTTTACAATAATTGCACAAAAACCTCACCTGTTTCCGGCACAAGTGCAATCTTATCTGGGAGCTTCCATCAACACTCTCAAAGCTCTAGCCACTCCCAATATAGCCAGGATTCACAATATCCAGGCCACACTATTACAAATTCAACTCAACCAATCATTACCAGCCAAAGTCTTCATGCATCTGCTGGGAATGATGGCATCCTGCGTTGCAATCGTACCTCATGCAAGGCTTACATGTGTCCTCTGCAACTATGTCTAGCGAGTCAGTGGAATCAATCACAGGGGGCCAGATGTACAACGTGATTTTGTATGCGCAAACGGGTTTGCGAACCCGTTTGCACATGCAAAATCACCGCTGGCCATGTTCAATTCCAAAATAGCGAGTCGCAGTTTATTTGTGACTCGCTATTTAGGAATTGCGAGTCGCATTTAGGAAGGGGCATTCCCTCCCTAATTGCGTCCGCAATGCTATGTGTGAATGTTTTGTGACCACAATTGAGGTCGCAAAACATTCGCAAATTACCACCCTCTTGAAGAGGGTGGTAATGCAGTCGCAATTTCGAAGGGGTCCTCAGGGTACCCCTTCCACTTTGTGACTAAGGGCCTTTAAGAAAAACGAGCTGCATTTAAAAAAAAGAAAGGAAAAAAAAGCTGCTTTATTAAAAAGCAGTCCCAGACATGGTGGCCCAGCAGGCCACCATCCCTGGTAGGGCTGGCATTCCCAATGGGCTTGCATATTGCGGGAGACTCATTAATATTAATGAGCCTCGCAATTTGCGACCCTGACCTAGTGTTGGTAGACAGCGGCAACCATCGCTCGCTGCAGTGGTGGAACCCTCAAAACGTAGCAAAAGGGCGGCCTTTCATAGACCCGATTCCACAGTAACCGGTTGGGGTGCCCACCTTCAACATTACAAAGTCCAGGGGCTGCGGTCGGACAAACACAAACGTCTCCACATCATCTACCTGGAACTTCTAGCAGTGTTCCTAGCACTCAGATTTTCTCACCCAACTTGTAGGCAAGACTGTCTTAGTTCACACGGACAACATGACAGCAATGTACTACCTACAGAAATAGGGAGGGACTCACTCTCTCCAGCTGTTGGTCCTTGCACAGAGCATTTGGGATTGGGCGATTCACCAGAAAATCTATCTCCTAGCAGAACACCTCGCAGGAGTAGACCATAAGATTGCAGACCTGCTCAGCAGACACAGGTAGCAAGTACACGAGTGGGGACTTCATCCCCAAGTTTTTCTTCCCTACGTTCAAAACGGAGGTTTTCTACAGATAGATCTGTTTGCCACAGTGCACAACGCAAAAGGCCCAAACTCTGCATCCAGGTGCCCACACCCAGCATCCAAGGGCAATACCCAATGGACGATTTGGTCAGGGATATTTGCTTACGCTTTTCCACCTCTCCTGCTAATTCCATTACTGGTTCGGATGCTCAGACAAACGTCCCTCACTGATCTTAATGGCCCCCACATGTTCTCGTCAACCTTGGTACTCTCATCCTTAGAACTCTCAGTGGTTCCACATCAAAAGCTACATCTCACATCTTGTCTCCTCACTCCGAGCCATGGAGAAATCAGACATCCAATTCACAGAGAACTCAACCTAGCGATTTGGCTCCTGAAGTCATAGAGTTTGGTTATTTACAACTACCATCAGACTGTATGAATATTCTCAAGGAAGCTAGAAAGCCAGTACTAGAGCATGTTATGCAGCAAATGGAAACGTTTTGTTGCCTATTGTAACAACAACAATATCAATCATCTTGATGTGTTTGTGCAGAACATCATTTGTTATCTGTTGCATTTACAGCAATGTGGATTCACTTACACATCCATTTGTTTACACCTGGGAGTCGTAGCTGCACACTTGCAAAATAGCCAACACCTATCTCTCTTCAGAGTACCAGTGATTAAAGCCTTCATGGAAGGATTAAAAAGAGTTATATCGCCAAGTATTCCCCCTGCTCCAGAGTGGAACTTAAACATAGTCCTTACAAGGCTAATGGGCCTGCCTTTTGAACCAATGCACAAATGTCCGTAGAGTTCATGAACTTCAGGCATTACCTATACAAGAGCCTTTCTTTCAACTTCACAACAATAGAGTGGTTCTACGTACCAATCCTAAATTTCTCCTTAAAGTAGTTTCTGCTTAGGGGTAATTTGTGTGCGATATCAAATTAAAATAACATATCATTAGCATTTTCACTATTAATTGAACCATCGTAATTCTTGTGTTCGAGGCATGTGGGCTGCTGAATTCATATCTGTGCATAGGTCGCCGCCTAGTGTTGGGTCCGGATGATTGCACATTGTTGTCCTGGAAGAGTCTTTGAAGTATCACGAGATCGGTGGCTCCTCCCCTGGACTACAGTGCGCATGGGCATGCATCCTCTCCATCCTCAGATTGTTTTTTTCCGCCATTGGGTTCGGATGTACTTTCTTGACTCAGGTTCGGAATCGATAAAAATTCTTTTCGAAAGGCCAAAAGGCCTTCGGGGCGTCAGTATTGTCTCTCGTTCGGTGCCTACTTCTTCCAGTTCTTTGAACAGGACGTCGAAGGCAATTTGCCTTTCGACATCAAAGGCCCAGACGACGGTCAACGATGGAACGGAGCACGTTCAAGAGATGCCCCGTCTGCAACTCCAAATACCCTCACATTGATGTGCACCCAGTGTGCAATAAATGTCTCTCTCCGGAACACGTCGAGGCCAGCTGCATGGCCTGTTCCAAGTTCCGGTCCAAGAAGAAGCTTCGGCTTTGACGCGCCGCACGACAGTCAGCGCAGAAAAAGGCGCCTGACCCGGAGAACATCTTCGAAGCCGAGGACGAAGAGGGCGTCGATGAAGAGGATCCTGACCAACAGTCGGACCCCGCGTCGGAGCACGACTCCAACTACGATATGGACGAGGAAGACTACGTCCATGATGAAGACGTCGTCGAGGTAGGAGACGACGCGGAAGCCATCCGAGCCGTCGATGACGACTCCCGTGATGGGCAAGGCCCACCCGCAGTTGCGGGGCCCAAAAGTGACACTGCACTCTCTAATGCTCAGATCGCGGCATCGCCAGAAGGCCTTAGCCAAGATCTTCACTCACATTCTATAGCCCTGCGTCAAGGCCCGGCTACGAATGCTTCTAAAGAGCCATCGGTCGATAAAGCAATCTCTGTGGTGAAAACAAAACCGAAACCAACAGATGCAAAATCGAAACCGAAAGTACTAAAGTCAGTACTCTGATCAACGGCCTCGGTTTCATCGGCGCCGATGAAAGCTAAAAGTGTCATCGACCCTTCGGAGTCACAAGGGGGCGTCGACCCAAAGACCGGGGCGCCAAAGCCTGTCCCTGCAGTCAAGCACGTCGCATTGACGCCGTCGACGTCAACGTCCAAACATGGCGACACTGACAAAGGACTCAAGGCTAAAAAGGCTGTCGATCCAAAGCTTACAGCCTCCAAGCCGCTGTTGAGCAAAGCCATCGAGTCGAAGACCAGACCCGACCCGAAAGAGCATGTCGCGTCGAAGCCAAAAAGCGCACCTGCTGCGCACCAACAGCTCGAGTCGACGCAAGGCCGCAAACCAGCTGCGGATCAGACGAAGTCGGTCGGATCCAAAACAGCGACGCCCCCCACCAAGGTCGGTTCGTCTCCAATGCTTGCGACACCGCTTAAATTCGGACTGCCCCCGACAGCTCGACCCAAAGCGTTCGAGCCACAAAAGAGCACCGACACGCCCAAAAAGGCATCGGTAGTTTCAAGGTCTCCGTCCATTCAAGAGGATGAACTGTTCCAGCCACCCTCATATGACAATCAGTCAAAGCTTTTCATAGACTCAGACTCTGGCAGGCTCACCATCCACAAACGGAAGATCGCTCCTGAACACCCCTTGGAGCCATACAAAATCCCTCTCAAAAAGAAAAGGGGTTCTGCCACCTCACCTGTTCTATTTGAAACTGTAGAGGACTATGCCCAAGACTATGCCTATTCTCCAACACACATCAATGAGGATGTGGGGGAGGGATACAATGAGGATAAATTTTCTTATCCCGCTGACATAGATCAGGAGGAACTTCAAACCTGGATTGACCCTGATGAGCCTCAGTCCGCACCTGACACTCAGTCCTACGCTGTTAAAACATCGCCTACTGAAGATACGGCAGCGTTCAACGCATTGATTGAAAGGGCAGCCATTAACCATGACGTGGCAATGCACGCTGACCCAGTGGAGGAAGATTTTCTGTTCGATACCTTTTCCACTTCAGAAAGATCAGTAAAAACATTACCTATGCTAAAGGGTGTCCTTAAACATGCTACTGACATTTTTAAAGAGACCACAAGGGCAAGGGTTGTGAACCCCAGGATAGAGAAAAAATACCGGCCTGCGCCTGTGGACCCTACGTATATCAGAGGCCAACTCCCATTGGACTCCTTGGTAGTGGCTAATGATCGCAAGAGAGCAAACTCTCAAACCAGTGGTGCTGCTCCTCCTCCGGACAAAGAATCCAAAATCTTGGAAGCTTCTGGCAAACGTGTAGCGGCTCAAGCGGCTAATATTTGGAGGATCTCAAATACACAGGCCCTATTAGCCAGATATGATAGGGCTCACTACGACAAGTTAGAGCAGCTACTACAGCACCTGCCTGATGTTTACAAAGAGGGAGCAGAAATGCTAATACGGGAGGGGAAGTTAATTTGCAATGCAGCGATCAAGTGTGTACTTGATGCGGCAGACACAGCGGCTAGGGCCATCAACACTAGTGTGATGCTAAGACGCCACGCCTGGCTCCGCATCTCTGGCTTTAAACCAGAGATACAAACAACTCTGCTCAATCAGCCAGTTAACCCTGACTTTCTTTTTGGTCCCGATGTGGACACGACCCTTGAAAAGATTAAAAAAGACACTGAGACACCAAAATCCATGGGGGCTCTGCAGTCACAACAGTTATGGGGCGGTTCCTTTCATCGCTCCGGTAACAGGGGAGCTTCTAGAGGTCAGGCATCACAACAAGCACAATACAACAAAGGGAGCACGCAGGCAACCTACGTCAAAAACTACAGGGGTGGATATCGTGG
Source organism: Lissotriton vulgaris (assembly GCF_964263255.1). NCBI lineage: Eukaryota > Metazoa > Chordata > Amphibia > Caudata > Salamandridae > Lissotriton > Lissotriton vulgaris. Next base: position 176,134,475 of record NC_141685.1, read on the forward strand.
GAACAGCACCAAGGGCAGAGGACGTGGAAATAATAATGCCAGATCCTCCGCCACCAATAAACAGTGACGCCTTGTCACTGCCCCCAGACCATATAAAACTGGTCGGGGGAAGACTTTAGCAGTTCCTGCCAGTCTGGGAAAGCATTACCACAGACAGGTGGGTGAGACAACTTATACAATACGGCTATTGTCTAGAACTGACCTCCACTCCACCCAACATACCCCCAAGGCACCGTCCTATGTCCGCAGAGCACATGCACTTATTGCAGCAAGAGGTACTCTGCATGCTGCAAAAAGGGGCCATAGAACTTGTGCCTTTAGAACAGCAAGGTACGGGGGTGTACTCACTGTACTTCTTAATCCCAAAGAAGGACGGGTCTCTCAGGCCCATTCTAGACCTCAGACCCCTGAACCAGTACATCTTGTCAGAACATTTTCACATGCTACCTTTACAGCAGGTTCTACCATTGCTCAGTCAGGGGGACTTCCTGGCAACCCTAGACCTAAAAGACTCTTATTTCCACATTCCCATTCACCCAGGACACAGGAAATATCTCAGGTTCACCATAAACAACCAGCATTACCAGTTCAAGGTCCTGCCTTTCGGAGTCACTACTGCCCCCAGAGTGTTCACCAAGTGCTTAGCGACAGTGGCTGCGCACCTTCGGAGACAACACATTCATGTCTATCCTTATCTGGATGACTGGCTGGTCCAAGCAAGGTCAGCCCAGCAGTGTGCCAGCCACATGTTCCGCACAATTCACCTCCTTCACAGTCTAGGTTTTTCACTAAATTACCCAAAATCACACCTTCAACCCGCACATGTGCAACAGTACCTCGGTGCGACGATAAACACTCTGACAGCTACAGTGCAACCGAACTCTGCCAGAGTCAACAGCATGCAATTGCTGATTCAGAAGTTCAGGCCCCAGCACTCACTCCCAGCGCAAGTAATTATGCAGCTGATAGGTATGATGGCCTCCTGCATCTTCATAGTCCCGCACGCGAGGCTACACATGCGTCCCCTCCAAGAGTGCTTAGCACGTCAGTGGAACCAGGCTCATGGACATCTAAAAGACCTAGTGTTGGTGAGCGGTCGTGCATACAACTCTCTGCATTGGTGGAACACACAAAACCTTTGCAGGGGACGACCGTTCCAAGAGCCTGTCCCACAAATAGTGCTGACAACTGACGCATCTCTCCAGGGCTGGGAGCGCATGTCCTCCATTATACCGTGCAGGGACTATGGACAACGCAGCAGCAAAAGATGCATATCAACCTGCTGGAGCTGATGGCAATCTTCATGGCGATGAAGGCATTCAAGCTGCATTTGTGCAACAAAGTCGTGCTGATCCGGACGTACAACATGACTGCCATGTATTACAGCCAAAAGCAGGGAGGCACTCACTCTCCACAGTTGTCTCATCTAGCCCAGAGCATGTGGAAGTGGGCCATTCAAAGAAACATGTTCCTCATGGCGGCACATCTCCCAGGCAAGAACAACCAGATGGCGGACCTGCTCAGCAGGCACAGCCATCAGATGCACGAGTGGGAGTTACACCCCTCGGTGCTCCAACCATATTTCCAGCAGTGGGGTCATCCAGAGATAGACCTATTCGCCACAAAGGAAAACGCAAAAGGCCAATCCTTCGCCGCCAGGTTCCCACACCCGCAGTCTCAGGGCAATGCAATATGGATGAACTGGTCAGGCAGATTTTCGTACGCTTTTCCCCCAGCTCCACTCATACCGCTAGTGGCACGCAAACTGCGACAGCACTCAATGACCCTCATCCTAGTTGCCCCAACGTGGGCAAGGCAGGCGTGGTACACCACGTTTCTAGAACTTTCAGTGGTGCCGCACCAGCGACTGCACCTCACTCCCAGTCTCCTCACTCAGAGCCATGGAGACATTCAGCACCCAGATCCGCAACAGTTGAGCCTTGCGATATGGCTCCTGAGGTCATAGAGTTTGGCTACCTCAACTTACCCCCTGACTGTATGAACATCATCAAGGAGGCAAGACGACCCACTACCAGGGCCTGCTACCCGGCCAAATGGAAGCGATTTGTCATTTACTGTTCCAATAATGACATAAATCCGCTAGATGCGTCCACGCAAAACATTATCTGTTATTTGCTGCACCTATACAGATGCAATCTGGCATATAGTTCCATCAGGATACATTTAGCTGCAATAGCAGCTTATCTTCAAAACAGACAGCACCTTTCTCTTTTCAGGGTGCCGGCCATTAAAGCTTTTATGGAGGGACTCAAAAGAGTGATTCCTCCCAGACACCCTCCTTCACCTGTCTGGAATCTGAATGTGATTCTCACCAGATTAATGGGACCACCCTTTGAACCTCTTCACTCTTGTGAGATACAGTTTCTCACATGTAAAGTAGCCTTTCTAGTAGCAATCCCGTCGCTAAGAAGAGTTAGTGAGCTTCAAGCACCAACTATTCAAGAGCCTTTCATGCAGGTTCATGCTAATAGGGTGGTGCTGCATACCAACCCTACATTCATGCCTAAGGTGGTATCGCAGTTCCACATTAACCAAACCATAGAGTTACCCGTTTACTTCCCGAATCCCGATTCAGTGGCAGAACGAGCACTGCACACTTTAGATGTTAAAAGAGCTCTCCTGTACTACGTTGACAGGACGAAGGATTTCATGAAAACTAAGCAACTGTTTGTTGCCTTCTCCCCACAACACAAAGGCAACCCTATTTCCAAATCAGGTATAGCCAGATGGATTGTTAAGTGCATACAAATATGTTATCAAAAGGCTAAACGCACATTAACAGTTCCCCCACGAGCGCATTCCACACGCAAGCTAGGGGCATCCATGGCTTTCCTAGGTAACATTCCCCTAGAGGATATATGTAGAGCAGCCACATGGACCACCATACATACATTTTCCAAACACGACTGTGTAGATGTACACTCCAAACAGCAAGCTGCTGTAGGAGAGGCTGTTCTCAAAACTCTTTTTCAGACTGCTGCAGCTGGCACGGGCAACCACCGCTAAGGAGGTAACTGCTATTTATTCTATGCACAGATATGAATTCAGCAGCCCACATGCCTCGAACGGAATATGCTACTTACCAGTATGCATCTGTTCTTGGCATGTAGGGCTGCTGACATTCATATCACCCGCCCTCCTCCCCGGTGCCTGTCGCAGCTGCAGCACTCAAAATCATTCTCAGGCATGGTCATCACTTACTGTACTACACTCCATCTCTGCCACAATGGCGAAAAACAATCTGAGGATGGAGAGGATGCCCATGCGCACTGTAGTCCAGGGGAGTAGCCACCTATCTCGTGATACTTCGAAGACTCTTCTAGGACAACAATGTGCAATCATCCGGACCCAACACTAGGCGGCGATCTATGCACAGATATGAATGTCAGCAGCCCTACATGCCAAGAACAGATGCATACTGGTAAGTAGCATATTCCATAGAATTTATGTGCTGTAATGATAATAGAGCAAAAGACACACAATTGATGGACGGAATGCAGAACAAATCAAAACATTCACCCCCAGTCAAGAGATCTGGGTAAATCCATCATTATTTTGCTCACCATGCCACCCCAGTTCAGACATGTCCATATGCAAATCAGTCTTGACCCTGTGCCTCATGGGAACAGTCCAGCCCGAACTGCAATGATAATAGAAGCAGATAAAAGTAATTAGCAAAATAGGCACATTGAACAGAATAAATAGTTCCACCATCTTTTAAAACAATGTACATATGCAAGCATATAAAAACTGTATATAGCGTTTTCCTACTATGCTTTCCCTTGTGTGTGTCTGTTGGTCTCTGTGTGCCTGTCTCCCATTCCCTGGAGGGAGAGTATGTAGCTTCCCGTTCTAGAAGAGTCGGTCAAGAAGAAGCACACTGCATTGAATAATTTCTTGAGATGCACTTTTTATTAGTATTACAGGAAATCACAATGATTGATTGTCTCTTTTATATTCTTCTTTCCCACGGGGTCTTCCTCTTCAGTCCCTTAGGTGAGCATCGGCCGCCGTCGTCCCTCAGACAAAAGGAAAAGACTCGGGTAAGTGTTTTTGCTTTATGGTTTAGTCAACGGAGGATGAGAGGGATAAATATTAGCTATGCATAAATGTCAAGGGAGGGGGTAGAGGTTGGAGCAATGATTTCTGCTTTTGGCTTTCTTTTCCGTCTCACTTATTTCCTTTTCCCTGGGTCCCTTTTACCCCTCAGCCTCCCCTCACGTCCCTCTCTGACTCAGCCCCTTTCCAAAAGCCTCGTAGATGCTCACGCACCTGGAAGAGCCACATCCCTCCGGGGCCGTGGCGTGGTGTCTCCGCGTCCTTCAGTGAGGTCTGGTCTTCTGTTTCGGCTTTCCCTCCTCCGCCAGGTTCGGGTGTTCTGCTCGCCGACAAGCTGTGACCGCTGGTTTCTCCGCCTCGCGTTCCCATGCCACGTGTAGCTGGACCAACTACTGACCAACCTGACGCGCTCTCCACCCCGCCTTCTTCAAGCATGTATCCTCTGATGTCCGTCCTCAGCTCCGGTTTAAAGGGGCCGCCTGCCGATTCCCCTCTCTCCACTTCTTGATGACAGCAAAGCGGGCAACTGGTAAAAGGGGACTGTGAATATAGGAGGGGAGAAATATATGAAGGGATGGCATGGCATTCCTTATCCTCTATCCCATCGTCTACCACAGGGGCTACCAGACACCCCCCCCACCCCCAGACGTTTCCCGTTCGGAGAAATGAGGGATGCGTGAAAGAAAGTCAGCAACTTGGTATGCAGAGTATAAATGATGACAATGCTAAAACTAGTGCCCATCCTGGAATAAAAGAAGACACACCTAAAAATAGCTTATCCTAAAAACCCACCTTCCAAAAACAAGATACCAAACAAAAGGAAAATCTTAGGAGCTTCAGGTGATGTCCCTAGTGTCTGATTTACTGGTGTTTGTTTAGGTTTACAGGAGTCCAGATGTTACGTAGCAGACCTTGTCTATGCATGCCGTGTATTTTTCATTCATTATTGTCGTATTTATGAAATCCACTCATCGCGTGCCAGAAGGGAGATGTATTTGGCTACAGTTGTTTATATAGCCCAGACTAGATCTGGTCTGTGTCTCCTGCTCCTCAGCGTGTACCCATAAAAGTGCATCAATGTCTCCTTCCCTTGGAAGCAAATCCACCTGTATTCAAGTGATGGATTGCCCTTTGGCCAATTTTTACGTATCAGGCGCAACTGTAAATGGAAAAAAGACTACTTCCGCGAAGCAGATGTCCTGATGAACAAGCTTATACATAGAGGCTACCCTCGTAGATTGGTTACCCAAGCTAAAAAACGTGCCTGGTACTCCCATCGTGAAAATCTACTAATACCCAAGACCAGAGAGCCCATGACTAGGATTCCCTTTGTGTCAACATTTGGACCAGACAGTAACAAAGTGAGTTCCATCATCAAGAAAAACTGGACGGTATTAAGATCTGAAGAACAATTTCGAGACCCACCTTTGTTCTCTTATCAACGCAATAACAACATTGCGAATCATCTGGTACGTGCGATTACCTGGCCGGAAACTACCAGAAACCAGAACACCATCACCTCCTCCTGGGGCATGCCCCCCATTCTTGGACATTTCAAGTGCCAAAGTTGCAGTGTATGCGAACTCACTACCAACACCAAGGAGTTTCTGTACAATGAGAAAAAATACGATCTTACATGCCATACCAACTGCAAAACCACTAACGTGATTTATGCAATCCGATGTCCCTGCAACTTACTGTACATTGGCCAGACCACACAAATGGCAAAACAGCGCATTATCCAACATAAAAGCCGAATCAACTGCCAAGTGCTGTCAGCCCCTCTTGTTGCGCACTTCATTGAAAAAGGTCACCGGGACACGGATATCAGGTGGCAAGTAATTGAACATCCCACACTTCCCATCAGAGGTGGCAATATAAATACAATCCTAAACCGAGCTGAATGCAAATGGATCTCACTCACAGACTCCGTAAATAGGGGCCTGAACACGCTTGATGAATGGAGTAGCACAGTTATCACCTGAACTTTCCTACAAGTTCATATATGTCTTCCTTGCCCGTCCTCACTATTAACCAGATTCCTATGGTTATTAAAAACCTGTATGAACCCTCCATAAACTCCTAGAACTCGCTACATACCAAATGTTCTAGCGCACGTATCACATACCTAACGTGTAGATTATGATTGTTTCTTGACAAATGTTTTTACTGTTATTGTGTATTCATTCGATTATGAGCTGTAAATATTCATGTAATTGCAAGTGCAACAGTGCGAGACATGTAACACTTTTACCCCGTTCTCCAGCGCCCACCATCGTTCCCAGCCGATGGGCGTCACTACCTCTCCCGTTCCCACCCCTTCCCGCCCTCACCTCCTTACAGCCCCGCCCCCTTCGGATCGGTTACTTCCTGGTTTGACTACCGACCGGCAGTCGACCCGCTACTCTGCACGGGATGACACTGCCTTGATCAAATCGGCTACCGCTGCCTGACTCATCCAGGTAACTCATTGCCCCCGAGTTGTTTTTCTCACGCTACGATTGTCAGCGCCGATTAGAGCCACGCACCTCAGCGTCTAACCGCTCTTTCCCTCCACCATGTAGGCTCTACAGACCGAATAGAGTTTCCAAATCGCCCAGCGTTATCGCCTGATTTCTCACCGACAACGCTCTGCCTCCAGCGATTCAGGTACTTATTAAACCGACCCTAAACTCGCCGGCATCAGACTCCCATTGTCATCCTGATCCAACCGAGGGTCAAAAAACCCTAAGACTGATCGATGCACCCTCTTGTGTAATTTCAGGCGCTGCAATCACTATACACCTTCAGTGTGTATTAGGTCCTGGACCCACTATTTATCTCTGGATCCGGTCAATGCACCTATCTACCAGGTTGGTCTCATCTAACCCTTGTCCCCCCCATTCCCTCCCCGCCCCCCCCCCCCCCCCACCTCCCGTCCCCCGCACTACCTCCTCTCGAGTATCACCCTCCTTAAGCACGTATTACAGCATGCTATCCCGCACAGGCCTCACCAATTAATTTTTAATTTATTTTTTCTCTCCTTTCCCCCTCCCTTTTTAATTTCGTGACAACCAAAAATGCCAATTCACACGGCACACTCCCACCGTCCTTTTAGCCTCCGGTTCTTGCCTTCCCCTAATCTTAAATTATCTTCCCATGCAGCACCTTAATTCAACGCCAACCCTGTCCTGAAGAGGATCCCGATTTACAGAGGATCGAAACGCCGTCGACTACAACAGCGCAATTTCACGGCGCACTACCAATAGGCTTATCACTATCTCAAATTCAACCTGTCTAATTGTATATACCTAATGTGAAAGCCCTTAATTGATTGTTTTTATCACTTTGCGCCGACCACGCTGTTTTTCTCACTTTCACTTGCGTCGTCACCATCACTACGTCATCACATTCTCACCAAGTGTTCTTTGGGTTGTTTCATGATGTCTTTTCATGTACAGTGCTGCCTTTAACTGTGCTTCCCGTGTTTGATGCAATTGGTAATTAATAACCCTATCACAAAATGTACTGAGACTCCCTGTTGTCCTTCTTTTGTAATACGTATTGTATGCATAATTTTGAACTGCCTTCTTCATTGATACCCAGTGGGACATTGTTTTTTATTACAATTAACGTACCCAGTCCCATTTTGGTCTATGGGTTATACTCCTGTTTCTTTCACTCTGTATTCAAGTTAAGGCATATTTATTCTCATAGAATCACTTTCAAAATCCACTGTTCCGCAAGTAAATTCAAATTCAGTCTGCCCAATTCATTTTGGGGATTCTCCCTTCATCAAAGTATGCACATGAGGAATCTATGTTGTATGTTGTTTTATGGAAAATAGTGACATAAGAATTAACCTGCAATGCAATCTAATCCTACAGATACATAAATTAATAGTTTACTGCATGTCCTGGTAGAGCCTAACCGCATGTCTGCGTTTGTTTTATACCAGGGTCTTCACCTTTTCGATAGTGAGAGCTACTTCTGATCGAGGAGAATCATCCTGATCTACTGCCTTTATCACGTGGCTTAGTAAGGGTAGATGAATGCCAAGCAACTTAATTGCTGCCCTAGAGCGCCCAGTCTTGCTGCAGTGAGCACATAGCATTTGTAGCACTGGGTTAGGAAAGGCACTGTTAGTTTTACCTGCGGGACCCCAAGCATTTATATTACTGGTAGGAACGGTGTATCTGTGGGGTCCCCAGGGATGCGTTATGTTCATTTTATTCTTATTAACGAATCACATCTGAGAGGTGAGTGTTTCACTGAGGGTTGTGGTCTCTTTGTCATGCAATACATGGGATGGCATTGTTCTCTCTAAGTGCGTGTGAAGACAGAAGACTTCTGTTATCTGGTGAGTTGCCCTCCTGTTAATTGGCTCCTGTCCAGATCCTGGCCCTGCTTTAAAACTTCAAGATTAATGTTCAGTAGTGGCAGTCACAGTATAAGGACTGTGAGCAAGACATCCTGTAGAGTTTTCGCTGTCCTAGGAAAAATGTCTCAATGTAGGAAAGGGCCTGTTTTGGACATGGTTAGCCTTCACTTTTTACCTGGAAAATGATATCATTTTTACTGGAAGGGCACAGGGTCCCTGCCAACCAGGTCCCCTGAGCCCGATCTCCTTCCCTTAAGTGTACCTGTTGTTTCTACGATTGTCACCCCATTAGCTCACATATAAGTCCCTTGTAAAAGATACCTCTGGTACCAAGGGCCTTGTTGTTAAAGAGGGTCTCTGAAGACTGCAGCACAAATTATCCACCCTAAGGGACCCCCTCACCAAGCACATACATTCATACATACTGCCACTGCAGCTGTGTGTCTTGGTGCAGACACAACTGAAGAGTCGACATGGCACACATCCCTGTATGCGATGCCCATAGGGACTGTCTGAGATATAGGTAAGACGCCCCTCTAGCAGGCCTTATAGTGCACGCTGCTTTAGGGATATCTCCTGTGAGTGCATATCTGCATGAGCAGATATGCCCCTGCAATATCCTTGTCGATTCCGAGATATTGCATGTGACCAGGGAAGCTCTATAGTAAGTACATTGGCTGGACACTTGTCATTACGAATTCCACACCTCCATGAAGGTTTCACTGAAATATAGGATATTTTGTACGAAACATCTCAGCATAATAAACTTGCGCTGATTGCAGTGTCCGATTTATTAAAAATTGCACACAGGGTGCCCCTTAGAGGGGTCCCCTAAGATCTACCAATCCTTAGTGTGATCATCGACTGGCCTGAGCCAGCCTGCTACCACCAGACAGTGTTCTGACCACATGGGTAGAGTGCCTGCGCACTTTGAGGTTGATAACAATGCCTTTCCTGGGTGGAGGTGTTCACACCTCCCCCTGGTCAGGAAGAGCTATCTGTGGCAGGGATTTTCAAAGGCCTTGCCGCCTCTTGTAATGCGATCCCAGCCTCTCCTGTTAGAGGGAGCAAGCGATATTCCTGTCCTCACCCCCTTTTTGGCGTGAGGACAGGTGGGAAACCTTAGATAGAATAGGAGGTGTGCCCCCCATCCCCTCTGCCAACTCCAACCCTCAGGTGCTGGAGGCGAGGTGAAGTACACTTTGTAGTGCCCACCATCTTGAAGATGGTGGGACTTATCCGATCAAGGCTAGGACTACGTCCCCTTTCCACAGGAGGTGGGCATGATAAGAGGGTGTAGACACCCCTGGAAAGTGGCCCACTGGCCACTACCTTTCACTCCCTTGTAACACCCTTAAATCAAGATTTTAGGTGGCATCCCCAGACCCTGAATTTCAGTTCCTGGTCACCTAAGAAGAGTTGGGCACTGCAGCCTTCTCTGCTGGTGAGGCACTGTAGTGAACTATGGACATGGTCCCAGCCCTACTGGCCTGTCTGCATCCCTGGATGAACCTGAATCAAAAGTCAACTCGTCTTGCAGCCCAGCGACCTCCAGAACCTTGGGAGGACTGCCTCAGACCTGGACACACGCACACACTCAGAGCTGGACACACACACACACACACACACACACACACACTCCGAGCTGGACACACACACACACACACACACACACACACATACACACACACACTCCGAGCTGGGCGCACACTCAGAGCTGGGCACACACTCAGAGCTGGGCACACAGCACACTCAGAGCTGGACACACACACACACACTCAGAGCTGGACACACACACACACACACACACTCAGAGCTGGACACACACACTCTCGGAGCTGGACACACACACACAGAGCTAGGCACACTCAGAGCTAGACACACTCAGAGCTAGACACACACACACACTCAGAGCTGGGCACACACGCACACTCAGAGCTGGGCGCACACGCACACTCAGAGCTGGGCACACACGCACACTCAGAGCTGGACACACACACACTCAGAGCTGGACACACACACTCAGAGCTGGACACGCGCACACTCAGAGCTGGACACGCGCACACTCAGAGCTGGACACGTGCACACTCAGAGCTGAACACGTCCACACTCAGAGCTGGACACGTGCACACTCAGAGCTGGACACGTGCACACTCAGAGCTGGACACGTGCACACTCAGAGCTGGACATGCACACACTCAGAGCTGGACACGCGCACACTCCGAGCTGGACACGCGCACACTCAGAGCTGGACACGTGCACACTCAGAGCTGGACACGTGCACACTCTGAGCTGGACACAGAAGCAGAACTAACGAAGACTCATAACTGCGTTACAAACACAACTGCTTGTCTCTAATGCTTGCATGTTACAGGTACATGAGACACTGCAGGCGCGCAACTGTAGTGCAAGCAGATGTATGTATGTGACAGATAACGTCAAGATGCACTGATAGTGACTGCGGACACCTGCCTTTTAAATGCACACAAAACTTGACTCGATTCCATAAATATGTAATACAGATAACTTTATTACAAAGTCACACAAGTAAGCTGTAACAAACACACAGGTCAGCTGTCGCAGACAAACAGATCAGCTTTCGCAGACACACAGACAAGCTGTCGCAGACACACAGACAAGCTGTCGCAGACACACAGACAAGCTGTCGCAGACACACAGACAAGCTGTCGCAGACACACAGACAAGCTGTCGCATAGACAAGCTGTCCCAGACACACAGACAAGCTGTCGCAGACACACAGACAAGCTGTCCCAGACACACAGACAAGCTGTCCCAGAGACATAGACAAGCTGTCGCAGACACACAGACAAGCTGTCGCAGACACACGGACAAGCTGTCACAGACACACAGACAAGCTGTCGCAGACACACAGACAAGCTGTCACAGACGCACAGACAAGCTGTCACAGACGCACAGACACGCTGTCGCAGACACACAGACAAGCTGTCACAGACGCACAGACAAGCTGTCACAGACACACAGACACGCTGTCACAGACACACAGACAAGCTGTCACAGACGCACAGACAAGCTCACAGACACACCGACAAGCTGTCGCAGACGCACAGACAAGCTGTCACAGACGCACAGAGACATGCTGTCGCAGACACACAGACAAGCTGTCACAGACGCACAGACAAGCTATCAGAGACACACAGACACGCTGTCACAGACACAGACACATTCTCATATAGTAGTCGAGTTTTCAGAAACTGCTGCCGTCAGACACCTTGAATGGTGCACCAGTTTGTCACACTCACAAGCACATCAGAAACAATCGTTCTAAGACACACCAGTGCAAATGGTGCGCAGAGACGCGGCCCCGCAGCCCAGCCCTCTCCTCGCTTCTAGGCGCTAGACATTCCTACATAGAGAACTCACGGGAGGTGCCTGGGGGCGCCGGCCCCACCCTGGACGCTGGAGCAAGTGAGGCTTCGGTGAGGGGAGGGGGGCCGCCTCCCACCGAGATCCGCCCCCAATTACTGTCCCCATATCTCCAGGGCCCTGCAGTCCAGATGTGACTCTTCCCCAGGCCCCTCCCACTCCCGGCACTAGTTGTATTGGGGGGGCAGTTGAGCGAGGGCACCTGCTGCAGCGCCACAGAGCACTCTATCCAGACAGAGAGCCCCCAAGGAAGGGGCAGGGGCTGTGGGCAGAGGGGGCGGGGTCATGGGCAGAGAGTTCGTGGACAGAGGGGGCGGGGCCATGGGCAGAGGGGGCAGATTAAGGCTTTAATGACAAATATTGGAGTCGGAGTTGGCACTGCGGACCAAGTGATCGGATGGGCTAAATTCAGTGGCAACAGGGGGCGGGGGAGGTGTGTGGTGGGGGGAACACTGCCAGCCGGGGAAGTCACAGCTGAAGTAGTTACTAAGTGGGGGGAGCAGCTGCAGTTCACAGATCTAGGGCCATCAAGTAAGGTTTGGCAACTAGGGGATCCGGCTGGAGGGATTTCACTGCCCACTTGCGGGATAGAGTGAGGAGGGGGGAGGGGCGCGGTAAGTGAGAGATTTGGAGGTATTTGCGAGGAGGAAACTGGAGGGAGACGGAGAAGGAGACAGAGAAGGGGGTGCAAGTCAGCACCGGCCAAGTTTGGGGAGGGCGTAGTAATCTGGGGGGGGTCGTTATCAGATCTGACGCCCCTGGAAAGAGAGAAAGGGGAGTTGGGTCCCTGGCGCCGGAGAGGATTGAGGTAGTTTCTTCAAAACAGGCAGAAAAGGTCTGTGCCAGCCAGCCACAGCACACAGTGCCAACCAAGGGGTGAGACCAGCTCTGGGAAGGACAGTGCGCCCAGCAGAGGGCTGCCAACCACAGAGGCAGTGCCCACAGTGCCAACCGAGGGGTGAGACCAGCTCTGGGGAGGACAATGCGCCCAGCAGAGGGCTGCCAACCACAGGGGCAGTGCCCACAGTGCCAACCGAGAGGTGAGACCAGCCCTGGGGAGGACAATGCGCCCAGCAGATGGCTGCCAACCTCTGAGGCAGTGCCCACAGTGCCAACCGAGGGGTGAGACCAGCCTGGGGAGGACAGTGCGCCCAGCAGAGGCCTGCCAACCACAGGGGCAATGCCCACAGTGCCAACCAAGGGGTGAGACCAGCTATGGGGAGGTCAGTGCGCCCAGCAGAGGCCTGCCAACCACAGGGGCAGTGCCCACAGTGCCAACCAAGGGGTGAGACCAGCTATGGGGAGGTCAGTGCGCCCAGCAGAGGGCTGCCAACCTCAGAGGCAGTGTCCACAGTGCCAACTGAGGGGCGAGACCAGCTCTGGGGAGGACTGTGCGCCCAGCAGAGGGCTGCCAACCACAGAGGCAGTGCCCACAGTGCCAACCGAGGGGTGAGACCAGCTCTGGGGAGGACAGTGCGCCCAGCAGAAGGCTGCCAACCACAGAGGCAGTGCCGACAGTGCCAACCGAGGGTCGAGACCAGCTCTGGGGAGGACAGTGCGCCCAGCAGAGGGCTGCCAACCACAGAGGCAGTGCCCACAGTGCCAACCGAGGGGTGAGACCAGCCTGGGGAGGACAGAGCGCCCAGCAGAGGGCTGCCAACCACAGAGGCAGTGCCCAGAGTTCCAACCGAGGGGTGAGACCAGCCTGGGGAGGACAGTGCGCCCGGCAGAGGGCTGTCAGCCACAGAGGCAGTGTCCACAGTGCCAACCGAGGGGTGAGACCAGCTCTGTGGCTGGCAGTGTGCCCAGTAGAGGCCTGTTAACCACAGAGGCAGTGCCACAGTGCCAACCGAGGGGTGAGACCACCTCTGGGGAGGACAGTGAGCCCAGCAGAGGGCTGGAACAGTGCCATGGATGGGAGATACCCGCACTTCTCGGCACTCTGAGACAGCGGGTACCATCACTTTTATATCTCACTCAAGAACTGAGAGCCACAATTACGAGGGCGCGCCACCACAGGAGGGTGGTAAGACATAATGGGTACGGAAAGCCTTGCTCCGGGAGGGGGGGCAGTGCGGTGCTGCAGCGCAGGAAGCAACGGCACCTGCGGGCTTGGGCGGCAGGGCACAGCTGGTGCGCCCCCCCCCCCTAGATTAACAGCGTTATCCAAGGGAAAGTAGGTTAGACGACGGGGGGAGGGGCTGCGGGTTTAGACACGAGCCTCCATCAGGTCCCGCAGCTCAAGACTTCCAGTTAGGACCCCACCCAGACCTCTCCCGAGCCCGCCTTTGGACAGGAGCGCCCCTCCCCTATTTATGGACAATATATAAAACCAATAACACGTCATCACTCGCGAGATAGCCCAGTGAGTCAGCGCTTGCACCGACATCCCACTGACCTACAAGTCAAGAATTCAGGCATGGCTGGATCGGACTGCCATCTTTCTGAAGTTGGTAAATTGAGTAGCATAAACTAAAGTAACACTTCCGGCGGCTCATTACAGTGCTCAGAAATGGCAACGTGCCGTGTCAAGCACTACATAATGCTTTATTAAATATGTTCCGAACACATCCTTCAATCCCCTAGAGCAGCCAGGCAAGATCAGAAGACATCCCCACCCCCCAAAAAAAATTAAACACACATCAATAACACGTAAGAACATAGTAGCTCTGCCTCGTTCAGTCACCTCCCGCTCCCTCCACCCCCACCCTGAAAGCGAAAAGCCTCTGCCACCACCTTACCAAGAAAAGAAAACAAGCACTGGTAAAGCCAACAGGTCTTGCCTTTGGGTCTCATTGGCTTTGTCAAGGCTTCTGGAGATGCTGTGCAAAAGAAATGTGTTGCTGATCCTATGCACGCCTGATGACAGATGCCAGTCTATGAAATGATGTGGGCGCTATTCCTTTTTAGGTCTCATCTAAGCCATCCCGTAGGGATGGTGGGCGAGATTATAGTAAGGCTTTCGAAAAGTTTCCCCAAACGGCGGATTAGGTACAGTTCATGTGACTGGGCGCGTGCACATCTCCAGCAACATCGCACACCCACACCATTTGTCTGAGCCTCGGCATCAGACTTCAAAGGAAGCCACTCCCCCGCCCGCAATCCAGAGAGCTTGTTTTTTTCCTCATTACTGTTTTGCAAACTGTCTTTCAGTATGTGGAAAACCTCTGTAAACCACAGTGAAACTGTGACATGGAAATAGTACATATACTCCTCCCTTCTC
Organism: Lissotriton vulgaris; assembly: GCF_964263255.1. Taxonomy (NCBI): domain Eukaryota; kingdom Metazoa; phylum Chordata; class Amphibia; order Caudata; family Salamandridae; genus Lissotriton; species Lissotriton vulgaris. Next base: position 176,149,543 of record NC_141685.1, read on the forward strand.
CATAAATTAAAGACTAATAGTGGCAGATAGAGTCCGACCAATAGGTTCTGGGAATTTAATATTAAATACGGTTTGCAAAAAAGAAGAGTGTAAAGCTTGCTGTAATGAGCTTTTAAATTTCAACATTACTTTTTTTTGGTAACTGAACATATTAAATTGACCGTCATCCCCGCCCCTCCTTCTAAACGTGGCTTTGCCAACAGCCAGATACTCTTGATGACTAGAGCCCTTTAGCTTTAATCCCCATGCTTTCGCCCTATGTTGAGTTTCTCTCCCTCAGTACTTCAGAAGAAATGTCACTACTTTGCAAATTGTCCGATGCAATGATTGTCCCTTTGATGGGGCTTGTGTGTGATTTACATGTTGGAGACTCGGGGCTGGAGCAGGCGCCTGCCTCAAGACTCCGCTTGCCTCGCCTCTCCGTGTTAATTTGTTGGCTCACCACCTCTCAGCATCCTCCTCGCCGTGCCACAGCTCGCCAACATTCACCCCCTTCCCTCGCTCGCGCTCTCCCTATTCAGCGCCTCCCCTTTGCTTTCTCCCTCCTTCTCACTTCCCCTTTCCTCCTCCACAATCTGAGCTTAATCACGGCATCTCTGCTTCTGCATTGTGTGATTTTGGGCAAGTTGAACTGCAGCATGAAAATAGAAAATCCAAGCTTAATCACGGCCACAACCCCACACACACACAACCATACATACAACCACACACAACCACACACACAACCCCACACACAACCCCACACACACAAAACTACACACACAACCACAACCACACACACACACAACCACTAGGCACAGACACCATCAGTCATCAGTGCACGCTTTCACTGGGCACAAACACCACCAGCCGTCAGTGCACACTTCCACCAGGCACACACCACCAGACGTCAGTGCACGCTTTCACCAGGCACACACATACCACCAGCCGTCAGTGCACACTTTCACCTGGCACACACACCACCAGCCGTCAGTGCACACTTCCACCAGGCACACACACCACCAGCCGTCAGTGCACAATTCCACCAGGCACACACACCACCAGCCATTAGTGCACACATCAATTGTTAACGCATCCACAATTAACTATTGTAGCAATAGCAGTATAGCACACTTTACTTTTCATCTAAAGTGCAGCATGCCACCATTACTACAAAAAGAAATAACTTTTTTTGGCCTACAATTTATAGACTTTTGTTGCAATTGGTGTTGCAATATTTAGCAATGCCAATAGCTCAAACTTAATTAATGCGAGACCTATTGCATTGCAAATGCTTGTTCTCTTATTCAGGACCACCAGGGAATACCTGGCAGTCGTGATGAGAATTTGTTTTTAAATGAATCCCACTTCCTGGGAGTAAGTTAATCGGGGAGAAAGTTCCATGGGTGGGAAGGTGATTAGTTATTGGTTTTTTAAAAACAACTCCAGCTTTAGAAGCTTGTTTTTGAAAAACATAAAAGTTGGTGAATGGCCGCCTGAAACATCCCCAAGGGATCCAGAGAATTGTAGATCAACTTCCTATAGATGGTTGAGATTGCTTTTTCGGTCAGGTGATTAGTTAGCAGCTGGTCCTCCAGTGGGTATGGATCAGGCAACTCCCCCCCCCTTCCCAGATGTGACCTTGCAGAGCGTGATCCACCTACAAATGTCAGAACCGTTTTTAGTCACCTAATTTATACCTTTGTTGTAGGATCGTGAAGGACACAAGTGCCTGTCCCCTCCACACATCGCCCGGCCGTTCTAAGCTAATCAATCCCCATTTTGTGAAGCCCTGCAATCCTCCCACTGCACTTAAGAGATCACCATCATACAGTGGAGTAATTTCAGTCAGCTTACCTTCTCAGCCTAAACACTTGGTAGCCTCTCTCCACACCCTTACCACTGTTTGGGTATGAGTAGGTATGGGGCACTCATACTTTCTTCTATACAGCACCGGGGTGAGGTAACCTCTCTTGCCCATGGCCAATCGATCTACCCGGTAAGCAGGATCCTCACGTCCGCAAAAACCCAGTTGTTGACTGCCACCAGCTGCGTGACCCAGTTATACTTGAGAATGCTCCGGACCGCCAGTCCACCTTAGTCTCCCCTCTTCACCTTACTAAGCACGAAGTGCAACCATCCCTCAACAGGAGCGAAAGTTATCAGTCTACCTTTTGAAAGAAAATGTCTGGTGGGATCTTAAAGGACGTTTTTTGCACGATGTACAGGAGACCCAGGAGGGTCATCACTTTAAATAGGGCAACTCGGCCCAGTAAGGAGAGCGGGAGCGCCCGCAAGTGTGGGGCATCCCAGCGAAGCCAGTCTAATTTCTGGAGTATGTTCCTGCCTGTGGCTCCTTTGTAATAAACACGCCCAAATATTTATAGTTTAAATCTTTTTACACATTTTTAGACAGAAGAAAAACAGGACCCTCGGCTCTCACAACAGAATGCAAAGGCGACCACAAGGTCGCAATGTATAACATTACCACAGGCAAGAAGCATGGAGCGGGTTGACGGAATCAACAAGAGAAGAACAAATAAAGAATTTCCCAAACTAACCTCCCACCCGTCCCTTGTCCACCAAAAAACTTAAAATTGGAAGGGAAGAGGGAAAAAGGGGAAGGCTACGCCCTGATCAGCGTCGTCTTGTATGACTTTTCGTGGAACTGTCACTAGGAATCTGCGTGTCTGGGACATGCAGTAGTCGAAGATATCTGGGGCGTGTCAACTCTCAAACTTCGGACACCAGGAGGGTCAAGAAGGGTCGCCACAACTCTGGGAACTCCGACCCCCTACCAGCCAGTGTGAGTGTGAGTTTCTCCATACCCAGTATCATCCAAAGCCGTTGAAGCCAGCCAGAGAGTGTAGGGATTCTGGCGGTGCACAAGGGAATGAAGATGTTCTTCAAGGCCGCCCCTATGGCAATCGCTATTAGTCGTTCCCTTCGGGATTTAAGTGGATACATCAATGGGTTAGGCAGGCCCAGGAGGATATAGGAGGGAAAACAAGGGAGCCGAGTTTCTAAGTGAAGATCTATTTCATCCAGTACTTGGAACCAGTATGGCTGTATGTGGGTGCAACTCCAGAGGATGTCTTCCAATGTTGCTTTCTCTCCTCACTCCCTCCAGCAACAGATCGCTACGTCGAGGGTCAAAGCGATGCGTATAGTACCAGTTAGTAACTATCTTGGTCAAGGTCTCCGTGAGACCCATATGGTACGCCGAGTGCCGTGCCCTGTGATAAATACCCTCCCATTCCGTATGACTGAAGGTTCTCCCCAGGCCCCTCTCCCATCGGGCGCGGCCTGCATTATAGGTATGAATGGTGGGCCCCAGGAGCATCTTATAGAGATCAGATATAATACTCTTATCAGAGGTGCGAGTTATCAGCCATTTTTCGTAAGGGGATAGTAGCTGTTGCGCTTGTGGCCTAATGTGAGGATGTAGTGCCCAGTGTCAGACCTGAAGGTATGACAGGCATTCTGTTTCAGGGAGGCCATAGTTTTCCCTAAGCTGTGGAAACTGGATAATACCCTCTAAGTCAAAAACGTGTCCCAGGGATCTGCATGGGGAGGAACGCCAGGCTCAAAGCTCGGGCTTCAGTACCGGGTTGAAACTCCGGGTTGTCGAATAGCGGTGTGAGAGGTGATGGGAACGTGGTCAATTGTGCATGAGTATTGGTGTGATCCCAGGATTCCAAAATGGTGCTTGTGATGTGTGATGCCTAAAGATTGGCTGGCCGGTGAGTCTTGTGTTGAAAGGGGATCCCTTGTAGCGGTCTGCCAGCCACTGCCTGGTCCTGAAACAGCCAATGCTTTCCTGATTCCAGCCGCTGCCACTCCACCAGATGGCTCTGAGCTGAGCGGCATGAAAATATGTATGAAGGTCGGGCACCCCTACTCCTCCCTTTTCCGGACGTAGAAATGCGACCTGGTGGCGGAAGCGCGGCTTGCGGCCGTACCATATAAAACGTGAGAGGTCTGCCTGTGCTTGCTGGATCCAACCAGACGGTGGTCGGAGGGGAAGGGTCTGAAATATGTATATAATTTGGGGGAGGACAGTCATTTTGATAGCTGCTATCCTACCCAGCCTAGATACTGTGCAGTGTTTCCACCTGTTCAATTCCTTTCTGACAAGGTTGGAGTAATTAATGTCGGAGGTGGCCTGAGTGGTGGGAGCAAGCTGGATGGCTAGGTATGGAATTGCTTCATTTGACCACTGCTTCGGGTGTTCCTCTTGGAGGTGGGCAAGGACATGTGGAGAAAGGGAGAGATTAAGGGCCAGAGATTTAGCCATGTTAATTTTAAAGCCGGCGCCTGGGTAAAATTGTGTAGTTCTATGAAGAGGGCTCGCACGGACATGATCTGGTCGGAAAGGGATAGTAGGACATTGACAGCATAAAGGCTGATGGTATAGGTATCCCCTCCAAACTTAATCCCATTAATTAGGGGATGGCGACGGATTTTGATTGCTAGGGGTTCCATATAAAGTGCCCCTCCCTATAGAGAACCGGGAAGACGTGTGGCAGTTAACGCGGACTGTCGCCATTGGCGACCTGTAGCAGTTTAGGATGCGGGTGCGGAGCTTTTCACCAAAGCCAGCTGTGATCAACACCATCTCCAGATAGGGCCAGTGCACCATATCAAAGGCCTTCTCTGCATCAATGGCCAGAAGCATATATTCGCCTTGGGTGCGGGATGCTTTCTCTTTTAGGTGTAATATGTGCTTAGTGTTGTCGCTGGTCTGCCTCTGAAATAAATCCGGCCTGGTCAGGTTCGACCAATTGCGTCATGTAAGGCGCCAATCGGGTCGCCAGGAGGCCGGTGTAAAGTTTAATATCGATATTAAGCAGTGAGGTAGGTCTTTATGCGCTACAGGTCGTCTTGTCTTTTCCGGGTTTCAGGATTATGACCACTGCCGCCTCCAGCATCTCCCCTGGGATCGCGCCTGTGTGTTCGAAAGAGTTGAACAGTCGTGTTAGAGTGGGAAGCCAATTGGGTGCAGAAGGTCTTGTAGAAGGCGGCAGTATAGCCATCTGGGCCTGGCGATTTACCCACTTTGAGGCGGGAAATAGCCGAGCTGACCTCCTCCACCTGTATGGGCCTGTCAAGATACTCAGCCTGCACTGAGGAAAGGGAGGGCATGCTAGATCCAGCGATGTAGTCTGCACTACATTGGGGATCAAGCGGGTCTCCGGTGTAGACGTCCACATAGAAATCCCAAAAGATTTCAGCTATAGTCACATCATCTGTCCCTGGCTCGCCCCTTGGCTTATGTATGATCTGGACCCCTTGTCGCTGTCTAGCCTCACTGAGTTTGTTGGCAAGAAGTCAACTGCACCTGTCCCCCCCCCCCCCGAAGGGCTGCGTATTCCGCTTTATCTTGATCTAGGGCTTCAAGTTGTTTTCTCTCTAGGCAAAGCTGGCGCCATGCTCTGGCTGCCTCCGTCCTCTGATGTAGCTGTTCAAGGTCTGAGACCCTCTTGGTGAGTACCGCTCTCTTACGTTCTCTATCTTGATTTTGAGCCGAAGAGATCGCTATGAATTCCCCCCGGAGGACTGCCTTTAGGGCTGCCCACTGCTTAGCTAGGGAAGTGTCCGGAGTAGTGTTGACGGAATGAAAATCTGTGATGGCTTTCTGGATTTGAGTCCGTACAGGTGAGAGCTGCAGCAGCGTGTCACGCAAGCGCCAGTGTCTGAAGGGGCGCGGTGAGCAAGGGAGGTGAAAATTGGCCAGGACAGGGGCATGATCCAAGAGAGAGGCCGTCAAAATATCAATGTTGGGCATATGGGTCAGGAGGGAGGAGGAGCCTATAAGATAGTCCAGGCATGCATAGGTTGTGTGTGCCCCTGAGTAAAAGGTGTAGCTACGAGTGCGGGGGTGGGAATGTCACCAAAGGTCAGATAATCCCAGCTCCTGAAGCAATGCTTGCCCTGAAGGCAGGAAGACCCCGGCTTGGGTCGTCCTCTGGCAGGAGCGATCTAGGTCATTGTCAAAAACAACATTAAGGTCTCCCCCAATCGGCAAATGCCTATCTGCGGCAGCAGCCGCCTCCCTTATAGCCTTGAGAAGTAACGTCATCTGCCCCTCGTTAGGTGCATAAATAGATCCTATGACAAAGGTTGTGTCCCCCAACAAAAACTGGTATGTCAGTAAGCGACCCCTGTGATCTGCTTGCTTCTGTAGCACCCTCCCCTAGAAGGATCGGGAGACTAGGATGGCCACCCCTGCTGATTTTGTGGTGTTGGAGGAGAACAACTGGATGGGGAATGCCCTAGCCTTCAATCTGTGATGATCTTTGGAGAGGAGGTGGGTCTCTTGGAGTAAGCTTATGTCCGCCTTAGAATGCTCAAGGTAATGTAGTATAGCCCTGCGATTGATTGGGTTGTTCAGGCCACGCACGTTAAGGGTAAGGACTTTAAGAGAATTGTGCGCCATAAGAGATCTGGGATCGAGGAAAAACGCAATGCATGGCGCTGGTCATGTTGTGCAGCCACTAACCTATTAAGGTGGAAGGGAACGTAAAGTGGCCAGCGATATAGAACAGGACAGTTCGTTAAGGGCACCCAGGGGAGGTGGACGAGGAAACCCAAACCCAACATAAAAAAACCCCAAACAGTTCCAGTAGCACTAATGTCTCAGCCAACAACAAAAAGTTCAAAAATGCAGAAAAAGCCCAGTCTCTAGGGTATAGTCCACCAACCCAGAGGAGCCGGGCAGTCGTTGAGTGAGGGCTCATAACGTGACCAAGGGGAGAGGACCAGGTCCCCCCGCCATCCGCCAGAAATCAGAGTATCGCAGCAAGGGTACATAATGGCAAGTGTCTTACTCTGTGCCGGGTTTCGTTCTGTCCAGGGCATCGGCTGCGGAGGCGAGGGCCTCCTGTTGCCCCCTCACAACATCTGCCTTATTCGGCTTTCGGACTCGCCGCCTCCTACTCTGGTTCTGCCATCCTGAGGGTGTGATCTCGGGCCCAGGGTTGCCGTTGTGCCGATCATCGTCCTCATCATCCGGCACCATCCGGCCCAGCAGCTGACAGGACTCTGTGAGAGAGCGCATCTGGTGAAGCTTGCCATCAAAGCGGAAGATGAGACGGAATGGGTGCCCCCAGGAGTAGGTGATGTTGTGTTGTCTAAGGTGGTCCGTCACCGGGCGGAATTGCCTGCGGCTTTAGGGTGACTAGGGCTAGGTCCTGGTACAGCACAGGAGAGTGACCTTGATAGGAGAGAGGGTGGAGGGTTATCGCCTTTGTCAGAATGGCTTCCTTGGTTTTGAAGTCCTGCAGGCATACTAAAATGTCCGCATGGGGGCTGTTGGGCGCCCTCGGGGGTCCTACTCTGTGTGCTCTATCCAAGACAATTTCTACATCCTGAGCAACAGTGAAGATATGGCGAAAGAGGCCCTGTGTGAAGACAAAGAGATATTTGGTATCCTCCGTCATCTTTACCTCTGGGATCCGGATGTTGTGTCGGCGCGATCTGTTCTCGAGGTCCTCCACGTGCGTTTGGAGATCCAGCTATTGATCTTGGAGCCTCAGTATCTCCTGTTGGAGCATTATCACCTCCATCGTGGTGGAGTCGTGCTTGGTATCCAGCGTTGCGACTCGCTCCCCCACCTCATCTACGTCTCTGCGTATTTCCCACATCTCAGCCTTCAGATCCGTCTTCACTGTCAGTATGTCAGCCCTGAGAATGTTGAAGAGCAATTCTAGGAATGCCTTAGTGATAGGCTCCGCTCCGGCCCAGCTCCACAGGTCCAGGTGTCGCAAGGGGTGTTGTGCTCCCAATCTCCGGCTCCACGGGTTCCACGGGCCCTCGACTAGGAATGTGGCCCCCGCCGTGCAGCAGATGGCCGAGGCGGGCAGAGGCCGCGGTGTTGAGAGCTGGCCTCGGCGGTGTCCGTCACGGGCTGCCCCTGTTGTTATGTGATGTGTCAGGAACTGCCCTGGGGGAGGCCACGGTCCTCCATAAGTTGTGCAAACGGGCAAAGCTGGCCCTCCTCAAATAGTGCCTCCGTGACCTCCGAGTCCGTCCATGCTCCTACCATGGCGCTCGTAAAGTAGGAGACGCTGCGTGGCCACCCCGCTAGTGGCAGCCGTGGGGAGTAGCAAGTGGTCCTCGTTGCCATGCGGTGAATTTGCAACATACATTGGCGGCTCTCGGACACCTGCAAGGGGTAGGTCCAGCAGGGTTTGATGCCAGGGAGCAGCAGCCAACAGAGTTCCGGGATGGGGCTGTGCGTTGTATGAGTCACCCCGGAATGTCTTCCCGCCGTCCAATACGAGAGCCACTGAAGTTGCGCTGCTAGGAAGTACGATTCGTAGTCGGGGGCACCCAGGCCCCCCTGTGTGGTGGATAGTCTAAGTTTGGCGAGGGCTATTCTATGCCTACCATTTCCCCATATAAGGGTGCGGAGCAGCGAGTCCAGTTCGTGGAAAAAAACTTCTGGGAGGCACCACCGGGAGGTTGGTGAAATAATGCAGTAAGCGAGGGACAATGATAATTTTTGCAAGGGCTGCTCGCCCGATGGGGGCTAGTGGGAGGTGTTTCCAGAAGCCCACCGAGGCGCGGATGCCAGCGAGAACCTTGCCATGATTGCCCTTAAAGATGTCGGTGGGTGAACGATACAGGCGAATCCCCAGATAAAGGGGGGAAAAAAACCTAACAACTGATAATCAGGTTGAATAAAATAAACACATGAAAGTACACCTTAATTTCATTGCCCTTGATTCATACTCTGGACCATAGTTGAGGGATAGGTCTAGGCATAGTCCTTGCAACACACAATAGATTTGCGTGCGGCAGAGGCCAGAACTCAAAAGTCAGGATACAAGATACAAGTAGGTGGTAACTCAGGGCAGGGGAAAACACCTGTTGTCCGTGGAGGGGAAATTCCCATCTCAAAAATCTACATTAAAAATTAATTAATAGTATTCTTTTTTAAATATCTGTTTGGTGCCAGTTCATATGACTTTAATTTCTGCTTTGGGATTCTCTGTTACAAGTCCATAGTGTACATGTATCCTTTGTGAGCTTAATAAAATGTTGGAAATTCTACAAATCCTCACTCCTACATCCAAGTACTCTCAGGCTACCATTCTACACTCTGCTCTGCCTGAAGAACAGCTCAACATTTTCAAAATTCTGCAATTCTGCATTGATATGGCTTGTAAATTATTTATGGGGAAATTTACATGTATTATGTATTAACTATTTAATTTTAATACTATAGGTGATTGAAATTACGGACGAAGAAAGCAAGATTTAGCACCAGGCAACTGAATGTTAATGCCATAAGAAGGATTATTTTGAAAAACTGAAGGACATCCAGCATTCTAAGTTTAAACAATTTCCAAAATCTAGGTGTGGCGAGGAAGTGGGAGCTGAGAAAAGTACTATACCTGTAAGTGAAGTCTCAAATTTAGCATTTCATTAACACAGAGCAAAGTCATATCTGTCCACACAGCATCAGAAATAATCCCAGAAAGACCAATCAAAACATCCTCCTCTGAAATATTATCAGAAAGACGAATTGCGTCAGCATGACCGAATAACGTTCATCAAAAGCACACATGATCTAAAGCATCATGTAATTCCAGAGAGGAAGCACACACTGCATAAAAGAAAGATATAACAAAAGGTTTCTTCTGCAAACCATCAAAGAAAAGACTCTGAAAGAAGACTCCGAAGCTGACACGTTAACAACCAAAAGATTGGAAAATCGCCTTTGTTCAGCAACCGTTTTTAACCAGTTACACAAGTTTGAGACTATCTGCCTCGGGATATAACACCTCGACCCACTCTGGCGAAAACCTTAAAAATCCACCACTTTATTGTTTTCATGACCATCTCAGATTGTTTCCTTTTTAATGTGTACTGTTCTGTAATTCTATGTAAATCGCCTCAACATTCTGTTGTGCAGGAGTGATATGTAAAAACTGATTGAATGAGCACCGTTGCGCTATAGCTAATGTAAATAAATCCTCGTCTTCAGAACTACACCTTACACCAAACATAGAAAGGGTAAAATTAACTGATGTTCTGCGACTGGTGAGCCACAATAGTACTGTGCATGTTCTAATGTTCTCAGTTACAGCCATTACTTCAGTGCAAAAAGGTACTTCTCAGTTTAATCATTAAATATCAGACTAACACCTTATCACTGCATTGCTAAGAACCTATACAAATAGATTTGAGAAAAACTTCAGTCACAAAATAAGTTGCTGCCGGAGAGGCTATAACCAAAAGACTATTATCGGCTAGAAACATTTCGACCGGTGTTACAGGGCTGCATCCAGACATATTTTGCTCAATTCAAGTGTTAAGAAGATTACACACAATTTCTTCTACAGATAAATACTGAACATTATCTAAACAAGCCCGACTCTAAAATCGGGTTCACTCGTACCGTGGCATATAAGCAAGAGAATACTAAATGTAACTCTAGGAATACACCTTATAAAAACACGTGCTATGAGAATAAATTCAGTTTTCAAACCTGCCTCAATCAAAGCAAAATAACCCAAGTTGGGGAAATAAGTTACCTGTGCCAAAAAAGATTCAGCTATCAATCTCATCTCACTGAATTTGAGAGAATGCACACTGGGAAAAACATCTCTCAGTGCTCTGAATGCCAAAAAAGTTTCAGCAGTAAATATTATCTCACTGAGCATATAAGAATCCACACTGGAGAAAAACCTTATCAGTGCTCAGAATGCCAAAGAAGTTTCAGCAGTAAATATTATCTCACTAAGCATATAAGAATCCACACTGGAGAAAATCCTTATCAGTGCTCTGAATGCCAAAAAAGTTTCAGCAGTAAATATTATCTCACTGAGCATATAAGAATCCACACTGGAGAAAAACCTTATCAGTGCTCAGAATGCCAAAAAAGTTTCAGCAGTAAACATGATCTCACTAAGCATATAAGAATCCACACTGGAGAAAATCCTTATCAGTGCTCTGAATGCCAAAAAAGTTTCAGCAGTAAATATGATCTCACTAAGCATATAAGAATCCACACTGGAGAAAAACCTTATCAGTGCTCTGAATGCCAAAAATGTTTCAGCTTTAAATCTAGACTCACTGCACATGTGAGAATCCACACTGGGGAAACGCATCAGTGCTCTGAATGCCCAAAACATTTCACATTTAAATCACTTCTAACTGCACATTTGAGATTCCACACTGGGGAAAAACCTTATCAGTGCTCTGAATGCCAAAAAAGTTTCAGCAGTAAATCTTATCTCACTGAGCATATGAGAATCCACACTGGGGAAAAACCTTATCAGTGCTCAGTGTGCCCAAAAAGTTTCAGCAGTAAATCTTATCTCACTGAGCATATGAGAATCCACACTGGGGAAAAACCTTATCAGTGCTCTGAATGCCAGAAAAGGTTTAGTATCAAACGTAATCTATATCGACATGCATTAACCCACTCTGAGGAAAACCCTTATCAGTGCTCTGAATGCCCAAAACATTTCAAACTTAAATCACTTCTAGCTGCACATTTGAGATTCCACACTGGGGAAAAACCTTATCAGTGCTCTGAATGCCAGAAAAGGTTTAGTATCAAACGTAATCTATATCGACATGCATTAACCCACTCTGTGGAAAAACCTTACCAGTGTTCTGAATGCCCAAAACATTTCAAACTTAAATCACTTCTAACTGCACATTTGAGAATCCACACTGGGGGAAAACACTCTCCGTGCAAAGTATGCCATAAAAGTTTCAGGCGTAAATCTTATCTCACTGAGCATATGAGAATCCACACTGGGGAAAAACCTTATCAGTGCTCTGAATGCCAGAAAAGGTTTAGTATCAAACGGTGTCTATATCGACATGCATTAACCCACTCTGTGGAAAACCCTTATCAGTGCTCTGAATGCCCAAAACATTTCAAACTTAAATCACTTCTAGCTGCACATCTGAGATTCCACACTGGGGAAAAACCTTATCAGTGCTCTGAATGCCAGAAATGTTTCATTGACAGAAACAGGCTCACACTGCATATAAGAACCCACACTGGAGAAAAACCTTATCAGTGCTCTGAATGCCACAAGTGTTTCAGCCATAAATCTGGCCTCACTGCACATGTGAGAATCCACACTGGTGGAGAAACACCAGTGCTCTTTATTTTTTGACCATTTTTTCTGTATTTATCCACATTTATTTTTTGCCACACGCAAAAAACGCCACTACAGCTAGTATTTTTCCGCATTTATTTAAATTGACAATGCACGCCTGTGAGGAATTCACGTCCCCGACCCAACCCAAGATGGCCGCGGGATTGGTCCCGGCCGGAAGTCAGGTCGGCATTCCAGCCGTAACCACAGAAGGCGCTGTATCCGCTTTGCGGACACAAAAGACGGCGTCCACAGCAACCCGGTGTGCTGAGCTGGAGTGGGAGACGGACGGATCCGGAGAGATCGACGAGAGCACCTGGAGGCGGAGAGTACAGGGAGGCGACATCGGCGAGAGCGAGGACAGCCCGGAGGACAGCCCTGAGGACAACCAGAGCCCGAGGAACCAACCCGAAGACCTCACAAGAACCCCAGATAAGGCGAGCGAGACCGGCCCCCTGAAGGAACCAGAGGAGGCGGGATCTCACGATACCACGGTCACCTGGGACCGTGGCAACAGGCAAGTGACGGGGGAGACTGGGGGCTGGTTCAAAGGGTGGTGGAAGGGCCGCCTGAGCACAGCACTGCGTCACTAGCACTTGAAATCCCTCACTTAGGCACTACACCGTTAGGGACCTGTGTGTGTGTTTTTGCACTAAATTCCCCCCCCCCCTCATTACCTGACAGAAAGGCAGAGGCCTGACGCCTGTTTTCTTTTGTTTCTTTTTTATGCTCCCTAACCCCATCTGGATTTCTGGAGGCCGGTCGACGTCTTCTACACCCGAAGAAGGGATAACGAGTCCATACCTGGGACAGAGCGCCTTGTTTCCTTAGAGACTTCCTTCTTTTTGTTGATTCTTTAGCTGTACTCAGTGACTGTGTAACTGACCAGTAAAACTTACCTTGTTTCATGAGCCATCCAGATCACTCAAAGCCAAAACGTACCAATAAAGCTGGTAAACCATATCCACAGACTCGCTCCTACCTTCGTGTGCCTAGTAGCCGGGGCGGAAGTCCTGACAGTGGTGTCAGAAGTGGGATTGCGGCCGCGACCCAGCAGTCGGAACCCACCACGATGGAGAACGTCATTACTCAGCTGGCGGAGGGACAACGCCATCTACAGTTGATGGTGGAAGAACAGGGAAAGCAAGCCCAGAAAGACAGAGAGGAGCTACACGGAGCCCTCAGAGACCAGGCATCCCTACTAGTTACCAACCAACAAGTACAGGACACGGCCATTCTCCGGCTATCAGACGTAGTGGCCAATACTAGGATCCATCCCAATGTACCCAGTGCAGTGCTACAGAAATACCAAACAGGCGAGGATCCTGATTTTTTCTTTGTGAACTTTGAAAGAGTGGCCACCACAGCTGCCTGGCCTCCCGAGCGTTGGGGACAGTATGTTGCTCCTTTGCTATCCGGAGAACTGCAGGCGGCCTACCAGGCAGCCAACCCAGACGGAAGCACCCCCTATGTTGAGATCAAAAGAACAATCCTAGAGAGATTAGGATACGATACCGAGTATTATAGGACACGCTTCCGGAAGGAGAAATGGTCCACAGGCGATAATCCCAGAACTCTATTCTATCGCATTCGTGATCTGGGGTGTCGTTGGCTACAGCCATCCAACGCCTCGGTTGAGAACCTGACGGAGAAAGTAGTGCTTGAACAGTATTTGGAGGCGCTACCCGGCAACACCCGGGCTTGGATCCGGCAACACCCGAATCTGACAATAGCTCTAGCGGTAGATTTGGCTTGTGCTTTCCATCGTGCCCCTGATTTCCGTCCCATGGCGCAACGCGCCCCCTTTACTCCTGTTCATCCTCCCCTACGCCCACCTAACACCATACCTGAGCCCCGGAGCACTCCTCTTGCGGGTAGAACAGCCCCTAGGTTTCAGTCCCCCGCCCCAACTCACCAAGGACCCCAGTGCTTCCAGTGCGCCGAGTGGGGACATATCGCACGCAACTGTCCCAATAGAACCCCAGGGCCAGAACCTATGGATGTGGGGTTGACAAAGGGGAAGATTTATAGCACTGGAGACGTTGTCAACCCCTACAACCTGAAGGTACACGTGAATGGGAAGCCAGTGATAGCTGTCCTTGACACAGGTTGCCAACAAACGGTGGTCGCCGCGGATTTGGTGCCCCAGGCTCTTCTGATACCCAACACACAGGTGAAAGTTACCTGTGTGCACGGGGACCAAAAGTTGTATCCGCTGGCAGAGGTAGCCTTGGAGATCCAAAAAGAGGTTCAGCTACGTAAAGTAGGGGTGATCCCTGAGTTGCCTGAACGTGTACTACTAGGCACGGACTTACCACGTTTTTCGGACTACTTACAGCAAGTCACCGGGTCTCCCTCATCAACCGAGTGGTTGACCAACGCCCCGTTTTCCAACACCCCTATAGCACAGCCAGCGGACAGAACGATAAAAAGCAAAAGGGAAAAGAGGGAGGAAAGGCTGCTTTATTCCCGACCCCTAAACATAAACCCAATGCATGTTCTTTCCTCCTCAGAACCGTCTCCTGGTTCCTATCGCAACTTCAGGGCTGATCAAAGAGATGACACCTCGCTACAGAATGCATGGACACAGGCTGAGGAGGAACAAGAAGGAAAGGTAGGACCCTATTTTGTAGTAAAAAGGGGCTTGTTGTATCGCCTAACTCATACGGCTAGGGGGAAAAGGGAACAACTTCTGGTTCCGGGGCCGTTTCGCCCTCAGGTCCTGTTGCTAGCCCACAGTCAAGCCGGGGGAGGCCATTGTGGGAAAGAGAAAACCCTTGATTATTTGTTGGACCGTTTTTATTGGCCTGGGGTATATCACGAAGTGGCCAGGTTTTGTGCTGCATGTGTGCGCTGTCAACTGGTTAATGACCCTACTCTTCCCAGAGCCCCCCTACACCCGCTACCCGTGATCGACATCCCTTTTTCTAGGGTGGGTATGGATTTAGTGGGTCCCCTAATTCCTTCTGCCCGTGGACATCGCTTTATCTTGGTCATTGTGGATTATTCCACGCGGTATCCTGAGGCTTTCCCCCTGACCACAGCCACCTCCAAGGCGGTGGCTCAGGCTATGGTAACACTGTTTTCAAGGGTGGGCTTCCCTAACGAAATCCTCAGTGATCAGGGGACTCCTTTCATGTCAAGACTGATGAAACAAGTCTGTGATATTCTACAAATTAAGCAGTTAAGAACTTCCGTGTATCATCCCCAGACCGATGGTCTGGTGGAACGATACAACAAAACCATCAAGACCTTGTTGAGAAAACACATTGATAAAACAGGAAGAGACTGGGACCGTCAACTACCCCTAGTTCTCTATGCCATCCGCACTCATGAACAGAGGTCGACAGGGTTCTCGCCTTTTGAACTGATGTTTGGAAGGAAGCCACGTACACTCCTGGACATGGCTGCAGAACAGTGGGTGGAACCAGAGGATGAGGGTAAACCCCTGCTCCAGTATAGTGAAGATCTCAAGGAAACCCTATCTGCCGTATGGGAAGAAGCACACACACACTTAGAAAAAGCACAAACCCAGCAGAAACGATTGTATGACAGGAATACTAGGGTGAGAGAGCTAAAGGTGGGAGACAAGGTACTCATTCTCTTACCCTCTTCAGACAAAAAGTTGTTAGCCACATGGCAAGGTCCCTTTACCATCCTGGCCCAAATCACGCCGGTCACTTATAGAGTGGCCGTCCCACACCACCCTAAGGCTTCCCAGATTTATCACATCAATCTTTTGAAAGCCTGGAAAGAACCCGATGCTTTCCCTTCCGGTTCTGGAACTCAGGTAGGGTTAGTCGTCACAAATAAGCCCCTGGAGGTCTCTCACTACACTCAAGAGAACACCGAAAACCCCTCATGGGGTTCTCAGACCACGAAGGAACAAAAGAAGCAACTAGAAACCCTCTGTGCTTCCTTTCCCACGGTAGTCTCTGGCAAACCGGGGAAAACCAGCCTGGTAGAGCATTCCATCACCATCCATACCTCTCAACCCATTAAACAGGCTCCCTATCGTATCCCAGCAGCAAGAAGGGTGGCGATAGAAGAAGAGGTGAAAACGATGTTAGAGGCAGGAATAATAGAACCCTCGAAAAGCCCCTGGTCCTCTCCCATCGTTTTGGTGCCTAAGCCGGATGGAAGCATCCGCTTCTGCATCGACTTCCGGAAAGTGAACGCAGTATCCCAATTCGATGCCTATCCCATGCCACGGGTAGACGAATTGGTAGAGACATTAGGGCAGGCCAGGGTCATGTCGTGTATTGATCTAACCAAAGGTTATTGGCAGATCCCTCTTCACCCCGATAGCAGAGACAAAACCGCCTTTATAACCCCCCTGGGTCTCTTTCAGTTCAGGGTAATGCCCTTCGGTCTCCATGGGGCGCCCGCGACGTTTCAGCGGCTGATGGATCTTATTCTGGGCCCCCATAGAGAATACGCCAAAGCATATCTGGACGATATTGTGGTGTATAGTCCAGACTGGGAAGCCCACATGCTCCATTTACACCAGGTATTCAGGTCCCTTCAGAAAGCTGGGCTGACGCTCAACCCTCGAAAAACCACCCTAGGGGCTAACCATATCGAATACCTGGGGTACGACATCAGGGAAGGACAGGTACGCCCACAGGTAAACAAAGTAGCAGCCATCTCCCACATCCCTCGCCCCACAACAAGAAAAGAGGTTCGTTCCTTCTTAGGCCTGGTGGGTTACTACCGACGTTTTGTTCCGCATTTTTCCTCTTTGGCCAGCCCTTTAACTGACCTACTTACAAAACCCTATTCGAGAGACAAGCTGCCCTGGACAGCTGCACAAGAACAGAGCTTTCTAGACCTGAAAGCAGCCCTATGTGGTGACCCCGTATTGTCTTGTCCGGATTTCCGTACAACATTTGTGCTACAGACCGACGCCTCGGACAGGGGTTTAGGTGCCATTTTGTCCCAGCCCAACGAGAAAGGCCTTCTCCACCCAGTACTGTTTCTCAGTCGCAAACTGTTTCCCAGGGAGGTCTCTTATGCCACCATTGAGAAGGAATGCTTGGCGATTAAGTGGGCTGTGGAAGCGTTGCAATATTACCTCCTGGGTCGTCATTTTATTCTCCTGACTGATCATGCACCTTTGACTTGGCTTGCCCTGCATAAAAACACTAATCCCAAGGTCTTGCGTTGGTTTCTTGCCCTCCAGCCTTTCTCCTTCAGCACTTTCCACTTACCGGGATCTATGCAGAACAACGTGGACTTCCTCTCCCGGTGTCCTTCGAGTGAATGGCCCGATCGTCCATTCTCGGGGGAAAGGCAGTGTGAGGAATTCACGTCCCCGACCCAACCCAAGATGGCCGCGGGATTGGTCCCGGCCGGAAGTCAGGTCGGCATTCCAGCCGTAACCACAGAAGGCGCTGTATCCGCTTTGCGGACACAAAAGACGGCGTCCACAGCAACCCGGTGTGCTGAGCTGGAGTGGGAGACGGACGGATCCGGAGAGATCGACGAGAGCACCTGGAGGCGGAGAGTACAGGGAGGCGACATCGGCGAGAGCGAGGACAGCCCGGAGGACAGCCCTGAGGACAACCAGAGCCCGAGGAACCAACCCGAAGACCTCACAAGAACCCCAGATAAGGCGAGCGAGACCGGCCCCCTGAAGGAACCAGAGGAGGCGGGATCTCACGATACCACGGTCACCTGGGACCGTGGCAACAGGCAAGTGACGGGGGAGACTGGGGGCTGGTTCAAAGGGTGGTGGAAGGGCCGCCTGAGCACAGCACTGCGTCACTAGCACTTGAAATCCCTCACTTAGGCACTACACCGTTAGGGACCTGTGTGTGTGTTTTTGCACTAAATTCCCCCCCCCCCTCATTACCTGACAGAAAGGCAGAGGCCTGACGCCTGTTTTCTTTTGTTTCTTTTTTATGCTCCCTAACCCCATCTGGATTTCTGGAGGCCGGTCGACGTCTTCTACACCCGAAGAAGGGATAACGAGTCCATACCTGGGACAGAGCGCCTTGTTTCCTTAGAGACTTCCTTCTTTTTGTTGATTCTTTAGCTGTACTCAGTGACTGTGTAACTGACCAGTAAAACTTACCTTGTTTCATGAGCCATCCAGATCACTCAAAGCCAAAACGTACCAATAAAGCTGGTAAACCATATCCACAGACTCGCTCCTACCTTCGTGTGCCTAGTAGCCGGGGCGGAAGTCCTGACAACGCCAGTGTCGGGTTGTTATTGGGCAACACAATACATTCATCTGAAAACGTTGCCATTGTAGTACAAGCACATGTGCATTTCAAGAGACTTTCCAGACATTGAGGCTCTTTCTGGTTTGTAACGTACCGGTTGCTACCTCATCTTGTATCTTGGTTACTGGTGTTACTTGCACAATTCTCACTTTTTCCTCATGTAACGTAACATTTGCTCTTGTAATGTTACTGTTCCTATTATGAAGCGCTCTGACACCCTCGGGTAAAGTCTGCGCTATATAAAAACGCATAAATAAATAAATGCCTTGACAGGGGCCTAAACGCAACGAGAGAACTGCATCTCCTAAAATGGGAATTGCAGCCTGCAGTTCTGTTTCTCGAGAGGCCTAAGCCTAAGGTAGTACTTCCTCTCCCTGAGCCCACGCTGCCAGTCAACCGCCTGCATTGAATGGCTTACCAGTGGTAAATCGCCTAGATGCAGCTCAGTGCAGCCTGAACATGAATCATTCCCAGACAGCAGAGGACAAGGGGTTCTGAAAATGCCTCCCTTTATTCAAGTACAGAGAAACCGACTGCTTCATCAATCAGGATTGTGTCTTTTTCAAGTCAAGGCAAAGAACTACTAGTTGGATTTATGTGATTACATGGCTGCTTCACTTTCTGCATAGTTATGAATTTTGCCACATTATCCAAATAATCCATCATCGATACATGATCTGTTGATTCTAACAACATTTTTGTTTAAAGCACATTTCCCAGGCAATGGATGCAGATGAAGCATAAGGTCACAAAGGGGGATCAGCTCCAGCTTCTGGTGATTAATGGAGCAATGAGGCATTAATTGAAGAAACTTGAAAAAAAGAAAGCTAAAGTGTGTCATTTGCTCAATATCGCTTCTGTGTAGGCTTGGTTTCTAAGCGCTGTTAATATATCTCACAAATCCTACCCATATCACGTTGATAGTTAAGTTGTGCCGTTTTAGGTTGTTTACAAAGGAACGTTTACTTTGTTTTTGCATCACAGTAACTAAGATGACTCTGTAAGGGGATGCGAACAGCTGGTGCTACGTGGGTGGGGGCGGGAGGGCCGGAGCCTGAGGCTGCAGAGGGCAGAGAGAGGCAGGAGCGGCTTTTACGGGAATCGATCTGGATTCTGACAACATTTTTTTTAAAGCACATTTCCCAGGCAATGGATGCAGATGAAGCATAAGGTTTACAAAGGAACGTTTACTTTTTTGCATCACAGTAACTAAGATGACTCTGTAAGGGGATGCGAACAGCTGGTGCTGCGTGGGTGGGGGCGGGAGGGCAGGAGCCCGAGGCTGCAGAGGGCAGAGAGAGGCAGGAGCGGCTTTTAAGGGCACATACACGTACCTCCAAAGTGCAAATAGAAGGAGCTGGAGCTGGCGCAGGCTAACGGCGGAGGAGCTGGTGGTATTAGCACGCCCGCACTGTGATGCTTGTAAACACCCGGGATTGGCTCAGGGTCACTTGAAGACCCTGAGCCAATAGGTCAACAGTACGTCACTGAAAGGAATCCACGTCACTGGAAGGAATCCCCAGAATCTGAGCAGGGCACGGCAACTCTGAACAAAGGCTGCAGCGCGGCAAAATGTACTTTTTTACTCGTATTTTTCCGCTTCTACATACAAATACAGACAAAGGAAAAATATATTTCCGTCTGTATTTATATGTGTAAATACGGAAAACCGGGAGCCCTATACATAATATACAACAGCAGGAAAACATAACAAACCAGTTACTTGCCTTCGGTAACGCTCTTTCTGGTGGATACTCCTTTACCTGGAGATTCCTTACCTTGTGAATATTCCCCACACGCCAGAGTGGATCCTCAAACTTTAAAGCAGTCCTGCTGCACGCAGTAGGAGACATCATGCAGCTCAGTGTCGCCGTCATTCTGCTCCAGAAGTGACAAGCGTAGACGTATAAAAGCACTTCCCATGTGCACTGTGAACAACTACAGGTGTCTGAGTTCATTATCTCACAGGTCTGTATCACATATGCAGGCCCTGGGCAGATATTAATTCACCATTTTTATGAAGATTAGAATTCAGATGAGGCCTTTTCATTTCCAAAAATTCTAATTGTGTTCTCAGCATCAAGTGTATATATAAAACGTTGAGTGATGACTGCGCAGTGCTTAAGATGAAAGTGATTTGATGATAAAACAGTCCGATCCACATTTTGCACACAGAAACAGGGGTGCAAATGCTTTTTCACAATACAAGTTATGCAAAGGCGAATCATAGAAGATATAATTTATATGAAATAGTCCCTGTATAGTCAATGTTTCAACCGTTCCATTTAATTACCATGGTCTCATCAGGATGGTAGATCGCCGCTTCTCCAATATGCTTCTCAACCATATTCAATACAACCGAGTAAGGATTCTTCTGTATCTCTGGGCAGCGTACCAGGGAGGAAGTCAAATTCAACTAAGCAGTTCCAGCGCCCGTTCGTCAGACCAAACAACTGCAGCCAGTGAATCCTCGGCTCGCTGTCAAACGAGTTCAAGTGTGACTCTTCCTGATGAGACCATCGTCATTGACTGTCTTGTCTATGAGAAGTTGCACCAGCCATCCTGTGATGGTGGGCAGGAAGACATTCACCGCTAAGTGAAATGCTCGCAACTCCAACAGCTTGTTGTGGAGTTGGGCCTCTGCCGGTGACGAGGGTTCCCTAGTCTCTGTCTCCCATATGGCCTTCCCATCCCAGAAGTGATACATCCGTCGCCACTGTTAAGTCTGGGTGGAATAGAGAGAGGGGTCTGCCACTGGCATAATCTAATTCACTGGAGAAAATGTTGGATTCTGCCTACAATAGGGTGAGTCAGTGTCTGGAGGGACACAAAGAGGTTTTGCAGCTGCACCAGTTGTAGCAGCAGGTCCCTCAGTGGCATGATGTCCCAGACTTTGCCTTTATGTGCCATGGCTTTGAAAGAACTGGGAGACCTGTTGGGTTTGCAGCAGGGTCTGGCGCTGGCAGTATTGAAAAACCCTACTGTAGCCAAAAGGGGACGAGATTTGTGATGAAATTGCGTGGCGGAGGCAGACAGACCCAAGGAATCTGCCTGGGGCTTAGTCCACTTTCTTGCTTAAAAGGCGAGAGCCATCGAATAGCTTGTTCATTAACCATGCTCGGGTATCTTTAGAGAACCATATAGACCCAATCATGGCAATGCACTGTTGTTCTACACTCATGCCAATCGCCTGACCCAAGCAATAGGCTATGTCCAAGTCACAACAGAGTACAAACTTTGCTGCAACACATCTATCCTGATTAGCTTGTGTTCGCCGGCAGAGTTTGGGCCACTGTTTCTCACAGGGCATGATTATATTTAGGAGCATTGTCATTGAGACCCTCCAGGATTTAGCGATGTGCAAAAAAAATCGCCAGTTTTGTAACAAGTCTACATTTTTAATAAAAATTCCAGTGAATGCTACCTCGTCCTTGCATTGATCCAGCGCTCGCCAATGGGCCAATAAAAGGAGGAGTCTCAGCAGCAGGCAAGTGATGTGTTCTTTGTTTATTTACTCCTCACCAGCCTGCCTGCTGTTTTGCATTCATCTGGAGGGCTTCGGACTCCACCACCAGAGAGTAGGACCTTTCTGGCTACAGCTTGGACTCTTCTGCAGCCAGAGGAGAGAACAGACTGTACGTCGTAGAACGGGGCAAAAAGAATATCAGGTATGTTATACTGGCATGCTGAAGCAGTATGCATCTGTCGCCCCCACTCCTACAGCTTGCTCTTTCTTCCTTATCTTCGCCAAGGACTGTGGGTGCCCTAGGCAAGGAAATCGAAGGGGGCATGGGCAAACCATCATGATGGTCCCTGAAGGGGGCAGTATATTAATGCAGGGGTCCAGTTCCCATGGGGGATGTGGTGGGACCGGGGACAAGGCAAGATTTAAATGCAGTGAAACGCCGGGCCCAGTGGGCCAATATTTTTCTAAAGAGGCCCACCAAACGCGCCACTGCCCCGTCCACTGCTTGAAAAAAAACCTGGTTGAGCCCTCTGGCCTTTCTTTGGTGGCTCCCACTCACCCCTTCTCATCCACCTTTATCTCACTAGTGTTTTGGTGCTGGAGGTCCAGTGTTTTCAGGATACAATTGTGAGTGTAGAGGCTAGTGTTTGGCAATAGGGACAATGGTAGGGTAGGGGTCACTTTGGGTGGGGTGGCAGGATAGAGGGTAGTGATATGGCAGAAGCAGACAGTGTAGCCATGTAGTGTTTTGAGGGTAGGTTGCAGTGTGGGGGAGTAGCTTTAAGGCAAGCAGAAAGGGCCAGTGTTTTGTGGGAATGGAGCTTTAGCTCCGCCCCAAGGAGAAATCTTTAGTTTTCAGTATGGGGGACTTGAATACGCCCCCTGCTCCCATTGGCTAGCTCCATAAATGGAGGCTAGCCATTGGGAGACGGCTCTGTCCGTCAATCCCGGACCAGATTCGGGGACGTTCCCGAGAATTTTTCGCTTTTGGCGACGTCACGTTACGTCAGCCAAAAGCCCTCGAGCGCCCCCGAATCTGGTCCGGCATTGAGCCGGCACCCGCCTTCCTGCTCGAGTGGGCGTGGTCGCCTTTCCCTCCCCTCTTCCATGCCGACCACGGCCGCCGGAAGAAGTCCAGGTGAGTGCTTTGTTTTTTTGTTTGTTGCTTTATGTCCGTGTGTGTCTGTTCCCGCCCCCCCCTCACGCTGTCAGTGTGTGGCCGTTCCCGCCCCCCTCCCGCTCTCCGTGCCTTTCCGCTCCCCCCTCCGTTGCATTGTAAATGCTTGTTTTCACTCGCTCTTGGTCCAAGAGTGATAATGAAAAAGAAACCTCCGTCCCCAAAATGGCATCACCGGCACAAATTTAGCACTCAGGGCAAAGACAGTACACCCTATGCTGCACCAACCATCGGACAGCTTGTTTACTTACACCACTAAAGTAGCATCTCGCTCCGTTTATTTATTTTTACTTTATTTCAGGGTGCAGAGCCCACTTTAGGGCACATCGCTCCGTTTATTTATTTTTACTTTATTTCAGAGCGTACCGCCCGCTTTAGGTACACCGCGCTACGTTTATTTATTTATTTTTTACTTTAATTCGAAGCACGGTGCCGGCTTCAGGAACACCGCACTCTTTCTTTTTACAATGCGACACCTATAGCATTGTAAATGCTTGTTTTCAATACATTGACACATGGCGGCCGCGCATCTTATTGTGCGCAGCTCGCCAACTCGCTTCTGTTTTTTTCACATTGAATAATGGTGGCTGGCAGCCATGCGTCTTATTGTGCGCAGCTCTCCAACTCGTTGTTACATCAAGGCGGCTGCACGTCTTGAGAGGAGAAGGAATGTTCAGATCCAGTCCCTGCTGTGAATCCTTACTCTGGACCAACTGCTGCCGCTCACAGTGCCACATCGCTGTGTTTTCCCCCACTTTCCGCCCACAATCAGGCACACACGAAACACACAAACACCCCTCGCTCTGACTAGTCCTTTGGTATCTCTAGCACTGCCCTCGCAACATCTGGTCCCGGGAATCATGGACAGAGTAGGGGGGTTTAGAACTCCCTGTAGTTTCAACACCTTGCCGACCCCCCTCCACCACATCACCCTTTTGGAACAAAAACAAAGGATGTTATTGAGGGGTTAAAGGTAAAACTTCGATTCAGCACTGCAATGTCATTTGCGGGTCAAAGGGCATGTAAGGTCACCTGTTATGACTTGAACTTGGTCAGTCAAAATAAATGCTAATCACTGGGTCTGTGCTTTCAAGGGGTGTTTAACACAGGTCCAGGAAGACTAGGTCCTGCATATTTTTTTCCGGATAACCGCTGCCTATGTAAATAGTTTTCATTTAGATTATTTCTATTTAATTACGTAAATATATCTAATGTGGACATCCTGAGCATCCTGCAGGAGTCTGGCTGCCTTGCACCTAGGTCGACCCTCACAGGTTTACTTCCAATAAACTACATACTGAATACGCGCTGCTGAAGGCTCAATGTCATTGCGTCCAACAACACTCCAATCATTCACATCACTGTAGGCACACTGATATACTGGGAGGAAGAGTGTCAGAACCGTACCGAAAACGTCATTCCAAACAGCACTACAAGGCCATAGGAAATTGTGGATGTGCACTACACAGATGGAGCTTACTCCAGCGCTTTAAACCAGTGTCTACTCACGGATACCGAGTACATGTATTTTTTTAATTTTAAGGGAAAAGTCCCTGTACTTCTCTGTGCAGGGGTGCACATAGTCCAGTCAAGTCAAGTCGGAATTTATATAGCGCGCTACATACCCAGAGGGTCTCAAGGCGCTTGAGGAAGGGTGGGGAATTACTTGTCGAATATCCAGGTTTTAAGTTGCTTTCTGAATGCTAGGTGGTTGTGAGTGAGGCGAAGGTGAGTGGGAAGTGAGTTCCAGGTTTTAGCCGCCAGGTAGGAGAAGGATCTTCCTCCCATGGTGGATTTGTTGATGCGAGGTACAGCAGCAAGGGCTTGGTTGGAAGAACGTAGCTGGCGAGAGGGGGTGTAGAAGGAAAGTCGTGTGTTGAGGCATTCGGGTCCAAGTTCGTAAAGTGCTTTGTGTGCGTGGGTTAGGAGGCGGAATGTTATCCTCTTATTGATGGGAAGCCAGTGGAGGTTTTTCAGGTGATCAGAAATGTGGTCTTTACGCGGGATGTCTAGTATGAGTCTGGCTGATGCATTCTGGATGCGTTGGAGTTTTTTCTGGAGTTTTGCGGTGGTTCCGGCGTATAGGGTGTTTCCGTAGTCCAGGCGGCTTGTAACCAATGCGTGGGTGACCGTTTTTCTAGTTTCGGTGGGGATCCAGCGAAAGGTTTTTTTGAGCATGCGAAGAATGTTGAAACAAGAGGATGAAACGGCGTTGACTTGTCTGGTCATCGAGAGTGAGGAGTCCAGGATGACCCCCAGGTTATGTGCGTGGTCCGTCGGGATGGGTGCTTTTCCAAGGGCCTCTGGCCACCAAGAGTCGTCCCAGGCGGAGGGGGAGGTACCTAAGATAAGGACTTCTGTTTTGTCTGAGTTCAGTTTCAGACGGCTGTGCTTCATCCAATCAGCTACTTCTTTCATTCCTTCATGTAGGTTGGTTTTGGCGGTGTTGGGGTCTTTGGTGAGTGAGAGGATCAGTTGAGTGTCATCAGCGTAGGAGATGATGTTGAGGTTGTGTTGGCGTGCGATGGCCGCGAGGGGGCTCATGTATACGTTGAAGAGGGTGGGCTGAGTGAAGATCCTTGTGGTACGCCACAAATGACTTCAGTGGCCTCTGACTTGAATGGTGGGAGGCGGACTCTCTGAGTTCTTCCGGTAAGGAACGAGGTGATCCATTCCAGTGCTTTTCCTTGGATTCCGATGTTTCTGAGGCGTTGTAACAGGGTGCTATGACAGACTGTGTCGAAGGCTGCGGAGAGGTTGAGGAGGATGAGGGCGACTGTGTCTCCATTGTCCAGTAGAGTTCGAATGTCGTCTGTTGCAGCGATGAGTGCGGTCTCAGTGCTGTGTTTGGCTCGGAAGCCGGACTGTGAGGAGTCGAGGGATTTGTTGGTTTCGAGGAAGGCGGCGAGCTGGTTGTTGACAGCTTTCTCAATGACTTTGGCCGGGAATGGAAGGAGCGAGATGGGGCGGTAGTTTTTGAGTTCGGTGGGGTCAGCTGTGGGTTTTTTCAGAAGGGCGCTGAGTTCGGCGTGTTTCCAGCTTTCCGGGAACGTGGCGTAGTTGAGGGAGCAGTTGATGACGCCTCGGAGGTGTGGTGCTATGATGGAGTCCGCTTTGTTGAAGATGTGGTGAGGGCAAGGGTCTGTGGGGGATCCTGAGTGGATGGAGTTCATCAGGCGGATGGTATCCTCAGTAGAGATTGGGTTCCAGTCATTAAGGATGTTCAAGGGGGGTGAAGGTGCAGCAGAAGTTTGTGTGGGTTGGTCTCCGGGTTGGTTGTCGAAGCTTTGTGGATGTCTGCGATTTTGTTGTGGAAGAACGAAGCTAGGGAGTCGCTAAGGGTTTGAGATGGGTTGATGTCGTTGGAGTTGGCAGTGGGGTTGGTAAACTCTTTGACGATGTTGAATAGTTCCTTGCTGTTGTGGGCGTTGTTGTCTAGTCGGTCTTTGAGTGTGGCTTTCTTGGCCGTCCGGATCAGTTGGTGGTGTATGCGGGTGGCGTTTTTGAAGGCGTCCCTGGTGCTGGTGTTTGGGTCTTTTTTCCAGGCCTTCTCAAGGGAGCGACAGAGTTTCTTGGAATTCTTAAGATCATCGTTGAACCAGGGGGCGTTTTTGCTGCCTAGTTTGATTTGACGTTTTTTCAAAGGTGCTAGGTTGTCGGCGCTGTTGGTTAGCCATTGGGTGAGGTTAATGGCTGCTTGGTTGGGGTTCGAGGAGTGGGCAGGGGGGTTTTGAAGAAGCGATGAGGAGATCTGGTCGATGGTGATTTTGTTCCAGTTTCTTCGCAGAGTAGGTTGAGGATGGTTGTGGGTTGTGGTCTTTTTGTAGACAAAGTGAACACAGCTGTGGTCCGTCCAATGGAGAACTGAGGTGTGACTGAAGGAGATATGTTTGCTGGAGGTGAAGATAGGGTCAAGTGTGTGACCTGCGTGGTGAGTGGGGGTATTGACAAGTTGTTTGAGTCCGAGGTTGGCAAGATTGTCCAGAAGGGTGGTGGCGTTGCTGTCGTTGCTCTTTTCCAGGTGAAAATTGAGGTCTCCCAATAGAATGTATTCCTCGGAAGGGAGGGCGTGTGGGGTGATAAAGTCAGTGATGTCTTCACTGAATTGTGCCCGGGGTCCTGGTGGCCTGTAGAGGAGTGTGCCTCTGAGTGTGGTCTTGGGGTCGGTGTGGATCTGGAAGTGAAGGTGTTCGGCGTTAGCGAGGTTGACGTCTGAGCTAGTTGAAATGCGAATGGAATTCTTATGGACAATGGCGATGCCTCCTCCTGTTTGGTAGGTGCGGTCTATTCGGATGATCTTGTAGCCTTCCGGGAAGGCAATGGTGATGTCTGGAGCTGAGGAGGCGTTCATCCATGTTTCTGTTAGGAAGGCGACGTCCGGAGAGATGGTGTCTAGTAGATTCCAAAGGTCGATGGCGTGTCTATGGACCGAGCGGGTGTTGAGCAGGATGCATTTTAGGTGGTTGGTGTCAGGTCTCTGTTTGGTTTTAGTGGATGAGGAGTTGGTTTTGGTGCCGTCATACTTGCAGGAGTTGCATGTAAAGGGTCCATGGGTTTGTCCAGGAGCGGCTTGGGCGCAGTTGGGGAGTCGACCGGGGTTTAGGGCTAAGAGGGTGGAGGCGTCATATGTAATGCGGGTGGGGTGAGTGTTACGGGGGCCAGGGGGACTGGCGCTGGGCGCGGTCCAGGCGTGGACGGGCGTAGACGGGCTTACCTTTGGCGCACCTTCAGCGCGACCGCTGCGTGTGAACGCTGCACGCGGTAGCATCTGTCATATGTAGGAGTTGGAGTGGGCGGGGGCGAGGGAGTCTCAGCTGGGAGGCGGGATCGAGGAGGAGACACGGGCCAGGAGAGGGAACAACAACAACAAAATGGCTACGTAAACAGGAAGCGAAATGGGGCACAGCCGAGGACCGGCAATTAAAAATTAAAGCAAGTTTTAGCAAATATGTCCAAGCAATGCGGTGCCAACGTGTATGTAAGCAATCTACTTGCGCAGTAGCGACTTTCAAACAGGCACGATATGAAACAATTAGCTATGCAATGGGGCGCAGGAGTGTTCTAATAGCGCTTAGAGGCTACGATACCAATCGTTGTAAGGAGCTTGAATTTCAGAACCAGCAAGGTAGCAGGCTGCAGAGAGGTACACCGGCAGGCTGCAAGCGTGGGAGGTACCAAGCGTGGGAGCGTAGTTGAGCGACCGCTTCGGGACAAGCCCAGGTGGTCACAGCGCTAGAAGTGGAGGAGGGTCGAGCTTACACAGATTGTGGGAGGGAGTCTCAGCTGGGAGGCGGGATCGAGGAGGAGACACGGGCCAGGAGAGGGAACAACAACAACAAAATGGCTACGTAAACAGGAAGCGAAATGGGGCACAGCCGAGGACCGGCAATTAAAAACTAAAGCAAGTTTTAGCAAATATGTCCAAGCAATGCGGCGCCAACGTGTATGTAAGCAATCTACTTGCGCAGTAGCGACTTTCAAACAGGCACGATATGAAACAATTAGCTATGCAATGCGGCGCAGGAGTGTTCCAATAGCGCTTAGAGGCTACGATACCAATCGTTGTAAGGAGCTTGAATTTCAGAACCAGCAAGGTAGCAGGCTGCAGAGAGGTACACCGGCAGGCAGCAAGCGTGGGAGGTACCAAGCGTGGGAGCGTAGTTGAGCGACCGCTTCGGGACAAGCCCAGGTGGTCACAGCGCTAGAAGTGGAGGAGGGTCGAGCTTACACAGATTGTGGGAGGGAGTTTCAGCTGGGAGGCGGGATCGAGGAGGAGACACGGGCCAGGAGAGGGAACAACAACAACAAAATGGCTACGTAAACAGGAAGCGAAATGGGGCACAGCCGAGGACCGGCAATGAAAAACTAAAGCAAGTTTTAGCAAATATGTCCAAGCAATGCGGCGCCAACGTGTATGTAAGCAATCTACTTGCGCAGTAGCGACTTTCAAACAGGCACGATATGAAACAATTAGCTATGCAATGCGGCGCAGGAGTGTTCCAATAGCGCTTAGAGCATACGATACCAATCGTTGTAAGGAGCTTGAATTTCAGAACCAGCAAGGTAGCAGGCTGCAGAGAGGTACACCGGCAGGCAGCAAGCGTGGGAGGTACCAAGCGTGGGAGCGTAGTTGAGCGACCGCTTCGGGACAAGCCAGGTACTTAAGGATAGTGACTAGCGAGTACCTGCACTTTTGTATTCCAAGCACCTCATAATTCTTAACGATCGTCCACATACCAGGAAAAACATAATTGTATTCAGTTTCCAGTTGAGATCTGAAAAGTGCTGGTGAGAGATGTCTGTCACGGTGATCAGATGTGCCACCTTTTTCCCTTTTCAACCCCTCCCCAACCCTTCTCAATCCAAACAAGCATTTGCAATTCAATAGGTCTCACATTTAGGCGACTTTCAGCTATTGACATTGCAAATAACAATGCCTTTTATTTTTGTTTTCGTTTTTAAAACATAAATAAAAGGCATTGTCATTTACAATGCCAATAGCTTAAACTCACGTAAATGCGAGACCTATTGCATTGCAAATGCTTGTTTTTTTTAGGTCACTGTCTGTTAGTCAGAGTGCATTTCACCCAATCATAGTCTTACAATACACACTGCTCTGGGTAATGTGAGCCACAGGGAAACCAATCGTGAGGCGAGGGACCGCGTGTGATCTTCGGCAGCCCGTCACTCACTCTTCCCTTTCACCACACTCTCCTTCTCTCACTGACTCTCTCTCTTCTGCTCATACTCTCATCCCGTCACTCACTCTTCCCTTTCACCACACTCTCCTTCTCTCACTGCCTCTCTCTCTTCTGCTCATACTCCCATCCCGTCACTCACTCTTCCCTTTCACCACACTCTCCTTCTCTCACTGACTCTCTCTCTTCTGCTCATACTCTCATCCCGTCACTCACTCTTCCCTTTCACCACACTCTCCTTCTCTCACTGACTCTCTCTCTTCTGCTCATACTCTCATCCCGTCACTCACTCTTCCCTTTCACCACACTCTCCTTCTCTCACTGCCTCTCTCTCTTCTGCTCATACTCTCATCCCGTCACTCACTCTCCCTTCAACACACTGTTAACTCTCTCCAATGCACCACTCTCTCTCACCCTAATTTGTTTTTCCTTCTTGGCTCTATCTCTATTCATTATCCCTCCCAGACTCCTCCTGATTCTATAGAGCACTTTTCAAAATTTTTTGTAACCATCGTCCATTTGCGTGAGATTACGCTATTGGCATTGTAAATGACAATGCCATTAATTTATCTGTTTTTAAAACCAACACATAAATAAAACATTTGTCATTAACAATGCCAATAGCTCTAACTTTGTCAAAGGCAAAACCATTGCATTGTAAATGCTTGTTGTTCTTGTGTGCAGTCTTGGAGGGTAGATTCTGCTTGTTCTAGAGCTCTTGAGCTGCCTGGTAACTACAATATACTCTTGCTGCTTCAAGGCTCCGGTCGGTCTGGGGTTCAGTACACTTCTGGGAAACTCAGAACCTTGTGAGATGGATCCATATATTTGAACTCCCACTTGCAAAGGGTGGAAGTAACGTGTGCCCATCTCCCTTTCACAATTTGCATCATGCCTGTCCTATCTATCCTAGACAATCGTTGCAAGTGTGAAAACTGTCACCCTTTTACAGGACTGGCCCAACGGAAACTCTTTGTTTTGTAGCACATTTCTGGGTTTTTTTGCATTTCTCAAATTATTTGATTTTGGGGATGTTAAGTGTTTACAACAGGGGTCTTCAACCTTTTCTGAAGTGAGAGCTACTTCTGATCAGTGAAAATCTTGAGCTACTTAAGGCTAATCACCTCGCACATTGTTACCAGTCAGTTTGTCAAGTAGGGCCTTGTAGATTGAAGTCGAATGATCTGTCTGCGCCTTTCACGTCATGGTACTCCTATGATCTCAAGAAATGTAAAAGAAAATGTAGGCAATTTTGGAGGAAGAGTTAAAGCCTATTGTTCAACACAGTTAAATCGCTTTCATCCTTTGGTTATAAACATTTTGCAACTCCCAGCCAAAAAGCTGTGATGAACTATCGTAATTCTTTTTTCCACAGTAAATAAAATATTCCTGGATGGATTTTAAGATACACCAGGTAATCTCCTGTGATGGTGGGCAGGAAGACATTCACCGCTAAGTGAAATGCTCGCAACTCCAACAGCTTGTTGTGGAGTTGGGTCTCTGCCGGTGACGAGGGTTCCCTAGTCTCTGTCTCCCATATGGCTGTCCCATCCCAGAAGTGATACATCCGTCGCCACTGTTAAGTCTGGGTGGAATAGAGAGAGGGGTCTGCCACTGGCATAATCTAATTCACTGGAGAAAATGTTGGATTCTGCCTACAATAGGGTGAGTCAGTGTCTGGAGGGACACAAAGAGGTTTTGCAGCTGCACTAGTTGTAGCAGCAGCTCCCTCCGTGGCATGATGTCCCAGACTTTGCCTTTATGTGCCATGCCTTTGAAAGAACTGGAAGACCTGTTGGGTTTGCAGCAGGGTCTGGCGCTGGCAGTATTGAAAAACCCTACTGTAGCCAAAAGGGGGCGAGATTTGTGATGAAATTGCGTGGCGGAGGCAGACAGACCCAAGGAATCTGCCTGGGGCTTAGTCCACTTTCTTGCTTAAAAGGCGAGAGCCATCGAATAGCTTGTTCATTAACCATGCTCGGGTATCTTTAGAGAACCATATAGACCCAATCATGGCAATGCACTGTAGTTCTACACTCATGCCAATCGCCTGACCCAAGCAATAGGCTATGTCCAAGTCACAACAGAGTACAAACTTTGCTGCAACACATCTATCCTGATTAGCTTGTGTTCGCCGGCAGAGTTTGGGCCACTGTTTCCCACAGGGCATGATTATATTTGGGAGCATTGTCATTGAGACCCTCCAGGATTTAGCGATGTGCAAAAAAAAATCGCCAGTTTTGTAACAAGTCTACATTTTTAATAAAAATTCCAGTGAATGCTACCTCGTCCTTGCATTGTTCCAGCGCTCGCGAATGGGCCAATAAAAGGAGGAGTCTCAGCAGCAGGCAAGTGATGTGTTCTTTGTTTATTTGCTCCTCACCGGCCTGCCTGCTGTTTTGCATTCACCTGGAGGGCTTCGGACTCCACCAACAGAGAGTAGGACCTTTCTGGCTACAGCTTAGACGCTTCTGCAGCCAGAGGAGAGAACAGACTGTACGTCGTAGAACGGGGCAAAAAGAATATCAGGTATGTTATACTGGCATGCTGAAGCAGTATGCATCTGTCGCCTCCACTCCTACAGCTTGCTCGTTCTTCCTTATCTTCGCCAAGGACTGTGGGTGCCCTAGGCAAGGAAATCGAAGGAGGCATGGGCAAACCATCATGATGGTCCCTGGAGGGGGCAGTATATTAATGCAGGGGTCCAGCTCCCATGGGGGATGTGGTGGGACCGGGGACAATGCAAGATTTAAATGCAGTGAAACGCCGGGCCCAGTGGGCCAATATTTTTCTAAAGAGGCCCACCAAACGCGCCACAGCCCCGTCCACTGCTTGAAAAAAAACCTGGTTGAGCCCTCTGGCCTTTCTTTGGTGGCTCCCACTCACCCCTTCTCATCCACCTTTATCTCACTAGTGTTTTGGTGCTGGAGGTCCAGTGTTTTCAGGATACAATTGTGAGTGTAGAGGCTAGTGTTTGGCAATAGGGACAATGGTAGGGTAGGGGTCACTTTGGGTGGGGTGGCAGGATAGAGGGTAGTGATATGGCAGAAGCAGACAGTGTAGCCATGTAGTGTTTTGAGGGTAGGTTGCAGTGTGGGGGAGTAGCTTTAAGGACAGCAGAAAGGGCCAGCGTTTTGTGGGAATGGATGATGGCAGTGTTTTGGGGAAAGGGGCTAAGGTGGTGGGTGGGGTTGGTGGCAGTGCTGTGGGGTAGGGTGACATGGAAAAGGGCCAGGCTATTCTAACTTCTTTTTGTTCTTGTGTAGAGTCTTGGAGGGTAGATTCTGCTGGTTCTAGAGCTCTTGGGCTGTCTGGTAACTACAATATACTCTTGCTGCTTCAAGGCTCCGGTCGGTCTGGGGTTCAGTACACTTCTGGGAAACTCAGAACCTTGTGAGATGGATCCATATATTTGAACTCTCACTTGCAAAGGGTGGAAGTAACATGTGTGCCCATCTCCCTTTCACAATTTGCATCATGCCTGTCCTATCTATCCTAGACAATCGTTGCAAGTGTGAAAACAGGCCCCCTTTCACAGGCCTAGCCCAACAGAAACTCTTTGTTTTGTAGCACATTTCTGTTTTTTTTTGCATTTCTCAAATTATTTGATTTTGGGGATATTAAGTGTTTACAACTGGGGTCTTCAACCTTTTCTGAAGTGAGAGCTACTTCTGATCAGTGAAAGTCTTGAGCTACTCAAGGCTAATCATCTTGCACATTGTTACCAGTCAGTTTGTCAAGTTGGGCCTTTTAGATTGAAGTCTAATGATCTGTCTGCGCCTTTCACGTCATGGTACTCCTATGATCTCAAGAAATGCAAAAGAAAATGTAGGCACCAATAACAATTTTGGAGGAAGAATTACAGCCTATTGTTCAAACACAGTTAAATCACTTTCATCATTTGCTTATAAACATTTAGCAACTCCCAGCCGAAAAGCTGTGATGAACTAACCAAATTCTTTTTTCCAAAGTAAATAAAATATTCCTGAATTTTAAGATAACACCAGATAATCTTAAGGGACAGATACAGTGGAGTAACGTACGGTGAATAAACTAACTTACCATTTCCTGGTAATGAGTACATACACCCCACTTACTGAAAGTCTCTAATCTTATCAACACTATGAAATGTGGAGCCCCTGCAGATTCTTGCCCTCCATTCAGTTTCAGCCACCATTTCTACTCATCTCACTTTGTTAATAAAATGGTGCTCAAGTCCGTCTTTTTTCCAGATGCTTGGAAAAAGGCATCGATTTTGCCACTTCAAAAGACTCTTCCCTCGATCCCTCAGATGTAAAGAACTACTGATCCAAATTGGTCTTTCCACTTCCTTATGAAATTAAAGAAAAGGCCATGAATTAGGAGATCACCACCTTCTTTGAAAATACCGACTGTCTGGATTCTGGTCAACATGGGTTTAGACCCTACAACGGTACAGAGTCGACCTTATCGGCAGTAACTGAAGAGATTTGATCCATTGTGGATAGAGGAGATTAACGCGGCCTTGATCCTATTTGTTCTCACAGAACTCCACCAAGCATTCCAAGTAAGAGATGTCGTCTAGCGCCATGCTTTACAAATCTCCCTCCTAGCCAGCAAAATTAAGTAAAACACCAGTTTTTGTTGGGGCCCTATCGGGTCTGAAGCTCCCCCCCAGTGCAGGAGTAAAACCAAGTAGTATAAGAGTTAGGCTTACCTCCACGATGTGACCCAGGGCTCTAGAGACACATATGTCCAAAATTCGTGTATCTTGAAACAGGATACGGATACATGGACATCATCTGCATTCTGAAGGCCGCATCTCATACAGCTGGCTTCTCCACCTCCCTTTATCTTGGATAACTTAGGGGAGACCAATAGATTCTATGGAGTGTAAAAAAGTGTTTTTTTTCCCAGTGCAGCAGATTCAAATCAAAATCAAATAAAAAAATTATTTATTCGGTTATTAAAACACAATAACCATAAAAGTTCAGATAAAATCACAACCAAATAATAAATACATCATAAGCACCAATGTCAAATCGTCATAAATACGTAAACATTTCGTCATAATACCATAGAAATTTCTACATAATTCCAGAGACAGTTCAGCATGATTTCATAAACAGTACATTATAGTTCAGGGTACCATTGTTTTTCGTAATTTAAAAACATTTTTTAAAAACGAGGAAATAAATACGACAGTTAAAATATTATCCAGTTTCTGTACAGCTAAAATGGCAGGGCGACAGCGGTTTACATACCAATCTTCGTCTGGGCATAATGTAAAATTTACAAAAGAAAAGAATGTGCATGTCTGATTGTTCTGACAAGTCATCACAGGGATATTTGATCAGATGTTTTGACCAGTCCTTCATATCTGGGAAACTAAATAGCCGAAACAATAAATTAAACCTAAAACGAGTTAATAAAAACCTCTCGTAATCACTCATTTGGAGTTTGACATATGGCTGCATTTTGTTTGAAATTACAGTTTGTGCATGTGCAACCACCGTTATCTTTTTCATTTCTGTTAGTGCTCTGCGTTCGTGTAGGAATGCCATACACTTTTCTTTCAGAGCTTTCCTAGAGATGTTACATAAAGAGGTGCAGCAGATTTAATCAGGGGGTAAAGAGCATCTAGAGATACTTGCCATACAGTTTCCAACTCCTCGCTCGGCAAGTAGTTCTCCCAGATTCTGTATGGTTGATCCATCTTTCTGTCTGTAGCTGCTAAAAGATGGTTATACCATTGCGCCACTTCTGTTTTCCAAGGAGCTAGATCCTGTAGATCACTTTCCATACTGCTATCCTCTATAAGTGGCCAGCTTTACTTCTTACAGCAGAAAAAGAGCTGATAAAACTTGAACCTGGACAAAGTACAATTAGTAATATGGTTCCAGTATTCCCAGGAATGGCATTTGTCACCCAGTACAATGTCTCTCCAATATACAACTCTTACCTCTTTTAGTGGGTAAGCAAGAGAGTCCAAAAGACACTCCGGAATACCAGGAGAATCCCAAACTGGCGCCCAATCACTATAATAGGGTAGTTCTAAACAATTTCAGCAGTCCGACCACAACCTAGCCGCCGAACACAGAGTCGTTAAACGAATATTTTTAAAGAATTTAGGAGAGTCGAATTTGTACATGAAACCTAGCTCCTCTTCCCTACTAACATGGCTTTAAACATGCAGCCTATCAGCGAACTGTCCGGAGAGAGAAATAGCAATCTACAGTTCTTTAGTTGATAAGCCCAACAGTAAAGCTGGAAGTCTGGCAGGGCCACCTCCCTCGCTGGAGTTTGCACCTTAATTTCTTCCAGGATAAATGTTTCGCTTTACTTGCCCAGATAAAGGAAGATATCTTGCCCTGGATTTTAAGAATATCAGATTTTCCGTATTCTAAAGGAATGTTGTTAAAAAGGTAAGCGTATTTTGGGAGGACAAACATCTTGTTGAGATTAACTCGCCCATACAATAGTGGGATGCTCTGTCATCTTTTTAGTAGGACATTGACCTCTTTTGAAACTCTATTTAGATTAATCTTGGGCATTAGGGCGGGGGCCTGAGATATTATAATTCCTAAGTATCTAAGTTCTTTAGAAAAATTCCCCTCCTGATCGGTTATGTTCCAGGCCATAACCTCGGTTTTCTCATTGTTTATCTCATAACCTGACAGGCTTCCAAAGGTTTGTTTGGGTTTCAGCTTCAAGCTCTGAAAGTGTAGTGCTGACATTGGATGATAGAAGGATCAGGTCGTCAGCATACAGTGCTAACTTTCGTACAAACCCATTTATTTAAAAAGGGACAATCTTCTGATTCAACCTCATACTCTGAGCTAGCGGCTCTATATATAAATCAAATAAGATGGGGGAAGCGGGCAGCCCTACCTAGTTCCACGCCCTATCTTAACTACCGGGGAGAGATTGCCATTAACCAGAATCTGTGCCTCAGGGGATTTATATATTTCTTTCAACACTTCCCTAAAACTATAGGCAAAACCAAAGACCTTAAGAACCCTATCCAGAAGGTGCTAGTTCACCCGGTCAAAGGCCTTGGCTGCATCAACAGTAATGATTGATAGAGGGAGACCCTGCGACGAAGCCAAGTCAATTGACCCAATTAAGGTATGTATTAAATCAGACATCTGCCGGCCTGGCAAGAAACCCTTTTGATCCATGTGAATTATTGGCCCAAGAACTTTGCTAAGCCAGGCATTCAGAATTCCAGCAAAGACTTTATAGTCAACATTTGGCAAAGAAATTGGGCGGTATGACTGACATTGAGTTGGGTTCTTCCCTGGCTTTAAAATCAGTGCAATAACTGCATCACTCCAAGAGTCAGGCAGGTGAGATGTACCTTCTAAGATCCCATTAAACAGTTATAGCCAGACCGGGATAATCTCCTCCCTCAAAATCATCCAAAACATTATCATTAATTAGGAAGATAACAACAAGTGGTCTTGTGATGCTTGCTGGAATGGGAAGTGTTTAATCAGACAGTGGATTGAATTAAAGTTTAGGTGACAATTTTGCAAAAGCGTGTGGATTTTGTATATATTTAAAATTGTTGATCTCCAAAAAGGCCTAAATCAATAAATTGAATTGAAATTCAAATTTATCATTTGAATCATATTGTTGGAAAAGATGTGATTTTGAACCCCATGAGGCGGTTCAAATCCAGAAAGCATTCAGGTTGTAATCATGAGTCAAATAATGCTGAGGAGGTTAAAATATTCAAATTAAATTCTAATTACACATGAAATGTTCATTGTTCAATATATTTCTTAGTATTTCAATGTGAGGACTTTATTGCATAAGGAAAATAATTAGTATTTGTTTTTCTATGTGTATGAAGTATTACATTAATGAAATCACTGTATCCCACCTTCTTTGTTTCATTTCCTGTTCTTTATGAACGTTTTATATTGTTGAACTTTAAAGAGTGCCCGAAATTAAGAATTGTGCTCTACATAACTTTGCTGTGTTACAGTATGTTGATTTTTATGTACTACTTTTGTCTCTTATGTGTATGACAACTGATGTTCTGTTTTGCTTTAATAATCAGCTTATGTTTATTAGGTTTTATTATTCAATAAAATGTTTCAAACACAACAAATGGTAGATGATATGTATTTACAACTGCAGCATTTTTATTGTATCGGCACTTTCAAAGGGGCCAAAAAGATGGCCTGTGGGATGACGGAGGACCACATTGGCATCAGGGGGGAGAGGTCTGGGCAGGTGATTAGGGGTATATGTAAGGTTGGAAGTAGGGGGAACAAAGCGTGTACATTTTGTGGACTGTGAGTCCTGGAGTTATTGTGAGGGATACCATGCTACCCTGTAAATGAATCCCCTACTGATTATTGTCAACTAACTTTATTCGTTACAGATTGACAAATATAATATATCCAAGTTAATCAGAACACAAGATAAAAATTCATGAATTACAGTACAGAAGTTAATTGCAGCTTGACCTGATTCTAACAGCGACCCGTAAAAAGTTAAGCGTATGCAAAACAGTGACATTAGAGAGGAGTTGTAAAAAGATAAGAGCTGGTCTCACCCACCTAAAACCTGCTTTTTTGGGAATGGGAATAATAAATAACTTTCTAGGGACAGCATAAAAACTACAAAACATTAAAAAAGTGCATCATGTCCTGAGGAGACTCACCGTTGCAGCCACAGGGCAGGAGGCACTAGCCTCTGTGGAAGCCGTGAGGATGTGCCAAGAGGTAATGAAAGAGGTTGAGCCGAAACCTGATCAATAGAAAACGATCATAGATGCTTTTAAGCCCTAGAAGACAAGGTTCGGTGGTTGGTACAGTTTTTAACACAATGTACTTACGCACACTAGGCTTACACAGCTCATTTCCCTCTCTCTCACAGCAGGTCATTCTTTAAAAAACACTCGTTGACCATAGAAAGGTCCTTCTTACATATGCGCTCACAGTTAGCAAATAGTTCCTACCTACCCTGGAGAGGCCAACTCTTGTATACTGGAGCCATTGGATGCTTGAGACATGGTCAAGTGAAAGGCATTCCAGTAGGACGTATTTTCTAAGTGTATTTTCTTACCTAGCCCAAATATTAAGCCACAAAGCCAGGGGACGGAAAGCCAGTACATCTGAGAGGAAAGGCATCCCCAACTCTTCGTGCATGACATAAAACAGGGTGCTTTGTGGGAAAGAAAGGGTCCTTACTCCAATGTGACCCCATATCTCACTCCCATAACTAACCTTTGAGATATATTTGTCTTCATATGTCTTCAAAAGAGCCCCTATTGGCTTCCCTCCCACTCTGCTGGCAAAGTTAACTACAGCTGCAAAAGCTTTCACTAGATCCCCTTTCTTCCAAGTAAGCAAAGGGCACCAACTCAAGGAATCGTCGAACACAACTCCCAAATAGGAGAAGACAATGGTCTTTGGTATTGACGAAAGTCCGAATTTAAAAGTGAACTGCTTAGCTTCACGAGGTCCCACCTGCATAATGAACAACTTGGAATGATTAAACGAAAGGTCTAAGTCCTGCATAAAAAGGGCAAAAGAATTCAGAAGAAGTTGTAGGCCCCTAGCTGTCCTCGCCCAAGGATTGTGTCGTCCGCGTATAGGAGGACTGGCAGGCTACGCTTGCCTACCTGTGGACAATCAGCATTGTGGCCAAAAGGGTCTTCTCTAAGGAATTAATATATAGGTTAAAAAGAAAGGGTACTAAAATGCACGACTCTCTTGATGTCAAGCTGACTGGACACTTTCAGGTCCTTTGAATAGCGGACAATGCCAATGGAGGACATCAGCTGCCACTGCTTGGACCTACTGACCCAGTCGGATGCTGAGGACTGGTCCATGAAGGCTAGGTATATGGGGCTGGAACGAGCCGCAGTGCATTTATTCAGAACCATGTACAGGTTTAAACACTGTTCCACAGTGAAACGACCTGGGCGAAAGCCGTATTGGATATCAGATAAAAAGTTGTTTTCATCAACCCAAGATACAAGTGTGTCAAGTACCATGTGGCCCACCATCTTCACCACAGAGTCCAGCAGAGAAATGGGCCTATAACAATAGGTACTGTCCAGTTATCCCTTTTTAAATACCAAGACTATAATCGATAAAGCCAAAGAATCTGGGCGGCTAACCTGGACTGCAGCATTGATGACAGCTGTGAGGACAGGCACCCAGGTTTCTACGTGGGAGATATAAAGATATGGCAGGATCCCATCTTGCGCGGGGGCCTTGTTTTTAGACAGACCCAGAATACCGCCTCTCACCTCTTGTGTGGTGAAAATAAGTTCTGACTTGCCTTCCACCCTTTCCTGCCCTTCAGTTGGCGGGGTATCCGACTGGAAGATACTCTCGAAATGATGTACTCAATTGTCCTCCGTGATATGGGCTTCCAGTAAATTAGCATTATTTCCAGATAGAAATGGGCTGTTAATAATGCCCGAGAACTTTGAGCTATTACGCAGTGTACTCGCCTCCACTAAATCGATCCAGGCCTCCATCTTTAGGGCCGACTCACGAGTTGCTAGAGCAGCCTTATATGC
The DNA here is from genome assembly GCF_964263255.1 of Lissotriton vulgaris. Lineage (NCBI taxonomy): Eukaryota > Metazoa > Chordata > Amphibia > Caudata > Salamandridae > Lissotriton > Lissotriton vulgaris. Next base: position 176,189,749 of record NC_141685.1, read on the forward strand.
TCTTCGTGACCTTTGAGCGCCACCCTGTCTCGGGGCTTAACACCCAAGGCCTGTCTTAGGTTCCTGTAAGCCTGGGAGCACGCCAAACCATCGTGGACCTAGTGCTTACAGCCTCCACCGAGGCCCGTAGTAACTTCCTTATGGCAGTAGACATGGATCCAAATGCACCCATGATGTCCGGAGCCTTTGCATCATCATCGAGACAGGTGGCAAACTCGCTGCGACACTGAGTTAAAAGGGATTTGTGGAGTAGCTCTGGGACAATACACCCCACTCTACGCTCCATCCCGCTTCCACCACTTTAAGGGGGACACCATCCCCCTTCCCACCTAGGTGTGTCCGAGTGTTCGGGTCTAGCCTGTTGAGACACAAATGGGGTTGTGGTCACTACATTCACGTGCCTGCACAGAAAAATCGGTAACCAGAGAATAAGGGGGGGTAGATACAATGGTGAAATCAATAAAGGTCTCACACCCGCTTCCAATAAAGGTGGAAGTAATGTCTGTTTTCCCCGGAGGCAGCTTATTCATTACAGATGTTAGATCAAATTCAAGCAAGATGGAGTTAAGCTCAGTACCCTGAGGAGTATGTTCCATGTGTAAGCCTGCTTGTCGTGCACATCCCATAGCTTCCACTCCTCCTTTCCTGATGTCCCCACACATGAGTGTTAAAATCCACTGTTAGAAAAATGTAGTGATAACTCTGACCTTTCAAGATGCTATCCTGAAGTACAGACCCCAGCAGAGTTATTTAGCCCTCATCCAGGTGTGTAACTCCCGCGTTGTAAAAGTTTACCAGAAGTAACTTGCTCTTTCCACTGGACAACAACATCACATGTAAATTGGGAGAGTCGTATAGTGAGGTAGCAGAGATGCCAAGGACAGCTAGATAAACAAAGGTGATAAGCCCCCTCTTGGCTCTCCCTGACTTGGATGGGGTAGCTGGAACGAAGAGGGTTTTATAGCCATCCGGGTGATAATTGTTGTCTACAGCCCATGTTTCCTGGAGGCATATCACATCAAAACTCTTAACAAGGGCCAACCATTCAGTGTTCTCGATCTTGCTCTCCAGCCCCGCTATAGTCCAAGAAAGGCTGCTTTGAGCATGTCTAACGAGATCCAGGTTAGGCACTACTGGGTGGACTGCTGAAGATGACTGTGATCCAATGTTCTTTCTGCAGTTACAAGGGCCCTGTGTGGGTTTTCAGTGAGCAAGGTAAGCTGTATGACGCTATATGCACGAAAGAAGGCACCAGAGAGGTTCTTTTGGAGGATGAGGAGATTTATTAGTGGAAAGAAAAAAAAAGGGGGGGAATTGAAAAAAACAATGGTAATGTCCTGGTCTGGAAGTTTCCCTCTTGATCCGGGAATAGGTTTAAAAAATAAATAAATAATGAGCTAAAGAAGAACACAATTTTCATCCACTGGGTTCTTTTTTGGTTTTTAGGATCCCCGCGTGACTCGGATGTCCCTCGGGGTATGCCGGGAGATGGCGGCAAGTGGCAGATCCCACGGGAAAGGTGAATATGTGAAAGAAAAAAAATTAAGAATCAAATCAGAGCCTCGCTCTTATCATGGGGCAGAAAGGGGAAGGTGCAACCGTCACTGTTGTCCCTATCGTGTGGTGCCTAAGTGCAGGGGATACTTCCGTGATGAAAGGGGTAGTGAGCCTTAACCCCTGCCCAACAACCCCTCAATGCAATGAACCCAGCCCTGGGTACTTGCCTTGACCCACGATCCTCCTGGGCCGTGGGGGTAGGAGCCACAGCCTCCCCTCCAACCGGTAGTGTGCTGGTCTCGAGCGCAGTGCTCCTAGAGTGGCTGCTAGTGAACTGCTCCTCTTCCTCTGGGTGCTCTACGTCCTGGAATACCTTCTTCTATGTGGCTTCTCTTTCTTCCTTCTTTGCATTCGCCTCCGCTTCTCTGTGTGTCTCCTTTCCTCCTTTCAGGATGCCTGGCGTTGTTAGCTCCGCCTTTTTATCCCCCTCCGCTTTGATTTGGCTGCTCCTGATTGGTGTGCCATCAGGAACGTCCATTTGGTCTGCTATACCGCTGCCCTGACTTCCTGTGTGGCAAATAGCATCCTTCATGTGCTGCGGATCGTGCTTCCTCTTAGCGCCTCTTGCTGTGCTGCAGCAAATGCCTAAAAGTATTAAATTATCAGATATGTTGACGAAAAATGCCTCCTAAAATGTCCACGGTTGCTGTCTGTGTTTGGAATTATTTTCACTTGCGTTCTTCACGTTTGTAAGCACATGGCCACGATCAAACAATAGAAGTTTATTGCTGGTGAAGGCCGATACCAGCGCCACACCCATCAGATTAGCACAAGGTCACACGCTTTGAAGAGCGCACCTCCTCCATCTCCCTCCTCCTCCCTGCCACCCTTTCCCCTTCTCGCGTGCCGTGAGAGGGTTTTACTTAGCTGCCTGCAGCCTCCTGACTGAACTTTCACCTACTTCCTAGTGACTCACAAGTCTGAAGCCTCCTTCAGTGACGTTTTACCTCTCCCCCCACAACCGCCCTCTTGCTCTCTCTCCTGTGCACAGGAAGGGAAGACCATTTTAAGGCACCGTTATCTGGTGTGCGATTGAATTTCTTGAATAATTTTATACACTGTCTCAAATACCTAGATTTTACTGCAGAGCAGTACCCCACTGAAGTTGTTCTGTTGTGTTGAAAGTGTTGTAATTGGGTTACCACATATTTACCAAGTTATTGTTCTAGAGAGCACTATTACCTAAACGTGCAGTCTTGTGTAACTTCCTACACTTGAATGCAGTGAAAACAGCAGTAACGTGATTGTTTCTTTGTTTATGTTTGTGCAATATTGTGAAGATGATGTGTTCAATTGATTTGCTGTATATATATATATATATATATATATATATATATATATATATATATTACCTACTGGCGGTCGCCAGTAGGTATATATAGTTAGGATTTTTTCTCTATGGGACTTTTGAAAATTCTATGTCTAATAACTTTGGCGTTTGTGGACGGAAGCGGCTGAAATTTTCAGGACAATGGCACATTTTGTTTCTGAGCAGCCCCTGAAAATTTGGGGGGGGGGTTTCGTCAAGGGGGGGCCGAGAAAAAAGGGGGGTCCCAAAACGCGTTTTTAACATTGAGTTTTCCATAGGGCGTTTGGCCTCACTTTTAGCTCGAACGGCTGAATGGATTTGCACGAAACTTGGCAAAATTGTAGGGACTGTTAGCCCGATGCGCCTTTGCTGGGTCTCAATATATGTGCTCCAGTGGATTTTGAGAAATTAACGTTTAAAAAAACAGATATATCTGTGACAGCGTCCCAGGTAGCGCACCGGTTCGCGTACTTTACGCGTAACGGAGCTTTGCGAAGCGAAGCTGATAGGCTCTCCGGTGTCTGTCAACATTCTAAACAGTCCGGAGCGGCCGCCATCTTGTCTCTCGGTAGGATCGAGAGACAAGAGGAGGCCAAAACGAAGGGGCAAATGACCATAAGGGGGCATAGTAGATCCTCCCTGAGCCCCCTAGGTTTGATGTGGAGGCTTTAAAAGGGCCCGCGGGGCAAAAAAAAAAATTGTTTTTTTTCGTGGGGTGCGCCCGGTACGCGCACCGGAAAGCGGTCCGGGGAGCGTACTATAAGGAAACAAGAATGATTGACTTCTAGAATTTTAGTAATTTTTCATAAAGGGAAGGTAGTTCTTAAAAGAACTTTTTTTATTATTTTTGTTTTTAATTTTTTTAATTATTTTTCTGAACATTTTTATACTTTTTTTGTATTTTTTGAACGGTTTTATATTTTTTGGGGTTTTTTCAGGGGGAAGAACGAAAAACAGGCATTAGAAACGGCTCAACAGGAGCAACAAAAAAAAAATCACTTTCTGGGGCGTTTTGAGCACTTGTGATTTTCAAATGCTCTGTTCATTAATGGAAAGCTCATTTCGCCGTGACAAAGCAAACCCCCACAATAAATGCACACCAGCTTGATATGTTGAAAATTAGTTTGAATAGCGGGGACCATCTTCCTCACCTCTGGTCCCGAAAGACTTTCATGGGATGAGGTGGTGGCCACAAGAGTTGGTGGATTTTCACTTAGGTTACGCACCTCCGCCATACTATAATTTATAGGATGCCACCTTTGCATGTGGCGATGCATTGTATAGTTTCCAAAGCTATACTTTTTATCCGTGCCTCGAGACAGAGGTTCTTTACATATCAGGCATGTAACATAACGTGCATTCACCTTTTTTTGGCCTGCAGGAAATGAAAAAAACTGCCAAATAAAATTGGCCTTGCGTTGTGATTTCCGGGGCTCTTCAGGGAAAATTTTTATTTGATGTACATCTTGTTATTCTTCTTCCTCCTCTTCTTCAGGGTTGGGAATAAACTGGGGAGGTGGTCCATCCTTCCTAGGAGGTTGTGGTGGTGGTGGGGGTCCACCAGCTGCAGCTACAATTGAAGCCATCTTCCAATAATGAAAATAGTTCTTTCTCTCACAAAGTTGAAAGTCAGAGCGAGAAAAATAGGAGGGGGCTTTCATCATTTTGGAAAAAAATTTTTTCTAAACCAATGAAAAGTGTAATTTTTAGGTCACATGACCTAGCTTTACATCATTCAGAAATAAAAAATGAAATCAACCAATAAAAAGTGTTATTTTCAAGTCACATGACCTGTTATGCTTACGTTACGCGTCCCGTAACGCGACCCGGATCGCTTCCGAGTAGCTGCGCTTCGCGCTTTGGTTCGCGTTCCAGAACGCTTCCGGGTGCGCTAACGCGGCGCGTCATAAGACGTATTACGCGGTAACGCAACACGTCGCGCTTACGCGACGCGTCACAATATCGTTTTCTAACGCGGTGGTTGCGCTAATGGAACGTTTCGTGGAGCGGGTCGCGGAACCTTATTAAGCTAACAAATAAATAAAATAAAAATATTACAAACATATAAAATATATTTTTGAATTAGAGTAAGAATACATTTTACAGCTTTTGATATTTGCTATTAAAAAACCATTGAAATTCACTGAAAAAACCATAGGTTATAGACCATATATAGTTAGGGATTAGCATTTACAAAACCTTAATTTACTCGCACAAAAGGTTATAGACCATATATAGTTAGGAATTTGCATTTACAAAACCTTGAAAATTCACTGAAAAAACCATAGGTTAGAGACCATATATAGTTAGCTGGACATTTTATTGATATAAAACCAATGAAATTCCATATATAGTTAGTTGCACTAACTATATATTTCGCGCATCCACAATCCAATGCTGATGATGTCACATATTACATCATTCATGACATGGTCAGTGACATCACTGATGACATTACTGATGACATCTCAAATGACATCACTGATGACATCACTGATGACAACATCCATTTACTGTATGTTTCTGTAAAGTTAAAATATGTCTTACATATTGAAGAATGAGTGGATGTATAAGTGTCTGGATGAAGGATTTAGTAGGTGCATGACTGACTGTATGAGTGAGTGATTAAATGTGTCTCACTGAGTGCATGGGTTAGTGACTAAACTGTCTTAATTTGTGCATCATTATGTCTGTTGTTCTGTAAACTGCTGCTTGTGTTGATCAGTAGCTATATGAGTAACTATATGGGCTATTGATTGGTTGCCCAAGTATTTATATGGCAGACTGAGTGTGTGTGTGGGTGTCTGGGAGGTGTATGACTCTGTGCATAGATGTGTGAGCAGTTTATTCACTAGATGTATGGGTTCAAATGTGCATGTGGAAACAGCTGTATGGGTGGTTGACTGTGTGCATGAGTGTATTGGTGAGTGAATGGATATCTCAGTGCTACATGTCAAAGTAAGTACATATGTAAAACACAGTACATGTGAGAGTTGACATATATAATTTACTGTGCATAAGAGCCAGTGAGTGTGAGTGGCTGTATGGATCATTGTGAACTTGTATCAGGGATTGTATAAGAGAGTAAATATGTGTTAGTATATGTTTGAATAAGTAAGGTGTGTATAACTGTATAGTTGAGGAAATGGAGGTGTGATTGATTCTTTGCATGACTGGCTAGGTGTGTGAGTAACTCCATGGATGAGTGACAGTCTGTGAGTGTCTGTTTACACTGATTGTATCTAAGGTTATATTAGAGTCTGAAGAGGTTCATTGTATTATCACATAAATGATATCATCAGTGATGTGATCAGTAATGTCAAATGAGATGTCATCAGTGATGTCATCAGTGATGTCATTTGAGATGTCATCAGTGATGTCATTTGAAATGTCATCAGTGATGTCATCAGTGATGCCATTTGAGATGTCATCAGTGATGTCATCAGTGATGTCACTGACCATGTCATGAATGATGTAATATGTGACATCATCAGCATTGGATTGCGGATGCGCGAAATATATAGTTAGTGCAACTAACTATATATGGAATTTCATTGGTTTTATATCAATAAAATGTCCAGCTAACTATATATGGTCTCTAACCTATGGTTTTTTCAGTGAATTTTCAAGGTTTTGTAAATGCAAATTCCTAACTATATATGGTCTATAACCTTTTGTGCGAGTAAATTAAGGTTTTGTAAATGCTAATCCCTAACTATATATGGTCTATAACCTATGGTTTTTTCAGTGTGTATATATATATATATATATATATATATATATATATATATATATATATATATATATATATATATATATATATATATATATATATATATATATGCTGTCGACTCAATCCAAATCGCCGAGCCCCCTGTACAAGGAGCGTTACGAAGACCAGAAACGAGGAGTCGACCCAAGAATGCAGGTGAGCAATTAGGTGCTTATTGAATATAAGCTCACCCTGCCAGCATGACGTTTCAGCCAACCCAGAGGCCTTGATCACATGACGCCATGGAGGGAGCTATCAACTTTTAAAGTGCAAGTGCAAACCAAAAAACGCATATGATTGGATATTGTGACACAGAGCACAATGGGCAACGGAAAAAGACTAATCATCAAGGACACATCTTTAGGCATTGAAACATGACACCGGTAAAGTGCAACGTTTTTGATTATTAATAGCTGACAATACAAAGCTAAAATCAATATATACATGGGTAAATCCATTTTAGCAGCAATTAATCAAAAAGCAGCAATTTATGACAATAGTGCAAATATACTTGTGCAAATACGCAAAGAGTGCATTGCAGGTTACTATCATATATCTAATTCAATTGGTCAGAATAGTTGTATAATGCAAACCGAATGAATACGATATGTCATACCCAGCATGAAAACTGTCAATCCACGTAAATTCAAAATGGCCAATTCTCATAACTCCAGGTCAAATAAATTTGATACCCTTCTGATATGATTTGTGCAAATTCCTCAGTGTGCAAACAATGCATGCCCAAGTGGGCCAATAAAATGACGCTTTCTAATAAAAAATCTTATCATATGCAAAATTGTGCAAATCAGTGAAAGTGAATAAATAGTGAAGTTAAAAACATGTTTGATGAAAATATATACATGTGATTACAAGACATGGAACAAGACTAAGGAGAAATTTAGCGCTGACGGGAAGACCCCAGTATACATGTTGTACCAAGACTATATAATCATTAAACCACGGAAAGGTTGTAACTTATCAATAGGCTCATAGTGAGGAGCAGCCAGATACAAGATGCAATAAGCTAGAGGCATATATGGAAATCTTCGGTTGCATTGAGGCCAGAAGGGGTCTTACTATCTAGTTCCAAGATATACCTGGTCTCTAATGCTCGAAGAATAGCCTCCCTGTTGCCACCTCTTCTCAAGGGGGCAATGGCATCTACCACGAAGTACTGCAATAGCTCGCTTTTATTTTCATGCTGTTCTTTAAAATGCCGTGCAAGACGGGGCGTGGCAAGATGGCGACCTGATCGGACGCAGGTCTCTGTGGCTCCCTGCTTCGATCCCCGTTTGAAGCATTTAGACACGGCCAAACTTCTCCGAAACATCGCATTTACGGGTCGCCAGCTGACCGCTGCAGTGGACTGCACCACCGGCGCTTCAGCCGGACTTGCATGACCCGTGGGGAGACCCGGCGGATGTGGAGCACCCGCGATCACGATCCCTGAGATGGCGGCTGCCCCGGCATAATCACCGGCCTCGCACTGACCTGTGGCTGCTGCCTGAGAGGCGTGAGGACCGTCCCGCTCCCTGCGGTGTCGGCAGAGGGGCCCAGTTGCCCGTGACCCTTGGCCGGGAGGGAAATAGAAGCACCAGTTATCGCCAATGCGACCCGGCCGGCGGAGTGAGGGAGGGCCGGCCGGAGGTCGCAAAACTTGAGGCCCCGGCTTTCGGTCCAGCAGAGACTCGGTGCCGGCACCTGCGTCGGGGTCAAGCAGATCCCCTCAGGGGACACCGAGACCTGCGTGAGTACCGGCCCTATAGGACTGGGCGCTCACCTGGACGTGGAGCAGGCGTCCTGAGAGTCGGAGGGGCAGAAGACGGACCGGACTGCTGCTGAGACGGTCCGGGTTGCGGTGTGGAGCTGGTGGAGCCGCGACCGGAGCTGAGCGGTGAGAAGGTAGGAGGCGCGGCCAGGCGGGAAGCAGAGGAGCCTTCCTGGGAGCAGGCGAGGCGAGAAAGCAGAGACCTGCAGCGTGGAGTGCCCAGACACTAGGTGATCCAGAGCTGTGGTGGCCGGAGGGTCGGAGGTGAGGAGTGGTGCAGAGATGTGAGAGCGGGAGACTCGGGGGGCATACTCGAGCCCCCCGGCGCAGGGCCTAGCTGAATTAAGAGCAGATCGGCGTTGGAGGGGGGCCAGAATGGCCCGCAACACGCAAGGAGGCCGTGGTCAGGGGAGGTTCCAGCTGCGATTCTGACCCCCGCGTGCCTGATCTTCTGCCGGGAGCCCGCCGCCCCAGGATGCCTTCTGCCAGCGGCCCGCACCCGGCACTCGGACTACCATGCTGCCACCATCCTCTTGCTGACGGCCACCACGGACACGCGTGAGGCGCGCGCCAGTGCTTCAGTGGGGCGCCAGTCCACCTACCTGGAGGGGCGAACGCTGGCCCTGCCGACGGTGGCCGCCTAGGTGTCCCAGGGGGCGAGCTGGAACGGAGATCCTGCCCCTGGTGATCTGCCGCCACTGCCGGCGGATGAGGAGACCGCGCACCCGGCGCCCTGCCCATTCCCAGGAAACATTCACTTGAGGCGCGACTGGGCCCTTGGGCCCCGCGAGAGCGGACGGCCCACCTGAGACCGAACTGCGAGGCCGAGCACCAAGAGGCGCGAGTCAGGCCCTCGCCTGCCGGAGGCAGAGGCTGGCGCATGCAACTGACTGCCATTGCGGGAACACCTCAACACCCCGCTTCCACAGCAGACGCGCTCCCCCGCAAAGCGGGCCGCGGGCCTACATCACCGGTCCCAGTGATGACCCAACGGCGGCGGCGCCATTGCGAGGGGCACTTCAGGGAATGGAGGCGCCGACAACACGAAGCGCGCCTCGGCCATGTCCTCCTCTAATCGCAGAGCTGGGCGCAGTATTACTGAAATGCTCGTAAAAGGGACGACCAAAGGGGAGAAGAGTCCTGACAAGCAGACGCCGCTGCCTCATCCCAGGGACGGAGACCGAGCCGATGGGGAAGCACCAGCCACAAAGGCCTTCGTGGAAGCTCTGTTCACCTCCCTCAAGGAGGATATTCAGACCCTTAAGCAGGAGATGGCTGGAGGGTACAAAGAACTACGTCGAGATGTGGACGAGATTGGGGAGAGAGTTGCAGAGGTGGAGAACGCGGAGGTTGCCAGAGGCGAGGAAGTGCACACACTTCAGCAAGAAATACTCAGACTTCAGGAGCAACGGATGGATCTACAAGCGCGCACATAAGACCTGGAGAACCGCTCATGACGCAACAACATCCGAGTCCGGAATGTACCCCCTAAGGCTGAAGGAGGGGACGTAGCGGCTTATCTCCAGGGTCTGTTCCGAGACATATTGGGGGAGTCTGAAGATTTCGAGATCAGAATAGACAGGGCACACAGAGTGGGTCTCCCACGCCGCACAGCCACCCCCCGCCGAACATTCTCGCCTTCCTCCCTGATTTTCCCCTCAACGAGCGTATCTTGAAAATGGCTCGGCAAAAACAACCCCTCCTCTATCAGGGACATGCGGTGGAACTCTTTCAGGATTTGTCCCCAATCACCCTACAGAAACGACGGACATTCAAGGTGGTCACTACATTCCTACGAGACAAGGGGGTCCCATACTCCTGGGGGCACCCCTTCCGCATCATCTTCAAGTGGAACGGGACGCTACACTAACTCAGATCTCTACGTGACACTTGCGACCTGCTGGGCATCCTCCATGAAGAGGAGGGATCCAGGGATGAGACGGGTGCTCCCCTCTCTCAATCGGCGTTTTCCCTAGGCGCTAGTGACAGCTGGCAGAAGGTGAGGCACAGGCAACCTAAGAAGAAGGTCAGCAAGCCGGACCCAGAGACAGTGGCGCAAGAACACGCAGCCGCTATCCAAGAAGTGACAAAGGACACGGCTAGCGCGCCATGAGACACTGCTCATGGGGCTACTGATGTGCACTGCCGCCATGCGGCCAGGGGGTCGGGCGGGGGGCCATTAGGTCGCCGTCGACACTATTTCCCTGTCAACGTTACACTTTACCACAGGCCTAGCCAGACTGATGACTGGACCTGGGACAATGTTCACTAGTGAGTTGCTCACAGTTGGGGTAGGGGCAGGGAGGGGGAGCAGGGAGGGGACAGTGGGAGTTGAGGGGGTGTTGGAGTTGGGGGGGTAAGGGGAGGGAGGGGGGTGGGTTCTCCTTGTCCACGGAATTTTGAGTCTATTCTTGGGTTTCCTAGGCCATCACACGCAGAACGCTGTGCGGCCCCGCCACAGCGGCGCACCTCATTATTGCAGATCAGGCACGGCGCGCAGCCAGCCCAGTTGACCGCTTAGAATGACACGCCCTTTGACTGTTCTCTCGCTTAATGTGAGAGGGCTCAATAACCCTATCAAGCGCAAAGCGGTACTATCTCTCCGGGAACACTCGAAGGCGGACATCTTCCTCCAGCAGGAAACACACCTGTTGCCCAAAGATCAACACAGACTCAAGTTCCGATCCTTTCCCTGGCAGTTTTTCTCGTCCGCAAACAAAAAGGTAGCCGGAGTAGCGATACTAGTGGCCAAATCCTTTGGGGGAGGGTCCTGCAGAAAGAGGCTGAGATCAAGGGTAGGTTGCTGGTCCACCGCTTCCAAGTGGCGGGTCAGACATTGTTAGTGGGTACCGTATATGCACCCAACGAAGGTCAGGAGAACTTTCTGCATACTGCCCTAGAGGCGGCCACAGCCACCAAGCATCCACACTTACTGCTCGGGGGTGATCTTAACCTTGTGTTTCACAACACGGCGGACCGCACTGGCCAGCGGTCCGGTCAAGTAGGGGCACTGTCAGCAGCAGGGCACACTCACCTCTCAGACCTGGATCTCGTTGATCTGTGGAGACACTCACACCCACGGACAACGGCATACACTTATTATTCCGCGGCCCACAAAACATATGCACGACTTGATTACCTTCTGTGTTCCTCCCAGCTGGTACTTCAGGCACAAGACGTGGAGATCCTCCCGGCCTCTCTGTCCGATCACTCACCGGTGGTGGCATCCTTCCTTATCTCGGCCACGCCCGGCCCACAGCGGCACTGGTGGCTGCGGGATGGCCTCTTGCAGACCCCGACCGCGTTAGAGCGGATTAAGACGGCGCTTGCTCCGTTCCTCACCCACAATGCTAATGATGATACCTCTAAAGCCACACAGTGGGCGGCTCTCAAAGCGGTCCTCCGTGGTGAATTTATCTCTATAGCTACGGCTAATAATAGAGAGCGCGCACAGAAGAGAGCCAAACTCACTCAGTGAGCGGCGGAACTGGAACAGATGCACCAACGCACTGGGGCGGCACGAGCGTGGCGTCAGCTGTGTACGTAGCAGAAAATGTTGGCAGCCCTAGACCAGGATGTGGCGGAATATGACGCCATGCGCCTAAGACACGCATACTATACCGGAGGAGACCGCTGCGGAAAACTGCTAGCGAGCAGATTGCGGTAGCAGCGCCAGAGACAACATATCCGAACCCTCCACCCTAGCCACGGTGCCCCCATCACGGAAGACGCGGCTATCGCCGCGGCCTTTGGAGACTATTACGCTAAACTTTATACGGCGGATCACCTCGACCTGCAGGATGGCCATGATTACCTGCAAGGTGCCGCTCTCCCATCCCTGAATGAGGCACAGACAACATTCCTCTATCGGCCCATTGGCCTGGAGGAGGTAATCTCGGCGATTTCCTACCTCAAATTGGGAAAGTCACCAGGGCCGGACGGCTACACAGCGGCCTTTTATAAAACCTTTTGCCCACAAGTGGCCCCACTGCTGAGAGACCTTTTTTACACCTTTGATCAACCTGGTGCCATCCCCCTGGATCTGCTGGAAGCGGCAATCTCGGTAATTCCCAAGCCCGGACGGGACCCCACCTGATGTACCTCATATAGGCCAATCTCCCTGTTGAACATCGACCTGAAGCTTTACACCGGCATTCTTGCAGGTCGACTAGCACCATATATGCAGCAACTGGTGGAGCCCGATCAGGCGGGCTTCATCCCGCAACGGCAGAGTAGCGACAACACCAGGCGAGTCCTCCATCTTATCGAGGCTGGGTCGCGGACGAGGCCGGACTGCATGCTCCTCACTATCGATGCAGAGAAGGCATTCGATAGGGTGCATTGGCCCTATCTGGACCTGGTGCAACAGCGGTTCGGGGTAGGAAAAACCCTTCGCAATCGTATATTTAATTGTTACCGCCAACCAAACGCTGCGGTCCGGGTTAACGGCCACACCTCCCCACGGTTTTCGATCGGCAGGGGGACTAGACAGGGGTGCCCACTCTCTCCCCTGCTGTTCGCGCTCTATATGGAGCCGTTGGCACAACGTATTAGGCAACATAACCTCATCACAGGCAACCCGTTCGGCGGGGACACACACACGATCAGTCTGTACGCTGACGACACCTTACTTTCCCTGACCAACCCGATGCAATCTCTCAGAGCGCTCTTTATCGAGCTTCACACCTTTGCGCTGGCATCAGGCTTTAAGATTAAAGTGGCGAAGTCAGAGGCCCTGAACGTATCGCTGTCACCAGAGGTACTGGCGGACGCCAAAGCTGAGTTTGACCTACAGTGGTCAGCGTCTACCATCCCTTACCTAGGGGTCTTGTTGGCCCCAACGGTGCGAGCCACCGCGGATGTCAACTATGCTAGACTCAGCTCCCGCCTTCACGACGACCTCAGAAGATGGAAACACCTCACCCTATCCTGGCTGGGTCGTGTCGCAGCAACCAGGATGACTTTGCTGCCACAGATCCTTTATGTGTTTCAGACCCTCCCTCTACGCCCTCCGGCGGGATGGCTCCAGAAGACACAATCGGATCTGGCGCGCTTTGTCTGGAACGGTCGCCGCCCGCGGTTTAAGCATACGATCGCTATACTCCCCCCCCCGAACATGGCGGTGTAGGCGTGCCCGACCTCACTCTATACTTTCAGGCGACTCAGCTGCGCACTTTGTTGGAGTGGCACCAACTGGAATCCGGCAAACACTGGCTCTTTCAGGACCAGACGGTGGCAGGACACAGCTCCAGGGTGTCCCGTTCTTGCCACGCTGCCATAGACCTCCCAACCTCTACGCTTCACTTATCACAAGCACTGTCCTGGATATATGGGACAAGGTGGATGTTAAGTGGGAGCTCACTTCCTTCCCCTCACCAATGACGCCGATCTTCGATAACCCTGACTTCTCTCCCGGCCTTGACCCTCGGGCATTCGTGACGTGGAGAACGTCACCTTGTAGGAACGTGGGACATATGTTTGATCTTAACGGCATCCTTCCCTTTCAGAAGGTGAAGGAGGACTATGGCATACCGGAAACAGATTGCTTGCCCTACCTGCAAGTCCGCCATTGGGCTTTACAGCCATCAGTCCGACCCGGTGCACGGCGCTTCCTCACCCCATACGAGAAGTGGCTGTTGACACGCACCTCCAATAAAAAACTGATCTCAGATCTACATCAGCACCTGCTCCTCACCAACATATACACTTACAACGCGGGGAGGGTCAGATGGGAGAGGGACTTGGGAAGACAACTCACACGCAAGGAATGGGAAGGGGTTTACTACAGAGCCAGGAATTCTGCCTACCATACGGGTCTTACCGAAACCATGAACAAAGTAGCCACCTACTGGTACCACACACCAGAACGACTACATCAATGGGACCCTGAGGTACTGGGTTTTTCGGAACCCAGTGGGGTCAGGGACACACCCTTATGACCTCGAGTTCTTCCTAATTCAGACTACAGAAACACGAGTCTTCTTGGTGAAGTCAAAGATCGTATTTATTGGCTGCAGCCAGTAACAGTGTATCCTAGAAGTACAACAGCATGTAGGTTCTCAGGAGACTGCTCAAAATTACAAAGTCAGTCTTCTTCTTTTATACACAAAAATCAGCTTCAGGCAAACATTCCTTTTTTTACAGTTGATCATTCAGATATTTTCACTTCAAAGAAAAAGCAGAGTCATGATGACAAGTCCACATTTCAGTTTGTCCAACCCATAATCAATTACCCGGCAAGGTCCAGTATTTCCATCAGATATCGGCGGACCCCCAATAAAAACAGGAACCTCCTCCTCGTAAAGCAAGTCATAAAGCAAGAAACAGGGACAGGTGTGTGTAAGATTAGGCATGGTTCGTGCGTGATGAAAGGTTTATGATATGTTGTGCCTTGATACCAATCTCGCTCGGCCACTGGGAGAGGACCTGGCCGAACAGGTTTGGCTTTGGGCAGTGGAGTACGTGTCCTTCGGACTCGGGTTTGGCCTTTAGTCACTTGGCTATGTGAGGGCAATCACAAAATGGCTGCCGTTCACAAAATGGAACCCGAGGGTTCGAGACGGAAACTCTGGTTTTACGGGTGATCCCAACACTCGAACACGCCGAAAATGCACGTATGTAGCGTACTCGTCATTTCCGGTCTGCCGATACCAAAATCATCAAGGTACGACGATGTTTATAACACGGGTCCAGAAATTTCAGTACCACAGACCCTGCTTTTGCCCTTACATAGGCAAATAACCTATACTCATGCTAATCTGAGTCCAGGTCTATATTCATAAAGTCATTGAGATGTTGCTGTAGCATCATCCTATTACTTAGTTCATCTTTTGATACAGGTTTCCTTACACATGATGCAGCACAGAGGCCACATATTGCAGGAGCACACTGTACACACAGACAGAACAGGAAAAGAATGGCTAAGATCATCCCAACGACTATCAGAATCTTCCATCCCCAGGAGGATATCAGTCCCCAGAACCACCCCATTAATGACCAATCTCCTTCATCCACGTGAATAGATTCAGAGATTTTATGCAGTTTGGAAATGGCATGGTATACTGTCGGAGCGTTATCTGGGATGAAAACGCAGCAACTTGATTGGATCACTTTACATACCCCACCTCGGTCTGCAAGTATGACGTCTAATGCGACTCTGTTCTGAAGGGTCATAAGGCGATCTGATTGGAGCTCAGCCCTTAAGTTACTAAGGGCACCAGCTGTTTCAATTACAGTGGATTCAACCACCCTTGTCAATTGCCTTATGTTCCTGCTGTTCACCATAGGCCCCCAAAACGGCAGAAAACCCTTTACAAAATCTCCAAACTCTTGTCCGGTAGTGTCGTCTTTACTCACGACACCTCTAACTATCCTTGTCTTATGGTAATCTGCTGCGGCCGTGTAGGTGGGAGGCAACAGGAACGAAACAAAACATGTGCCCAAGAAGTCAGGGGTCAACCATGTATAGGCTCTATCATGGCAGATGAAATAGGTACCCTTAGCTGCTAGGAACGAAGGAGAGGTCCGGGACGTAAAAACGTATGTTTCAGTGCAGACACTTTTCCCTAACTGAGCTCTTGGATTTTTGCCATTACCTTGCAGACATAGGTGCCCCTGATGGGGTACAATCCAAATCGGGGAGGATCCCTTCGCTTGCTGGTTCTCACTCAGAGCAACTCTATATCTTGTTATGTTCCATCTAGTGTATGCTTGCGACTCATCCCTGGGAATGGTTCTATACGAGTCGATGTCTCTGCTCATATTTGTGATTCCCACTATTAACGCTTTGTTGCTTGAGTTACTGTTTGCAGAATGTGGGGGACATGGTTCGATGGCATATATGAACATTGTCTGAAACGAAAAGGTTGTTTGCCTGCGCACTCCCTTGTCTACTTCAAGTACTCAATATTAGAGAGACTATTAGTACTATGCTTGTGTGCTGTTTGGTTGAAAGCCAGCCAGCCCAAAACAACAATCAACTGCTGGTGGAAATTCCACTAGTTTACCAAACGCACTCCAATATTTAAAGTATAACAAATGTTGAAAACTATAATCTGTAATTTTGTTTCACCAAGTAATCACTCAAACAATTTTTCTTACAAGAAAAAGACCATGTATTTTTTTTGAATCAATACATTAACAATTGCAATTTCGGAATTTACATCATAAACAAATACATACAGGATATGGAAACGTAAACTTCCTATGAACTAATGCAAAAACATTATAAAACTTCTATATTTACAACACAAAGAAAAATTTTTGATGTTGAAATTATGAAACACTGTTGAGGAAAAGGCCCAATGCATTTCGGGGGGTTCCCTTCTTCAGGGGCACTGAAAAAAATGAAACATTGTATAAACAATATATCACTGACTAATAATACAACAGAAGAAATTCACTTTTTTACTCTTATTAGCGTTGGCAGTTCATAGTACCAACAACACCAAGTTTACATGCTGCAATTTAACCTATACAAAAACCTGAGTTTATGAGCTTCATATTAAGGTCAAAACTGGCCAAAAGGAAGAAAAGTGAATGATGAGAACCAAGTGGTAGTAGAAATGAAGCACAGGATTTGAAGAAAGACTGATATAAGACCATCACTGCAGGTGAGTTATGCTGCTGTTGAACCTAATATTCAGAGAGAAAGGGTGAAAGATAGTATCACCATGGACGTATATACAAGAGTGTACGAAACTGGTCATCGATACCCAAGTTAGAAACCACTACACTATACCGTGACTATGAGAAAAATGCATGAATCCAGCATACTCACTTCTCAACTACTATGTAATGTGGCGAAACTGAAGATTTTGAAGGAAAAGAACTAGAGCGTATACTTCCGCTAAAGTGGACAAACAACAAAGACCATGACGATAATTAGCAAAAAAAGAGAGACCAATGCACTGTGTTTACAAGAGAACACTGTACTCCACTAAGTACTTACTCGCTTATTGCGAATGCCTTGTAGCTGTAGAAAATGACAACTAGACAGAAATCCTTTGAGATGTGACCATCTGTTTAGTGGCTGTGTTCCATGAGATGTTTCCATATGTCTTCACAACTCAATTATAAATCAACAATAGTATGAAAAATTCTTTAATATCCACTGCCTGTAAAATAAACGAAAGTGCTTCTTCATTGTCTGAAACGGCCACAAAGAACCGTAGTAGCTGAACGGTAGAACCAAGTACGGAATACCCTTATCGGTAGTATGTGGCATAAGACCACACACCCAACAGTTAGTCGTGTTCACCACTAGTTGGTGTTGGTGTAAAAGCTGAATGAAAGAGTTATTGGCAAATTCTGATCTCCTAGCGGACTCATGTTCAGGCAGAGGGTAAAAAGAATGTGAGGAAACAGTAGAAGGAGGTAAGGGCTGTGTAGTGGATGCCAAATGTCACTTGAAAAGTGAATAGAACATATCCTATTAAAAACATCATAACGCTAAGTAACATGGAAATGCATAATATCAAAAATCGTGTCTGTCATTATTATACACATTCTGGCTTTAAAGTTCATCTCTTTGGCAGGTCTCTCCATCTTGAAAAACTCCATCCTCTATGATTGCTGCCCGCGGCGGTAGGGTGATTCTGCTAAGGAATGCTTCTGTCAGTCCAGGGCAACTCCCTTAGACCAACCAGAACCGTTGACCTAACGTCTTCGGCTGCACCCCAAAGACTTGGGCAGCTGCGACCCTAGCAGCAGAACCCGGATAGCAGTTCGAAAAAACAAAAATAAGCAAGTTTCTCAGATGAGAGTGCTGTACCTTTAAGAATAGGAGAGAAAAATATGTATTTGTCCATAGTCATAGTTCTCGGCCTCAAATTATAACGTGTTCTTCCAGGTGCTGTTTGGTCTTGGAATAAAAGTTCAGGTTCGGTAGTGTCCAATCGAATTGACGGTGGCACAGCTGCTTGCAAAACGTTATCGCTTTCACTCTCAGAGTTTGTTCCTTTCACGTGTGCATCGCTAAAAGGCAGGAAGCAAGGCACAGTCTCAGTCTCAGAGTCAGCGATCCCCTCCTGGACCCTCCGGTCGTACGGCAGAGGCAAAGGGACCCTCTTACAGTGTACGCTGTGGATCTAGTGCCTTTTCCCTTCCACTCGAACAGCTGATCTTGTTGAGAGAAGCACTAGATGGGGGCCGGTCCA
Organism: Lissotriton vulgaris; assembly: GCF_964263255.1. Classification (NCBI taxonomy): domain Eukaryota; kingdom Metazoa; phylum Chordata; class Amphibia; order Caudata; family Salamandridae; genus Lissotriton; species Lissotriton vulgaris. The sequence continues at coordinate 176,208,312 of NC_141685.1, forward strand.
GCGGGGTTCATCATTCTTTGTTCGCTGGAAGTTCTTGACTAGCACGTATGTTCCAGGATCGATCGGGTGTCCTAGAGTTTTAGAGACCTGAGGCAGGGTGTCGTTGACCTGTTGGTGTAAAACACGCAATTTAGCCGTCAATTCGTACAAATAATCAAGCAGGACAGGGTGTTCAATTTCACTGAACTTAGTGGGCCTTGGCACTCCCCATATGTTGGCCGGGCGGCCGAACACGATTTCGTGTGGACTAAGTCCCACTCAGGAATGCGCAGTCATTCTAGTTGATAGGAGTGCCAAAGGCAGGGCGTCAGACCATTTAAGGCCAGTGCTCGCTTGGATCTTGGCTAACTTAAGCTTTAGTGTGCCGTTGTAGCATTCTACTAGTCCAGCTGATTGGGGGTGATTTGCAGCGTGGAACTTTTGATGTATGCCCAGCCCTTCGCATACTTTCTTCATCACTCGTCCCACAAATTCACTCCCATTATCACTCCAGACCATTCTCAGCATTCCGAATCTAGGGAAGAACTCTTTGACCAGAGCTTTAGCTGTGGATAAGGCAGTGTTGTCTTTCAGGGGGTATGCTTCTATCCATCTTGAAAAGGCACAAACAACAACAAGTACGTATTTCAAATTGTTGCACCTCTCCATGTGGATGAAATCTAGCTGCAGAACCTTGAACGGATACGTAGGAGGAGCAAAATGACCAGCTGGAGTTGGGGTTCCCCTACCAGGATTGTATTTCAGACACACCATGCAATTCTTGACTACATTCTCTGCACACTTAGGAATTCCAGCATTCTGCCATACAGGAGCCAACAACTTGCCAATCCCTTTCACGCTAATGTGAGCCATTCCATGCGCCATTGTAACCACTGCAAGCACGTACGCATCGGGTAACAGCCATCGCTGAAGTTCTGACAACTCAACCCAACAACCATTCGCCTCTCTGTCCGATCACTCACCGGTGGTGGCATCCTTCCTTATCTCGGCCACGCCCGGCCCACAGCGGCACTGGTGGCTGCGGGATGGCCTCTTGCAGACCCCGACCGCGTTAGAGCGGATTAAGACGGCGCTTGCTCCGTTCCTCACCCACAATGCTAATGATGATACCTCTAAAGCCACACAGTGGGCGGCTCTCAAAGCGGTCCTCCGTGGTGAATTTATCTCTATAGCTACGGCTAATAATAGAGAGCGCGCACAGAAGAGAGCCGAACTCACTCAGCGAGCGGCGGAACTGGAACAGATGCACCAACGCACTGGGGCGGCACGAGCGTGGCGTCAGCTGTGTACGTAGCAGAAAATGTTGGCAGCCCTAGACCAGGATGTGGCGGAATATGACGCCATGCGCCTAAGACACGCATACTATACCGGAGGAGACCGCTGCGGAAAACTGCTAGCGAGCAGATTGCGGTAGCAGCGCCAGAGACAACATATCCGAACCCTCCACCCTAGCCACGGTGCCCCCATCACGGAAGACGCGGCTATCGCCGCGGCCTTTGGAGACTATTACGCTAAACTTTATCCGGCGGATCACCTCGACCTGCAGGATGGCCATGATTACCTGCAAGGTGCCGCTCTCCCATCCCTGAATGAGGCACAGACAACATTCCTCTATCGGCCCATTGGCCTGGAGGAGGTAATCTCGGCGATTTCCTACCTCAAATTGGGAAAGTCACCAGGGCCGGACGGCTACACAGCGGCCTTTTATAAAAACTTTTGCCCACAAGTGGCCCCACTGCTGAGAGACCTTTTTTACACCTTCGATCAACCTGGTGCCATCCCCCTGGATCTGCTGGAAGCTGCAATCTCGGTAATTCCCAAGCCCGGACGGGACCCCACCTGATGTACCTCATATAGGCCAATCTCCCTGTTGAACATCGACCTGAAGCTTTACACCGGCATTCTTGCAGGTCGACTAGCACCATATATGCAGCAACTGGTGGAGCCCGATCAGGCGGGCTTCATCCCGCAACGGCAGAGTAGCGACAACACCAGGCGAGTCCTCCATCTTATCGAGGCTGGGTCGCGGACGAGGCCGGACTGCATGCTCCTCACTATCGATGCAGAGAAGGCATTCGATAGGGTGCATTGGCCCTATCTGGACCTGGTGCAACAGCGGTTCGGGGTAGGAAAAACCCTTCGCAATCGTATATTTAATTGTTACCGCCAACCAAACGCTGCGGTCCGGGTTAACGGCCACACCTCCCCACGGTTTTCGATCGGCAGGGGGACTAGACAGGGGTGCCCACTCTCTCCCCTCCTGTTCGCGCTCTATATGGAGCCGTTGGCACAATGTATTAGGCAACATAACCTCATCACAGGCAACCCGTTCGGCCGGGACACACACACGATCAGTCTGTACGCTGACGACACCTTACTCTCCCTGACCAACCCGATGCAATCTCTCAGAGCGCTCTTTATCGAGCTTCACACCTTTGCGCTGGCATCAGGCTTTAAGATTAAAGTGGCAAAGTCAGAGGCCCTGAACGTATCGCTGTCACCAGAGGTACTGGCGGACGCCAAAGCTGAGTTTGACCTACAGTGGTCAGCGTCTACCATCCCTTACCTAGGGGTCTTGTTGGCCCAACGGTGCGAGCCACCGCGGATGTCAACTATGCTAGACTCAGCTCCCGCCTTCACGACGACCTCAGAAGATGGAAACACCTCACCCTATCCTGGCTGGGTCGTGTCGCAGCAACCAGGATGACTTTGCTGCCACAGATCCTTTATGTGTTTCAGACCCTCCCTCTACGCCCTCCGGCGAGATGGCTCCAGAAGACACAATCGGATCTGGCGCGCTTTGTCTGGAACGGTCGCCGCCCGCGGTTTAAGCATACGATCGCTATACTCCCCCCCCCCCGAACATGGCGGTGTAGGCGTGCCCGACCTCACTCTATACTTTCAGGCGACTCAGCTGCGCACTTTGTTGGAGTGGCACCAACTGGAATCCGGCAAACACTGGCTCTTTCAGGACCAGGCGGTGGCAGGACACAGCTCCAGGGTGTCCCGTTCTTGCCACGCTGCCATAGACCTCCCAACCTCTACGCTTCACTTATCACAAGCACTGTCCTGGATATATGGGACAAGGTGGATGTTAAGCGGGAGCTCACTTCCTTCCCCTCACCAATGACGCCGATCTTCGATAACCCTGACTTCTCTCCCGGCCTTGACCCTCGGGCATTCGTGACGTGGAGAACGTCGCCTTGTAGGAACGTGGGACATATGTTTGATCTTAACGGCATCCTTCCCTTTCAGAAGGTGAAGGAGGACTATGGCATACCGGAAACAGATTGCTTGCCCTACCTGCAAGTCCGCCATTGGGCTTTACAGCCATCGGTCCGACCCGGTGCACGGCGCTTCCTCACCCCATACGAGAAGTGGCTGTTGACACGCACCTCCAATAAAAAACTGATCTCAGATCTACATCAGCACCTGCTCCTCACCAACATATACACTTACAACGCGGGGAGGGTCAGATGGGAGAGGGACTTGGGAAGACAACTCACATGCAAGGAATGGGAAGGGGTTTACTACAGAGCCAGGAATTCTGCCTACCATACGGGTCCTACCGAAACCATGAACAAAGTAGCCACCTACTGGTACCACACACCCGAACGACTACATCAATGGGACCCTGAGGTACTGGGTTTTTCGGAACCCAGTGGTGTCAGGGACACACCCTTATGACCTCGAGTTCTTCCTAATTCAGACTACAGAAACACGAGTCTTCTTGGTGAAGTCAAAGATCGTATTTATTGGCTGCAGCCAGTAACAGTGTATCCTAGAAGTACAACAGCATGTAGGTTCTCAGGAGACTGCTCAAAATTACAAAGTCAGTCTTCTTCTTTTATACACAAAAATCAGCTTCAGGCAAACATTCCTTTTTTCACAGTTGATCATTCAGATATTTTCACTTCAAAGAAAAAGCAGAGTCATGATGACAAGTCCACATTTCAGTTTGTCCAACCCATAATCAATTACCCGGCAAGGTCCAGTATTTCCATCAGATATCGGCGGACCCCCCAATAAAAACAGGAACCTCCTCCTCGTAAAGCAAGTCATAAAGCAAGAAACAGGGACAGGTGTGTGTAAGATTAGGCATGGTTCGTGCGTGATGAAAGGTTTATGATATGTTGTGCCTTGATACCAATCTCACTCGGCCACTGGGAGAGGACCTGGCCGAACAGGTTTGGCTTTGGGCAGTGGAGTACGTGTCCTTCGGACTCGGGTTTGGCCTTTAGTCACTTGGCTATGTGAGGGCAATCACAAAATGGCTGCCGTTCACAAAATGGAACCCGAGGGCTCGAGACGGAAACTCTGGTTTTACGGGTGATCCCAACACTCGAACACGCCGAAAATGCACGTATGTAGCGTACTCGTCATTTCCGGTCTGCCGATACCAAAATCATCATGGTACGACGATGTTTATAACACGGGTCCAGAAATTTCAGTACCACAGACCCTGCTTTTGCCCTTACATAGGCAAATAACCTATACTCATGCTAATCTGAGTCCAGGTCTATATTCATAAAGTCATTGAGATGTTGCTGTAGCATCATCCTATTACTTAGTTCATCTTTTGATACAGGTTTCCTTACACATGATGCAGCACAGAGGCCACATATTGCAGGAGCACACTGTACACACAGACAGAACAGGAAAAGAATGGCTAAGATCATCCCAACGACTATCAGAATCTTCCATCCCCAGGAGGATATCAGTCCCCAGAACCACCCCATTAATGACCAATCTCCTTCATCCACGTGAATAGATTCAGAGATTTTATGCAGTTTGGAAATGGCATGGTATACTGTCGGAGCGTTATCTGGGATGAAAACGCAGCAACTTGATTGGATCACTTTACATACCCCACCTCGGTCTGCAAGTATGACGTCTAATGCGACTCTGTTCTGAAGGGTCATAAGGCGATCTGATTGGAGCTCAGCCCTTAAGTTACTAAGGGCACCAGCTGTTTCAATTACAGTGGATTCAACCACCCTTGTCAATTGCCTTATGTTCCTGCTGTTCACCATAGGCCCCCAAAACGGCAGAAAACCCTTTACAAAATCTCCAAACTCTTGTCCGGTAGTGTCGTCTTTACTCACGACACCTCTAACTATCCTTGTCTTATGGTAATCTGCTGCGGCCGTGTAGGTGGGAGGCAACAGAAACGAAACAAAACATGTGCCCAAGAAGTCAGGGGTCAACCATGTATAGGCTCTATCATGGCAGATGAAATAGGTACCCTTAGCTGCTAGGAACGAAGGAGAGGTCCGGGACGTAAAAACGTATGTTTCAGTGCAGACACTTTTCCCTAACTGAGCTCTTGGATTTTTGCCATTACCTTGCAGACATAGGTGCCCCTGATGGGGTACAATCCAAATCGGGGAGGATCCCTTCGCTTGCTGGTTCTCACTCAGAGCAACTCTATATCTTGTTATGTTCCATCTAGTGTATGCTTGCAACTCATCCCTGGGAATGGTTCTATACGAGTCGATGTCTCTGCTCATATTTGTGATTCCCACTATTAACGCTTTGTTGCTTGAGTTACTGTTTGCAGAATGTGGGGGACATGGTTCGATGGCATATATGAACATTGTCTGAAACGAAAAGGTTGTTTGCCTGCGCACTCCCTTGTCTACTTCAAGTACTCAATATTAGAGAGACTATTAGTACTATGCTTGTGTGCTGTTTGGTTGAAAGCCAGCCAGCCCAAAACAACAATCAACTGCTGGTGGAAATTCCACTAGTTTACCAAACGCACTCCAATATTTAAAGTATAACAAATGTTGAAAACTATAATCTGTAATTTTGTTTCACCAAGTAATCACTCAAACAATTTTTCTTACAAGAAAAAGACCATGTATTTTTTTTGAATCAATACATTAACAATTGCAATTTCGGAATTTACATCATAAACAAATACATACAGGATATGGAAACGTAAACTTCCTATGAACTAATGCAAAAACATTATAAAACTTCTATATTTACAACACAAAGAAAAATTTTTGATGTTGAAATTATGAAACACTGTTGAGGAAAAGGCCCAATGCATTTCGGGGGGTTCCCTTCTTCAGGGGCACTGAAAAAAATGAAACATTGTATAAACAATATATCACTGACTAATAATACAACAGAAGAAATTCACTTTTTTACTCTTATTAGCGTTGGCAGTTCATAGTACCAACAACACCAAGTTTACATGCTGCAATTTAACCTATACAAAAACCTGAGTTTATGAGCTTCATATTAAGGTCAAAACTGGCCAAAAGGAAGAAAAGTGAATGATGAGAACCAAGTGGTAGTAGAAATGAAGCACAGGATTTGAAGAAAGACTGATATAAGACCATCACTGCAGGTGAGTTATGCTGCTGTTGAACCTAATATTCAGAGAGAAAGGGTGAAAGATAGTATCACCATGGACGTATATACAAGAGTGTACGAAACTGGTCATCGATACCCAAGTTAGAAACCACTACACTATACCGTGACTATGAGAAAAATGCATGAATCCAGCATACTCACTTCTCAACTACTATGTAATGTGGCGAAACTGAAGATTTTGAAGGAAAAGAACTAGAGCGTATACTTCCGCTAAAGTGGACAAACAACAAAGACCATGACGATAATTAGCAAAAAAAGAGAGACCAATGCACTGTGTTTACAAGAGAACACTGTACTCCACTAAGTACTTACTCGCTTATTGCGAATGCCTTGTAGCTGTAGAAAATGACAACTAGACAGAAATCCTTTGAGATGTGACCATCTGTTTAGTGGCTGTGTTCCATGAGATGTTTCCATATGTCTTCACAACTCAATTATAAATCAACAATAGTATGAAAAATTCTTTAATATCCACTGCCTGTAAAATAAACGAAAGTGCTTCTTCATTGTCTGAAACGGCCACAAAGAACCGTAGTAGCTGAACGGTAGAACCAAGTACGGAATACCCTTATCGGTAGTATGTGGCATAAGACCACACACCCAACAGTTAGTCGTGTTCACCACTAGTTGGTGTTGGTGTAAAAGCTGAATGAAAGAGTTATTGGCAAATTCTGATCTCCTAGCGGACTCATGTTCAGGCAGAGGGTAAAAAGAATGTGAGGAAACAGTAGAAGGAGGTAAGGGCTGTGTAGTGGATGCCAAATGTCACTTGAAAAGTGAATAGAACATATCCTATTAAAAACATCATAACGCTAAGTAACATGGAAATGCATAATATCAAAAATCGTGTCTGTCATTATTATACACATTCTGGCTTTAAAGTTCATCTCTTTGGCAGGTCTCTCCATCTTGAAAAACTCCATCCTCTATGATTGCTGCCCGCGGCGGTAGGGTGATTCTGCTAAGGAATGCTTCTGTCAGTCCAGGGCAACTCCCTTAGACCAACCAGAACCGTTGACCTAACGTCTTCGGCTGCACCCCAAAGACTTGGGCAGCTGCGACCCTAGCAGCAGAACCCGGATAGCGGTTCGAAAAAACAAAAATAAGCAAGTTTCTCAGATGAGAGTGCTGTACCTTTAAGAATAGGAGAGAAAAATATGTATTTGTCCATAGTCATAGTTCTCGGCCTCAAATTATAATGTGTTCTTCCAGGTGCTGTTTGGTCTTGGAATAAAATTTCAGGTTCGGTAGTGTCCAATCGAATTGACGGTGGCACAGCTGCTTGCAAAACGTTATCGCTTTCACTCTCAGAGTTTGTTCCTTTCACGTGTGCATCGCTAAAAGGCAGGAAGCAAGGCACAGTCTCAGTCTCAGAGTCAGCGATCCCCTCCTGGACCCTCCGGTCGTACGGCAGAGGCAAAGGGACCCTCTTACAGTGTACGCTGTGGATCCAGTGCCTTTTCCCTTCCACTCGAACAGCTGATCTTGTTGAGAGAAGCACTAGATGGGGCCGGTCCAGCGGGGTTCATCATTCTTTGTTCGCTGGAAGTTCTTGACTAGCACGTATGTTCCAGGATCGATCGGGTGTCCTAGAGTTTTAGAGACCTGAGGCAGGGTGTCGTTGACCTGTTGGTGTAAAACACGCAATTTAGCCGTCAATTCGTACAAATAATCAAGCAGTACAGGGTGTTCAATTTCACTGAACTTAGTGGGCCTTGGCACTCCCCATATGTTGGCCGGGCGGCCGAACACGATTTCGTGTGGACTAAGTCCCACTCGGGAATGCGCAGTCATTCTAGTTGATAGGAGTGCCAAAGGCAGGGCGTCAGACCATTTAAGGCCAGTGCTCGCTTGGATCTTGGCTAACTTAAGCTTTAGTGTGCCGTTGTAGCATTCTACTAGTCCAGCTGATTGGGGATGATTTGCAGCGTGGAACTTTTGATGTATGCCCAGCCCTTCGCATACTTTCTTCATCACTCGTCCCACAAATTCACTCCCATTATCACTCCAGACCATTCTCAGCATTCCGAATCTAGGGAAGAACTCTTTGACCAGGGCTTTAGCTGTGGATAAGGCAGTGTTGTCTTTCAGGGGGTATGCTTCTATCCATCTTGAAAAGGCACAAACAACAACGAGTACGTATTTCAAATTGTTGCACCTCTCCATGTGGATGAAATCTAGCTGCAGAACCTTGAACGGATACATAGGAGGAGCAAAATGACCAGCTGGAGTTGGGGTTCCCCTACCAGGATTGTATTTCAGACACACCATGCAATTCTTGACTACATTCTCTGCACACTTAGGAATTCCAGCAATTCAACTTGCCAATCCCTTTCACGCTAATGTGAGCCATTCCATGCGCCATTGTAACCACTGCAAGCACGTACGCATCGGGTAACAGCCATCGCTGAAGTTCTGACAACTCAACCCAACAACCATTCGCGTCTAATTTACCGGTACTCTCTCTCCAAACACTCAACTCTTTCTCCGTGGCTTCAGTTTGGATGGACTTCACACTTTCTATTGTATCTTCGCACATTCCGACTTCGCCAATCCACCTTGCAGGACCTGCAACATACATTCGACTCATCACATTCCTTGCAGTGTCTTTCGCGACTTCATCCGCAAATGCATTTCCACGAACAACATCATCCGTGACCTTTTTGTGCGCACTGCATTTCACGATCGCAACTTGTGATGGCAAGGTTAGCGACTCAAGAAGCTCATTCACCAACTGACCATGCTGGATCTTAGTACCATGCGAAGTCAGGAACCCTAGTTCACGCCACAATCGTCCTAAACTGTGAGCCACACCGAAGGCATATTGACTGTCGGTGTACACATTCACTCGCTTTCCTTTCGCTAACACACAGGCTCTCGTTAATGCAATCAATTCTGCTGCTTGCGCCGAATCGTGTGGGATACGTGCAGTTTCAACAATCGTGTGTAAAGTCGTAACAGCATATGCCGCAGTCGTGTCACCATTCGGACACTTGAAGCATTAACCATCAACCCACAAAGTACCATCACATTCTGGAAGAAGAGTGTCCCTAGGATCTATTCTCCCTTTCGTTTCTTCTTCTGTCGTAAAGAGACAATCATGTTGTTCCTCAACATCCTCTGACTCGACTGGAATCGGCAACAACGTGGCTGGGTTCAAGGCATTGCACCTCTTAATGTGCACATGACTCGCTAAAGGTGTTAACTCGTAACCTGACAATCGAGCACTAGTTAAGTGCTGTGTCTTGGTCAGGTTTAGCAAAGTGTCCACCGCGTGTGGAACCATTACCACTAACATGTTATTCATCACTAACCCAGCAGACTGTCGAATAGAAACAGCTGCTGCTGCTGTGGCTCTCAAACAACTCGGCAACGCTCTAGCAACCGGATCCAAAGTCGACGAAAAGTACGCACATGGACGCTGCTTGTCCCCAAACATCTGTGTCAACACTGACAATGCACATCCCTCTCTCTTGTGGGCATACAACGTAAAGGACTTACTGTAGTCGGGGGTACCCAATACAGGAGCCGAACACAATGCATCACGCAATTCGGAAAAACATTTCTGACATTCTTCAGACCACGGAATGGGATTCGGCGTGTCTTTACAAGTTAATGCCACCAAAGGTTTGGCTAGCAAGGAAAAAGTCGGTATCCATTGTCTGCAATATGACGTAATGCCCAAGAAAGCACGCACTTCTCTCTGTGTCCTTGGCACACTCAATTTTGCAATTGCCTGAATTCTTTCTGGGGTCAGTCTCCTTCCCTCCTTCGATAAGAGGTGACCTAAGTAGGTCACTTCTTGTCGACAATATTGTAACTTTGAAAGAGACACTTTGTGATGCAAATCAGACAAATGATGCAACAACGACAAGGTGGCTTCTTTACAGACCTCCTCAGTATCTGCAGCCATTAGCAAGTTATCAACGTACTGAATAAGAGTAGCGCCATCAGGTAAAACAATCGTATCAATCTGTGTTTTCAAGGCCTGACTGTATATCGATGGGCTTTCACAGTAGCCTTGAGGAGCGCGTTCGAAGCGAAAGCTTCGGCCTCCTAAACTGAAGCCAAAAATATCCCTGCTCTCCTCGGCAATCGGGATGCTGAATAAAGCATTCTTCAAGTCAATCACCGAGAATCAAGTGGCTGAAGCTGGAATCATAGTCAATAGGGCAGTGATATCAGGGACAACTGGAAACTGTAGCACAACGATCTTATTTACCTCTCTAAGATCAATCACAAATCTGTAAACAGGTGGCTGGGAAGGGTCAGTGCGCTTCAAAACAGGCAGAACAGGACTATTACAAATGTTGCCTCTTGTCTCTTCAATTACATCTTTTTCAATCAGATCGTAAATTATCGCTAGCAACGCCTTTTCGCCTTCGCTAGAGATCTTGTACTGGGGAATGCGCGGCATTCTAACATTGGCTTTCAATGTCACGACATATGGTGGAATTTCCAAAATACCTACATCATTAGGACCAGTAGCCCAAAGAATATCTGAAAGAGAAGATAGTTCGGCTGGAAGTTTATCCTTTGACAAATACATCGGACAGATCACTTTCTTACCCAATGTAAGTTGCACTCCCGAAGGAGAACAATACAATGTCGCATACAATCTTTTCAACAAATCCAACCCTAACAAATTTTCACCACAACCTGTTGTCAGAATGAGGGGTGCTTCCAATTCACAAGGTCCAACAGAAAGAGACATAGGACTAGAAATCGGGTTCCTAACCGGGGCGCCAGAAAAACCTACTGAAACATTCATTTCGCCAGACAAAGGTGCGCCAGGGAGCTTTGAGTGCATAATAGAACTCTTTGTAGCACCAGTATCCAACAGAAAAGGCTCTGACACATCTGATGCAATCACCTCGACATAAGGTCCACTCTGATCTACTGGAACTGAAACAACTCCCTCTCTTTGTCTATGGCTGTCCTAGCAATCATTACCTTTCATACCTTCATCTTCTGCATAGTAGTCGTCAGCATAGTACTGAGTCGTCCTACCAGATGCGTTACTCTGCTGATCAAAACCATTCATTGAATTCTGGGGCGGAAAAGAACGCTCGTTCTGAGGGAACGCTCCGCGTCCTCTACCTCTAGGCGTTTGTTGAGCACCACGGCCTCTCGCACCATACCCATTTGTGCGTTGTAACAAAACCGGGCAACTACTCTTAAAATGGCCTTTTTCTTTGCAATATCCACACTGATTAGGACCGTACGGTAAACGTTGTTGAGAGAACTCGTTTCTTTGTGAGTTCCTCGAATACTGCTGAGGCTGCTGATAATCACGCTGACTATTAGTACGGGGTGGATAAGCTTGCTGTAGAAGAACTTTAGTTTTTAATTCCTTGGTCTTTTTGTCTACTTCCTCCAACTCATCTTTGCACCTATTTTCATAGTACTGGGCAGTAGCTAAAATCTGTGCTGACGTTGACACAGCCCAAGCACTCTCAGAATCTTTCAACTTAGCACACAACTCGGGAAGCAAATTATGCACAAATTTGTCGACGAACAACCTCTGGCCACCCTCAGTAGCCATATCCTGACCACTATGATCTACGAAAGTCTCTTCAAACCGCATGAAGAAGTCGGACACCGTTTCATCTTTCTTCTGTTTACACGCAGACAACTTATCCCAATTGACACGCAATTCAGGCATTAATGTCTTCATATAAGTAATTATTCTACCAGGGAGTTCTGCTATTAAAGGCTCGGGTTTGGCACCACCAACTTGTCTGTTATCTGTAGCAGCAATATTAACCCATGTATCACCTAACTCCTGATCATGATCGGCGTGGCGAATCTTTCCCCATAAAGGCTGTGGAACAATGTTCCCGAACAACATGTCTATATCGGCTAAGTTCATGATGCATGAGCTTGTAGTCTGTGATAATTCCTTGTAATACCCTGCAGGATTTTTACGGGGGTCAGGCAATGTCTGTTTAAGGGCCAAGGCTTCAGCTCGCTTCCAAGGAACGTGTACCCACACACACTGAAAATGTGGCGGTATGGCTGGATTAGCATTTGCGTCCCCTTCCCTCCAAACTGGGGGAACCTCTCTCATGGGGTACTGTCGCGCCTTTTTCCTACCGGATACGTCACGCTCAAATAGTGACCGGGAAGTGCCCCCCTTACTCCGATACGACAACAATGTCGCAACCGCTCTCTCAACATCGGTGCCAACGATCATGCCCTCCGAGAACTGGAACCGCACACGGCACAACTCAGGCAGGTCGTATTCCAGATCATTTCCCTCCAAATCTTCCCAGAGAAAAACACACATTTGCTCAAAAACATATCTCTGCTTCGATGCTTCCCATTGACGGAAAACTTCCACGATAGACTGTACATCATATCTTACAGTATTGACAACCCATTTACGTGCTAAATCATTCAGTAATTCTCTCTCTTGATAGTCAGGCAGTTGACTTCGCAACTGTCTTCGTTCCGTGTTAGGGGTCGTATTAGGCGACCCAAAGAAGGGTGAGAAAAGGTTAGTAACAGTGTTGGATTTTAACAGGAGGGGGGAGAGAGAGTCAGTGGATTCGGTCTCCCTGATAATATGAATAAACAAAGTGGAATCCACTCAAAGTGATAGTGATCCCTAGAGTGATGGGGAACACACAGTGTTTTTTAAATGCCCCTCACACACCAACAGGCCCCTTGGTGTCATGCTTCATCATCGGGGCCTTCGCACCCCTCTACGGGATGCGGCGTGCTGCGACTCACGGATACGCAGGAGCACTTGGAAGTGAACTATGTGTGGGGGTTTATGTGTATAACCAAGGTGTGAGTGAGGTGAGGTGAAAAAAGTGAATAATTAAAAAATACCTGGCACGTGGGAGAAAAAAATATTTTAATTAAATCCCCGGCTGGTATTGTTAAAAATAAGTGCAGGGCGTGGTTTAATAGATACGAGTTAGGGTATCAAAACCACTGTTTTAAAGTGTCAACATGTTTCGGAGGTCACAGCCCCCTTCTTCAGGACACGGGTTATGCACTTACCCTCCCTTACTCACATGCAAAATGTAAAAGTGTTTAAAAATTAATTACCACAATGTGTAATTTTCCTAACAATGTTTATATGTTAGTGAAATGCAGTTGCGCCCAATTGGCGATAGAACCTGTGGAAAGAAATACACAGATAAATATAGGATCTGGAATGAACAGATCAGTAGAGAAGAAAAAACCTTCTCTAGATACAACCAGGTCAAACCAAAAAATGATGGGACCCTGTGGAAAAATAAAACACGTCTGGACATACCACAGTACTGACACACATATATACAAAACACAGAATTACTCTCTGCTCAGATGGAAAGAGAGCAAACAAAGAGAAAGATAAGTCTTACTTAGAGTTCTCAACTACTAGACCTCATGAGCCTAAGCGTATTTTGGGGATCCTTCCTTTCTGCTCAGAAATGATCTATAAAACATGAGTATACGGGGTTTTAGTTGAAAACTCAGTACCAAATGCACCAAACTAATTAAACAAATGCTCGTCTCTGACACCCAAAACTCACGGTTACAGCAACGGCTAATCGCCTGCCTTCCCTCAACGCGGCTCCGATGAAGTGAGCATAGAACGCGTTAAAGGCTCTTAAATACACTGTTCCTGGGAGTGGTTGGTAGAAGTTAATTGAATGATTAGGACCGGTAAATGCCCAAACTTGGCGATCGTGATCCCCCAGGGTCCAGTGTTGCGCTCCCGTAAGATACTAACTGGTGCGCATGCGCATTACAGCTGTCTACTACGCATGCGCGGTCTAAAAACCGATCGCGCATGCGTGAAACCCACCGTTGTTCTTTTTCCAGACGGCCTACTTCAGAGGGTAATTGTTCAAGTACCGTCCACTGTAGTTCATTCACACAGTGTTGGTGTTCGATGAAGTGGGTTGACATTTTTGTTGTGAGTTTCTTACACCTGATATTGCTTTTGTGTTCATTTAGTCTCACTTTCACTGGTCTGGTGGTCATACCCACGTATTCTTTTCCACATGGGCACGTGATAAGGTATACAACATTCTTGCTGTTACAATTTGTGAACACACGTTGCTCCCACTGTGTACCATTTGAGAAGGTCAAAATCACGCTCTTTTTAGTAAGGTGGCAGTTGTTACAATTCCCACAAGGATGGTGACCATGTATGCCCTGTAATCTTGTTTGGTCTTTTTTCGGAGGCGGTGGTCTCGTATGCACTAGCATATCTCTCAAGTTCTTACCCCTTCTATTGGCAAAAAGCGTTTTTTCAAAAGTTAGGCCGCCACTTGTCAAAGTGCGCCAATGTTTATTGACCAACTTAGTGACTTGGTTAGTTACTGTACTGTATGTGGTGACACATACTGTTCTCTTTTCAGTTTCGGTGGGTGTTCCGGTTGGGAACTGACACCACGGGGCTAAACGACTCCATTCCTTGGAACCTGTTAAGATAAACGTTTTTCTGACAGCCAATGTACTTTTTTGTCTAGATCCAAAACCATGATATATGGGGTTTCATTCGGTCTTATTGTCAGCTTTTTGATAATGTTCACCTATTTTTGTACCAATAATCTAGACACTCCTGAGTAAATAGACCCACTCACTTGTTGTATAATAATTTTCTACAACATACGATGTCTCCCCACATTCCATCAGACACTATGAGCCCTTTTTGTCACTATCAATTAAATAAATGCACGCTGTCTTAGGAACGAAAGTGGCGCCACACCGAGGCACTCTTTTTCTATCCTAGCCGGCTTCCCCGGTATCTAGGATAGCGCTCGCATTTCACGCATGCGCGATCGGTTTTTAGACCGCGCATGAGTAGTAGACTGCTGTAATGCGCATGCGCACCAGTTAGTATCTTACGGGAGCGCAACACCGGACCCTGGGGGATCACGATCGCCAAGTTTGGGCATTTACCGGTCCTAATCATTCAATTAACTTCTACCAACCACTCCCAGGAACAGTGTATTTAAGAGCCTTTAACGGGTTCTATGCTCACTTCATCGGAGCCGCGTTGAGGGAAGGCAGGCGATTAGCCGTTGCTGTAACCGTGAGTTTTGGGTGTCAGAGACGAGCATTTGTTTAATTAGTTTGGTGCATTTGGTACCGAGTTTTCAACTAAAACCCCGTATACTCATGTTTTATAGATCATTTCTGAGCAGAAAGGAAGGATCCCCAAAATACGCTTAGGCTCATGAGGTCTAGTAGTTGAGAACTCTAAGTAAGACTTATCTTTCTCTTTGTTTGCTCTCTTTCCATCTGAGCAGAGAGTAATTCTGTGTTTTGTATATATGTGTGTCAGTACTGTGGTATGTCCAGACGTGTTTTATTTTTCCACAGGGTCCCATCATTTTTTGGTTTGACCTGGTTGTATCTAGAGAAGGTTTTTTCTTCTCTACTGATCTGTTCATTCCAGATCCTGTATTTATCTGTGTATTTCTTTCCACAGGTTCTATCGCCAATTGGGCGCAACTGCATTTCACTAACATATAAACATTGTTAGGAAAATTACACATTGTGGTAATTAATTTTTAAACACTTTTACATTTTGCAAGTGAGTAAGGGAGGGTAAGTGCATAACCCTTGTCCTGAAGAAGGGGGCTGTGACCTCCGAAACATGTTGACACTTTAAAACAGTGGTTTTGATACCCTAACTCGTATCTATTAAACCACGCCCTGCACTTATTTTTAACAATACCAGCCGGGGATTTAATTAAAATATTTTTTTCTCCCACGTGCCAGGTATGTTTTAATTATTCACTTTTTTCACCTCACCTCACTCACACCTTGGTTATACACACAAACCCCCACACATAGTTCACTTCCAAGTGCTCCTGCGTATCCGCGAGTCGCAGCACGCCGCATCCCGCAGAGGGGTGCGAAGGCCCCGATGATGAAGCATGACACCAAGGGGCCTGTTGGTGTGTGAGGGGCATTTAAAAAACACTGTGTGTTCCCCATCACTCTAGGGATCACTATCACTTTGAGTGGATTCCACTTTGTTTATTCATAGTAACAGTGTTGGCCACTCTCTGTCGGACATAAGGAGAAACCGACGGAAGGACAGGAGGAAAGACATGTTGAGGTAAGGCAGAGGTGGGGGCAGTAGCAGAGGGAGTGTTAGGAGAAATAGTCTGTGCAATAGGCAAAGTCGTAGGGAACACAGGTGGAGTAGGTAGCAAAGGCGGCGGGCCTTGAGGGGGCTGCGCTGTAGGAGTAGGAACCAGCTTAAGAGGAGCTGGTGGTCGTGGTAGAACCTGTGGTCCAACAATCGGGGGTTGCACAACCAAAGGTTGCTGAGGTGCTGTAGCACTCTGAGCATAAGGAGGTCGTGAACTCAGTAAATGAGACATTAAAGGATCTTTATCTAGTTTTTCCTTTGATTCTTGTCCTTTACGCGGCAAAACTGGGTAGCACTTATCTACTGCTAACTTCCGACTTCTAAGCATTTGTTCACTCTCTCGCTCTTCCTCATTATCCCTGAACGCAACGGCAGCTTGTACCATTGACATACCTCGTTTATTTTTCTTTGCTAATTTCATTTCTTTCTGTTTGGCTTCTTTGCGCCATAGGCGAAAAGAGTCAAACATTGCCGGCCGGGCTTTCTTCTTAAAAAGTTTAACCTCCAAATTATCTAAGATTTTGGTGTTGAAACTACCATATTGGGGCCATTTTAAAACAACATCCTTTCTGGTGTATCGTATCCATACCTCATTATATGCGATGGGACCTACGCCATGCTTCACATATAATTCATAAGTTGGAGTTCCAATCGGAGGAACCGGACACGAGTCCTCCAATCGGGAATCCTTACTACAACCAAGACAAAACAAATTTCCAAGTCTGCTAAAACCAGGCATCTTCGCTCTCTAGTTTAGCTTCAAACTTCGAAGAATTATCGAATACGATAGTCTCGTGAATACACGAGTCCTTCGGCTTTGGCGCTTGCAAGTTCCAAATCAAAGCGGTCCCGAAGGGACACCAAACAAACTAAGGACTGGGAGACGCTCCACTTATACTTAACTGAGGTGTCGATGACGTCACCAGAAGACTCGTCTATTGTTTCGCTCTACCAAACATCAAGGGTCCAAAACAGAACGATAGTCAGGGCAGCAGTCCTTCATAGCCGTCGGGAAGCGGGGAACCTCGCAGCAAAGACTTTCGGACCACGTCGACATACAGGGGTCGATGAAGTGGCGGCCTTCCTCCAGAATTTTCACACGAAGCTCCTCACGAACCTCTAGCTTGGACCGGTACCGCTGAAATCGCCCCACGTTGGGTGCCAATTGAGGTACTGGGTTTTTCGGAACCCAGTGGTGTCAGGGACACACCCTTATGACCTCGAGTTCTTCCTGTTTCAGACTACAGAAATACAAGTCTTCTTGGTGAAGTCAAAGATCGTATTTATTGGCTGCAGCCAGTAACAGTGTATCCTAGAAGTACAACAGCATGTAGGTTCTCAGGAGACTGCTCAAAATTACAAACATTCCTTTTTTTACAGTTGATCATTCACATATTTTCACTTCAAAGAAAAAGCAGAGTCATGATGACAAGTCCACATTTCAGTTTGTCCAACCCATAATCAATTACCCGGCAAGGTCCAGTATTTCCATCAGATATCGGCGGACCCCCCAATAAAAACGGGAACCTCCTCCTCGTAAAGCAAGTCATAAAGCAAGAAACAGGGACATGTGTGTGTAAGATTAGGCATGGTTCGTGCGTGATGAAAGGTTTATGATATGTTGTGCCTTGATACCAATCTCGCTCGGCCACTGGGAGAGGACTGGCCGAACAGGTTTGGCTTCGGGCAGTGGAGTCAGCTTGCCTGGGTCACAGAGGAGTCAGCGAAGGTGTACGTGTCCTTCGGACTCGGGTTTGGCCTTTAGTCACTTGGCTATGTGAGGGCAATCACAAAATGGCTGCCGTTCACAAAATGGAACCCGAGGGTTCGAGACGGAAACTCTGGTTTAAGGGTGATCCCAACACTCGAACACGCTGAAAATGCACGTATGTAGCGTACTCGTCATTTCCGGTCTGCCGATACCAAAATCGTCAAGGTACGACGATGTTTATAACACGGGTCCAGAATTTTCAGTACCACAACCCACGGGTTAGCGACCGCTGTTGGAGAGGGTGTGGGGAGCTTGGAACATTGGAACACATACTTTGGAGCTGCGACCACCTTCAGCCTTATTGGAACTCAATCCTAGACTTGATAGACGCACACCTAGATACTCAACTACCCAGGTTCCCTGCTTATGTCCTGCTGGGCCTTCCTAACGCTTTGATGTACCCCTTAAGATCCAGGAAAGGGAGGCTTATTGCGATCGCACTGGGGGCAGCTATACAAAATGTAGTAGCGCATTGGAGAGCCATCCAACCTCCCTTACAAATAGGCTGGCTACATAGGCTATGGGCAATCCTGGGGATAGAGAAACTATCACTGGCAAAGGCAGGGAGGGGGGAAGAATTTGCAGAACTTTGGCGGCCGTTCTTGACCCTGCTGACAGGAGAATTCCGAGAACTGAGCTGCCCCCGCTACCTGCGACTGCTACGCTTTGCGGACACCTCGCTTCCAGAACCGAAGGCGCAGCCACGCAAGCGCAAGACTCCGGGCGGTTCTGCAACCAATGGAACCTATTAGAGAGGTGATCCCTTATGGTCTCTATCTTTACTCTGTGGACAAGGAGAGGAGTGGTTGTGGGAGGAGGGTGGGGGACAGGGGTTTGTTTTTCCTTCTTCCTTTTTTCCCTTTTTATTCATGTTTCATTATCATTGCAACATGCACCTACATTTCAGCCTTTGTGACGCGGCCGGCCCGGATGGGTTGTAGGCGGCTTGCTGTGTTAACACTTACAGTTGGAGCATCTATTAGCCGTGTTTACGCTATTGAACTGTTCTTGACCGCCTTGTGCTCATGCAGGTGCGGGTGGCTGTACACGATGCAATGTTTTCCTTTGCTGCTTAATAAAAAAGATTTAATCCTAAAATGCCGTGCAACTGGGTACGCGGCATCGTTGGTGTTGATGGCCCTGATGTGCTGGAGTATCCGCTTGTGGACCTGCAACTTAGTGCTACCAACATATTGCAGGCCACACGGACACTCCAGCACATAGACTGCGTACTCAGTCTTGCAAGTAAGTTGTTTTGCAATGGTTCGAGGAATGTCAGAAAAAGGTGTAGCAAACTCAGTCTTACTGACCCCATGTTTACATGCTTTGCAACTGGCACATTTTCTAAAGCCCTTGCTAGTATGCAACCAGGTTTTAGGAGTAACAACTTCAGGGCTGGATTTTACAAGCGCACCGCTCATAGAGCGTGCCTTCCTGAAAGTTATTGCTGGTTTGGGTGTCATGTGCTCACCAAGAACTGTATCATTACGCACTAGGCTCAAATGTCTGTTAACAATTTTGCGTAGTGCCTTGTGCTGTTTGTTATATGTCCAGATTATTCTAGTAGGCTATTTTAATTCAATAGGGTTTGCCTTCTGACTTTTCTTGTGAATGAGGGCCTCTTGTCTCGAAAACCCATTTGCTTTTCTAATAGCGTTGTCTATGTCAGTCTCCTTATAGCCTCTAGCCAGAAATCTAGCTTTACTTGCCTCTTGAGCCAGGTGGCAGTGCTGATCTGTACTACAGATACGTCTGATACGCAGCATCAGATGTGCAGGATGGTGGCTTTTGGCATGCAGCACCGTATTGCCCGCCGTAGGTTTCCTATATAGCTTGGTTTCAAGCTTGCCATTGATTATCTCAATCTCAACATCTAAAAATAGGCCTTAGCCTGACTGATGCTGGACGTGAATGATAAATTAAAAGCATTGGAATTGATCAGTTCTACAAATGCAACGGCCTTTGTGTACGAACCACGCCAGATTAAAAATCTATCATCAATATATCTATACCATTGTAGGATATGTTAGATATTTATATATATAATTTTTATGGGACTTGTGAGGTAACAATGTATTTGACTAGTTTTTATCTGCCGTGCATATGCCCTTATGCTGTCACACCACCACGTGTAGGTGGGATTTGTTGGGATTCTTGCATTGCTGAGTCAAAGAAGTACCTGGAAAATTTAAATAACCTCCACTTTGAACGCAAACAGGTATGGTACCAAGTAAGCTAAGAAAGTTCTCAAAATCCACCCCACAGAAGAGCCTGCTTGTCTCTTCAATCCAAATATCAATCCATTCAACCTTTCATTCACCCGCTGCTATCCACCATTTCACTTTTTTCTGTCATTCATTCAATCTTTAATCCACCAGTCAATTGTCTCCATTCTGTCTGTCTATCCACCCTTCCAATCCATATCCAAGCCTATCTCTCAATCTTCAAACCTATCCATCCACCAATTCGCCCAGTCATCCATTATTTCACTTATCTATTCCCTCTTTTACCCATTCATTCATCCTTCCTTTCCCTCATCCATTCATTTACATTTCACTCATCCATCCATTCCCTCGCTCATCCGTCCATCCATCCTTTCACTAATTTATTCATCCATCCTTTCACTCAACCATCCATCAAATCACCCTTTCACTCATCCATTCCTCATCCCCTCCATCCAGCCATCATCTACCATCCCTTTCACTCATCCTTCTATTCTTACACTCATCCATCCTTACATCCATACTTTCACTCATTCATCCTTTCACTCATCCGTCCGTCCATCCATTTACCCTTTCACTCATCCATCCTTTCACTCACTTGTCCATCCATCCTTTCTCTCCACATCCATCTGTCTACCCTGTCACTAATCCATCCTTTCACCCTTTCGCTCATCCATCTATTCATCCATCCACTCTCCCTTTTACTCATCCATCCATTCACTCGCTCACCATCCCACCCTTTAACGTTAATTATGAGCCTTTGTCTGCCAAGCTGCACACAGAAGAGGTGACTTGATTGGAGTAAGGCTTCTGGATGAAATGTTGTGTTGGACATTGTTGGAATTAGGTAGCCTGGCCTAGGGCAAGACTAACATTCAGAGGCACAGTGTAGAGGTTGCAGACCACCCAAAAGTAACTCCACGCAATAGCACTCAAAAAGAAAACACTACACCAAAATTATATGAAAATAAGTACTGTTTTATAAAAATAATATACTCTGTTCTCTTATACGTTTAGCATTTACAGTTCAGTACTTTACAATAAATCAAGTAAAGAGCAATCCACTAGAGTTTTGGGAGAGAAAACTATCATACAATATAAGCACAAGAAGATATTATTGAATTAATAATAAATTAATCAGCAGTAACTTTCATTACATTTGGATATCATGAACATCAGTAGTGCCACCTTCAGGAATGTGAACCTGCTTCAAGAGCTATGGTCAAAAGAACATGGCATCAGACAGCAACCTTAATTAACTTTGGCTTCTATCACTACTGTTATCTAGTTTCTTCACTTGTCCCCCTCTGTAATAAAAACAAACATCATAACCAGCAATATTACTCAGTTCATCAATCTGGCAATTTTATCTTGCCTCAGTAACCAGAGAGGCTTTCTTGTAAAGGTTAAGTACTTTGGGAGTTTTCCCTCCAGTCTCAAGACCACAGTATCGTTAAACCTGTCCCTGAACTCACACTAGGGACTTGTTCACAGTAATTTTAGTTGTAGGACCTTCCTTTCTTGTGGTCCAGTCTCTACTAACCCAGATCCCCCACCTTACTTGTGATGCAGCGTTGGAAGCTGGAGCTCACCGCTTATGGTCTCTTTTTTTCAGCGCCGCCTCCTCACCAGTCCGGCCACACAGGGTTACACAGGCGCTGGGAAGGGGTCGCACTGCTCCGCTCCCGCTAATACTCTTCAGAAGGAAGGGGGCCGATGGGGGTTTCAGGCTGATTTCAGAAAGGGGGCCGATGGGGGTTTCAGAGATCTCCCTACCCGCTCGCGCTCACTTCACCGCAGGGCGCTCGAGCCGGGGGGAGAGAAACTCCTCTGTGTAGTAACCGCCGAGGGACTCTCAGCGTCTCTCCTCACACTGGAAGGGGTCGCGCTGCTCCTCCAGTCATGCGCGACGCTCTCCTCGCTCTGGAAGGGGTCGCGCTGATCCTCCAGACATGCGCGACGCTTCCCTCACTCCCGCCTGCACTAATCCAACTCCGCCTCACGGAGCCTGACAGCGCCACTGGGCATGCGCGAAAGAGAAGTGTCTCACCTCCTGAGACCGCGCTGATTGTCTGACGCTGCTCTTCCACTGGGCACTTGACAAGGGCTTTTCCCGGTCTGCTTCTCACCACAGGGCACACAAACTCGGCTCCACAACGGCGCCGCTCGTCCAGTACCAACTTGGGGGTTCAGAAGGGCGGAACAGCCCGTTTTCTCCTGGCTTCTGCTCTCCTCAGTGGCGCTCCACCACAGCAGGTGAGAGGTGACGCTCCAGGGAATCAGGGGCCAGGGGACAGTCCAACTCAATTACCAGTCTCTGGGCAGAGGACTGCACTCCGCAGCTCTGCAGTCTCCTTCTCCTATGGGCTTCCCCACTATTAGTTAGAAAGGGGGGCAAGCTAGGCGCCCAGGGTCTCCAGCAACTTCCCACAGCGGGGCCAGGACAAGTAACCAACAGGGGAATAGTGGGTTAAACCAGTAAAGCAGCCTCCCAGTTCAGGAGGTCAACCCTGAGTCCAACCTCTTCCCACCCTCAGCTACCACCTGTCCTCCAGCTGACTTCCACAGGTAGACAAAATGGCTGCCCCGCATTCCGCCTTATATAGGCTGCCCTTCAGTGGTCCAGAATGGACCAGAAGGTTCTGGAATGCCCTATGTTAGGCAATGGCCAAGTTCTGTTGGTGACAGTTGGGGCAGTTGGTGGCCACCATTTTAGGTGGTGCCAACTTTCCTGTCAGAACAGGCCTCTGGACCTGAGGTAAAAAACTATGAGGGGGAGAGGGAACACCTATCCCCCTGGCCAACACCTACAAAAAGTCAGTAGACACAAAAATTAATAAGGGTTTGAGGGGCAAAAAGGGGACAAAATAAATAAAAATTAGGAGGGACTTCGCCAAAAAGCCAGACAGGTCTAACACGCGTCCCCCCCAGCTGAAAGTGGGGAGAACTACCCAACCCCTTGGGAGTCCTCATCACTAAGGCGGAAATACCTGGAGAGACCGTCTGCATTGGCGTGGTCCACTCCAGGCCGATGTTCCACCCGGAAGTCCATTCCCTGTAGGGAGATGGACCACCTCAACAACTTGGGATTTTCCCCCTTTATCTGCATCAGCCAACGAAGGGGTCGGTGGTCAGTCTGAACCAGGAAGTGCGAGCCAAAGAGGTATGGCCGCAGCTTCTTCAGAGCCCACACCACCGCAAAAGCTTCCCTCTCAATGGCACTCCACTTCTGTTCCTGGGGAAGCAGTCTCCTGGATAAGAAGACTACGGGTTGATCCAGGCCCTCTTCATTCAGTTGCGATAACACTGCCCCAATGCCATGTTCTGATGCATCTGTTTGGACAATGAACTCCTTGGAGAAGTCTGGGGCCCTCAGGACCGGTGCCACACACATTGCCTGTTTCAACTTTTCAAAGGCTTGCTGACAAGCCTTTGTTTAAACTACCCGTCGAGGTTGTTTCTTGGAGGTGAGCTCTGTGAGGGGCGCTACAATAGTGCCATACCCCTTCACAAAGCGACGGTAGTATCCTGTGAGGCCCAGGAAAGCTCGGACCTCAGTCTGTGTCTTGGGGGGTTCCCAGGCCATGATTGCCTCAATCTTCGCCTGCAGGGGCTGCACAGTCCCCCTACCCACCAAGTGTCCAAGGTACACAACCGACCCCTGCCCAATCTGGCATTTGCTGGCTTTGATGGTCAATCCAGCTTGTCTCAGGGCCTGGAGAACGGCCTGCAAATGCTGCAGATGGTCCTCCCAACTGCTACTGAAGACAGCAATGTCATCCAAGTAAGCAGCAGAGAAACTCTCCATTCCAGAGAGGACCTGGTTCACCAGCCGCTGAAATGTGGCAGGGGCGTTCTTGAGCCCAAAGGGCATCACACAGAACTGGTAGTGTCCCTCAGGCGTGGAGAAGGCTGACCTTTCCCTTGCTCCATCTGTCAAGGAGATCTGCCAGTACCCTGAAGTGAGGTCAAAGGTACTCAGATATTGGGCAGCTCCTAGCCGGTCAATCAATTCATCCGCCCTAGGGATCGGATGAGCATCAGTCCTTGTCACTGAATTCAGTCCTCGGTAATCCACACAGAACCTCAGTTCAGGTGTGGTGCCTGGGGGTGCGGCTTTTGGCACGAGCACCACCGGACTGGACCAAGGGCTGTTGGAAGGTTCAATTACTCCCAGCTCTAGCATCTTGGCAACTTCTCCATGTATGCTAGCCTTCACCTTGTCAGACAGCCGGTAGGTCTTGGACTTCACTGGTGGGCTGTCTCCTGTGTCCACATCATGGGTACACAGGTGGGTCCTTCCCGGGACAAGGGAGAACAACGAAGAGTACTGCTTCAGGATCTGGCGGCAGTCCTCCCGTTGCTCAGGAGTTAGAGTAGGAGAGAGAATCACTCCCTCCACTGACCCATCCTTCTCTTGGGACGAAAAGAGATCTGGGAGAGGTTCGCTTTCCGCTTCCTCTTCCCCGTCAGTCACCATCATCAGCATGACTTCGGGCCTCTCATGGTGGGGCTTGAGTCGGTTGGCATGCAGCACCCGTAGGGGCTGTCGAGGGGTCTTAAGGTCCACCAGGTATGTGGCCTTACCCTTCTTCTCCAACACCTCAAAGGGGCCTGTCCAGCGATACTGGAGGGCGCTAAGCTCTCCAGGCTCCATCACCCACACTTTCTGTCCAGGCTCCAATTCCACCTGGTGAGCATTGTGGTCATACCACTCCTTCATGACTGCCTGGCTGGCCTCCAAGTTGTCAGAAGCTTGCTTCCACAACTTCGCCATTTGGCTCCTGAAGGCCAGCATGTAGCTCACCACATCCTGGGGGGGTTTCCTGGGAGATTTCTCCCAACCATCCTTCACCAGGCTGAGAGGACCGCGTACAGGGTGCCCATACAGAAGCTCAAAGGGGTTGAAGCCCACTCCCTTCTGTGGCACTTCCCTGTAGGAAAAGAGTAAACAGGGTAGGAGGACATCCCATTTCCTCCGCAGGCTCTCGGGCAGACTTCTGTTCATGCCCTTCAAGGTCTCATTGAACCTCTCAACCAGTCCATTCGACTGGGGGTGATAAGGAGTGGTGAACCGGTAGGTCACTCCACACTCCTTCCACATTGCCCGCATGTAAGCTGACAGGAAGTTGGTCCCCCTGTCGGACACAACTTCCTTGGGAAATCCCACTCGGGTAAAGATTCCCATTAGGGCTCTTTCCACTACAGGTGCAGTGACTGTCCTCAGAGGTATTGCTCTGGGTACCGTGTGGCATGATCCACCAGTACCAGGATAAACCTGTGACCAGCTGCTGTTGGTGGATCCAAAGGCCCTACAATGTCGATGCCCACCCTCTCAAAGGGGGTGCTAACGACTGGAAGTGGTTCCAGGGGAGCTTTTAGCTTCACCCCTGTTTTCCCACTGGCCTGGCAGGTTACACATGTCCTACAGTATGTGTTGGACGCCACTTTCATCTGAGGCCAGTAAAAGTGGAGGACAAGCCGTGCAAAGGTCTTATCCTGGCCTAAGTGTCCTGCCAGGGGTATGGCATGAGCCAATTCCAAAAGAAAGGCTCGGTACTGTTGCGGGACTACCAAGGCCCTCGATGAACCAGGCGAGGGTACCTTGGGTTCACTGTAGAGGAGTCCATCCTCCCAGTAAATATGGTAATGTCCCGTAACATCACCTGCTGCTTGGGCTTCAGCCTGTCGCCTCAGTCCCTCAAGGGTGGGGCACTCCCTCTGCCCCTTACAGAATTCCTCTCTGGTAGGACCTCCCTCCACATGCCACTCCGCAGGGATGGGTAAATCCTCCAGAGAGTCTACTTCCCCCTCCACGGACTCCTGGTCCACCACCGCAGGTGGCCGATCTGTCTCATGGGGTGTGGAAGCCGGAGCAGGCTTTCTCTGTCTCCGGGTCTGTCCCTTCTTAGCAGCGGGTTGGGCCATTGTTCCAGTCTCCAACCCAGGCGATCCCCCTCTCCGGGCAGTCGCAGACCGTGTGCTGACACAGGCCCAGTCAGGTGTACCCAGCATCGCAGAATGCGTCCGGTATTCCACCTCTCTCCAAGTGTTGTGTTCCATGTCATTCCCCAACAGACAATCGACTGGCACGGCAGGGCTTACGGCAACTCGAAGTGAACCTGCAACCCCCTCCCACTCAAAGGGAACCTCAGCCACTGGATAGTGGCCCATTCTGCCTTCAGCCATCGCGGCGGGGTGGAGTACATTAGGAACAACCTGCTCTGGGGACACCAGCTGACTTCTCACCATAGTCATGCTGGCTCCTGTATCCCTCAGAGCCTCCCCTCTCTGGCCATTGATGGTAACCCATTGCCCATACTTTGTAGTATTTGGGGGCACCTGGATCTTTGGCACCATCTCCCGCTCTCCCAGGGACACTAAGGTGACACCCGCCCACTCACCCCCCTTATCTAAGGGCAACTCCTCCCCGAGCGCTACACTAGCTACTCCCGGTAACTTTCCTCCGGTGGGAGGGGGTGGTTTCTTTGGGCATCTGACATCTCCCTTATAATGTCCAACGCCACCGCATTCAAAACAGTGGAGAACCCTGGGCTGCTGGCTTTGGCCAGGATGAGGGTTCCGGGGCGGGTTTGCCCTAGGGGTGAAACCTGCTCCCTTCCCTTGGAAGTTATTTTGGGGACCTTTAGAGAACTCTTTCTTTTTCTCCCCCCCCCTCCTTCTTCTGGGGGGCGCCCTGTCCGGCTTTTTGAGATTCCCCTCCAGTCCCCTTGGAGGACACCCGGGTACTTGTCCAGATGTCCGCCTCCTCTGCAAGCTTCCGGGGATTGGTCAGCTTGCTGTCTACCAGGTGTTGGCGCAGCTCGGGAAAACATTTCTCGAGGAGGTGTTCTCTCAAAAACAGATCATACAGCCCCTCATAATCTTTTACCTCACTGACCTTGACCCAACCCTCTAAGGCCTTTCTGGCGTAATCAAGGAAGTCCACCCAGTTCTGAGTGCCCATCTTGTGGCTCCCCCTGAACTTCTGTCGGTACCTTTCTGGGGTGAGCCCGAACTTCCTCAATAACGCCAGCTTCATGGTGGGGTAGTTTGTCCTGTTCCTCTGGATCCAGGGCCAGCAAGGTGTCCCGACCAGCAGGAGGCATGTACTTGTACAAACTACCCCCCCAGTGCTTCTCCTGCACTCCATGAACCTTCAGAGAAACCTCATAAGCGGCCAGCCACTTAGCTACATCGTCCCCCTGACTGAAGCTCGCTATCAGGTCCTTTGGGATATAGGGTTTGGTCTCCCTGGCTGACTCCTTTGGTTCGCTGCCACCATTCCTAACAGGAGAGGACCCCCGTCGCAGACTTTGGAGCTCCAGTTCCTTCAGTCTAAACTCGTGGACCATCCTCCTCTCCTCTTTCTCCTGCTCCATCTTAGCCAACACCCACTTTAGCTGTCTTTTCCCCCTCCTATCGGTGAGCTCGGCTTCCGTTAGGCTTCTCCCAGAGATGCTACTGCCCTTTCTGGAATAGGACACTGGTCCGGTGAGTAAGTTTTCCCCCTCATGGCGGAATAACTCTTCCAGGTTTTCCACAGCAAACTCCATTGTGAGTCTGGCAAACCTAGGTACACACCCGAAATTTTAGAGTGGGAAAGGCAACCTAAAGCCAACTCCACCCACCACCAGGAATAAATTTAGAAAAAACAAAAAGACTAATTGGGAGGGCCGCAAGGAGAAAACTCCTGGTGTAGGTTGGGTGTATTACGTCAAATTACTAGTAAGTAGCTGCAACCAAGTCCGCAATCCCACCGCTAGGCACCAATATGTTGGAATTAGGTAGCCTGGCCTAGGGCAAGACTAACATTCAGAGGCACAGTGTAGAGGTTGCAGACCATCCAAAAGTAACTCCACGCAATAGCACTCAAAAAGAAAACACTACACCAAAATTATATGAAAATAAGTACTGTTTTATAAAAATAATATACTCTGTTCTCTTATACGTTTAGCATTTACAGTTCAGTACTTTACAATAAATCAAGTAAAGAGCAATCCACTAGAGTTTTGGGAGAGAAAACTATCATACAATATAAGCACAAGAAGATATTATTGAATTAATAATAAATTAATCAGCAGTAACTTTCATTACATTTGGATATCATGAACATCAGTAGTGCCACCTTCAGGAATGTGAACCTGCTTCAAGAGCTATGGTCAAAAGAACATGGCATCAGACAGCAACCTTAATTAACTTTGGCTTCTATCACTACTGTTATCTAGTTTCTTCACTTGTCCCCCTCTGTAATAAAAACAAACATCATAACCAGCAATATTACTCAGTTCATCAATCTGGCAATTTTATCTTGCCTCAGTAACCAGAGAGGCTTTCTTGTAAAGGTTAAGTACTTTGGAAGTTTTCCCTCCAGTCTCAAGACCACAGTATCGTTAAACCTGTCCCTGAACTCACACTAGGGACTTGTTCACAGTAATTTTAGTTGTAGGACCTTCCTTTCTTGTGGTCCAGTCTCTACTAACCCAGATCCCCCACCTTACTTGTGATGCAGCGTTGGAAGCTGGAGCTCACCGCTGATGGTCTCTTTTTTTCAGCGCCGCCTCCTCACCAGTCCGGCCACACAGGGTTACACAGGCGCTGGGAAGGGGTCGCACTGCTCCGCTCCCGCTAATACTCTTCAGAAGGAAGGGGGCCGATGGGGGTTTCAGGCTGATTTCAGAAAGGGGGCCGATGGGGGTTTCAGAGATCTCCCTACCCGCTCGCGCTCACTTCACCGCAGGGCGCTCGAGCCGGGGGGAGAGAAACTCCTCTGTGTAGTAACCGCCGAGGGACTCTCAGCGTCTCTCCTCACACTGGAAGGGGTCGCGCTGCTCCTCCAGTCATGCGCGACGCTCTCCTCGCTCTGGAAGGGGTCGCGCTGATCCTCCAGACATGCGCGACGCTTCCCTCACTCCCGCCTGCACTAATCCAACTCCGCCTCACGGAGCCTGACAGCGCCACTGGGCATGCGCGAAAGAGAAGTGTCTCACCTCCTGAGACCGCGCTGATTGTCTGACGCTGCTCTTCCACTGGGCACTTGACAAGGGCTTTTCCCGGTCTGCTTCTCACCACAGGGCACACAAACTCGGCTCCACAACGGCGCCGCTCGTCCAGTACCAACTTGGGGGTTCAGAAGGGCGGAACAGCCCGTTTTCTCCTGGCTTCTGCTCTCCTCAGTGGCGCTCCACCACAGCAGGTGAGAGGTGACGCTCCAGGGAATCAGGGACCAGGGGACAGTCCAACTCAATTACCAGTCTCTGGGCAGAGGACTGCGCTCCGCAGCGCTGCAGTCTCCTTCTCCTATGGGCTTCCCCACTATTAGTTAGAAAGGGGGGCAAGCTAGGCGCCCAGGGTCTCCAGCAACTTCCCACAGCGGGGCCAGGACAAGTAACCAACAGGGGAATAGTGGGTTAAACCAGTAAAGCAGCCTCCCAGTTCAGGAGGTCAACCCTGAGTCCAACCTCTTCCCACCCTCAGCTACCACCTGTCCTCCAGCTGACTTCCACAGGTAGACAAAATGGCTGCCCCGCATTCCGCCTTATATAGGCTGCCCTTCAGTGGTCCAGAATGGACCAGAAGGTTCTGGAATGCCCTATGTTAGGCTATGGCCAAGTTCTGTTGGTGACAGTTGGGGCAGTTGGTGGCCACCATTTTAGGTGGTGCCAACTTTCCTGTCAGAACAGGCCTCTGGACCTGAGGTAAAAAACTATGAGGGGGAGAGGGAACACCTATCCCCCTGGCCAACACCTACAAAAAGTCAGTAGACACAAAAATTAATAAGGGTTTGAGGGGCAAAAAGGGGACAAAATAAATAAAAATTAGGAGGGACTTCGCCAAAAAGCCAGACAGGTCTAACAGACATCATTTATGATTGGACAGCGTGGAGGTGATGTGAAACAATGGACCTGTAGCTCCATGAGATTCACATCAGCAACATTGTGGTTGAAGGCCTCGCGGGTTGATGGTGAACCTCTGTGCCTGTGGTGTGCTCGTTTTTCATGGATAAGCGGTAGTTTGAGTTTGGGATTGCCACCAAGATGAAGACAGCTCTCCCATGTATGAGACCCAAGTACACAGAACATCTGAGCTGTGTTTTGGGTGTAGCTTGTGTTGCAGCTTTGCCTGGTGCTTTTTGTGGCGTATATTGATAAAGCAGGAGTCTCCCAGCCCCACCCCCTCACTTACCGCTGCCTGGTCCTTCGACTAGACAAGGTATTTGCAGACCCCACTCCAGTGCATTTGAGGCTTCTTCCTTGTGCCAGCTGCTTCTCCACTGTCTAAATTGCTCTTGCTACATTATCTCTTCAAGTTTGTTTTATTGATTTTGCCATTGTGATACTCTGTTTTGCCACTGTTCTGCCTTGTTTTACTCTATTGTTTTTCTGTTCTGCCTCTGTTTTTGTCCGAAGGCATGCCAAAGTCAAGCTCATCTGTGCCCATTTGTGCACCGCCCATGTCTAGCAAAGGAACCCATGTCTCCCCTCCCCCACCCACCTCAACCTGCTTGTTCTGAACTCTGGACCCTGCTCGCCACGCTGCCACTGTGCTGCAACAAACAGTATTGAAGCGTCATTCTCCTGCAACGCCTGCAGGTTATTCTTCAATCTGCAACACCCAGAACTGGATAATCCTGCTTCACACAATGCATAACCAGCATTGGCATAGTCAATAGGTCTCTCCTTTGGGACCTTATAAGTGTTTAGCTATGCAACAGGTGATGTTGTTGCACCAAGGATATTGTGCTACATAACTAAATACTTATAAGGTCCCAAAAGCGAGACCTATTGGCTATGCCAATGCTTGTTTTAGGTCTCGCTGAGCCAGCACATGGGCTGCTCTGCGAGATATTTAGTTAGTGGCTTTTCAAAGTGCTACCACAATCTTTTCCTGGCCTCAAGCTTGCGGCCACCCGCGCAGCCGCCATGTGGCCTACATGGCTCAGTAAGCAAGCGCCTCGCTCTGCCCCTCCCCCACCACAGAGCGCATCCCTGCCATCACTTTTGCTTTCACGACCGCGCACCCGCTTTACTTTCACGGCTGCGCTGGTAATGCTTGTTACAAACGCCATCTAGGCACAATACTCTCTACCCAAATCCTCCCGTAATTTTCCAGCAGCACTTCAGCCTGACTGACCCCGCCCTTAACCTACATACCTTCCACAGATGCTACACTAACATGGGACTGGCTGCGCATTGCTGCCAACGTGCCTTTTATTTACACAACAATCTGCTGCGACTGACTTTCACCAACACGAAATCTGTAGCCTTTGTCATCAACGCCAAACGTTCGAAGGGCTGTTATTGGCACAGAAAAGTCATTTAGCATTGGCACTGCGTCACTGGTTTCATGTCCGTGCCTGTGAAGGGGTAGAGAAGAGTCCATTGCTTGTCCAGCCACTTAAAAGCTGTTCAACATACTTATCTTTAAGTGCTTGTTTTAAACTCCAGTTGCCAATCTCTAGCTTTGCAACATAATTTGCTTGACCCCTTCTACTGTCCTTGTAGCTGTTAAGAATCTGTCCCACTATATGCTTAGATTAGAAATTTGAGATTTCTTCTTTACGATTGCCACACCTTGTTCATGTTTCCCACACTCTCTAAGTCTGGGTATTTTCGGATGATGAGTCGGTGTTCCTGGAAATCCTGGAGGGCCATGCCAAGCAAAGGGGACTGACCTGCGTGGACGTCTGAAGCCTGCTGATGCACTGCTCGGCAGCTGGGAAGGCAGGGGCCCAGTAAGCCAGACATCAACGATCATTGTCTGAGTGTCTGTGTCAGACTGGCCTTGAATGGCCTCAGTCATTGCAAGTGACTGACTCTGCCACATCCATACTGGCCTCTCACAGGCAGAAGCGTGACACGTTCCCCTTAATACCAGTCTTTCACAAGCACCAACGTGACGCGACATGTGACCAACTTTGCCGGTCTTTCGCAGGCTCAGGCGCAACATGGGTTGTGATCCACCCGTCCCCAAAAAAGCAGCTTTTCACAATCACCAACGTATCGTGTAACCAACTCTGCCCAGACCTGCCGGCCTTTTACACATAACATGATGTGTGATCCACCTGTCCCCACAAAACCAACCTTTCACAAGAACAATACGTCTAGATTTGCAGAGGCCGCCCCCGAAGGGGGCCTTGAGGGCCGGCGCCATAACGAACGCCAGAGCCCGGGAAGGATCCGGTTCTGGCTGCCAAGAAGCACCCCGAACCAAAAGGGGGGCGTTTTCGTCACGGCAAAAAACTCGCGCCAGGATGGGGCTAGGCACCTGGCCAATGGGGGGGCCAGCTGAGGTTTGACCCTCCCCCAAATGGCAGAACTGCCCGGTCATGGCGGGAAGATTGTGGGGGAGTATAAGACGCTGCTCCCCATACTGCAGCTCGTCACTAAATCGTGGAGCTGGGGAGCGGCGCAGATGGATTTTCGAGTCCACCCATCCACACCTACGTGCCAGCAGTGTCGCAGTGCTGGCGGATAAGAGAGGTACAGCGGATGGTTATGGAGGTACACCGACAGGGCGGTGTGTAGAAGGAGGGCCACTCACTATGGGATGCCGAACGGCAGGGTGAGTAGGCCGGACAAAAAGGGGGTAGCAGACAGAGAGAGAGCGCTCGCAGCCCAGACCCAGCCGGACGGCAGGGCACAAAAAGAGACTAGCAAGGTAGCGAGTTGGGGCCTAACTCTGGGGAGAGGCTACCCCCCACACGCAAAGGGACGTGGAAACCAACAGAACAGTTTGGACCACTAAAGTGCCAAGAAAGGAGATACGCCTATAAGAGAGCGGAATAACGAACTGTCATGGTGATTCACGATTCTAGGATATGCAGAGGAGGCATGACAAGCAAATGATTTATGACCAAGAATGATGGATGACAAATGAGTGACAACAATGTAACACAAATGATTTATGATGTCCACATTATGGCGGTCCATGACACACATGATTTATGGTACACAAATGATTTATGACACATGATGTATGATCCTCTGATATACAAATAAGTGATGACAGACAAATGATTTATGCCCGACAAAATGATTTATGACAAATGATTTATGACAGGCGACGCTAGTCAGTTATGACGTCCGATTTATCATGACACCAATGATTTATGACATACGGATGATGTATGACACATGATTTATGATATGCTATGAACATGATATATGACCCTGGCCATAAGAGTGATGCCCAGGGGATAGAAAAATGAGTTGGTATATAATGGTAATAAAACTGCGGCCAACAACGACCACAACAAACTACAACTCGTGTTGGCTGTGATTTTAAAACATGTCTGTTTCCGGAGTGGGCCCTGTGCGGGGGTTATGTACTTTTGAGTGCTTTATTCCTGCACAAAGATCTGTGTTTATTTCTCTTTCATTGACAAAAGGCAGTGTCACAAAAATGTTTGTTTTGCAACAAGGGGGGAGATGTCTTGCCCTGGACAGTGGGCATTAGGACCCCGAGGTAGGAGTGTGGGAGGGGGCCGACACCGGACACCACTTCCGGTCAAGGGGGACGGAGTATCTGACACTCAACGACGGACAGGGCAAGGGGCAGGACGCCAAGCAAGGCTGCTGTAAAGAATCACATAAAGATACCTGATATCGATCGTGGTCTCCTGTCGTGATTGGAGGCTCGGCGATACGACAGGGACATTGCTGGCATTCCATCAATATATATAGAGCACATTGCACATGAAAGATGAATGCTCTGCATTCTCTGTCTGTGTGGCAGATGTATGCGTGGCTGGGACCTGGCAACGGAAATGCAAATAAACACCCTTCCTGAAATAAATGTGCTTTTGAAAGTCAGAATAATTAGTGATATTGTTGTAACCTATTTATTTATATTTTTTTGAAAAGGCTATAAATGGTTTTGTTGCTCTTGGTTGGAACAGCACCGGTTGTGGCAGTGTTGAAGGTTTTCGTGTATTCTGTGCTGTGCTTTTTACATATTGTGTCGTATGTTGTTTCAAAGAGGGCATCAACAGGTGTCGATTTGCAGGTTGTAAAGCTGGGCTTTCCCTGCTGTGAAAGCATGTGACCCTGAAATGATATCCCAGCTAAAGTAGCTCCATTGCGAGGGTATGCAATGCCATTTCCACCCGCATATTCTATTGTTGGGAAGGTGGATTCGTATTTGCGATCAGTGAAAGCATGCTCGCCTCTCAGTATGATTATGGTCACAAAAATTGACTGCTAATGACGTTTTTTTTGTTACTACGTTGCTGAGTTTATTCTTGAAAATGTGTACATTTAGAAATTGTTTCCTTATGAAATCTAGACGTATATATATATATGTCAAGCATATCTTCTGTTTTAAAATATTGTGGGAGGACAGGCAAGCGAAGGCCAATTGCTTTAAAGTGAGTACCCACATCAGTCTGCTTATTCTCACCTCTCCGTGCCATCCAATGATTTATAATAATTGTGCAAGCTCAGTTTCTGTGGAAGGTTGATTTCGGAAGTTCAGTCAGTGAAATGTAGATGGGTAATACAGGGTGTGTATGAGAATGGTTGCTTCGTTTGCTACTCTACTTTTAGTTTCTACTTGCCGTGTGTTTTTGGGTTGTTTGGAGTAAATTTCTCATCAAAGGAATGTAGGAGGCACTGGTTGAGTTCTAGAAGGTGCGCACTCTCTCGCTTATTCATCTCTAAGGTACATGGACATGGGTGCCTCGCAGGACCAGTTTCATCTGGTTGCATTTACCAGCTGCTGAGGTACAGGTCATGGGCGAACAGCTCACGGCTCATTCTCGCTACATTGCGTTTGACACATGGAAAGCTGGTGACTCTGTGTCTCCTGTTAGTGTTGGGCATGGCTGGTGACTCTGTGTCTCCTGTTAGTGTGGGGCATGGCTGGTGACTCTAGGTCTCCTGTTAGTGTGGGCATGGCTGTTGACTCTGGGTCTCCTGTTAGTGTTGGGCATGGCTGGTGACTCTGTGTCTCCTGTTAGTGTGGGGCATGGCTGGTGACTCTAGGTCTCCTGTTAGTGTGGGCATGGCTGGTGACTCTGGGTCTCCTGTTAGTGTTGGGCATGGCTGGTGACTCTGGGTCTCCTGTTAGTGTTGGGCATGGCTGGTGACTCTGGGTCTCCTGTTAGTGTTGGGCATGGCTGGTGACTCTGGGTCTCCTGTTAGTGTTGGGCATGGCTGGTAACTCTGGGTCTCCTGTTAGTGTTGGGCATGGCTGGTGACTCTGGGTCTCCTGTTAGTGTTGGGCATGGCTGGTGACTCTGAGTCTCCTGTTAGTGTTGGGCATGGCTGGTGACTCTGGGTCTCCTGTTAGTGTTGGGCATGGCTGGTGACTCTGGGTCTCCTGTTAGTGTTGGGCATGGCTGGTGACTCGGGGTCTCCAGTTAGAGTTGGGCATGGCTGGTGACTCGGGGTCTCCTGTTAGTGTGGGCATGGCTGGTGACTCGGGGTCTCCTGTTAGTGTTGGGCATGGCTGGTGACTCTGGGTCTCCTGTTAGTGTGGGGCATGGCTGGTGACTCTGGGTCTCCTGTTAGTGTGGGGCATGGCTGGTGACTCTGGGTCTCCTGTTAGCGTTGACTCTGGGTCTCCTGTTAGTGTTGGGCATGGCTGGTGACTCTGTGTCTCCTGTTAGTGTGGGGCATGGCTGGTGACTCTGGGTCTCCTGTTAGTGTGGGGCATGGCTGGTGACTCGGGGTCTCCTGTTAGTGTGGGCATGGCTGGTGACCCTGGGTCTCCCGTTAGTGTTGGGCACGGCTAGTGACTCTGGGTCTCCTGTTAGAGTTGGGCATGGCTGGTGACTCTGGGTCTCCTGTTAGTGTGGGGCATGGCTGGTGACTCTGGGTCTCCTGTTAGTGTTGGGCATGGCTGGTGACTCTGGGTCTCCTGTTAGTGTTGGGCATGGCTGGTGACTCTGGGTCTCCTGTTAGTGTTGGGCATGGCTGGTGACTCTGGGTCTCCTGTTAGTGTTGGGCATGGCTGGTGACTCTGGGTCTCCTGTTAGTGTTGGGCATGGCTGGTAACTCTGGGTCTCCTGTTAGTGTTGGGCATGGCTGGTGACTCTGGGTCTCCTGTTAGTGTTGGGCATGGCTGGTGACTCTGTGTCTCCTGTTAGTGTGGGGCATGGCTGGTGACTCTGGGTCTCCTGTTAGTGTGGGGCATGGCTGGTGACTCGGGGTCTCCTGTTAGTGTGGGCATGGCTGGTGACCCTGTGTCTCCTGTTAGTGTTGGGCACGGCTGGTGACTCTGGGTCTCCTGTTAGAGTTGGGCATGGCTGGTGACTCTGGGTCTCCTGTTAGTGTGGGGCATGGCTGGTGACTCTGGGTGTCCTGTTAGCGTTGGGCATGGCTGGTGACTCTGGGTCTCCTGTTAGCGTTGGGCATGGCTGGTGACTCTGGGTCTCCTGTTAGTGTTGACTCTGGGTCTCCTGTTAGTGTTGGGCATGGCTGGTGACTCTGGGTCTCCTGTTAGCGTTGGGCATGGCTGGTGACTCTGGGTCTCCTGTTAGTGTTGGGCATGGCTGGTGACTCTGGGTCTCCTGTTAGCGTTGGGCATGGCTGGTGACTCTGGGTCTCCTGTTAGTGTTGGGCATGGCTGGTGACTCTGGGTCTCCTGTTAGCGTTGGGCATGGCTGGTGACTCTGGGTCTCCTGTTAGTGTTGACTCTGGGTCTCCTGTTAGTGTTGGGCATGGCTGGTGACTCTGGGTCTCCTGTTAGTGTTGGGCATGGCTGGTGACTCCAGGTCTCCTGTTAGTGTTGGGCATGGCTGGTGACTCCAGGTCTCCAGTTAGAGTTGGGCATGGCTGGTGACTCTGGGTCCCCAGTTAGTGTTGGGCATGGCTGGTGACTCGGGGTCTCCTGTTAGTGTGGGCATGGCTGGTGACTCGGGGTCTCCTGTTAGTGTTGGGCATGGCTGGTGACTCTGGGTCTCCTGTTAGTGTTGGGCATGGCTGGTGACTCGGGGTCTCCTGTTAGTGTTGGGCATGGCTGTTGACTCTGGGTCTCCTGTTAGTGTTGGGCATGGCTGGTGACTCTAGGTCTCCTGTTAGTGTTGGGCATGGCTGGTGACTCTGGGTCTCCTGTTAGTGTTGGGCATGGCTGGTGACTCCAGGTCTCCTGTTAGTGTTGGGCATGGCTGGTGACTCTGGGTCTCCTGTTAGTGTTGGGCATGGCTGGTGACTCTGGGTCTCCTGTTAGTGTTGGGCATGGCTGGTGACTCTGAGTCTCCTGTTAGTGTTGGGCATGGCTGGTGACTCTGGGTCTCCTGTTAGTGTTGGGCATGGCTGGTGACTCTGGGTCTCCTGTTAGTGTTGGGCATGGCTGGTGACTCGGGGTCTCCAGTTAGAGTTGGGCATGGCTGGTGACTCGGGGTCTCCTGTTAGTGTGGGCATGGCTGGTGACTCGGGGTCTCCTGTTAGTGTTGGGCATGGCTGGTGACTCTGGGTCTCCTGTTAGTGTGGGGCATGGCTGGTGACTCTGGGTCTCCTGTTAGTGTGGGGCATGGCTGGTGACTCTGGGTCTCCTGTTAGCGTTGACTCTGGGTCTCCTGTTAGTGTTGGGCATGGCTGGTGACTCTGTGTCTCCTGTTAGTGTGGGGCATGGCTGGTGACTCTGGGTCTCCTGTTAGTGTGGGGCATGGCTGGTGACTCGGGGTCTCCTGTTAGTGTGGGCATGGATGGTGACCCTGGGTCTCCCGTTAGTGTTGGGCACGGCTGGTGACTCTGGGTCTCCTGTTAGAGTTGGGCATGGCTGGTGACTCTGGGTCTCCTGTTAGTGTGGGGCATGGCTGGTGACTCTGGGTCTCCTGTTAGTGTTGGGCATGGCTGGTGACTCTGGGTCTCCTGTTAGTGTTGGGCATGGCTGGTGACTCTGGGTCTCCTGTTAGTGTTGGGCATGGCTGGTAACTCTGGGTCTCCTGTTAGTGTTGGGCATGGCTGGTGACTCTGGGTCTCCTGTTAGTGTTGGGCATGGCTGGTGACTCTGTGTCTCCTGTTAGTGTGGGGCATGGCTGGTGACTCTGGGTCTCCTGTTAGTGTGGGGCATGGCTGGTGACTCGGGGTCTCCTGTTAGTGTGGGCATGGCTGGTGACCCTGGGTCTCCCGTTAGTGTTGGGCACGGCTGGTGACTCTGGGTCTCCTGTTAGAGTTGGGCATGGCTGGTGACTCTGGGTCTCCTGTTAGTGTGGGGCATGGCTGGTGACTCTGGGTCTCCTGTTAGTGTGGGGCATGGCTGGTGACTCTGGGTGTCCTGTTAGCGTTGGGCATGGCTGGTGACTCTGGGTCTCCTGTTAGCGTTGGGCATGGCTGGTGACTCTGGGTCTTCTGTTAGTGTTGACTCTGGGTCTCCTGTTAGTGTTGGGCATGGCTGGTGACTCTGGGTCTCCTGTTAGCGTTGGGCATGGCTGGTGACTCTGGGTCTCCTGTTAGTGTTGGGCATGGCTGGTGACTCTGGGTCTCCTGTTAGCGTTGGGCATGGCTGGTGACTCTGGGTCTCCTGTTAGTGTTGGGCATGGCTGGTGACTCTGGGTCTCCTGTTAGCGTTGGGCATGGCTGGTGACTCTGGGTCTCCTGTTAGTGTTGACTCTGGGTCTCCTGTTAGTGTTGGGCATGGCTGGTGACTCTGGGTCTCCTGTTAGTGTTGGGCATGGCTGGTGACTCTGGGTCTCCTGTTAGCGTTGGGCATGGCTGGTGACTCTGGGTCTCCTGTTAGTGTTGGGCATGGCTGGTGACTCCAGGTCTCCTGTTAGTGTTGGGCATGGCTGGTGACTCCAGGTCTCCAGTTAGAGTTGGGCATGGCTGGTGACTCTGGGTCCCCAGTTAGTGTTGGGCATGGCTGGTGACTCGGGGTCTCCTGTTAGTGTGGGCATGGCTGGTGACTCGGGGTCTCCTGTTAGTGTTGGGCATGGCTGGTGACTCTGGGTCTCCTG
This sequence comes from Lissotriton vulgaris, assembly GCF_964263255.1. Classification (NCBI taxonomy): domain Eukaryota; kingdom Metazoa; phylum Chordata; class Amphibia; order Caudata; family Salamandridae; genus Lissotriton; species Lissotriton vulgaris. Next base: position 176,247,704 of record NC_141685.1, read on the forward strand.
TTAGTGTTGGGCATGGCTGGTGACTCGGGGTCTCCTGTTAGTGTTGGGCATGGCTGTTGACTCTGGGTCTCCTGTTAGTGTTGGGCATGGCTGGTGACTCTAGGTCTCCTGTTAGTGTTGGGCATGGCTGGTGACTCTGGGTCTCCTGTTAGTGTTGGGCATGGCTGGTGACTCCAGGTCTCCTGTTAGTGTTGGGCATGGCTGGTGACTCTGGGTCTCCTGTTAGTGTTGGGCATGGCTGGTGACTCTGGGTCTCCTGTTAGTGTTGGGCATGGCTGGTGACTCTGAGTCTCCTGTTAGTGTTGGGCATGGCTGGTGACTCTGGGTCTCCTGTTAGTGTTGGGCATGGCTGGTGACTCTGGGTCTCCTGTTAGTGTTGGGCATGGCTGGTGACTCGGGGTCTCCAGTTAGAGTTGGGCATGGCTGGTGACTCGGGGTCTCCTGTTAGTGTGGGCATGGCTGGTGACTCGGGGTCTCCTGTTAGTGTTGGGCATGGCTGGTGACTCCAGGTCTCCTGTTAGTGTTGGGCATGGCTGGTGACTCCAGGTCTCCAGTTAGAGTTGGGCATGGCTGGTGACTCTAGGTCTTCTGTTAGTGTTGGGCATGGCTGGTGACTCGGGGTCTCCTGTTAGTGTTGGGCATGGCTGGTGACTCGGGGTCTCCTGTTAGTGTGGGCATGGCTGGTGACTCTGGGTCTCCTGTTAGAGTTGGGCATGGCTGGTGACTCTGGGTCTCCTGTTAGCGTTGAGCATGGCTGGTGACTCTGGGTCTCCTGTTAGCGTTAGGCATGGCTGGTGACTCTGGGTCTCCTGTTAGTGTTGGGCATGGCTGGTGACTCTGGGTCTCCTGTTAGTGTTGGGCATGGCTGGTGACTCTAGGTCTCCTGTTAGTGTTGGGCATGGCTGGTGACTCTGGGTCTCCTGTTAGTGTTGGGCATGTCTGGTGACTCTGATTCTCCTGTTAGTGTTGGGCATGGCTGGTGACTCTGGGTCTCCTGTTAGTGTTGGGCATGGCTGGTGACTCTGGGTCGCCTGTTAGCGTTGGGCATGGCTGGTGACTCTGGGTCTCCTGTTAGCGTTGGGCATGGCTGGTGACTCTGGGTCTCCTGTTAGTGTTGACTCTGGGTCTCCTGTTAGCGTTGGGCATGGCTGGTGACTCTGGGTCTCCTGTTAGTGTTGGGCATGGCTGGTGACTCTGGGTCTCCTGTTAGCGTTGGGCATGGCTGGTGACTCTGGGTCTCCTGTTAGTGTTGACTCTGGGTCTCCTGTTAGTGTTGGGCATGGCTGGTGACTCTACGTCTCCTGTTAGTGTTGGGCATGGCTGGTGACTCTGGGTCTCCTGTTAGTGTTGGGCATGGCTGTTGACTCTGGGTCTCCTGTTAGCGTTGGGCATGGCTGGTGACTCTGGGTCTCCTGTTAGTGTGGGCATGGCTGGTGACTCGGGGTCTCCTGTTAGTGTTGGGCATGGCTGGTGACTCTGGGTCTCCTGTTAATGTTGACTCTGGGTCTCCTGTTAGTGTTGGGCATGGCTGGTGACTCTGGGTCTCCTGTTAGCGTTGGGCATGGCTGGTGACTCTGGGTCTCCTGTTAGCGTTGGGCATGGCTGGTGACTCTGGGTCTCCTGTTAGTGTTGACTCTGGGTCTCCTGTTAGTGTTGTGCATGGCTGGTGACTCTGGGTCTCCTGTTAGTGTTGGGCATGGCTGGTGACTCTGGGTCTCCTGTTAGCGTTGGGCATGGCTGGTGACTCTGGGTCTCGTGTTAGTGTTGACTCTGGGTCTCCTGTTAGTGTTGGGCATGGCTGGTGACTCTGGGTCTCCTGTTAGTGTTGGGCATGGCTGGTGACTCTGGGTCTCCTGTTAGAGTTGGGCATGGCTGGTGACTCGGGGTCTCCTGTTAGCGTTGGGCATGGCTGGTGACTCGGGGTCTCCTGTTAGTGTTGGGCATGGCTGGTGACTCTGGGTCTCCTGTTAGTGTTGGGCATGGCTGGTGACTCTGGGTCTCCTGTTAGCGTTGGGCATGGCTGGTGACTCTGGGTCTCCTGTTAGTGTTGGGCATGGCTGTTCTTTTGAGTGCTTTATTCCTTCCCAAAGATCTGACTTTCACTGCTTCCTCCTACCCTACAAATCCAGTGGTGATCTTGATAAGCCTCCAGCTGTGATTTATGAGAATGAACCTGTCTCTGCAGACCACCATGGGAGGCAGATCCTTCTCATACCTGGCTGCTAAAACATGGAACTCACTCCCCGCTCACCTTCGCCTCACCCAGAACCACCTAGCATTCAGAAAGCAACTTAAAACGTGGATATTTGACAAGTAATCCTCCTCCCCTTTCTAAGTGCCTTGAGACCCTCTGGGTAGGTAGTGCGCTATACAAATTCTCTGACTTGACTTGACTTGACTGTAGGGTGAAGGAATAGCCGTCCCACCTCCAGGCCCTGAGCTTTCCCTGCCCTACTTTCGCCTTGCCATTTATTGTTATTGGGGTGAATGTAGGAAGGTGATGTTAACCTGCTGCCTTATTGCAGCTTACATCTTATAAAATGTGGGGTGACTTGAACCAAATCCCAGTGCTGGTAGACCTTCAACAATTCCCCAGGTAGTTACCACAACTCTTAAGGACCGGCAGAGTAGTACAAGTACTGGGCTAGTTTGCCCTAATTAGGTCATCTCTACTACAAATGCAAAACCTTTTGTTGCTTACTTGCAAAACTAAGGACATCTAAGGTTCAGATAGGACTTACTTTCCAAAGCTCACCTAATCCAGTCCATTTGAAAGGCTGGCAATCTCATGTTGATCCATCTTTATTGATCAATGCGTACTCCTGAAAGCCCAATGTTCTCGCCCTCGCTCACAGAATTGTGGTTTTGCTATAAGCCAACAAAACTGTCCCAGAGCAGAAGCCCTTTATGGAACGAATAGGCTTTCAATCAGTAACTCGCTCTACAGCATATTACCGTCCACAAGTCTGGACAAGAATGTGAAAGTATACAAAATACTTCATTTGTCTATCCAGAGAAAGGGAGAGTTGGTAGGAAGATGGGCCAGATAGTATGTTCAGAATTGTACCTATCCACCAGCTGAATATCTTGTGCTGTGTATTTTTGTTATTTGCAATATTCCATATTTTTGGATGCTCCAGGTGAGCTAACCGTTAACTGGAGTTAATACCTTGATCACTATTTACACAGTCTTTGCTTATATTGAACTCCATTTCCGGATTTGTTTTCAGGAGTGACCTTAATTTTAAGGATACGTTGCAGCCTATGCTGTTTTCCATTGGGACACCATTACTGTGGTGAGGACGACCTTCGAAAGTGGTGTCATCAGTGCTTAATTTGTACAAAACCTAAGTGACGAGGCTCTCGTCAGGAGGCAGCTTGCACCAGCCTACTTCTCCTGCTAGCGCCACCTAAAACAGAACCACTGCGAACCATAAAAGTGGGGAGAGGGTGTGGCATAATGACCAGAGCTGCAGACTTTGGAGCGGGGGCACCAGGTTAGAGTCTCAGCATCTGCTCAACATCCTGTGACTCTTGGCAAATAACTTAATCTATCTGTAAAGGATTATTTCCTTAGCTGGTGCTCAAGTAAAGTGTCTATGTTGGTGATTAAGTGCCAGTGCCAATGGGCGCTTGATTTGCTGTGAAGGCAGAGATTTTTGGTAGGCCAATAGTCAACAGGGACTTGCTCAGCTCTGCACATGGTAAGCGTCTAGGTGTCCTTTGCTGGTGTAATGTGTGCTACTCGTCCACCAGCAGACACATTTTTCATTTTTAGCTCTATCAGCTCTAATCTCATCAACTCTAGAAATCTGAGTAAGAAGAAATGCTATTTTTCTGTAGAAGTGGCTGGGTTGCAATAATTGAGGTTTGGCGTCCTGCATTGCATTGTTCATCATGTAACATGACAAAAAAAACAACTTTTTAGGTCGCGCCTAGAGTCAGGGCGCATGCGCTGCTCTGCGAGACTTGCTGTACTGGAGTATGGAATAGAAGCCCTGCCTACTCTCCGCCCATATTTGTCATTGGCTTGTGTCATTGTCCTTCATAAAGGCTGGCTTCTGATTTATAAAGAGGCTTGTTAGATCCCCTTAGTACCACCTTGTCTTCATTTGTAACCTCCCATGGCGACTGGCCCTTTTTCTTCGGTTGTTACACGGTACGTATTATTTAGTCTTGTAAGCACTATTTTGTTTATTGAGTTTCTCTTACTGCAGGCACGACGTGCTTTGCTTACATTCAGCGCGCCATGCGTGCTTTCTCTTTTCAAGCAGCCGAGATAATGGCGGCCACTTCTTTCCAATGCCATAGGTCTCGCATTTTTTTTATAGCCTCTGATTGCAGAAGGTGTTCTTATAATAGACACAAGTCACTTAGCATAATTACCAAGGAATGTGTTAATGAACAAGCAATACTAACAGTGCCAACTAGCCTCACAGGCAGTGTCGGAAACAAAGACTGGTCACAGAGAGGCTTGCCGCATTGATGTCTGCATAATCCGGGCTCTCAAACAGGAGACTGCACCTTCATGGTGAACTTAGTAGACGTAGAAATATTGATGGTCACTCGAATGACTTCCCTTGTCATTGAAGTGTTCGGGGGCCTATAGTGGTGGCTTGAGCACTAGGATTAGAGCTACATTTTTCAAACACAAGATCTCTAACTCTGTCTGTATTGTAGAATTTGTATTGCGCCTCACACTCATGACAAGTGTCTGAGCGCTATCCAGTGGTCCGGTACAAGGCCAGTACGTTTTTTGTACATAGTACAGTGTGGGTAATGGACTGTAATCTATGTGGGAAGATCTTGTGTCAGGAGCAAGGTTCGGAGGAGTGTGCCAACATTTTGCAGCATATTATTGGTGGTGCATAAACATGCAATAAAGTGAAGCCATATAAGAAAGATGGTGATTCACAAGCGCATACCTGCTTGTGACAGTTGAGAGTACCAATCCTTCTGGCATTGCTGCAGGTCAAGCTGTACACCAGCTCAGGAACGTATTCACAGGATGGATTATCGGGGGGAAAAGTCACTTAACCGAATACGGGTACAACGTAACATTTAGCTGAGGTCAGAGAAAAGCAAAAACAGCTACATGGACTTGTCCCACATACTCGCACAATGGTGGGCATAAAATCTGAGTAGTACAATCTTAGCTAAGGCATGTACAGGTATGCCCATATATCTGTGTTGCTGCTTTGCATATTTCACATATGGAATGCTTCCAAGCAGTGCCGCTGTTGCAGCGTTGTCTTTTGTAAATGTCCCACAAGAGTGCCAGATAATAGTGCTCTACCAGAGCAGATCCACTGTTGTAGGCCTTCTACAGTTCACCTAGGTAACCATGAGTGTGGCATAGCCTATGCACTTACTGTTAGCTCAAATACAACAAAAAGCTGAGAGTGTTAACATAATTTTTGCATGAGCTAAAACAACTCCCTGGAACCAATGAGGCTCCCCTAGAATCTTTGCAACTAAAAAGGTACAAAAAGGATGCTGAGGATTTGAGAGTGTTAGATTTGGGGGTCTCTAGTTGGCACAGGTAGGTACTTGTGACAAATAGGGACCCTTGCCTCTAGTCAGGGGAAGGGGCTACACTCCTAAAATAAACCCTGCTCACCCCCTTGGTAGCTTGGCATGAGCAGACAGGCTTATCTCAGAGGCAGTGTGTAAAGCATTTGTGACCACATACAGTAACCCAGTGACAACACTACAGATGGACATCACACAAGGTTTAATATCAAAAATATGTATTCTTTATATAGACTTATTACAAGACCACAAACACTAAAAATCCACAATACTAATACTTTAAGATGGTAGTGTTAGCTTAGTTCAGTTCAATTCTTAAGATGCAAAACTTTGCTTTTATTTTGATAACTTTTATTTCGATCAAAAGACCATAAAAAGTGCATATATAGAAATACATCAGCACAGACAATAAAACAATAAATAGTCATAAAATCTTAAAAAGAGAATTAAACTAGAAGTTATTATGATACAAAACATTTAAGCAAAATTAAATATACAACAATCAAGTTAAAAAGGTAAATCTCCTACGCCACATATTAAATAAATAACGGAAGACTGCGAACACGATGGGTGGATGTGTATCATATGTCATTATCCTACATGCCTGTGTAAAGTGCAAAAGTCCCAAGTTCTTGCAGATGGGTATTAGCCAACGTTTTCTAATTGCAGAGTAGGCAGGGCAGAAAAACAGTACGTGGGTTACGTTCTCAATTTTATAGCTGCAAGCTGGGCAACCTTCACTATTAGGATTTGACTATTTAGATGTAAAGGACCTAACTGGAAGGGTGCCATGTCTTAGCTGTAGATAAAGCTTTCGGGCAGCTGGGGGTTCAATTAAGTCCATAAATTCCTCAAGTTTAGGTTCAGGTTTGACTAGGAGGAATTCAGATGTCAGCTTACCCAGTAATGCAGAGCTCATTAGTATTTGATAATTTGACGTGCGTATCTGAGAAAGAAGTTCATTCTTGGATATCCCGAGGCAAAAAATCTCGGGAGTTTCCCACAGTTCAGGAAAACCTAAACGGGTACTGACAGCACTAATATACTGGAGCCAGGGGATCTTTTTGTTCTTAAGAAGAGGCAAAATCTCAGAAAATTCTGTTCTGTACGCATCCAATTCAGGGACTGACCACAACCTCTTTCAGTACATAATAGGTCTCGCACTAGTGATCTCCTCTAATGGCAACATGCCAAGGTCAAATCTTAGAGGGATCAAAGGCGTGCTAGGTTGTAACTCAACTAAGTTTCTAATGAAAGAATGCTCCACCCTTTTGAGACTCGAAATCTGCTTGTGCCCCCAGAGTTCGGCCCCATAAGTCGCTGCCGGTCTAGCCTGCCGGCAGTATATCTCTAGGGCTGGGGATGCCGGCCTAAAAGTAGATGCCCTGGAAACCTTACTTATGCCCCCGCTAGCTGAGATAACTTGAGTGTGGATTTAGCGATCTGCATATTCCAACCAAAGTTCTCAGTTAATGTGACACCCAAATAAACAAAAGTTTTAACCCTTTCAAGGGGAGTACCGTGTAAAACAGGATTTGGACGTCCATGCTTAGGAGGGTTAAAAATCATGAATTTAGTTTTACTTAAGTTGATTTCCAGCCCCCGAAGGTCGCAAAACTCCACAAAACCGTCAAGTATTCTCTGAATGCCCGATGATGTTCTAGACAACAACAAGGTGTCGTCTGCGAACATCAGAGCGGGCACTCTACCTGTGGCTAGTTTAGGGGCATCATTGTTTACTACACCATTCAAGTGTTCCACAAGGCCATTTATATAGAGGCTGAATAGCGTTGGCGCCAGTACACACCCTCGGCGAACTCCTTTTTGGACAGGAAATTGATCTGTGAGTTCGCCATGCATGCCACACCTCACCTGGGCAAAATTATTATCATGAAGCCTAGAAAGGATGGGTAACAAGTAGGGCGGGAGGCCCAAGTCTGCTAGTACACCCCACAGTTTTTTCCGTGGAACTAGATCAAAAGCTGCCCTTAGGTCGACAAACACAAGGTAGAGGCTGCCACCCTCCACCTTGGCAGTCTTCCAGTATAGGACCTGCAGGCGAAATATTTGGTCTTGAGTGGAGGTACCAGACCTAAAGCCTGCCTGGAGTATGGACAATATCCCGTTATCCTCAATCCACCCTAAAATCCTATCAAGGATGACCCTCCCCATCAACTTTTGAGATGTATCAATTAGGCTGATCGGCCTATAATTAGAAGGGACTAAAGGACAACCCTTTTTTTAAGATAGGCATGATTTCAGCCCCTAACCATGTAGGTGGGGGGTCTTCTCTCTGTAGGATACCATTAAACAAAACGACTAAATAAGGGGCCCAAATTTTCGGTTGCGTCCTAAACAAATCCCCTGGCAATTTGTCCAAACCTGGAGCTTTATTAGGAATTAATTTGCCTAAGGCCGTCTCTACCTCAGCCAGGGTGAAAAATTCGACTGGAATGGGGCATAAAGGAACTGTAGTTAACTGTCCCCGCTCCACCCCGCTGATGCTTACAGGCTGCTGAGGTTCCAGGATAGTAACAAGCTTTTCATCAGGCTCAGGAATGCCATAAAGATCGCAGAAATGGCTTTCCCAAATTGGAGGAGCAATGTTCGGGGCAAGTACAGGAGTATGCCCACTAAGTCTTGTTGCAACTATGGACCAGAATGATTTAAAATCGTTAGCTTTAAGGGCGGTTCCCAATTCCTCCCACATAGAGGCCTCCCATTGCTTCTTGGCATTGCAAACTGTCTTTTTGTAAACGATGCGATGGGCCCTGATTTCCTCCCTGTTGTTAGTTTTTATTGCTCTAAGAAGGGCCTTTTTGGCATTCCTACAGGAGGCGTTATACCATTTAGATATTATTGTTCGAGGGTGTTTTGGTTTTCTCACCGGATACAGAATGTCTTTGAGTGCGGCTACCAGTTGAGTGTGTATTTCAGATGCCCTACCTAGATGGCCGGATTTCCCCATGTCTTCAATGAATGGGTTAACAGAGTCATATAGTTCGGCAAGTTTATTAGTGGACATCTGAAAATCTGGCCATTTAACCCTGCGCCTACAGTTTGTTATTATTAAAGGCACAGTGGTGCAGTCTTCAGCCGAAGTTTGACTTTTCAACCCAAAACTCCCCGGTTTAAGTGGCAGGACCAAAGCTTATGATCACTGTCTGATCTTTCAACAACCCTAAACTCGTGTAGCCTGTCCCAATGCCTGGCCTCGATGAAAATATAATCGATTACTGAAGAACTAGTTTTTAATCGATTAAACGTGTTTTTCCCTGGTCTGTCAGGGTTCACCCTCCCATTACAGGCTCGCAGTGATGTCGCTAACGGGAATGACTGCAATTGTAAAACCAGAGGGGTCCATGCTTTCACCCGAGTAATCAATGGGTCAGGGACAGCCCACAACAAGTCAACCTCATCTGGATTGCTCAAATTCGGGTCCAAGAGTGGCTCAAAGTGGCAGTTAAAGTCCCACCCAGGATTAACACAGTGGAAGGATCAATCGATTGTATAAAGGTTAACAAGGTCTCAATGGCCTCTGACTCAAGACCCCGCCTAACTGGCCTTGAATATACATTGATCAAGGCAATGTCCGGCCCATTTAACATACTCAACAACACGCACTGCACGTCCATTGAGTTGGTTGGAATTTGAGAAGCCTTAACACCAAGATGTGTACCAACCCATATAGACAGCCCACCCGAAGGCCTACCCCTCTCACCCATGCTCGCCAGGATATCGTATGTTGCAAACCCCTGAACCCCACTTTCTTTTAAGGCCCAGGTTTCTTGCAGCATACAAATATCATGCGTGGCCATAAAAGAGCCCCACTCTGGGATGGGCAGTTTGTTATCAAGACCCGCCACATTCCAGGAAAGGATTTTGACCTGGGCGACCAACAGATCGTTCTTGATTAGTTCACAATCCAGTGTACCAGAAAACTTTGTGTCAATGTACCTTATGATGCGTTGCACTTCCACAACATATTATTTTACAATACAAGGGAAACCCAAAGGAGCGGTAGGCGAGGGACCTTGGGTGCATATATTGTTTCAAGGAACATTGGTCCCCAACAAATAGTTGATAACTTGGAATGAATATAGAACAACAAATGAAGTCTATATAAACTGTCCAGCCGGACAGAGTTTAATAACACAATAGTAGAATTTTGCCAATCAATTAAATACAATATCAAAAAGTGGGACACAACCAGTGTCCTACTACTTTATCAGAGACAGTTGTGACATAAATGAACATGAATGAGGCAAGAGCAAGCAGTCTGCATACATTCCAAAATTTGGCAGACATATATTTGCACAGGAACACTGTTGTGATTTAAGTAGTAATCTGTTGTATTCTCTTTACTTGTATTTTGCTGTATCGCTTTAAGACTCACATTCTATGTTCCTGATGTCATATTCTGCTTTGCTTTGTCTGGATTCTTCCTTGTCAGTTAGCTCCCTGGCTTTCTGATGGGAACACCAGTTATTCTCTGTAGTGCTTAATAAATACCCATTAAGCTTTTATCTGCCTCTCAACATCATTTACAACACATGGCGACGAGGGTGGGATATCAGGGAGAGAGTATAGAGTTGATAGGATACATGGTATGTGAAATATCATTTAAGGATCGCTCTGCAAAAGGGAAAGGTTATGTAGCCAAGTCGGGTCCTGCGATTTTGGGATGGGGACAACAGTATGATCTCAGTCTTGTCATTAACCCTAGAGCCGAACAGCAAGTGATGGTAGTGGATAGCATAACTACTGAGTCGATAGTTGAAGGCATGACTGGTTTGTTTGATGAACATATTGGGGAATTGAAAGGTTACGTGCATAAGATTGTTTTGCGTGATGATGCTGTACCAATGCAACACAGGGTCAGAAAGGTTCCATTTATTGCACGTGAGGAGGTGAAGAAGATGTTGAAGGAGATGTTAGATCAAGGGGTGATAGAACAGATCGAAACGTCACCCTGGATTTCTCCCATTGTTATTACAACCAAATCCGACGGAAAATTCCGGTTCTGTGTGGACCTTCGCACCTTGAACCAAAACATTGTTGTAGACAACTTCCCATTGCCAAATATCAACGAGTTAGTTCTGTCATTAAAGGGTGGAAAGTACTTTTCTAAGTTGGACCTCCGCAGCGCTTATCATCAAATTAAATTGCATCAAGACTCTAAGGCATTGACTGCTTTCATAACAACTGAAGGAATCTATCAGTTCACGCGTATGCCTTTTGGACTTGCCTCTGCAGCAGGAGTCTTCCAACGAATGATGGGAGTTGTATTAAAGGGAGTGAGCAACGTAGTGTATTTTCAAGACGATGTTTTGATATTTGGGGAGACTGTAGAGGAACACAATTTGATTTTGAAAGCTGTTTTGGAAAGAATGGAACGGGCAGGGTTGACCCTAAAGAAAGAGAAATGTAAGTTTGCGGTGGAGGAAGTCGAGTACCTTGGCTAAACTCTGTCTGTTAATGGGGTTAGACCCAAGAGAGACTTGTTAGAGTCCATTAGGAATGCACCAGCTCCATGTGATAAAGACCAGTTGAGGTCTTTTCTTGGTCTCATCGAGTACTATGCAAAATTTGTAAGAAATTTTGCAGGGAAAACTGAAAAGATTAAGATGCTGTTGAGGAAAGGGTGCAAGTTTGTGTGGGATGTAGAACAAGAAGATTGCTTTCAGAAGATCAAAAGAGAAATTTGTGATGCTGGTATCTTAACACCGTTTGATACCAACCGTAAGTCCGTTTTGACAGTGGATGCAAGTGCTGTGGGGGTTGGCGCGGTGTTAGCCCAGATGCATGATTCTGGACTGAAGACTGTTGCTTTTGCGTCAAGAACTCTCACAACGGCAGAGAGGAATTACTCTATAATCGAGCGGGAGGCTCTAGCTGCAGCATGGGGTTGCGAGTATTATAGAATGTATCTGTGGGGGTTCAAGTTTACATTGTTGACGGATCACAAACCTTTGGTTAAAATCCTATCACCTGGTGGGGCTGGCAAGGGATCAGCGAGGTTAGCTAGGCTGGCTGCGAGAATCCAGGAATACTTGTACACTATAGAGTATATTCCAGGTTGGAGGAACAGCCAAGCTGATGGTCTTTCCAGACTTCCACTTCCTTGGGAGATGGTGGACAAGTCGGGAGTGGAATCACTCAATTCAGAAGGGTCTGTGGCAGCTGTGGATGAGGTGGTGGACATGTGTGCTGGGGCAGTTAGCAGAAGTTGGTGGAATACTTCTATGGCTAAGGATGAGGTGTTGAGAGAGGTGAAAGACCTAATTGTGAAGGGTTCAAGGAGAGATAGTTGTTTATCTCCTGCTCTTCGCCCTTATCTAAAGGTTTTGGAGCATTTGTCTATCTTGGACAATGAAGGGCTTATTATTCTGAAGGAGGATAAGTTCATTCCCCCACAGGAGGTGAGGTTCACTTTATTGAAGTTAGCTCACGAGGGTCATCTAGGACAGTCTCTCACCAAGAGTAGAGTGAGGAAGCATTTTTGGTGGCCGGGCATGGACTTGGAGATTTCTCAGTGGGTGGAAAGATGCACGGATTGTGTGGAGATTGAGAAGAGGCTTAAGGTTGGCGGTCAGACTGGATGTGGCGCGATATAAGACCCTGTGTGTCCGTGGCACACTATATGTCTTGATTTTATTGGTCCTTTTTACCAGTTGAGTAAGGATATGAGGTTTGGTTTGGTGGTTGTGGATGTTTCATCGAAGTGGTTGGTAGTTAAGTTTATGAAGGAAATCACTACGGGTAGCACGATTACTATGTTGAGGGATATTTTCAGGGAGGAAGGTTTTCCAATGAGGATTATCACTGATAATGGAACACAATTAACTTCTATGGAGATGGCCAGTTTTTTGGAAAAATGTGGTATCGTACATTCAAGGACCTCACTTTACAACCCACAGGGTAATGGTATAGTTGAGAGGGCGAACCGAATGGTTAAAGGAGTGATCCAGATGGCCCTCTCATCTAGGGCGAATGTGAGAGAGTTAGTTAATGATCTGGTTCGGGCCTATAGAACTACTGAGAATGGTGTGACTGGGAAAATTCCCTTTTGTATGATGAGAGGGCGTGCAGCTGGTACCAAACTTGTCGCTGCATGGATGAAAGAGACCCCGAGTTATTTACAAGATTTTGTTTGTGAGTGACCTTGGTTCGTGTAGTGAAGAGCATGTGCTTATTATCTTGTTTTTTTTTAATCATTATTCTTTTTTTTAATGCGAAGGGAAGAGGATATGTTGTATTCTCTTTACTTGTATTTTGCTGTATCGCTTTAAGACTCACATTCTATGTTCCTGATGTCACATTCTGCTTTGCTTTGTCTGGATTCTTCCTTGTCAGTTAGCTCCCTGGCTTTCTGATGAGAACACCAGTTATTCTCTGTAGTGCTTAATAAATACCCATTAAGCTTTTATCTGCCTCTCAACATCATTTACAACATAATCAAATCAAATCATCCAGTGTCAAGTGTCGACGACGTTTCGATCCCTTTAGGGCATTACGGGATCATCATCAGGACAATCAAAATTCATGCCTTATTATACGTAGCGATATTTGCACTAGGCATGTCGCCAAGGTTAAATGATTAACGCAGGACCGCAACAGCAAGTCTGCTAAGCAAGGGGAACACGATGGTCCCAGGAATGCTAGTACGTGCCGTCCACAATGGGGTTCCGGGTGCTGACAGGAGTCGATGCTCGTGGCGAACATCGACTCCTGTCAGCAAAGTTCTGGTGCAAAGAAATAAAGATGACTCTCTCTCCTTGATGCGACACGCTTCCCAGTGATGCGGCGGCGTCTACGGCGACATCAGTCCTCTTCTCCGGCGATGTGAGATGCTTTACTCGATACGAGCCGCGACCGGCCCTGCAACAAGCTTCCCAGTGATGCAGCGGCGTCTGCAGCGACATCGATCCTCTCTCCTGGCAATGCGAGTTGCTTCCACAACGATGCGAGCCGCAACAGGCCCTGCGACACTACTCTCGGTGATTCGGCAGCGTCTGTGGTGACGTCGATCCTCTTCGATGATGAGCCGTGACAGGCCCTGCGACGCCTTTCTCGGAGATGCAGCGGCATCTGCGGCGACGTAGATTCTCTTCTACAGTGATGCGGGGCGCTTCGTGTTGCAAAGCAGCAGCGGCAGTTCTGCGACACGCTTCTCGATCTTGAGTCGCGCTTCCAGCTCCTTGCGACAGGCAAGTCCCCCAAAAAGTCCACCACAGCTGCAGGCACTTCAGGAAGACTTTTTGAGGAGCTGGTGGGTGAAGTCTGTTGTGCCTGAGACTTCAGCAGGAGGCAAGCTCTGTTCCAAGCCCTTGGAGATCCTACACAAGTTGAAAGTAAAGCACACAAAGTTCTTTCTCCTTTCTTTGGCAGTCAGGCAACCACTGCAGGCCAATCCCCCAAGTAACACTTCAGCTTAGGGATAGTCTCTCCTCAGTTTATTTAGGTTCCTTTCCTCAGCAAAGGTTTCTTCTTTTAGTCCAAAAGTGATCTCATTTCTTGGGATCAGGGTCCCAATATTTATACCCCAAAATCCTTTGTCCTCTGAGGGCAGAAGGGCCTTTTCCCAGTCCAAACCAGTTCTGGAGCACTCTGTTGACATGACTCCTTCCTTCCTTTCACAGTGCAGGGCAGAGACATCAGACGCCCCACAGGAGGTGGAGCCAGCATTGTGGAGGAAAGGCACAGCCCCGGAACACTCTGTTGACATGATTCCTTCTCTCCTTTCACAGTGCAGGGCAGAGACATCAGACGCACCACAGGGGATGGAACCAGCACTGTGGGGGGCCGGCACAGTCCTATTCAGGTCCCAGGAGCAACTCCTCCCTCGCATTTAGATGCAGATCTCTCTATTCACCACTGGGCTGACTTATTCTGTCTCCTAAAATCCCCCAGCCCTGTCACTCAAACGCCAGACAATAAATTAACAACCGAGCAGAGGCAGGCCTGTATAGTAGACAAGAAAATACCTACTTTCTAAAAGTGGTATTTTCAAACACAGAATGTTGAAACCAACTTCACTAAAAGACGTACTCTATCATTCTGAGTTCAGGCATACTAAACTCGAATTTCTACCATGTTCCCTGAGTAGGTTAGGGTTATAAAATGTAATAATCTAACTTTCCAATCTGGCCTATGGAGAACAGGTAGCCTTACAATAGTGAAAAACGAAAATGGCTGTAACTCACTATTAGGACATGCCACACACACCATGGCATGTCCTACCTTATACTTACAATGCACCCTGCCCTTGGGCCTAACATAGGGGTGTCTGATATGAAGAAAAGGGAAGGTTTATGGACTGGCAAGTGGGTGCATTTGCCCAGTCTGCATGGCAGTACCAGACTACACACAGGCTCTGCAATGGCAGACCTGAGACACATGTTTACAGGATGCTTCTGTGGGTGGCACAAACAGTGCTGCAAGCCCACTAACAGCATTTGGTTTAGAAGCCCTGGGCACACTCAGTGCACTGTACTAGGGTCTGACAAGTAAAACAAATCAGCCAATCATGGAATCACTAATCCATACATCAATTTACAATAGGGAGCGCAAATGCACTTTAGCACTGATCAGCAGTGGTAAATTGCCCAGAGTCATAAAACCAACAAAAACATGTCAGACAAAATACAGGAGGAAGTCAAAAAGTTCAGGGATGACCCTGCAAAAAGGGCCAAGTCCAACAGGTAGTTTGTAACCTGCATTGAGTTAGGAGTACTGCACATACCACAAAATTAAAGGACCGAGATTAGGAGTACTTAATGAGTTGTTTCCACATCAAATGGGAAAGCCAGCAGGGTTTCATGGGTATTTCACAGCCACATAATGTTCTGGAGGGGATCTACATTTTGGGTGTAGATGTACCAAAACTTAGTATTTAACCTTGAGAAGTTGGGTAAATGTATTCTTAGTGTGCAAGATATGGGGTGGAATTTGAAAGGGGTTGGTTCAATAGGGGGGAGATGTGGGTAGATGTTCATTAAAGAGAATTTAGTTTGACCTCATGGCTTTCCCAGCCATGTCCTTTATGTATAACACCTGCTGGTGTGATAGCGCATGTACAAATAAGTGGGGATGTGAGATATTTGGCCTTCAGTAGAAAGTGAATGGCTTGGCCGATAAAGATTAAGAGGAGACAGAATTACAGTCTCTGAAAAAATATTAGCCAGATGTGCTATTGCTGTAGAAACCCCACTTACTAGCGACTCACAAGAATTTGCAATGCAATAGGTCTCGCATTTGAGATATTTTGAGCGTTTGGAATTGTAAATGACAAAGCCTTTTATTTATGTGCACTTTGTCCTTATAGTCATTGCTTGCAGGTTTTCAAAACACATACATAAAAGGCATTGTCATTTACAATGGCAAATGCTCAAAATGTCTCAAATACGAGACCTATTGCATTGCAAATGCTTGTTTACCTTTTCCATTGAATAACATTATGCGCTCGAAGGCTCAAAAGCACCCTGCACCCAGCCGCCCGAATGCCGCTGGAAGCGCAATTACTACTCTACTCTACTCTACTTCCCCACTTGCCCTGAGCAAGTGACCAGTAGCCCAGCTCCCACAGCTGTGTGGCCTGCTTGCTTGCAGCCACCAACCGAAGGCCCTCTACCCTCCATTTGATTGTATTGGGCCTACTTTCTCTGCACCCGGCTGCCCCTGTGCGGCTGAGGGTGTACCTACTGTACCTTTCCGACCATGGGAGACCCCTGAGTCTATGCCCAGAACCTTAACTTCACCAGTCGAGTACTTACCTGGAAACCGATAACCCACTTTCCTGCCATAGGATAACATTGACTGTTTGACTCGATAAATCTTCTAAGTGTGAAGTTTTGAAACTCTGAGATATTCTTTAAAATCAGCAGAGTAACGAATTTCGAAATACTCACTTGGAATCAGGAGAGGAGCCAGTACCGAACCTTTCAACCCAGTACTGAACCGCATAAGTCATTTTAACTGTATTTACCCATAACCTGAATTTTCTCCCATAGGAAACCATTGACTGTTTTTCTCTGAAATTTCTTCCAAAAAATATTACAAATATTGCTTAAAAATCGTATCAACTAATGAACCGTAAATACTTACCTGTCTTAGGTAGAGACCCCAGTACTGAACCTAGGAGTCCAGTCCTGGACTAAAAAAGTAACGAGAACCTACTTTACCTGTGACTTGAATTTCCATCCATTGGATAACATTGCTAGTTTTTCACTGAAAGTTTTTGTGTCAACTTTTAAAATACCTTTTTATTCTTTAAAAATCATTGCAATAACTAAAACATTTTTACTAAACTGTTTTCAGCTTAGACCTCAGGACTGAATCTAGGATCCAGTCCCCGAGTTACCAAAGTAATCTATAAAGTAGTCAGCTGCATTTATGTTGAAATACCCATTGAGCTCAATGTTAAATTGTGTTCAGAATTGTGTTGCCTATTGCAACCCCTGTACCTATTGTGTTTAAAAAGTTTATTGCTTCTTTGCAAAGTCATTACCTGAGAGTACTCATATTGAGAAAAGTATATTTTGATACCTGTTGGTTCTAAAAAATAAAACAACTATATCTTTGGAAATAAAAACAATTGGCCTAGTGTTCAGTTCTTGAGTGTGTGAAGCCTTTTGCTGACTGAGTGTGTACGACATTTGCTTTACACTGTCCTCTGGTACTGCCTTACTGCTTGACCAAGCTACCACTTAAGAGAGTAAGGCCAGACCTGACTTTAACCTGTGTTATACTTCTGAGGTTTGTGGACTCTATACAAAATGTACCTTACTTTGGTCCAGTATATATAGAGCTACTTTCTCACAAGAAGTTGTGGTTACAGATCAATGATAAGATTTGCACATGAAAAAGAAAAAAGGGTGAGAATGTGAGTACCAAGGATATGAAAAAAATAAGTGACTTCTGCACCTTGTGGTGAATGAAGGATGCAGCAGAAAACTCAAGTCTCCATATATAACCCAGCTGTTATGTGAGTGCGTTTTGAATACCACTACCAGATGTACCAAGGTGCCAAATAACATACGAAATAATTATCTCAGTGATTCAACAGGTATACTGGAATGACCGAAAACACATATGTTCCTCACTCCACTGAGCTTGCACAGGAGAGCTCTAAATGGATAACCAAATGTTGTGTTAAAAACAGCCTAGACTGACCGTTGCTAAACATCCCAAAAGAAACATGCTGTGACTTACTGTTAGATTTGGGGGTCTCTAGTTGGCACAGGTAGGTACTTGTGAGAAATAGGGACCTTCTCCTCTAGTCAGGGTAAGGGTATTAAACTCCTATAATAGCCCCTGCTCTCCCTCTAGGTAACGTGCCGCGAGCAGCCAAGGCTTATTTCAGAGGCGTTGTGAGTTAAGCAGTTGTGACCACATACAGTGACCCAGTGACAACACTACAAATGGACACCACACAGGTTTTGTAGCAAAAATAAGTAGACTTTATATAGAGTTACCACAAGACCATAAACGACAAAAATACACACTATGATTACTTTAAGATGGTAGATTTAAGCATAGTTCAGTTCAGTTCTTAGATGCGACACCCTGCAACAATGTACCTTAAGTTGCGTTGAGCTTCCATGAAAAGCAATATCGCAATGATTGGTAAGTGTCAAAGTTCAGGTGCAACGAAATAAAGACATGAAGATCTTTCAGATGCGGCACACTTCTCGGGTATTCGAAAACTTCTCGGGTCGATGCGTGGACTACAGCGGCGACATCCAGTGGCGACGCTCTTCTCCCACGATGCGTGAAGCTTCCGCATGGTGCGACAGCTACAGAGGCGACATCCAAAATGCGACGGCACCAGCTCTCATGGAGGCGCGCTTCTCGGGAATGCAAGGTGCTCTTGGTCGATGCGGTGCGATGCGACAGTTCCAGCGGCGACACCCTCCTTCGGAGTTGCGACTGCAGGCATAGCGACGGCGACACACTCTGACCTTGTTGCGAGATTCTTCTTCTGATGTGGTGCAGTGCGACAACTACAGCGGCGACACCCTCCTTTGGAGTTGCGACGGCAGCAGCAGCGATGGCGACACACTTCCTATTCGTTGAGCCACGCTTCTCTCCGATGCGGTGCAGTGCGACAGTTCAAGTGGCGACACCCTCCTTCGGAGTTGCACCGGTAGGCACAGAGACGGCGACACGCTTCTTCTCAGTGAGTCGCGCTTCCAGCTCCTTGCTACACGCAGTTCCTCAGAAGGCCCAAAACAGCAACATGCACTTCCAAAAAGAACTCTGGGGTGCTGGGGGGTGAAGTCTGTTGTCCCTGAGACTTAAACAGGAGGCAAGCTCTTTTCCAAGCCCTTGGAGATCCTTCACAAGTTGAAAGCAAAGTACACAAAGTTCCTTTCTCCTTCCTTTGGCAGTAAGGCAACCACTGCAGGCCAATCCCCCAAGCAGCACTTTAGCTTGGGAATAGTCTCTCCTCAGTAAAGGTTTCTTCTTGTAGTGCAAAGTGATCTAATTCTATGGCAAGACCGGAGGCTCCTATTATGCTTTCTTATCTTGCATTTTATTCTATAGCAGCCAAGATAAGTGCAAGAAACTACAGTTCCCAGAGGGCCAAGCAACAACTGGGCCATGGGAATGAGAAAAAACGAAAGTACAGTAACCAATCAGCAGTCACATTATAGATAAGAGAACACACTGACTGCGCAGCTTCCTCTTTTCTTGCTGCTCGCAGTCAGATAAGTGTTCCCTTATCTATGCTCGCAATTTAATTATTGATATTTGACTATTTTTACTTTGGTATTAATGTTAATTGTTATTGCATTGTTTTACTGCATCGTTTAGCGCTATTGCGCCTCTGAGTTCGCGCTTCTCGCGCGCTTTATTTGTTGTCCGGTTTCTGTTTACCGGCTTCTCTTCCCCCCTCCCGCCCTTTCTATTTGTTTTTTCCCTGCTCCGCGGTCCTCGTGCTCCTCGCGCAGGCTCTTACCGCTTCTGGAGCTGTTCTTCGGTGCATCGTTTGCCACCTCTGTCCACCGCATTCCACAGCGGTTGCTTCTGTGCACTTCGGAGCCCTTTTCTTCAGCTTGTCTTTCTCCAGTCTCCTCGCTCCGTGTTCTACATTCGACCCGCCCCTGTTCACGCCCCTTATACACGCCTCCCTCTCTTTCCTCACAAATTTAACCTTTACCTGCCACTTTTCAATAACATGGAGAATGAGAGTTCCTCTGAGGAGAATCCCTCTAACATGGACAATGGGTCTCTTAAACAGGACCTTCACAAGTTTATTAATAATTCTGTCGAACAGGCAGTTGAAGTCTCCATGAAAAGAATGTCAAAGAACATGGAGAACTCTATGGTCAGCATGTTGTCCAAGGTTTTGGCCCAATCTGTGGGGGATAGCAGAAAACGCAAGGTGGAACACTCTGCTCCTGTGCAAAAGCCTAAAAGGGCGTCAGCATTGGTTAGCGAGTCTTACTCGCCTATGGACGAGGACGAAGTGCCTCCCAGGCCTCCTGCTAAGGAGGGGTTTGTCGGTTCAGAGGGCAAAAGAAAACAAAAATCCAAGCACACAGAGTCTCCTACTAAGAAATTAGTAATTTCCACCATCTTGGACATGGATGACGACATGCCTGATGCTGACGACTTGTGCGATATTTTTGACGTCACTGACCCCCCTCCCCCCAAAATTCCCAAGAGTGATTCCTTTAACTTTGACCCAATATATGACTCGGAGGGTCTCCCTATGTTTGACCCGTCCTCCATCCGTCATCCCAACTCAACTGAATGGTTTCCCTCACATCACGTTGGTGAATACATTTCTGCTCGTCTTCGTCTCCCTCTAGAAGCATCTGTGCATTCCAGATTAAAGTCTGAATGTCCCAAGCCTGCCCTCCCTGATAAAATCACACCCTTGTCCCTTCCATTGACCAACCTCTCCTTACCTTCTTTTCTAAATTTGGTAAAGACCCTCGACGCGGGGTTGATAAAGCATGGTCCACATGCCAAGACAAAATGTTGGACATTGTTGGTCCCTTGGCCCGTATCTTCGACATGGCAGAGTCTGCCCGTCTTGATGGTTCAGATCTTTCAGCCAATGACATCTCCATGTGGGTTCAACGTGCCTTTTGCCTTTTGGGCAATGCCAACGCAGCCATTACCCACGAAAGACGTAAGGGTCTTTTGATCAAGTTGGACCCCAAGTTAGCTAACCTTGCTCCTATGGACCCTGGCTCTAAGGCAAATGGCCTCCTCTTTGGGGAGAATTTGGTTCGCGACATCGGTCGCTTTGTCTCTACCTTTGCCTTTCTTGACAAGGCTCAACAATCCATAAAAAAGACTTTCGCCCCTCGGATTTTTGGACGGGCCGGACGAGGCAGGGGTCGCTCTTCCGGCCGTCCCTACAATCAAGGCTCCAAAGGTTCTTACGACAACTCCCAAGAATACAAGCCGCAGTTTTATCCACAACGAGGACGTGGTTTCCGCGGCAGAGGGCGCAAAGGTTATCGCAACACCAACTCCAGTCAACAAGGTAAGCCTTTCTTCTTTCCCTCCTGCCGGGGGTCGGTTACAACTGTTTCTTCCAAAATGGCATTCTATAAGTGTAGACCCGTGGGTCCTCAACACAGTTCAAGGCTATCTTATAGAATTTTACTCTCCTCCTGTCCAGACCTCTTTCCCTCCTCCTCTAGTGTTCTCTTCTCACATGGCAAACCTCATCTCAACCAAGATAAAGTCCCTTTTACAGAAACAAGCCATCGGAGTTTTTCCCTACGACTCTACAGGCTTTTTAAGCTCCATTTTTCTAGTCCAAAAGAAAAACAAGAAATTACGCACTGTCATAAACCTAAAATGGTTCAACCACTTTGTAGTGTATCGTCATTTCAAAATGGAGACGATCCTTCATCTGCGGGATACCCTTCGGCCGAGCGATTGGATGGTTCGCTTGGATCTTCAAGATGCCTATCTTACAGTTCCTATCCACCAGTCTCACTGGAAATTTCTTCAATTCCAGTGGTCAGGAGTGACCTATTGTTTCACCTCTCTTCCCTTTGGTCTCTCTTCTGCACCATGGTGCTTCACAAAACTTCTAAAGCCGGTGGTCGCTTTTCTTCGCTCCCTTGGTATCAGGCTCATAATATACTTAGACGATATTCTAATCCTGAATTTGGACAAACAGGGTCTCCTTGCAGATCTCCAAACCACTCAGTGTCTTCTTCTGGACTTGGGTTTCCTTGTGAACCTCGAAAAGTCTTTTCTGGTTCCCTCTCAGAACATGGAATTTCTGGGCTTCCTTGTGGACTCGGTGGCGGCGTCTTTACGCCTCCCCCTTTCCAAAATTTCCAAAATCAAGGCGGAGATTGCCTCTGTGCTCCATCTTTCTGTCATCTCCCTCAGATCTCTGGCCAGGATTGTCGGTCTTCTTTCCTCTTCTATTCAGGCGATATTTCCGGGCCCTCTGCACTATCGGGCCCTTCAACGCCTAAAGATCAGGCACCTTCGCCAAGGTTTAGCTTATTCAGACGTCATCGCTCTAGACCAAGAGTCCAGCACAGAACTGAGCCTGAGCGTCTGGTGTACACAAGTGACACGCTTCGGGCTCTCCACCTGGAAAAAATCAGGAATGTCACTACATCCACGTAGAAGGCAAACCCTATATTAACTGTGCACGCTGTAACCCAGGCAACCAGACCCCGGTAAAGCCTGAGCTACAGATGGGCCTTCTTAACTGCCGTTCCCTCCCCAAGCATGCGCACGAAACCAATTTGCTGATACAAGACCATAGCCTGGACGTACTGTTTCTCACAGAAACCTGGCTCTCTGCAAGCTCAGACTTTGACATCGTCAACACTCTTCCTCCAGGCTACCTTATCCAAACCCTGCATAGACCTAAAGGGAGAGGAGGGGGACTGGCAATAATCCACAAAGAACGCCTTGTTTGCAGAACCAGCAATGCAAACATTGAAGACTGCGAAAGCTGCCATTTCGCTCTCCAAACCTCCCCGGCACACTCCATAACGGGACTGTTGATATATCGACCTCTGGGTATACCAGGAAAATTCATCAACGCCCTCACTGAGACGGTGGCACAACTAGCCTCTTCCGCCCCCAACTTCCTCCTAGTGGGCGACCTCAATCTCCACCTCACAGATCCTACAGACTCCATAGCATCCGATCTATTGCATGACCTGAGGTCATTTAACATTCGGTTGGTCAATAATGGACCCACCCACGACAAGGGACATCTCTTGGACCCCGTCCTGACTAATATCGCGGACATTACCACTGGTTCCCCCCTTCCTCTTCCATGGACAGATCATTTCCTAATCCCTATCTCCTGCCATCTATTCATAGCCCCCTCCCAACCCTCCAAAACCCGAGTCACCGATCGACGTTGGCACAAGCTTGTCCCAGAGGAATGGGCCATCACCCTTGCAAATTCTATACCTACTCTCTCCGCTGATCCTATCATCGCCGATGAACAGTTCAATTTCTGGATCACATCCTCATTGGATCAACTCCTCCCCAAAACGACCACTCTCAAACATACCAAACGAGTTACCCCCGCTCCCTGGTACACTCCGGAGCTTAAGACCCTACGACAGGAATGTAAGAAAACGGAACGTTCCTGGAAAAAGGATAAGGCTAAGGATAAAAAGGACGCTTACCACACCGCTTTACAAACTTATAAAACCACCCTCCGTAAGACCAAAAGTCTATTCTTCCAAAAAAGAATAGAATATTCCGCGTGCTCCAGCAAGGAATCTTTCACTATTCTAAAAGAACTCCTTAAAGTCCCCGACTCCGGACCCAGAAACCCACCAGACCCCAGGCAGATGAGGAAAAATGCTATAAACTAGCTAATTTCTTCACAGATAAGATTCAGAAAATCCTCAACTCAATTCCAACCACCAACTCGAGCGAGGAAAAAGAGACCAATAACACCCCTATCGTCCCCTGTCTCACCTCTTGGGGACAAGTGACCGACGAGGAGGTCGAAAGCACGCTCAATAACATCAAAAGCGGTTCCCCCAGGGACCCTGCGCCGTTACGTTTCCCTAAGAGAGTAGCACCCACGATCGTCCCCCCCTTCACCCAGCTTATCAACGCCTCGCTGCAACAGGGAGTCGTCCCCCCTAACTGGAAGGCGGCAGTTGTCAAGGCGCTATTGAAGAAACCTTCCCTTGACCCCGCGGATTTGGCCAATTACAGGCCAATTTCCCTCCTCCCGGGCACTAGTAAGGTCGCCGAAAAGCTGGTGAACAGAAAACTCTCACAATTTCTGGAAACTAATGATCAGCTGAAAAGATTGCAGACGGGATTCCGCCCAGGGCAGGGCACCGACATCGCCCTCCTTGTGGCGGTGGAGGAGGCCAGAGCACTGCTCGACGCTGGTGGATCAGTGGCAGTGATCCTCCTCGACCTCAGTGCGGCCTTCGACACCGTCAACCACCAACTCCTGATTCACCGTCTCAGGAGTGTCGGTGTAGAAGGAAAAGCACTATCCTGGCTATCCTCCTTTCTGGGTCATCGGTCCTTTCAGATCTGGGAGAACAACACCCGCTCCTCCGAAAAACCCCTCCAATGTGGCGTACCTCAGGGCTCCTCCCTGAGCCCTACATTGTTTAATATCTACATGTCCCCATTGGAGGAGGTTGCCATCCCTTTCGGAGTGAGTATCGTCAGCTACGCTGACGATACACAATTAGTGGTTTCCCTATCATTTCATTTCATTTTTCAATCTTTATTTCGACCATTTGGTCATAAAAGATACACATACAATAAAATCACATAGATTCTGTCAAATTTGATAAAACATCAGTACATGATTTTAAGATCAGAGCCAACAATAAAAACAAGTATTAAAAATAAGAGCGATTTTAAAGTCTACCCAGCATTTTTCAAAAAACGATTACGGATAAACCAAACGTTCGTAAAGAATTTGGAAAGTGCAAAAACAGTTGGGCCGGAAACATCGGATTTTAAAATCCTATACATAGGTGCGTATTCCCTGCCACCCAAATTCTTAATCAAAGGCAGCAGACAATGCTTTCTGGCTGCCTTATAAGCTGGGCAGAAAAAGATCACATGCAAATCATTTTCCTCTTTTTCAACGCTAAGAGGACAGTACTTAGTGGAAGGGACTTGTGACCAGTTGCTGGTAAAGGACCGAAAAGGCAATGTACCATATCTCCACTGGAGAAATAACTTTCTGCTGAGTGTTGGATGTATGGGATCAAAAGCCTTCTCAAATGTATAGAGATCCTTAGTTTGCAGAAATAAGGAAGAAAGGGACCCCTCTGTCTGGGTGGCTAAGACCCTTGCCCTTTTATGTTCGTGATACAGATTCGCCAGAGATCTCTTAGAGATTCTAGGTGCTGTATTTGCTGGTTCGGTCCACAATTCAGGGAGCCCCAGATCGGTGCAAGTTGACTGGATATATTGAACCCAGGGAATACTGAGCGCCTTTGGGTGCTTTAATAGTTCAACCAGTTCCGCCCTATAATCGGCGAGATCGTCACCGCTCCATAGCCTGCGCCAGAAGGCAATGGGTCTTAGACTAATCTCGTCGGCCAGTGGCCGTAGCCCTAAATCGAGCCTTAAAGGAAGGAGTGGAGTGCTAGGGGGAAGTGCGGTTATTTGTCTTATAAACCTATTTTCCGTGGAGGACAAGTTCCGACACGGAATGTGGCCCCACAATTCAGCCCCATACAAGATCGCCCCCCTGGCCTGGGCCTTATATATCTGAACTAAGGCCCCCAGTGGGCGGTAGGTCGAACCGGTCATCATCCGGGATATACCCCCGGTGATTTGTGCTAATTTAAGGTTAGCCCTGCACTGGTGGGTCCCCCAGGTCATGTTTTCGTTGAGTGTCACGCCGAGATATTCGAACGTTGCCACTCTTTCCAGCCGCGCTTCTCCCAGTTGGGGATTCGGGCGCTGTTTGGGGCTTGGATTCAATACCATATATTTGGTTTTTGAAGCATTGATTTCCAGCCCTCTATCCTGACAAAAGGCTACAAAGGCATCAAGTATCCTTTGAATGCCCATGGGTGTTTTAGATAGCAACAGTGTGTCGTCCGCAAACATTATTGCGGGCACACTGTTGCCATTTAATTTAGGGGCATCTGTGTAGTCGGTGGCGTTAAGATGGGCGATAACCCCGTTGACGAAGAGGCAAAACAGGGTCGGCGCCAGCACACAGCCCTGTCTTACCCCTCTGCCAACGGGGAATCTATCAGTCAGCTCCCCCGACCTCCCACACCTCACCTGGGCATAATTACTATGGTGCAGCCTCTGCAAGGTCAATAAAATATCTGGTGGTACGCCCATCCCTGCCAAGATAGCCCAGAGTTTTCCCCTGGGCACGAGGTCAAAGGCGGCTCGTAGGTCCACGAAAATCGTGTACAAACTACCGCCCTCGAACCTCACTGTCCTCCAATAGACCAGATTCAATCTGAAGACCTGGTCCACAGTCGATACCCCTTTCCTGAATCCTGCCTGATAGGGACTGAGGGCGCCCACCTCCTCGATCCATTCCTGAAGCCTATTCAGGAGAACCCTGCCAAACAGCTTCTGTGCTACATCTATCAGGCTAATCGGTCTGTAGTTGGCTGGGAGGAGGGGAGATCCTTTTTTAAAAATCGGGACCACCTCAGCCCCCAGCCAAGTACTAGGGATTTCCATCCCTCCGAGAATACCGTTAAAGAGAGCAGCGAGATAAGGCGCCCAGACGGTGGGCTCCTGCTTAAACAGGTCTCCTGGTAGCCCATCCAGTCCAGGCGCCTTCCCCGAAGCCAGACCTGAAATAGCAGCAGTGACCTCACTCAATGTTATTTGATCCGCCTGCGGGCCCTGCCTCTCTAGTTCGATTGGCACAGGAAGTTCTTCGGACTCAGCGCTATATAAAGACTCGAAGTGGGCCTGCCACACTCCAGGAGCTATGTTAGGCTCCACTGCCGAATGTAAACTCCCCGATCCCCCATTCACAATTCTCCAGAACAGGCGTTGATCTTGTATTACTAGGGCCTTTGTGAGTTCTTCCCACTGGTTTTCCTCCCATTCTATTTTGGCCTGAACAAGAAGCTTCGTGTAGGCTTGCCTGCATTGCTTAAGGCGATCCCCTCCTACGCCCTCCTTAATTGCTCCAAGGAGTTCTGTTTTGGCCCGTCTACAGGCAGCATTATACCATTGTGTTTTGCCTAGGCACCTCTCCCTTGATTTACGTAGATTACCAGTGAAGTGGGGTGCCGCAACTTTTATGAGTTCCTCGTGGGCACCAAACAGTTTACTCCTTATATCTATTTTATTTGCCACATTGTCAAGGTCCCCAACAGTTTCCAGGATAGGGGTAATGTCTGCATAGAGCAGTGGGAGTTTGTTCTTGTTTGTGACCATATGCTCCCATCTAATTCTTCTCCTATTGTTAGCTAGGAGGAGCGTGGGGCGATTCCCTTCCTCATGGGTCACTAGGGCCTGAGGTGCTGGATGGACAAGGTCTAACTCGAGGGCATTGTGGTCACTGTCCAACCTGTCTATTACCCTAAAATCCTGTATTGTTGACCACCTTGCCAATTGGACCAGGACATAGTCCAGGTGAGACTCTCTTCCCCGACGGTTGTAAGTGTTTTTACCTGGTATGTCGGAGTTGATTCGCCCATTGCACGCTCTGAGTCCAAACCTTAACGTAAGGGCATTAATCTGCAGTGCCAGTGGGGTCCAAGCTTTCGGAGATGGCACATCAGCCCCTGGCACTGCCCACCTAACTTCTTCTTCTGATAGGAACCCTTCCTGTAGGCCGGGGAGTGGCTCAAAGTGAGAGTTAAAGTCCCCACCCACCACATAATATAAATCGGTCGACAGTTCAGATAAAAAGTTCGAGAGATCTTCAAAGGTAGGCGATTCTTTTGCCCTTCCCATCGGCCTAGAATAGATGTTAACCAACAAGAGGTTAACTTTGTTTGGCCATGTTAATAAAACCGCAAGGATGTCCTCAGAGTTGAATGGGAGCCGTGTGGCCACACAGCCCAGGTGAGCAGCAACCCACGTCGTTAGGCCCCCTGAAGGGCGGCCTTTGCCTTCCCACCTGGCTGGGATAAAGAATGATGAGTAGCCTTGATGTCCATAGTCCTCTCTGGCCCAGGTTTCCTGGAACATGCATATGTCTCCTGTTTCTATGTACTTTACCCAAGCCGGCTCTTCCAATTTGCTAGCTAATCCCGCGATGTTCCAGGAGATTATCCTCAAATGTTCAGAGGTAGCAGATGCCGTAGCATGAGGGTTGGAGGAGGCGAGTTCAGGCTCCACTTGGGTTGCGGAGCCCGTAGCGGGAGCAGCTAAGGATGCATGAGACACTGTGGATCTCGGCTCCCCAACGCCCACAGAAAAAGGGACCATAGTTGGCCTCTCCACAACAACTGTCCCATCAGTGGCTAAATAGGAAGATTCGGTTCTGCCGTGGTCCAAAGCAACTGGGTCATTCGGTGGGCCGGAAATTGAACTGGGGGGCGCAGTGGGGAATTCCAGGGGGCCACAGGAGCCCGAGACCCCTGGCACTGCCTTACAAACAGTGAGTCAGTCGACCCCATCCAAATCGTTCAGACAGTTAAAGCGATTAAAATCGCAAAAAGGTGTGTCTGGCGGTTGAAAGTACGGGCGTTGTGCAAAGCCTTTGTGTTTGCGTCTATATTCCACCCTGGTCCAGTCATCGTGTGTTGGGACCTGGTGCCTAGGGATCGGGGGAAAGAAAAAAGATACTGGGAGGGTCTGTATGGTGGAATCAAGGGATCGGTTCATTCCTCCACAAATGTGTCGAACCGTGCCCGGATCCTTAAAAGTTACCATAATACAGTCCCCCACTATGGTTTTCCTGGTCTTCCCTAGCCATGGGACCCTTCTGACCATGATGATTTCATTATTAAAATGGGATGGCAAGGGTCGATTCCAGTTAAGCCATTTGATTACCTTTTTCTTAAGGGATTGGTAATCCTCATTTTCCCCTGATCTTAAGTGGGGGGCACCAGCTAAGACCACCATTAGTCTATTAGCTTCGGGCGGAAGGTCTGGCCTCCGTGGTCTGGGAATTGGGCAAACGGGCGTGGGTGGGGGGGCATTAACCTGTTCTTGATACATTCCAGTGGACTCTATTTGAGAACTATGGGGGGCTAAATCCGCTTGGTGAGTAGGTCTGTTGCTTGGCTTATTGTGCCGTGCCTGGAGTTGGATGGCCATAAGGGGTTGCAGAGGGGGGCAGGTGGCGTGTTTCTGGGGGGGGCTTTATTGGCATTAGATGCGACTTCTACTTTAGAAGGATCCCCAGCAGAGGAATTGGTTTCCACTAACTTTGTCTGCTTGCTTACTAGAGTGTTCAGAGTGGTAAGAGAAGTTTCTAGTAGGGTAAGCCTAATCTCGACTTTTTTTTAAACTATCTGAAATGGGCTGCAGAAGGGAGCGAAGTAGGAATTCGATGCTCCCCTTAGCAGAAAGTGGAAAATTTGAGTTCAACGGAGTAACCTCTGTTTCTTTAGTAGTGGCAGTTGTACTGGGGTTTAAGAGCTTAGGAGATAGAATGGTGGGCACAATCTCCGTGGGCTTCCCCGGTAGAACGGTGTTAGAACGTTTCTTGCCAAAGTCAAGATGTGATATTTTGGATTTCCCCCGCCTCCCCGCTGTTTTCCGAGCACGTTTACTCGGTGGGGGCCTGTGTAACTCCACCACTACATTTATTTTGGACTTGCTCTTATTAGCCAATTGGATTGGTGGGGTTTGGGTTACCAGGTTGACAGGGGTATGGGAAAATTCAAGAGGGGCTGGCTCAGTGTTTTTTCCAGGCGCTATCCCTGAGGTAGGGGGAGTTTCCCTTAATAAGACTGGAAAGTCCTCGAGAGTCGAATTATTTAGACTACTAGGTGGCATGCCTACCTCTTGAGTGGTGGGGTAAGGGATAATATCAGTCAAGGGCCTGGTTTTCATAGATTCAATGGAGCGCCTGCGCTCCACCCTACGTTTCTCAAGCGAACCTTCCTTGTCCGCCTCTCCTTTGGTAGATTTGAAGTAATTGTCCAAAGTCCCTGAGCTGGAGGCACCATCCCTGGAGGGGGTCTCCCGAGGTGGAGGCGAAGGCATTGTCGTGAATGTAACACAAAGAGGGATCAAGAGGGTGGGCCCGGCCCGGCCTCCTTCGGCCTATCTCACCCAAGCCGACAACCTGCGGACCTCTACAACTGTCTCACGCAGATACAAGGATGGATGAACCGATCCCATCTCAAACTCAACGGTTCAAAGACCGACATCCTCCTCCTGGGTCAGAAGGGACTCTCCCTGTCACAGAACATTTGGTCACAGAACATTTGGCCACCCTGTTTAGGCCCGCCCCCAGACCCAAAACCCGAGGTTAAGAGCTTGGGCGTTTGGCTGGAAAAAGATCTATCGTTTGCAACACAGGCAAAAAAAGTAGCCGGGACATGCTTTGGGCTCCTCAAATCAATCCGAAAGATCCTGCCCCTACTCCCTCCTACCGCAAAAAAACTACTGATCCAAGGCCTAATACTTTCCAGGATCGACTACAGTAATTCCATCTTTCTGGGCGCTCCTGAGGCCACCCTGAACCGGCTACAGAGGATCCAAAATACGGCCACCCGGATCCTCACCAACACTCCTGCCAGAGCCTCAGCCAAACCGGCTTTGAGGCTCCTCCACTAGCTCCCGGTTAGAGAACGAGTGCAGTTCAAAGCCCTTTGCCTGGCCCACAAATTGCTGCAAAACAAAGGTCCCCCGATCCTAGCTAAATTCATTAAACCTTACAAAGCCCCAAGATCCCTCCATTCCGATCAGGAACATCTCATCACCATCCCCAGAGTCAAGAAGGCCCGCACTGGTGGAAGACGCTTCTCGGTTCATACCGCACGCCTCTGGAACACCTTACCCCGTGATCTAAGAACAGAACCCAACTATCTACTTTTCAGAAAGCGGCTGAAAACCCTCCTATTCCTATCCTCCTATTCCCGAGAAGTGTGGCTCAGGGGTTAGAGGCGGCAGACCCGGAAGCTGAGATCGGCCCTGGACCAGGGATCAATTCCCCGCTTCGACGGGGGTTGGGCTCAATAATTCCACGGACTCGATAATTCTCGACCCGGTGCCTACTCGACTCACGGGTTCACACTCTGCGACTCTGGGCAATAGCTTGCTTAATCTCCACAATGGCCCCTCGCGGCGGGATGCCTGGCTTTCACCCTGTGGAGACCCTGCCGGGGTTATCTCACAGGGGAATACCAGGACGGGTTCCCTAAGCAAGCGCATAGATGCCTGCGATGTGGGTGATTTGCGCTATATAAATACATGTACATTTACACATTTACATTTACATGTTTCTGTTGTACTCAAACAGTTTTTGAATTGGCCCTCTAATTCTGCTTTGTCTCTCAAAATGTTGTCGGCCAAACTTACTATGTTACTTTGCTTGGTGTCTATCAAAAGAGTTTCTGATGTCAGAGCCTTGGATGTCCCTTCTCGCCAATTTTCCCCTACAGGTGTGCTGTTCCAGATTCGAAGACGCACGAAGACTAATTTAGACTCTGTTTTTTATCCCTATTTTCCCGATCAACCCCAACTTTGTGTGGGACAGTGTTTGAATATGTATGAACAAAAGACCGCTGATCTCAGAACGCCCTCTTGTTCTCAACTCCTCATTTCCTTTCGTAAACCCCACCTCCCTGTTTCCTCCCCTACCCTCGCCAGGTGGGTTCGCTGGGTTATGACCCTTGCCGGTATTGATGTCTCTGTTTTCGGAGCACATTCGGCTAGAGGAGCCATGGCTTCTAAGGCCTTTTGGGCTGGCTCCCGTTTAGAGGACATACTGAGATCAGCAGA
The DNA here is from genome assembly GCF_964263255.1 of Lissotriton vulgaris. Taxonomy (NCBI): domain Eukaryota; kingdom Metazoa; phylum Chordata; class Amphibia; order Caudata; family Salamandridae; genus Lissotriton; species Lissotriton vulgaris. The sequence continues at coordinate 176,279,078 of NC_141685.1, forward strand.
TTGGTCCAATGGCTGTATTTTCCGCATGTTTTACTGTAAGCCTATTCATTCTGTTGCTTCTGATGTTATTGATTTGCTTTAAACAAGCATAATAGGAGCCTCCGGTCTTGCCATAAAATGTAGATTTTCCTACTTATTATGACGGAAAGTCTTAATTTTATTAAAGACACGGAGGCGAGTATTATCCCGCCGCTACACTATTAACATGTGTTCTCCCTCCCAACAGCGAATCCGGCCTTACCGCCTGCCTCATCATAGAAGATCTACTCTCCAGCGGCTCCGTTCATCTCCTGCTTGGATTTCCCCTCCGGTCCTTCCAGCTCCTTCTTCAGATCCTTTCCTTGGACTTTGGCTCTGGATTCCAGTGATTAAGGATTTCTGCTCCTGGACTTTGGCGTTCTTTCTGGTTATGGCTATATTTCCTTTATTTTCAATCGTTATCTGACTGGCTCTCAGGGAAAAGAGGAAGCTGCGCAGTCAGTGTGTTCTCTTATCTATAATGTGACTGCTGATTGGTTACTGTACTCTCGTTTTTTCTCATTCCCATGGCCCAGTTGTTGCCTGGCCCTCTGGGAACTGTAGTTTCTTGCACTTATCTTGGCTGCTATAGAATAAAATGCAAGATAAGAAAGCATAATACTCGCCTCCGTGTCTTTAATAAAATTAAGACTTTCCGTCATAATAACTAGGAAAATCTACATTTCATGGAATCAGGGTCCCAATATTTATACCCCAAAATCCTTTTTTCTCTGAAGGGAGTGGGGCCCAGTTCAATCCAGTTCTGAAGCACTCTGTTTACCAGACTTCTCATTTCCTTTCACAATATAGGGCATGCACATCAGATGTCCCACAGGAGGTGGAGCCAGCATTGTGGAAGGCAAGTACAGTCCTGGAGCTCTTTGTTTACAGGACTCCTTCTCTTCTTTCAGTGTGCAGGGCAGAGACATCAGCCACTCCCCAGGGGCTGGAGTCAGCATTGTGGAAGGCAGGCTCAGCCCTATTCAAGGTTCAGTTGCAACTCCTCCCTGCCATCTAGATGCAGATCTCTCTATTCACCACTGGGTGACGCAGCCTGCCTCATGGAATTCCCCAGCCCTGTCACTCACACAACCAGACAAAAAAACAACCTAGCAGAGGCAGGTTTGAATGGTTAGACAAGCAAATACCTACTTTCTAAAAGTGGTATTTGCAAACGCAGAATATTAAAATAAACACCACTAAAAGATGTATTTTATTATTCTGAGTTCAGGCATATTAAACTCGAATTTCTACCATGTTCTCTGAGTCTGTTAGGATTATAAAATTCTAACAGACTCAGAGATTGACAAACACAAACACAGAGCAGCTTCATTCACCTTTCGCCGCTCACTTATCACCTTCTTGGTCCTGAAGAAAGCCACGTTAACCACTCAGCTGGGGCTGAAACATGTAGACCGCCACACATAGTCAACTGATAGGTAATTAATCCTTACTAGTTGCATTACACATATTTTAAACATATCCTGAGCCGCCAATAACAAAATTAAGGCAAGGATTCTCAGAGGTATTTTTAACTGTAGAACTTCATATCACACTTACGCACCATCACCAACTCCGCTGTAATCAAGCGTCGTAGCACAACCGGGGGGCATTCGGCCTCCCAGTTGGGACCCCAATGCTGAAGCATGACACCAACTAGGTTGGTGTGTGAGGGGTCCAATGGGTCCTAGCTCATGCCACAAACAGTGACTACAAGGAATTACATGCACATAGTGGACCTGTCCACATTGTTTAAGTACTGTCAGTTGCATACCCCAAACCATCCTATATACAGAAGAAATGGGCAGGTAGGATTGTATAATGATAGGCGGTTGTTGAGGTATTCGAGGCCTATGTCATGGAGAGCTTTGTGTGCGTAGGTGAGGAGCCTGAACGTGATCCTCTTGCTGACGGGGAGCCAGTGCAGGTTTCACAGGTGGGCTGATGTGGATGTCGAGGATGAGTCGTGCGGAGGCGTTCTGTATGCGCTGAAGTCGTTTCTGAAGTTTGGCTGTGGTTCCAGCGTAGAGGGCGTTCCCGTAGTCCAGTCGGCTGGTGATGAGGGCCTGGGTGACCGTCTTTCTGGTTTCGGTGGGGATCCACCGGAGACATAACATCACTACCCCAGGAATATGAATCATCAAACCACATGATAACACAAGAAATAAAAAGAGTAGAGATAGACATAAACAGAAAATCTACTAGGAAGGTAGGAGAATTGAACTTCAACAACTTACAACAAATCCAAATATCCTTTGATCCGTTAAACATGACCACAACCAGATCGGAGAATTCTCTAAAAAGTCTGCTGCTCAACTGTCGATCTGCGGCGAAACATGCTTCGGACTTAGCTGACATCATCATCAATCAAGAAATAGACACAAACCTGGCTATCTGAATCCTCATCGCCAGTCATCGACCTTCTGGTACCACCGCAATACAACATATTAAGACTAGATAAGCAGATAAGAACTGGGGGAGGTATTGCCTGTATCTACAGGTCAAATTTAGAAGTTAGCCAATTTCAATCTGACCCCTTTGAATCATGCGAATACCTAGGGCTCAACATAAGATCGGCAAACAAACAGATCTGCAAGTTACATGCCCTATATCATCCACCAGGAAACAATATGATTTTCATTGACCAAATGATGGAAATCATCACTGCTAACGCCAACTCTGACATCAATAATATATTTTTAGGTGACTTCAATCTTCGTTGGAACGACAACAACGACAAACAGGTCAACGCCTTTAAAGAATTTTTAAAAGATCTGAAACTATCCCAAGCATGTCTTCAACCAACGCACTCAAAAGGAGCTACACTGGATTGGATTATCTCGAAGAGCAAGGACATCTCAATTCTCTCCAATGAACAGTGAGACTGGTCAGATCACCATGCCATAACCTTCCGAATACAATCACAGGAAAAAATAAAAACTACTCAAACTACCAAAATGAAATAATGGATCCGAGATACCAGAGACTCTAATATGGATCTGCTATCCGAAAGTTGCAAGACAAACCTGAACCCACCTGACAACTTGAAAAATGTGATCGACCTAACGAACCATTACAATACCAGATTAACGAAAATAGTCAATGACACCATTCCACTCAAATTAAAAAGAGTTACAGAAAAGAATAAAAATCCTTGGTTCAATGGAATGCTGAATGAAGAAAGACGTACCTTAGAGCGAGCAGAAAGAAAATGGAGACAACACCCATCCTCCCCTACACTGAAATCTCTCAGAAAAATCAGAAATGATTATAAGAAGTAGATCATCAACACAAAAAAGGAACTTATCAGAACTGAATTGGATAACGCCAAAAACAGACCACGTAAACTATTCGAAATCATAAAACAACAATCCAACAAACTAGCAAAATCTGTCCAAGAGGTCTCTAAAACACAACTAAGTTGCGATGAATTTTCAACCTTCTTCATTAACAAAGCCAATAAGTTGGGAGAAGAGCTTAAGACCGCTGCGGATAACATCAAAGACATCACGCCTACTCCGCCTTCCGTTCCAAACTATGAGAACAGGACAACCAAAAACAAGGCACAATGGAACACCTTCAAATTATGAATGAAATTGCTATAGCCCTGGCATCCACAAAACCCAATAACCATTTTAATGACCCTATACCATTGAAATGCCTGAAAGAAATCAGCCATAATATGATTCCAATATGGACAGACATTATAAATGCCTCACTCTCACAGGGATGCCTGCCAGAATGCTTGAAGACGGGACAAGTAATCCCGATCATTAAAAAACCCACAGTGGACCCAACAGATCCAAACAACTACCGCCCAGTAACCAACATCCTTTTTCTCGCAAAAACTCATAGAGAAATGTGTACAGAATCAACTGAGTAAACATATCGACAACTATTTTTACTTGATGACTGCTAATAGGGATTCAGAGCTAATCTTAGCACGGAAACAGCAATCCTTCACATTGTCGATGATGCACTGCAAGCTCTTGATCGAAATTAATCGTGTCTGCTCATCCTCCTAGACTTATCAGCAGCATTTGACACAGTAAACCATGAAAAATTACTGATCAGACTTCAAGAAAGGATGGGAATGTCTGGCACGGTATTGAAATCGTTTGAATCATTTCTAAAGAACAGAACACAGAGATTCCTAGTAAACCACACACTATCGCCTTCATGCCCAAACACACTTGGAGTCCCGCAAGGATCCACATTATCTCCTTCTCTGTTTAACTTATACATCGAACCTCTCACAGAAATTCTAAGGTATTCAAAAATATCCTATCACATGTATGCAGATGACACGCAACTGTACATCAAGATCGTTAGCCTGAAAGACATAACTACAATGAATGATGCCCTCAAAACATCGCTGAATTGGTTAACTAACAATCATCTCAAGCTCAATGCTAACAAAACCGAATTCTTACTCCTCTCACCACAAAAAAATCAATCCTTAGTCAAAGAATGGTCCAAAAGTATTACAGCATTAAATTGCATCCCAACTCTAGTTGACTCGGCGAAATCCCTCGGAATCACACTGGATGAGAACCTGGATATGAAAACCCACATTAATTCTATGACAAAAAATGCCTGTTTCCATTTGAACTATTTGAGAAAGATGAAATCTTTTTTAACAGAGACAGACCTGAAATTGGCGCAGCAATCGCTGGTCATATCTAGGATCGAATATGGCTGTACTACACTTGCTGGCCTACCAGAAATTTCAGCAGCACCCTTAAAAGCATGCCTCAATGCTGCGGCAAGTCTTATTACAGGATCGAGGAAATTCGACCACATCAAACCTCACCTGAAGGCCTTAAACTGGTTACCGTACGAGGCCAGAGTACAGATGAAAATGGCATGTATCACCCACAAAGCAATCCACCATAACACACCTAAATATCTCGCCCACAAAATAGAAATCACAGGAAAAAACAGACTTGTCAGGAGTGCCAATTATCTTCTCCTGACACCACCTATCTTTAAGAATAAAAAAACATACGAAAGGACTTTCTCAGGTGAAGCTCCCAAGATTTTGAACTCCCTTCCTGCAAACATTAGAATAATTAGAAATACAACAACATTCAAGAAAGAAATTAAGAATTTTTTTATGAGCAAATTCCTCCCATAATCAAGTTTTGCACAACTGAAGACTTGTCATGATCGTCAGACATTCATCTCAAGCTCATCTTAAGCTCAACGCTATATGTAAAATCTTTCTGTAACCTATACCTTATGATGTTAAGCGCTCTGATACCCATGGGTCATGTCCGCGCTATAGAAAACTGTTAATAAATAAATAAATCAATAAGATCTTTCGGAGCATGCGTAGGGTATTGAAGCATGAGGATGAGATGGCGTTGACTTGTTTGGTCATCGTGAGGGAGGAGTCCAGGATAAATCCCAGGTTGCGTGCGTGGTCAGTGGGTGTCAGTGCGGTGCCCAGTGCTGCGGGCCACCATGAGTCGTCCCAGGCGGATGGGGTTTGTCCGAGGATGAGGACCTCCTTCTTGTCTGAGTTCAGTTTCAGTCGACTGAGCTTCAGCCATTCCGCAACATCTTTCATTCCTTCCTGGAGGTTAGTCTTGGCGGTGGCTGGGTCTTTGGTGAGGGAGAGTATAAGTTGGGTGTCGTCGGCGTAGGAGATGATGTTGAGGTTGTGTTTGCGTGCGATGGCGGCGAGGGGGCTCATGTAGATGTTGAAGAGAGTTGGGCTGAGCAAGGAGCCTTGGGGTACGCCGCAGATAATCTTGGTGGCTGTGGAGCAGAACGGCAGGAGGCGGACTCTCTGGGTTCTCTTGGAGAGGAACGAGGTGATCCAGTCCAGGGCTCTTCCTTGGATCCCAGTGTTGTGGAGGCGGGTTGTTAGGGTGCAGTGGCAGACGGTATCAAAGGTGGCTGAGAGGTCTAGGAGGATGAGAGCGGTTGATTCCCCCTTGTCCATCAGGTTCCTGATGTCTTCGGTGGCTGCGATGAGAGCGGTCTCGGTGCTGTGGTTGGCTCAGAATCCGGACTGGGAAGGGTCGAGCGAGTTGTTTGCCTCGAGGAATGCTGTCAGCTGTTTGTTGACGGTCTTCTCGATGACTTTCGACGGGAAGGGAAAAAGAGAGATGGTGCGGAAGTTCTTGATGTCCTTAGGGTCTGCTGTGGGTTTTTTCAGAAGGGCGTTGATCTCTGCGTGCTTCCAGCTTTCAGGGAAGGTGGCTGATGTGAAGGAGTTGTTGATGATGTTCCGGAGGTGGGGTGCGATGATGGTGTCTGCTTTGTTGTAGATGTGATTGGGGCATGGGTCAGAGGGAGAGCCAGAGTGGATGGTGTTCATGATGTGGGTGTTGTCTTCTGTGCTGATCGGGGTCCAGACGTTGAGGGTGTTGGTGGGGGTCATTGGTTTGATGACTGGAGGCGGAGCCTGGGCATCATAGCTGTTGTGTATGTCTGCGATCTTGCGGTGGAAGAACGTGGCGAGGGAGTTGCAGAGGACTTGTGATGGTGTGATGTTGTTGCTGGCGCTGGGGTTGGAGAGCTCTTTTACGATGTTGAAGAGTTCCTTGCTGTTGTGGGTGTTGTTGTTCAGCCGCTCTTTGTATGATGTCCTTTTGGTGGTGCGGATCAGCTGGTGGTGTTTGCGAGTGGCATTCTTGAGGGCTGTCATGTTTTTTGTCGTCCGCTCGTGGCGCCAGATTTCTTCGAGAGTACGACAGGATTTCTTTGAGTCTTTGAGGGCGTTGGTGAACCATGTGGTTTTCCTGTTGCTGGTCTTGCCTGGGGGGGTCTTCAGTGAAGCTAGGTTGTCGGCGCAGTTGGTGATCCATTGTGCGAGATTGTGGGCTGCATCGTTGGTGTCAGAGGTGTCAGCTGGTGGGTTCTGGCTCAGTGATGTGGTGAGCTGGTCTGTGGTGACTTTGCTCCAGCATCTGCGGGGAATCTGTAGCGTGCGGTGGTGGGATGTTGATTTCGTGAAGGTTAAGTGGATGCAGCTGTGGTCCGTCCAGTGTAGTCCAGTGGAGTGGCTGAAGGAGACGTGGTTGCTAGCGGAGAAGATGGGGTCCAGCGTGTAGCCGGCGTAGTGGATGGGGGAGTTCACCAGTTGCTTGAGTTCGAGGTTGGCGAGGTTGTCGAGCAGGGAGGTGGTGTTGGTGTCGTTTTTATTCTCCAGGTGGAAGTTCAGGTCCCCTAGGAGGATGTATTCTGGCAAGGCGAGGGCATGCGGGCTGATGAAGTCGGCGATGCTTTCGCTGAATTGTGTGCGCGGGCCCGGGGGTCTATAGATGAGGTTTCCTTTGAGTGTGGTTTTGGGGTCGGTGTGGATCTGGAAGTGTTGGTGTTCGGCAGCGGAGAGTGTGTCTTCGGTGTTGGTCGTGACACTGATGGTGTTCTTTTAGATGATGGTGATTCCTCCTCCGGTTTGGTTGATGCGGTCCTTCCGAGTGATCTTGTAGCCGTCCGGGATGGCTGTGGCGATGTCAGGGGCCGAGGAGGTGTTCATCCAGGTTTCCATGAGGAAGGCGACGTCATGTGCTGTTGTGTCGAGGAGGTCCCAGAGTTCGACGGCGTGCTTGTGGACGGAGCGGGTGTTGAGGAGGATGCAATTGAGGTTGTTGACGTTAGGTCCGGCGGGAGTTGTGCAGGTTCAGAGGCAGGTGAATCTGCGAGCTAGGCAGGTGATGGGTCCGTGTGTGCGTTTCGGGGTGGCTCGGTGGCAGGCGTGTGGTAGTCCGGGGTTAAGTGCTTTGAGGGTACAAGAGTAAAAAGAAGACACACAAAACCTTCTAGAAACCGCAAACAAAAACTGCAAGATTTTGCTCATGACACCCTAACAAAATACCGACACCGTGCCTCCAATATGCAGATGACATTGTATCGATATCACAAAGACCAGTTGGCCTGCACAAATTGATCACTGGACTAGGAGCCTACTCTACTTTAAATCATCTTACGATCAATCATCAAAAGACAAAAGTCATGTGTTTTTCCAAACATAATAAAACATTGAACAGGCACTCCTTTTCCTTGAAAGTGGGCGAACAATCACTGGCCCATAATACTTCCTATAAATATCTAGGCTTCTTGCTTGACGGCAAACTCAATTTTAAGCTACATGTGGAACAAGGACGCACAAAAGCAAAACCACTGTTATTTGCCTTTAAAATCCTGAAGAAATAGCTTGTAGGTTGCTCTACCTGTCATCTGCTAAAAGTGATCTCCACAGAATTTCTGCTTGCATCTCGTGTGGCTCAGAAATCATGAATACTAAAGATGCTACAATAATGGTATGGGTATGCTCAGACCTGAGTCCCATTCTCTCCACACTACTGGAGTCAAGCTATCCTGGCTGAAGACGGCTGACAGCCAGAAACCGGTCCTAGGATGCTTGATTCTGGTCCAGGAAAGACATGGCTTGGCAGTTCGGGCTTGACTGTTCCCATGAGGCACAGGGTCAAGGCTGATTTGCATATGGCCATGTCTGAACTGGGGTGGTGTGGAGTGCAAAAAAAACGATTGATTTAGGCCCAGATCTCTGTACTGGGGTGAATGTATGACATTGTTCTGCATTCTGTCCATCAATTGTTGTTTTTGCATTTGTCACCCCGACTGGGATGGGTCTGCTCAGATGTGAGTCCCATGCTCTCCACACCACTGGAGTCAAGCTATCCTGGCTGAAGACGGCTGATAGCCAGAAACCGGTCCTAGGATGCTTGATTCTGGTCAAGGAAAGCCAGGGTTGGCCAGTTCGGGCTGGACTGTTCCCATGAGGCACAGGGTCAAGGCTGATTTGCATATGGCCATGTCTGAACTAGGGTGGTGTGGAGTGGAAAAAAACGATGGATTTAGGCCCAGATCTCTGTACTGAGGTGAATTTATGACCTTGTTCTGCATTCTGTCCATCAATTGTTGTTTTTACAATATTAAATACAGCACAATCTATATACTTCACAGGAACAAATCAGTTTAGAATTTGGACAAAAAATTCAGGTCATGGCCAGACAAGGCTCCTTAGTAAAGTATTATTGGAGGATGAGGGAGTCAGAAGACAACACCCTAGCCCACCGCTGTTGGGTTGACATTGAAAATCAAGGAAGACTAGCTAATTCAACCATGACAATCCTGAAGGAATCATTGTCGGCATTACAGCTACAGGAGGCTTGGTTAACACCAGTAACATATTCTGGTCTCAGAAGCGTCATGTACACCGCAATCAAGCAGATCTCCTTGTTAACTGATAAAATAAACTTTGCAAAAAAACATCACGCTTGGGCTGTGATACAGGCCTACCAGAGGATAAAGCCGCAACAGTATCTGATTGAACACCTCTCCTACCACAAAAAGCATTACCTGATGTTGCTAAGGATGGGATCATTCCCCTCAAAGGATTCGACCCCCAAATGGAAATTTACATGGCCATCTAAGGGATGTATGACGTTACAACGCATGCTTTTACCACGCATGCTGTTACAACATCAGTTTTACAACGCAAACCTTTACAACGCATAGTGCTTTGGGGTGCTGGATAGTGATAGTTTAATTTACTATTCCAACTCCAGTCCCCGTGGACACTAGGGAAGGTGTTGGATAGTAAATTAAATCTATTCCCTATCCTAGAGCGCCCCCCAGCGCAATGCGTTGTAATGGTTTTCGTTGTAAAACCTGCGTTGTAATAGCACTGCGTTGTAAAAGTTTCGTTGTAAAGGATTTTTCCCCCATCTAAGGAATGCCGCCTCTGTTGTCAAGGGGAGGAGTCACTATTACGCTTACTATGCACATGCCCTTTTTTACTGAAAACCAGTAACTCCCTTCTTCTGGAGTTTTTTTAGGAATGAACAAATAAAAACTTGCAGAACTGCAGTCAACAGGTGTCTTGGAGGGCTTTCAATTCCCCTCTCCTGTAGTGCCATAAAACTCTGGAAAATAGCAGCAAAGGAATCGGAAAAAATTGATTTAAGCCAAGTAGCTTACAAATAACCTATTGCCTGGCATTTCTTAAAATGTATTGTATTACTTGTCAGCTTTTTAACTGTGGTCACGACCCTAAGGTCATTTTTTTCTTCTTTCTCATTTTAAAAACAAATTAATAAATACAAATGCTCATTTAATGTATTGTGTTTTATGATGGTTTGCATCCTTTTACGATTTTTAACGAATCAATAAAAGTATATTTGACTGACCGATGGACCGATGGATGTCAGTTGTATACCCCAAACCATCCACATACAGAAGAAATGGGCCAATAACAAAATTAAGGCAAGGATTCTCAGAGGTATTTTTAACTGTAGAACTTCATATCACACTTACCCACCATCACCAACTCCGCTGTAATCAAGCGTCGTAGCACAACCGGGGGGCATTCGGCCTCTCAGTTGGGACCCCAATGATGAAGCATGACACCAACTAGGTTGGTGTGTGAGGGGTCCAATGGGTCCTAGCTCATGCCACAAACAGTGACTACAAGGAATTACATGCACATAGTGGGCCTGTCCACATTGTTTAAGTACTGTCAGTTGCATACCCCAAACCATCCTATATACAGAAGAAATGGGTTCTGGATTCTACGTAAGTCTTACACTCAATGGGAAAAACATGACAGCCTTATTGGATTCGGGTTGTAGGCAGTCCGTCGTACAGAACACACTGGTGAAAGACTTTCAGATCTGCCCGGAGAAAAAGATACCCATCCGCTGCGTTCATGAGACATCAGAACATATCCATTAGCCGAAATCCCCATCAAGTTACCCAATGACAGTACTCTACTAGGTAGGGTGGGAGTATTGGACAATCTACTCAAACGACTCATTTTGGGCACAGACAATCCTGAATTCATCTTGTTGCTCAAAAGCACACTGAGAGAGACTCCTACACCCCCTTGTACGCTGCTCATACAGGCCCTTGGCTTTCGGACCGGTCGTTTCAGTATGCTCAATTCCAATAACCCACCCTACAGAATGCGTGGCAACAATCAAAGGAACCCAGTGTTACTGTCCTCATTGATTATCAAAAACAATTTACTATACCGGATAGGAAAACAAGACGATCTCCCACAGTTAGTGGTTCCCCGGAGATTTCGCGATCAAATATTATTTTTTGCCCATTCACACCTTCTAGTAGGTCACAGTGGGCCTGAACTAACAACCCAGACTGTGTTGAGATATTTTTATTGGCCTGGGGTATTCGCCAATGTAGATAAATACTGCATCTCGCCAGGCCACAGTCATGGTGCCATGGACATTGGTGATCACATAAAGCTGAGGGGCTAAGTCTGTATCATCCTTGTGATAAGTACTCGACTTGGCAAGTACCAAATCGCCTGTTTAAACGGCTCCCTCAAGCAGTTTGAGCTGACGAGCTCGCGGAGAGGCACCTGCGCGACTGGAGTGGTACTGTGACCCGAGAATACTTTGGCAGCATGCTCAGCAACCCCATACATTCGAATTGCCTAACCTCTACTGATGACGGATAACAATACAGAAACACGTGTCTAGAGATGGCCAGCACTAATCTGCACCTACCTGGAGAAACACTCGAGAGACTTTGCAAGTACATACACCTGGCAAACTGCATTCACCCTGATGCCTAGGGGCGAACCTGCTGGGAGGTGAAGCAGCGTGATCCCACATTTGTTTCTTGTTGGAGCTTCGACAACTTGGCTGCATGGTGATGGTCAGAATTTTATAAAATGTTGACATCCTCATCTGTTTGTTGAATTTGACATGATATTCATGAGTTTGGACCCTCCATACAGTAGGGTGGATGTCCACAAAGGCAGCAGAAGAGGAAGAAAAAAGACAATGCAAGTGGAGACGGTTCATCGTTGAAAAAGATTTCAAGGTTTCTAACTGATTTATTGGGTTGAGAGAGAGGAACTAGACAGAGTCTATAGCTTTGCTGCTATTCAGACATAGCCAATTGTTTGTCAATCATTTCTGTATGTGTTGGAGGCAATGATGCAGTTACCTTTTTTCTAGTTATTTTAGGATTTTAATGTGTATTATGGTATTGTCAGCATGGTGGTAGCTACTGCTGGTGTTGTCGAGCATAGAAGTGAGTGGAGCCTTTGTCAGTGAAGAGAGTTGGTCCGAGAGATGAGCCCTCAGAAACATCACTGATCATTGCAGTTAGTTAAATGTGATCTGAGCCACTGGAGTCGAACACATGTGAGCCCAAAAGAGGTCTAAAGTTGAGAAGAGAGAATGATATGGTTGTGTTTATATAAAGCTACGAAAAAGACTAGGAGGATCAATATGCAGCATTTACTGTAGTCCCTGGCAGAGGAATGCTTACCTGAGGTTCAATAGGATAGTTTTAATAATTATTTGGTGCCTGATGACTGGCTAGAAGTCACTAAGAAACTTCCATGATTTAGTAATACTCGTATATGCCAGAAATCACTCTATATTTGGCAAGGACATTCAGGTCACTGACAGGTGGCTTTACAAGAGGTGTAATTATAATAGCATGTATGTCTCGAATGTTTCCTAGCAACAGTGATGTTTTGACAAATATGGTGATGACTGTCGCTGAGGCATATTGGTCATTTTTAATGGTTTTGGCACTGCAGGCTTTTGAACAGGTGGTAACAGGTTTTAGTTTGTTGATGATGTTATTCACAAATGCTTTCAACTAGTGTGGCAAAGGAATCCCAGAAGGAGCTTCGGTCTGCAAGGACAATGATCTCATTCTGGGGAATATGGGACATTTATATTAGCGAGCATATTAATGATCTTGCCATTGGAAAACTTCACGTCAAATATGTAAAACCAGGATCTGATATATATTTCTGTCTCCAAACGTCCCTCAGAACATGGGTGGAGCCTAGATCCAGCAGGGGCCGAAGAGCCTTAGATGTACGACCTTTATACTTTCTAGGGCCCGTGTCTACCGAATCCACATTCAAATTGATATAGAAATCCCCACACATGATGAGCGGGAGTGGCCACAAGGATAACTCAGAGTTTAACCGCACAAACACCGCTGGGTCATCTAAGACTGACCCATATACTGAACAAAGTGTAAAACCCTCTTTGGGGAACTGACACTGAGCGATGACCCAGCATCCATATTTGTCTCCCCAAACCCTTGGGAACATGCCTCCGCCTTTCCAAGCCAAAATTGCCACCCCCATTTACGTGCTCCTTGAAAAGTACTGCTTACCACTTGGTGTGTCTTTTGCACACATATGATGTCTGCCTTGAGATAAAACATATCAAGTGCTACCCTACCCCTTTTCATGAGGTCATTTAACACACAAATGTTAATAGTTGCAATTAACAAATTACGCATTCATAATGTGTGAAAAGCCAATTGTCAACCCCTTGTGTATGACTGTCCCTGTCTACTTTGATGACCTCCCCTGCCCCTACCCCACCCCACCCCTCCCCCAACCCACTCTACAGCACCCACCCCCTGACCACCCCCACCATAAACGAGCAAATAGGTCAGATCTGACTGTGTTGATGCTGCCCACTCCACCTTCTCCAAAGTGCCCACACGCTCCAACCATCATTGTGTGTGCTCTCATGAACAGTAAGGTGACTTTTCAGACTAAAGGTTTTCTGGCATTCAGAGCACTGATGAGGTTTTCCCCAGTGTGAGTTCTCTCGTGTAAAGTTAGACTGAGTTTATAACTGAAGCATTTCTGGCACTCAAGGCACTGATAAGGTTTTTCCCCAGTGTGAGTTCTCTGATGAAGAATAAGACAGGTTTTATAACTGAACTTTTTTAGGCATTCAGTGCACTGATAAGGTTTTTTTCCCAGTACGTGTTTGTTCATGGTGAGTGAGACTAACTATTTCACTAAAGTTTTTGTGACATTTAGAGCACTTATATGGTTTCACATTCAGAGCACTGATGAAGTTTTTCCCCAGTGTGAATATTCTCATGCCGACTGACACTGGATCAACTACTAAAGCTCTTCTCACATTCAGAGCATGTATGAGACTTGTTTTTGGTGCTAATATCTCCAAGTTCGGTTTTGTCTTGTATACATTCCATTATGAGATAAGATTTCTTTCTGAAGTTAATATCTCCAAGTTGGATTTTTCTAGCAGACACGCCATAAGAAAAGACTAAATCTTATTCAGCAGGTGTTTAGCATAACCCACTCAAATGTGCTGCACTTATTCAACTTAACCCGTGGACATTTATTTAGCCAAAGATCAATTCTCTGTGGAATTCACAATTTATAACCTCTGTAGGAAACCTAATTCACCCTACAACCTTAACATCAGAAGCCCCTGATACTTATGGGGAAGCCTCTCATGGGATTATTGCATCTTTATTACATCCATGTGGATTCTCTCACCCTTTTCTCATACATATTTATTTATGAGTTAATAAAGCACTGATTAGGTATTTGGTTAGTGTTCAGTATTTGAAAGCTAGGTACATATTCACATAATGTATTGGCATGAACATTCAGAATACTCTTGTGTATCAGTAGCAGCACATTGTTTCTTTTCACCCTTCTAACGGAGGTCTTCTATGTCTGTATATAAGACTACAATGAGGATATTAAGGATTTTACAGGTCTTGCCCTGTAACAAATGCCTGAGGTCACTACTAATGGGTAAGAATGGTAGTGGACATGTGGACCCGGACTACAAGCAATAGGTCATTGGTCACAGAGGTGCATTTATTTTCCCTCATTCTCCTTCCCTTGGTCCCAGATTGCAAGTTCTTAACTAGCAGATATCTTCGTCCTAACCTGGTCTTTTAAGCAGCTTCATTAACACTGTATAAGTGATGAACAGATATGTGTTTTTGATTTAAAGACAATTCACTGGATATGATGCTCAAGTATACCTTTAGCAGAGGTCTGTTAAAAACTCTTCAAGTCCCACTTGTTCTGTGTGTATTATCTTCTCTTGGATCGGATATAACTTTAGACTGATGCTTATCCTCTCTGGTTCAGACAGATGGTTTCTTGCCCTGGGTTAGCATCTCCAAGGCATTCTTCATATACCATTAGAGCAGCAGGAAATCTATTTAGAAAAACTGCTTTCACATTCTTTATTTTACTCTAATCCAAGTTCCTCACCACATCTTTTTTCCTAGATACTTTTCTCTTGTTGGAGCTCTGAAGCAACTTTACTTTTTTAGTATCGGTCCTTTAATAGTCTTCAATTATTTGCTTATTACTGATCACCATTTTGTCTTCTACGCCAACATTTCAATCACCTGTGGATTTAAAACCAGAGATTGTTAAAGAATGGAAACTGGCACAAAGGAATAACATTTATTAGCTAATACAGACAGTCTGAGCTCATTTTGAGAGATGGATGAGAGGACTCCAGGCATTTTCGAGAGAGAAAGCTTGAGAACAATGGAACACTAGTTGAGGAGGTCGAAAGATGGGAATTCTGATGAACAGTTTTGTGCAGATCAGTAATCATCAGTAAGCTATTCAAGTGTCTGATCAAAACTTCCTACCACTCACTGTGCGGTATACCTCTTCGCACAACTCACCAAACCAGACAAGCAATATCTCAAAGAACAAGCACGCACACCCTTATAAGAGCCTCCTCTTCCCAGCACCACAAACATTTTTACTTCTACCGGGCAAGCATGTGTTAACAACTTAAAGTCGACAATAGGCAAGACAAGAATTATGGAATATCATGGCCAACCTTAAGCTGGGAGTTGAAATAACTACGGCTCAGGAAACTAGGAGACCGCATAGATCTCCAACCACCACAAACACACAGTATCAAGCACACCTAGATGGATCTCTATGCCTTTGCCAAACACAACAATACGCCTCAACAGGACTACAAACCAGATGTTAGAGGTGGACATTGATGACCTTTGCCAATCTTACATAACATACCCTCACACAGAAACAACTTATAAAATACACACTATAGCTATAAATACTTCTCTGGCGCAACGAGTCATAGCTTGTACTAAAAACCTCTGAAAAGTAAGACAGATCACCTTCATCACAGGTAATCAAGACAGAAAAAAAGAGAGCCTAAAAAGACACTGAAAAGCTTACTGCACAACTGCAATCAGCAGCTAAATATGCCAAAGACATAGCTGACCCCATACCGTCACATAATCTAGACCAGGGGTGTGAAATTAAAAAAAATATCTACTTGTCTATGGGGCAGGTTGCTTCATTAATCGACTTGTCCTGTAACAAAATCCTCTTGTCCCTTTAGTGCCATGTAGTGTGGTGACAAATTATGGCAGCAATCTCTTTATACAAGAGCTCCGATATAGCCTCTCTGATTATGCCAGGGCTCATACCAGAGTAGTGTTTGAATACTTGTGGTCCCCTTATGTTGCCACGTTTCTGCAGATCTACATACTGGGGCTGAAGGTAGTGGTAAACAATAGTTCTAGGGTTAGAATGCCCTTTTTAGTCTGTGCAAACCTACTAACTTGCATATTTTAAGGGTTTTCAACAACTCTTCTCTGATCTTTTCCCATACTGAGAAATGTTGGAAATTTACTCCTTACAATGGCAGCCGTAAACCTTCCAGAGTTGGGTGGAAAAAGTGGTTGGATAGAAAGTGAACTTGCAAACACTCAGATGTTCGCATGAGCAAAGATACACATGCATATTTGCTCATGACAAAATGCAGTTCACAAGTATTTTCTAAGGGTACTATTTTTTGTCCTACTTATGTAAATTCTTGGGAATTCACAAAAGCTGTATAGCTGCCCTTAATGCAAAGGACATAGACTTCCTTTAATAATTGAGCCCCTAATTTGGTCTGGCGTTGACCATGACGCTTTGCGTTTATTAAAATGTTGTCTCTCTCTCTCTGTATAGGCTGGCTTCACTTTGAGTGACAGCATTCTGCTTTCACAAGGAACATATCAGCACACAGTATTTTGCTCAATGCCAGTAACTACAGTGGCAGTGTATGGTATTTGAGACCAAAAACAATTGTTGCTTTTGCTAAAGTTTGTTATAATGGTGAGGGGCCCGGCAGCTCCCACACCAATAAGGTTTTACATAAACCATGCCAAAACAATTCGCACATTGACAAAACTAAAAAGCTGACCAGGAATTTCAGACCTACTAGCTTTGCCGATGCTTGTTTATTTTTGTTCCCATAATCTTACGGAAACTGGTTACACTGATTTCCCAGAATGAATAGTTTGGGGAAATACTAGTAACACGTTACTAAATGATGCTGCAGCTGCAAAGAAACGGTACCCGAAATGTTACAGTAGTATAGCTAAATGTTATTTTTCTGCTTTTATTTTTTTAATGAAGATTTTATTTTGAAAGCAAATGTAGGACTTGTCCTTTTTGGTTGAAGTTCCCTAAACTTTGCTTTCCCCTTAGACCGTTTTCCTGACATGGAGTTGCCAATTTAGATGCTTTGTATACTTTGCTACTGCTGATCAGTGTCAAAGTACAATTGTTCCCTGTGTAAAGTGTAATGGTAATTGGTTGGCCATGATTGGAATGTTTGCCTTACTAGTAAAGTCCCTAGTGATGTGCACTGTGTGTGCCAGGGCTAGTAATGCAAAGGTGCGCGGAAAAGGGAACTCAGGCTGGCAGTGTAGGGCCTGCGCACAGTTTGCTAAGTTAGCATGTTGTACAGACAAGTGCAACCACTTGTCAGGCCTCATTTTCCCTTTTGCGTACACAGCGGGCACCCCTGTGGTAGGTTCCAAGTAACCCCTGGGCAGGGTGTAGTGTAAGTAAAAGGCAGGACATATACTGAGGTGTGTGCTATGTCCTGACAGGGAAAAACACTCCATTTCATTTTCCACTGCTGAAAGGCCATCCTGCCCATAGGACAGAATGGGGGAGGCTGGGTATTGTGTTTGTTAGCCTAGTTTCCCATAAGTTTAAAATGGAGAGGTGAAGTGTAGTATGTACGAACTCACAGTGTCATAACACATCTTTCTATGAAAGTGGTTTTGTCTGTGTGTTCAGAAGCCCCTCTTTTAGAAAGTGGCTGAGTTTTGTGCGCAAAGCGCAATTGAGTGACTCCCATATGTGATCCTGATGTGAATGCCCTCTTGCCTCTACAGTACCCGCCCTGCATGGCTCTTCCTAATATCGTCATGGAAAACTAATTGAGTACAATGGCAGTCGCCAGCTTTACTTAAAGCTTCCCAGCTGACGGTAGGCTTTTTTCTTTTCCATTCACCGACTGTTCACAGTATGTTGGAGCCAGCAATCTAATGGCTCTTTCGCTCTTTCAGGTGGCCCCCGCACTCACTGCGACTACATAACGAAAAGCCCATTCCTGCACTTTCTAACACAATGTGCTCTTTTTCGAATTCATTTCAACGCCTACACTGGTAGGTTCATTATAAACAACGAGGTGTCACTTAAATAGGGCCTAGTGTCTACCATTTCATAAATTAAATTTGGTTACCCTCTTTCACCCCACAGACAGATTCATTGCGCCCTGATGAGATTCAGGGAAACCACTACCTGGAATCGAAATGCGTCGGCCAGTTAGCAAAGAATTATTGTGATCTGTTCCCTCACACCAGCTCTTGTTGGTTGTAAAAAGAGTTACAAACTGTAATTGCTTCATTGCTAATTTCTTTCCCTTTCTCTTACCTTCTCTGGGCACTAAACCCATTTCCCATTTTGTGTAAATTCACTGTTTTATACTGCACATGCTTAAATTATTCTGTTTGATTTTTGAAATTATTTTGTCATTTATGCTTGAATGACTTTCCATTAGACCACAATTCATTTGCTTAATGACTAGCCCATTAATTTTGGTGTAAATATGTATTGCTGATAACTGTCTTTGTGTGTTTTCTCATTCATGATTTTTCGACAAACTTTGATTAATTGATAAAAAAAGTTGGTATAAATAAAAATACCCAGTTGATTACGACAACTTGCGTGGTTAACTCTCCTTAAGTGTGGATTCTAATGTAGGTGGTGAGGCACTCTTTTGTGTGTTTGTTTAAAGAAGGCCCTGCCTCCTCACCTGTCCATCCGGGCCTGGCTCCCTCCTTGTTTTCTAGTAAAGTGCGGGTTTTCACTCGTGAGAGTCTAAGGACACCCTTGTCGTGTTCTTTAACTTAACGGACCAATCCTTGGGAAACTTCTCATTTTCCCTCCACAATGGCAGACAAAGACACGGTATCTTTTAGCGAAAACCATATCCAGAACCTTATAGACACTTCTCCCTTCTCCAATGTGACACTCAGTACTACTGCTAAACAGCAAAACGAATCAGATAGGCTGATAAGATTACAGAAAAAGCATGTACGAACAGAACTACACGGGCATTTTCTCCTTAGGCACCTCAAGGGTGGGACCATTCCTTGGGGCCTACAGGTCAAAAATGTCCCTGTTATATTCATTGAGGACACAGAGTACAAAAAAGGCTTTAGCTTTATAAATACAAAATGCAGCCGGGACCTCATGGTTCATACCATACAAACCGCTCAAAGATTATGTATACAAGAGGAAAAAGAAATTGAGGAATTAATCGAGGCAATCAAGAGCAGTCCGGTTGTGGCGGACGCCAAGGCACTATTGGAAAAAATAGACAAAGAAATTAGAACTTTCAAAGACAACACCATTAACGATAAAACTTTCAAATATGAGAGGGACAGCAAGTCATTCAAAATTGAGCAGGTGTATCCTTTTCTGAAAGAGGATTATTAAACCCAACAAGAGTCCCGTAGGGCTTTATCTACATATCAAGGACGATTGAGAAACCGCTTCACAACGTTCTCGGAAACTTCTTCATCTGACTCATCTGGATCAGACAACCGTAACCCCACAAAAAAGCAGGTGTCTTTTTTAGAGCAGGGCCAACAGCCAAAATCCCGCTACAAACCACCATGGGAGATGCGAACCAGGAATCGCTCTTACAAGTCATAGACAGCACGAGCACTGTAGTCAATTTATCTGCGAGAACGTTAACATCAGACGAGCTTTCTGTCTTAAATCTAGGACTTAAGTTTGTCCCATGTAAAAAGACTGACTACACAAGATTAAAGCTAGAAGCGATTGAATTTTGTCGCAAAATTCGTCTAAAAACTTTTTTTCTGGAACCATCCGCCACTACCCAATACCGAAGTAACGGGTCTTAGAAACAAGTCCAATTTTGTTCCTTATCAAAACATCCTCAAAGAGGTCCTTGCGTTTGAGCAGGTCTTATTGGTCTTATCAGATTCTGTATTCAACCCCTGAGGCGGAAGCCGGTGAAGCTCAGCACTTCCTTGTGCAAAACTGTTTACAACGTGAGTATGGCCGGGATGCCTGTCACCCCCTCCCAACACAATCCCCAAGGATGGGAAGACGGACACAGTTCTTGAACTTTTGGAAGGCGGGAGGGAGTTACCCTCCCGGCCGTATTTATTAAAATATGAAACAAAATTAAAACATTAAAATAACAGTTTCATATCATGTACAATTTTCATTTATGACATTACGATGCAGACACGCGTATTGGCTAACCTTAACAAATCTCTAATACAAAGGTTCTCCTAGCCGAGTCTAGACATCCTGTAAATGCATACTTTCTAAATAAAAATTGTACATCCTAACATTACGGGCCAACGGCAAGGTCGTGACCGGTGTCAGATCCCTACTCCAGAACTCCCCCCTCACTTGTGAGGGGCGGGCGCACAGAGGACTATACCTCTGTGCCAACTTCCAATTTCCCTTGTCTTAGCGGGGGCCCCTTATTTAACTCGACGCCATCTTAGTGGTCGTCCGAGGACTCGTGTGAGGTGTCTCAAACTCAAAAACTACCGCCCCATCTCGCTTCTTCCATTCCCGGCCAAAGTCATTGAGAAAGCTGTCAACAACCAGCTCGCCGCCTTCCTCGAAGCCAACAAATCACTCGACCCCTCACAATCTGGCTTCCGAGCCAAACACAGCACTGAGACCGCCCTCATCGCAGCAACAGACGACATTCGAACTCTCCTGGACAATGGAGACACAGTCGCCCTCATCCTCCTCGACCTCTCTGCAGCCTTCGACACAGTCTGCCACAGCACCCTTTTACAACGCCTCAGAAACATCGGAATCCAAGGAAAGGCACTGGAATGGATCACCTCGTTCCTCACCGGAAGAACCCAGAGAGTCCGCCTCCCACCATTCAAGTCTGAGGCCTCTGAAATCATCTGCGGCGTACCACAAGGATCCTCACTCAGTCCCACCCTTTTCAACGTATACATGAGCCCCCTCGCGGCCATCGCCCGCCAACACAACCTCAACATCATCTCTTACGCAGATGACACTCAACTGATCCTATCTCTCACCAAGGACCCCAGCACCGCTAAAACTAACCTACACGAAGGAATGAAAGAAGTCGCCGAATGGATGAAACAAAGCCGTCTGAAACTGAACTCAAACAAAACAGAAGTCCTCATCTTAGGCAAATCCCCCTCTGCATGGGACGACTCATGGTGGCCGGAAGCTCTCGGAAATGCACCCATCCCAACAGACCACGCACGGAACCTTGGCGTCATCCTTGATTCTTCACTCTCAATGAACAGACAAGTCAGCGCCGTATCCTCTTCCTGCTTTAACATTCTTCGCATGCTCAGAAAAACATTTCGCTGGATCCCCTCCGAAACAAGGAAAACAGTCACCCACGCTCTAGTCACGAGCCGACTGGACTACGGAAACACCCTCTACGCAGGTACCACCGCCAAACTCCAGAAGAAACTACAACGAATCCAAAACGCCTCAGCCAGGCTCATATTAGACATCCCACGCAACGAACACATCTCTGGTCACCTTAAAGACCTCCACTGGCTACCCGTCAATAAGAGGATCACTTTCCGACTGCTTACCCACGCACACAAATCACTCTACGACATCGGACCAGATTGCCTCAACTCTCGACTGTCCTTCTACACCCCCTCCCGCCAACTTCGCTCTTCCAGCCAAGCCTTCGCCACTGTTCCTCGCATCAACAAGACCACCATGGGAGGCAGATCCTTCTCATACCTGGCTGCCAAAACATGGAACTCACTCCCCGCTTACCTTCGCCTCACCCAGAACCACCTTGCGTTCAGAAAGCAGCTTAAAACGTGGATTTTTGACAAATAATCCACCCCCCCTTCCTAAGCGCCTTGAAACCCTCTGGGTATGTAGTGCGCTATATAAATGTTTTGACTTGACTTGACTTGACTAGAAGGTAGCGTAGACCCCCCTCCCACCCCACACTGCTTACCACATCCGCCGTCGCGGATGTCCTGGCCCGAGTAATTCGTAGGAGGGGCACGTAGACGCCTCCTCCCCTGGGAGGGGCCTATGACCGCCTTCCCTTTAGGCGGCCCCATACTTCGAGGGTGCCGCCTCCCCGTGTGAGGGGCCAATGGCCGCCTCCCCCCGGGCGCTCCCATCCATAATGGGTGGCGCCCCACCTCTAGGGATCTTGAAATTACTGCTCACCGATCATGACCTTACCGCCCGACCTAAATAAATACGACGTTTTGAACCTAATGAAGAGCGGAAAAGCAGTTAAACTGGACATTTGCGATATAACCTTTATCTACACATGTAACACATCTTTAAACTAGACTGTGATACTCCGCTTAATTTGAGTGAGAAAACATGCTATGAAGCAAATCATTTTATTGCATCAAAAAACAATCCAAACTTTATTACACATAAAAACCTGGAAAAAAGAGATATTGTCACCGCAAATCAACTGAATTGCAATACTAATCGTTGCCATAAGGGGCTGGTGGGTGGGTCAAAATTGGCTCCTTGTTCCGTCGAGGTCTCACGTGCAACGAGGAGGTGCAGCTTCCAAGCACAGGAACAAGAGGATGCTTCCTTGGATTGTTGCTCCTTTTATTCTTCTTCTGGAGGGCGTGTACCCTCCTCCGGTCTGCCTACAGTGCGTGGCCAACGGTGTAGGTGTCTAGGACAACCCCTCTTGGGCGGGAAAAAGGCGCGCCCCGGCTACGCCGCTTCGGGCATACCAGCCGAGACACGCCTCCCGCCCAAAATGGTTTCCCGGGGGGATCCGGGCCCCCTACCATACGTTCGGGGGGACCGAGTGGTCGCCCCTTTCCATATGGCCGGGATGCCTGTCACCCCCTCCCAACACAATCCCCAAGGATGGGAAGACGGACACAGTTCTTGAACTTTTGGAAGGCGGGAGGGAGTTACCCTCCCGGCCGTATTTATTAAAATATGAAACAAAATTAAAACATTAAAATAACAGTTTCATATCATGTACAATTTTCATTTATGACATTACGATGCAGACACACGTATTGGCTAACCTCAACAAATCTCTAATACAAAGGTTCTCCTAGCCGAGTCTAGACATCCTGTAAATGCATACTTTCTAAATAAAAATTGTACATCCTAACATTACGGGCCAACGGCAAGGTCGTAACCGGTGTCAGATCCCTACTCCAGAACTCCCCCCTCACTTGTGAGGGGCGGGCGCACAGAGGACTGTACCTCTGTGCCAACTTCCAATTTCCCTTGTCTTAGCGGGGGCCCCTTATTTAACTCGACGCCATCTTAGTGGTCGTCCGAGGACTCGTGTGAGGTGTCTAGAAGGTAGCGTAGACCCCCCTCCCACCCCACACTGCTTACCACATCCGCCGTCGCGGATGTCCTGGCCCGGGTAATTCGTAGGAGGGGCACGTAGCCGCCTCCTTCCCTGGGAGGGGCCTATGACCGCCTTCCCTTTAGGCGGCCCCATACTTCGAGGGTGCCGCCTCCCCGTGTGAGGGGCCAATGGCCGCCTCCCCCCGGGCGCTCCCATCCATAATGGGTGGCGCCCCACCTCTAGGGATCTTGAAATTACTGCTCACCGATCATGACCTTACCGCCACAGGCCGGATAGTTGACCGGCTATCCGGACCCCCCACAAACTCCTACTAAAGGTCATGGATTTACAAACCCCTTAACCAAGCTAGGAAGTCTCCTATGAGTAAGACATTCCCCTCCCGGGACAAATGGACACCATCTTCGAGATATAAGTGGTCCCCTCGGATACATCCATGTGGAATACAATGCAACTGTCCTGAGCGAAACAACCTACTAAGTTTGTTATTGACTTTCTTCACTGAATAATTCAAAGCGGTCACAGAGAGGGCCCCCCGCCACACCTTCCTGGGGATCATGTGTGACCATGCTATCGTGCACCCTGGGACCCTTCTTGCCAACCAACTAACAGTGGATAGAATTCGCTCGAGTAGTACTCGTCGACCAATGGTCACCAAATCATTGCCTCCCAGGTGTACTATGATTACAGACGGCGGTGACCTCGTCCGCCCTAACAGTCCCTCAATAAAACATTGAAAATGGTCAATACAGAGCCCGCCCCTTCCGTGGAAGGTCACCCTGTACCCGTATTCCCCAGCGACGTGAATCATGTCACCTGCTTTGAATACGTCCCCGGCACGCCTCACGTATGAGTGGCCAACGACCCACACCACTCTTTCCTCAGCCGGTGATCTTTGACCGCTGGTCCCCAGGGGTCGGGTCAACTGCACAGTCCGCCCCGCATAGCCTGCCCGCGAAACTGTAAACCAAACAGAAGACAAGAAGCGTGAGTGCATGACATTGGCTTCACAACATGTGCAACCGCATATACCTTTTATAACAGTTCGAGGACCAACGTCCCAATTGTTTCACCTTTTCAACACTCAGACCCCTGGCTGTAGCCTCTGTAGCAGCCCCTATCCGAAAGGAATGGGTCCCAAAATCGCTCGGGTCCAAGCCCGCTGCCGCGATTGCCATTGTTAACACCCACTGAAACTGAAACTTAGTCAGTGGGGTGGCGTCGTTGTGTCTCAGCAGGCTTCCCCCCCATGATACCGCCCTTTGCGCTAAATATTCCTCAACGCATTTCACTGGGCACATGGGGGACTCTCGCACGCGCTGGACAACAACTGTCCCCGATAGCTCCCTGATCGGTTTTGGACCTGGCTATTGTGACTACCATTGAATCACCCTTGATCAGAATGTGTTCTCGACACAGACCTCCCCCCGTATCCTGCTTATTCTTCGCCACCAGCTCGCTCACCCGCATAGCCCCATGGAATGCTAATGCAAAAGCGGCCCGGAACAGTACTGCCTCTGACTGGGATGAACATGTCGCAGGGAGTACGGACATTAACAGGGACAACCTTTCTAGCCCAATCGGGCGCCTCTCGTCCATTCTACGACCCTCGGGGCGTTGCCACCCACGCAGAGCCTTCTTTACCAGAAAGGACGATGTGGGGTCCTTGATGCCATGCGCCTGCGCCATGAAGGCAATGGCGGCCCGGTGCCTATTGGCCGTTGCCGCTGATCGGCCTGCCTGGTGGAGTGACACTAGAAACTTCAGGACATACTCCTCCTGCCCCCAATGATCCCCTCTTGCTGGACCCAAAAATGACCAATAGGAACGGAACGCTCCTTCGTATGCCTTCCTTGCCCTGGGGGCTAGACTTGCTCCCACGAGGTCCTGTAATCCGGGGCACCGAGTAACCAGAGAGCTTCGGGAAATGGTGCCGCCACCAAGTCCGCGGAAGGTAGATAACCCCTGAAGGCCTGCATGTGGGAACGAGAGAGTGCATCAGCCGCCTGGTTCAGTACACCCGGCAGGTGTCTTGCCCTAAACTGGATGTTCAGTCTCATACACTGTAGTACAATTTCCTTCAGTAATCTCAATATCCACTTGCAGCGTGCTGCCTGATTATTTATACATTCGACCACGGTCATGTTGTCGGACCAAAACACCACTGTGCGATCACGAAACCCATCTGGCCATGCATTCAAGGCCACAAAAATGGGGAACAGCTCAAGAAACCCAATGTTACCTGTGAGCCCACTGTCGTGCCACCACGTCGGCCATGTTTGTGCCGACCATTGATTACCGAAGATGGCGCCAAATCCCACACTCCCCGCCGAG
The DNA here is from genome assembly GCF_964263255.1 of Lissotriton vulgaris. Lineage (NCBI taxonomy): Eukaryota > Metazoa > Chordata > Amphibia > Caudata > Salamandridae > Lissotriton > Lissotriton vulgaris. The sequence continues at coordinate 176,304,919 of NC_141685.1, forward strand.
TCGGTCCATAACCCCAGCTCCTCTGAGGAAGCTGGTGGCTTGCTCCACACCACTCGACCGTTGAAGTCCGCCAGAAATGCCAACCATATGCGCATATCCTGGCGAACCTCTGCCGACAGTCTTGTGCGGTGGGTGGTGCCCTTCCTTGAGACCGGCCATGGCTTGTGCAATAGAGCGGGAAAAGGGGCGAGCCATTGGTATCACTCTAAGGGCAAAGTTAAGCTGTCCCACAGTTTGCTGTAACTGATGGAGAGTTACTTTCTCTTTGCTAATGCGTAGTTCTAGAGAAGCCCTGAACTTCACCACTTTTTCTTTAGGCAGACGGAAGCATCCCTTCACAGAATCGAGCTCAATTCCAAGAAACTCGAGTGAAGTCGATGGCCCCACCGTCTTCCCTGGTGCCAATGGCACACCAAACTGCTTCATGAGCATGCAAAATTCCAGTAAAGCCTGTGCACATTCCGTGTCACCGGCTGGCCCCAAGAACAGGAAATCGCCTAGGTAGTGCATAACCTGGGCATAGCCCGTGGCCCTGGTGAATGCCCATTGCAAAAAACAACTAAATTTCTCGAAATAAGAACAAGAGATGGAGCAACCCATTGGCATACATCTATCCATGTAATAGCGTCCTTGAAAAACAAAACCTAACAGACGCTGATCCTGTGGGTGTACCGGGAGCAACCGGAACGCTGACTCAATATCCGATTTAGCCATCAGCGCTCCAGGCCCCAGGCGATTCAACATGGTGACGGCCTCATCAAATGATGCGTACCGTACCGTACAGATTCCTGGATCAATCGCATCGTTTACCGAAAGACCCCTAGGAGCCGATAAGTTATGAATTAACCTAAACTCACCTGGGTCCTTCTTGGGAACTACACCCAGTGGTGAACACACGAAATCATTGACTGGCGGGTGCCTATATGGGCCAGCAACCCGGCCAAGGGCAACCTCTTTTGCAATCTTACTTTCCACCACCGTCGTATGCTGCTGGACCGACAGTTCGTTTTTACACCGTGATTCCCCCCGAAAATCCCCCACCGGGATGTGGAAACCATACGAGAAGCCGTCTCGCAACACCCCAGCGGAGACATGATCAGGGTATTCATTCAGCCAGGGGATCATTGCCATGATGTCCACGGGGGTAGGTAGCGGTGCCCCTTGGTCGACATTAGACCTGTTTGGCCCCTCCTCTACCCCCTGTATCACCATTCTTGGCTCTGCACGAACTCTCAGGGTGTGAAGAGTGTCCGCACCCCGCACACTCATGCCTGAATTTACATGTCCCTTGTGGCCTCGTGCACTTGCCTCTGTTAAAGCTCCAACAGATCCCTTTTCTACCCCCGCTCCCACCACTCCTTGGTTGGTGATCACTAGTGGTGCCCGCTCGAAAGGGCGCCGCCGAATAATGGCGGGAGGACTCCGACCCATTCCCACCAAGCGAAGACGACTTCGTCGTGCCCGGCAGGAGCTGTTTCTGCCAAGAGATGGAGTCGAAACAATCCCACGTCAGGGATGAGTCGTGCTCCTTGGCCTTACGAAACTTACTATCATAACCCAACCATTGATTGCCTTCATAAGTTTCATAGAAATCCATTATACGTGTCTGGTAGCAAGCCAATTCAGTCAACACCTCAGGCTTACGTTCCCCCATGATCGCAGTGAACATTGCAAATGCCCTGGCCCAATTAGAGATCGTCTCATCCACCCTGAATCCCGCCATTTTTGCACGCCATGCGCTCGGGTGCAACAAATCCTTCTGACTTTTAACATGCTCCACCTCGTGGTGGTCAGTCAAGAGAGAAAACATATTCACATATTTATCAGCCCAAATCAATTCTTTTGTGGCCAGCGGGATATGTTGGACCACCCTTTCCCTTCTCGAGGGTAACGATCCCTCCCTTGCCATTGGCAACGGCTGCTTACCCGAATCGGTAGCTGGTCGTGCTGTTGTTCCAACGCCAGACGCCGGTCGTTCCGAGGGAACCTGAGGGGAAACAAGAGGGAGATTCGCCTTTGCAGCATCCCTCGATTGCCGCAACTGCTTCATTAGTAGCTTGGCCTCTTCGGCCGTGTCTCCTGGCGCCGTAGCACCCTCGGTATTTTTTCCCAGCCATGCGGCTAACTGGGCGGCCAACTCCGGAGGCATATCCCCCTCATTATTAGGCGTGACTACAACAGGGATCGGTTGTCCCGCGTCCGGGATCGGAACCGGGGCCTCAACAGGACTAACCGGGCTTGCCGGGGGTGACTCGGGAACTGGGGCCTCCCCCCGTGCCGCCCTATTCCTGGCCCTTTTACCTCTCCTAGTGGGGACTACTCCCGGCAATGCTGGTCCGATGACTTTCTTCGGCCTGCCCGTATTGTTCATTGCCGCCATCTGTTTTTTCATGCTCGCCATATCTTTCATCAGCATGCGAAGCATCTGTTCGGTTCCAGCCTTCTTTCCGACCTTCTTGCCAGGCATCGTTGTCGGATATTCGAACCTTGCTGCTCGACGAGGTCCTGGATCCAAAGATTCCGAGTCGCTGAAAGAGAAACACAAAAATTACAAGTTCTCAAAATTGGCTCCTTGTTCCGTCGAGGTCTCACGTGCAACGAGGAGGTGCAGCTTCCAAGCACAGGAACTAGAGGATGCTTCCTTGGATGTTGCTCCTTTTATTCTTCTTCTGGAGGGCGTGTACCCTCCTCCGGTCTGCCTACAGGGCGTGGCCAACGGTGTAGGTGTCTAGGACAACCCCTCTTGGGCGGGAAAAAGGCGCGTCCCGGCTACGCCGCTTCGGGCATACCAGCCGAGACACGCCTCCCGCCCAAAATGGTTTCCCGGGGGGATCAGGGCCCCCTACCATACGTTCGGGGGGACCGAGTGGTCGCCCCTTTCCATTATTGATTGCCGAATAGCCCGTTTTTTAAAACTTGTATACATTTTAATTTGCCTCTTTTAAATTGCTCAGTCCCCACCTTGGTGCGAGATTTGCTTCGCCCAAGACCTTTCTTGATCCCCCCTCCCAGCGCCGCCGTTATTAGGTGCTCACATCGAGCACAGCCACTTTGGCCGCCATCTTGGGTAGGGCAAGGCTGCCGGCCCAGGTGATCGCTCCTCCCGCCCTCCCAGGACATTTAAGGGCGCTTCCCACTTCCCTCGTGGATTCTGTATTCAACCCCTGAGGCAGAAGCCGGGGGAGCTCAGCACTTCCTTGTGCAAAACTGTTTAGAACGTGAGTTATTGACTGCCGAAAAACCCGTTTTTTAAAACTTGTATAAATTTTAATTTGCCTCTTTTAAATTGCTCAGTCCCCACCTTGGTGCGAGATTTGCTTCGCCCAAGACCTTTATTGATCTCCCCTCTCAGCGCCGCCGTTATTAGGTGCTCACATCTAGCACAGCCACTTTGGCCGCCATCTTGGGTAGGGCAAGGCTGCCGGCCCAGGTGATCGCTCCTCCCGCCCTCCCAGGACATTTAAGGGCGCTTCCCACTTCCCTCGTGGATTCTGTATTCAACCCCTGAGGCGGAAGCCGGGGGAGCTCAGCACTTCCTTGTGCAAAACTGTTTACAACGTGAGTTATTGACTGCCGAATAACCCATTTTTTAAAACTTGTATAAATTTTTATTTGCCTCTTTTAAATTGCTCAGTCCCCACCTTGGTGCGAGATTTGCTTCGCCCAAGACCTTTCTTGATCTCCCCTCTCAGCGCCGTCGTTATTAGGCGCTCACATCGAGCACAGCCACTTTGGCCGCCATCTTGGGTAGGGCAAGGCTGCCGGCCCAGGTGATCGCTCCTCCCACCCTCCTCCCACCCTGTTCTGTTATGGATAAAAGCAACAGATCTACCCGTCCGTGCAGCGGGCGCGCCAAAGGCGGGCCCGTCTGCGCCCGCCCGCGCCTGGACCGGGCCCAGGGCCACCCCCCCTGGTTCACCCGCTATGATCTTACAAACTACATACTCCGCGAGTATGCTGCCCCAGCTACGATCCCCTCAACTTCAATCATGCTCTGCACTCGACCCTTCACTCTTGGCTCGTGACTCTGCCCACATCTGCTCTTGCTGCAAAATATCTATACCATTCCTGATTAAACCTGCTCTTGCCAATACCTGTAAATTCCCAAACTTATCCAAACCCTATCTCATGGCTCTCATTGATGTCCGGTCACTCGGTAAACACCGACAGGACATAGCTGACCTGATTGAAGACAACAAAATTGATATACTATTCCTGACTGAAACCTGGATAGACAGTTCGTCCGACCCAGACTTAGTGATCGCTGTTCCCAAAGGCTTCTCTATCCAGAGATTGGATAGACAGCGTAAGAAAGGTGGTGGAATTGCAATCATCCTACGTGATGATTTGACCGTGAGAAGTAACCCAATATCTTCAGCATCATGTGAGGCATTGCAATTCTCCATTAAGTTGTCTCCAACCTATAATTTTAAAGGGATTTTACTATACCGACCCCTGGGGTCAAGGATCGGATTTATGTCGGACCTTAGGGCAACCCTTGAAACTTCCGCCTTGGATAACTCCCTAACTGTCCTCGGCGATTTCAATTTTCATTTTGATAACACCAAGGACAGGGACACAGCTACCATCCTGGCTGACATGACCACTTTCGGTCTCTCCCTGCTGGTCAGAGCCCCTACACATGAGGAAGGCCATATTTTGGATGGCATCTTTACTAATTTACCGGAGCAACATGTTGACCAAATCCTCCCCATAACATGGTCAGATCATTATGTCATCCTGGCATCGCTGGCGATCCATGATTCCGCCTCCCCCAAATCACACTCCCATTCCCCACAGCAGTCTTTCCCGGTTTGGAGTGATATTGACGCCACCAAACTAAAAACTCTTTTGTCCACTTCCACCCCCTCTCTCTCAGATGATCCCAACACTGCCACTATACAATTCAATGAGTGGGTAGGCTCCGCAGCTATTTCTCTAGCCCCTCTGAAACAACGATCCCGGAACAGATCCGTTCCATCGGCCCCCTGGTACTCAGAGGAGCTAAGAATTCAAAAACAGCAGTGCAGGAACAAAGAAAGGCACTGGCGGAAAGACTACACCGCCGAGGCTAAAATTAAGTATAAAGAAATGTTGGTCAGATACAAATCTATGATCCTCGAGGCTAAGAAAAAATACTTTAGCGACAAAATTGAACTCGCAAGAAACTCCAGTAAGGCACTGTATGAAACTACTAAACAGTTAGCCGGCTGCTCCCCAAATCTAACCCCTCCACCCTCTCAGTCGCTATGCGACTCCTTAGCCAAATTCTTCTATAGCAAAGTCAACGACATTTACGCTGCCTTTGCAAATACCACCAATTCCCCCTCTAATTCATCGACTACCCCTCGGACTGGACCTACTCTTTCTCAGTTCAAAGACATTTCCAGCTCTCAGGTAGAGGATCTTATATCCACCATAAAATCAGGTTCAGCTCTGGATCCATGTCCTTTTAAAGTTTTACTTCCTGTAATTGAAGTGGTGCTGCCTATCATCACTTCCATTTGCAATTCTATGTTTACCTCAGGTATTTACCCAACCACTCTAAAACAAACCCTCATTAAACCCCTGCTAAAAAAACCTCATCTTGACATGGACGACTTAAAGAGCTACCGACCAATTGCCAATCTTCCAATTCTGGCAAAAATAGCCGAAAAGGCCATGAACCTACAACTGTCGGCCTTTATAGAGGAACACCACCTCCTCGACGACTCCCATTTTGGTTTTCGCCAATATCATGGGACGGAGACGGCTTTGATCAAAGCTGCGGATGATATAAGATCTATCCGGGATGCTGGGGGGACCGCAGTCCTAATACTGCTCGACTTGTCGGCTGCTTTCGACGCGGTCGATCATGTCACCTTGATCGGCCGTGTCGAAAACATTGGTGTCCAACATAACGCCAAGAAACTGTTGGCGTCCTTCCTGGCCAATAGAACACAGAGGGTTACACTGGGATCATTCCATTCCCCCACTCTGTCGCTGCCATGTGGAGTTCCTCGAGGCTCATCCCTTAGTCCGACACTCTTTAACATTTATGTGTCGGACCTGGCCAACACCATTCGTGCCCACGGGATGAGCCTGACCTCCTATGCCGACGACACACAGTTGGTTCTTGCCATTAAGAACGATGGACACAAAAAAGCAGCTGACCTCAATCAAGGCATGGTGACAATTGGAAACTGGATGGCTTCCAATTGCCTAAAATTAAATTCCGACAAGACGGAAGTAATCATTTTCGGTCATTTGACACCGGAATGGTCCTCTTGTTGGTGGCCCGCGTCACTGGGCCTTCCCCCTAAGCCCGTTAGCAAGGTGAGGAACCTCTGAGTCATTTTTGACGACCGTCTTACTTTTCTCCCTCATGCTAACCAGATCACTTCTGCTGCCTTCTACAAACTGAGATTAATTAAGAAAATTCTTCCTTTTCTCCCAGACTCTGCCAGCAAAACATTGGTCACCTCTTTGGTATTGTCGACCCTGGATTATTGCAATGCCCTGTTCTTGAATGCTCAAGAAGGAGTCTTGAACAAAATGCAATTAATCCAGAATTCAGCAGCTAGGCTTCTGGGCAGAATCCACAAATTTCATTCTGTTTCTGCGACCATCAAAGAACTACATTGGCTACCCATAAGGAATAGAATAAAATTCAAAGTTTTATGCATAGTGTTCAAGGCCATGCATAACATGGGACCAGCTTTTTTCACTCAAAATCTGACCCCCTATTGCCCGCCCAGAACCTTACGCTCTTCCAGTCTGAATGATCTGGTGGTCCCACGCAGCAAATCTGTCTCATGGGGAGACAGAAGACTTCTTGTCTCAGCCCCCAGACTTTGGAACACTCTGCCTCCCTCGATTAAATCAAGCCACTCACTCTGGTCATTTCGTAAACAACTCAAGACTTGGCTTTTTAATCAGTAGACCCTCTCTTCCCCTCCTTGGTTGACTTTTGCAGATACTACAGCGCCGAGACGCCCAAGGGCCTTTGTTCGCGCTCTAAAAATTTCATTAATAAATAAATAAATAAATAAATTGTCATCTATCGACAAACTTGAAAAAAGCAAACATTTTGTGCAACAAAATATGGGCCAAAGACAACGCGCAGCCATAAAAGCATTGAAGGAAGACACCTCTGTTGTGATCAAACAGGCCGATAAAGGCGGGGCAGTGGTTGTCTGGGCACGTGAGAAATATTTGGCAGAAGGGAGTAAACACGTCAATAACCAAGTCTGGTATAGACGCCTACAAGATGACCCCTTGAATGAAATCCAACGGCTCATCTCTGACATCTTACAAAAAGGGCTAGATGAAGGCTTTTTGGGCAAAAAGGAACATGAATATCTCCTCAAAAAATGCCCCAGAACTCCGGTTCTCTACCTCTTGCCCAAAATTCACAAGAGCCTCCACGACCCCCCAGGACGCCCCATTGTTTCCGGGTGCGACTCCTGCCTTGAACCACTTTCTCAATATGTAGACTTCTTTTTAAAACCATTCCTGACCAGGGTTCAATCCTACTTAAGAGACACTACGGATTTTCTTCTTAAGGTAGAGGGTACCCAATTCAACCCAGACACCCAACTCATGGTGACAATGGATGTCACCTCACTCTACACGCAGATCCCACAGGAAGAAGCGTTAGAGGTGATGGAGATATACCTCGATATGAGAGAAAGGCCACACCACGTACCCACTGCTTTCATTCTTAAGCTTGCAGAAATCGCCCTCAAGAAGAACTACTTCTCATTCAATGGGGAATTCTTCATGCAGGTCAAGGGCACCGCGATGGGGTGCCCTTATGCCCCAGAAATGGCCGTATTGTATATGGCACAATACGAGCAAAAATTCATCTACAACAACAACCCTTTCGAACAACATGTCACGCAGTGGTTTCGTTACATAGATGACGTCTGGCTCCTGTGGCAGGGGAGCCAGACCCATCTGTTGGCGTTCCACGATTGACTGAACAATAGGCATGGGGATATCAAATTCTCTATCGCACACAGCAACGAAAGAATGACATTCCTTGATGTTGAAATAACATGCATGAACGGTCACCTCAAATCATCCCTCTACAGAAAGGACACGGATAGAAATACGATCTTGCACCACAAGAGTGCCCACCATCGAAAACTAAAATCAAATTTCCCATATGGGCAGTTATTGCGCATCAGGAGAAACTGCTCGCACTTGGAAGACTTCTCGTCCCATGCCGAAAGATTTTGTCTAGAAATGAAAGAAAGGGGGTACCCCAAGCAACTTTTGAAGCACTCTCTTAAAAGAGCGCGCTTTACCCCTCGAGAAACCCTGTTACAAGTGCGTCCAAAACCAGCACTGGACAGGCTAGTCTGCGTCACCACTTTTGGACCAGATACCCATAAATTGAGGAAAACTGTACTGAACAATTGGCACTTGCTGGGTAACCTTGAATGTCCATTTCCCCGCCCGTTGTTCGCATACAGGAGAAATCAAAATCTGGGACAACAAATCATGAGGGCAGATGTTTCACTACCTAAAAAGAGAAATGACTTATTAACCCAGTGGAATCTCAAACCAGTCACAGGGCACCACAAGTGTGGCACTTGCGTTGTCTGCCCCAATACCATTGAAGGGGATGAGTTCCAATATGGAGAGACCAGATGGAAACACACCGAATTTTCCAACTGCAAGACCAAGAATGTTGTGTATCTGGTCTTGTGTCCCTGTGAAAAAATCTATATAGGGAAAACAAGACAACATCTGCAAGCATAGGTCCCGGATTAAAAACAAAACCCTGAATGCCCGATGGTTGAACACTTTTTGGAAGCCAAACATAACGAAAATGACCTCAAATGGACTGTGTTGCACGCATTCCGACCTTTACGCCGCAACGCAGACGTGGACAGAATGCTCCTTAGAAAGGAGGCATATCTTATCCTTAAGTTGAACAGTGTACAAAAAGGCCTCAACAGTCTATCAGAAATCACAAGACTTTAATTCCATAGTGCCTTGGCGGTTTGCAGCAGCCCCCGCTGTTCGCCTTGCCTCGTTCCTCCTCAAAAAAATGTATTGCAGAAATCCCGTATACACGGGGCCCCTCTTCACTGATGCAAGGCATTTACGTGCTTTGTGCAGACACATGCAAAACTACATCTCCCATAAGGCTTAGCTCTCCATCTGAGGGCTTGTATTAGGTACACACACCCACTTTCACGCTGAAACCAGTGCAGTACGCCGTTTACCAGGACTGAGGCAGACACAGGTATGATACGCTCCTCCACACTCTTACCGTGCCATTGAATTCACGGCTTGGCTTAACTTTTTTACCAACCCACTCCGCTAATTCTTGCAGCGGATGCCGTTGAATATCCTGACTTCACGTGGATAAGAAAAATTTAAAAACACGAGGCCACCCGGTACCGGGATTGATTCCGTCAGGTACGTTTCCAATCGAGGGTTACAAAGCGCAATTGAGTGACTCCCGTATGTGATCCTGATGTGAATGCCCTCTTGCCTCTACAGTACCCGCCCTGCACGGCTCTTCCTAATATCGTCATGGAAAACTAATTGAGTACAATGCCAGTCGCCAGCTTTCCTTAAAGCTTCCCAGCTGACAGTAAGCTTTTTTCTTTTCCATTCACCGGCTGTTCACAGTAAGTTGGAGCCAGCAATCTAATGGCTCTTTCGCTCTTTCAGGTGGCCCCCGCCCTCACTGTGACTGCATAACAAAAAGCCCATTCCTGCACTTTCTGACCCAACGTGCTCTTTTTTGAATTCATTTCAACGCCTACACTGGTAGGTTCATTATAAACAACGAGGTGTCACTTAAATAGGGCCTAGTGTCTACCATTTCATAAATTAAATTTGGTTACCCTCTTTCACCCCACAGACAGATTCATTGCGCCCTGATGAGATTCCGGGAAACCACTACCTGGAATCGAAACGCGTCGGCCAGTTAGCAAAGAATTATTGTGATCTGTTCCCTCACACCAGCTCTTGTTGGTTGTAAAAAGAGTTACAAACTGTAATTGCTTCATTGCTAATTTCTTTCCCTTTCTCTTACCTTCTCTGGGCACTAAACCCATTTCCCATTTTGTGTAAATTCACTGTTTAATACTGCACATGCTTAAATTATTCTGTTTGTTTTTTGAAATTATTTTGTCATTTATGCTTGAATGCTTTCCATTAGACCACAATTCATTTGCTTAATGACTAGCCCATTAATTTTGGTGTAAATATGTATTGCTGATAACTGTCTTTGTGTGTTTTCTCATTCATGATTTTTCGACAAACTTTGATTAATTGATAAAAAACGTTGGTATAAATAAAAATACCCAGTTGATTACGACAACTTGCGTGGTTAACTCTCCTTAAGTGTGGATTCTAATGTAGGTGGTGAGGCACTCTTTTGTGTGTTTGTTTAAAGAAGGCCCTGCCTCCTCACCTGTCCATCTGGGCCTGGCTCCCTCCTTGTTTTCGAGTTTTGTGCTTTAAGCATTTCTGTGGGTCTCTGCTGAATGTGGATTGACTGTCTTGATGTGAGAGGTGAGAGGAGCTGGGAGAGGTCCTGACCCAGGGAGGGGTTGAGATGGCACCAGCTGCCCTGCATCTGAGTAGTAGGGGGAGGAGAATCCCAGGAGGTGAAAAGGCCTGGGTTGCTGCTATAAAATAATTGACCCATCTCCTGCTGAGTGATTAAGGCTACAGACCCCCAGTATCAAAGAGAGAAAGGCGACACTGGGAGGGAGACATGCAGAACTGATTTAGGCAGGGGTCAGGGACCCCTGAGCACAACAAACTTCAAAGACATTTAGGGGTATAACTATGAGAGCTGAGACCTCTGAACTGAGGTAATATAGATTTTTGGTCAAGTTATGTTCCCTAGCGCGTACCCCACCGACTCCATGTACGAGTTAAAGTGCATGTAACTTCCCTCCTGTATCAGCTATGAAGACGCAAATACGTTTGCGTCCACCGTTAACATGTCCTCTTTCAGACCCACCATGAATGGGTTGAATGGTCCTAAGTATGCTATGCCAACGTCTTTTTGTAGTGTACTCCTATGTTTTCCAGCCCTGGCTGAAGTAGGCCCTGAATCTCTGCCACCGAGCCTCCTTTCTGGCTTCTGACTGCAAGGGCCTCTGCCCAGGCTGCCCCCGTACCCGTGAACTCCGACTTACTTCTAGCGCGGCCCTCCGTGCTCAGCTCAGCCTGCTGCCTGCCAAGATTGACTATAACCTTCGAGTTATCTGTTTCCCTCCCCGAAAATACATTCCTGCCTGCTAGCTTCAGTAAACATCCTTCCTCAGCTGCAGGGCTAAAGGGCCGGCCTGTCTCTGTGCAAGTAATTCATAGCTTCTGTTGCCATGCTTCCATGGAAGGCCCATGCCCCCACGCTTCTCATACAGACACTCAGGCGCTTATACACGCACCCACAGCAAGTATAGAATAGCTTCTGCTCTAGAGACCTTTCTGCCCAGATAGCTTAGTTCCTAAACATCAGATATCAGATTTGATAGAAGTACAAGTTGATCTGACATGCCAGACTTCTGTCTCTTTCCGTCAGTGTAAATGTCAAGTCCCCTGCACCCCTCCAATTACACGTCATGCAGCTGCGCGCGCATCCAAGCTTCCGATTTCTGCTGACATTACAACATTCCTGTTAGTGCCACCCATTCGTGACACCTACCCGTGACGATTCTAGCACACACCTCTAGTTCACGCCTCTTGATTACGCACTTGTACCACGTGTATACTGTTATCTTGTCTTCTCTCAGCTGTTACGCCTTCTATACTGTTTCCAATGGTGTACAATAAGTATATAAGCTATGTACTGTTAATAAAATGTTAGCGCTCTATCCCTTCTGACACCCCTGTGGTGGTCAGAACATGATATCTTGGCCATGACCATTCCTTTTTAAGGAATAAAACCCCTTAGAACTCTAACACCACGGACTCTGTCTTTTTTCATCCGATCTGAGTTATTATTGATTAAGTACTTACCTGCATAGAAATTAAGAGAGTAAATTATTTATTTACATCATTTTGGCGCCCGAACAGGGACCCCTCCCCCACCTCACGCGCTGGTTGGCGCATTGCAAGCTCTGTCCCCTGCCATCAGTTAGAAGGACCATACGCGTACCGGCAGGATTTCCTGCATCTCCCTCTGACCCACGGAGGTGACGAAGACTGCGATCAGTGCCCAGACGAGGCGGTGAGGAGTGCGGAGGATCCCGACCAGAGCCTAGCCGAAAGAAGCAAGGTCCGAGGTGTCAAGAGGCCCACCAGGTTTCCGAAGTTTTCCGAAGTTTCCCGAAGTTTTCCGAAGTTCCGAGTCGAGTCCAGTCGAGTTTTCCGAGGCCTTCTGTTTTCCGTGCTTCCCGGTGAGTACCATTGCTGGGACGTATCTAGACGGGTTTGGGTACACAAGTCCGGTCTGCACTGTTTTTAGGCAGTGTATCTGTACTGTTTAGCAGTATATCTAGTATTCCGAATCTCCGAATTTCTGCACTGTTACAACGGTGTATCTGTACTGTTTAGCAGTACATCCGATATAGGGGGTAGTCATCTATGTCTCAAATGTCTTTTCATGTAATTAATGTCGTGGTATGAATGTGACTGTTTTTATGTGCATTATTGTGTTTTCTTGTATAACTAGTTAAATTCAGAATTAAGTATCAAGGATCGAGCATTTCAGTATCAAGTAGGCACAATGCCGTTTTTCAGCAAGTTAAAGCAGATAGGAACTAGGAAAGGGATGTTAGAGGAAGAAATCCCTATCCCCCCTAGGGACACTCCAGGTAACTTCATGTATCATAAACATGGCATAGACGCCATATTGTATCTAGAATTATGGACCGATTACACAAAGCACCTAGAGGAAAGATACCGATGGCCAGTTAACGGAACATGGGATGCCGAGTGCATCATAAAGGTAGAAGAGGCATTACGGAAAAAGAAAGCCAGACAATCCCAGAAAGACGCCATAGAATTTTGGCGTAAGGAATCACATAAACGTGCTGAAAGAGCACTTCGTAGAGAAGACAGACTTAAAGAATCAGAAAAGGCCCAAGAAAACGAATTAGTTATTGAAGGAATCCGAGTAAAATCAGAACAAATAGATCGCATCCGAAATAGCCAAGTGAACAGCATGTATCTTTTGGCCGAGGGTACACCTGACGCCATTTCAGAAATACCGAAAAATTTGCCGTCACCATTAGTTCCAACTAAAGTAATGCACAAGACTACTAAAGACATATTCCTAAATTCATACTTAGAGGATGTAGCACCAGCTTACACCAATCTGCCTGTTCGTGCCCTGCCTACTGACAGGGACGGAGGTGGCACTCCACCCCCAGGTCATGTTCCGCCGGTACCACAACAGACCTCCCCTGTTCCGCCAGCCCCGCCTCTTCCCGTACTCAAAACTGACCTACCGAAACCACGTTTGCCTGATCCACCTAAACGACAAATTCAAGTTCAGATACAGACTCCACAGGGAGGTAATGCACAAGCTTCCGCTTCAGGAGGTGCGACCGCGGGTCCTCAGACCCCGCCACCAACTCACAGATTCAATCTCAGAGGTATGCAGAGTCCTCTTACGTACAGGTCTCCCCACTCCTCTAATTCATCCCGCCTTGACGCATTAAAAGAAAACATGTCAGTTTGCAGATATGATCCAGTACCCGGAAAAGACGATTTAATGATATTGGCATCATTACGGTTAAGATCTGCTACTGATAACTTGTTATGCTATGTAGGAATGAAGGAGCGTCTAGATAGAATATATGAGTTTGTTCAGACAGGGAAAGACCCTGACAGTATTAAGGATGCCATGGAGAAACAGAAAGTTGACATGCAAGCACTGATACTACGATTTTTCATAAATTGTCTAATAAGAGAACGAGACAGGCCTGGAACAGATCAGAGTGAATTAGATGCATTGAACAAGTGGGGTCAAAATATAGCTGAAGGAAAACACGACAAGGGGACTTGCATAGCCTCCATGTACAAGAAGATTAGGAAAGAAGTGATAGCAGTACACCAGAAAGAGAAAGAAAAGGCTTCCTCCGAGGAGGAAGAAGAACAGGAAGAATCCGAAAGAAATGTAGGCACCATAGCATATGTAGGTAAGGGAACTTACCTTAGGAAGGGTATCCGTCCAGAGAGCAAGAGAGTTTCTTCTCTGCCTTAACAAACCCGAATTCTGCTGAGCATCAGTTCCAGGAAACTGATAAAAGGCTCCGAGACCGAGTTGGGTACCACGTACTCAATTCTATGGATGAACAAGAACTAGCCCGATCAGCTGTATCATGGGCCGAAAATGCAGACATATATAATGATGATACCTTAGCACAGACATTTCTGAACCTCTCCCCCGACGAACAGAAATTAGCAGGTGTATACATGATTCAGCACCTTCTTATCAAATACAGAAAACATTATTCTGATCCCGGTCCCTTACACGAAACACTAGAAGCACTACTCATGGATAGATGGAGAGGCTTAAGCACCAAATTAATTCAAATAATTCTAGAACAGCGACACAGATATAATACCTTTGTAAGCTCTGAATATGTTCCCGCCCCACCTCCAGAAAGGAAAATGTACCACATGCAATGCGGGGGTAGTATTGAAAGTCAGAACCCCTTACGAGAAGTGCACCCTGTTATGGGTGAGGATAAAACCTTGAAACGCGTGTATGTACACACGCCTCTGACTAAATTAGAACTGTTAGAAATGAAGAAACTAGTACCATGCCATGATAAAGACCCTGCAGGTTTCCACAGAGAGCTCAAAGACATGTTACTGATGGGAGACTACACATATGATGACATCATGAAAATGTTGAAAGTATTATTGCCCACGGGCATATTCGAGAAATTAAAGGAAAAGGAATGGGAGGTGGGAGACACAAAGATTGCATGGGCAGAAATAGAGGACGAAGAAAAGAAACGGATCCCGGGGTTAGGCCTTGGGGACAAAACTAAAGCATTACCAGGTTTGATAGTACAGGTTCTACCAAGATTATTGACAACTAGAAAGGAAGATTGGGACGCCATCTCGTCCTGTAAACAGAAACATGATGAAGATACTAGTGACTTCTATTCAAGATTCGAGAAATGTTTTATTATCAATAGTGGCCTCAAGCCAAGTAGCGAGTCGTACCCGCATCTTTTTGTATCAAAGTTAGTCGAGAATTCCCTACCGTTAGTTAAAAACCGTGTGTACAAGGTCGAGAGTACATGGCAAGCAAACACGCCATCACAGATGTTACAAATGTTACAATATCATCAGAACAGAATTAGAGAAGAACAAGATCAGGAACAAAAACGCATGAAAGACACAAAGATGAAAATGTTAGTAGCACAAACGGTCCCAGCCGACGGTCACAGAAAGGGTGCGACCCAGACAGGTCACACTACAGCTCCCGTTAAAGGGACATGTAATTACTGCAAGCAGCCAGGTCACTACGTACACGAATGCCCAGTTCTGAAACATAACATAGCGACAGGTAAAACAAAAGAAAGACCGCATCCGCCTAGACAAGACCATAACCAGCATCAGACTTCACAAAATACACAGAATACACAGCCTATGCATGCTTCTCCGATTCCAGCACAGACAGTAGCGATACCACAGCCACAGCCTATTGCCGCGTCTCGGCAAGTCTCACAACAGATGTATCAGTATGCCCAGTCCGCTTATCCCGAATATTCCCGATATACATGAAACAGCCTAGAGAGGGAAGGTGGCTTGCCTCTTATTGAGATTCCTGTAGATCAAGAAGGTCCTTATGTACACAGTCAAGTATTGGGAAAAGACAGAAAGTTTTTAATTGACACAGGGGCAAGTCGCACTACAATCAGCCATGATGAAGTTCCAGGGGCATCCCTCTCAGGCTCACAAAATGTTTCCCTTGGTTTTTCAGGACAGCCTATTGTAAATGAAGTATCCGAACCAGTCCCCCTGGCTGTGGGTCCATTATCACGTGTTACAGACTTGTTACTTACAAAATCATGTCCAGAAAATCTGTTAGGAATTAAAACATTGAAGGCTCTAGGAGCTATAATATGCTGTTCCCCGGAGGGAGTTAGACTCTTTCTGCGGGACTTCAAGGGTCATTATGTTCTGCGTGAATTTGATGTCAGATTGAAAAATGTACCAGATTACTTGTGGGCAAAAGGCCCAACTGATGTAGGCTGTATGCACATTACACCATACCGCGTTACACTCAAGGCAGGTGTTGTATTACCCAGAATCAGACAATACAAGTTACCACCCGATGCTGTAGTGGCTTTACTGAAAATCATTGAAGAGCTCATTGCCCAAGGAGTGGTCGTCGAGACCGACTCCAATATCTGTAATTCACCCATCATTCCGATTCTTAAACGCACTGATCCCAATGCACCGCCAGTATATCGGCTGGTGATTGATCTTCGAGAATTAAATAAATGCATTATTCCACAGTACCCTGTGGTCCCAGATATCTCATCCTTATTGACTGCCATTGATTCAGAAGCAACGTTCTTCACTGTAATTGATCTCAAGAACGCCTTCTTCAGCGTGCCTATTGATCCAGAGAGCCAATATCTCTTCGGATTCAGTTTAAATGGACGCAGCTTCAAATTTTCACGCGCACCTCAAGGATTCACAGAAAGCCCCAGCATCTATAGTCAAGCACTGAAAAGACAACTAGATTGTATTCAAATGCCAGTTAACACCGCTTTACTGCAATACGTCGATGATCTACTGATCACCGCACGAAGTGAGCCCGAATGTGAAAAAGCATCATTGACAGTTTTACATTTCCTGGCCGACAAGGGACACAAGGTGTCTCCTTCGAAGCTACAATTCTGTGTTCAGCAAGTTGTGTACTTGGGTCACTTGCTGTCCAAAGTGGGGAGACAGCTCACTCCCGATCGCATTCAGTTAATTGCAAATATGCCGCAACCCCAGACACAAAAGGAAGTGCGGGCCTTCATAGGCCTCACCTCGTACTGCAGACAATGGATTCCCCAGTATGCATTTCTAGCCAAGCCACTCGTCCAGTTAACGACACAGGAGGCAGCGACTTCGACTGCCCTCCCTTGGACTCAGGAACATACACAAGCTTTTGAAGACTTAAAGAAAGCCTTATGCCAAGCACCAGTTTTAGCAACGCCATGTTACAGCAAACCGTTTACACTTTTTGTTACAGAACGTGATGGTACAGCGTTGTCTGTCCTCACTCAAGATCAAGCAGGTTCACATAAGCCTTGCGCTTATTTCTCAAGTACATTGGATTCAGTAGCCCAAGCACTCCCTGCGTGCTTAAAGTCAGTAGCAGCAACAGCGTTAGCAATAAGACAAAGTGATTCAATTGTTTTAGGTCATCAGTTGACAGTTCAAGTACCACATTCTGTAGAGGTTTTGTTAAACAGAACCCAGACTCAACACTTAACTATAGCACGACTGACAGGTTATGAATTAACACTATTCCAGCCACACATAGAAATCAGACGCTGCAGCATCCTGAACCCAGCAACACTGTTACCCACAAGTATGACAGATCCAGCCCCGCATGATTGTATAGAAATAATTAATGCAGTAACAAAGCCACGACGAGACTTAACAGATGTCCCACTGACAAATCCAGACCTGACACTTTATGTGGACGGTTCATGCATGAGAACAAGTACAGGAGAATTAGTGGCCGCGTATGCCGTGACCACTGAAACTGAAATTAAAGAAACACATCGTATTGACACACTGTCTGCTCAAGCAGCAGAGCTCATCGCTCTGACACGAGCTTGTATTCTAGCCAAGAACAGAAATGTCAACATATACACTGATTCCCGTTATGCCTTCGGAGTTGTACACGACTTCGGAGTCCTCTGGCAAGAACGAGGTTTCCTGACCTCTCATGGGGCCAAGATTCAACATGGTCCCCTCATTCAAGCACTGTTAGAAGCAATACATTTGCCCTCGGGCATATCAGTCATGAAGTGTAAAGCACATACTAAAGTTACAGATTCTGTTTCCCAGGGTAACGACCTGGCAGACCAGACAGCAAAACATACAGCACTGACTCACACTCAGATTAATGATGTGACAAAGACGATAGTACCGACGAAGTGTATGACAGTTAGAGATCCCACCCTAGACGTAATCGATATCCAGACACATGCTACTCCAGATGAAATAAAGAAATGGACTGAACTAGGAGGGATTCAGACAGATCAAGGTTGGATGACGAAGGGAAAATCTATATGGTTTCTCCCCGACTCAATGGTTCAAGTCATGATAAATACAGCACATAGCCCAGCACATCTGGGAGAGAAAGCAATGTTAGACAGTTTACAGAATCTCTGGTACAACAAACACTTACGAGCAGCAGCAAAACAGAAAGTGCGTACTTGCATGATCTGTTGTCAGTTCAATCCAGGAAAAAGCGTCCCTGTAGAGCAAGGTGGATTTCATCCTCCCGATCACCCTTTTGAAGTCCTCCAGATGGATTATATCCAGATGAACAGTTGTCGAGGATTCAAATATGTCCTTGTAATTGTTTGTGCTCTGTCCCGTTGGACCGAAGCATACCCAGTTCCAGACTACACTGCTCCGACCACTGCCAGACAGTTGGTTCGTGAATTCTTCCCACGGTACGGTTTGCCCCGTGTCGTGTATTCAGATAACGGACAGCCATTCTCGTCCGAGTTGATGAAACAGGTTTCTCTTTTGCTAGGATATCAGTGGAGGTTCCACTGTGTCCGACACCCCGAAGCAGCAGGCCTTGTAGAAAGGCATAATCAGACACTAAAGATCCGCCTTGCCAAAATATGTCAGGAGAAAGGGGTCGACTGGATAGTCGCCCTGCCAGTGGCACTATTCTACATGAGAATGGTCGCCCATTCAAGATCAGGGCTATCCCCGTACGAAGTGGTCTTTGGCAGACCACCGAATATGTGGGGGACGCCCATTCCGAAGAAAATCACTGATGTTGATTGCAATATGTTGACAGATTACCTTGCCTCCTTGATGTCTGCACTCCAATCATGTCGTTCACAGGTTGCCGCAGCCTTTCCTGACAACACTGATGTAAAGCCACACGAGGTCCGTCCTGGGGACCTGGTACTCGTCCGGAATTTCGACCGGAAAAATCCTTTGGAGCCCCGCTGGAAAGCACCGAAGACCGTCCTTCTCACCACGAGGACCGCCGTGAAGATAGAGGGGAGAAAGGGGTGGGTCCACACGAGTCATGTGAAGAAATTCTCTGGACTGAAACCTGACCGAGACTCGTCCACCCCCACCAAAGACTGTGTTGAGGAAAAAGACTTTACAGTATCCGAACGAGAAAAGACTCCCCAAGAACAATATCGTATGAAACTCCGATCTAGCAAGTCAGACAGTTTAATTGTTTAAGTCCTCCCCTAGGTGAATCGGTTAAATAGTTTCTGACATGTATCCCCTAGATCGAGATAGAGAGAGAGAGAGACAAGTCAAAAGAATTACATACTGCAAATCACTGCGTAGTCACTGTATAGTGACGTTGTTAATAATGTTTTTCCTAAGTATTCTAATTATTATTGCCAGTATTCTGCTACCTATCTATTGGCCTATTTTCAGGCGTGAACAATCTGTCTACAATGTCTCTGCTGAACATACTTTTAGTGAACTTCCTGCACACGAACTCTCTTACAGACTTGCGCTGCGCAACAATACATTCATTAGTATGTTACACCACTCCCATCAGACAAATAATGCTACCGACTGCTGGATATGTGGCCGACTCCCTCCCTACCAGAATTACAAGGGAGCTCTGCCCCTCTTTCCGTACCCGTTCACTCACAATGGCTCCTGTGGAGCATGGTTTAAAATAATTAATTCCTTAGATCCTGATATTGCTGTTTTCGATGGGGGCTGGGTTTGGGGAAACCTGAACTTAGTCCTGCTCGATGTCTGTTATCCTGATAAAGAGGGACTTCCCACTCGAATAGGAACTGATCTAGAAAATGAAGTATATGGATTAGGTAATTACACAATTAGCCTTATGATCCTCACTGTTGAATCCGAGACTGCTCCAGTTCTGCCCCATATGTTAGTATTACCAGTCACAGGTGAACTATGTGTTAGCAAGAAAGGTTCAGTACACGTAGGTCATAGTAAATGCACTACTGTGGTCGAATTCAGTGACCATGGTAAATCGTCCTTTAAAGCTATCAGTCACTCCTATTTTGTTTGCGGTCATACCGCATACATACGTTTGCCTCCAGATTGGGATGGTACCTGTTATATTGCATTCATTCTGCCACCTGTTTTTCTAGCTCCCCCTGATTACCATAGAAATACGAATCTAGTACAGAATAGACCCAAAAGAGATATTCCACTTGTCGACTACACAGAAACGGCATGGGAACAGTACACTGATTTCAATAAAGGATTCTTTTTCTTTCTAGGACCTGTCCAAAACAGTAAATTAATACGCAGATTAACCAGAACACTTGAAGCTGTAGTACATGAAACTGCCTCCGCCTTAGGTAACTTAACAGAGGAGCAATCTGCTATACGGGTTGTTGTCCTTCAAAATCGTCTTGTAATTGACGTCATCTTGGCAGATAGAGGTGGAGCCTGTAAGGTCATCGGGTCAAGTTGCTGTGTTTTCATTCCACAAAACGCACCATCTGTCTATCAAGCTATTACCCGTCTGCATAAAATTGCAAATCAGATACATCAGAATCCAGGCACCTGGACTTGGTCCGGTTGGTTCTGGACAACGTTATCCGCTTGGGGATGGAAGATCCTATCCTTCCTAGGTTTCGGCCTTGTCATAGTATTCAGCTGCTGCCTGTGCCTACAGTGTGGGCCAGCGATATGTGGACTGTGTGCCACATCGTGCATTGAACATTCCAGTTTTCTCTCAAACAGTCAAAGAAAGAAAGATGAACATATAATGTTGCAAGAGCAGACTGATCGATTCATGAGGATCGATATATCATGAAGGGTCCGTAGGGAACAAGGAGGGAATGAGGTAATATAGATTTTTGGTCAAGTTATGTTCCCTAGCGCGTACCCCACCGACTCCATGTACGAGTTAAAGTGCATGTAACTTCCCTCCTGTATCAGCTATGAAGACGCAAATACGTTTGCGTCCACCGTTAACATGTCCTCTTTCAGACCCACCATGAATGGGTTGAATGGTCCGTTCCTAAGTATGCTATGCCAACGTCTTTTTGTAGTGTACTCCTATGTTTTCCAGCCCTGGCTGAAGTAGGCCCTGAATCTCTGCCACCGAGCCTCCTTTCTGGCTTCTGACTGCAAGGGCCTCTGCCCAGGCTGCCCCCGTACCTGTGAACTCCGACTTACTTCTAGCGCGGCCCTCCGTGCTCAGCTCAGCCTGCTGCCTGCCAAGATTGACTATAACCTTCGAGTTATCTGTTTCCCTCCCCGAAAATACATTCCTGCCTGCTAGCTTCAGTAAACATCCTTCCTCAGCTGCAGGGCTAAAGGGCCGACCTGTCTCTGTGCAAGTAATTCATAGCTTCTGTTGCCATGCTTCCATGGAAGGCCCATGCCCCCACGCTTCTCATACAGACACTCAGGCGCTTATACACGCACCCACAGCAAGTATAGAATAGCTTCTGCTCTAGAGACCTTTCTGCCCAGATAGCTTAGTTCCTAAACATCAGATATCAGATTTGATAGAAGTACAAGTTGATCTGACATGCCAGACTTCTGTCTCTTTCCGTCAGTGTAAATGTCAAGTCCCCTGCACCCCTCCAATTACACGTCATGCAGCTGCGCGCGCATCCAAGCTTCCGATTTCTGCTGACATTACAACATTCCTGTTAGTGCCACCCATTCGTGACACCTACCCGTGACGATTCTAGCACACACCTCTAGTTCACGCCTCTTGATTACGCACTTGTACCACGTGTATACTGTTATCTTGTCTTCTCTCAGCTGTTACGCCTTCTATACTGTTTCCAATGGTGTACAATAAGTATATAAGCTATGTACTGTTAATAAAATGTTAGCGCTCTATCCCTTCTGACACCCCTGTGGTGGTCAGAACATGATATCTTGGCCATGACCATTCCTTTTTAAGGAATAAAACCCCTTAGAACTCTAACACCACGGACTCTGTCTTTTTTCATCCGATCTGAGTTATTATTGATTAAGTACTTACCTGCATAGAAATTAAGAGAGTAAATTATTTATTTACATCAGAACATTGGAATAGAAATGGATTGAGACTGAAACGGCTTGGACCCATTTTGTGGTCAAAAGGAACTTCTGCTAAGGAAGGAACAACTGAAGAGACTGCTGGGAAGGACCAAACCATGCTTTGTGATCTGGGGCTGGTCTGCAGTTTGTTGTTTTAACCAAGGAGAAGGCTGTTGGGATTGTGCTTTGTGTGCTGGGTCCCCCTGCTTGAAGAAGACTGCTTTGTGCTGTGTCTTGTTACCCCAAGGGACCCGAGGTGAGCTGGCTCCCTGTTTGAAAACACAGGAACATAAAAGTTTACAGAAATGTTTCAAGCAACGCGGTGGGTGCGTGTTGTGGCAGCTTCAGACCCTTGGAAGGTATGCTCTGTGATCTTGGACACACGGAGGAGAAGCGAGACTCCACCGCGCTGGGTGCATGTCGTGGTGCACAGGAGGCGTTGGTGAAGAGCGTCTGGTCGACGTGTTCATCGAAAGTGAAGTGAGTATCACACGCGTATCTCCAATGAGTTGCAATGTAGGCGTTCCCAGTGGTAAGGTAGGTGTTCCTATCACAATATAACATGGAAGAGACCACCATAAAGAGAGAGTAGGTTTTCGTGTTCTTTCTTTCAAAATGCAAACCAAGTTTGCTTTGGCAGGACGTGAGCCTCGGCTCACACCCTGCCATACGAAACAGCAGTGTTCAAAAAAATCTTCCGGTAAGACAACAAAGAATTTTGAAGTCCATTATCACCGTTTTAGTGTGCTGCCGTTAAAGCAGTGATCATTTTAACGCCTTCCTTGTAAATATGCCCCTAAGTTTTGTAATGTCGACAATCCTGTGTGCCATTTAAATAGGCACAAAGTATTTAGTGAAGTGCACACTGTGAATCGTGAAGCAACACTGTCTTATTGTCATCGATGAAGAATTGCTTGAGTGCAGAGTAGGTAAATTGTACATGGGGGTTTGTAACATCAGTGGCTATTACCCCAGCCCTGTCCTGAGGATAATTCGAAGAGTTGTGTACTTCTTTTGCTTGTAATGTACAAAGGGGCACAATTTCAAGTTCCTTGCGCCACTAAAGCGTCACTTTTAACATGGGAAAAGTGACATGAAAGTGGCGCAAGGGGTTTGTAAATCTGCTCCACAGTGTTCTGTCGTCTTAGTTTGCTTTCCCCGGTCATGTAGAAGATCCTGGGTAAATATAACGATTTTTGTACAGCCAGTACCTTTCAACTCTACCCCCAAACTGCTTACTTCCTGTTACCATAGTAACAGTTCATGGAACACTTAAGTAAGCACACAGGTCATAAATTCACCACACAATGTTGCTAATCCAACAGTAACTGTGCTGGACTTTTTAAAATTTTCCAAACGAACCGTTAATTGCAGCTGCAGACTCTGGTAAAGAGGTGGTAAAGAGTTAGCCTCATTATTATACTTCTTTTTATAAACATCATTTCTACTTTAATTGTTAAATCTTCTGTAAGCATATGATTATCACACTAAATAATAGTGAAATTTGATTATCCGGGTATACTGTTGAACTTGGTGCTAGAAATCAGTGTTCGAGGCTCGGAGTCGCGTCCACATCTTGTTATTGTAGAGAAATGACGTAATCTACGCGTGCCTGAAAATGTACAGTAAATACGGTGCTCATGTAAATTGCTAATATAGTTTTAAGTTGACTTTGCGCTATATAAATATGCAAAAAAATTTAAACACAATAAATAGCACACACATACATTGCTTATACAGTTTGTTTGCAGTATTGTAATGATCCACTTTGTACGTTTGTATATGGCTGAGATACCCGCCACCCCCTCTCAACACAATCCCCAAGAATTGGGAAACCGGAAACCGTTCTTGAACTTTTGGAAGGCGGGAAGGGAGTCACCCTTCCCGGCCGTATTTATTTAAAATATGAAACAAAAATAAAACATTAAAATAACAGTTTCATATTATGTACAATTTCATTTCCACATTACGATGTTTGGCTAACCTTAACAGATCTCTAATACAAAGGTTCTCCTAGCCGAACTAACATCCTGCAAAACATTTGACTTGAAATTGTACATCCTAACGTTAAGGGCCAACGGCAAGGTCGTAACCGGTGTCAGATCCCTAAACCAGAAATACCCCCCTCACTTGTGAGAGGAGTGACCGCACAGAGGCGTACCTCAAGTGCATCTACCAATTTCCCTTTGTACTTGACGGGGGCCCCAATAAACTCGACGCCATTTAACGGTCGTTCGAGGACTCGTGTGAGGTGTCTAAAGGGTAGCGTAAACCCCCTCCCGCACCCCACACAACTTACCCATCTGCCGTCGCAGATGTCCTGGCCCCGGGAAATTCCCCAGGAGGGGCCGTAGCCCCTCCTATCCAGGAAGGGGCCTTGACCACCTTTCCTTTCCTTCCGGCGGCCTCTCCTTAGACAGGACCGCCTCCCCGTTGAGGGGCCAATTGGCCACCTCCCCTGCGCGCTCCCATCCGTAATGGGTGACGCCCCCTCATAGGGATCTTCGAATTACTGCTCACCGATCATGACCTTACCGCCCGACCAAAATAAATACGACAAGTCTAACTAAGTTACTAAGATTACAAAGCAAACATCACTTATTACCAAGCGTGAATACTGCTCAATCCTTGTTCCAAAACTTTATTTGCGAAATATACTGAAATAACCAATCTTTATTGCATTTTAAGAAATTTCACGATATCATCACAACCTGTAAGAAAACAGAGAAAACAAAAGATACTATATCAACTGTATTCACAACGAATCGCTGTCCTCAGGGGCTGGTGGGTGGGTCAAAATTGGCTCTTCGTTCCGTCCCGAGCTCACGTGCAGCGGGGAGGTGCAGCTTCAGAGCACAGGAACAAGAGGATGCTTTCTTGGCTTCCGCTCCTTTTATCCGTCTTCAGGGTGGGCGTGAACCCGCCCCCGCCTGCCTCCGAGGGCGTGGCCGGCCGCGTCGGTGTCTAGGCCAGCCCACTCTAGGGCGGGAAAAAGGCGCGCCCCGGCTACGCCGCTTCGGGCATACCAGCCGAGACTCGCCTCCCGCCCAAGATGGCTTCCCGGGGGGATCGAGGTACTCCACCATACGTTCGGGGGGACCGAATGGTCGCCCCTTTCCATATGGCTGAGATACCCGCCACCCCCTCTCAACACAATCCCCAAGAATTGGGAAACCGGAAACCGTTCTTGAACTTTTGGAAGGCGGGAAGGGAGTCACCCTTCCCGGCCGTATTTATTTAAAATATGAAACAAAAATAAAACATTAAAATAACAGTTTCATATTATGTACAATTTCATTTCCACATTACGATGTTTGGCTAACCTTAACAGATCTCTAATACAAAGGTTCTCCTAGCCGAACTAACATCCTGCAAAACATTTGACTTGAAATTGTACATCCTAACGTTAAGGGCCAACGGCAAGGTCGTAACCGGTGTCAGATCCCTAAACCAGAAATACCCCCCTCACTTGTGAGAGGAGTGACCGCACAGAGGCGTACCTCAAGTGCATCTACCAATTTCCCTTTGTACTTGACGGGGGCCCCAATAAACTCGACGCCATTTAACGGTCGTTCGAGGACTCGTGTGAGGTGTCTAAAAGGTAGCGTAAACCTCCTCCCGCACCCCACACAACTTACCCATCTGCCGTCGCAGATGTCCTGGCCCCGGGAAATTCCCCAGGAGGGGCCGTAGCCCCTCCTATCCAGGAAGGGGCCTTGACCACCTTTCCTTTCCTTCCGGCGGCCTCTCCTTAGACAGGACCGCCTCCCCGTTGAGGGGCCAATTGGCCACCTCCCCCGCGCGCTCCCATCCGTAATGGGTGACGCCCCCTCATAGGGATCTTCGAATTACTGCTCACCGATCATGACCTTACCGCCACAGGCCGGATAGTTGACCGGCTATCCGGACCCCCCACCACACTCCTGCCTAAAGGTCATGTCATAAAGTCTTTAGCCAGGCTATCAGGTCTCCTATGAGTAACTTGTTCCCCATCCGGGACAAATGAACACCATCCCCCGAATACATACTGTCCCCTTTAATACAACCATGCGAAATAGAATGCAGTGTACTTGAACGGAACAATCTACTCACTTTATTATTAATTTTCCTTACTGAATGATTCAGAGCAGAAACAGAAATAGCCCCCCGCCACACTTTTCGTGGGATCATATGGGACCATGCAATTGTGCACCCTGGAACTCTTCTCGCCAACCAACTTACCGTGGAAAGCATCGCCTCAAGAAGAAGTCGTCTACCAGTGGTCACCAAATCATTGCCCCCAAGATGTACTATGACTACAGACGGCGGTGACCTCGTCCGCCCTAACAAACCCTCGAAAAATGATCGAAACTGGTCAATACAGAGCCCGCCCTTTCCGTAGAAGGACACACTGTACCCGTATTCCCCAGCCACGTGAATCATGTCACCTGCTTTGAATACGTCCGCGGCACGCCTCACGTATGAGTGGCCCACGACCCACACCTCCTTTTTCGCAGCCGGTACTGTCTGACCGCTGGCCTCCCGGTGTCGGGTCGACTGCACAGTCCGCCCCGCCTCGTAGGCTCGCGCAACTGAAAACCAAACAAAAACAAGAAGCGTGAGTACATCATTACAGCTTCACAACATGTGCAACCGCACATACCTCTTATAACAGTTCGAGGACCAACGCCCCACACGTTTTACTTGTTCAACATTCAGACCCCTAGCTGTAGCCTCCGTAGCAGCCCCTATCCGAAAGGAATGGGTCCCAAAGTCGCCGGGGTTCAAGCCCGCGGCCGAAATCGACATCGCAAGCACCCGCTGAAACTGAAACCTCGTCAGTGGGGTGGCGTCAGCGTGTCTTAACAAGGTCCCCCCCCATGCTGCCACCCTCTGCGCTAAATATTCCTCTACGCACACAACAGGGCACATGGCAGACCCGGGGATCCTCTGGATGATTACGCAGTCCCCGATTGCACCCTGATCGGATTTGGACCTGACAAACGAGACCGTCATTGTCTCCTCCCTGACCTGAATGTGTTCCCGGCACAGTCCCCCCATCGTATCCTGCTTGTTCTTTGCCACTAATTCGCTTACCCGCATAGCCCCATGGAATGCTAATGCAAATGCGGCTCGGAACAACACTGCTTCGTACTGGGATGAACATGTTACCGGTAGCACGGACAATAACAGGGCCAACCTATCCAGACCTATCGGGTGCCTATCGTCTACTCTGCGACCCTCAAGGCGTTGCCACCCACGTAGCGCTTTCTGCACAACGAAAGACGCTGTCGGGTCTTGGATCCCATGAGCCCTTGCCATGAAGGAAATGGCGGCCCGATGCCTCTGGGCCGTAGCTACTGACTTGCCTGCCTGACGTAAAGAGAGCAGGAATCTCACTACAAACTCTTCCTGACCCCAAAGCTCCCCCCTGGCAGTACCCAAAAAGGCCCAATAGGAACGGAACGCCCCTTCATATGCCTTCCTCGTCCTGGGTGCTAAACTCTCTCCCACGAGGTCTTGTAGTTCGGGGCACCGAGAGACCAGAGAGCTTCGGGAAAGGGTGCCGCCACCGGGTCCGCTGTGGGCAGAAAACCCCAGAAGGCCTGCATACGGAAACGAGAAAGCGCATCAGCCGCTTGGTTCATCACCCCCGGCACGTGTCGTGCCCTAAACAGTACATTCAGTTGCATGCACAACAACACAATTTCCTTGAGCAGTCTCAGAATCAATTTGCAACGTGCTGCCTGACTATTGATACACTCAACCACGGTCATGTTATCAGACCAGAACACCAAAGAGTGATCCCTAAACCCTTCTGGCCATGTTTTCAAAGCCACCAGAATAGGGAACAGTTCGAGAAAAGCAATGTTACTCGTCAACCCGCACTCATGCCACCATGACGGCCATTTTTGAGCCGACCATTGTGTACCCAATATGGCGCCAAAACCCATACTCCCCGCCGAGTCTGTCCAAAGCCCCAACTCCTCGGAAGACACCGCTGGTTTGTTCCAGACAATTCGACCATTGAAATCCGCCAGGAATGCAATCCAAATGCGCATGTCCTGGCGAACCTCTGCCGAGAGTCTCGTGCGATGATGTCCTTCCTTCAAGCCGACCATGGATTGTGCAATCGAGCGGGAAAAGGGGCGCGCCATCGGCATTACTCTTAGGGCAAAATTCAACTGACCCACCACCTGTTGCAATTGATGCAGGTTTACTTTCGCTGCACGAATACATGTCTCAAGGGATAACCTGAATTTCAACACTTTTTCCTTGGGTAATCGAAAACAACCTTCCACCGAGTCGAGCTCGATCCCCAGAAACTCGATCAAGGTCGAGGGACCCACGGTCTTACCTGGCGCCAATGGCACACCGAATTGATTCATTAGGACACAAAATTCATGTAAAGCCTGTCCACACTCAGAATCCCCGGCTGCCCCCAAAAACAGAAAGTTATCGAGATAGTGCATAACATGTTGAAAACCTGTCTTCCTCGTGAATACCCACTGCAGAAAACAACTGAACTTCTCGAAATAGGCACATGAAATCGAGCATCCCATTGGCATACATCTATCCATGTAATAGCGACCCTGAAACTGAAAACCAAGGAGACGCTGATCGTCTGGGTGTACCGGGAGCAACCGGAACGCTGACTCGATGTCCGATTTGGCCATCAGCGTCCCGGGCCCCAGGCGATTCAACATGGCAACGGCCTCATAGAAAGATGCGTACCGCACCGAACATACTTCCGGGTCTATCGCGTCATTCACGGAAAGACCACGTGGGGCTGACAAATTATGTATCAGCCGAAACTCACCCGGGTCCTTCTTGGGGACCACCCCTAGAGGAGAACACACAAAATTAGCAACCGGTGGCAAATCGAATGGACCGGCGACACGACCTCGAGTCACCTCTTTCCCAATCTTTACCTGCACCACCGCCGTGTGCTGTAAGACCGACATTTGATTCTTACAGTTTGGTACCCCCTGAAAATCCCCCACTGGAATGCGGAAACCATATGAAAACCCGTTCCGTAACACCCCAGCGGAAGCATGATCCGGGTATTCGCTGAGCCAAGGAATCATTGCCATGGTATCAATCGGGGTCGGTAAAGGCGCCCCTCGGACTATATTAGACCTGTTTGGCGCCTCCCTTACCACCGTTATCACCCGTTTTGGCTCTGCACATGGACTCAGGATGGGATGGCTGCCCGCACCCCCCACATTCATGTCTGAATTTGCATGACCCCTGGGGCCTGGTACATTTGCCTCTGTTAAAATTCCAACAAATCCCCCTTTTACCTGTGTTGCCACTCGGCTTCGAGTGGTACTCGTTACCTGCACCCGTCCGAAAGGGTGTCCCAGAGTTTTGGCGGGAGGATTCCCCCCCGTTACTCCCTACTAATGGCACCTTCAACATCCCTGTACTCTCCATTTTTTGCCAAGACACGGAGTCGTAACAATCCCAAGACAACAATGGGTTGTGTTCTTTAGCTTTTCTAAACAGATTATCATAGCAGAACCACTGATTGCCCCCATATGCCACAGAATACTCCATAATACGCGACTGATAAATGGGTAACTCGGTCAACAACTCAGGCCTGCGCTCACCCATGATGGAAGTAAAAATGCCCCACGCTCTGCCCCAAGTACCAATGGTCTCGTCGACCTTAAAGGCGGCCATTTTTGCTCGCCAAACACTCGGATGCATGAGCTCCTTTTGACTCTTCACATGCTCGATCTCGTAATGGTCGGTAAGCAATGAAAACATGTTTACATATTTATCCGCCCAAATCAATTCCTTGATTTCTTGTGGGACGTGCTGGGCAATCTTCTCCTTTCGGGAAGGTACAGACCCCTCCCCCGCAATCGGCAATGGCCGCTTACCTGAAGTAGACCCCACGCTTGTCGCCGAACTTGGGCCTGCTGTACTTCCAGCCGCCGGAACCTGTGGGGGAACAGAAGATGGCGCCTTCGCAGCCTCCCTAGATTACCGCAGTTGCCTCATTACTGCCCGGGCGTCGTCAGCCGTGGCGCCCTCGCAATCGTTTCCCAACCACGCTGCCAATTGTGCCGCTAACTCGGGGGGCATATCCTCCCTGTTCACGGG
The DNA here is from genome assembly GCF_964263255.1 of Lissotriton vulgaris. Lineage (NCBI taxonomy): Eukaryota > Metazoa > Chordata > Amphibia > Caudata > Salamandridae > Lissotriton > Lissotriton vulgaris. The sequence goes on from NC_141685.1 coordinate 176,335,189, forward strand.
GGTGACCACCACAGGGATTGGATTCCCCTCCTTCGGCACCGGGGTTGGCTCCTCTCGTAGGGTTTCGGGAACCGGGGTCTCTCCCCCAAGCGCTCCCCTTCTGGGCCTCTTGCTTTTTCCACCGGGGATTGTTCCCTGTAAAGGCCGTTTCGGTCCTCCCTCCCCGTCCTTAGCCTCAACCTTTTTCTTCAGATCGGCTATCTCCTTCATGAGTATGCGGACCATCTCCTCGGTACCGACCCGCTTTCCGACTTTCTTGGGCATTCTCAGACGGGATATCTGTAAGACAAAAAGTGAGATTACAACGCTCAAAATTGGCTCTTCGTTCCGTCCCGAGCTCACGTGCAGCGGGGAGGTGCAGCTTCAGAGCACAGGAACAAGAGGATGCTTTCTTGGCTTCCGCTCCTTTTATCCGTCTTCAGGGTGGGCGTGAACCCGCCCCCGCCTGCCTCCGAGGGCGTGGTCGGCCGCGTCGGTGTCTAGGCCAGCCCACTCTAGGGCGGGAAAAAGGCACGCCCCGGCTACGCCGCTTCGGGCATACCAGCCGAGACTCGCCTCCCGCCCAAGATGGCTTCCCGGGGGGATCGAGGTACTCCACCATACGTTCGGGGGGACCGAATGGTCGCCCCTTTCCATTTTTAGAATTAGCGAGAGAAAGCTATATAATAGAAGGTTTTGTTATTGCAGAAGTAAGATAGTTGCATACGTTGTTTACAGCACAATATAATGTGGTAGGGCGAAGGAGCTGCATTTTACAAACATAATAAATACACAGAAACAGATAGATAGTTGAAGTGGGTACGGGCACATTCGCTCAACTCCATTTTATTATGTTGCTATTGGTAACAAGTAGAATAGTAATCATGATAGTATACACAGTTATTCAATCATAAATGGTTTATGACTTCTGCTGTACAAAGGTAGTAGCACTACATGTGAAATAATACACAGAAGATTCTATCGTAAAGGGTTCATGAGTTGTGGTGCACTAAGGTAGGGTCGGTTTGTGTTGAACCTGCGGTGATGTGTGGTTCAGGCAGACCGCACTGGTAAGACTGTGTTTTGACTATTGAATTTTGCCTTAACAAGGGCATGTGGTGATTATTTACAGTGTACTGAGTTACTGGTACGTCTAGTGTTTAGCGTGTGCTCACCCTGCAATGATGCGTGGTCTGAACGGGCTGCACTCAAACCATTCACTGTTGCCTACAGTACTGTATGAACTTTGAGGGGGAAAAAAAACTAGCATCAATGGTTATCAATTGCTGTGCAAACTAGGTGTACTGATTGCTCCCCATAACAAATTAAATGATTGCACTTCCCGCAGTGCATTCTAACTTTCCCAAATTGGGGACGTATGTCTGGTGGCGATGTTGAAGGTGATACCCCAGAGGTATTTGGTATTGCCGGTGGTAGAGGTACATTTTGGCGCTATCTTCTACATTCTTTGTGACCATAGTTCACAGGATGCAGCGATTGAACGTGCTTGCGCATACTAGCAGTCCAACAGCACTACTTTTTGTCTCTGCTTTAAATAAATCGATGCTGAATTTAATGCTGTCTGTAGTGTAGATCCAAAGCTGAATTCAAATTGTGAACCCTACTCTCCGCAGTGTACATTGAAGCCAGTAGTCAGTACAGTTATAGAACAATGCTTTTTTTCACAAAATCTGAATACATACAGTATAATGGTCTCTGCATTACATAAACCAAGGCTGAATTCCCTACTGTCTATAGTGTAGATGCAAAGCTGAATTCAAGTTGTAAACCCTGCTGTCCGCAGAGTAGATCTTAGGGTGGACTGCATCATCTGTAATCATGATTGAAGTGAAAGATAGAACATATATGCGGCGTGAATTTTATTATTCAACTAAATCTATAAGTGATATAAAAGAAGTTTTTAAAAGAAGCATACTAAAGGGATATTGTATAGGGTTTGATAGGTGTTATACTTAGTTTGGTTTGCACTGAGTTAGTGGTACCTGAAACAACAAGGTTATGTGGAGCCTACGATGATGTGTGGTCCGGGCAGGCCGTACTGATAGTAATGTTTTTGTCTTGTGAATTCTGCCTTAGTAAGGGCACATGGTGATTTTGTGTAGATTTGAGGGACATTACTTTGTTTGGTACTGCACTCTATAAATAATGAATGAAGAATCAGTTGAATTCTGCCAGAATGCGGCCATGTGGTGATGAATTATGGTGCACTGAGTTAGTAGTACCTTTTGGACTGAGCGTGTACATAACATGCCATGATGCGTGGTTCAGGCAGACCGCTCTGGCAATAATATGTTTTGACTATTGAATTTTGCCTTAACAAGGGCATGTGGCGATTATTTACGGTGTACTGAGTTAGTGGTACGTCTGGTGTTTACCGTGTGCACACCCTGCGATGATGCGTGGTCTGAACGGGCTGCACTCAAAGCATTAAGTGTTGCATACTGGACTGCATGTACTTTGAGGGGGGGGGGGGGAAGTACCATGGATGGTAATCAATTCTTCAGCAACAAAATGATCAGAATCAGATGATTCTTCCAGTGGTGTAGACATTTTTGTCTCCAAAAAAGAAATTCAGGTTTCCACTGAAGAATAAGTGAAGTTCAAAATGTGACCTATGCTGTCCGCAGTGTAGACTGACATTAAGTGTTCCTTTGCACTTGCAGCGTGAATTTTATTATTCAACTAACCTCTTTGGTGGCTGATGACTGGCTAGAAGTCACTAAGATTCCAGGATTTAGTAATACTGGTCCAGGCCAGAAATCAGTCTATAATTGAAAGGACGTTCAGGTCACTGGCAGGTGTCTTTACAAGAGGTTTCATTATAATAGCATGTATGTCTGGGATGTTTCCTACCATCAGAGATGTTTTGACGAATATGGTGATGATTGTCACGAAGGCATATTGGTCATGTTAAATGGTTTTGGCACTGTAGGCTTTTGAGCAGGTGGTAACATGTTTTAGTTTGTTGATGATTTTATTTACAAATGCTTTCAACTAGTGTGGCAAAGGAATCCCAGAAGGGGCGTCAGTCTGCAAGGACAATGATCTCATTCTGGCAGATAAGGGACATTTATATTAGTGAGCATATTAATGATCTTGCCATTGGAAAGCTTCACGTCAAATATGTAAAACAAGGATTTGAGGTATATTTCTTTCTCCAAACATCCCTCAGAACATGGGTGGAGCCTAGATCCAGCAGAGACTGAAGAGCCTTAGATGTACGACCTTTATACTTTGTAGGGCCCGTGCCTACCAAATCCACATTCAAATTGATATAGAAATCCCCACACATGATAAGAGGGAGTGGCCATAATGATAACTCAGAATTTAAACACACAAACACCGCTGGGTCTTCCAAGACTGACCCATATACTGAACAAAGTGTAAAACCCTCTTAGTTTTTTAAAATATCTTCAGCTCTTTTTTTTAATTTTATTTTTTAAATTTTATTTTGTAGTGCGCACAGCTATCCAACAAGGGTTTCCCAGCGCAATATCGGAATTAGCAATGTTGGTTAAAAAAACTATTTTTTAATTGTTTCCGGAAGACGGGGAAACAGCTTCTCCCTCCTCATCCCATCAGGTAAGGAATTCCATAAGGTTGGCCCAAGAAGAGAAAAGGAGCGGCTTCCCATTCTCGACAATTTAAACCTCGGGATTTCAAACAGTTCTCCTGATGACGAGCGAAGTAGGCGCCGGGGGTGATACTCATGAACCAGATCTTGTAGATATTTGGGGGCAGAGCCGATCTTTATTCTGAACATATAGCATAAGGCTTTAAATTTTATGCGATGTTCTACCTTAAGCCAATGCAGTTCTTTCAGGGCATTTCCCATGTTGGACATTCTGGAAAGGCCGCAAAGCAATCTGGCAGCAGAATTTTGCACCACCTGAAGCTTACGTAGTACCTCTCTGTTAGACCCCGGAAGAGAATGTTACCGTAGTCCAGGCGAGATGTTACTAGAGCCTGGATGACTGTTCTTTGGGTCTCAACAGGGAGCATCCAGATTATTTTTTTTAGCCATTTTAAGATGGTAAAACAGGTGGCTGCTGTCTGAACTGCCTGTTGTTTCATTGACAATTTATTGTCGATAATAAAGCCTAGATTGCGTGCCTGAGAGGATGGCGTGGGTAAAGGTCCCATTTCAGCTAGCCAATGTTGGGGGCCCCAACGTTCAGACTCATTCCCAAAAATGAGTACTTCCGTCTTTTCCCCGTTAAGCTTGAGCAAATTGAGTTGCATTGATACTGCAATCTTGCGCAAGCCTAATTCCAGATTAGAAGGGTCCTGTTTCCCCCCTGCTGATAATGAAAAGATGATTTGTGTATCATCAGCATAGGAAAACAATGCAAGCCCTGCAGCTTCCGCAATCATTGCTAATGGTTGCACATAAATATTGAAAAACAACGGGCTCAAAATAGAGCCCTGTGGCACACCATACAGGGAAGAATAAGACTTTGAAGAGGCCCTGGTAGAGAACACCTGGAATGTTCATTCCGCTAAAAAGGAAGACACCCAGCCAAGCGCAGTCCCAGCAATACCCAGTGCCTGTAAAGATTCAAGTAATACGGTATGAGAAACTGTATCAAAAGCGGCACTTAGATCTAATAAAATAAGGGCAACTGTGTCGCCGGCGTCCAAGCACTGGCGTAACATCTCAGTAACGCCTATCAATGTGGTCTCCGTAGAGAACCCTGCTCTGAATCCTGATTGCGAGTTGTTCAAAAATTGGGATGCTTCCACAAACAAAGGTAACTGGCCATTAACGTGTTTCTCCAAGACCTTCGAGAAAGTCGGGAGCAGGGAAATGGGTCTAAAATTAGATGGCATGGTTAGATCTGCATTTGGCTTTTTTAACAGAGGTAAGACCATTGCATGTTTCCAGACTGTGGGCATCTGTGCTTCTCTAAGAGAAGCGTTTAGTAGTCCCATCACTAATCCAAGAGCGGGTTGTTACATCTGAAGAAGCACTGTGGCTGGAAGCAGATCACATGGAGAACCCGATTTAATACTAGTTAAAATTTTTAATAACCAGTGATCTGCAGTTTATTAGTGCAGTTTTAAGAGGTATTGTCACCTTGGGGCCCAGGGGTAATGATGAGCTAAGTAAAGAAGAATATCTATCCCGTGTGATGTATTTGTTCAAGGAGAAACCACAACACTTACATGAGAGATCCAAGCTCCGGGTTTCAGATGTGTGGTGCAGGGCGTGGGGGCGCCAAGTAGGTCTAAGTGCAAGTATCTCCATCTGGCTATATGAAGTCCTATGGGTGATGTTAAATCAGGCAGCGTTTCCTGCCCCGGCCATGTGCTGGTCGCGGACGGATCCAAAAGATCCCACTGCTCCAATTTTAGCCGTGAGACTTCTGACCCGGAATACATCCGGGTAGTGTTCTGCAGGGCCGGGGTTGACAAATTAATTCCCCCTAGTTTCTGATGAATTTGTTCAACTTTGTTTATGAAGAACTTGGGAAGGGAATCACATTGAGGTTCATCAAGAACAGGCGGACTAGGCTCAGTCCCAGAACCTGGCAGCTTTTTAAACATGGAAAACAGAGTCAGCGAGCAATTATTTGCCCCCGAAATAGACGAGGAAACATAGTCAGCATATGCCTTTTTACACAATGCATGATATTTTTTCAGTGTGGCTTTATAAATCTGTTTGGCCTCAGGAGCCTAGCTCCTTCTCCAACTTCTTTATACCGCTTTACACTTGCTTTTTTCAGTTTTTAGCTGCTCCGTAAACCACGGGGCAGGGGGGCAATGGCCATTACATTTTTTAGCCGACGATGGCAGGCACGTATTGGCCGCGGAGGCAATCCAATTATAAATCCTATTCAAAGAAGCTAGAGAAATGGAATCCTGCGCAGGGGCATTGTTTAACAAAATTTGATAACATTTAGCTGTGTCCAAATTTCCCCAATTTCTCTGTGATTTTTTTACTGATTACGATTAGCAAACCCCCATCGGGAAGCTTTATCAGTTCTTGAATAAGCTCATGCCAGATGATATGGAAAAGCAGATAATGTTGTGGGAAGAGAAGGTTCAAGCAGGAAAAGACGTCTCTCGGAGTCCAGAAATCTGGCACAGACAATCTTAAGTTTTGCCTTTCTCAAGTACAGCATTTTAAAACAGATTACAAGTTGTACTACACGTTGGGGGAAATAGCTAAATGGGGTGGAACCAGAAATGAACATTGTACCCAATGCCATTCACACGGGGCGCATTTGATACGCTGTTTGCAACCTGCCCAGCCCTAGGTGGCCTGATTGGGGACATTACTGAGTTCCTGGCGGGAAAACTGGGACTAAGTATAGTGCAGAGCCCACAACTTATATTACTGGGGATTAGTAATGAATCAATCCCTAGCCAGGCACAGGCATTTGAGTTTATTGTAATGATGGATTTTCGGCTAAGCTTGGCTACGGCATGGCAAGACCTCTCAGCACCATTGATCCAACAATGGCTCACTCGTCTAATGGCTATTTATCATACGGAAGTGGCAGTATATGCAAAAAAAAGGAGAGGGGGCAAGGAGAAAAGGGTCAAGGGTGTGGGCACCTCCGACGGGTGGGTGGCTATACTATAAGAGGGATAGTAGAGCACCTTTCTATTCACTATAAGATGTGGGAATGGGGGTCAATTGGATACATTTTTCCGCAGGTGTCTTCTACGTGGGAAAGATAGCAATATATGTATACATGTTTGATCTGTGTATAAGACGTGACATGAATCAATCTTAAGAATGGACTGTCCACTTGGAGGGGTGTGTTAAAACATAAGCTATAAAATGTGCGTGCGATAAAGATATGTATAAAAGAAAAAAGGAAAACATCATGTCATTCTAAAAGCTGTAGCGAAGGTAACCCATGAATCTTAGAAGAGGAGCCTGTGAACTGTGCTTGGTAGAACCAAAGATCTTTTTGAGGAATTATCAGCGTCAGCTTTTTGAGATGGGAAGTAAACCAGTTTTGCTCTTAGTCTAGATGGTTTACAACCACTGCAATGGGTGTGACAAGTGCTTCTGGCAAAGGATATATGTTTAAGGTTTTTCAATCAGTGGGGTTCACTCATGTCGACGGGCGTCCATTTTACAACTCAAGTGTTTCTGACATTCAGAACAGTGATAAGGATTTGGCACAGGACGCATTCTTTCATGGTCATTGAAATGAATTTTCTGACTAAAGCTTTTTTGGCTTTCAAAACACTAATAAACACTTTTCCTTTATAACTTTGACCTTCCAATTGAATCTTTACATGCCTTCATAACACTCATACATTATTTTAGGTAGGATGGGCTTTTATATGTGGAGTGAGAATTATTTTATAACTAAATCTTCTCTGGAATTCAGAGCACCGAAAAGGTTCTTCCCTCATTGTGTGTTCTCTCATGAACAGTAAGATGACTTTTCAGACTAAAGGTTTTCTGGCATTCAGAGCACTGATGAGGTTTTTCCCCCGAATGAGTTCTCTCGTGTAAAGTTAGTCTGCGTTTATAACTGAAGCTTTTCTGGCATTCAAGGCACTGAAAAGGTTTTTCCCCAGTGTGAGTTCTCTGATGTACAATAAGACTGGTTTTATAACTGAACTTTTTTAGGCATTCAGAGCACTGATAAGGTTTTTGCCCAGTGTGAGTTTGTTCATGGTGAGTGAGACTAGTTCTATCTCTAAAGTTATTGTGACATTCAGAGCACTTATATGGTTTCTCCCCAGTGTGAGTTCTCTCATGGAATTTAAGACCACTTTTCAGACCATATCTTTTATGGCATTCAGAGCAGTGATATGGTTTTTCTCCGGTGTGGGTTCTCTCATGTCGAGTGAGAAGGTATTTACGACTAAAGTTTTTTGGACATTCAGAGCACTGATGGGATTTCTGCCCAGAATGGGTTAACTCATGCCGGGTGAGAATGGTTTTCCGACTGAAGGTTTTCTGGCATTCAGAACACTTATGAGGTTTTTGCCCAGTATGCGTTCTCTCATGTCGAGTGAGATCTGATTTACATTGGTAACAATTTAGGCATTCAGAGCACTGATACGGTTTCTGTCCAGTGTGAGTGTTCTCATGTTGACTGAGAAGGGTTTTACAATGGAAGCTTCTCAGACATTCAGAGCAATGAAAAGGTTTTTCTCCAGTATGTATTCTCTCATGTTGAATAAGGCTGAATTTACAACGGAAACCTTTGTGGCATTCAGAGCACTTATGAGGTTTTTCCCCAGTGTGAATTCTCACATGTTGAGTCAGCTGGTGTTTGCGAGTGAAGCGTTTCAGGCATTCAGAGCACTGATGAAGTTTTTCCCCAGTGTGAATTTTCTCATGCTGACTGAGTCTGGATTGACAACTAAAGCTCTTCTCACATTCAGAACAGGTATGAGACTTCTTTTTGATGCTAATATCTCCAAGTTCGGTTTTGACTTGTATACATTCCATTATGAGATAAGATTTCTTTCTGAAGTTATTATTTCTAAGTTGGGATTTTTCTAGCAGACACACCATAAGACAATACTAATTCTTATTCAGCATCACCCACTCAAATGTGCTGCACTTGATCAACTTAACACTTTTATTTAGCCAAAGATCACTTCTCTGTAGAGTTCACAGTTTATAACCTCTGTAGGCAACCTAATTCACCCTACAACCTTAATATCAGCAGCTGCTGGTACTTATGGGGAAGCCTCTCATGGGATTATTGCCTCTTCATTACATCCATGTGGATTCTTTAACCCTTTTCTCATACTTATTTATTTATGAGTTAATGAAGCATTGATCAGGTCTTTGGTTGGTGTTCAGTTTTTCAAAGCTAGGTACATATTCACATAATGTATTGGCATGAACATTTAGAATACTATTGTGCATCAGTAGCAGCACATTGTTTCTGGCCACCCTTCTTATGGATGTCTTCTATGTCTGTATATAAGACTACAATGAGGATGTTAAAGATTGTACAGGTCTTGCTTGGTAACAAGTACCCGAGGTCCCATCTAATGGGCAAGAATGATAGTGGACACGGGGACCTGGACTACAAGCAAAAGGTGGCCATTGGTCACAGAGGTGCATTTTTTCCCCTCATTCTCCTTCCCTTTGTCCCTGATATACCCACATCGCTTGTTCATAACTAAGAGGTATCTTAGTTCTAAGCGGACTACCTGTCTTTTAAGCAGCTTCGTTTACACTCTATAAGTGACAAACAGATATTTGTTTTTGATATAAAGACAATTCACTGGATATGGTGCTCAAGTGTTCCATTTGCTGAGGTCAGTTAAAAACTCTTCAAGTCCCACTTGTTCTGTGTGTGTTATCTTCTCTTGGACTGGATAGAACTTAAGACTGATGCGTGACCTCTCTGGTTCAGACAGATGGTTTCTTGCCCTTGGTTAGCATCTCCAGGGCATTCTTCAATTACCATTAGAGCAGCAGGAAGTCTATTTAGAGAAACTGCTGTCACATTCTTTATTTTACTCAAATCCAAGTTTCTCACCACATCTTTTCATTAGATACTTTTCTTTTGTTGGAGCTCTGAAGCAACTTTACTTCTTTAGCATTGTCCTTTAATAGTTTTCAATTATTTGCTTATTACTGACTACCATTTTGTCTTCCATGCCCACTCTTCAATCACCTGTGGATTTAAAAACAGAGATTGTTAAAGAATGCAAACTGGAACAAAGGAATAACATTTATTAGCTAATACAGACATCCAGAGTCTGAGTTCATTTTGAGAGAGGAATGAGAGGGATCCAGGCATTTTGGATAGAAAGCTTGAGAACAATGGGACACTAGGTTGAAGAGGTCTAAATATAGAAATTCTGATGTACAGTTTTGTGCGCATCAGTAATCATCAGTAAGCTATTCAAGTGTCTGATCAAAACTTCCTCCCACTGACTGTGTAGTATACCTCTTCACACAAGTCCCCAAACCACGCAAGCAATATCTCAAAGAGCAAGCATGCCCACCCTCATAAGAGTCTCCCTTTCCCAGCACCACAAACAATGATCTTTCTCCCATGCAGTACAAAAGGGGGTGGTGATGGACGGAGCATCTGAACCAATCAAACACTCACACCCAGTCAACAGATCTGGGTTTGATCCATCACCGTTCTTTAGCCCACTCTGCCACCCCAGTTCAGACATGACCATATGTAAATCAGTCTGACCCTGTGCCTCATGTGAACAGTCCAGCCCGAACTGTTAAGTCATGCCTTCCCTGGACCGGAAACAAGCTTCCTAGGACCGGTTTCTGGCATTCCAGCTGTCTTCAGCCAGGCTTGCTTGAATCCAGTGGCAAAGTGAGCAAGGGACTCACGTCTGAGCATACCCTGCCAACTTCTGGTGAACAAAGCGGTACAAAAGGGGGTGGTGATGGACAGAGCATCTGAACCAATCAAACACTAACACCCAGTCAACAGATCTGGGTTTAATCCATCACCGTTCTTTATCCCACTCTGCCACCCCAGTTCAGACATGGCCATATGCAAATCAGTCTGACCCTGTGCCTCATAGGAACAGTCCAGCCCAAACTGCCAAGCCATGCCTTCCCTGGACCGGAAACAAACTTCCTAGGACCGGTTTGTGGCATTCCAGCCGTCTTCAGCCATGCTTGCTTGAATCCAGTGGCAAAGTGGTGTTTTTAATTGTATTTTAAACTTCTTCGCACCAGCTTATTTGCACTTGCTCCTACCTTCCTGCACGCTTTGCACACTTACCCTCATCAGCCAATTTGGGCGGGAAGCCAAGCAACCTGTGCTCTACAGAGCCGCCATTTTGGGGGGAAGTCTCGGGTAGAGGTCTAGTTGTTGGCCTCTCCCGCCCTCACCAGGATTAAAGACGCACTGGGGCTCACGCACGCAGATTGCACAGATAGCAGTTCCTGAGGCGGAAGCCGGGAACATAGTCAAGCGTTTAGTTTTTAATTGAATTTTAAACATCTTTGCCCCAGCTTATTTGCACTTGTTCCTACCTTCCTGCACGCTTTGCACACTTCCCCTCATCAGCCGATTTGGGCACTGACGTGGGAAGCCAACCAACCTGTGCTCTACAGAGCCGCCATTGTGGGGGAAGTCTCAGGGTGGCGGTCTAGTTGTTGGCCTCTCCCGCCCTCACCAGGATAAAATGGCTATACCTAACCGGACGCGCGCAACGGGCGCGCCTAAGGGAAGCCCGTCTGCGCCCGTCCGCGACCAGCACATGGCCGGGGCAGGAAACGCTGCCTGATTTAACATCACCCATAGGACTTCATATAGCCAGATGGAGATACTTGCACTTAGACCTACTTGGCGCCCCCACGCCCTGCACCACACATCTGAAACCCGGAGCTTGGATCTCTCATGTAAGTGTTGTGGTTTCTCCTTGAACAAATACATCACACGGGATAGATATTCTTCTTTACTTAGCTCATCATTACCCCTGGGCCCCAAGGTGACAATACCTCTTAAAACTGCACTAATAAACTGCAGATCACTGGTTAAACATTCTCTAGACATTCTGCAGTCCCTTAAGGATAATGATTGGGACCTCCTTTTCTTGACAGAAACCTGGTTAAGTGAGGAGACAAACCCCGCCCTGACTTTGGCCATTCCTGAAGGCCACAGTATTATATGTGCCAATCGACAAAATGGTAAACAAGGGGGTGGGGTGGCAGTTATTTATAAATCTAAATGGACGGTTACTTCTCCCCATTACGATCAAATTGATTGCATTGAAGGTCTTCCCTTTTGCATCAAATTGTCGGCTTCAATTTCATGTGCTGGCCTTCTGATGTATCGTCCCCCTCACTCCAGCTCCTCCCATCTACCAGCCATGACGGATTATATCATCCAAGCATGCACGCGGTATGCCAATTTCACGGTCCAAGGAGACTTTAACCTGCATGTGGAAAATGCTACTTGTCCCCTCAGTTCGAATTTCATCTCCGCATTGGCTGCCTGTAATCTTTTCCAACTAGTAGCACTCCCAACACACAGATTCGGTCACACGCTAGATCTAATTTGCTCTAATCTCCCTGACTTTCTGGTTGAGGATCCCATACCAGTTATATGGTCTGATCACTATCTTATTCCCTTTTCTATCCACATGACCCATCATGATAGACCCTTTTTAACCCCTAAGGAATTCGGTAGAAACTGGAGCAAAATTTCCCCTGAATCCCTCCAAGAGTATTTAAAAGACTCCTGTCCGCCCCCAGCTTCTGACCTGGACTCAAGTATTGCCAACCTTAATGATTGGATGGGCAAGGCAATAGACTCACTGGCCCCTCTTAGACCAATTAAAACCTTCAGGTCCTCACCTGCAGCCCCTTGGTATTCGGAGGAATTGAAACAGAAAAAGTCTGCTTGCAAAATATTGGAACGCTGCTGAAGACTGAAGTATTCCACAGAAAGTAAAATTGAGTGCCGGACAGCCCTTAAAGAATATCGTAAACTTATTATAAAACACAAAAGAAGTTTTCTATCAGATAGAATTGATAAAGCTAGCAATGCCCCCAGAGAGATCTTCAAAATTGTTAGATCCTTCACTGATCCACAGGCTTTGAATCGGCGTCAGCCTGTGTCTCAGTCTCTCTGTACTCAACTCTCTGTGAGTTCTTTGAAGAGAAAATTGCTCTTATCTATGCCTCTTTTCCTACAAAGGATAGCTCTGATATTGTGGAGGAACAGAAGATTTATAAATCCTCGGCTCCAATCCTCGCGGAATTCTCTGAAATATCTGAAGACATCTCCCTCCAGGAATTGCTCAAATGCAAATCTGGCTCTCCCAGTGACCCTTGGCCAGCAAAACAATATAAAGCACTAGCTGCATTCCTCAACCCCCATCTTAACTCCATATGGAACGCCTCCCTGAGATCGGGCATGTATCCCGAAGCTTGGAAATACGCATTTCTTGTCCCTATTTTGAAAAAAGCCAATGCGGATCCAGAGACCCCGGGAAACTATAGGCTGATCTCCCTTCTTCCAGCCCCGGTCAAGATCCTGGAAAAATTGGCTCATCAACAACTTGCCAGCTTTGTAGACTCCCATGGTCTCCTTCGTGATTCTCAGCGTGGATTTCGCTCGGGCGACAGCACAGAGTCGGCCCTGATTGAAATGGCGGATTCTGTGCGGTGGACTCTTGACCGGGGTTCGAGGGCGGTGTTAGTGCTGCTGGATTTATTGGCAGCATTTGACACCGTTTCTCATTTAATCCTGCTGAGACGGTTAAGATCCATTGGTATCCAGGGTACGGTTCTAAATTGGATTGCCTCATTCCTCTCGAACCGTAAACAACAGGTTCATACTCCCCCCTATACCTCCTCAGTTAGGCCACTTAAATGGGGTGTCCCTCAAGGCTCTTCGCTGAGTCCGCTCCTCTTTAATGTGTATTTTACCCCTCTGGCCGAAATGATCTCACAATCAGGCATTAAAATTACATCATATGCTGACGATATTCAGCTCCTTTTTTTCTTTGAAGAGCCAATATCCACCACCTTCGACCCCCTGAAGTTATGCCTTAGGAATATTGCGAAACGGATGGACTTAAATTTTCTCAGCCTCAATGCTGGAAAAATCGAGGTCCTGTTCTTCAACCAACCATCCCCGTTAGACTCTAATTTATGGTGGCCGGAAGACCTGAGCCAGGCTCCTCTCCCTAAGGACTCGGTTAGAAATCTGGGGTTCTGATGGGACAACCGTTTATCCTTTATGTATCAGGTACAAACAGTCTCGGCTGCCTGCTTCTTTGAAATCATAATCATAAAAAAACTCATAAATTATCTGCCCAGCGATAACCGTAAAACCATAGTCCAAGCACTTATAACCTCGCATCTTGACTATGCCAACAGACTTTATCTGGGCTTGACAGCAGGTCTGTGCCACAGACTCCAGACAGTGCAAAATGCTGCTGCCCGTTTGGTCGGGGGCATCTCACTTAGGCAACACATCTCCCCATACCTTCGCAAATTGCACTGGCTCCCCATCGCTAAAAGAATTGAGTTCAAAGCTATAACCCTGGCCTATCGGTCTACGAAAGTCAAAGAACCAGGCCATCTTAGGTCAAGTCTCCGCCCATACAGTAATTCCAGAGTTCTCCATTCAAACACCAAACTGCTACTATTTCTGTTTCTATTTAGGGGGTTTTGTAAAGCGCTTGGTGACGCACAACGGCGTGTCCCCGCGCTAAGGAGCAACTCTTACTGGAACCTATAGAAGCGGCATACTTCACTGGGCAAATAGTGCAGTTTTAAGTTTGGCTCTGAAAATTGATTCTGATGGCTCTAATCTCAGTGCCATGGGAAGTTTGTTCCATCTTGAGGCTGCGAGGTACCTGAAAGATCTTCCGCCCATACGAGCTCTAGACACCTTGGGAACGACCAAGAGTCCAGAGCCAGAGGATCTCAACGAGCGGGACGGCTCATAAGTAGTCATAAGTCCCTGCAGGGGAAGAGGGGATCTCCCATTGATGATCCGATGGCACGTACATAGAGCTTTAAATTCTACCCTGCTTCTGACCGGAAGCCAATGCAGAGATCGGAGGGCCGCGGCCGATGCAGCTCTTCTGGGTAGTTTAAGCACTAAGCGGGCAGCGGCATTCTGTAGGACCTGTAGGCGGTTGAAGTTCTTCTCCAAAGTCCCTAAATAGAGAAGATTGCCATAGTCCATCTTTGATGTGACTAGTGCATGCACCAGGGTTTGACGGGCTTTCACAGGTAAAAACTTCAAAGTCTTCCTGAGACTTTTAAGGGTCCCAAAACATGATCCAACCACCTGATTGATCTGGGGGCCAAAGGTGAGATCAGTGTCAAACCAAATGCCCAGATTCTTTGCTTTCTGGCACGGAGAGGGTGTTGGACCTAGGCAGGATGGCCACCATGCCGACGTCCACGCTGATTGGCAGCCCCCCACGACCAGCACCTCAGTCTTGCCTCCGTTGAGCTTGAGGCAGTTGGCGGACATCCAGGCAGCTAGATCTTGCATGCAAGCTCTGAAGATTGCTGCAGAAGCAAGTCCTTGAGAATCAAAAGCACGCCGAAGAGCCATCTCCATGTTTGTATGGAATACTAGTTACTCCTAGATTCAGAAAAGCATGTTCTGGAGGTAAAACTTTCGAAGTCTGTGCCACCCAGCGCTGGAACAAGCTTCCGCCTTCCCTCCGCATGTGCCAGTCGGGAGCTTGAATTCCGCAAATCCCTTAAAACCTTTCTTTTCTCCCTGTAAGTCTCTGCTTTGGACCATCTGTTGTCTGTTCAATTAGCGCCGGGACACCCCGTTGGGGTAGCTGCGTGCTTTATAAAATACACAAATAAATAAATATAAATAAATAAGGTGAGCAAGGGACTCACGTCTGAGCATACCCTGCCAACTTCTGGCGAACAAAGCGGTACAAAAGGGGGTGGTGATGGATGGAGCATCTGAACCAATCAAACACTCACACCCAGTCAACAGATCTGGGTTTAATCCATCACATTTCTTTAGCCCACTCTGCCACCCCAGTTCAGACATGGCCAAATGCAAATCAGTCTGACCCTGTGCCTCATGGGAACAGTCCAGCTCGAACTGCCAAGCCATCCCTTCCCTGGACCGGAAACAAGCTTCCTAGGACCGGTTTCTGGCATTCCAGCCGTCTTCAGCCAGGCTTGCTTGAATCCAGTGGCAAAGTGAGCAAGGGACTCACGTCTGAGCATACCCTGCCAACTTCTGGCAAACAAAGCGGTACAAAAGGGGGTGGTGATGGACGGAGCATCTGAACCAATCAAACACTCACACCCAGTCAACAGATATGGGTTTAATCCATCACCGTTCTTTAGCCCACTCTGCCACCCCAGTTCAGATATGGCCATATGCAAATCAGTCTGACCCTGTGCCTCGTGGGAACAGTCAAGCCCGAACTGCCAAGCCATGCCTTCCCTGGACTGGAAACAAGCTTCCTAGGACCGGTTTCTGCCATTCCAGCCTTCTTCAGCCAGGATTGCTTGAATCCAGTGGCAAAGTTAGCAAGGGACTCACGTCTGAGCATACCCTGCCAACTTCTGGCGAACAAAGCGGTACAAAAGGGTGTGGTGATGGACGGAGCATCTAAATGAAACACTCACACCCAGTCAACAGATCTGGGTTTAATCCATCACCGTTCTTTAGCCCACTCTGCCACCCCAGTTCAGACATGGCCATATGCAAATCAGTCTGACCACTCACTGTGCAGTATACCTCTTCGCACAAGTCCCCAAGCCAGGCAAGCAATATCTCAAAGAACAAGCATGCCCACCCTTATAAGAGTCTCCCCTTCCCAGCACCACAAACAATGCTACTTCTCCCATGCAGTACAAAGCATGTGTTGACAACTTAGAGTCGACACTAGACAAGAATTATGAACATCATGGCCAACCTTAAGCTGGCAGTTGAAATAACTACGGCTCAGAAAATTAGGAGACCGCATAGATCTACAACCACCACAAACACACAGTATCAAGCACACCTAGACGGATCTCTATGCCTTTGCAAAAAACACAACTATACGCCTCAACAGGACTACAAACCAGATGTTAGAGGTGGACATTGATGCCAATCTTACATAACATACCCTCACCACACAAACAACTTATAAAATACACACTATAGCTATAAATACTTCTCTGGCGCAACGAATCATAGCTTGTACTAAAAACCTCTGAAAAGTAAGACATCACCTTCATCCCAGGTAATCAAGACAGAAAAAAGAGAGCCTAAAAGGACACTGAAAAGCTTACTGCACAACTGCAATCAGCAGCTAAATATGCCAAAGATATAGCTGACCCCATCCCGTCACATAATCTAGACCAGGGGTGTGGAATTTAATAAAAGATCTACTTGTCCATGAGGAAGGTAGCTTCAGAAACCTACTTGCACTATCCCTTTAGTGCCATGTAGCGTGGCAAGAAATTATGGCCGCAATCTCCTTATATAAGAGCTCTGATATAGCCTCTCGGATTATGCCAGGGCTCATACTATGATAGTGTTTGAATATGTGCGATCCCCTTATGTTGCCACATTTCCGCATTTCTACATGCTGAAGGTAGTGGTACACAATAGTTCCAGGGTTAGAATACCCTTTTGAGTCTGTGCAAACCTACTAACTTGCATGTTTTAAGGTTTTTCAACAACTCTTCTCTGATCTTATCCCATACTGTGAAATGTTGGAATTGTACTCTTTACAATGGCATAGGTAAACAATCTTACAGAGTTGGGAAAAAGAGTGGTTGGAGGGAAAGTTAACTTGCAAAGCTCAGATGTTCGCATGAGCAAAGACACACATCCATATTTGCTCATGCCAAAATGCAGTTCACAAATATTTTCTAGGAGTACTATTTTTTGTTCTACTTCTGTAAATTCTTGGGAATTCACGAAAGCGGTATAGCTGCAATTAATGCAAGGACATATACCATGGGTGCACTTTTTAGACTTTCTTTAATAATTGGTTGCCTAATTTGGTCTGGCGTTGACCATGACGTTTATTAAAATGTTATCTCTCTCTCTGTGTATCGGATGGCTTTACTGTGAGTGACTGCAATCTGCTCTTTCACAAGGAGCATATCGGCAAACAGTAGTTTTGCTCAATGCCAGTAACTACTGTGGCAGAATATGCTATTTGAGACCAAAAACAATTGCTGATTTTGCCAAGGTTTGTTTTAATGGTGAGGGCCCGGCAGTTCTCACACCAATAAGGTTGTACAAAAACCATGCCAAAACAATTCGCACATTGACAAAACTAAAAAGCTGACCACCAATTTCAGACCTACTGGCTTTGCCGATGCTTGTTTATTTTTGTTTCCCAATAATCTTATTGAAACTGGTTACACTGATTTTCCATAATGAATAGTATTGGGAAATACTAGCAGGCATTAACACATGTTACTAAATAATGCTGCAGCTGCGAAGAAATGGTATCTGAAATATTACATTAGTTTAGCGATTTTTTTTTTTTTGCTTTCGTTTATTTATGAACATTTTATTTTGAAAGCAAAGACTCATCAATCTTGCTTTCCATGTTCTGCAAATATATGCATCAAATAAGGGAGCATTCTGGGAGCATTATACATAGCCTCAAATTGCTAAACTTTGAAAACATGTGTACAGGTTTCTATAGTGGAATCACGTAGTGTGGCTCACTGGTTAGAGGCGGCAGACCCGAGAGCAGAGGACGGCCCGGGACCAGGGTTCGATTCCCGGCGCGGCAGGTTTCTGGACCAGGGTCAGCGGACTCGATAATTCTCTCGCCTTGGTGCCCACTCTGATCAGCGATCACACTCGGCAACTCTGGGCATTAGCTTGCCTCATCTTCACTAACGGCCCCACCAGACCGCCGGGGATGCCTGGTCTCACCCTGGAGATACCCATTAAGGGACCATCTCTCAGGGAAGCCAGGAAGGGTTTCGCAGCGGTCGAAGCGCCTTAGGACCCTACGGGTAAGTAGTGCGCTATATAAATGCCAATACATTTACATTTACATTTACGGTCAGTAGTGCAGTCGGAGCTTACAACATTTACTCTCACCCTAATAATAAATGTTTTCAATTAATGAACCATAAATACAAGCTTGAACAGCATTATTATATGGACAAAAATATTACCTTAACTGCAGACAGTGCCCTTTCCTGATCCATAATGTGGTACTGTAAACTGGCAGCCAAAGGGTTTGTGCTGCAGGGGGGGTTGGGCCTACTTGTCCCAACGACAAAATACAAATGAAAACTTGTTGCCCTTGGCCTCAAACAATATGTCCTGGGCGTCGGCCTATAGAATTCCACATCCTTGCTAGACACAACAATCCTACTAGTGGCCTAAATAAATACTTTTTCCACACCACTATTAGATATCTTAGTTCCACCTAACTACAACATCATTAGACTGAACCACACACTACAACCAAGTTGGGGGCGTGCGGGTTGCGTGCATTCACAGATCAACCTTACAAATCAAACGATTCCAAATGGAGAAGATATCCTCCTGTGAATATATGGGAGTTGAAGTCCCCATGGGTTAGGGGGATTTATTCCCTGACCAAATTACATATTATCTACCACCCTCCTTGAGACAACCAGACCCTCATGAGCAATTAACAATCACAGTACAGACCTTACGACACCGAACACAATCTTTCTAGGTGACTTCAACCTAAATTGCAATTAAATTGAGGACCCACATGTGCCTGCACTAAATCTTTTTTCAAAGACCATAATCTGGAGCAATCATGCAATCAGGGGAGAGGAGTTGGCCTAACGGCTAGGGCGGTCGGCCTTGAATCTGGGGAACTGGGAAAGAGTCTTGGCAATGACGCAGAACATACTGTGATTCTGGGCAAATCACTTAATATCCCTGTGCCTAATAAAAATGAAAAATAAAAAAATGTGTCCTCATGTAATGCAACTGGTGCTATGTAAAGCGCTCTGATACCCGATCCGGCTCAAGTCGCGATATATAAAACTCTGTAAAAAAAAAAAACATGCACAGGTCGAACACACGGCAAAGGAACATCATTAACCCATATCTCCATGACAGAAGCACTATGCATAGAGTCCATAATGGCATGCGATTGGTCAGATCATCACAGCATCTCATTCCACATCTCAGCTCCTGAAGCACAGGTAACGAGATAAGAGGTTAGACCTAGACGGTGGGTCAAGGATACTAGAAATAAGAATAGAGATGAGCTGTATGATCTATGCCAAAGAAAACTTCAACCCCCGGAAAGCATTTCCGATGTTCACAAACTCATGGAACTATGAATGACAAAATGGAGATGGTAGCCCCCCCTCCCCCCCCCCAACAACAAAAAAGGACCAAAAACAAATGAACACAACCGTGGTATAACGGTCACCAAAATGAAGAAAGAAGCAGACTCCTATTTGCAGAGAGACGATGGAGGCTAGCACCCTCACCACACCTACAACAGCTCAGAACTCTTAGAAATTCATATAAAAATGTATATTTATTTTTATTTATCGTTTTGTATTGCGCGAACATGACCCTAGTGGGTATTAGAACACTTTACATGACGATAGGTAGGGTTGAGTTGGACAGGTAAAATAGACATGAGTGAATGAAAAACACAGCAATGAAAATAAATAGAATAAAAAGCTTGATCTCAATAATAGTCAGCAATAAGATGGCCAAGCATCATAAAGAGTAGTTAGTATGGTTACATTTTAATAAGCATATATATATTGTCTTAGGGTAAAAAACTAGTCTGCAGAAAAGATTTTGCTTCTTTTTAGAAGGGGGTGGTAGAAGAGATTATACAAACGTCCGGTGGTAGAGAATTCCATATCTTAGGTGGGACAAAGGAGAATGTGCTGGCGCCCGTTTTCTTTTTATGGGTTCATTTGGGTTTCAGAAGCAGGGTGTGCACACTTCACAAAGGTCCGCAGCCCCCTCATGGTTTAGCTTTTGGGCCTGATATCTGGAGGTATTGATGTGTAGCACTTTATGAGTCATGCATGCAATTACTTGTTGAATTCTTGCTTCGTACAGTAGCCAATTCAGGGATTTTAGGGCTGGGGAGATGTGTGTATTTCATTTTGTTCCAGAGACAAGTATCTGCCGTGTTGAGGGAGGCTCTTTGAGAGGCCAACTTGTATTGAGGTAAGCCACATAGAGTGGCACTACCATAATCCAGTCTGGGCAATACAAGAGCTTAGACCGTGTGAAAATTTGGCAGAGATCGCTGTTAGCATTGAGCTGAAGCCATCTTGTTTCCGGCAGCCATCTTGTCTGACCATGTGCTCACCATGTGCTCTTTCCTTCTTCGCTGTTGCTTGCCCTTCAGATTTGCTCAAGAACTGGCTATACATAGCCTTTGTTACTCTGCACATGCTCAGAAGAGTCTGTAACTGCCATACACCTGCTCTAGTCTGTTACTGTCAGGCTGTTTTAGCTGAGAGCAGCAACTTATCCCCCCTCCTTTGTTGACTGTGCATTCTCTGAATGACCATCTATGTATGTAACTCTTCCTATGTGAACTTGTACCGCCTCCTTTTGAGCTCCTGTGTGGGTATAAAAGACCCATGGTTCTTCTATTCCTTGTGCTACTTCATACAGTGCCGAAGGGTATTGTGTGAATGTAGTTCCACCTCGTTTAATAAATTGTTTACTTGACATTTCAGTTTCCGTGCCAACTTCTATTTGCTGGTCTGAGGACTTGTGTGCAGAGAAGGATGAACCCCTAGCAGTGGTAGGCCTTGCTGAGGTTCACTTCTACAAATTGGCGCCCACCCCTGTGGCTCATCGGCGACTCTGATACCCGACGGAGTGGTCTTGACGGAGGATTGGAATCTCGCTGTGGATGATCACTGCTTGAGAAGGCCCGTGTCTTGGCAGTCAGAGTTCTTCTACTCTTCCCGATCTGACCCTCCAGGTGGTGCCGGTCCTCGACTGAGATCCCTTCTGGTGTTTGCTGTGCAGAGACCATTTGGTCGATTCAGAACTTGACACTTGGAATCTGGAGACTCTTGCTTGGTAAGGTCATTTGATGCGACACTTCTTGTTTGTTTGGCCAAAATCTTGGAACTTGTTTGGATATATATGAATTGCAATTTGTATAGACCGGTAATGAGGAGATTTTTCTAATATTGTATATGCTGCAAAATTCTTGGCATGCCTGTTCCTAGCACACTTCATAGAATGTGTTGCTTTCTTGGAAGTACCAATATGGAACTAGAACGGAATCAAACGTCTCCCCCCCGCCCCTGAGGGTACACCAAATAGGGACATGTATATTAAAAATGGTACACCTTCTATAACCTATAGCACACTATGGAACAAATATACTAGTAATGATCCTGAGTTGCGATGGCCTATAAATGGGTCATTTGATCTTAGAAAAATTCAGTGTGTGGAACAATCTAGGTTTAAGCACAAAAGTAAACAAGATATGTTTGACTGTGTACGAATGTGGGAGAAAGAAGTGTGTGAACGAGTGAGAAGAGAGCAAACTTTGGTAGAAAAGGAACTACGCAAAAATATTCATGCGAATGCGCCGGAGCTGAAAAATAGAGAAATGAAGGAGATAAAAGAGAGAGAGGATAGGGAGCGTCGTTTACATGTACATGGCCAATACCCTGTCCGGAGCCCCCTTTACCCTCTATTTAATAAACCACAGGACAATTCCATTTTGTTAGATCGTTGCCCGCTTCCATATACTTTTCCCTCTGCCCCTAAAGTTGATTCTGATGCTGATATTTTTCCTTCAGATCAGGATCAGTCAGAATCAGATCCTCAATGTCAGACTCCCTCTTTTCGGACTGCTGATTGTGCAGCCACTCTTAGATCTGTTGCTCGCAAAGCAGCCCATGGTAACACTCCTGCTTAAGATCTAATAGCTGATGTACAACAATGGCTGGATAGAGAGCAGTTATATTTTGTAGAGATGTTTACCACAGAAGTAATTGAATGGTTTAGAAAGCATTTCACAGAATTAGAGCCTGTTGATATCGCAGATGATTATAAAAAATTGCGTAACGGTCTTTTTCTCCCTTCCAACGTGGCTGACTTAATTAGACACGTCGTTAAACTACGAACTGATGCATTCCGTTTGAGAGAGGAGAAAAAGGCAGCTGCTGCAGCTGAACAAACAATTCAGACCAACCTGCCACAGGATGACACTCCAGGGACAGATGAGAATATTGTAGTTCATGGGAAACCCATGCGGGAAGCCGGGCCTTTGTATGTCCCACCTGGGGTACGGAAACAGATGATAATAAAGATTCCACTGATACGAAGGGTTATTTTATTTATAATTGGGTCTATACTCCTTGGAGTAGAGCAGATGTCATGGCTCTTAAAGCTGCTTTGCCTGACCCACGGAAAAATCCGGCCGCTTTCTATGAAGAAGTTGCAGGAGCCATTATGTCTTGTACCATGACTTTATCTGATATTGATATGTTTTTTGGACTTATTCTACTCCTTGATATGTGGAGGTCCATTTGTAAAGTCGATATACTAGTTAAATTGAAAACTCTCATGCCTCCTGAAAAGATAGATTGGACTGTGTTAGCATCCTGTAAGCAAAAGGCAGATGAATCGGTCTCTGACTTCTTTACTCGTTTTGAGGAGGCATTCCACGACTTTAGTGGCCAGTCATTGACAGATGGCACGGGCAGGCATCGGTTTGTCGATAAATTTGTTGCGAACATGTTGCCAGGAATAGCTAGTCGCCTAAAGGCCAGCAAAAGTTCATGGACCACGTCTTCCTCAGTCTCTCTTTTGACTATGGCTCAGTATTATGAACATCAGGAATTGGAAGCTAAGGGGAATGAGGATAAAAAAAATATAAGGAGTTGAAAACAAAGGTTATGTTAGCTCAGGCTTATGGTCCATCCTATAGAGGTGGTGGCAGCGGCGGACGTGCATCGTATTGCCCGAGCGTACCCTCTTATGCTCGGCCTAATCTGTCTTCTGATCAGTGCGCTTATTGTAAGAAGATAGGACATTGGGCTGTTGACTGGCAAGAATTGCGTGCTCAGCAATATCAGTGTTGACGTGGGCAAATGTGAGGCCGCTTGGGATATTCAGGACATAGGGGAGGCATGGATGATCGTACCAGGTTTGAAACTGTTGCGCATACTCAGAATCCCCATAATACTTTTGATAGACGAAATCAATATCAAATGTCTGATTATTTATCTTCAGATTTGAAGGATTCTGCTTATGCATAGGAATGCCTAGGATGGGGTAAGGAATCAGTTGAAGTCCCAGTAGATCAGAAGGGTCCCTATCTTACTGCACATGTTTTGGGTTCTATTGATCGGTTTCTGGTTGACACAGGAGCTACTCGTAGTGCACTGTGTACACAATTGGTTCCAAGGGCTCCCCTGCCTGGCTTAACCATTACATCAATAGGTGTCGATGGGCCACCTTCCCTTAGCCCACTGTCACACCACTTGCATTTCATGTTGATAAATGTACTGCTCCATGTCCATTTTTGCTTTCCCCTAACACACCGGACAATATTGTGGGTCTTGATATGCTCAAGTATTTTAGGGCTATGATACGTTGTTCCCCCAGAAGGTGTGCGTGTTATATTCAATGATAACTATCGCTTGGTTGAAAAGACCTACCGTCTTAGAGAGGACATTGCATTGGGTTCACGCCCTAGTACTCTGTGGGCTACATCAGATACCTATGTGGGTCAAATGGTTATTCCACCAGTGCATATTCAGGTGAAGGAGGGTGCTTCATTACCTCGATTACCTCCATACAAAATTTCTCAAGAAGGTAAAGAGGCACTAATATGTAATGTTCATGATCTGATTGTTGTGGGGGTTGTGAAAGAAGTCCCTTACAATATTTGCAACAGCCCTATCCTTCCCATTCTGAAGAAAGACACCGATACTAAAATCTACAGGTTTATCATTGATTTGCGAGAGGTTAACAAGATTGTAGTGTCCCAATACCCGGTAGTCTCTGACATCACAACACTCCTTACCATGGTTCCTCTGACTGCGACCAACTTTCCTGTGATTGATTTGAAGAATGCTTTCTTCTCCATCCCTATTCATTCTGACAGCCGATATTTGTTTGGTTTCACTTTGAATAATCGATCCTTTAGATACTGTAGAATTCCTCAAGGGTATACAGAGAGTCCTAGTATTTACAGCCAAGCATTGAAAAGACTCTACAATATGTCGATGATATCTTGTTGGCAGTAGATATGCCTGAACAGTCTGAAGAAGGAACACTGTCATTGCTTTCAATTTCTTGCATCTCACCATCACAAAGTTTCTCGGAAGAAATATCAGTATTGTAGACAGAAGGTTATCCAGTGGAGTGGTGTGGCTCACTGGTTAGAGGCGGCAGACCCGAGAGCAGAGGACGGCCCGGGACCAGGGTTCAATTCCCGACGCGGCAGGGACCTGGACCAGGGTCAGCGGACTCAATAATTCTCATCTCGGTGCCTACTCTAACCAGGGATCACACTCGGCAACTCTGGGCATTAGCTTGCCTCATCTCCACAACGGCCCCCCACATACGCCGGGGATGCCTAGTTTCACCTTGGAGATACCAAGTAGGGACCATCTCACAGGGAAAGCTAGGACGGGTTCCCCAGCGGCCTACTGCGCAGAGATACTCCTTCGGGAGTCGATTCTAGCGCATTACAAACCCACAATTAATTAATTAATTTGGGTCACCTCCTTTCTAAGGTGGGACGTGCACTTACACCAGACAGCATTCAAGCTATTTTAGACACACCTGTGCCCCGTACTCAGAAAGATGTTCGTGCATTCATTGGTCTTACTTCTTTTTGTAGGCAATGGATTCCAAGCTTCTCACATATTGTTAAACCTCTGTTGACTCTTCTGACTAAAGACCCTCCAATGCCCCTTCCATGGACGACTGAATGCCAGAATGCTTTCCACCAGTTGCGTCAAGCTCTTTGTTCTGCACCAGTATTAGGCACTCCAGATTACACTAAGGCTTTTACACTATGTACACGATAGAGATGGTTGTCCACTTTCAGTTTTAGTACAGACACACTGTGACAAGCAGCGTTCCGTTCTGTCGCAGCAGCAGCTGTGACCATACGTCAGAGTGAAGGGATAGTCTTGTCACAAAGACTGTTTGTGTTAGTATCCCATGCAGTTGATGCCCTTTTGAACCAAACCAAAACACAGCATTTAACTAGTGCTAGGTTGACAGGATATGAATTGACACTTTTGGCTCCTCACATCACTCTGCAAAGATGTTCAACCCTGAATCCAGCCACTCTGTTGCCATATCCAGGGACTCAGTCCCAGTCACAAGAACCTCATGATTGTATATTTCTTACTGAGGAACAGACAAAGGGTTGTGTCGACTTGCAAGATACGCCCCTCTCAATGTTTTTGGGGAACTGTGGGTTGATGGGTCCTATTTGAAATTACCAGATGGCACAACATCAGCTGCATATGCAATCACAACACTTCTGACGGTAGTTGGGACAGCTCGTATCCCACAGAAGTCAGCTCAGGCAGATGAGCTAATAGCATTGACAAGAGCGTGTGAACTTAGTACTGACTTATCTGTGAACATCTATACGGATAGCCGCTATGCTTTTAGAGTGGCTCGCGATTTTGGGTTGCTCCGGAAGGAAAGAGGCTTTCTTACATCCCATGGGATGCAAATAATGCATGGAGAATTGGTACACAATCTTCTGACTGCCTTGACATACCAAAAGAAAATAGCGATTGTTAAGTGTAGCGCACACAAGAAAGTGACTGATAAAATCGGACATGGTAATGCCTTCGCAGATCACACAGCCCGTGAGACTGCAATGCAGCGAAGCACCACATCTATGTACGTAGTGAAGTCACAGGCTGAACGTTAGCATGATGCCAGGCAGGAAATGCTAGACATGCAGGGATCTGCTTCTGCAGAATGAGGAAAATGAAATTTTACATGACCAATATGTCCCCTGCGTGTACCCAACGTTTAGTATGTGTGCATGTCACCATGCATTTTCCCTTAGTGGCCTGAATAATGAGGCCTCTGCATTTACGTCCTGCATTAGGATGCCAGTCATCAAGTCTCCCATGAAAGAAACGTTAATTTTGCATTGAGGCCCATGTGTTTGCATTGTGCACTTTTAAAATCGAGATGAACCCATTTTGTGGCTCAGCCTGAGCCAGTCTCCGAATTAGGGTTTCATGGCTCCAGACACTCTGAGAGCTGCAGCTACGTATCCCTGACCTCGCATACTTCTGGCTCAGCCGAGAGAGGCCCAGCACGGGGTGCCAAGACAGTATTTTGCACAACAGTTATCTGCTTGCTCTACAGAATCACATTCCTGCCTGGTGAAGAAGGTAAACAGAACCCGTCTGCAGAGATAGGGCCTAGCCTTTCTGTCTCCGTTTAAGTGATTTGCAGAGCTCGCATCCGTAGAAAGCCCACGGCCCCCATGCAATGAACGAAGAAATATATGCCCACACCGGCTCTTGGTGATGAGCGACCTTTGCTTCAGATGATACAGTCCCGGACTTAAGATATCAGATAATACCAGACGTCCTGGTCGCCCTGACACTGAAGGCCTCCGTACTAGACCGAAAGTCAGCTCCCCCCAGTTACACGTCAGTTGCACGTCATGATCAAGTTGCGCACACAAGTAGGGCAAAGTTCCAGCTGGCCATGCAACCCCCCTCCATGTATCCACCCACCTATGACTCACCTATGACTCCTCAAGTGAACGCCCACATGTACGCCCACATGCTCTTATATCTCTTTCTCTTGCTCTGCCTGGAGCGCTCCTCCCTATGTACGAATTGAATGTATAAATATTGTACACTGTGAATAAAGTTTAGAAGACCCTTCCTGAACCTTAGTGGTGATGGAACCGATTCTCCCCTAACTCGAGTTATTGAAATTAAGCCCTTTTGAATCGGACACCATGGACTCTGCCTCTCATTTTATGCATGACCCTTTGTTTAAGTATAGAAATTATGACAGGGTAATACTTTATTTACCACATAAATCTGGCGCCCGAATAGGGACAAATCCCCTTCCCCACGCGCCGGAGATGTAGGTCCAGCCCTTGCCCCCTGCTACAGCCGTGACGGACTTCAAAGTGTACACGCCAGCGGGACTTCCCGCTTACTCCCTCAGGCCCACGGAGGAGGACGGACTGCGACCAGGCATCCACACGAGGCGGTGAGGATCGCGGATCATCCCAACCAGAGCCCAACCTGTGAGAGAGCAAGGTCCGAGGTTCCCAGAGGTCCACCTGTTCCGCGCATGCGCAGTATCAAGTTTCCGAGGCCTTCAAGTTCTGCTACCCGGTGAGTACCACTATGGGGAACGCATAAAGTTAAAGACGGGCTCATTTATATGAACACGGTAAAGACGTGTCCGTTCACACGAACACGGTAAAGACGGGTTCACGGTAAACGTGAACACGGTAAAGACGTGTCTCATTTACGAGACCGGTATGGCTGTGCTGTATTCCAGTGCATAAAGTTAATTGTTTTCAAGTACATGTTTAACTCCATGTATCAGTTTAGACTGTATCTGTTTTAGTGTCTGAGTGTTGTAGTGTGAATGATTGTTTCAGTCAGTCTAATTTGGTGTGTATTGTGTTTTCATTGTGTTGGTTTCAACATGCCACTGTTTTCGAAATTACGTCAGATAGGGACCAGGAAAGGTATATTAGAAGAGTCAGTTAACATCCCGCCTAGAGACACACCTGGTCATTATATGTATAATAAGCACGGGCTAGATGCCATTTTGTTTTTAGACTTATGGGTAGATTACACAAAGGATTTATAGGAGAAGTACAAATGGCCTGTCTCGGGAACATGGGATTCTGAATGCATTATGAGAGTAGAGGAAGCGCTATGGAAAAAGAAATCAAGACCCTCTCAGAAAGATGCCATTGAGTTATGGCGCAAAGAAGCGCATAGGAGAACAGAGAAAGAATTCCACCAAGCAGAGAGAACTAAACAAGCAGCGGAAAAAGCCAAAGAAAAGGAACTGCGGGAGGAGGGGGAACGGGTCAAAGCAGAACAGGCTGATAGAGAAAGAAATGCCGTTGTTACTGGTATTTATCCCGTCCTCTCAGAAGAACTCGCTAGAGTGACCCCCTCAGAAACACCCCGTAGGTCGCGAACGCCACCACCTGTACCCTATAGAGTACGTAGAATAAAGCCGACAGCATCTGAGGCGTTTATTTCCTCCTATCTAGAAGAGTCCCCACCGGACTACGCAAACGCAGATTTCCCTCCGCCCCCACCAGCGGATCAGCTCCAGCAGCTCGTGAAAGAAGATGTGGGGCCCGGGGCAGTAGTGGGAGGGGGGCCTACTGTAAATGTAGCAATTTCCCACTCTATATACGATCCAGAACCAGGAAAGGGCTCAATGCTCGTGATTTCACTAAGACTAAGACAGGCCGTCGCATATTTGGACAAATTACCAGACATGAAAGAGCACCTAGATAAAATGTACCGTTTCATTAGAACGGGGGAGGGACCCGAGTGTATAGTACAAGCCATGCAACACAGAAAGGTAGGGGTTAAGAACTACATCCTCCGTTTTATTATTAACTGCCTGATCAGGGAACAAGACGAAGGAGACGGAGATGTAAAGCCTGGTTTGATAGAATGGAGTGATCACATAGATGCCGGTCGGCATGATAAACAGGGACAGACAGATAGCATGATGAAGAAAATACGAAAGGAAATATTAGCAACACATAAAGTAGAGTCTGACGAGAAGAGTGAGTCATCAACGGAAGAGGTAGACGAGGCAAAGGACAAAATGAATATGTAGGCAATGCACGACGGTTTGACAGGCCCAAGTGCCTCGACTACCGTAAACAGGGGCCGGCTATAAAAGAAAGATATTCCCTTGAAAATCTATTCCAAGCTACTGAAAAAGCACTGAACAGACGGATAAAGAGCGAGCGATCTCACACCCCACACGAAATGGAGTTGGCCCGGTCAGCCACCCAGTGGGTGTCCAATTCCAATATATATAGCAATGATATAGTGGCCCAGACTTTCTTGAGCCTCCCGCCGAACGAACAGCGTTTGGCCGGTATTTACATGGTCCAACATTTAATAACGTTGTATGAGAATCAATATTCCGATCCCGGTCAATTGTATAAATTATTGGACGACATACTTCTAGACAGATGGACAGGCCTGGGTACTGAAATAATTAATGTCATCCTGGATCAACGACATAAGTACATAAATTGTCTGACCACATGCATGCTTCCCGCCTCACACCACGACAGAAAGCACCTATACGTAGACAGACAGAACCCCCTACGAGAGGTACATCCCGTCAAAAATGCAAACAATGAGTTTCAACGGGTGTATATTTACACCCCCTAGACGAAATTAGAAATCCTGGAAATGAAAAAGATGCTGCCCTGCCATGATAAAGACCCGGGGGGGGTTTCACCGAGAATTAAAAGACATCCTCCGCATCGGAGATTATACGTACGCTGACATTCTGAAACTATTGAAAGTACTATTGCCTGCAGGCATTTATGAAAAGCTTAAGGAAAAAGACTGGGAGGTGGGCGAGAAAAAGTTAAACTGGGAAGCATTGGAAACAGAGGATAAAGGCAGGCTCCCGGGGGTTGGTCT
This sequence comes from Lissotriton vulgaris, assembly GCF_964263255.1. NCBI lineage: Eukaryota > Metazoa > Chordata > Amphibia > Caudata > Salamandridae > Lissotriton > Lissotriton vulgaris. Next base: position 176,365,241 of record NC_141685.1, read on the forward strand.
TGGGGACAAAGCTAAAGAACTGCCTGAACTCCTAATACAGGTTTTGCCGAGACTATTGATTACTAAAAAGGAAGACTGGGATGCTATTTCAGCCTGTAAACAAAAACAAGAAGAGGACACAAGCGATTTCTATTCTAGATTCGAGAAATGCTTTACTATTAATAGTGGCCTTAAGCCCGGTAGCGAATCATATCCACATCTTTTCGTGAGCAAATTAGTAGAGAATTCCTTACCCCAGATCAAGAATAGAGTACTGAAGGTTGAGAGTACTTGGCAAGCAAACAGCCCTTCACAAATGTTGCAGATGCTACAATATCACCAGAACAGGATTAGAGAAGAGCAGGATCAGGAAAAGAGACGCCTGAAAGAGACAAAAATGAAGGTGCTGGTTGCCCAAACGGTACCGGCAAATACGAACAAAAATGGCACGACACCTGTCAAGGGGAACTGTAATTATTGCAAACAACCAGGTCACTATGTAAAGGAATGTGCTGTCCTGAAACACAATATAGCTACAGGCAAGACAAAAGAACGACAATACACTCCTAGGCAAAATAGCACCCAACAGAGCACACAACAGACAATAGCGACTTTTCCACCCCCACCACCGCCTGTTCATGCCACACCACAAATGTATCAGTACACACAGTCAGATTATCCAGAATATCAATCGTTTTCATGAAACAGCCTTGAGAGGGAAGTTGGCTTGCCCCTTATTGAGGTTCCTGTAGATCAAGAAGGTCCGTATGTACATAGTCGTGTACTGGGACAGGACAGAAAGTTTCTGATTGACACAGGGGCGAGCAGAACTACCATCAGTCATGACGAGGTTCCAGGGGCACCTCTCTCGGGCTCACAGAATGTTTCCCTGGGATTTTCAGGAAAGCCTATTGTTAATGAAGTATCAAAACCAGTCTCCCTCGGGGTTGGTCCACTGTCACGTACCACAGACTTGCTACTTACTAAATCATGTCCAGAAAACTTACTTGGTATAAAGACATTAAAAGAACTAGGAGCAGTTATCTGTTGTTCTCCAGAGGGAGTGCGACTGTTCTTACGTGATTTTAAGGGACATTATGTGTTGACAGATTTCGACCACAGGCTCCAGAATGTACCACAGCACCTATGAGCACAAGGTCCGACTGACGTAGGTTACATGAACATAACACCACACCATGTCACTCTCAAAGCAGGAGTAGTACTACCACGTATACGACAATACAAGTTACCACCTGATGCCGAAGTGGCCTTATTGAAAATTATTGACGAACTCATTGCACAAGGGGTGGTGGTGGAGACTGACTCGAATGTATGTAACTCATCTGTCATTCCTATCCTTAAACGATCAGACCTTAATGCACCACCAGTTTACAGACTAGTTGTTGACCTTCGAGAATTGAATAAATGCGTAGTCCCACAATACCCAGTAGTCCCAGACATTTCTTCATTACTGACTGCTATTGATTCTGAGGCAACGTTCTTTACAGTCATTGACTTGAAAAATGCCTTTTTCAGCATTCCCATTCATCCTGATAGCCAATATCTTTTCGGATTCAGTTTAAAAGGACGCAGTTTTAAATTCACGAGAGCACCACAAGGTTTTACAGAAAGGCCTAGCATTTACAGTCAAGCATTAAAAAGACAGCTGGACAGTATTAATATGCCTACCGACACAGCACTGATACAGTACGTAGACGACATCCTAATTACAGCACGATCAGAAACAGACTGCGAAGTTGCATCACTGACGGTTTTACACTTTCTGGCAGACAAGGGGCACAAAGTGTCCCCTTCAAAGTTACAATTCTGTGCACAGCAAGTGGTGTACCTTGGACACTTGCTGTCCAAGAGGGGTAGACAGCTGACACAAGAACTTATTCAGTTAATTTCTAGTACACTGGACCCAGTGGCCCAGGCTCTGCCTACGTGCCTGAAATCGGTTGCGGCAACAGCCCTAGCCATAAGACAAAGTGACTCGATAGTGCTGGGACACCCCCTGACAGTACAGGTACCGCATGCAGTGGAAGTTCTCTTGAACAGAACACAGACACAACACTTGACCGTAGCGAGACTGACAGGATATGAACTGACGTTATTTCAACCGCACATAGAGATCAGACGATGTAACATTCTGAACCCTGCTACACTTTTGCCCTCAAGTACAGTAGACACCGCACCACATGACTGTGTGGAAGTAATGAATATAGTGACGAAACCAAGACAAGACCTGACAGATGTTGCACTTCCAGACCCTGACCTAACACTCGTCAAAGAGCTCTCCAACCCCAACACCGGAAACAACGACATCACCCCCTCGCAAGAGCTCTGCAACTCCCTCGCCTCCTACTTCCACAACAAGATCGCGGACATACACAACAGCTTCAGCACCCAACCGACGCACGCCACGACCATAGCTTCGCCGCCCACCGCCGCCCTCCGAGCCTGGACTCCGATCAGCACCGAAGACACCGTCCACATGATGAACTCCGTCCACTCCGGATCTCCGACCGACCCCTGCCCTCACCACGTCTTCACCAAGGCCGACGCTGTCATCGCACCCCACCTGCGGGACATCATCAACACCTCCTTCGACACCGCCACCTTCCCCGAGAGCTGGAAGCACGCCGAACTCAGCGCTCTTCTCAAGAAACCCACATCAGACCCCACCGAACTCAAGAATTACCGCCCAATCTCGCTCCTCCCGTTTCCAGCCAAAGTCATCGAGAAGATCGTCAACAAACAGCTGGCCGCCTTCCTCGAGACGAACGGATCCCTCGACCCCTCGCAGTCCGGCTTCCGAGCCAACCACAGCACCGAGACCGCCCTCATCGCCGCCACCGACGACATTCGAGCCATGATGGACAACGGAGAAACAGCGGCCCTCATCCTCCTAGACCTCTCCGCGGCCTTCGACACTGTCTGCCACCGCACCCTAGTGCAACGCCTCAGCAACGTCGGAATCCAGGAGAAGGCGCTGGAATGGATCGTCTCCTTCCTCGACGGAAGAACACAGAGAGTCCGCCAACCACCGTACAAGTCAGAAGCCACCGAAGTCATCTGCGGCGTCCCTCAAGGATCCTCGTTGAGCCCTACCCTCTTCAACGTCTACATGAGCCCCCTCGCGGCCATCGCACGCCAACACAACCTCAACATAATCTCCTACGCCGACGACACCCAGCTGATCCTCTCCCTGACCAACGACCCCGCCGGCGCCAGAGCCAACCTGCACGAAGGGATGAAGGAGGTAGCCGAGTGGATGACGACCAGCCACCTGAAACTGAACTCAGACAAGACGGAGGTCCTCATCCTAGGCTCCACGCCCACCGCCTGGGACGACTCCTGGTGGCCCCCCGCCCTGGGCACCGCACCCAAACCGACTAACCACGCACGCAACCTGGGCTTCATCCTGAACTCCTCCCTCTCCATGACCAAGCAAGTCAACGCCGTCTCCTCGGCGTGCTTCAACACCCTGCGCATGCTACGGAAGATCTTCTGGTGGATCCCCACGGAGACCAGGAAGACCGTCACCCAGGCCCTCGTCACCAGCCGACTGGACTACGGCAACGCCCTCTACGCCGGAACCACCGCCAAGCTCCAGAAGAGACTTCAGCGGATCCAGAACGCCTCAGCCAGACTCATCCTCGACATCCCACGTAACAGCCACATCTCCGGACACCTGAGAGACCTGCATTGGCTCCCCGTCAACAAAAGAATCACCTTCCGTCTCCTCACCCACGCACACAAAGCCCTTCACGATCAAGGCCCGAGCTACCTCAACAACCGAATCAACTTCCACGCTCCCAAACGCCACCTCCGATCAGCCAGCCACGCCCTCGCCGCCGTCCCACGCATCCGTAGAGCGACAACAGGAGGAAGGTCCTTCTCCTACCTTGCCGCCAAGACCTGGAACTCCCTCCTGACCGACCTGCGCCTGACCCAAGACCACCTCTCCTTCAGGAAGAAGCTCAAGACCTGGCTGTTCGAGCAGTAACGGCACCCCCCCCCCCCCCCCCTTAGCGCCTTGAGACCCTACGGGTAAGTAGTGCGCTCTATAAATGTCTTTGATTGATTGATTGATTATGTAGATGGATCATGCATGAGAACGAGTGCAGGAGAATTAGTGGCAGCATATGCCGTGACCACTGCTACTGAAGTCATAGAGACACAACGAATAGACATACTGTCAGCACAAGCAGCAGAGCTCATCGCTCTGACACAAGCCTGCATAAGAGCTAAGCACTTGAAAGTGAACATTTATACAGATTCACAATATACTTTTGGCGTAGTTCATGATTTCGGAGTACTGCGGAGGGAGAGAGGTTTCTTGACCTCTCATGGGCCATCCCATTATCATCGAGATTCACGACTAGAGCATGTTAGACACAGGAGAGAGACCGATGCCTCAGAGATTGATCAGACTGAGACAGCTTGGGAGCAATATACAGATTTCAACAAAGGATTCTTTTTCTTCATAGGTCCCGTCCAAAACAGTAAACTCATACGCAGGTTAACAAGAACTCTGGAAGCAGTTGTGAATGAGACTGCGTCTGCCCTGGCGAACTTGACCCAGGAGCAGTCTGCCATGAGACTTGTTGTTCTTCAGAACCGCCTTGTTCTTGACGTCATCCTGGCGGATAGGGGCGGGGCCTGTAGGGTGATCGGCTCCAGTTGCTGCGTTTTCATACCTAATAACGCGTCATCTGTGTACGCAGCAATAACAAGGCTCCACAAGATTGCTCATGATATACATCAAGACCCAGGCACATGGACTTGGTCCGGTTGGCTCTGGGGTGTAATATCGGCTTGGGGATGAAAAGTGTTGTCGTTCCTAGGAATGATACTGCTTATGATATTCAGCTTCTGTCTCTGTCTGCAGTGTGGCCCGGCCATTTGCGGCCTGTGTGCGACTGCTTGTGTTCCACATCCACGTATACAAAGGATCAAAGATGAACAAATGATGCTGTATGAACAAATATACGGTCTCATGAAAATAGATGTGTCCTGAAGGGTACAGTAGGGGACAAGGAGGGAATGAGGAAAATGAAATTTTACATGACCAATATGTCCCCTGCGTGTACCCAACGTTTAGTGTATGTGCATGTCACCCATGCATTTTCCCTTAGTGGCCTGAATAATGAGGCCTCTGCATTTACGTCCTGCATTAGGATGCCAGTCATCAAGTCTCCCATGAAAGAAACGTTAATTTTGCACTGAGGCCCATGTGTTTGCATTGTGCACTTTTAAAATGCATGACCCTTTGTTTAAGTATAGAAATTATGACAGGGTAATACTTTATTTACCACAAGAAAAACTTAGGCAATGGTCTAAGGAGGGAACATTGGATGATGAGGGCTGTTGGAGAAATAAAGACAACCAAGTGGAAACTGCCCACAGCCTCCTCGATAACGAAGTTGCTTACACAAGTTTGTGAGCATCCAGAAATTGCCGGCACAGCTAAAAAGATAGTGCAGTCCTGCTTGAATAGTCTCCAGTACAATCCTGGAAAAGGGGCACAAACTCCTACAGGAGGGTTTGCCACACCAACTGCACCTCTTGAAATTTTGAAAAGGATTACATCCAGCTTCAACGTTGCAACAATCTAAAATATGTTCTAGTAGTGGTATGTGCCTTCAGTAAGTGTAAAGAGGCGTACCCTACAAAAGATAATACAGCTCTTACTACAGCAAAGGTACTTCTAAAGGAATACTTTCCCAGATTTGGTGTTTGCTAACTTTTGTGGAGTGACAACGGACCCCATTTTATTGGGCAAGTTGTTGAGTATGTCCTGAAAGGATTAGGGATTAAGGGATTAGGGATTAAGCAGAAGTTTCATACTGCCTTCCACCCACAATCAGCAGGGCTAGTGGAACGGTATAATGCTACTCTCAAGCTTAAGCTAGCTAAGATCCAGGCTTCCACACCCTTGAAATTGCCTGACGCACTAACCTTGACAATGTTGTCCATTAGATCAGTGCCACATTCACGATCTGGTTTTACACAATATGGAGGTGGTATTTGGAAGGCCAATGAATATTTGGGGGATTCCTACGCCACGCCCCATACATGATGTACCTTGTGTCTTGATGAGTGACTACCTGTCACAGTTGACTGACAGTTTGATTTCTATTCATCAACAAGTTCGAGAAGCTCTTCCTGCTGACAGGTCGAAAGGTAAAGGCCACAAACTACGGCCCAGTGATCATGTGATGATCCGGTCCTTCCAGAGATCGAGCAGTTTGGAACCTAGGTGGTGCGGCCCAGAGCAAGTCTTCCTTGCGACGAGAACTGCAGTCCGAGTGACCAACAGGAGGAACTGGGTGCATTCTACCCACTGCAAGAAGGTGCCGTCTACCCTTGTGGAACCTGCTGCCCTAATCAGCCATCAAGATATCCTGGGCACAGAGAGAGGCCAAGCCATATCACCTGAAGACCCTGAGGAAGTCTTCCCGGACCATACGATTACTTGTACATCACAATATCAACTGCGGCCCCGGAAAGAAACTTAATTGTTGAACACGACTGGTTGAGCAACCGTCCTGGGTTAGTGAGAAACTGCGCTGAAGAGGGGGGGGATCTTTTGCGTAGTGACACCCGTCTTAACATTCAGTGAAGAAGCCAACGACTGCCCAGGACATTAGAGCTCCAACTGCTTTGTTATTTCAACAACAAGATGCGTATGCCTATGAAGAAGACATCAACCGCTGTGAGGATTTGCGACAAGAGGATTATGTGTATTGTTGGGTTCATTGACACTGTAATCACTATGGCAGTGATAACTTGGGTTGTAGAGGAAGTGATTCCTGCTCGACGAATGCTGACTGCCACTACTTCAGCATCCATTGAACACCACTATTTCACTCTCCCTTATAATGAGCAGAAGCATAGAAAGTCCTATCTGAACAGCCCGTTCATCCAGATGTTGCAACACATGCACAATGCTACGAACATTACTAACTGCTCGGTGTATGGAATGATGCCAGCTCATCAGAAAAAGGGAGGAACACCTTTTATTCCTCTTCCATTTTCTCATAACGGTTCTTTATTTTGTTTGTTTATCCTCATTTACTGCCATGGTTCCAAACTACTGACAAGTTAAACAAGCGAAAAAATAAAAGAGGGTGCCGCTGTGCTGCCTCAGTCAAGACTGGTAGGGAGGTCGAATTGTGGGTGCCCGATCCCAACAACAATGGCTGGCTCCCCCCTAGTTTAACCCCTGTTGTCCAGTTGGCAGATGTTGACCAATCTCTGGTTGCCTCGATTGCTATAAACAAACCGTATACCGAACGGAAGAGAGAGAGCGGCCAGATGAAGTAGCAGGGAGGTTGTACCATGGCAACATAATCATCGGAACTGGGGGGGGACAGTTTGTTCAATGAGACCAGTCAAGTAGGTGCCAGAAGGCTCTCTTGTCTTGTTTCCCTGCCCTGGCTAGATCTAATTTTGAGATCTGTAGGAGCGCTGTGTACCAATCATGAAATGTAGGCGCAGAAGACTCTTTCCATCGTTTGCATATTTCTCTACGGGCCACCAGGTAAAGGCCACAAACTACGGCCCAGTGATCATGTGATGATCCGGTCCTTCCAGAGATCGAGCAGTTTGGAACCTAGGTGGTGCGGCCCAGAGCAAGTCTTCCTTGCGACGAGAACTGCAGTCCGAGTGACCAACAGGAGGAACTGGGTGCATTCTACCCACTGCAAGAAATGTAGGCGATGGAATAAAACAGGAGATTCTTTGCAGTGCTACGAGTCTGATCCACTATTCCAAAAATTGCGAGACGCAGATCTATCACTACTGTGAATCCCATGGTGGTCGAGAGCTTGCTGCTTATTGAATCCCAAAAAGAAGTTAACTGAGGGCACTCGAAGAACATATGTGAGGCCGGGGCCTCTATGACACCACACCGTGCACAAGCCACAGGGCCCCCTGAATTGAATTTGGAAATCTTTTGTGGAGAGTAGTATGCCCTGTGCAGGGTGAACAGATGGTTCCTACGAAGCCAAGCTGGCTTGACTAAGTCCCATAACACCTTGTAGGACATAGTCCAGAGATCATTTACATTAAGATCAGGCATCAAGGTGCCCCACAGTTGCTCTGGGAGATAACATTCCCCATCAATTTCATCTATTATTAATGTGTACCAGAGGGAAACCTCTTTTTTTACAGGTGGTTGATCTACTAGAAGGGATTCAAGATAGCTACCTCCCCCTACTGGAAACTTATTGAAGCGTGTATCTTGTGTTGTTAATGCTTGAGCCCAACTAGATATTTGTAAATATTTAAATCTTGAGAAGTTGGGCCCAACTTTACAAGCTAGGTCTTCCCAGGGGAGCAGAGTTCCTTCCACAAAGAGGTCTTCCCAAACTGCTATCCCAGCTTCTCTGAGTGGGATTGCCAAAATGTCACCCACCCAACCTGGGGCCCCCGGAAGATCCCATATTGGTGCTCTACTAGAGTAATACCCCAGTTGTGTTAAAGATCTTATCTTAGCCCAAGTTCTTGCCAAGCCCTGTAGCACCTTCAATTTCACCTTTTTTTAAAATTTGGGATCGCCAAACTTAAACAAAAATCCAGACTGCCCAATTCCTTCGCCCTTCAATAGTGCTTTAAACATACTCCCAATGCCCTCACCTGTGGGTGTTTTTAGGAGCATACGCGCATGGGATACCTGGAATGCCCACGCAAATATCTGCAAATCTGGACCGGCCAGGCCCCCCTTCTCCCTACGGCGTCTAATCTTTTTCCAAGCTATCCTTGTATTTTTATTTTTCCAAATGAATGAGGTCATCTCGCCCTGTAACTTGGCCAACAAAGAAGAGCCAAAGCAAAGAGGAATTGTATTAAATAAAAATGTAACTTTCGGTAGGATGGACATTTTCACCAGGTTTACTCTGCCTAGTAAGGAAAGGGGAAGATGCATCCAGGCTCGCATTAATTTTCGGCATTCTTTCGCAACTACAGAGAAGTTGGAAGACGCAATCAGATTGATATCTTTAAGAATATTCAACCGTAAATAACGCAAGCTGGTACTAAGTTGTTCATTGAAGCCACTAACGTCGTCGTTCCATACCAATATTTCTGTTTGAGGCATTTACCTCGTATCCGGAGACTTCCCCAAATTCCACTGCCAACCTAATAGCTGCCGGAAACGCGTTGCTGATCTCGGATGTCATAATCATGACATCGTCAGCATAAAGCGCGACCTTCTTCTCCCAATCTCTATATATAAAAGGCTTGATGTTGTTATCCTCTCGTAAATTTTTGAGCAAAGGGCTCAATATAGAGGTCAAATAGCAGGGGAGATAGAGGGCACCCCTGTCGAGTTCCTCTAGTGACGGCGAAAGATTCGGACAAACCCCCATTAACAAGTACACGTGCAGTTGGACTGTTGTACAACAATTTCACTGCTCTACGGAAATCCTCACCCACACCGAACTTGGTCAAGGCCCCCGACAGGTACAACCAATTGACCCTGTCGAAGGCCTTTGTGGCGTCCAACGTGAGAATGGCCAACGGAGCTGCGTCTGAGGTTGCCATGTCAATGGCACCTATTAAGTCATAGGTTAACTCGAAGAGTTGGCGACCCCTGACAAAACCCTTCTGGTTAGGATGCAAGATTTCGGGGACAACCAGGCCCAATCTCTTTGCCAATAGAGCTGCGAAGATTTTATAATCGACATTCAATATTGATATGGGGCGGTAAGAGCCACAGTTGGAAGCAGGTTTACCCAGTTTTAATATAAGTGTAATGGACGCACTACTCCAAGAAGATGGTGGAAAGGCCCCCTCCCGTAAAATCCGATTAAATAAGATTGTAAGGAAGGGAGATATTTCCTCTGCCAGACTCTTGTATATTTCTGCTGGCAGGCCATCTGGCCCTGCAGCTTTGCCCCCCTTGCTGTCCCGTATGGCCATCTCTACCTCCTCCTTGGTGACCTCCCTTTCCAAAAGGACACTTTGTTCTTGAGATAGTCTTGGAAGGGTGATACCATCTAGCCACCTCTCTATATCTTCAGGGTTGATGTTCTTATCTTCCTGATAGATGCTTTGAAAAAATTCTTTAAAGTTAGTTCTAATATCTATGTCTGAGGAGGCGGTTCCTTGACTAGTTGTTACGGAATCAATGATGTTACGTGCCCGGTCAGATTATGACTTCCAGGCCAGTAACTTCTCAGCCCCTTCTCCATATTCGAAATGAGCTAATTTACTCGCTTCCCATTTTTGTAAAATGCGTAGATTTAACACGGAAGCCAGGTTTTCTTTAAGGGCAAGCAATTTAGATTGTAGTAATAGACGGTTGGTATTAGAAACTACGCAACTGGCATCAATTTCAGTTTGCGTTGCAAGAGGTTCAGCTTCAATGGAGGCAACTTCTTCTGCATACTGTCTCCTCCGATATACAACCTTACTCTTAATTATGCCTCGAAGACAGCACTTAAACGCATCCCATACTATGCAAGGTTCTGCAGAGCCCATATTTACTTGCATAAACTCAAGAGGTTCAGATCTAATAAAAAGCACATCTTCCGTTGAAGAAAGAAGGGACCGGTCAAAAGACCAAGATCTAGGAGATGGTCTAATTACTGCGAGTTCCAGAAAAACAGAAGAGTGGTCTGACAGGTGGGAAGGAAGATAGCAAATGTCTTTGACTGAATCAACCAAGTCGCGACTTATCAAGATATAGTCAATTCTAGATTGGTGGTGGTATTTGTAGTTGCCAAAAGAAAAAACAGATTGTTTGCCTGCTCTTACCCGCCAGATATCGACGTAGCCATATTGGTTTATACAACTGCGCATAAACGCTCTGGATTTAGACGGTATCCGTTGTCTACTACTCGGGGTCTTGTCTAAAACGGGGTCTAGCACAATATTAAAGTCCCCAGCTTTAATAATAGGCTCAGTAAAACTCAAGAGTGAAAATAGGAGCTCCAAAGCTGCAGGGTCGTCCTGGTTGGGTCCATAAAAACCCACAAAAGTCAGGTGTGCACCACCAACATCTACTGTGGTAATCACCCATCTACCTCCGGGGTCTACCTACAGGGTTATTATTCTTGTGCTAATAGATTTTTTAAACAGAATAGACACACCCCTTGTGTTTAGTGATTGAGAGGTTGATACCGATATGTCCATCCACCTATTCTTTTTCACAAGATCGAGTATCTCAGCCTCAATTAGATGTGTATCCTGGAGTATAATGACCTGCGCATCCATGTCACGCAGATATTGTATGATCCTATTCGCCCTGAGTTTGGTGCGCAGGCCATTAACATTCAAGGAGAGAATCTTGAGATTACTCATGTGTCATATTTCCTCCTATAAAACTGGCTAGAGGGAAAAAAAACCTCAACCACCTAAAACAACTGCCCAGAAAGAAGCAGCTACCATAACTATATAAAAGAAAACCTATAAGGAACCAATCTGAAAATGAGGAAGATTTTTTTTATTTTTTTAACCCAAACCCCTACTACACCCCAGTGTCCCAACCATACCCCCCCTCCCCCGAGGAACCCTTGTACTATCTAACCGGAAGAGATCCGGTTGGTGGTACCCCCTACCCTACCCCAGCCCCTGCAAAGTGAGTGCCAAATCTGATAGTTCTTTTTTTATTTTATTATATTTGTTATCTTCTTTTTTATTTTTTTATTTCCTAGTTTGCTTGCCATCTGATTCCTTAAATATCAAAGAAAGAGAGAGAAAAAAAGAGAAAAAAGTATACATTTGCCTTCCTGATGCTGTGATGACCTCTTACCCCTCCATTTGCAATCATGCAATATGATGTATCCAAGAGATTTGGAAAGAAAGAGAGGGGAAAAGGGACAGAAAGGGAAGACCGGAAAGCCAAAGGAAGCAGGGAGAAGATGCAAACACAATAATCCACACTTCTAGGTGGTCCACAACATGACCCTGACTACATGGGCGATCAACCTGAACCTCCTGCAGCGCCCTTTTCGCCCGGCAAGGTCATCAACAGCTCATCTGCTGCCTGGACCGCGCTGATGTTAAACATCTTGTTGTTCAGCATTATTTTTAGGGAGGCAGGGAACCCCATCTGTACTGTGGCTCCAGATTTCCGAAAAGCATCCATTCTCCTGCCCAACTCCCACTGTTTTTCGAGGGTGGCCCTGGATAGATTTGACCGTATTTGATAGGCGAAGTCCTTGTACTCTAGAGATTTTTGTTTTAGTGCTAAGTTAAGGATTTGCTCCTTGAGGGAGTACGTATGAAAGTTCACTAGGATCTTCCTCGGCTTAGACCTCTGGGGGTTTCGCCTAAAGGGCTCCCTATGTATGCGTTGAATATCTCTGGCTAATTCATCTTCAGATTGGTCCAGTTTTAGAGATTGCTTTAGCAGTGGAATGATGAAGCTTTTGATATCCGACCCCTCGCTGCCCTCTGGTACATTAAAGATTCGGATGTTGCTGCGCCTAGCGTAATTTTCCAAAATCTCCATCCTTGCAATGTCTTCCTTCTTAAGTTTCAAGATTTCTTCCTTGGCGTTATCTAAATGCAAAGATAACACGCCCACGGTCTCTTCTAGTACACCTGTTCTTGAGGTGAGTCCATCTATCTTATTGCCCAGGGCCTCGCAATAGCTCTTAATCTCTCTCTGAATTACCGCAGATTCTTCAAACCCCCTTTTAATGTCAGCTGATAAGGTCAAAAACATTTGGTGCAAGGAGGGGGCTGGAGTGCACGCTGCAGTATTGAAGACAGAACTGTCCTCTAGCACAGGGGGAGAAACAAAGGAAACTTGCTGTGTACTACCCTGAATACCAAGACTCACACATTCCTCCTGAACATGAGACTGGAACTGCATCTTACCCCTCTGATCAATTAATTGTTGTCCTGCATCCTCCATATTACAAGAATCAAGGGTGAAAACTGAAGCAGTTGGAGAAATGTGACCACCACCAAAGCAACACCCACTTCTCTGAGCAAGGAATCCCGTGGAATCCCTACTAAGGGGGTTTCTTCGTTTAGTCCAGGAAGTAGCGTTAGTAACTGTATTGGCGATACAGGGCCACTGCCCTGCACAGTTGGGCTCAAGATCAGGCACTCCCCCCTCGCCACCCACTGCGGCGGGAATGGCAAGTGCGGCCTCAGCCATACCAGCCTCGGGAGGAAGAGCTGATGGAAAAATTGAAGATGGACTTATTTGGAGAACCACCGAGGGGCACGGAAGTGTCACAGTGTCAGTGGGATCTACGCAGCCCAAGAATGCTGAGCAAACCGGGCTACCCAATGAGCCAGACGCTGAAAGATCGCCTGTTTGAGGAGTAGAGTTTAAGCCCAGCTTAAGCACCTGGGGGACAACTTTAAAGTACGAGCGCAGGGAAGGCGTTATCCTAGAACCTGAGTCGAGTATGAACTTTACAGACTTAGCAGCCTTATTACCCTTTTTTGCCCGTTTAGCCTTTACCTCGTTGGAAAGAAAAGAAGAGATTTTAGTAGGGGTATGAGCTTCTTGGGATGTAAACTTGTCTTGCGGAGCGCCACCTTGCACCGAGATATGAGCAGGCTGCTGCAGTTTCAAGCCCCTGCTACCCCCCTTCTTTTTTCGACTCTGGCCCCCTCTTACTGCTTTCCCCAGCTGCCCCTGGCTTGTAGACCTAGGCGTGTCTGGAATATGTGACAACGTATTTATTTATTTATTTATTTAGTATTTTGTAGAGCGCACAGCTACCTCCGACGGAGGTGTCCCGGCGCTGAAGACCTTATCTCTGAAGAGTCAGGGGAGTGTGAGAGGAGGCATTTAGGATTAAATTTGGGAGAAAAAACAGGTTTTCAGTTTTTTTCGGAATAGGGATTCTGATGTCAGAAATCTTAACTCTGTAGGCAGTTGGTTCCAGAGTTTGGATGTAGCAACTGCAAGAGCCCTTCCTCCTGTGCGTGCAAGACGATAATGGGGGCATACCATGAGGCGTAGATGGTTGGATCTGAGGTTTCGTGGGGCTTGTGAAAACCTCATTCTGCGACGTAGGTATGTGGGGCCTCGATCATTGAGAGCTCTGAAAGCCAGAGTTAAGGCTTTAAATTGGATGCGCAGTCTGATTGGGAGCCAGTGGAGTTTGATCAAGTGGGGTGAGATGGAATGGCGGTAAGGGATATTGCATACCAGCCTGGCTGCTGCGTTTTGGACTCTCTGAAGTTGGTTAATGATGTAGGTAGGAGCACCTACATACAAGCTGTTAGCGTAGTCCAGGTGGGTGGTGATAAGGGCATGGACTACTGTTTTTCGAGAGTCCAAAGGTAGAAAGGGGATGATTTTTTTTAGCATTCGTAGCTTCCCGAAACAGGCTGATGTTACTTTGTTGACTTGGGTTTTGCAGGCGAGGGAGGTGTTGAATTGGAAACCTAGGTTTCGGGCAGCTTGGACTGGTTCTGGAGGAAGGTTGAGTTGGGACGGCCACCAGAGATTGGAGGGTAAGGGAGATTTCTGATTGAAGAATAAGACTTCTGTCTTGTCTGTATTGAGTTTTAAATTATTCGCGGACATCCAGGAGGCGATGTTCAGCATGCAGTGGCGAAAGTTGTCGAATGATTTTTCAGAGTGTTCTTTGAAAGAGAACACCAGTTGGGTGTAGTCAGCGTAGAAGGTTACTTTGACGCCCCATGATTCCACCACTTTTGCTAGAGGTATGAGGTATACATTGAAGAGGAGCAGGGTAAGGGCGGAGCCCTGCAGAACGCCACAAATCAGTGATTTTTTGGAGGAAAGAAAGGGTCCCAGCATCACTTGTTGGGTTCTGTTCGTGAGAAAAGATTTTACCCATGAAAGGGGAGTCCACTGATACCTATCTCTTGTAGGCGAGTCAATAGTTTGTCATGAGAGATGGTATCAAATGCCGCGGATAGGTCGAGGAGGACCAACATGGCCTCCTCTCCCCTATCCGTGCATTCTCGGATCGACTCGGATACCTCGAGTACTGCCGACTCAGTACTGTAGTCCGGTCTGAAACCCGATTGGGTATCGTGGAACAAAGCGTTTGATTCTAGGTAACGTGATAGCTGTTTTTGAACAGCTTTCTCAAGTACTTTGGCGGGTTTGGGTAAGAGTGAGATCGGCCGGTAGTTGTTTAGGCAGGAAGGATCTAAGCCTGTTTTTTTTTGGATAGGGATTAGTAATGCATGTTTCCAGGCGGAAGGCATGACACCAGTGATTAAGGAGGAGTTCCAGATTTCGAGAATGGGGTTGATGATTAGGGGGGCGATTTCATTCATGATTAATGCCGGGGCTGGGTCCAGGGGAGAGCCTGATTTACATTCCATGAAAAACTTCAGGGCAAGTTCCTTAGTTATTGGTTGGAATGCTGTAAATGCATGATTGCAGTTAATGGTGGGGCCTTCAGTAATTTTGGAGCCATTCTGAAGGATAGTTGCCGCAATAGTGGCTATTTTTTTTCAAAGTAATTTGCAAGGTTTTCACTCAAGGCTTGGGACATAGGAAATGGGGTGGACAGTGCACTGGGATGAGTGAAGTCATTTACTATATTAAAGAGGGCCTTGGTCGAGTTTTTTGCCTTGGCAATAGTATCTGAGAAGTAGGTACCCATGGAGTGGCGTTTGAGTTTGCGAAACTCTTTAAGGCTTTGACGATAAAGGGCCTTGGCTTCCGGGTCATAGTGCGGTCTCCAGAGTCGTTCCAACTTTTTGCACTTGCTTCTGTATGCCCTGAGTTCTTGAGTGAACCATGGGGTAGAAGGGTTTTGTCTGCGGGAGGTAAGGGTTTGTAAAGGGGCAATTTTCTCTATAGCGGATGTAAGTTCGTTGTCAAATATACATGCTGCTACATCGAGATCGTCCGGAAGGGGGTTTAGATGGTTGTGGTATTTTTGCTCTAAGGTAGCTAATGAGAGCTTGTGCCATTTCCTGCCTTGTGTCCTAATGGCGGACTCCTGTTTGATAGTTTGGGCCAAGGGGACCTCGAAAGATATTAAATAATGATCAGACCAAGTTAGGGGTAAGGGGGGGAGGGTTTTAAGTTTCTCGCTGTTCGAGAAAATTAGGTCGAGGGTGTGTCCTGCGGTATGAGTGGGGCTTATTACCTTTTGTGACAGATTTAAATTTTGCATGGATTCCAGGAGCTGCGAGGCGCGGTTGCAGTTGCTTGCGTCCACATGGTGGTTGAAGTCACCCAGTACCATGAAGTGGGGGTGTTTAAGAGAAAGATCTGCCGTGACTGCCAGTAGTTCTGAGATGGCAGCTTGAGGGGTGTTCGGGGGGTTATAAACCAAGATCCCTGAGGAGATGGCAGTGGTGGAGTCTGTGATTGAGAAGTATAGAGCTTCTATAGGCTTGATGTTAGGGATTTTCCTAGAAGTAATTTTTAGGTGATTTTTTAGGATCACAGCGATTCCTCCACCCGTTTTGGGGCCTTCACGGCTTAATCCGGTGAAGCTGTAACCAGTGGGTACAGCTAGAGCGATGTCTGGGTTGGAAGAGTCTTTAATCCAGGTTTCCGTTAAGAATAATGCATCCCAGGATGTAGAAGATAGTAGAAGCCAGATGTCATTGGCGTGACAGGGTAGGGAGCGGCAGTTCGCTAAACCCATGAAGTAGGTTTTAGTCGGAGGGGGCTTATAGGATGCGGGTTTGCGGGGGGAGGTCCAGTCGGGGCATAGGGAGAAAGGGCAATTTAGGCATTTGTGTAGGAAAGGGCTGGGTAGGGGGAGGCTACAGGGGGTGGGAGATGAGCAGGATGTCTTACCTATGTCTCGGAGCTGTGATCTGGTCCAGGTTAGTCTCTGAGCGGGAGGCGGACTAACATTATAACAGGCCCTAGGCCCGGAGCAGGCGCGGACGGGCGCAGACGGGCTTGCCTTAGGCGCGCCTTTGGCGCGCAACCGTCGCGCCCGCTGCGCGTCCGAAATATACACATAATTTATAGTGGTAACCTGACGTGGGATAGGGGCGTGGCCTCGTAAAGGGGGCGTGGCCTTAGGGTTTGAGTAAATGTAAATGTAAATGTAAATGTAAATGTACATGTATTTATATAGCGCAAATCGCCCACATCGCAGGCATCTATGCGCTTGCTTAGGGAACCCGTCCTGGTATTCCCCTGTGAGATACCCCAGCAGGGTATCCACAAGGTGAAAGCCAGGCATCCCGCCGCGAGGGGCCGTTGTGGAGATTAAGCAAGCTATTGCCCAGAGTCACAGAGTGGGAACCCGTGAGTCGAGTAGGCACCGGAGTGAGAATTATCGAGTCCGTGGAATTATTGAGCCCAACCCCCGTCGGGGCGGGGAATTGAACCCTGGTCCAGGGCCGGTCTCAGTTTCCGGGTCTGCCGCCTCTAACCCCTGAGCCACACTTCTCCACTGAGTAGTGTTGGGAAAATTCCAGTGGGGAAAAGTGAATGTACTTTAGTTCTGAACATTGCTGGTAATAATAATAGTAGCTTCACGTCTTCACCTAATAACTATTTTATATGTGGAAATAAGGGATACTACCATCTACCTGCTGGATGGTCTGGAGTTTGCTATGTGTCCTTTTTATTGCCACCTGTATTTTTGGCTCCTGCATCATATCACAAGGACTCAAAACTGTTTAATGGCATTTCCAAAAACAGATTTAAAAGGACAGCAAATCACGACGAGGTGGATGAGACTGACACCTCACTACAGCAATATGTTGATTTTAATTTGAGGCTGTTCTTTGTTGGTGCTGCCCTGAACAGTAGGAAAATCACACGTTTGACGTGGGTTGTAGAGGCTGTGACCAACCAGACAGCTATGGCATTTGGAAACATCACAGAGGAACTACAGATTGCGAGGATTGTGGCGCTCCAAAACCATATGGTCCTGGACGTAGTCCTGGCTGATCCGAAAAGCACGGACTGGAGGACGCCGGTTCTCCCTGAATGCAGCAAAACATTGGAACGCCCTCCCTAGGGAAATCCGGATGGAATCCTCCTATCCCAAATTTAGAAAATCCCTCAAAACCTTTCTTTTTCCTAAAGCAGAATAATCCAAGTTCCCTCCTTCCTTCCTTAGGGCCTTTCTGTTTTTCAGTTAAGTCAGCGCTGGGACGCTCAAGGGCATCCATGCGCTTTATAAATCTAATTTCATTTCATTCATTTCATTTCAAGGTGCATGTCGCTTCATCTGGAGTAGTTGCTGTGTGTACGTTCCAGATCATGCCCCTTCAGTTTTTGTTGCGATCTCTAAACTACATAAGATTGCTGCTTAGATTCACCCTGATACTGGAACATGAACTTTAACCGGTTGGCTATGAACATTGTTTGTCACCTGGGGCTGGAAACTGTTAACAGTTCTGTATATATTGCTTGAAATTCTACTGACATGCTGTTTATGTATACAATGTGGTCCAATACTTTGCTCCATCTGTATCACTGCTTGTACACCTGCCAGACGTGATGTTAAACAAATGAAAGCCCAATGTATACTAGACAAAGAAGTTGATGAAATGATGCAGATCGATGTTCATGATGTATACTTAAACTCTCCTAGATTATAGATGTCTTCAGCTAATGCTAAAAGGGACGTCTGTGGAAATTTGGCAGAGATTGCTGTTTGCATTGAGCTGAAGCCATCTTGTTTCCGGCAGCCACCTTGTCTGAGCATGTGCTCACCATGTGCTCTTTCCTTCTTCGCTGTTGCTTGCCCTTGTGCTTTGCCCAAGAACTGGTTATACTTAGCCCTTGCTACTCTGCACATGCTCAGAAGAGTCTGTAGCTGCCCATGCACCTGCTCTAGTCTGTTACTGTCAGGTTGTTTTAACCGAGATCAGCAACTTATCGCCCCTTCTTCTTTGTTGACTGTGCATTCTCTATATGACCACCTATGTATGAAACTCTTCCAATGTGAACTTGTACCGCCTCCTTTTGAGCTCCTGTGTGGGTATAAAAGACCCATGGTTCTTCTACTCCTTGTGCTACTTCCTACACTGCCAAAGGGTGTTGTGTGAATGTAGTTCCACCTCATGAGGTTTAATACATTGTTTTCTTGACGCTTCAGTTTCCATGCTAACTTCTATTGTCTGGTCAGAGGACTTGTGTGCAAAGAAGGGCGAACCCCTAGCACTGGTAGGCCTTGCTGAGGTCTACTTTTACAACCGCTTGTTTTAGGTCGTCATGTGGAAGGTAGTGTTTATTTTCCGCAGAATGCTCAGCTCCTAATTTGCTCCTTTGGTGACTGCGCTAATGTGATCCTGCATATTCAGATGTTTGTCTAATACCCAAGGATCTAGCAGAGTGTATGATGTGAGGAGAGCAGTTGAGGGCTACAAGAGGTTTCAACCAAAGATCAATCTTGGGGATGTTATTCGGCAGTGAGATGAGAAAGAATTCCGTTTTGGCAGTAGTGAGTTTGAGATGGTTATCCGTGAGCCAGTAATGTGTATTTTGCAAGGTGGAATTGAGGAATAAAATGTCCTCTGGGAAGGTGATTTTGAGATACAGCAGAATGTCATCAGTGTACATATTATAGTGGATGGTAGTGGATTGTAAGTGATTTGCCAGTGGTTCCAGGAATAGATTGAAGAGAATGGGTTAGAGAGCAGATCCCTGTGGAAAGCCAAGAGTGATCGCATGGGGCTTAGACAGAGATGGATTCATTTGGACTCTCTGAGATCCGTTTTCGAGGAATGAGGAAAACTATTGCAAAACGACCCCTAATAAGCCCATCCTTTGTTCCAATAGTTTCAGTAGTCTTTTGTGATTAACTGACAAAGACAGCCATAAAGTTGAGCAGTATCATGGGGGATGATTCATTTAGATCAAGCATTAGTATGTCATCCACAGAATGAGTAAGTGCAGATTCAGTGCTGTGACCTTGACGGAAAACTGATTGGTGTTGGTCAAGGAGTTAAAAGTTGTTCATGTGGTTGCAGAGTTGGATCTAGACACATTTTTCTAAGAGATTCGCAAGAGTAGGGATGTTGGAGATGGGCTGAAAGTTATTAGGATCAGAGCAGTCTGCGTTGCTTTTTTTTAAAAGAGGGGGTGTCCTGCTTTTAGGCAATCAGGGATAGTGCTTTGATGTAGTGAGGCATTCACTATCTTAGACCATAGGGAGAATGAAGGTTTTGATCTCTTTGAATATAGATGGAGGTAGAGGGTCAGTGAAGTGATTAGATGGGTTTAATGATGAAATGATTTTGTAAATGTCACTTTCGTTGATTGAGGAGAAGGTGTGGCAAGAGGCATGTTTTGGGAAGGGTGCCTGGATGGATCACTACCTTCAGTATACTGGGTGGTGAGTGAAAAACTGAGTGAGGAAACCAGTAGTAGTTCATTCACTAGTTGTAGCTCATTCTCTATCTTTGTGGTATTTTCCATGAAGAAGGCAGCCAGTTCTTCATAGTTTGGGAGGGTGCTGGTTCTGGCGTGACTGCTGCTTGACTATTTCAAATCGTTTTTGGGCGCATTTCTGGCTTGGTCAAGCTGTGCTCTAAAGAAATTAGCTTTCACTTGCCTTACTCTTCTGTTGTATGTGTTCCTCGCTGATCTTAAGCATTTTAGAAGTTCTAAGGATGGAGAGGATCTCCAGGCTCTTTCTGCTAATCTTAGATTACGTCTTTCGGTGTTCAAGTTGTGGGTGAAATACAAAAACTGAATAGACAAAGAAATCCTCAGCACACCGTCATAGCTGTAGCAACAATTTGTTACGTGCACGATGTAAGCACAAATTATACACAAGTTATTTCAAATTTATTTATTTTTTTTAATTCTTTTGGTCTTGTTTCAGACAGCCAACATGTATTTCATTGCTTACAAAGGGAAATCGTCCCACGGCTTTCTCAAGGCTATGTCCTTTTTGATAAAGACCTTTCTTTTGTGGCGATCTATCCAACCCACAAAGGGAATCAGTATCTTGCGCGATGTCAATAAGGCAGTCCAAGCATCTGAGGGATCCTATTTTGTCCCCAAAACTTGAGTTTGTGAGTGGGACGGTCTCGTCCCAAACATCGCTCTCCGTGTATCTCGAGGACGATTTCCCTTTTCAGCGGTGGCTGCAGATTGTGCAGTTGCACATTCTTGAGCCTTCTGGAGTCAAGGAACAGTTGTCGTTGGACCCCTGTGGCCCCCTGGACTGTGGGCGGAGAGGTGGGGCCTTGATTGCTGCCTAGCAAGGCCAAGGGGGAAATCTGGGGTGCTGGAGACCGAACTTCTCTTTGAGGGTGCTATGCGACGCATGGGATGCTGCACAATATCACAGGCAATTACAACACATTTGACATAAAGAGTTTGCTGTCGAGCTGCATGTGGCCTGGTCCTACAGCTGCAGGCCATATAGGTCGGCCTGGGGTGGGGGGGGTTGGGTGTCAGACAGAGCTGCCTCCTCTTCTTGTTTCTTTCTCCTCCCCCACCACACTCCAGAGAGGATAATACAGTGACTACAGTGCCCAGACTGACGAAGACACAGAAGCCTTTGGGGGGTGATGAACTGAGGTGGTTGGCGCAACCCGGGTCTAGAGCATGGGGGCACCTGGTGTGCACACGATGGACAAGGACAAAATGGCCCGCTTTGCCAATCACACAGTATACTACCCCTCGACACCCCCGTAAAGAATAACAAGACAAACCGGCACTGGTAATGAGGGGGAGGATGGCATAACTTGCAAACCATCATGTGTGGAGCTCCTGGCGGCCATCCAGGGTTCCAGGAATCTCCTAAAAAGACAAATTGAGACAGTGTCTATTGATGTGAACATATTGAGAGCCGATTTACGTAAAGTAGCAGATAAAGTATCCACGGCGGAGGAAGATATGATGGACTTAAAAGGAGAGGTGGCAGCATTTAAGCAGTACGTGGCCCAGACGTCCAGTCACAAAGGCCCTTGAGTGCCGGGCCAAAGTTGCGGAGAGGCGCGCAAGGCACAGCAACATAAGAGTCCTAGGGTTCCCAGAGCAAGTTGAGGAGGACAGGGAAAAGCAATTCCTGGAGCGATGGATACGCACCCAGTTGCGTCCGTGAGGCTTATACAAACTCTTTGCAGTGGACAGAGAACACAGAGCCTTGGTGCCTTCACCCCCACCCCCTAGTACTTCCCCCCGGACTCCCTCCCAGGCAATAATTGCCAAAATATTGATCTATCAAGAAAGAGACTGTATCCTCTGGGCTGCAAGAGAGACTTAGAATCTGTGCTATGAAATCAGTAAAATAGTCATATTACGGGAGTATACCAAGCAGGTCCAGGAGCAGCGGAAAACCCTTCTGGCGGTAAAACGGAAGCTCCGTGATATGCAACTGCAGTACATCCTGCTATATCCAGCCAAACTGAAGGTAATTGCACAAGGCTGGGCCAATTTCTTTGAGATGCCAGAGGTGTGTGAATGGCTGGAGATCCGAGGTGATGCCCTCCCTACGAAGAACAGCGTAACAAACGTCAGGGATGGGGCACTTGGTCAGGGGGAAGATCTCGAAATAAAAGGTACCCGGGTCAGTCCGCGGACGGGGACCCACCAGATGAACAGAGAATTACGGTGGGCGAGGACGGCACCATGCATCTGAAAACCATCAAGCTGGGTGCCTCCTCCTCACCGAACACTGAATCTGGGCCTGACACAGAATATACTCCGGAAATACTGAACCCGACGATGTACATAGTCCTTGAAACCATCCTGGAAGCAGCTCCAGTGACAGAAGCTAGATGGAAAATGGGGACATTCACACAGGAACTGAACTACGGTTGGCTGCTCCGACATTTATAATAATGAAAGAATGAAGTGCATGTGGGCCACACATTTATTAATGGGGTGGTGGGGGGAGGGGCAGAATGAGTGTGAACAGCCTTGGGGGGGGGGGACAGAGGTGCCTGGAGTGGTAAGAGGGGAAACGACAATCCAAATGTAACATTGAGAGTACTGCAACCTTATTGGGAACCCCCGCTGGACTACACTTCCCTTGACGGGCATTTTGTAGATATTGTGATGGGCGGGCTATGTTGTGAGGCTGGTTAATTTGGGAAGTTCAGTGGCCCCTGTTGGGTTCCAAGGGAAGCTGCGGACATCCTGGAACAAGCATGGGGAGGGCATTGAAGATAGTGCTGTTGCACGTTACCGGTCCTTGGGGGGTGGAGGGAGCATGGCACAGTTTGCTTTGTTTGTTAGTAGTTGTTATATGCAGCAAATGTGGAATGTGGGTGAAGTGCACAGCTGGGGACTGGGACAACACCAAGATAGATATCGCTATGGCAATGGAGGGTAAGTTCCTTAGATGAGATGTAAGGGGATTGGGTACAAAACGTAATAGAGTTCTTAGGTTTCTTAAGTGACACCACGTCTGAGTGGCCTGCTTGCAAGAAACCCACCTAGATGACGTGGGAGCCAATAGGTTGACAAAAAAAATTAAGAGGCCAGATATTTCACTCATCCTATTTTACTTATGCGAGAGGTGTATTGATATGGGTGGCTCCTGGGACGCCGTTTGTCTTGCCGTACATGAAAGCCGACGTGAACAGCCGCTATGTCCTACTCAGGGTGATACTTGACAGATGGGATATCACTATCCTAAATATCTATGCCCCAAACATAGGCGATCCGGGCTTTTATCAGTCCATACAAGACATACTGGCCCCGGACCTGGGCGCTCCTCTTCTCTGGATGGGGGATTTTAATTGAGTATTGGATCAAAACTTGGACAGGCACCCTCCTAGACAGGGAAATAAGCCGCAGATGACCATGAGGCATCGGGAGGTAATGCAGGACTTGGGAATAAGGGACATATGGAGAGATAGGCACCCAACGCAGATATTGTATACCTGCTCATAACACACACAGCAGGTTGGACAGGGTCTTGGTGTCCGGGATGGAGGCCTTCCTTAAGTTGGGGTTAACCCTCTGGCTCGATTGCGGTATGATCATGCCCTGATCAGTTGGGTCCTGTGGCATATTAAATGTACAATGCTCAGTCAGTACATAGCTCAATAGCAATTCAATTATTAGAGGGAGGATGACAAAGAGAGAAACACACTCGTACCAGTTTGTAACAATTTCTTTGTATTTCAAAAAACAGTTAATACTGCAATTATATCTGCAACGTACACACAGTATAAAAAGGTGCAATGTGTCCCAAGTGATATTGTGAGCGAAACAAGGAAAACGTGTAACAGTAAGTAGTATGTGCAAGTTTCAGCTGGGAGTATTTACAAGAGAAAGGAAATTGACCATGAACAATAATAGAAAGTCATTAATCAGTGGTTATCTACAATCATAGGCACTGTGTTATATAGTTCATTTCCTATGGCGTCGACGGCGTTTCGACCCGTGAAATGGGGGTCTCGTCAGGACTGGACAATGGGGGACATCTAAAGAAAGGAGACAGTCAGTGAGGATATATAACTATATGTACAGTCACATTGAATAATAATTATTCACGGACTTGTAATAGAGGAATATACCTTGCAATGTGTTTCATTCCATAACGCAACCCATGCGTGAGAAAAAGTAAATTTAATTTACTTACAATGAACCCAGCCGGGCACTGTCGAAAAGCAAAAGAAGAATAAATAAAACAGTCGTAAGGATATTAAAGATGCACAGTGAAAACGGACTGAAAGTTAAACAGATAATATAACTTACCACTGTAGGTGTAGAAATCAGTGGTGTAAATTGTTTATTGTTTCTCAAATTATCTACACCTTGTAAAATAAGTTTCTCAAAAGTGAGTAACTCAGGAGGCATCATGCTATTTGTAGGGTAAAAGGTAGAAGGCAATTTTAGACCTGTTACCGACTTATGCGTGATAAATTCTCGATCTTTGAAGAATAGCTTGAGGCAAATTTTTCTGAAGAATTGAAATAGTTCCAATTTTCAATTGAAATAGTTGGTTTTCTCTGTAATGACAAACGAAAGACCTCTACTCAGTAGGGAAATTTCTGAAGAAGACAGAGTATGCTTAGACAAATTAAAGATAGGTATTGTTTCCATATTGTCTATTGATTCTGATGTGGTATCTAGTATGGTTGGGGCCCCCACTGATAGTGTTTGTTTCTCGTTTGGCGTTCTCCTGGATATTGATGCCAGACTCTCTTCTTGGTCTTCCCTCCTCTGTCTAAAAAAGGCTGGCCTTGATTGGTATTAAAGTTACTGGGACCTGCTTGACCGTCTGAGTCACTGGAGCCGCCTGATGATTCTGAAAATGTAACTGGCTGGTTCTTTCTAAATCGACCCCAAGTGTTTTGCCTATTTTGGTTAGGAAAGGTTATGAAGTAGTCTTCCGTTAAATAAGGGAAAGTTCTCTCTTTATTATAATTTTTAATGTCTTTTGTGACTTTGTCCGCTTTCTTTTTTAGTTCAAATATGTTGAACTCTTCAATGGTTTTGTTAAGTTTATCAAGGAGAATCTTGGCGTCAGCTACCCCGTCACCGCCCAGGAGTTCCTTCTATAACTCCTCTATTTCTTTGAGCTCAGTCTTAGAATGTTCTATGGCGGTCTCAACACCGAGGACCACCAGTATAAAAAGGTGCAATGTGTCCCAAGTGATATTGTGAGCGAAACAAGGAAAACGTGTAACAGTAAGTAGTATGTACAAGTTTCAGCTGGGAATATTTACAAAAGAAAGGCAATTGACCATGAACAATAATAGAAACAGTCATTAATCAGTGGCTATCTACAATCATAGGCACTGTGTTATATAATTCATTTCCTATGGCGTCGACGGCGTATCGACCCGTGAAATGGGGGTCTCGTCAGGACTGGACAATGGGGGACATCTAAAGAAAGGAGACAGTCTCTGCATGCGTGTAGGGTGGGGGTAGGGGGGTGGGGTCTTTCTTTTGTCCGCTTCAGTTTCTATGGGCCTCTTTTTCTTCTTTTTGGTTTTCCTTTCTTCCTCCTCCTCTCTTCCTTGGGTCAGTGGGGTGGCTCGGACTGTTGGAACACTGATCCTTCTTATTGTCTATATTTTGGAATATATAAAAACTTTAAAATTTAACCTTCATTCATCCTGTTGCTCGGTAATGCGCAGATGTCCAGTGTAACCCAGATTGATTGCTATTTCATGCTCAGATATTACCGTGTTCTCATTTTGCTTGCTACTTTGCATCAACTATGTGTCGAGGCCGGCCAGATGGTTGTAGGCCCGTATTTGTTTCACGGATTACTGTGCAATAAAGGTTTCAAAAATTAAAAAAAAAAAAAAAAGAAAGGAGACAGTCAGTGAGGATATATAACTATGTGTACAGTCGCATTGAATAATAATTATTCACGGACTTGTAATAGAGGAATATACCTTGCAATGTGTTTCATTCCATAACGCAACCCATGCGTGAGAAAAAATAAATTTAATTTACTTACAGTGAACCCAGCCGGGCACTGTCGAAAAGCAAAAGAAGAATAAATAAAACAGACGTAAGTATATTAAAGATGCATGTCGTCAGTGCGAGGGATGACCAGGAAAGTGCCTAACAAAGAGAGTGCCCCTTAATTAAATTAATATCCAAATACTGGTACTCGTCTTGGTATCTATCAATCGTTTAAGGCATGGATTATATCATACCTGTTCGCCAATTATCTGAGCTCAATCGCATCTATCCGAACGTCTGTATCAGTCAGAAAATTTTGTGCGGCAAGACGTCATCACGGTTATAACGTGATGCGTGTAATACGTACGCAGCCATCGCAAGGAGAGCCGACAGCTCCATCCTCGTTTGGTGGCGCTCTGGTGTAATGTTTACATTTTTGTCTGCGAAAGTTATCCAATGTGGATACTTAGATGTGATTGGCATACTAATAGACATCCTGTGAAATCCCTGTATAAAGGCAATATAAAAACCATCTTACTGTTCAAATGTAAAACATTCGATAGACACAAAAGCAAAAATGAATTCACAAAGGCGATATCATAACACTAGGTTAAAGATCGTGAATTAAACATATCTCAAAATATACAAAAATTACAGAAACAACATAGTTCATGAAAGCATTTTCGTTATAGTGCGCCACTCCTGCAATTGAAGAGTAAAAACTAACCACACATGATGTATACAGAAGCATAGGTTTACAGCTTAAATTTAGAGTCTACAACATGTGGTATGTAATGTGTCTATTTAAGTCGTGAGAGTAGATACAAATCCTCTCCATTCATCAGCGGAATTCAACCCCTCATTAATTGAATTGATTTTATCACTCCAATGACATTCACAGTGTTGTAATATTTGTGCAATATCACCGCCTCTCTCAGGCACTGTTGCAATATCTAGGACTTGCCATTTCATCTCATCTACTGAATGGTTCTTCTCTTTGAAATGAGCCACAAGAGGTGCAGTCATAACTGATTTTCTTATGCGGCTGCGATGTTGCCCTATATTGGCCTTCACCGGTTGCTGAGTCTGTCCGATGTACGGTAAACCACATGGACACCAAATGCAATACACAACATTGCGTGTATTACAGTTGGAGAAAAATTCAAGTGTCTGTTCATAGCTGCCATGTTTAAAGATGTTTGTTTTTGCTGTAAGTGGACAGATCACACAGTTGCCACACGGGCGGTGGCCTAGAATGGGGGAAGATTCCAAGTTGATTCTAGCGTACCGCTTTTCTTTCTGGTTATTTCCGTAGATGACCTAACCAAATGATCTTTTAAGTTTTTTGCTCTTTGGTACGCAGTAGCCCTAGACAGACACTATTCGAGAGGCTTGAAAAGGCAAAGAAAAAACACGTACGAAACGGAGTTACATGCCTGTATGCTTACGGATTATTTGCGTGCAGGCATAATACCCAAGGCCTCCAAATAAGAAACGTACGAGGCATCTTCAGAGTAGACCCTAAATTTAAAGGCAGTTTTTGTGGCATTTCTGTTACTTGTTCACGCCATTGGATGGTCCTCAGTGTTGAGACCGCCATAGAACATTCTAGGACTGAGCTCAAAGAAATAGAGGAGCTAGAGAAGGAACTCCTGGGCGGTGACGGGGTAGCTGAGGCCAAGATACTCCTTGATAATCTTAACAAAACCATAGAAGAGTTCAACATATTTGTACCAAAAAAGAAAGCGGACAAAGTCACAAAAGACATTAAAAATTATAATAAAGAGAGAGCTTTCCCTTATTTAAAGGAAGACTACTTCATAACCTTTCCTAACCAAAATAGGCAAAACACTTGGGGTGGATTTAGAAAGAACCAGCCAGTTACATTTTCAGAATCATCAGGCGGCTCCAGTGACTCAGACGGTCAAGCAGGTCCCAGTAACTTTAATACCCATCAAGGCCAGCCTTTTTTAGACAGAGGAGGGAAGACCAAGAAGAGAGTCTGGCATCAATATCCAGGAGAACGCCAAACGAGAAACAAGCACTATCAGTGGGGGCCCCAACCATATTAGATACCACATCAGATTCAATAGACAATATGGAAACAATACCTATCTTTAATTGGTCTAAGCATACTCTGTCTTCTTCAGAAATTTCCCTACTGAGTAGAGGTCTTTCGTTTGTCATTATGGAGAAAACCAACTATTTCAATTTAAAATCGGAACTATTTCAGTTCTTCAGAAAAATTCGCCTCAAGCTATTCTTCAAAGATCGAGAATTTATCACGCATGAGTCGGTAACAGGTCTAAAATTGCATTCTACCTTTTACCCTACAAATAGCATGATGCCTCCTGAGTTACTCACTTTTGAGAAACTTATTTTACAAGGTGTAGATAATTTGAGAAACAATAAACAATTTACACCATACAATATCATATCACCCTATTGGAGCGGCAGGCTCTCAATAACTTAAAGAAAGATGCTTCTGTAATACTCAAACCCGCAGACAAGGGTGGGGGCATCGTTATTCAAGAAAGGATTAACTATGACACTGAGATAAATAAGCAAATCTCTGAAGAGAAACACTACAAGAAACTCAATCGTAACCCCTTGGTTGAGATTCGTGAAAAAATTGTATGTATTACTAAGGAAGGATTAGATCACGGCTTTATAACAAAAAAGGAGTTTGAATTTTTAAATTCAGCAAATCCAAGAACTCCGGTTCTATATACCCTCCCCAAGGTTCATAAAAGTGTAACACAAGCACCAGGGAGACCAATTCTATCTGGTTATGGTTCGATTTTAGAACCAATTGGTAAATACATTGACTTTTTTTTAAGGGATTATGTTCCCTTACAGAGTAGTTATGTTTGTGATACTATGCACATGATTAATCTGGTAGAGGGATTATCATACAACAAAGATACTGATTGGCTAGCCACTCTTGATATATCATCATTATACACTAATATTCCTCAATTTGACAGCATTCGATGTATAGAACATTTTCTTGACACCAGACCGAGACCATTTAATGTCTCTACTTCATTTATAATTTCATTACTAGAAATAGCACTTCAAAGAAATTACTTTGTGTCCAACGGCCAATACTATGAACAATGCTGTGGGACCAGTATGGGGGCACTTTTTGCCCCAAATCTGGCAAACATCTATATGAATCATGTGGAAGATGGTTATGTCTTGAGCGATCAGAATCCCTACTATACCAGCATTAAATGCTGGTATAGGTATATAGATATTTTTTTCATCTGGAGAGGCAATGAAGAGGACTTCAAGAAATGTGTTACATACCTTAATACTGTCCAAACCAATCTCACTTTCACATCTACACTACAGAAAGACACCATTCCGTTTTTGGATTTGAATATCCGGAACGAAGATTATACAAAAACCAAAGCACACAGCAGCAGACCAAGGTTTAGCACATCGACTTCTTCTGTTTCATAAATTTGTGTGGTACAACCACTTTCACCATCCGCTGCCAAGGATGTCCGTTATATAGAGAATTTTGCAAAAAATTTGAGAGGTGCACACAATGGAGTCAAAGGTACAAGAATTTCATACATTTTGTGAGTCTTCTGTTCTTTCTTTAATGGGCTCTTTTATTTTCTCTTTTTAAGATACACAGGCACAGCCAACGCGTTTCATTCCACTTCGGAAACCCACACGGAGGAGCAGGAAGCGCGGGAGACCTTATCACAGGTCCCGCATCGCATGAAATATCTGGCAACCCGCATGGATGTTGGTCTATAAACAAGTTATTGAAAAGTTGAAGTGGATGTACTTCAAGCTCGAGCGCACTGCAAATGCCAAAAATAGCGTATCAAAAGTCCCAATTTGTTCCAAGTTTAGTCCTTTATTACAAATAATTCAAATCGTTCCTTCAGTTGTATATGTGTTACATAGTAGGTCTCTAAACAAGCACATCCCCCTTTCTTCTGGAATCCGTTGACACTACGGACTGCCCGCTTACGGGGGCCAGGACAAACTTTCGTTTTTTATCTACACTCCATTGCTGCTTGACTGTGGAACAACGCTCCGAAACAACTCTTTGCCCGCACTTCTATACTATTCAGGAACACAAGAGTTACACTGTCGACAACATTCCTACTGCACCGGTATTGAAGGTGCAACCATATTTTGGACCATCGGATTAAGATGATCCTATTCAATGCCCTGATGAAATTCCCAAGGCACTAAAGGGAATGAAACACGTTGGCTGTGCCTGTGTATCTTAAAAAGAGAAAATGAAAGAGCCCATTAAAGAAAGAACAGAAGACTCACAAAATTTATGAACTTCTTGTACCTTTGACTCCATTGTGTGCACCTCTCAAAAACATTTTGCAAAATCCAGAACGAAGATGATAAACTCTTTACATCTCTTCACAGAAAGCCTACACAACACATTGTTGTCATATAAGAGTCAACATCCGAGAGCACTAAGGGACGGATTGCCCTTCGGACAATTCTTGAGAATTCGTCGTAATTGTGCTCGACGAGAAGATTACCTGAAAGAGTCAGAAATCTTAAAAAACAAATTACTGAAGAGAGGCTATCCAAATAAAATAGTGAAAAGATCGTTGAAACGCGCCTGGTATTGCCCACGAGAAGAATTACTGGTTACCAGACCTAAATTGATACTTGTAAATTGATACTTGTATAGCGCACTACTCACCCGCAAGGGTCTCAAGGCGCTTGTACGAATACCGCTGTGGAACCAATCCTGGCTTTCCCTGTGAGGCGTCCACTCCTGGACACCCCCAAGGTGGAGGCCAGGCATCCTTAGCGTTGTGGGGGCCGTTGTGGAGATTAAGCAAGCTATTGCCCAGAGTTGCAGAGTGGGACTCCATGATTGGAATAGGCACCGAGGCGAGAAATATCAGGTCCGTAGAATTTTTGAGCCCAAGACCTGCCGAGGCGGGGAATTGAACTCTGGTCCCGGGCTAGACCTCTGCATCAGGGTCTGCCGCTCTAATCATTGAGCCACACTTCTCCACCTAAGAAGGAAATGCAAAAAATTGTATGTGTCACTACTTTTGGGGTCCATACCAACAAGATCCGAAATTCAATCATAAAAAATTGGCATATAATTAAAAGCATTGACCCACAAATTGAAGTACCCCTGTTTGCGTACAAAAGAGCAAAAAACTTAAAAGATCATTTGGTTAGGTCATCTACGGAAATAGCCAGAAAGAAAAGCGGTACGCTAGAATCAACTTGGAATCTTCCCCCCATTCTAGGCCACCACCCGTGTGTGGCAACTGCATGATCTGTCCACTTACAGCAAAAACAAACATCTTTAAACATGGCAGCTACGAACAGACATTTGAATTTTTCTCCAACTGTAATACATGCAATGTCGTGTATTGCATTTGGTGTCCATGTGGTTTACCGTACATCGGACAGACTCAGCAACCTGTGAAGGCCAGGATAGGGCAACATCACAGCCGCATAAGAAAATCAGTTATGACTGCACCTCTTGTGGCTCATTTCAAAGAGAAGAACCATTCAGTAGATGAAATGAGATGGCAAGTCCTAGATATTGCAACAGTGCCTCAGAGAGGCGGTGATATTGCACAAATATTACAACGCCGTGAATGTCATTGGATTGATAAAATCAATTCAATTAATGAGGGGTTGAATTCCGCTGATAAATGGAGAGGATTTGTATCTACTCTCACGACTTAAATAGACACATTACATACCACATATTGTAGACTCTAAATTTAAGCTGTAAACCTATGCTTCTGTATACATCATTTGTGGTTAGTTTTTACTCTTCAATTGCAGGAGTGGCGCACTATAACGAAAATGCTTTCATGAACTATGTTGTTTCTGTGATTTTTGTATATTTTGAGATATGTTTAATTCACGATCTTTAACCTAGTGTTATGATATCGCCTTTGTGAATTCATTTTTAGGTCGAGCCTAGACATGCAAGCAATGCGAAGCATTGCTTGCTGTCTTTAGGTCCAGCCTAGACGTAGCAATGCAAAGCATTGCTTGCTGTCTGCTCGACAACTATTGTTGCCCGTTTCTGGGAATGTAGACACGAGTCGGACGCGCGCTTTTCCAGTATCAGGTTTGTCCGCGGGAGCGCGCTGCTGGCTGCTTGCTGTGTGTGCGGTGTTAGTTTTGCTTTCGCTGTGGAGCCTGGGCTTTCGCTGTCGAGTTTGAGGGGTGCTCTTGTAAAGGCGTGCTCTTGTAAAGTTGGTATGATTGCCAACATAATACAACATAATAAATATGCCATGTGTAATAGGCTTTAGACATTCACGTAAATGTAAATGTAAATTGATACTTGTATAGCGCACTACTCACCCGCAAGGGTCTCAAGGCGCTTGTACGAATACCGCTTTCGAACCCATCCTGGATTTCCCTGTGAGGCGTCCACTCCTGGGCACCCCAAGGTGGAGGCCAGGCACCCTTAGCATTGTGGGGGCCGTTGTGGAGATTAAGCAAGCTATTGTCCAGAGTTGCAGAGTGGGACTCCATGATTGGAATAGGCACCGAGGCGAGAATTATCAGGTCCGTGGAATTTTTGAGCCCAAGACCCACCGAGGCGGGGAATTGAACCCTGGTCCCGGGCTAGACCTCTGCATCAGGGTCTGCCGCTCAAACCATACACCTTAAAAATAAAGTCGGCATTTTATGGAGCTTGAGCGCATTTGTGGCTTTCAATTAACACGGCCGACTATGCTCAGCTACAATCATTATTTCGAGGGCTGCCTTTGAATTAACACGCTCACTTTTAATTATTTTACAAACTATGTTTAAAGTAAAAGTCGACAACACCCGCAAATGAAGTCGGCATTTTATGAAGCTAGAATGCGTTCGTTGTTTACAATTACCACGCCCTACTATGCCTAGCTGTCCTTGTACATTTGCCATGTGTAATAGATTTTGGGCATTCACGTACAACTTAATAAAAAATAAAGTCGTCATTTTATGGAGCTTGAGCGCGTTTGTGGCTTTCAATTAACACAAATATGCTCAGCTACAATCATTATTTCGAGGGTTGCCTTTCAATTAACACGCTCACTTATTTGCTGACATGCCCTTACTGCCGGCACGCTTAGTTATTTGCTAACACGCCACGACTGCACCTATCAAGAGTAATTATTTTAAGAAGTACGTTTGCATTAAACATCAACAACAGCCGCAAACAACGTCTTCTCATTGATTAATAAAAACGCCGTTCCTCGAACTATACGATCACTAATACGATCACTAATAATTTCATGCACAATAAATACCATACTAACTTCATTTATAGTACAAGTAGTTAAGATCCAAATTAAAACGTGTTTCTTTGATGACTGCCTTTCAATTAACACGCTTACGTTTGTTCGAGGGCTGCTTTTCAATTGCCCTGACTGCGCGTATCAAAAACAATAATTTTTTAAAATACGTTTCAATTCTTATTTTTCTAATGTAACTACATTTGTGTTAAGAGTAAGCAACATTACAAAACAAACGCGTTTCTATTTTTTGCTAAAATGCTGCTTTTTCGTACTTTTACTGTTAACTCCATGCGCCAACATTCACGCACAACTTAACTTAAAGCCGCCATTTTAGGTAAGTTTCGTACAATCTGCAAATACAAAACAAACACACATTCAAACATTCGCACTGCTGTTCGCTGCGTTTTCGTGTTTAGAACTTCTTTAAAACGTCAGTATGCGCTTCACACATACAGCATTCCATGCGCTTCACACAAACAGCATGCCACACGCTTCACACATACAGCATGTCACACACTTCACACATACAGCATAACAAGTGCTTTACACATACAGCATAGCACGCGCTCCATACATACAGCATGCCCCACTTACCAGTCAGAGTAGACTTCTGTAGAAAGCGTCTGCAAGTTCTGCTCCTTCACACAGGTTGCAACACGCGAAGCTCCGTCAGCTCACAAGAACTTAGACACTACCACGCGCTCTATCCCCCGCCCATGTCCCAGGCAAAGTTGACAGCACGCATGCTCAGTGCGTAAGCGTGTGTGCACGAGCAGCTTGCAGTTTCGCTATCAGCTTGCTTGTTATTTTTTTGCCATACATATATAATGCAATGCTAACGTTACCAATTAAGCTTAAGTAAAGAATGTAACTTGCTAGAAATCAGAATGCAAAAACGTCCCAAAAAAACGTATAAACAACAGTTTCCTTTATGCTACCAAGGGACATCACGTACGCAGCTTCTTCACAGTTTTTGAGATTTAGAGCTGCGGCACCTTTTGAAAGCAATTATTCGGCGCATGTTTCTTTTGCTTTGTCATATTTTTGATCTCCTATGAAGAGATTGCTTTAGTGCTCTCTGCCACCTCCTCTTGCCTACGTTTATTATTGTAGCTTGTAGAGCGCTTCGCTACTTTCAAGCAGAAGTGTCTGCCGCTAGTAGCATAAATCAGAGTAAGGCAGATTATCTAGCCTTTTGAAAGCAATTATCGGGCGCATGTTTCTTTTGCTTTGTCATATTTTTAATCTCCTATGAAGAGATTGCTTTAGTGCTCTCTGCCACCTCTTCTTGCCTACGTTTATTATTGTAGCTTGTAGAGCGCTTCGCTACTTTCAAGCAGAAGTGTCTGCCGCTAGTAGCATAAATCAGAGTAAGGCAGATTATCTAGCACTAGAGAAGGCTGGCAAGCTAGATACACTAAAATGTCTGTAAGAAATTCCTTTTTGTATCTGCCACAGCAGAGAAGAGTTTCTTAAGGGCCACATTCAAATAGCAAGTGTCACTTTTTAAAGCACCCACTAGAGCATTCAACCTTCCACATATTACAATGACACAGCATGTACAAGTGTTTAGCGCTTGCATACAAACTCTTACTCAACATAAATCAGTTCCTTAATTCATATTCAACTGTCTATATATTTTATTTCAGAGGTGTACAAGTCACTTTTAGTTACAGTTATTATTTACTATTAGAGATGATTAACATTTTAACTACTTTGCAGCTTTCTGCAAAGGCCCATGCCTCTAGCTTCTCTAACTCTACTCTGTTCAGCTTTTATTCTTGGCTGCAGTCTGTGCTTACAGCAATAGAACACCTTTATTGTAAGTGTGTGTGTGTACACCGTTAACTATCAATACTTCCTATGTGTAGAACTAATGCGCTCCACTGCCTGCTGAGCTCTGCATGATCCTTTAATAGCTGTCTTGGTGCCAGTAAGCAAAATGATTTTGCACCTTACATTTCAACAATTGTTTTGCATCAAAAAGAATGCATGTTTGCAAATAACAAATGAAAACGTGCCTTACTTTACTAGTAAATACGAAGTGTCAGTTTTAAAGCAGCCACTGCAGCATTCAATCTCCCTCATATTACATTAACATAACATGCACAAGTATTTAGCGCTCACACACAGAGTTTTATACCATTAATAAGTTGCCTATTTCATATTCAGCTGTCCATATATTTTTTATTAAAGAGATGCACAAGTCGCTTTTACTTTAAAATAAGATTTTTCATCAAAAAATATATACATTTTAACTACTTCACTGCTTTATAGCAAAGGCCCATAGCTTGGCTTCTATAACGCTACTCTGCATAATCTTTTAATAGCTGTCTCAGTGCTAGTACGCAAACCCCTCGTAGCACTTTCATGTATTACACTACAATGTTTTTGCACTCAGCACCAACACATTATCACTCACACCACCACAGCACCACTCAATACCGCCACATTATCACGCAGCCTTACTACATTATCACTCAGCCCCAACTTAGCACCACTCAGCACCACTACAACATTACTAAGCAGCACCACTGAACACCAGTCAGCACCACCACATTACCAATCAGTAACACTACATTATCACTCAGTACCACCACAGCAACACTCTGCACCACAACAGAATCATTCAGTACAACAACAGCACCACATAGCACCATCACAGCAACACTCAGCACTACCACAGCAACACTCAGTACCACAACAGCAACACCACAACACCACCACACTATTTGTCAACACCACCACTGCACCAACACAACACCACTCTGCACCACCACTGCACCACCTCAGCACCATCACAGTACTACCACAGTACCAACACAGCACCACCACAACACGACTCAGCATCACTACAACATCACTCAGCACCACCACAGCACCACTCAGCACAACTACAACATCACTCAGCACCACAACATCATTACTAGTTCAAATATATTGCCTCAATGATACAAAAAGCTACATTACAAATGCTAGAAGTGTAACATTTGCCAAAATTATAACTATTGCAGTTGTAAATGACCAAGCTATTAACTTACCTATTTCTGAACAACAAAAACATAGATAGAAATATTGTTATTTACAAGACCAATAGCTCAAAACTTCCTAATGCGAGACCTATTGCATTGCAAATGCTTGTTGCTTTTGTGTCTATCGAATGTTTTACATTTGAACAGTAAGATGGTTTTTATATTGCCTTTATACAGGGATTTCACACTATGTCTATTAGTATGCCGATCACATCTAAGTATCTACATTGGATAACTTTTGCAGACCAAAAATGTAAACATTACACCAGTGCGCCACCAAACGAGGATGGAGCCGTCGGTCCTCCTTGCGATGGCTGCGTACGTATTACACGCATCACGTTATAACCGTGATGACGTCTTGCCGCGCCACACAAAATTTTCTGACTGATACAGACGTTCGGATAGATGCGATTGAGCTCAGATAATTGGCGAACACGTATGATATAATCCATGCCTTAAACGATTGATAGATACCAAGACGAGTACCAGTATTTGGATATTAATTTAATTAAGGGGCACTCTCTTTGTTAGGCACTTTCCTGGTCATCCCTCGCACTGACGGCATCGACCGCCACATTCAATCTAGGAATTCCACTGATTTCTACCACCTACAGTGGTAAGTTATATTATCTGACTAACTTTCAGTCCGTTTTCACTGTGCATCTTTAATATCCTTGCATCTGTTTTATTTATTCTTCTTTTGCTTTTCGACAGTGCCCGGCTGGGTTCACTGTAAGTAAATTAAATATACTTTTTCTCACGCATGGGTTGCGTTATGGAATGAAACACATTGCAAGGTATATTCCTCTATTACAAGTCTGTGAATAATTATTATTCAATGCAACTGTACACATAGTTATATATCCTCACTGACTCTCCTTTCTTTAGATGTCCCCCATTGTACAGTCCTGACGAGACCCCCATTTCACGGGTCGAAACGCCGTCGACGCCATAGGAAATTAACTATATAACACAGTGCCTATGATTGTAGATAACAATATACACAAATGTCCCTGTAGGAATTGTTCGATCAATATTCAATAAATTCCAATGTTGCCACCAAAGTGATCAATTATTAAACAAAAGCAAGGAAAAACTGATTTAAACTGTTTTTTATTATTCAAAATATTCTTTTTTTCTTTTTTCATGCACAAATGTAAAATATGGCAACAAAAATACTACTATGTTGACAGAAATAATTCTCAGTAGTATATGGCAACTTTTGGCAAGTTGCCATATACTACTGAGAATTATTTCTATTTTTGTTGCCATATTTTACATTTGTGCATGAAAAAAGAAAAAAAGAATATTTGGGTATATACAAACGTGGAAGAGGTGCCAAGCAGCGTAATCATTGGACCTTGGGGGGGGGGGGGGGGGAAAAAAACCCACGGTCAATTAATAAACCATTACCAATTTAATAAAAGCCAGGAATTTCTCTTGCGTGAGTTGCCTGATCTTAAGAGGTCCAACTTCGATATTTTTAGCACAGAAGTGCGCCAATCCAGCAAGGAAGGAGGTAGCGGGTCCTTCCATCTCCTACATATCTCCCTTCTGGCCAACAAAATACCATAAAAAAGTAAATTTTTTGCCAGCCCCTGAAACTTCGGAGAAACCCCAAAGATAACAAGAGCTGGACATAATATAACTTGGGATCCCAAGTAAGTGGAGAGTGATAGGCAAACCGCATTCCAAAAAGGTGATAAAACTGGACAATCTAAGAACATGTGCAGGTCGGAGGCAGCTATCAAACCGCATTTAGGGCATGACACAGGTGAATTATCTGAAAACTTTGACAGGCGTTGTGGCGAATAGTAGGCCCTATGCAAAGTGAACAGGTGGTTTCGGCGTAGCCAAGATGGTTTCACAATATTCCACATGATCTTGAAAGACTCAAACCACAAGTTCTCCACGCTATTGTTAGTAATATGTGTGGCCCACAGCAAATCAGGCAACTGGAACTCACCCTCGACCTCATCCAATAAAAGGTTGTACTAGAGTGAGACCTCTTTCTTAGTTGGAGGCTTGTCTGTTAAGAGGGACACTATATTACTATCCCCCCCCCAACTGAAACCTACCCTTAACAGAAATCTGTGAGTGTGCCCAGCTTTGTATTTGCAGGTATTTAAACCTAGAAAAACCAGCCCCTATTTTTGACTCAGAGATCCCCCCATACCACCAATCCTGCCTCTCGCAGCGGTACTGCAAGGCTATCCAGGAGCCAGCTCAGGGATCCAGGTGAATTCCATAATGGAGCCCTACAAGAATAATAATCAATTTTAATGGAACGCCTGAGTTTGACCCATGTTTTACATATATCTCTCAACACCTTCAGTTTTATTTTTTTTTCAAACTTGGGGTCCCCAAACTTAACCAAAAATTCGTGATCAGCAACCTTTTCCCCTCTAAGCAGTGCCGCAAACATATGCCCACATCCCGAGTTTATCGGAGATTTTAACAGCATCCTGGCATGGGAAAACTGGAAGGCCCACCCATGGAGCTGTAGGTCAAGCGCTGCCAAACCACCCTTCTCTCTTCAGCGCCTGATCTTCTTCCAAGCTATTCTAGGAATGCGATTATCCAAATAAAAGAGCATATATCGCTTTGGAGTTTAGCTATCATTGTAGGTTAAAAAAAAAAGGGGGATGGTGTTAACTAAAAACGTAACCTTCGGAAGAATAGTCATTTTAACTAAGTTGGATCTGCCCAGTAAAGATAACGGAAGTGAAGACCATGATTTCATTAGCCTACGACACTCTGTGGCGATAAGCGAGAAATTTGATGGAACTATCTCGTTTACACCCTTATATATATTTAGGCCCAAGTAGCACAGGACTGGACTTAGCTGTACCCCTGCCACAGGCACAGGGTCATTCCAGACTATTATATCCATCTTGGCAGCATTGACTTCATAGTCAGACACGGATACGAACTCCTCAGCCAACGCAACTACAGCCGGAAATGCCGAGCGAAGTTCCGACAAAAAAATGAGAACATCATCCGCATACAAGGCTACCTTCCTCTCCCATCCTTCAAAAATAAAGGGCTTGATATTACAATTGTCCCGAATCCGTTGAGCAAAAGGCTCTATATACAGATCAAACAGAAGGGGAGAGAGGGGGCAGCCTTGACGGGTACCCCGAGTGATGTTAAATGGGTCTGATAATTCCCCGTTGACAAGTATAGAGGCTGATGGATTCCTATACAAGAGTCTGACTGCACGCCTGAATTTTTCACCGATGTTAAATTTACCCTAGACCTCCGATAGGTAAACCCAATTAACCCTATAGAAGGCCTTGGTGGCATCCAAAGTAAGAACTGCCAGGGGAAGTGACGCCACTGTCGCCATGTCGATGGCACCTATGAGATCATAGGTCAACTCGTATAGCTGACACCCCCTTACAAAACCTTTTTGATCTGTATGCAAGATGTTTGTTGCAACTGCCCCCAACCTATTTGCCAACACAGATGTGAAGATTTTATAGTCTGTATTTAAGAAAGAAATTGGTCTATAAGACCCACAATTAGTTGCTGATTTTCCTGGTTTTAATATCAGTGTTATTAAGGCACTATCCCATGAAGTAGGAGGGGGCATCCCTTCCTGGAGGATCTTATTAAACAACTCAGTTAAGAAAGGAAGGATCGTTTGAAGCAAGGCTTTATAAATTTCAGACGGCAGACTATCTGGACCTGATGCCCTACCTTTTTTACTACTAGCAACTGCCAGCCTAACTTCCTCCCGAGAGATAGGATCTTCCAGTGCAGTGCTTTGTTCTGGTGACAGTGCAGGAAGAGAGACCCCTGCCAGCCAATCTTCAACCTGCTTGGTTTCAACGTTCTTATCTTCGCAGTATATTTCACTAAAGAAATCTCGGAGCGCTCCCCTAATGTCAACGTCGGTGGAGAATGTTACACCACTGGACGTAATTGAGTTAATGTTATTTCGAACCTGCTCGGTCTTCGTCTTCTAGGCCAACAGCTTACCGGCCCACTCGCCATACTCAAAATGTGCCAACTTACTGGCTTCCCATCTCTCTAAGACCCTAGCATTTAGAACTGAGCTTAGCTCTCCTTTTAAGGTGGTCACTTTATTCTGCCACTCGTGTACTGTGGTCGAAAGGGCGTCCGGATGCCTAGCAATTTCTGTTTGAATTCTAGTCATCTCCAATTCTAAGGAGGCCACTGCTTCCCAGTAGATCTTGTTCTTATGTGAAGCTTTATTAGTTATGTAGCCCCTTAAGAATGCTTTAAGTGTGTCCCATATATCACCTGAAGAGGCAGAACCCAAATTTGCTTCCATTAAAACTGCACCTCCACATTGAGAGCATCAATGATATTTGGCGAGGAGAGCAATGAACGATCAAAGGACCAATTTCTTGATCGACTCTTGGGAAACCCTTCTAAATCTAAAAGAAAAGCCGCATGGTCTGATAAATGAAATGGTAAATGGGCAGCAGATTTAACCAGGTTAACTAATGATTGGCTAATCAAAATAAAATCAATTTGAGACTGGTGGTGATATCTGTAGTTTCGAAATGTGACTCCTCTTTGCAGCCCATGCAGTGATCTCCAGATGTCGTTATACCCTAGCTGCTTCATGCTATCTAGCAGGTAAGACCTAGTTTTAGATACAATTTTAGCTCTGTTAGAGGGTGATTTATCTACTACGGGATCCAGAACTATATTGAAATCGCCTGCTAGGATAACCGGCTCCGGGAATAGATACAGGTGTGAAAAGAGAATCTTCAAAACCGACGGGTCGTCGTGATTAGGACCATAGTATCCCACTATAGTAATTGGAGACCCCAATATTATAACTGATGCTATTACCCACCAACCACCAGAGTCTACCAGCTTAGAGACCAATCTCGCCTTTATAGATTTTTTTAAAATGATAGCCACTCCTCTAGTGTGTATCGAATGCGATGTCGTTATACAAATATCGATCCACCTGTTCTTTTTAACCAGGGAAAGCATTTCAGACTCGGCCAGGTGAGTCTCCTGGAGTACTATAATCTGTGCAGTTGAGTCACGAAGATATTGCATAATGTTATTTTTCCTTGAACTTGTTCGCAAACCATTATTGTTCCAGGAGAGAATTGCCAATTTACTCATTGTACTGATATTCCCACATCCCTACTTTATCAGTACCACCAAATTTATGAAAGCTGATCTGCAATAGACTCCTAACCAGAAGAAAACATCGGACAGCCACATGTCCCTTTGACAACAACAACAAACATACAGCAAAATTAGAGCAGAAATTAGGACTTTTTAAAAAAATGTTCCCCTGCAACACCCTCCCCCCCCCCTGTGCCCCTGCCTAACCCCCCAGCCCCCCTGGGAAACCTTTCCTCTGTCTATCTGAAAAAACCAGAAGATAGCACTCCATCATGGACTCCTGCCTTTACTATGACCGGGGAAGAAACATGAAAAAAAAAAAAAAGAGAGATATCAAAAGAGAGAGAAGAGAAATAAACCTATCCTATACACCCTGTAATATCTCTACGAAGACCATGTTATATATTATGTATTATGTGTTATATGTGTTATGTGTTATATATTTATATTATTGTTCATGGTCAATTTCCATTCTCTTGTAAATATTCCCAGCTGAAACTTGTACATACTACTTACTGTTACACGTTTTCCTTGTTTCGCTCACAATATCACTTGGGACACATTGCACCTTTTTAGGTCTCGGGCTTCGAGACCTATTGTCATGGAGTTCAGTCTCAACGGAGCCAGAGCGGTGAACGAGCGCCGATTGCATCTCGTTGACGCGCACGCCGAGCCTCCTGGATCCGTGCACATCTCTTGCTCCACATTCACACTCACGGAAGCACACACTCACGCACGCACGCACGCACACACACACACACACACACACCCTCCCTCTCTGCCCACTCCCTCTCTGCCGCCCCCCCCTCGACCCCCACTCACCTGGCTCTTTCCCTCGCAGCGGGTCAGTCATGGCAGCAGGCAGACTCGGTGTCTTCTCCAGGGATCTTGAGCTGATGTGCACGCCCACGCTGCGTCTCGTGCGCGCCCGCCACGCTGTTTCGCGCCTGTTGATCCTCAGCTTGTTGCTTACAGCCAGTGGGTTGAACTTGAATGTACTCGACAAAATATCCTTATATAACTAAAAAGTGAGCATCATCTTCATCTCACGTTTGTAAAGGTAACCATGAACACCAATTGTGTTAAAATATATTGAATACGATAGATCACCTTCCACTCGCCCATACATATACTTTAAATTCCTTATTCAGATTATTAGAACAAAGCAACGCAGAAGATAATTTTTGGTTGTCTGTGGGTGGGGAGATGGGGTTAGCACTCTCTGCCCTCTTTTCCTATCATTGACTCTTTGGCGCCTATAGGAAAAACCCAAGCTGCTTATACTTTAGAGGAATTCTGCATAAAGATTATTATAGTGTGAGTGCAGAGTGTGCACAGTTCAGAGTGCGCAGAGTGCAGAGTGTGAAGTAGTGAGTGCAGAGTGAGTGAGCAGAGTGTGAGTGCAGAGTGTGAAGTAGTGAGTGCAGAGTGAGTGTGCAGAGTGTGAATGCAGCGTGCAGAGTGCAGAGTAGTGAGTGCAGTGTAGTGAGTAGTGAGTGCAGAGTAGTGAGTGCAGAGTAGTGAGTAGTGAGTGCAGAGTAGTGAGTAGTGAGTGCAGAGTAGTGAGTAGTGACTGCAGAGTAGTGAGTGCAGATTGCAGAGTAGTGAGTGCAGATTGCAGAGTAGTGAGTGCAGAGTAGTGAGTAGTGAGTGCAGAGTAGTGAGTAGTGAGTGCAGAGTAGTGAGTAGTGAGTGCAGAGTAGTGAGTGCAGAGTAGTGAGTAGTGAGTGCAGAGTAGAGTAGTGAGTACAGAGTAGAGTAGTGAGTGCAGAGTAGAGTAGTGAGTGCAGAGTAGAGTAGTGAGTGCAGAGTAGTGAGTGCAGAGTAGTGAGTGCAGAGTAGTGAGTAGTGAGTTCAGAGTAGTGAGTGCAGAGTAGTGAGTAGTGAGTTCAGAGTAGTGAGTAGTGAGTGCAGAGTAGTGAGTAGTGAGTGCAGAGTAGAGTAGTGAGTGCAGAGTAGAGTAGTGAGTGCAGAGTAGAGTAGTGAGTTCAGAGTAGAGTAGTGAGTGCAGAGTAGTGAGTGCAGAGTAGTGAGTAGTGAGTGCAGAGTAGTGAGTGCAGAGTAGTGAGTGCAGAGTAGTGAGTAGTGAGTGCAGAGTAGTGAGTGCAGAGTAGTGAGTAGTGAGTGCAGAGTAGAGTAGTGAGTGCAGAGTAGAGTCGTGAGTGCAGAGTAGAGTAGTGAGTGCAGAGTAGTGAGTGCAGAGTAGTGAGTAGTGAGTGCAGAGTAGTGAGTGCAGAGTAGTGAGTAGTGAGTGCAGAGTAGTGAGTGCAGAGTAGTGAGTGCAGAGTAGCGAGTGCAGAGTAGTGAGTAGTGAGTGCAGAGTAGTGAGTAGCGAGTGCAGAGTAGTGAGTGCATAGTAGTGAGTAGCGAGTGCAGAGTAGTGAGTGCAGAGTAGTGAGTAGTGAGTGCAGAGTAGTGAGTAGTGAGTGCAGAGTAGTGAGTGCAGAGTAGTGAGTAGTGAGTGCAGAGTAGTGAGTGCAGAGTAGTGAGTAGTGAGTGCAGAGTAGTGAGTGCAGAGTAGTGAGTAGTGAGTGCAGAGTAGTGAGTAGTGAGTGCAGAGTAGTGAGTAGTGAGTGCAGAGTAGTGAGTGCAGAGTAGTGAGTGCAGAGTAGTGAGTGCGGAGTAGTGAGTGCAGAGTAGTGAGTGCAGAGTACAGTAGTGAGTGCAGAGTAGTGAATAGTGAGTGCAGAGTAGTGAGTTCAGAGTAGTGAGTGCAGAGTAGTGAGTGCAGAGTAGTGAGTGCAGAATAGTGAGTGCAGAGTAGTGAGTTCAGAGTAGTGAGTGCAGAGTAGAGTAGTGAGTGCAGAGTAGAGTAGTGAGTGCAGAGTAGAGTAGTGAGTGCAGAGTAGAGTAGTGAGTGCAGAGTAGAGTAGTGAGTGCAGAGTAGTGAGTGCAGAGTAGT
This sequence comes from Lissotriton vulgaris, assembly GCF_964263255.1. NCBI lineage: Eukaryota > Metazoa > Chordata > Amphibia > Caudata > Salamandridae > Lissotriton > Lissotriton vulgaris. Next base: position 176,409,767 of record NC_141685.1, read on the forward strand.
GAGTAGTGAGTGCAGAGTAGTGAGTAGTGAGTGCAGAGTAGTGAGTAGTGAGTGCAGAGTAGTGAGTGCAGAGTAGTGAGTAGTGAGTTCAGAGTAGTGAGTGCAGAGTAGTGAGTAGTGAGTGCAGAGTAGAGGAGTGAGTGCAGAGTAGAGTAGTGAGTGCAGAGTAGTGAGTAGTGAGTGCATGGAGTGAGTAGTGAGTGCAGAGCAGTGAGTAGTGAGTAGTGAGTGCAGAGTAGTGAGTGCAGAGTAGTTAGTGCAGAGTAGTGAGTGCAGAGTAGTGAGTGCAGAGTAGTGAGTGCAGAGTAGTGAGTGCAGAGTAGTGAGTGCAGAGTAGTGAGTAGTGAGTGCAGAGCAGTGAGTAGTGAGTGCAGAGTAGTGAGTGCAGAGTAGTGAGTGCAGAGTAGTGAGTGCAGAGTAGTGAGTGCAGAGTAGTGAGTGCAGAGTAGTGAGTGCAGAGTAGTGAGTAGTGAGTGCAGAGTAGTGAGTAGCGAGTGCAGAGTAGTGAGTAGCGAGTGCAGAGTAGTGAGTGCAGAGTAGTGAGTAGTGAGTGCAGAGTAGTGAGTAGTGAGTGCAGAGTAGTGAGTAGCGAGTGCAGAGTAGTGAGTGCAGAGTAGTGAGTAGTGAGTGCAGAGTAGTGAGTGCAAAGTAGTGAGTAGTGAGTGCAGAGTAGTGAGTGCAGAGTAGTGAGTAGTGAGTGCAGAGTAGTGAGTGCAGAGTAGTGAGTGGTGAGTGCAGAGTAGTGAGTGCAGAGTAGTGAGTAGTGAGTGCAGAGTAGTGAGTAGTGAGTGCAGAGTAGTGAGTAGTGAGTGCAGAGTAGTGAGTGCAGAGTAGTGAGTGCAGAGTAGTGAGTGCAGAGTAGTGAGTGCAGAGTAGTGAGTAGTGAGTGCAGAGTAGTGAGTGCAGAGTAGTGAGTGCAGAGTAGTGAGTAGTGAGTGCAGAGTAGTGAGTGCAGAGTAGTGAGTGCAGAGTAGTGAGTAGTGAGTTCAGAGTAGTGAGTAGTGAGTGCAGAGTAGTGAGTAGTGAGTGCAGAGTAGAGTAGTGAGTGCAGAGTAGAGTAGTGAGTTCAGAGTAGAGTAGTGAGTGCAGAGTAGTGAGTGCAGAGTAGTGAGTAGTGAGTGCAGAGTAGTGAGTGCAGAGTAGTGAGTAGTGAGTGCAGAGTAGTGAGTGCAGAGTAGTGAGTAGTGAGTGCAGAGTAGAGTAGTGAGTGCAGAGTAGAGTAGTGAGTGCAGAGTAGAGTAGTGAGTGCAGAGTAGAGTAGTGAGTGCAGAGTAGTGAGTGCAGAGTAGTGAGTAGTGAGTGCAGAGTAGTGAGTGCAGAGTAGTGAGTAGTGAGTGCAGAGTAGTGAGTGCAGGGTAGTGAGTAGTGAGTGCAGAGCAGTGAGTAGTGAGTAGTGAGTGCAGAGCAGTGAGTAGTGAGTGCAGAGTAGTGAGTGCAGAGTAGTGAGTGCAGAGTAGTGAGTGCAGAGTAGTGAGTAGTGAGTGCAGAGCAGTGAGTAGTGAGTGCAGAGTAGTGAGTGCAGAGTAGTGAGTGCAGAGTAGTGAGTGCAGAGTAGTGAGTGCAGAGTAGTGAGTGCAGAGTAGTGAGTGCAGAGTAGTGAGTAGTGAGTGCAGAGTAGTGAGTAGCGAGTGCAGAGTAGTGAGTAGCGAGTGCAGAGTAGTGAGTGCAGAGTAGTGAGTGCAGAGTAGTGAGTAGTGAGTGCAGAGTAGTGAGTAGTGAGTGCAGAGTAGTGAGTGCAGAGTAGTGAGTAGTGAGTGCAGAGTAGTGAGTGCAAAGTAGTGAGTAGTGAGTGCAGAGTAGTGAGTGCAGAGTAGTGAGTAGTGAGTGCAGAGTAGTGAGTGCAGAGTAGTGAGTAGTGAGTGCAGAGTAGTGAGTGCAGAGTAGTGAGTAGTGAGTGCAGAGTAGTGAGTAGTGAGTGCAGAGTAGTGAGTAGTGAGTGCAGAGTAGTGAGTAGTGAGTGCAGAGTAGTGAGTGCAGAGTAGTGAGTAGTGAGTGCAGAGTAGTGAGTGCAGAGTAGTGAGTGCAGAGTAGTGAGTGCAGAGTAGTGAGTAGTGAGTGCAGAGTAGTGAGTGCAGAGTAGTGAGTAGTGAGTGCAGAGTAGTGAGTGCAGAGTAGTGAGTGCAGAGTAGTGAGTGCAGAGTAGTGAGTGCAATGAGTGCAAAGTAGTGAGTGCAAAGTAGTGAGTAGTGAGTGCAGAGTAGTGAGTGCAAAGTAGTGAGTAGTGAGTGCAAAGTAGTGAGTGCAGAGTAGTGAGTGCAGAGTAGTGAGTAGTGAGTGCAGAGTAGTGAGTGCAGAGTAGTGAGTAGTGAGTGCAGAGTAGTGAGTAGTGAGTGCAGAGTAGTGAGTAGTGAGTGTAGAGTAGTGAGTAGTGAGTGCAGAGTAGTGAGTAGTGAGTGCAGAGTAGTGAGTGCAGAGTAGTGAGTAGTGAGTGCAGAGTAGTGAGTGCAGAGTAGTGAGTGCAGAGTAGTGAGTGCAGAGTAGTGAGTGCAGAGTAGTGAGTAGTGAGTGCAGAGTAGTGAGTAGTGAGTGCAGAGTAGTGAGTGCAGAGTAGTGAGTGCAGAGTAGTGAGTGCAGAGTAGAGTAGTGAGTGCAGAGTAGTGAATAGTGAGTGCAGAGTAGTGAGTTCAAAGTAGTGAGTTCAAAGTAGTGAGTTCAGAGTAGTGAGTTCAGAGTAGTGAATAGTGAGTGCAGAGTAGTGAGTTCAGAGTAGTGAGTAGTGAGTGCAAAGTAGTGAGTAGTGAGTTCAGAGTAGTGAGTGCAGAGTAGTGAGTAGTGAGTGCAGAGTAGTGAGTGCAGAGTAGTGAGTAGTGAGTGCAGAGTAGTGAGTAGTGAGTGCAGAGTAGTGAGTAGTGAGTGCAGAGTAGTGAGTGCAGAGTAGTGAGTAGTGAGTGCAGAGTAGTGAGTAGTGAGTGCAGAGTAGTGAGTGCAGAGTAGTGAGTGCAGAGTAGTGAGTGCAAAGTAGTGAGTGCAAAGTAGTGAGTGCAAAGTAGTGAGTAGTGAGTGCAAAGTAGTGAGTGCAGAGTAGTGAGTAGTGAGTGCAAAGTAGTGAGTGCAGAGTAGTGAGTGCAGAGTAGTGAGTGCAGAGTAGTGAGTGCAGAGTAGTGAGTGCAGAGTAGTGAGTAGTGAGTGCAGAGTAGTGAGTAGTGAGTGCAGAGTAGTGAGTAGTGAGTGCAGAGTAGTGAGTGCAGAGTAGTGAGTAGTGAGTGCAGAGTAGTGAGTAGTGAGTAGTGAGTGCAGAGTGGTGAGTAGTGAGTGCAGAGTGGTGAGTAGTGAGTGCAGAGTGGTGAGTAGTGAGTGCAGAGTGGTGAGTGCAGATTGCAGAGTAGTGAGTGCAGATTGCAGAGTAGTGAGTGCAGATTGCAGAGTAGTGAGTGCAGAGTAGTGAGTGCAGAGTAGTGAGTGCAGAGTAGTGAGTGCAGAGTAGTGAGTAGTGAGTGCGGAATGCAGAGTAGTGAGTAGTGAGTGCGGAATGCAGAGTAGTGAGTAGTGAGTGCGGAATGCAGAGTAGTGAGTGCAGAGTGAGCGTGCAGAGCAGTGAGTGCAGGTGCAGAGTGGTGTGTGCTGTTGAGTGCAGAGTGGTGTGTGCTGTTGAGTGCAGAGTGGTGTGTGCTGTTGAGTGCAGAGTGGTGTGTGCTGTTGAGTGCAGAGTGCTGTGTATTGGCAATGTAAATGACAATGCCATCTATTTATGATTTAAAGAAAAAAAAGAAATGTCATGAGCAATGCCAATAGCTCCACCTTTAATGATGCCGAGACCATTGCATTGTAAATGCTTGTTATACTGTGTGTACGTTGCAGATATAATTGCAGTATTAACTGTTTTTTAAAATACAAAGAAATTGTTACAAACTGGTACGAGTGTGTTTCTCCCTTTGTCATCCTCCCTCTAATAATTGAATTGCTATTGAGCTATGTACTGACTGAGCATTGTACATTTAATATGCCACAGGAACCATTGTTTTCTGGATAAACGCATTACCCTGGTTCCTTTGTGAGTAGGGTCTCCCTTGTTCCCCTTTTCGTCTGATCAGTTGGGTGGCACGCTGGGTCACCCCCACTCACCTACTCAGAACATGGCAAATGCCAGCAGACATTCTAGAAGACCTGATTGGGAAGGAAACCACATCCCATGTGTTGACGGACTAAATGACAATCTACTGGGAGGGTGCGACCACCACTAGGGCAACAGAATGGGAGGCACTGAAAGTGGTGGTATGGGAGGCCTGTATGAGACTGACATGCGGCGTTCGCAGGCAGCTGCAACGAGTCCTCAGGGCAGAGGAGATGGCATTAGCGGAAGCACGTACTGCAGATCTGACCAACCCAGCTGCTGCTGTTGCTCTGGAGTGGGTCGTACGTACACGCATCAGTGACATATGGGAAAGACTAGATTAAATATACACTCCGTCAGTATCAGCAGCAGCTGCATGGAGAGGGGGACAGGTCCGGACGCCTTCTAGCTTGGATTCTCCAGAGGGACCAGGCCCCTACCCTGACCACTGATCATCGACAGGTGAGACCGTATACACCAAGGCCTCAATCCTCGAGGTGTCCCAACGACAGCAACAGACAGTCTATGCAGCAGACCCGGCGGTCAGGGAGAACCAATACACACCATTCCTGCAAACACTGACCCTGATGCACCTCCCCTCATTGGCCTCTAAAGAGCTGGACTCACAGCTGTTCATTGAGGAAGTACAGGAGGCACTACTGATGGATGTATGATAGTACAACGAGGGCCATTTCAACGCGGTCTGTTAGATGGTGGTTTTCACAACGCAAGTTGTTACATCGACTTGCGCTGGAGGGGGGCTGGATTTAGGAATAGTGTGAATTACTATTACAACTCCAGTCTACATACTGTAGAGAAGATGTTGGAAACAGTAATTTACACTATTCCTTAGTCTACAACGCCCTCCAGTGCAAGCCGATGAAACGACTTACATAGTGAAAACCACAATGTAATAGTACCACATTGAAATGGATGCGTGGTAAACGATGTCTCCCCTATTGATGCTCCTGGGGGCTAAGGCCCCTGGAGATGGGTTTCCACCGGAGTTATATTGAGCGTACTCTGCCACTGGCGTTACTGTGGATTTTTTAGGAGGCCTTCTACCATAGAATCTTACCCCCCACCATGAGTCAGGGAGAGATCTGTATGATGGAGGGTGCCCGGGCAGAAATTTGGCCACTATAATAAGAATTTGTGAGGACTATCACCACATAACTAAGCTCACAGACCAGCAGGACACAGAGCATTACGCCCCTTAGGCGATAGTGGAACAATTCCGCAGATTTTACTCTGATTTACACACAGCACGGGGGAGTGCGACGGACGCGGACGTCTATCTATCAGACATTGCCTGTGCGTGGCTGTCGGATGGCCACTGTCAATCTTTGCCAACCTATAGATGAAGCTGATATAAAGGCGGTGGTATGCACGTTGCCCAACCAAAAGGCGGCATGGCCCGACGGGCTTACGGCTGGATTCTATAAAGAATACATCGATCTGCTTGCGCCTTATCTGCGTGAAATGTATGCAGAGGCACATGACACTGGCGTACTGCCATCGTCCCTCCGCCAAACCCTGATAATTATGCTGTTAAAAAAAATGAAAAGCCCCGGACAAAGTGTGAATCTGATAAACCTGGACGCTAACATACTGGTGAAAATATTAGCTACCAAGCTTCAGCCCCTCATGCCCAACCTGGTTCTCCCGGACCAATCGGGATTCATCCCAGAGCGGTCCACGTCTAATAATCTGAGAACTATCTCTGTCATGTTCCTTGTACTGAACCCTGAACTGCCAGCCGCAGCGGTCCTCCTGACGCGGCAAAAGCATTTGACTCCATTGAGTGGAGTGACATGTTCCTTGTACTGCACCGCATGGGATTCCCGCCACTGTTTCTGGGTTGAATAGTACTTTTGTACAACAGCCCTGTAGCGCTGGTGCGAGTGGGGGAGACTGACAGCACACCCATTTCAAATATATAGGGGTGCCCATCAGGGTTGCCCCCTCTCACCTCTACTGTTTGCACTGGCACTTGAGCCACTGGCTTGCATCATACGGCAGCGCCACAGAGAATCTGCACTGAATTTCTTACATCGCTCGGTAGGTATATCACTGTACAAAGATAATACTGTGTTAAGGTTGTTAAGGGAATATATTCGGTTTGGACTCTTCTCAGGACTACAAATGAATTGGGAAAAATCGATGGTTATACCACTAACAACGAACACGCCCCCCGCAACTATGGACTACCCTTTGGTGTGGACTACGGACCCGGTGAAATACTTGGGTGTGTGGATACACCGGGACCCCTAACTGGTGATCAAGGAGAACTATGGCAGAGCAAATGCCGCTCTCAAACAGCAGGTAGACAGATGGAACAAGCTGCCACTCTCCCTGGCAGATCGAATAGCGATCATTAAAATGGTTGTGCTACCACGCTTTTTATATTTATTCTGTAACATCCCAATTAAGCTTTTCAGGGACGTCCGCTCTACTCTCACTCGCTTTATATGTGGGGGGAAAGCAGGCCAGGGTAAGCTGGACTATACTCACACTGGACTATGCTAGAGGAGGCTTCAGTGCTCCGGACCTCTTTAAATATTACTTTTCCGCCAAGGCACAATATACCTACTACTGGTTTAGAAAAAATGTAGATACTCTGTGCGTACTTTTTTATTCCTCAATTCGTTTTTTAAATTATCAAAATTATATCATGTGCTGCTCCATTTGTTGCACTGCGTCCATCAGTATGCCTGAACTCAGAATAATAAAATACAACTTTTAGTGAAGGTTGTCGCCGCTGGAACTGTCGCATTGCACAGCATCGATCAAGAGCATCTCCCATCCCCCGAGAAGCGCGCCGCCGTCGGAGCTGCTGCCGTCGCATCTTGGATGTCGCCGCTGTAGTTGTTGCATTGAGCAGAAGCTTTACGCATCGTGGGAGAAGAGCGTAGCCGCAGGAGCTGCTGCCGTTGCATCTTGGATGTCGCCGCTGTAGTCCACGCATCGAACCAAGAGCTTCTCGTATCCCCGAGAAGCATGCTGCATCTGGAAGATCTTCACGTCTTTATTTCTTTGTATCTGAACTTTGCAGCATTTCCCATCGCTGTGACATTGCTTGTCGTGGAAGCGCAACGCAACTTAAGGTACATTGACGCAGCGTGTCCCATCTAAGAACTGAACGGAACTCACTTATGGCGACCAAAAGCGGTACAAAAGGGGGTGTAATGGACGGAGCATCTGAACCAATCAAACACTCACACCCAGTCAAAAGATCTGGGTTTAATCCATCACCGTTCTTTAGCCCACTCTGCCACCCCAGTTCAGACATGGCTATATGCAAATCAGTCTGACCCTGTGCCTCATGGGAACAGTCCAGCCCGAACTGCCAAGCCATGCCTTCCCGGGACCGGAAACAAGCTTCCGAGGATCGGTTTCTGGCATTCCAGCCGTCTTCAGCCCGGCTTGCTTGAATCCAGTGGCAAAGTGAGCAAGGGACTCACGTTTGAGCATACCCTGCCACACTTATGGCGGCCGAAAGCGGTACAAAAGGGGGTGGTAATGGACGGAGCATCTGAACCAATCAAACACTCACACCCAGTCAAAAGATCTGGGTTTAATCCATCACCGTTCTTTAGCCCACTCTGCCACCCCAGTTCAGATATGGCTATATACAAATCAGTCTGACCCTGTGCCTCATGGGAACAGTCCAGCCCGAACTGCCAAGCCATGCCTTCCCTGGACCGGAAACAAGCTTCCGAGGACCGGTTTCTGGCATTCCAGCCGTCTTCAGCCCGGCTTGCTTGAATCCAGTGGCAAAGTGAGCAAGGGACTCACGTCTGAGCATACCCTGCCACACTTATGGCGGCCAAAAGCGGTACAAAAGGGGGTGGTAATGGACGGAGCATCTGAACCAATCAAACACTCACACCCAGTCAAAAGATCTGGGTTTAATCCATCACCGTTCTTTAGCCCACTCTGCCACCCCAGTTCAGACATGGCTATATGCAAATCAGTCTGACCCTGTGCCTCATGGGAACAGTCCAGCCCGAACTACCAAGCCATGCCTTCCCTGGACCGGAAACAAGCTTGCAAGGGACTCACGTCTGAGCATACCCTGCCACACTTATGGCGGCCAAACGCGGTACAAAAGGGGGTGGTAATGGACGGAGCATCTGAACCAATCAAACAATCACACCCAGTCAAAAGATCTGGGTTTAATCCATCACCGTTCTTTAGCCCACTCTGCCACCCCAGTTCAGACATGGCTATATGCAAATCAGTCTGACCGTCTGCCTCATGAGGTCACTCCTCCTCAAGTAATGGAGGCGCAGAGAGAGTCACTGGGGAGCCCCATTACAAAGGAGGGGGTTCAGGGAGCAATGGGGACCCTTAAGCTTCATACAGGCCCGGCCCAGAGGGGCGACTGCACAGCTTTGACTAAACATTTAACTCTGAGCTCACTGCACGTTTAGTGTCTATTTTAAACATGTGGCTGTCTAGGGGGGATGGGTTCACTGCATCTCAAAGTGAAGCACTTATTTCAATTAATATCAGTGCTTTAAATGGGCCGGTACTCACCGGTACTGAGTACCGGCACTTCTCATTTTTATCGCTTTGAATGAATGAATGAATGAATTCCGATTTGTAGAGCGCACATAGCTGCCCTGAGGCGTCCAAGCGCTAAGCATACCGTCTGAGGTTTGGGTTAGAGGAGGCAGGTTCAGCTCCATCATTAAGTAGTAAATAGGAGCGTTTTCAGGTGTTTACGAAAGGAGAGAATATTGGAATTAGATCGGAGATGCTGGGGCAGAGCGTTCCACCTCTTAGCTACATTGTACTTTGAGTACCGGCACTTCTCTGCTGCCAAGGAGAGTACCGGTACTCATCAAAGGTACGTTTATGTTTGCTAGAGCTCACGAGCGCGAACAAGGCTGTCTGACAGCCAAAGCATCTCTGTAACCCAAGCAGAGCCACCTCTAAACTATTCGGCAGGGCTCATTCACATAATGTCCGGTGTTCCCCACCACGCTGTGTTTGACAGAGCAGGGTCCATTCAGGCCCTGTGCTGTCAATCACATTCACACCATGGTGTGTATGTGTGCACACACTCGAATCCAGGCATCCCGCTGACAGCAGCAATAGCAGCAATTAAGAAAGTTGTGGGAGATAAGGGTGTAAAATGGCCTTTATCCCAACAAAGTCTTTTGAATGAGTGTCTATCTGTTTGTGTCTGGGTGTTTGCCTGCTTGTTTATGGATGTTTGTGTGTGTGTGTGTGAGTGAGAAAAGCAAGTGAAAGAGGGAGAGAATCCAGACACTAGGGAGATATTTTAAAGGACATTCTGGGAATGAATGCTTGTGTGAGCATTGCTGCTTGTTTCTGTGATTGCGTACTTAAGAATATGTAATCGGCCTCGTAGTAGAAGTGTCTTATATGTCTTGTCCATAGCCCAACCTCTAGCCTCACCCACTTGCTACACTCATAGCCTGATTGTAAGAGTACCTGCACTTATTTTTTCCCATTTAAAGCACTGGTTATTATACCAAAGCAGGGCTCGGATCCAGGGCCTGGGGCTCACCCCGACCCAGGACTCTTAACCCTGGATGGAAGACTAGATTTGAAGACTCTCGCTGTTGGCTCTGCCGCCATGCTCCGGAAATAAACACCCCTCCCCCCCCCAGGGTGATGGAGTCTGCCTCCCCTGACAGCCTAGCCCGTACCCATTTCAATCGCGCACCTGTAGGAACGTGGCGGAGCGCTGCATGGCGGCGTCTGCCTCGTGCGCCTCCCGTCTCTGGGGTCAGCTGGTGGCGCGCGCCTCTAGTCTCTGGGGTCAGCTGGCGGCGCGGGCCTCGCGCGCCTCTAGTCTCTGGGGTCAGCTGGCGGCGCGGGCCTCGCGCGCCTCTAGTCTCTGGGGTCAGCTGGCCTCGCGCGCCTCTAGTCTCTGGGGTCAGCTGGCCTCGCGCGCCTCTAGTCTCTGGGGTCAGCTGGCGGCGTGGGCCTCGCGCGCCTCTAGTCTCTGGGGTCAGCTGGCGGCGTGGGCCTCGCGCGCCTCTAGTCTCTGGGGTCAGCTGGCGGCGCGGGCCTCGCACGCCTCTAGTCTCTGGGGTCAGCTGGCGGCGTGGGCCTCGCGCGCCTCTAGTCTCTGGGGTCAGCTGGCGGCGCGGGCCTCGCGCGCCTCTAGTCTCTGGGGTCAGCTGGCGGCGTGGGCCTCGCGCGCCTCTAGTCTCTGGGGTCAGCTGGCGGCGTGGGCCTCGCGCGCCTCTAGTCTCTGGGGTCAGCTGGCGGCGTGGGCCTTGTGCGCTGTAGTAGGGGTTTACTGCCAAGTAATCCAGATGGAGGCTTGAATATTCAAATAAAGTATTTATTCATGTAAGGACCCACGACCAGTTCTTCTCTCATGAAGTCTTCTCCTTTGAATGATACACATAGCCTAACAGCATATTCTAACTCTAGAACAAGATGGAATCCTCAACATCAGTATTGCCAACATTCCTTAAAGTGCAAACACATCTTACCTTAATACATATTACACCGCCTCTAGTCTCTGGGGTCAGCTGGTGACGTCGGTCTCGCGCGCCCCTCGTCTCTGGGGTCAGTTGGTAAGTCTCTGGGTCAGCTGGTGACGTCGGTCTCGCGCGCCCCTCGTCTCTGGGGTCAGTTGGTAAGTCTCTGGGGTCAGTTGTGACGTCGGCCTCGCGCGCCCCTCGTCTCTGGGGTCAGCGGTGGACAGCTGACTTTTCTGCGCTTCCTCGTGCTCCGCTACTTCCGAGTTCTTCTCTTCCGCCTTCCAGTGACGTGGGAGTTGTTCTCCCGTTTCATAGGTCCACCGGTCATGACGCGCTCTCCAGGCCACGCAGCTGTCAGGTTCAGCCCCTGGGTCGCGGCCCCGGGTCCGTCACCTCCAAGGCCCCTTCGCCATTCTTCTGGTCTTCCAAACCCTCCCCCGGGGCAGCCTGGCCCCGCCGGCCTCAGCCTCGTGATCACACCCCTGTCTTCAGCGGCCCCCTTGCCCCTCCCTCTCGCTCGCTCCCCCACGCTGAAATGTCTTCTGCCCCCCCCTCCGACCGACCCCCTCCCTGGGAGACACACCGACCGCCCAGGGTCACAGGAGGCTGAGAGGCGCGCCGAGATTCAAGCTCCGGAGCAGGCAGGACCGAGCCTCGACCCCCTCCCCTCTTCTGCCCCCGGGCCCGAGGAGCTCGTCTGCCGTGGGGGGAGGACACTGTCCTAGCTAGCCGCCGAGGATCACCGCCTGTCTGTGCCGCGTCCGCCCCCTCTGGTCTCTGCCTTCTGTGGTCCTGCACCCGACAGCCAGCCTTCTCACGAGCGTTTCCCCGACCCCCCTGCCTCTCCCCCCCCCCCCCGTGACCCTACCCCCCCTCCCCCCCCCCCCCTCACATTGGTGCCCCCGTTGCTATCCCTGCATTGTCCTTCTCTGCCCCCTCTGTTGGTGGTCAAAGCCCCGCACCCCCCCTCGCTCATGTATGATGCTTCAACCCCCGCCACACCCCCAGCTCGGATTCACTGCACTAACTCCGGATCCGGCGCGGGCTCTGAACCGCCGGCCCAGGGAAGCTCTCATCCCACTGGTGTGTTTTCACTGCTGTCGATCCTCTCCAGCCTCTACAAGTGCACGCGCGTTGTGGTATACTTGACTCCTTTCATTGTACATCAAACACAGTTAGAAGTGTCAGCGCGTTACTTCTTATGTTTGCTACAGTCTGGATGGATTGAAGCTCCTTCACTTCACAGGTTGCTGTCTGCGTGTCCAGCCACAACCCCCCTGCAGCAGCATCTCACCTCCCCTTATGTTTGACGGTACTCCATCCCGCCCAAGGCCCACTGCTCCCTGGACCCCCCCTCACCTCACACTCTGTAGCAGCAGCACCTCTTCTCTTGTAGAAATTCCCCGGAGGAAGAGGGCCCTGTGCCAGGTTCCTCAATGAAATACCCTCCACACCCCCACCTCCCTGCCGAATTCTTGAGATTAAATTTAGTACTGAGCTGACCCAGCGCTGTTATCTGCTGCTGCAGCCCTTCCCTGCCTCCATTCCCTTGTCTCCTCCCAGTCCTGTCCGGGGTCTGACACAGCGCTGTGTTCTGCTGGTCCAGCCCTTCCCTGCCTCCCTTCTCTTGTCCCCACCCTGTCCTGTCCAGGGTCTGACCCAGCACTGTTATCTGCTGCCCCAGCCCTTCCCTTCTCTTGTCCCTACCCAGTCCTGTCCAGGGTCTGACCCCCTGCCTCCCTTCTCTTGTCCCTACCCAGTCCTGTCCGGGGTCTGACCCACCGCTGTTATCTGCTGCCCCAGCCCTTCCCTTCTCTTGACCCTACCCAGTCCTGTCCAGGTTCTGACCCCCTGCCTCCCTTCTCTTGTCCCTACCCAGTCCAGTCTGGGGTCTGACCCCAGCTCTTACCTGCTTTCCTTCTCTTGTCCCCACCCAGTCCTGCCCGGGTCTGACCTAGCTCTGTTATCTGCTACCCCGGCCCTTCCGTGGTGCCCCACTTCTCTTGTCCTCACCCAGTCCTGCCCGGGTCTTACCCAGCGCTGTTATCTGCTCGTCCAGCCCTTCCCTGCCTCCCTTCCCTTGTCCCCACCCAGTCCTGTCCGGGGTCTGACCCATCGCTGTTATCTGCTGCTCCGCCCTTCCCTGCCTCCCTTCTCTTGTCCCCACCCAGTCCAGACTGGGGTCTGACCCAGCGCTGTTATCTGCTGCTCCAGCCCTTCCCTGCTTCCCTTCTCTTGTCCCCTCCCAGTTCTGTCCGGGGTCTGACCCAGCACAGTTATATGCTGCCCCGGCCCTTCCCTGCCTCCATTCCCTTGTCCCCACCCAGTCCTGTCCGAGGTCTGACCCATTGCTGTTATCTGCTGCTCCAGCCCTTCCCTGCCTCCCTTCTCTTGTCCCCACCCAGTCCAGACTGGGGTCTGACCCAGCACTGTCATTTGCTGCTCCAGCCCTTCCCTGCCTCCCTTCTCTTGTCCCCACCCTGTCCTGTCCAGGGTCTGACCCAGCACTGTTATCTGCTGCTCCAGCCCTTCCCTGCTCCCTTCTCTTGTCCCCACCCAGTCCTGTCCGAGGTCTGACCCAGCACTGTCATTTGCTGCTCCAGCCCTTCCCTGCCTCCCTTCTCTTGTCCCCTCCCAGTCCTGTCCGGGGTCTGACCCAGCACTGTTATCTGCTGCTCCAGCCCTTCCCTGCCTCCCTTTTCTTGTCCCCACCCTGTCCTGTCCAGGGTCTGACCCAGCGGTTATCTGCTGCTGCAGCCCTTCCCTGCCTCCCTTCTCTTGTCCCCACCCAGTCCTGTCTGGGGTCTGACCCAGGGCTGTTATCTGCTGCCCCAGCCCTTCCCTTCTCTTGTCCCTACCCAGTCCTGTCAAGGGTCTGACCCCCTGCCTCCCTTCTCTTGTCCCTACCCAGTCCTGTCCGGGGTCTGACCCCAGCCCTTCCCTGCCTCCCTTCTCTTGTCCACACCCTGTCCTGTCCAGGGCCTGACCCAGCGCTGTTATCTGCTGCTCCAGCTCTTCCCTGCCTCACTTCCCTTGTCCCCACCCTGTCCTGTCCGGGGTCTGACCAAGCGCTGTTATCTGCCTCTGCAGCCCTTCCCTGGCTCTATTCCCTTGTCCCCACCCAGTCTGACCCACCGCTGTTATCTGCTGCTGCAGCCCTTCCCTGCCTCCCTTCTCTTGTCCCCACCCAGTCCTGTCCGAGGTCTGACCCAGCGCTGTGTTCTGCTGGTGCAGTCCTTTCCTGCCTCCCTTCTCTTGTCCCCACCCAGTCCTGTCCGGGTTCTGCCTCAGCCCTTCCGGTCTCCATTCCCTTGTCCCCACCCTGTCCTGTCGGGGGTCTGACCCATCGCTGTTATCTGCTGCTCCAGCCCTTCACTACCTCCTTTCCCTTCTCTCCACCCAGTCCTGTCGGGGGTCTGACCTAGCGCTGTGTTCTGCTGGTCCAGCCCTTCCCTGCCTCTATTCCCTTGTCCCCACCCAGTCCTGTCCGGGGTCTGACCCAGCGCTGTTATCTGCTGGTGCAGCCCTTCCCTGCCTCCATTCCCTTGTCCCCTCCCAGTCTCGTCCGGAGTCTGACCCAGCGCTGTTATATGCTGGTGTAGCCCTTTCCTGCCTCCATTTACTGCAGGCTGCCCGGGGTTCACAAAGGGGACCCGCCTAAGAGGGCGGCCGTGTTAGTGCCACATGAGGGCACACGAGGCAGCCGCCTAATGTTGGGGACCCCCTAAGGGTCTGCTCGCCTGCGTATGACCCGGGCAGGAGTGAGGTAAAAATACCTCTCCTGCCCACTGGCATCCTCTTTGCTCACTACCCTGATGCCGTTTGGGTGTGCCAATGTCATGTCCCTGGTCTGACCTCGGTCCCCCGCTGTTGTGAGCTTATTCCCGGTGAGTGCAGGGATATTGTCAGTCCCCTCCCTCAAGTCTTTCTTCAGTATGGTGCTGTGTGGAGGGGGACAGTTGTGCGGCGGAGTGGGTGACCCGAGGCCCCCTGGGCTGTGGTGTCGGGTTTTTTGTGGCATGTGCTGCCTTGTCGGACCAAGTGGGTTCCTTGTCTGCACAGGCACAGCGAAGCACGGACCCATATTCTAAGCTTTCTGGTTCCTTACGGGTCTGGGAGGGTAACACTAGGGCAGTGGGGGCAGGTCCTGCTGCCCGATTACGTTTGTGCGTGTGGGGGAGATTCATTGTGGGGCTTAGCTCGGGGAGCAGTTACAATTTCCAAGGGTCTTGCAGCAGCGAGTGCGCCCCCAAGGTTAATGAGATGCACGAAGCCCGGAGTTAGTCGCACGCCACGGGGTCGCCGGTGTGGCAACTGAGATTTTGGCTGCATGGACGGGGAGACTGAACTGCTCCGGTGCTGAGGGGCACAGTTTAGAGCCTGGGAGGCCCCAGATCATCCTTGGTGGGGGTTAGTGTTTGTTCACCTCGGTTTTGATCTCCGGCCTACTTCCGGTTGGCTAGAGGACAGTGCGCCTTCAGGAGGGGAGGGCAATTTTGCAGGTGGCTCGTGGACCCCCTGCTAAAAAGCAGCTTGAGTTACCAACTGGGGCGGGGGGACTATGAGCCAGGTGCCGAGCGGGGTGTCAGCTGCCCCCCTTGATCATGGGCAGGAGGCACTGTTTAATAACGTTAAATGTTCCAGCTGCGCAGCTTGTCGCGTGCGTGACACGCAGTGTTGTAGAGGTGTGTGCCATGGGACTGCGTCAGTGACTGCTAGGGTGCCTGTGCTGTGCACCTGGCTTGTGAACGGCATGATTTTGTGCCATCCAGTGGCTTTGCCAGGCACAGGTTTTTAGGTCTCGGCTGGGCGTGGCAGCGAAGCTGCCCCGCCTCTCCGAGAGATCTTGTAAATACAAGATTTCTAAAAGGGACTGTAAGCCCCACCCCTCCTTTCCATTGGGTAGTGTCAGCGTTTATGATAAACGCTGGCTTCCCAATGGAAAGGAGTGTTTTTGGGTGCCACCCTGCTTGTTTTTAGGACAGCCCCTCCGGACACCGTGTCCTGCTTTGCGGCCGGCTGTCGTGAATACTTTTCTTATCAGCTTGTCTGATGAGGCTGTCCAGGGAAGGATCAGGGGGAGTTCAGCAAGCTGAAGCTCAGATCACGCACCTCTGTTTATCAGGAGAGAGAATGCACGCAGTCTCGCTTCCCTCCGAGCCGCTGTTGTGAGGTCACCGCCTGCCCCTCCTCCTCCTCCGCCCACCCGAGCTCTGCTGCCTCCCAGGCTCAGACAGGGGGCAGACCGTAGAATATTCAGAGCTACGAGCTTCTTCGAGTCTCGGCTCCACCCTCTGGTTGTTTGATCCTGTGCATGTCGTGTTTTCTCTCTGTGGCTTGTTTTCCACAGAGTTTGGATGCGTTTGGTTCCCAATCCGTTTCATACAGCCAGTAAGACAGTTCCCAGGCTTGTGTTAAATACTGATCAGTGATCAGCAAGTGGGCAAAAGATCTCTGTACTAATCACTCAACCCCCTGTGCTATATTACTAAGATTTAAGCGTTCAGAGTACAAATTGGACACTATGTCTGCCGCAAAAACAGCAGCCCACTGAGCTTTCTAGCAGGAATGAAATCTGCAGCCTGCTGCTTTTATACGTCTGGGCAACGCGTGCATTAACCTCCTCAGCTGTCCTAGCAGCCGGGAAATCTGCTGCTCTAAAGCCGCCCTCTGTGCATGCCCGAATGCGAGACGACTGACTGGTGTTACCATGGAACAAACAGCAAAAACACTTTTGTGGATCCATTTCCGACTTGTCAATTACTTTCCATTACAACGCTCCCCCATTTGGAAGCCCAGAAACTATAATAGTATTGCAGTATTTTATGGTATTAATTTCTGCACAAACTTCACTGTTTCGAAAAAGAAAACACACATAAATGTTTTTTTTAAGCACAGCATCGTAAAAACATATAGTCATAAAGCGCTTTGAGACAGTACAAATGGTGTGAATGAGCTATTCAAAAGGAACTAAAATGGCCGATTATAAATATAAAACGCACCCAATGCATGTATTGTGATGGTTCAATAATGCCCTTTCCAGTGTCTGGTGATACTTAAACCCACTTGTAATGGGTTATTATCACGTCAGCAGAAACACAACATGACGTCATTGGTCCAAATACGCAGCTGCTTGTTTTTTAGGTCTCGTCCTATTCCATTCCACAAGGAATGAATAGGACGAGACTATTAGGGCTAAACTAAGAGCTAAACTAAGCTCCGAAAAAAGCGGATTTCCTTAAGTGCATGTGGTCTTGTGAACGCGCTTCTATCCGCCTGCCTCGCATCACCACATGAAAGCCATTTGTTGCTTGTTCACACTTGTTTCACGGCCGCGAGGCCGTGCGTGCTTCAAAGGGATCCGCTCACTTCTCCTCCCCCTTGCAAGAGCTTCACATTTCAAAGAGCTCTCCCCCGCCCCACTCTAACTTCACATTCTTTCTTCCTCTTTTTTTAGGTTGAGTCATGAATGCTGGCATGCTTGCCCAGCCCCCTCACAGCGCTCGTGGCACATGGCAGCATATGTCTTCAAGTTTGTGCAGTTTACGTCTCTCTCTCTCTTTCCCCCACATAAAGCACTTTTGCTTGTATTTAGCATTATTGAAGATCACCGACAAGTAATGAGTAATGTTTTTTTAAACCGTACGAAAAATTCAGTGCCATCCCACATATCGTCCATAGAGGTCAGCAGACACCCTGTAATTGTACTTTGGCACAGTCAAATTATACAGTGTAAGTAAGCCATGGGCCGGATTCTCCCAACGCAGTGCTTTGTGCAAGCCTAACTAAACATCTTATCGAGTGGGGATCAGTAAAAGCATCCGACCCCTTGTCCATCAAAGAGCAAGAGACTGATGAAATGTGTTATAAAATATCCCATCTCTGAAGACCTCAGTAGTGTACTTACATTTAACTATTTGCATTTCTAAGTGCTTTTTTGTTGTGACTCGCAGTCATTAATTGTTAAACTCCTATTGCGACTGCTCCGAGTGTATATGTTATCGTTTTCTATGCCACAAAGAAGCGTAAAGCCATGTACAGAGACGGGCGACGGTGTTTCGCAGCTCGCGCCGCAGAGTCTCACTCATTAGGACAGGTTCTGCTCTTTAACCTGTAGTGGGGGCTGTGTTGGTGCAGCTTGGCGACCCAGTGTCAACACATCACATGGGTGACAAAACGAACAGGGTTGGCTCTCGGAGGAGCCCACTGTAGCTGTGTCACCTCTAACCTGCGTGTTAAGGTATCAAATGTAGAACAAAAAGTTAGCTCAACAAATAACCTTTCTCTTTGGCTTCTTGGGACTTGTATCCAGGGCACCAGGATTTATGCGATTATAGGGCAGCAGCGGTTTCTGCATAATTATTCATTTGCAGCTTGTGCCACATAATCTATCATCTTCTTCATAATCTGCAGATTTTAACAAAAAAAGTTGATAGTTCACACAGATCAAAAGTTACTAAAAATGCAGCCATACCTGCTGTTGCGCAGTGGAAGGCCCTTCGCAAAGGTTAACTGGTCACCTTTCCTTTTCCTATTGCTATATTAGGGTATTAAATTGGTAATATTGCGGTGCAGCCCATGTCCAGACAGTGTTAACAAGTGTGAAAAGTGTAAAATAACAAAGTAATACTACCACAAAATCTGCCACCAGATTCCGTATAAATTCGTGCTTGCTAACATTGTGAGCAGAAAGAGAGAGGATTTATCACGTTTTAAAATCATTGAGTGAAAATTAAATCTCACAACCTTTGGCCTGATGATGTCATCGGATTTCATGCTCTGGAACTTGGATCAGAGAAAAATTCCATATGGCTTCTCACCAACATGGCATCATGAAAAATTTGTTTTGGCACGGAAGGTTAATTTTTGGGCACATTGTCAGTTTCAACCCTGCCAGCGCTTCTCTTCGAGAGAATCCACGCCTGAACGGTGCAGTGATGGCAGTTAGTAAGTCCAACAGCCGCTGCAAGGCGTACATTTCAGAACGAAGACTAGTTTTAAAGAAGTCATGGAAATTCTTTGGCTGTTCAGCCTGGAGCGGCTTTTACTACAGATTAAAATCAAGCCTCGAGCCTACCGCCAGTGAGGCCCACGACACAGAACGTTTCCGGTACCAGCATGCCCTTGGCTTCTCACCTGTGAGGCCCCGAATACACTGTGGTGCAGGCTTCAAACATCTCTGTCAGAAAGCAGCGAGACACAGAGGACCTTGACACCCAGCCCTAGCATGTCCCAGGCTTATTTCCTGTGGGTTCATGGGGCACAGTGCAGTGTCCTTTCCTGGCAGCATTAGGCCCCAGGCTGCTTGTCTGTGAGGCCTTGAGTGGCTCGTTCACACTCATAGGCACTGCCCTCCTGGTCGCTCGCCTGTGGGACCCTTCTACGGCGTGCCAGCAGCCCCCATGGCGAAGAGGCCCTCGGGACACAACGCCTCTTCCTGGTAGCTTTAGGCCCCAGGCTTCGTGTCTGTGAGGCCTTGAGTGGCTCGTTAACACTCATCGGCACTGCCCTCCTGGTCGCTCGCCTGTGGGGCCCTTCTACGGCGTGCCAGCAGCCCCCATGGCGAAGAAGCCCTCGGGACACAACGCCTCTTCCTGGTGGCATCAGGCACCAGCCATCGCGCCATTTAGCCATAGGCGGTTCTAGACACATTCAGGCAGGTGGCCCCTGGGCTCTCTTCTGAGAGGCCCCAGAGTACAGTGACACTTGGCCTGGGTACAAGCAAGCACAAGGCTAATCTCCTGTTGGCTCTCCCCAGCTAAATAGCCCTTTCTGTCAGCAGGCCTCTCCTATGAGGCCTTGTGAAACACACCTGGGCAGCAGGCCGCGGACTCTCCTGCGAGCCCAGCAGACCACTCCTCCTTTCATCATGTCTCTTACCTATGAGGCGCAGAGTGACCCTTGCTCAATATTCTTACAGTGCAGAAACCAGTGGCATTACAGATCTAACCATTTTCACAGAGCTCTCAAGATTTCTAGTTGAGGTCTGTGTCTGACGCCCTCCTGTCTCTTCCTCAAGCTCCAGGTGTGATGTCTCAAAAACAGTCACTGGAGGGTGCCTTGTTTTCTTTACCATCTCCATTCTTTCCTCTTCTTTCCTTCTTCCTCCTTTGTTTAACCTCTCACTTCCTCCCCCTATCCCGTTCCTGTGCTCCCCTACCTTAACTCCCTCCTCCATTCCTTATTTTGCATCCTTCGCTCACTTTCGAACCCCACCCCCACTCCTTCTTCTTTAGGCCTCCCGCCCTTTCTTTCTTCTTTAATCACGCCCTTCATTCACCTCTTGTTTCTTTCCTTCCCTCAGTTTCTCCCTTGTCCTTCCTCGCACGCGCGCATTTGCAACCAGTGCCCGGGTCCCTCTAGGCCAGCTCTCGCGAGCCTTCATTGAATCTCCGGGTCCCTCTAGGCCAGCTCTCGTGAGCCTTCATTGAATCTCCGGGTCCCTCTAGGCCAGCTATCGCGAGCCTTCATTGAATCTCATGTTTGTCTTTGGCATTCGTTTCCTTCCAGTATAAAGAGTGCGCTGTTGAAGACCCTGCAATATTCCGGCCTGTGCAGCGATACATTTTACTCTGCTTCCTTTTTGATTTGGAAACTGCTCTTGTTTTCACAATTTCATGATGGTAATTTGTGTTTGTAACTGTCAAATCTGTTTGGAGCTGAAACTGGTTGATGGCTGGAAATGATTCTGAGTTTGTGAACTTTGCGTCAAGTTCCCAAAAGGTTCTCTCTAGAGCCAGTGAGGAGACGCCCATGGATCTCTCTCTTTCACACCAGCTGTTTACAAGAGATTCACAACAGCCGGCTTTGGAGCAGTTCTGAATCTGCCAGGGGCACCACGATACCACTGCGCAAACCTGTCTATGCACAATTTGCACTACTATTTGCGATGTCTGTTAGTATATAGGGTCATATTCTGTGTCTGCATTTTCCTTCAAACTTATGTCTTTTGAAATGTAGTCCTAAGCAGTCATAAAGGTATTGGCCTCTGTTTATCTTAGGGCGTGTGTAGGTTTGTTCGTGTTGCACATAAGCTCGACAGCTTTGACCCTCGCTTCCATTTAACTGGGAAGTCACTAACAGTCACGTGGTGGGCGGAGCCTAGCATTTGCCGGAAGTGCTGTGACATTCCCAGCCTTTTAAGGGCCCTGGCTTTTACAGTGTAGGCTGTTTGTTGCAATTGAAGTTTGTCAGGGGAGGGGTGGCGGGCTCGAAGACTCTTCTGAAATTGGAATATTTGATTATTATTTGGCATGGTAATGCCAATGTTTCCATTTCTTATTTCTTCTGGGAATTTTTTTACAAAATCTGCTCTATTTTCCGCGCTGTTACTATCTGGCCGCCTTTGTCTTGCGTGTTCATGCTTCCGAAGTTATAAAATGCATCTAGTAAAAGATTTATTTAGTGGCTGTGAGTTGACAAAAAATGCGATCCGATTGTGTGGAAGGATTAATACGGACGGCAACGCTCTGTGAGCAGGGAAATCTAGGCCTTTGCCAACCATAGGTCCTTGAGCGTTCACTTTCCTCTCTCGCATCGTTTACCTTCCTTTCACACTCCCCACCGCCAGAAAGGGAGTTCATCTCGTCGCCTGCTACCCATGTGGCGCATGGAGGTTCTTCTTTTAAATATTCTGGCCCATTTTTTCCCTCTCAGTCTGACACCCGGCTCACAGTCACCAGGCTTCCTTTCAACAGAGCACTTCCCTCAAGCGTTTGTGCTTTTGGCGCTTAATTGGCACCCTACCAGCGTGCTGCACACCCACCGCTAAATGGTCAAAATATCGATTCCAAAATATAGACGAACCTAAATATCAACTCCAAAATATAGAATGGACAAAATATCGAATGGACAGAATATAGACATCATAAATGTCATTTTGAAGGTAAGTAATGTAATATCAATTTAAAAAATATAGACAGTCAAAATATCAAAGTACATAATATAGTTTATTAAAAATATCGAATTTTTAATATCAAATTTTTAAAGTGTTATGTATGTTAGTATATGTGTGAAAAGTGTATATATTTTTGTAACTGTAAGTAATTAATGTTATGTTATTTAATTTTTGCGTAATTTAATTCTGTAGCGGGTTGTGGGTTTATAGGGGAATATGGTGGGAAGTAATTTAATTATAATTAATTAAATATGTTAATTAATTAATTTGTATTTATTTATAATAAAATGTTATTTTTAATTGGTAATTAATGAATTTGTAACTGATAATTACTTTTTATTAATTGATTAATTGATAATTATGTGAATTAAATTATTTATTTTCTGTAGCGGGTTGTGGGTTTATAGGGGAATAGGGTGGGAAGTAATTTGATTATAAATAATTAAATATGTTAATTAATTTATTGGTATTTATTTTAAATACATTTTTAATTAATTTTTAATTGATAATTAATTAATTCTTAATTGATAATTAATTTTTATTAATTGATTAATTGAAAATTATGTGAATTATATTAATTTATTTTCACTAGAGTGGGAATAGTAAAATGTACCCCTATGCTATCCAACGCTTTCCCTACTGTTGCACTCTCTGGAGTGGGAATAGTAATTTTTACCCCTACGCTAGCCAACGCTTTCCCTACTGTTGCACTCTCTGGAGTGGGAATAGTAATTTTTACCCCTACGCTATCCAATGCTTTCCCTACTGTTGCACTCACTGGAGTGGGAATAGTAATTTTTACCCCTACGCTATCCAAAGTTTTCCCTACTGTTGCACTCTCTGGAGTGGGAATAGTAATTTTTACCCCTACGCTATCCAACGCTTTCCCTACTGTTGCACTCTCTGGAGTGGGAATTGTAATTTTTACCCCTACGCTATCCAACGCTTTCCCTACTGTTGCACTCTCTGGAGTGGGAATAGTAATTTTAACCCCTACGCCATCCAACGCTTTCCCTACTGTTGCCCCCTCTGGAGTGGGAATAGTAATTTTTACCCCTACGCTATCCAACGCTTTCCCTACTGTTGCACTCTCTGGAGTGGGAATAGTAATTTTTACCCCTACGCTAGCCAACGCTTTCCCTACTGTTGCACTCTCTGGAGTGGGAATTGTAATTTTTACCCCTACGCTATCCAACGCTTTCCCTACTGTTGCGCTCTCTGGAGTGGGAATAGTAATTTTTACCCCTACGCTATCCAACGCTTTCCCTACTGTTGCACTCACTGGAGTGGGAATAGTAATTTTTACCCCTACGCTAGCCAACGCTTTCCCTACTGTTGCACTCTCTGGAGTTGGAATAGTAATTTTTACCCCTACGCTATCCAACACTTACCCTACTGTTGCACTCTCTGGAGTGGGAATAGTAATTTTTACCCCTACGCTATCCAACACTTACCCTACTGTTGCACTCTCTGGAGTGGGAATAGTAATTTTTACTCTACGCTATCCAACGCTTTCCCTACTGTTGCACTCTCTGAGTAGGAATAGTAATTTTTACCCCTACACTATCCAACGCTTTCCCTACTGTTGCCTCCTCTGGAGCCTGAATAGTAATTTTTACCCCTACGCTATCCAACGCTTTCCCTACTGTTGCCTCCTCTGGAGTTTGAATAGTAATTTTTACCCCTACGCTATCCAACGCTTTCCCTACTGTTGCACTCTCTGGAGTTTGAATAGTAATTTTTACCCCTACGCTATCCAATGCTTTCCCTACTGTTGCACTTTCTGGAGTGGGAATAGTAATTTTTACCCCTACGCTATCCAACGCTTTCCCTACTGTTGCACTCTCTGGAGTGGGAATAGTAATTTTTACCCCTACTGTAATAATATGTGTATTTTGTATTAATATTATGTTAATATATACATATATATATATGTATATATATATGTATATCAACACACTCCTGGTTACAGCACTTCATAAATCGAAAAACCAGAGTCGGAGCCCAAATCAGATGCGGTGTTGTCAAGGTTTATTCAGCAAAGGAAACACCCAACGCGTTTCGTGATCCACTGACCACTTTCTCACGGGTGGAGTTTACCTGGGTCAACCTTCATTTAAAGCAACATACTGTTTTGGGTTTTACACACGTGATCATAGACATGGAAAAAATAGTGATAAACAAATTATAGCTATGTCGACAATTTAAAAGACATTGTTTTCAAGTGAAATTTTGTATCACATCCAGGATTATTGGATACATGTACGGTCCATAATAATGGTGTGCAATTCACTGAATATTGCACGATTTAAACCCGTTTTCAAACTGAAACGAGGTAATTTCAAGTGCGCCAAGATAGGCCAGCCCCATTATACAGTACCATGTTACACATTCACATCAGTACTTGTGATGGGGTATTTAGAGGTCGTGTTGCCCCAGTGGGCAATTCAGTCCATTCCATGAAAGACAGGGTTTTCAATAAGCTCCAAGTGGACAATAATTGAGACCATATTCCTGGAAAAAAATGAAAAAAGGAATAGCTATAGATGATAGTGGTTACATTTGGATCAGTGCACAGTTAAAACCAATCAATTAAAAGCTTTTGAAATTGTTACCAAAGAAGCAGCAGCATTACAGTTTCACATAATTTAGTCACAATCATTTACGTATTCAGATGGATTGCGAGTTCTTCCCCCAAGTTATGACCTGTTGGTTGCAAAGTGTTGTACATAATGATATATTTAGATTCCAGTTTCCGCAAATCTAACCACCTGTTACCTCCCCTTTCGTTGCTTTCAATGCTGTCCAGAACACAAAATTTCATGACATTTGGGTTTTTATTGTGTGCATCAGAGAAATGCCTCGCTACAGGGTATTGCTGATTTTCATTTCTTATTGCCCTTTGGTGTTCCAAGATTCTAAGTTTAGCCAGTTTTGTAGTGCACCCTATATAAAACTTATTGCAGGGGCACTCAAGGGCATAAACAACATACTCCGTAGTGCAAGTTAAGTGTTTTGTGATTTTGTGGGCCTCTCTATCCGTTGACAATTTTATTGACTTGCGGTTGTTGCTATATTTGCAGGCTTTACATTTGTGACAGGGGAAGAATCCTTGGATAGGATTGATTTTCTTTTGGTCTTTTATGAGTGTACTGCTCAATATGTCTTTCATTGATCTCGCCTTTTTAAAGGTCAGTGAGGGATTTTCATGGATCACATCCTTCACATCCGGATCAAGTTTTAGAGTTTCCCAATATTTAGTCAAAGATTTACGTAGTTTCCATGATTGATTACTGTAGGTAGTGATGAAGCGTACCTTATCATCAACCGTACGTTGCTTAGGGACCAGTAAGTCTTCTCTATCCATAGCATTAACCTTTGTGAGGGCCTGCTGTATTACCTTTTTGCTATATCCTCTCTCAGAGAATCGTTGGGTCATAACATGGCATTCTTTGGTAAAGCCCTCTACCGAGCTGCAATTTCTCTTGGCCCTGATAAGTTCACCCATCGGGATACTGCGTATAAGACTTGGGGGATGTCCACTCCCTGCATGTAGCAGGCTATTTCCAGCTGTTGATTTGCGGAATAATGTGCTTGTTAATTTCCCCTTGTCAACCTCAAGTTTAATGTCAAGGAACTCTAGTTCTTTTTGGCTGATTACACTGGTAAATTTCAAATTCAGTGAATTAGTGTTGAGGATAGTTTCAAATTCGTGTATCTGGTCGAGGGTGCCATGCCAGACACAGAAAATGTCGTCAATATACCTCTTCCAGAGGATGACGTGGGCACTATAGTGGGAGATCTCCTTCACCACTAACTCCTCCCACCAGCCTAGGTATAAACAGGCCAGGCTGGGGGCAAAGCAAGTACCCATCGCCACCCCCTGGGTTTGTCTAAACATTAGTTTATTGAAAATGAAGTAATTGTTACTCATACATTCCCATATCATGTCCAGCAACATGTTAGTATGTGAAAGAAAAGAAACCGATCGGTTTCTGAGATAAAATGTGCATGCTTCCACCCCCAATTCCTGAGGAATGCTGGTGTACAGGCTGGCAACATCAAAGCTTACCAGCCAGTACTCAGGACTCCATACAAGGTCCTTGATAATACCCAAAAAATCTGAGGAGTCCCTGACATAGGATGGCAGACTGGTTACAAAGGGCTGAAGGAAGTGGTCAATATATCTGCTAGTGTTCTCATACAGGCTACCAACCGAAGAGACGATCGGTCTGCCCGGAGATTCCTGAAGATTTTTGTGCACCTTGGGGAGCAAATATAATGCGGGTATTTTGGGATATTTCACATAGAGGTAAGAAAACTCTTCGTCCTCAATTAAACCCCTTGCTTTCCAGTCCCGCAATTTGTCCCCATATGCATTTTTTGACATATCATAGTCCTCTTTGTTCGCTCTGGCATAATTACGTTCATCGGACAATTGTGCCATGCCTTCTTTCAGGTACATATCAATAGGCCAGACCACAACGTTCCCACCTTTGTCGCTATTCTTGATAACCACGTCTGCCCAATTCTCCATTTCTTTTAAGGCAAAATACTGTTTTTTGTTAAGGTTCCAAATCATTTTGGGCTTTACCTTGTCCATATGTCTCATTTCGTGTATCATTCCCTGTTCAAAACTGTCAATGTAGCTGTTGGCAATTTGTGGAACAAACACCGATCTTGGTTTGAAACCACTGCCACTGCTCATATTCACCGAATCCTCAGTACTAACTAGATTAAACAAGGCATCATCGTGTACATCTTCACAACCTGCCAATAACTGAACAGATTGCAACAACTCTGCATCATTTACCGTTAGTGTACTGGGTATATGTATATATATATATATATATATATATATGTTTTATCAGATAGGATTGTATATTTTTTTATAAGTTAAATTAGTTATTTAATAATTGTAAGGTAATTTAAGTATTTTTAAGTATATTTTAGCTATTTATTTTTAATATTTTTTTAATTTTACATTATTTTTAAGAAATTTGATCTTTTTACAAAGTATATATATATATATATATATATATATATATATATATATAGACGATATTTTGGGTTCGATATTTTGGTACTTACCTGTTTGTAGATAGGAATTCGATATTTTGTCTGTCGATATTTTGGAATCTATATTTTGGGTAGTCTATATTTTGTCCCTCGATATTTAGTCAGTGATCCCACCCACCATGTAGTTGCCATTCTGCCCCCTGGGCAGATTGACGCAGTACGGTTTCGGGGGGAGGTGGAATCAGTACACAGCTGTTTTCAAGTTTGTCTTTATTTTCATTCTCTGACTTCAAAGTTACAGGACTTCCTAGTTTTGCTTGTACACCTCCAAACTCCTACCCTGCATGAACCATGCAGGGGCTGCTTGTTTGTCCTTTGCTTCTTTTTTCTAAATAATTAGCCACTCCCTGCAGATCTCCTTTGTCTCTACTCTCTCCTTTCAGCTGGAGTGTCTGAGCATCTATGGCCTTCGAGCATTTACTTCCAAGTAAGAGCATCTGTCAGGTCAGAAACTTGTGGCCCTCAGAAAGCCAAATATATTTTCTTGAAGTCATATGTAAGTGTGACAATAAAGGCAGTAAAAAGACTCTCCTTTGCAGTTATTAGATAAGTGCTGTCTCAACATTCAGAGTGCATATCCTGATGTAGCCTACTATTGCGGCTCTGAGCCTGTAAACAATTGTCAGTTCTACATCATAATTATTTGGCGATTCACTTTCTTAATTTGTCAACACGTTTTCTTGTGCCTATATTTCAGTACAACGTGATTTCGGTCCATCCGCCTACTTACCTTTTTAATTCAAATGTGGAACTCTCCTGTGTAAGAAATTACCCAGGTGCCTGGGAAGCCACACTGATGCATATTCAGCACGTGTTCGCTGTGGTAAGGAAGATGGAGTGTGAGGAGGGTTTACCCTGGCTTGGCCAGCATCATGACTGTTTGCTCGTAATATTCATTCATTTCCCCGTGGGTTGGGTTACTGCAGCTGTGCAGCCCTATATTTTATCAGACAATCGCATGATAATTAGTCTGTGAAGCGACGCAACCTCCAACTCCACCCTCCAACTCCAACTCCACCCTCCAACTCCACCCTCCAACTCCACCCTCCAACTCCAACTCCACCCTCCAACTCCACCCTCCAACTCCACCCTCCAGGTCCACCCTCCAACTCCACCCTCCAGCTCCACCCTCCAACTCCAACTCCACCCTCCAACTCCACCCTCCAACTCCACCCTCCAGCTCCACCCTCCAACTCCAACTCCACCCTCCAACTCCAACTCCACCCTCCAACTCCACCCTCCAGCTCCACCCTCCAGCTCCACCCTCCAACTCCACCCTCCAGCTCCACCCTCCAGCTCCACCCTCCAACTCCACCCTCCAACTCCACCCTCCAGCTCCACCCTCCAACTCCACCCTCCAGCTCCACCCTCCAACTCCACCCTCCAACTCCACCCTCCAACTCAAACTCCACCCTCCAACTCCAACTCCACCCTCCAACTCCACCCTCCAGCTCCACCCTCCAGCTCCACCCTCCAACTCACCCTCCAAATCCACCCTCCAGCTCCACCCTCCAACTCCACCCTCCAACTCCACTCTCCAACTCCAACTCTCCAACATTTGCTGAGAGAAAGAAAAGGAAAACCACACATAACAGAAGGACAGAGGAAGAGAAATACAGAAAACACAATTAACAAAGGAGGAAGCAAAACCATTTGAGTGATATAACAGGGCAGGGCATGCCTGGTAAAGAGGCCTGAGGTGAATTCAGGGGTATTCGGCATGTTGGCATTTTATAGGCTGCATGTGTCTGTCTGGGTAGCGCTTTGGGCGCTGGCACTGAACTAAAGCACTGCAAATCCAACCAAAAGGTCTGTGAATTCAGGCAGGTAGGCCTGCGGGGAACAACACGGCTCTATTCCTGCATTCACATTCGCAAAATGCTATTTTTAACATTTTTATCGCAGCACCTGTCCCTTTAATCAGGATGCCCAGAGCATTGGGGCCAGCATGCAGAGGGCCTCTGGATTGCTGTGCGTGCTCCCCAGTGCCCGAGAGCATCAAGGACAGTGGATCTGATCTATTAAAGGGATTTGGAATAACAAAGCATGCAGTTCCCCAAAACATAATCATGGCCAGCAGTATATAAAGCGTATATATATTACCAATCGCAATTGCCTTTCCAACTGCAAGCCCCCTCCTTCCAAGTCACCAGGAATTGCAGTTGGAAAGGCAATTGCGATTGGTAATATATATACGCTTTATATTCTCCAATCTCCCTGCGGACCTGTTTTTCTTCCAGGGAGCCCACACGGGTTATGGTGCGTGTGCTTGTTTGGGGAGCCGTGTGCTTGCAGTTTTGTTTCTCAGAGTGAGGTGGCTGCAGGGTTGGGGAATGGTCCAGGTGCCTGCTCTGTGCTAACCACATACTGGCTTTAGGTGACTCGCCCGGCTCTTGCGCCGGGACAGAAGACAGTCCTTTCTAGTAATGGGCTTTCTGCAGCTTTCTCTCGCCCACAATGCAGGTTGCGCCTGCTCGGCGCGACTGCCCTTATCCCGCCCATAACAGAACAGGGCAGTTAGGGTCAGGAGCAGTAACATTTTTTAACGAGGACTGCATGTAGGGGCTAAGTTGCCGC
The DNA here is from genome assembly GCF_964263255.1 of Lissotriton vulgaris. Taxonomy (NCBI): domain Eukaryota; kingdom Metazoa; phylum Chordata; class Amphibia; order Caudata; family Salamandridae; genus Lissotriton; species Lissotriton vulgaris. Next base: position 176,438,844 of record NC_141685.1, read on the forward strand.
CTTCGTGGTGGCCTGTTGCGTCATGTCGGTCATGGATTTAGCGGTGAGTGCGGGGTCCTGTGGTGCCGTGGCTTCTTTCCTGGGCGGCTGGCTCTTTTCGCCTGGTTGGGCGTAGCACAACCACTGAATATGATCACCACTTATTTCAGGGTTTGTCAATCAATCAAGCATTTGTAAAGCGCACTACATACCCGCAAGGGTCTAAAGGCACTGGGGGGGTTGCTACTGATCGAACAGCCAGGTCTTGAGTATCCTCCTGAACGTCAGCAGGTCTTGGGTCTGTCATAGGCTCAGTGGGAGGGTGTTCCATGTCTTTGCGGCGAGGTGGGAGAAGGATCTCCCACCGGTGGTTGTTCTTCAAATGCGCGGGACGGTGGCGGGTGAGAGGTCGGCGGAGCTGGTGGTTGGGGATGTAGAAGGAGAGCCGTCTGTTGAGGTAAGCTGGGCCGGTCTTGTGGAGTGCCTTGTGTGCGTGGGTGAGGAGCTTGAAGGATATCCTCTTGTTGACGGGGAGCCAGTGCAGGTTTCTTAGGTGGGGGGTGATGTGGCCGTGGCGTGGTATGTCGAGGATCAGTCGTGCCGAGGCGTTTTGGATGCGTTGTTGTCGTTTGATGAGCTTGGTTGGGGCTCCCGCGTAGAGGGCGTTTCCGTAGTCGAGTCTGCTGCTGACGAGGGCCTGGGTGACTGTCTTTCCTGTATCTGTCTAGATCCATCTGTAGATCTTGCGGAGCATGCGGAGGGTGGTGAAGCAGGAGGAGACGGCGTTGACCTGCTTGGTCATTGAGAGCGTTGAGTCGAGGATGATTCCCTGGTTGCGTGCGTGGTTGGGGGGTGTCGGGGCTGCCCCCAGTGCCGTCCGCCACCAGGAGTCGTCCAAGGCTGAAGGGTAGGAGCCGAGGATGAAGACCTCCTGTCTGAGTTCAGCTTCAGTCGGCTGGTCTTCATCCAGTTGGCAACGGCCTTCATACCTTCGCGGAGGTTGGCTTTGGCAGTGATGGGGTCCTTGGTGAGGGAGAGGATCAGCTGAGTGTCGTCGGCTTAGGAGATTATGTTGAGGTCGGGCTACGTGTGCGAGCGGGGCCATGTAAATGTTGAACAGCGTCGGGCTGAGGGAGGATCCCTGGGTACGCCGCAGATGATCTCGGAGGCTTTAGAACGGAATGGGGGGCGAGGACGCTCTGGGTTCTGCCGGACAGGAAGGAGGTGTTCCAATCCAGAGCCTTGTCTCGGATCCCTGTGGCGTGGAGGCGTGCGCGTAGTGTGTGGTGGCAGACGGTGTTGAAGGCGGCAGAGAGGTCTAGGAGGATGAGTGCTGCGGTCTTGCTGTTGTCCAGCAGGGTTCTGATGTTGTCGGTGGCGGAGATGAGGGCAGTCTCTGTGCTGTGGTTGCTGCGGAACCCTGACTGGGAAGGGTCCAGGATTCTGTTTTCTTTGAGGTATCTGGTTAGCTGTCTGTTGACGGTTTTCTCGATGACCTTGGTCGGGAAGGGGAGCAGCGAGATGGGCCGGAAGTTCTTGAGGTCTCTTGGGTCTGCCTTAGGTTTTTTGAGTAGGGCGTTGATCTCGGCGTGTTTCCAGATCTCTGGGAAGGTCGTGGTCTCGGGGGAGAGATTGATGATGTTGCGCAGGTGGGGTGCGATGGAGCTGCTTGCTCTGTTTAGACAAGGGGGTGGCATTTAGGCATTGATTATTTAATGCGATTTTATAGGGCGCAAACTTTAACCGAAGGTTATGTTACATAGATTTCAGAGTACAGGGGTTTACATCTAAGCGACAAGCACAAAAGCTCTAATGTACTTATGAAGGATAGTGAGCACAATATTTTAACACATATACCTGTGGTTGGTTACATATTTACAAGTTGCAAATTAATTGAAGCATAAGATACTAGCATGCCATGTGTATGTATCCTATCTGGAAGGGCATTGAGGGGAGTTTTAAACGTTACTAAGTTTAGCTAGTAGTGTTGTTTATATCAGCCAGTTCTTGAATACACTCCACCTGCTGTGCAGGAATATACCCAGGGGGGATTACATTTTTGACCCATAGGTAAAGCTACAAAATGTACCCAGAAGCAACATTCGTGCTGCGGTGGGGTTCTAATCCTGATACCTTTATAAACTCTGGGCAGATTGCAGCACAGTTGGTATTCGCCTTACTGTGCATTACAGTTCAGTACTTGTAATGCCTCACAAAGACCAGGATATCTAGTTTTCTGGGCTAACAAAAGGGCGGACGTTTCTCTAGCCTTCCTCAAGTTGTATTTACACGCCACCCTGGCATATTTCAGCCTTGGTGAAGACAGTGCATATGGGGGCATGGGTAATGTTTTGCATTAGTAGGCAGGCAAGCTCATATGAAATAGATGCACCCATTGTCAGCAGACCTATCTCGGATAAACAGTACTCCCGTTTGGTACGCGTATGAACTCATTCATGTGGGTTGAGGCTTGTCTGAGGTTGGACCAAGGGTTTGCCCTTTAGTGAGGTATTGGATAAGTTTTAAGCCATGCAACTTGCAACCCCCGCAAGGGCCCTGTCTTGCTGTAGGTGCAAGGTTATGGGTGTTTTGATATATATGGATGCTATAACAGGAGAGTGAACCATGCGGCACGAATTGCGAAACATTCAGCATCATGTTTTAACCCAATGACCAAGACAGAGAAACTGTTCAGGTCTGAATCATTAGGCCACAGGGTGGCACGATAGAATAATTCTAAACCTGTGGTATCTGGTTTTTCCCGCCCTCCACTTCTCGCTATCCTCGGAGGGGATTTGCAAGAAAACCATGTGGTCGATACAGGACGAATAGCCTAAACGGTATGGCATGCTATGCCAGGAAAAGTTTACATCTTGAATGTTTTAGCGCTATGCCATGACAGGCTAATCGTCCAGGCCAGAATCATGGGGCCACCGGGTAACTCGACTAGGTATGTTTTAGCGTACAGAGGGCACATGTGGTTTGGTGCAGGGTAATTCTTCCCGCTCCATCACTTGCCAGCTAGAAGGGGGGGTGACCGGTCTTAGAGGAATATACTTCATTAATCTATACTTCTTGTAATTTTGAAGGGACTTTGGCCCACATGCATCAACATTGCCATTTGCGATTCCTTATTAGCGAAAAATAAGGAATCGCAAATGGCTGTGCATGAAGAAATTGCTAAATAAATTGCGATTTCTTATTATTCCCTAATTGCGACTCGCAAATTGTGAATCGCAATTAAGGAATACCTCCCCATTCATTCCTATGGGCCTATAGGCCCATAGGAATGAATGGGAAGACATTCTCAATTTGCGATTAGCAACTAGCGAATCACAAATTGAGAATGCGATTTCAAGGGTGTAGGGGTGTCCAAAGGACACCCTGTTGAACCCCTGAAATCAATCTGTGCACATATGTGTGCACAAAATGAAATTTTGAAAAATGCACAAAAGTGCATTTTTCAAAGTTTTCGCAAATTACCATGAGGTTCAACCTCATGGTAATTTGCTCCCCCTAAGTGCGAATTCGCAATTTTTTAAAATGTCATGCATTGCATTTAAGAAATCGCAAAATGCGATTCCTTAAATGCAATCGCAATTTGAGAATTCGCAAATATTTGTGAATTCTCAAATTGCGAGGGCCTTCACCCTTCATGCATCCCAAAAATTCAAATTGCATTCGCAAACGGACGATGTTTGCGAGTCGCACCATTTGCGAATGCAACTTGCAATGATGCATGTGCCCCTTTGGCCTATTTTCTGACTTGCCCCTGTCCTTTATTCGTTCCCGCTCCCTCAGATTGTACCCTTCCCAGATGCACTGTGCCAATCTGTCCCTGGGGTCCCTCTTAGGACTCAGCTGGCTATCTTACCACAGAAATGGTTATATCAAACAGTTGGCATCATTGTATCCCACTCACATTTTACAACTGGCCTTTGAGACCGTGCAACAAGGGGGATGGGTCTTTCAAACTGTGCCTTTAATTTTATTTTCTGTATGTTATCTTTGGAAGAGATTCTTCTATTTTGCAGTACCTCAAATGCCCAGTTTAAGGCCACTTGATTTTCTGTGTCCTGAAATCTAACTGCTTGGTCGGGTGTTGCTTTCCGTACCAATCGGTCTACAGATTTCCACACTAGGAACAAGAACTCTCTGTGCTACCTTAATAGCAGTATCCGTTTGACAGAAGCTTCTTTAGTAAGAAGAGATCAGTGAGTTAAGGCGTGCACTGCAAGGATCGATGGGTAACAGTCAAATGTTTGCCTACAAGGTTTGTAAAGTTGATGTGATGGGTCATTTCTCCTGCAAAGCACTGGGCATAATCCATAGGTCTCAGATTTGCATACTAGTACATTCCCTATGCTGTTCTTGCATTTGGCATAGAGGTCGAGGGGTAATCCCAGGTCAAAGATCCTTTCCAAATAAGACAGCTCACTGGGGTATGTGCCTGCTGCAAACCCCATCTGTACTGTTCAGGACATAAGTAGCTAGCTCAAGCTTTCACTCTTATAGTGTGATAAAGTTAGTACCAGTAAGTTGCATTGCAATTAACAGCTTTAGTAAATATCAAGGAGAAATTACGATTGTACTGGGTGTGATTTGCACAGTTATTATTAGTGTAATGATTCCGCGACACCTTCACAAGTTAGACTGGGATGGGACTCTGGCAGCTGAGCAGGACCTCTTATTCCCGATTTCTGCTGGCTCAGTGTACACTGCAGGGGCTGGGGTTCTACCTCCTGGTCCCGCCCCCCCCAAACCCCTACTCCTGGACGGAGTTTCCCTCAGCCTGGCACCTCCCTCTTCAGATCCAACATGCCCACAGGTTCATCCACCCGGTTCTTAGAAAACTTCCACTGGTTCAGAGAGGGCATTTGTAAATCATCAATTCAGCCTGCCAGCAGCAGTCTAGATCCCTTTCCCAATCCTCCACTGTTGGAGTGGCAGCTGCCCCCCACTTCTTTGCCACAGTTTGTTTAGCTACCACTGCGGCTAGCACCAACCATTGCTTTATATCTCTTGGCCAGTCGTCACTTGCCTCGGATATCAGGAGAAACCATTTGGCCTCCAATGGGACTTCCATGCCCAACACCTCTGACATTGACTAGGCAATGTTCCCCAATACTCCTGTAGAATCTGGCATCCCCAGGGTAGGTGGTAGAAAGAACACGCAGTCTTGCTTCCCCTATGCCCTTGTTTTTTCTCACTCCTACCCGTATAGCACTGACTTGAAGTAATACACCCTGTGTAGCACTTTAAGCTGTATAAGTCAAAACCTCATCCAGATCGCCACCTCTCTTGGGCCATGTAGCATTCTACCCATTGCTCGTCTTCCATGGAACCCACATCTTGTTCCCATACCAACCACAGGCCACCTATGGGGTCCGGGCATTATTGATGATCTTTTTATAAAACAAGGATATGATCTTGTCTCGTTCTTGCTCTGACAGTACCCTGCCTTTTAGTGGTGAGGCAGTCTCCAGGCTCTCTCCCTCAAGAATATGCTTCTGTAATGCGTGTCTCCATTGAAGATATTTAAGCCATTCTCCTTTCCCCATCTCATAATCCCTTTGTAAATCCACAAACGTGATATATGCTCCCAGTCTCCAGATGTCTCCTAACGTTTCAATTCCCAGTAACTCCCATTTGGCATAGCCCTCTAATTTACCTACTTCCTTCAGAAAGCCACCCATCCAGAGCGGCGTCATCGCTGAGAGTTTGCTCTCCCAACCTAAGTGGTTTGTTGCCGCCTTCCACGACCTGGCTACTGTTTTGGTATCTGTTCGGAGAAGTTTATCCATTTGTTTTCTGTATAGCAATTCCTGTATGCCACGACCCTGTACGCTGGCTCTGCTCTGTCATCAAACATCCAGCAATTCACATTCACCAGCTGTAAGGCCCAGTAATAACTCCGAATGTCTGTCAGCGCTAGGCCCCCTTTGAAGACCCCTCTTTGGAGCTTGATCAGTGCTGTACGAGGGGACGCCCCACACCATAGTAGCACCTGTAATTCTGATTCCACCCTGCGGTAGAAGAGGGGGGGTACTTCATATGGTGAGTTTTGCAACACGTAGAGCAGACGTGGGAGAGCCATCATTTTGAACAGTGCCGCTCCTTCCATCCGCGTCAGGGGGAGCGTGCGCCAATGTTTTATTTATGAACCTATCTAGTTACAATGATGAAAATTGTCGGGATCCTGCATAATGTAGATCCCCAAATACTTAAAAGCTTGCTCCTGCAGGGCCACTCCACATCTAGACGTCAAGGTGGGAGCACCTCCAGCCAGTGGTAATAACAGTGATTTCTGAAAATTCCCCATATATGCAAAAGATCTCAAGGGTGCGATCAATTGATTGCCTTGGTTTGCTCCCGTCTTGATAAATGACTGCCAGCCCAGCGCCTCTCTTGACCGGTCTATCCAGAGGATAGCAAAAGAAGCCAGATGGAGGAGCTTTAACAAGATCAGGCCCGAGGCTTCATCAGACCAGGATTCTGTTATAAAAGCTCATTTGATGTTGTGGTCCTCCATAAACACGGCACATTCCACACTGGGCTTGATTAAGGACCTCGCATTGAGAAGAAGACATTTGAGTGGCACTTGAGTTGTTTTGTTGATCCTATCGCGGGATGTATTACCCTGCGGATTGCTGAGGTTCTCAAAAATGCAAGGCATGGCAAGAACGCACGTGGGACAGCGCTCAGCCTGTGCCTCCATGGTCCATTTGGGAGTGATCCTTGGGCAGCAGGCCTGTCAGTTTGTAAGTTTACAAACTCAAAAATGAACCTTTCACAACTTTTTTATTAAGCAGGATGGCAGGATAGTTCTCCTACTAGGGCAGGAAAGGAAATGGATCACCCACCAAACTCGGTGGTGTGTACAAGAGTTTCTGAAAGGGAAACTGGGGAAATGACAATACAAACTCGAAAAATGGCATGTTACCAAAATATGACACAATATTTCCACTACACATACGTTTTAATTATTATTTTTTTTTTACAAATTGGCAGGGATGGGGAATTCCTATAAGCCGACGCCGGGACATATTGTTTGGGGTCAAGGGCAACAAGTTTTCATGTGTATTTTGCCCTTGGGACAAGTAGGCCCAACCCCCTGCAGCACAAACCCTTTGGCTGTCAGTTTACAGTACCACATTATACATCAGGGGAAACTATTGACTGCAGTTAAGGTAATATTTGTGTCCATGTATTAATGCTGTTCAAACTTGTATTTATGGTTCGTTAATGCAAAGCCTTTATTATTAGCGTGAGCGCTTTAGGTAAATGTTGTAAGTTTGGACTGCACTACTAACAGTTGTTCCAATATAAAAGTGTATGCACACGTTTTCAATGTTAGCAATATGAGGCTATGTATACTGCTCCCAGAATGCTCTCTGATTATATGTAAATATTTGCAGAAGCATGAAAGCAAGATTGATGATTATTTGCTTTCAAAATAAAATGTTCACAAAAAAATGCAAGAATATTTAGCTAAACTACTGTAAAATTTTAGGTACCATTTCTTTGCAACATCATTTAGTAAAATGTGTTGATGTATGCTAGTATTTCCCCAAAATATTTATAATTGAAAATCAATGTAACCAGTTTTAATAACATTTTGGGAAACAAAAATAAACAAGCATTGGTAAAGCCAGTAAGTCTGAAATTGTTGGTCAGCCATTTGGTTTTGTCAATGCATGACTTGTTTTGGCATGGATTTTGTAAAACCTTATTGGTTTGGGAGCTGCCGGGCCCTCACTATTATAACAAACATTGGCAAAAGCAAAAAAAATTTGGTCTCAAAAAGCACACATTGCCACATTAGTTCCTGGCACTGAACAAAACGATTGTGTGTCGATATGCTCCTTGTGAAAGAACAGAATGCTGTAACTCACAGAATTTTAATAAACACAAAAGGTCATGGTTAACGCCAGACCTAATGTGGGGTCCAATTATTAAATAAAGTCTCAAAAGTGCACCCATTTCCTTGCATTAAAAACAGATATACTACTTTTGTGAATTCACAAGACTTCACACAAGTAGGCCAAGAAATAGTATTCCTAGAAAATATTTGTAAACTGCATTTCAGCATGATCAAATATCCAGATGTAGATTTGCTCATGCGAAAATCTGAGTGTTTGTAAGTTCACTTTCCCTCCAACGACTTTATTTCCCAACCCTGGAAGAAGTTTTATGGCTGCCATTGTCAGGAGAACCTGTCCAATCTTTCTCAGTATGGAAAAAGGTTTAGAGAAGAGTTAGTGAAAACCCTTAAAACATGCAAGTTAGTAGGTTAGCACAGACTCAAAAGGGCATTCCAACCATGGAACTGTTGCTTACCACTACCTTCAGCCCCAGTATGTAGATCCACGGAAACGTGGCAACATAAGGGAATTGCTAGTATTGAAACCCTACTACGGAAGGAGCCCTGGCATAATCAGAGAGAATATTTCATAGCACTTACATATAATGAGATTGCTGTACAATGTGTCGCCGCGTTACATGGCACAAAAGAGACAAGTGGATTTTGTTACAGGACAAGTAGATTTATGAAGCAACCTGCCCCATAGACAAGTAGATATTTTATTAAATTCCACACCCCTCGATTGGGCACTCTGTGTTCAATTTATCAAGGCCCAGTGTTTGGTATCAAGTCAACACATAGTGCAGGGTTAGACTAATTAATACCCTAATTGGTCTCATGGTTGCAAGGTACTCAACAGGAGATAAAGGTAGTGCTGTGTCAGTGCCCTGCATGGAGTGATCTGGGATAGGATTTCACTGCCGTGTCATGAAAGCTTCCAGTTTCAGACACTGCTTTTGGTGGTGTAGGAAGTTTAAGGACTGAGTTCAGTCTCAAGTCTAAACTGTTTGTGAGACTGTCAAACACTTCTGGGGCCAGATGTAGGTAAGTAACATTTACCGATTCTTAATTACCGAAAATTACCGAATTTTACCGATTCGGTAATTAAGAATCGGTAAATGTGAGGGGTGGGTATGTAGGAAATCCAGATGTTCCCTTTTACCGAATCGGTAAAAGTCGGTATTTACCGATTCGGTAAATACCGAATCGGTAAAGCCTATTGATTCCTATAGGAATCAATAGGCTTTACCGATTCGGTAATTACCGAATCGGTAAATACCGAATTTCACAAGGGTGCAGGGGGTGTCACTTTGACACCCCCTGGCACCCCCTAAACAGGATTGGGTGCCATGTGGCAGGCATACAAGCCCTAGGGGCAGGTCTGCCTGCCACATGGCATAGGTGTGCATGCACACATGTGCATGCACACCGGAATCGGTATTTTACCATGAAGTTGGATTTCATGGTAAAATACCGATTCGTTTAGGCCTTTGGGACTCAGAAGAGTCCCACCTACATATGGAATTTACAGAATCAGTAAAATTACTGATTCGATATTTTACCGAATCAGTAATTTTACCGATTCTGTAAATGTAGATTTACCTACATGTGGCCTTGGATTTAGGCCCCTACATACCGATTGGCCATTTACCGGTCGGTAACGGACGAAATCGGCCGTTACCGGTCAGTAAATGGCCTGAAACGGCCACCTACATCTGGCCCCTGGTCGCCTATCCCTCGATGAAGGCCTTGGAAAAGACTCTCCAATCATTCTGCTCCTGTGTGGGGGTTCTCAGAGGCCGCTCTTCCGCTAAGCAATATAACTGAGCAACTCAAAGGCTATGCTATCTCACCCTTAATCTGTATGTGGCATCCCTGAGGGGTTATTCTTTGGCGTGAACGTATTGTCCTATGCTGATGTCACACAGCTGTTCCTCACCAGGACCAGGATTATGACTATTGCCTCAGCCCTCTGGGGGGGCCTGTTTGACAGCCACTTATGTCCCGATGACTACTACATATATTCAGATGAACAGAGATAAAATAGAATTTCTCATCGTAGATGGAACAGCGTTACCTGGGAAGTTGGAGTATTGGTTCACACAGTTGTAGCTGAAAGGATTATGGTTTTTACCATGTCTTTTTAAGTTAAAGACAACCTAACTTACCAGAAGCCAGCAGTCCCAAAGTAAAATGCAGAAGAAAGATGGGAAAAGGCTTCTCTTCACTTTGGTAATATAGAGATATACGTCTGTGTAACACAAAGACTGGAAATCGGAATTAATCTAGATCTGAGCTTATCAGAGCAAACCCCCTTTTCAGCCAGTGATCCCAAAGATATATGTACAGAGAAGAGAGGCCAGGAAGAGTGGCTGACAGCCCCACCAGCATCTGCTAAGACAGACAGCCTGCAAAGAGATGGACGCACTGCAGACACACCACACACACAGCGCACATAGTGACACACTGCAGACACGCCTCATACCGGCACACACAGCCTACAAAGACAACCCTACCCTGTTCACATGCACACACATCTAACCTACAGACACACACATCCCCTTGCAGAGATACATTAAATACACAGACACGTACGTTCCACTGCTTGACAGGCCTCCTACATGGCACACCCAAGGTCTATGCACACACACATGCACAATCTCTGCAGCAGGCTCACAACCTCTGTAGCAGATAATGCCATAAGCCAACCTAGGGCACAGGAAACTATTGCAATGACTGAAACTTCTGCCTAGTCTGAGAGATGGAAACAGGACAAAGGGAGAAAAGGGGCGCGGGGCAGCCTGGACGTCAACTACCTGGGGGACATGTTTCGAGCATAGGTGTCGGGCGGCAGAGTCAACAAATTACAGCGAGAGCAGAGCACAGGATGTGCACAGATCCCTCTCAGTGCAGTAAGATGCAGTGGCACAGATTCCTCACAATGCTATAAGATGCAGTGCAGCGTGCACAGACTCCTCACAGTGCAGTGCACAGATCCCCCACAGTGCAGTAACATGCAGTGTAGCAGTGCACACAGATCCCCTCTTTAACACAAATGATGCCCACAAACACCCCCAGGGGTGGAAGGAAAGCCCCCCAGGGCGCCCGGATAGAAGAGCCCAGCTCAGCTCCAAGGCCCCTGGATAGAAAAGCCAAGCTCAGCCCCAGGGGCCCCGGATAGAAGAGCCCAGCTTAGCCCCAGGGGCCCCAGATTGAAGAGCCCAGCTTAGCCCCAGGGCCCCCCGGATAGAAGAGTCCAGCTTAGCCCCAGGGGCCCCGGATAGAAGAATCCAGCTCAGCCCCAGGGCCCCTGGATAGAAGAGCCTAGCTCACCCCCAGGGACCCTGATAGAAGAGCCCAGCTCAGCCCCAGGGGCCTCCGGATAGTAGAGCCCAGGTCAGCCCCAGGGGCCCCCGGATAGAAGAATCCAGCTCAGCCCCAGGGCCCCTGGATAGAAGAGCCCAGCTCAGCCCCAGGGGCCCCGGATAGAAGATCCCAGCTTAGCCCCAGGGGGCCCCCAGATAGATGAGCCCTGCTCAGCCCCAGTGGCCCCAAATAGAAGAGCCCAGCTCAGCCCCAGGGGCCCCGGATAGAAGATCCCAGCTTAGCCCCATGGGCCCCCGGATAGAAGAGCCCAGCTCAGCCCCAGGGCTCCTGGATAGAGGAGCCCAGCTCAGCCCCAGGGCCCCCGGATAGAAGAGCCCAGCTCAGTCCGGCTCCTGCAGAGATTCCCTCCAGGATTTTTCAGTCTATTTCAACAAACACAGCAGAAGGTGCCGACAATCTCCTACCTGAGCAGAGACCTGTGAAGACATGTCATGGCTCTCTCCTCCTCCGGGTGGGGGGGGGGGGGGGGGGCAGATCTGGGGTCTGGGTGGGGCAGATCTGGGGTCTGAGGGGGGTCAGTGGGGGTCAGAAGATGAAGATAACTGCACAGACAGACAGGGCTCCTTCCTCCTCTGCAGCAGGTTGAACACACAGGAGAGGCCGGAAGTGATGTCAGCATCCGCTGCTGGTGCTGTCTCTGCCGCTGCTGACGCGGAAGAGGAAACCCTACTCCCTTTCATCCAATGTGCAGCTCAGTGGGTTTCATCAGCAGGCGAGGAGCGTCCTCTGGTGGCCGCTGACGGAACCGCCGCCTCCAGGCTTCAGCAGTGAATACATTTCACATAAACATGCAATTATACCTGTAAAGACATGGGATTTCAGATGTCACAGACCTGGTTGTTTTTAAGGGTCGGACAGTTCAAGTGCAGGTCTCACACTTGGCTGCTGCTGTGGAAAAGTATTTATAGCTTCACTTCAGATGAGCATCTTCCAAACACTGATGTAAAGGACTTAAGAGTATTTACAGAAAGGTGACAACTGGAAGTGGCAGTCTCTATTTCAATGAATATATCTATATTTCAATGAATATATCTGTATTTCAATGAATATATCGGTATTTCAAAGAATATAGGAGTATTCCGGTCAGTTTTGCAATTATACTGGACAGATATTTATTTTTTAAATAATTTATTTGAAGGTTTTTTAAATCTACAGTGCGGTACATAGGAAAGTAAACAGAGGAAAATACCATGGCGTTTTAAACACCAGATCAGTGACAATGCAGCATAGGTCATGTGTCAAAGCGACAATTAAAGGAACAGCTTATTTCTAGGTTTACTGTCTCTGTGGCTTATTTCTTATCTTTAATACGGTTTTATATCCTCTAACAAGACGGAAATGTAGGCCCTTATTAGGTTTTGAGTTTCTGGTTTAAGAGCACAACTGTCTCCTAAAATATTAAGATAGCGGCCTCTTCTAGGCTTTGTTGTTTTTACAGTAACCACCTCCATCTTTCAACAGAGATTCAATCACAAAAAAAAGAAAGCAATATGTCTTTGAAACAATTAACTCCTAAGATCATAGAGCAATCAATAATGATCCAAAGATTTCTCACAGCGTGCATTGAATCATCAAAATGTGTGGGTGTTTCTGGTCTGAAGAACAGGGGAGGGGCATTTCACTACTCGAAAATAGTGTCCTCCTTCACATAGGCCCCTATAACCTTGTACACTCGTCATCAATACACCGTTTATTAGTGAGTGCATCAACTCTTTGCAGCATAGTCATGCAAGCTGCCTTGGGTGACACAACAATGACATTAGTTCGAACGTGTATACATCAGAGCCCTCAAGCCTCACTCATCACGAGTGACACTAACACATTTGGAGGTCGTGCTGAAGTCTGACTCAAACCTGGCTCATTCTTCCAAACTATGGGAATGAACTGGAACTTCACACATGACTATTCGGCACAGAGCAGACCCTCTGTCCCACATTTTGGTGGCAAAACCTTTCTCATATTTCACCTTGAGCACTGCTCATGTTACAGTTCAATAGAATGCTGATGTGAATGTCTCTTTTAGTGAGACTTGGTTGTTACTTGTATCGCTTTACTCGTGTTCTCATCATATCTGTAAATTCAGTAATGTCTCTTCCTTTTACATAGTCAAAGTCAAATGTTAGGTGACATCACTCCCTGTAAGGTCTTCAGTATGCCAATTAGTTTTCAAAAACTTGAGAGGCCTTTTTTAAATATCTCAACTCTTTATTGATTTTCCATATACAATCAACAGGTACGAAAGATCATCTATGAAGCAGAGTCCAAGATACTGTGTAAATCGGAACTCGTGAGAATGCATGGAGAACAGGAAAAACAAATAGCATAACCCTTCGAGATAGAGGTGATACGGCCAAGAAGATCCCGCAGATGATTAGGGAAGGAGGACGAGGGGGAACACGAGGGGAAGGGACATGGGAACAGGAGTGAAAAGTCAGGGAGCCAGGCCACTTGGCTGCCCCTTAAGAAGCCAACTCTCACCCCCAAAACAATCAAGGGGCAGGCACAGAGCACGGAACCAGGCCGATTGGTGTCAGCGTATACTGCTACAGATGTAGGAAGGGTCCCCAAACTCCTGCAGTTAGTCTTTCAGCTTACACATAGGTCTTTTGTAAGTGGCCATGCTGTGCATGTCAAAGATCCATGTACTATGAGACGGTAGCGTGGTGGATGACCAATGGCATACAATTCCACCTTTGGCTCTACGAAGGCCGTCGTGGCTTAAATCTGGGAATATTGACATTTTGTGAAGCAAGGTCAGACGGGTCGTGAATTGAAGGTCAGACGGGTCGTGAATTGTGGTGTCACCCCTAGGTTGGTCATCAAGGTATCCCAAACTGAGCCCAAGTAGCACAAAAGTACTATACAGTCCCACAGGAAATGCAAAATGTCACAGGCCAGTGAACCACACCTTCAGCACCTCCAGGACTTAGAATCCTCTGCCATATGTGCTTTATAGACCCACTCCGGCGTCCAGTGCCAGTGGTGTAGGAACTTGAATTAACTGAATTTCAACCTTTTTGATTCAGTCCTTGATGCAATTATATCGCACCAATCGGACTCTTAGATCTAACAATAAACAACTTCTTGCAGTCCCTAGGATTAAACAGTCACAGACAGGAGGTCGACGGTTCCCCTAAAACGTGGCCAAGTTTTGGAACCAGCTTCCGGACCATATTCGTCTTGAACATAACTATCTTAGGCTCAGGAAGCAGTTGAAGACGTTTCTCTTTCCTTGAGCAGTGGTGACTGATAAGGTGTCACAAGAAGTGCTGGGATGCCCTTGGGTAGCCATGCGCTATACAAGTGCATATTCATTCATTCATTCAACCTGGCCTCTTGGAGGGAACTGCCATGGTCTTTCCAAAGTTCATGGTAGTCCTCCTCAGAGAGTGAGAGGCACAGCCTCTGCTCCAACAAACACCATAAATTGTGGATGGTGAAGTTCGAAAAAAGGCTGTCTGCAGCAGTGTAGCAAAGTAGGATCTGCTTCTATGGCTCCCTTCCCTTTTTGCCCGGTGTCGTACTGTTTCTGACTAGTCTGGCTGGGATCCTGGTAACCAGTACTCTAGCCTCTGTTCTTTCTTCCCTAAATTGGCTATGGCAAGTACCTTGGTACATTCCTGTTTGGCTACTGGTGCACCCTTGTAAGTCCCTAGTATATGGTACTGAAGAACCTGGGGCATAGGTGCACCAGGGTTCCTCCCTGGGCTGAAGCATGTATTATGCCACCCATGAGGGTCCCTCTAAATCCTGACTACAGGCCTGCCATTGCAGGCTGTGTGAGTTGATGCCTGCACCTTTCAGGAGAGATATAAGTTCCTTATATCTCTCTTCACTGCACTTAGACCCTATAAGTCACCCCTCTGGCAGGCCTTTTCAACCCCATAGGCAGGGTGCTCGGTTTGAAGTGTGAGGTGCCCCTGCATGAGCAGGACACCCCTACAAACTCTGGAGTCCATTCTCCAGGCTTTGTAAGTGGAACAGCCATCCTGAAATAGAGAGGCCAAGCGTCAGCACGCGATGACATCTCGAAACTGACTGGAACGAACCTGGGCATGTTTGGTATCAAACCTGTTGGAATCATACCCCAACACCATATCCGGTGTTGAAGGTATGATTCCAATCACAGGAGAGCTCTTCTAGGGAACCCTCTCTGCTCCCGGGACCAACGTTACAGAGCCTAACAGCAACCCAGGTCTGCTGCCGATGCCAGACACAATTCTGCCCTCCTGCTTCTGGGCCATGGCCGAGCAGGGGAAGTTAGGACAATAGGTTTCTTGTCCCCACACTGCAACAGCACCACCTGTTTGCCCGTGTCTCCCAGCTCGCTGCTGTTGCCTGGGACACGAGTTCAAGGCCCTCCTCCACCCGCAGGCTACCACCCGTGCTTCATCCCTGGTGGCCAGTGGTAGGTTGCTTTGTGTAATTGTATTGCTTGTTGTATTGTTTATTTTGTGTGCTTCATTCCCCCTGTTGCCTCTTGCGCTACTTCTGTGCCCTTCTGCCTTCTCGCCGTTCCTCCTGTGGTTTCTCCGTCGCTGCGTCCCCTTCGGCCCCGCGCCTCCACTTGCTACACTACGCCTTAGTGTATTTTGTATTGCATTTTGTTGGATTGTTAGTTGTTTTCCTTCCCATTCCTCTTTTTCCTCTTGTGCCATTTCTGTGCCATTTCTGCCTTCTGTACCCTCGCCGTTCCTCCCCCGTTTTCCCGCCGCTGCGCCACCGCCTCCCCGCTCGCCCATTTGTCTGCTCCCACCACCCAGCTGCTCCTCCCTTCCACCTCCCCTTCTTATGGCGTCCGCGCCTGGACCGCGCCCAGAGCCAGAACACCTGGCCCCCGCGAACGCCACGACGCCCGTCTCCGCTACTACTTGTAAATGTGAATGTAAATGTACAGGAATTTATATAGCGCAAATCATCAACCGGTCTCTGAGCGCTTGCTTAGGGAACCCGTCCTGGTATTCCCCTGTGAGATAACCCCGGCAGGGTATCCACAAGGTGAAAGCCAGGCATCCCGCCGCGCGGGGCCGTTGTGGAGATTAAGCAAGCTATTGCCCAGAGTCACAGAGTGTGAACCCGTGAATCGAGTAGGCACCGGAGCAAGAATTGTCGAGCCCATGGACATTTTAGGACTCAAGACCCCGCCGAGCCGGGAATTGAACCCTGGTCCCGGGATGACCCCTGCTTCCAGGTCTGCCTCCTCTAACCAGTGAGCCACACTTCTCCACTTCAGCTCCCTCCACGCACTCAACCCTGGACGATCATGCACCTGCTGCCTTGCTGCCCCGAAACGCACCCAAGGACCCTTCTCCTGCCGGAACTGCAGCTTCACCAGCATCCGGCCCGCCAACCCTACTCCCAGGAAAGAACCCAACTACCTTAGATGCATTCATCTCAACACTAGAAAGCATGTTAAGACTCACTTACCAGCCGGGATGAGATGAAAACTGTGGATCAATGTTTTGTCCATGGGGCAAAGTAACATAATTTGGAAAATTAGCTAAATTAGGATTGCTATATAAGATACAGTGCCAAAGTTCATAATGCCATCTTTGATGTAATCTTTCCTAGTTTTTCAGTGCAGGGCAGTAGAAAAACGAATTTGCAGGAAGTCACGTTGAGTGTGGCACTTGTCCTAGCTCAAATTTACATTTTGATACAATCAGTCAGGGAACTTAGAGTCTTCGATTTCTGAAGAACGAATAAATCATTGTGGCTTCTCTCTGCGCTTCTGGTTAACGAAACACGGCAGAGAAGACCTACAACATAAGCGGGACGCAGCTGGCAGCCGCTGAGTGTACATGCACGTTTCTGCAATGTTCAAAGGCCTTGTGTAAGATGGCCGATCAGTTGAGTGGCGGTTTAGCTGCCGCTTGCTGTATCCTACAAGTGGGATTATACGAAGTATGCATCTAAGACTACTCAAGGTTTCAGTCCTGTTTTTCTATTACAAACTTACTTCAAATGTTTTGTTTGAGTTAAGCTATTCCTGTAACTGTTCAAAATGAAAAGATTGATCTTGAGAACACAATTTGTCACAAGGGTAGGCTGAGAATTAAGAAAAACAACAAATCTCCTGGTTTTATAGATGCCATCTTGTTTTTGTAAAGACTCCGAATGTGGTTTCCTCAGGAGTGCCAGGAGCCGACGATAGCCCCAACCCTTCCCCCCTACACCACCTGTGCCTATCAAACTCTAGGACACAAGGGTGATATGGAGGGAAAGGAGGGAACAAAACAAGGAAAGTAGGGGGAGATAAAACACTGGACTCTTCGGACACTGCTCTCTTCTGCTTCGGTCTGAAGGTGAAGCTACAAGGAATAATGGATTAAAACAACAACAGTCACCCCACAATTCCCCAATATCAATACATAAACCACTCTTTACCTGAGAGCACAAAAGTTTGTCAATCAACGCAAATAGGAACCCGCCTGGAAACTCATATGAGACCATGGAACTATGGACATCCACTATGGCCTAGATTTAAGGGATGTAAGATATTATCTCTGGTAAAGACCTTGGTACATACCAATATAGTGGCCAGAGTATACTTCTTACCTAACTAGAAACATCTCTGGGCGAAAGGTTTTGTAGTGTAAAAAAGGTCAGGATCACATAAGTAGTAGCCTGGAGGGTCAAAATTACATACATCAACACCTACAGACTTTATAGTAAGAACACGATGTAAATAGAGTGCGCTACAAGCGCTTTACCGGTTCTTCTTGTCTCAGTACTGTGATGAATGCCAGAATCCGGGAAGTCCAGAAAACGGACAGATAATACGGATAATAAAGGGGAGTAAGGGATATCGCTTGGCGGACCACTAAGCCCACAATGCCACGCAACACTCCTCACCACTGCATCCACAAAACCGGCCGTTCGGCGGGACCATAGTCCGGCCCAATGACGAGTCCGCAAGAAACAGGGTGAAGAATACCACAGTGACACGGGGTATAGACAGCCGGCGCAGAGCGAGGGGACAAATAAGAAGTAATGCCCAAGTTAAGCAAAAGGCACTTGGTACTGCTGAAATTGCCTAGGACTCCTTCCGTGACACTTGAGGAGAGTGAGCTGCCTGACGACTCTCGGCGGGTGGATCAGGAAGGGAATGAGCAACACGAAAGAATCAAGAAAACGGAATCGACACACATAAAATAGTCGCTTGTTAGATCGGGAGAGGTATGACTTGAAATACCGTAAACCCCGAAGGGCGTCTTTAAACCAGAGCTGATGCTCCTGGTAAGTTAGTGGAATTTCAATGTCCTCAAAAGGAACATTTTCCTCTGGAGGTTCCTCTGCTTTGTAGTAGTGGAACTCTTTTGTTACTGGATTTGCTTGTGGAAAAGTAATCCAAGAGTAGAATACATCTGTCTGCCGATATTTGTGTGCCTCTATCACAAATATGACTTAACCACCTCTCGATGATACCCCATGTTCTATAAGTGTTATAGTTATGGTTTTTCTTTACATTTGCCGGGATGCCCCTAGCATTCGGGTCTGTTTCTGGGAAGGTTGTGTTGTCTAACACTCCTTGAGCGTCTATTCTAGCTCTCTTCCTTTCGTCGTCACTCATTTTTATTTATTTTGAGTTCAAGGAGACAAAGATTAGGTGCACAATATTTTTGTAACACTGTATCCTTCAACGTTGAATAAACCAAAAACTAAGACATAGGATTCTCGGCCTTCTAAGTTTTGGCGGATATTATGCCCTTTTACCCACTCCAGACGTCTATTGGAGTTTTTACGGGAAAGAGGGGTCTGTGTGAAAAGCACAACTGAGTTACTCTAGTATCTAGCGTTAAATTATCGCCTTACCAAACTTTGGGCGCCATGTAGTGTAGTTCCTATATTCCCAATAGGCTCTGCGCATTGTAATAATATATCCTGTAGTTTAGATGTAGGACTGAGGTCTACTAGCTCTCTACCGGCTATATTAGACTTAATTGTGAGTGCCAGCTAGCTCAGATGTCACTAGAAACGTTCTCGAATAAACAATAAGGGATTAGTTTCTGACAACCGCATAAAACATGACAACTTTGTTTCCCAAGAATAAGAAATCAAATCTCTAAAGTCGCGGAAACAATAGATAACTGTTTCACTCAGTCAATCGTGCATGCTTAGTTTGACCAGAGGTTCAAGAGAAATAGAGAGACAGACATTTTCAATAAAAAGGTATTTATTGAACAGTCTTCTTTCTCAAGCATTGAAAATGAACTGCTACAATAGCAAAGCTTACTATGAAGTACAATGCATATAATACGAACAGTATTTTAAAGTAATACTGTAAAAGCATGATATGGTTTCCAAGCCATAAAGTGAATAAAATGTATAAAATGTATAAAATACATACAGTGATAAAAGGATGGCAAAATACTCAACTGGTGCTTCTAGAATACGCCTACCCCGGTGTACCTAACCTAAGTCTGGTAAGAGGGAGAGAGTATTAGAGGAGGAGTTTAAGTCTAGGAGTTCTCTGCCTGGAATCTGATTCCAATAATTCTCTAGGAGGTCTAATCAGCTCCGTACCTTTGTTCTAGAATGAAGGAGGTCTTGCATCTCGTTGTCAGGACTCGATTTCCCAGATACCCGCAAGGGTTGCCTGGAAACACTGGAGTTGGATTTCTCGGCAAGAGAAATGACAGTCTCGCAGTGCGTCTGCTGGAGGGTCGGCTTCCTTTGGCACTTGCTGCTGCAGGGCGTCGGGCAAGTAGATAGTCGATCTGCTCCAAACCACCGTGTGTTTGTTTAGGCAAATCAAGGCATATTTATACTTTGAAGGTGCCGAGTTTGACGCATGTTTGGACTTAATAACGTCACTCAAAGGCTCATTTTTTGGAAAACGCCGGGAGTTCTAGGAGAACTTAATATTCAAGCAGGGGGAAGTCCCGGGCTGCTGAAGGCGGGTTTTTCCAAGAAAACATTGTTAATTCTTGGAGCTTAATGGAAGTATCCATGCCGTATTTGGGCTGTATGGTTTGGGCCAAATATGGTAATGATTGCTATGCCTATATAAGGGAATGATAAAGTATACCTATATAAGGGCATGAATCGGGAAATTTATACTAGGGTCCGAGATTCATTTACAACAAAGTGAGTTCCTTTTTGCTTTAAGCATTCTCTATTTTCCACCAACTTGTTGTACCAAATACCTTTAAAAAAGCAATTTTTTGCTTTTTTCAAAGTGCCATGTGGCAGACATACATGCCCTAAAGGGCATGTATGTGCGCCACATGTGCACACATGCACGATTCAGGGGTGTAACATGGTGTCAATGTGACACCCTGTCACCCTTGAATATGCCCCCGCTATTACCGATTCGGTATTTACTGAATCGGTAATAGTGAATGGCTTCCTATTTATTCCAGGCCCATAGGAATGAATGGGAAGGTATTCCTCATTATCGAATCGGTATTACCGATTCGGTAATAACGAATATTACCGAATCGGTAAATTTTACCTATTTTTTACCTACATCATATTTACAGATTCTTAAATACCGAATCGGTAAAATTCAGTATTTAAGAATCGGAAAATTGAGATTACCTACATCGGGCCCTAAAGGTATAATAAGGTGATAGCGATGCCTAAGATTTTATTTCATACCAATCAAGTTACTTCCTGTGTAGACTTGGCTCACCAAATGCAGCAATAGCAGGCAGAAAAGGCTTACTTTAAGGTCCAGTACTGTCTAATCTATGTTTCTTCTAAACACTAGGGGATTCAACAAACTTTATTCGGTGTTATAAATGGAAAAAACCATAAAAGTCATAGATAGGATGCTTTTTTTGCAGCATGCTGCTGGGGTTCTGGACAAGGAGATTGAACTGGCTATTAGACAATTATTTTGCTCACGTTCCCACCCTTCCCTAGGGGTTTCTTCTGTTGCTCCATATGCTGGTTCCCATACTCAGTCCCCTCAAGTAGGCTTGGTGGACATACCTCAAGATATGCCTCAAGACCAGGCCGGGGGTATCGTCCCCCTCACACCAGTTGTCACACGGGTCGGTGCCCAGTCTCCAATTTTTAGGTCAGCCCCTGACATGACCCCTGGCAAGGGGTGGGGCCCAGGAGGCGCTAAGAGGAAGCGCCCCTCAGTTGTGGGCCCTTGTAAACGCAAAAAGAACATTGGATCACAGTCATCTTCAGCAGTCCACCTAGAAGTGTTGTTGTTGTATGTACTTTATTCGATAAAAATGTTATCATAAAAGTATGTACATCCTCCAATCATAAAAACAATCCATTTATAGATATAAACAATATACAGGACAATAAAATACAATAAAAAGAATATGTACAATAAAAACCTAAAGTGCCGCTACAGTACAATCGAGGAAAAGCAATCGGAGTGGACCCGCTATCTCCTAACTCATGTTTTTCTTTAACAACTTTGTACGGTTTTGCCAAGCACTACCCAGGTACTTTGCTACCCCGCAGACAATGACCAAGGACGTAGTATCAGATGCTAAGATACGTTGAGCCATCCTGTGGTGCCTAAAACCCAGCTCTTTGCAGATTGGTTTCAGCCATATTCTTCTCGCCACCGTATATGCTTTACATACAAAAAGAAAATGGGCTAGTGACTCCGTGGGAGCTGTACACCCTGGGCAGGGAACAGATGGCGAATTACACTTGTTCCAGCCTGCTGTGATTTCATTAATCGGGAGGGTTCCAAACCTCAGCTTTAACTAGAGTGTCCTGTCTCTGGGATTTTGAATGAAGTCGAGAAATGGTTCGAGCTTCCTAACAGGTTTGTGCTCCAGAAACTGCTCAGTAAGGGGCCCCCATTTGGAACTATGTAACTCCTCCGCCTGCACCCATTCCCAATATACTTTCTTAATTGTTTGTTTGGGTGGCGGGCACTGGCTGGCCCACGTTTCGCTCAACCCTATATTTGAGACAAGCTGCCTAAGTTTGCTTATCCACTTGATCTTATTACAGGTGTTCAATTTAATGAGTTCCTCGAAGGCTGCTGCATAATTTACCAGTTCAGGCGTCCTTCTTAAACATACCCAAAATAATGGAGGGCAAAGACGTACTATGTCTTTAATGAAGCGTTTACCCTTTTCCTGACAGAGGGGCTTTAAAGGGGTGGAGGCTGGAAGAGAAACCAGAACTCTAAGGAACTTATTCTCAGATCTAACCAGGTCAATGGTGTTCTCAAACCCCCATAATTCAGACCTGTATACTGCCGAAGACAATGCTTTCCCTTCGTTCACCATAAGGGCCGGAGCTATTGGTTTACTAGTAGATGCTCACTGCTCTCTTATAATTGCTCCTGACACTCGTGTGTGGTTGAGAAGCATTTTGGCCATGTGGGAGTTCCAATTCATCCTGTTATTAACCCGAACTCCCAAATAGTCAAACGACTCAACCACCTCTAGTGAAATACCACTAAGGGAGATTTTATTCCAAAATCTTTTTGAAGGTGACAGGGTCATTAGCTTGGTCGTGGTGGTGTTGATGGTTAGGCCCCTTTCCACGCAAAACAAGCTAAACCTATCCAGCAGTTTTTAAAGGCCTGCTGGGCTTTTAGAGATCAGGAGGGTGTCATCGGCAAAGAGCAGGGTAGGTGTTTTCTCCCCCGCCAGGACTGAGGCATCGGCTGGGTCCTCTCTCAAATGGTCTACCACGCCATTAACGAAGAGAGAGAACAAAGTTGGGGCCAACACACAGCCCTGGCGTACCCCCCTGTTCACTGCCACCCTCTCTGTCAACTGCCCTGGATCCCCCATCTGATTTCGGCACAGTTCCCCTCGTGAAGTTTCTTAATAAAATCAAGAAGAGAAATGGGGAGGCCCAGGTCTTGCAGCACCTGCCAAAGTTTATCGCGGGGCACCAAGTCGAAGGCGGTCTTTAGGTCTATAAAGGCCAGGTATAGACTGCCTTTCCCGATGGTCACGATTTTCCAGTAAACCATAAAAAATCTGAATACCTGGTCCATCGTGCCCACCTTCTGTCTGAAGCCTGCCTGGAAGTGTGAGAGAATGTTCCCTTCTTCCATCCAAGACCCTATCCTGGAGACAATGACCCTGCCAACTACCTTCTGGATTACATCGATTAAGCTAATCAGCCTGTAGTTGGCAGGGTCCTCTAGCACCTTTTATATATATGGTTACCACCTCATCTCCCTTCCACGAATCGGGGATGGCGTGGCCCCTTGCAATAAGATTCATTAGGAGGAAAATAAAGTTGGCCCAAAGCACAGGATCATATAAGAGTAGATCTCCAGGAAGACCATCGGGCCGGCAGCCTTTCCCGGGGCTATACCCTTAATGACCACATGTACCTCTTTGATTGAAAAGGGTTCTGCTGGGACAGAGTTCTCTGATCCAGATCTTACAGGAGCGCTTTGTGGGGACTGAGATTCTCGTACGCCACAGTACAGGTTGAGAAAATGGGTGTACCATTGTTGCTCTGTAATGTGGTTCGGGATAGGATCAGGTCCCCTTCTATTGGCTTTATTAATTAACTCCCAAAATAAGGTTGGGTCTTTCATCTGGGAGGCAGATTTAAGCTCCTGCCAGTGCTGTTCCTCCCAGTCACGCTTCGCTAAAACTGTGGCTCTTGAGTACTCCTTTTTTGCCGCCTCTTACTAATGTCAAGTCTTTCTTGCGCAGGGCTACAGTTAAAGCCTTTCTCTTTCCTCTGCATGTGGCCGTATACCAGAGGTTACTCAATTTGACAAGGTTCAGTTTCAGCGTTCTAGGCTCCTTGATAATAACAAACGAGCCCAGCCTCTCTATTGTGTTACTATAAAATTAAGTAAGGGGGAAGACCTGGGTTTTTTCATGGGCTACGTTAAACAATTCCAGCTCTACAATCTTCTGCTCTATGTGCTTCCTAATACTGGATAATGTGTCATCCTGACATGCAACCAGAAGTGCCTAACCTGGATGCAATTTCATTAGATATGCTCAAAGCAGCCTTGCTGTCAGCATTTGGAACTAAATTGGACCCCATCCTACTCCGACTTTCTGCACTGGAAAGCAACCTGTCTGCACTGATAGCTACTTGCAAAGGGACCTAACCTTCTCTCCACAAGTATCCCTCTTACAAGGCCTACGATCTCGACCACCATTTCCAGTCCCAGTAGTAGTGGCACGGGGCAGGAGACACAGCAGAGTCTATCACGAAGCAACCTAGTCACATGGTAGGAGATACAACTGCACCTATTGCCCAGGACTGACCACCAGCACCGTTTAGCCAACCGGAGGGGGACGGGGGCACCCAGAACCCAGTATCTTTTCAGTCTCTGCAATCTCAGGGTTTCAAAGTGGGTGGATTGTACAGTTCCGATGATAAGTGGGAAGGGCTGAAAGCCATGCCCCCGGGACTAGAATAACTATTATCCTAGTTTGGGCTCTATTCATCTCCTACCAGAGTCCACGACGCTTGTTGTGGTGTTAGCTAGAGTACCATGCCTCAACCCCGGGACCAAGGAAGACTTTTACCAGCTGAACAATAAGGTGGTGCACTGGCTCAATTCAAACACTGCCCCTGGGCTTAGGGTGGAATACCAAATTCTCATGGTGCGCCAGACACAGTGGGTTGGTAGCGCCAAGAAATCCTGGCTTGGGGACCGCAATATCATCAATTTTACCAATCCAGTCATGGTAAACCGAATCTTAAGCACGGTTGCCCAGTCTAACTACAGGTGTTGGAACTCAGCAATCTTGACACTCCCGCTGGGATACTTCTACAGACCCAATTATTACCGCCTACAGTCCCTGCGCAAGCGGCTCCAAGAGGTGGGCCATAGGGGTCGTGCAGAGGGGATTATAGTGGTAAGCACAGCAAATAGGTTTACTCCTATGAGCTCATAGGAAGATTGCGATTGACGATGTGAGGGTCCCTCGGACCCTGTGGCACACGCATCCCAGGGAAATGTATCGCCCCCGGAACAGGTATTGAGTGTGAATGGAGGGTGTACATTTCTTTCTTGGAATATCGCGGGCTGAAGAGTAAGATTGGGAACACCGAATGGTTGGCCCTTGTTAAGAGTTTTGATGTGATATGCCTCCAGGAAACTTGGGCTGGAGACAATAATTAGCACCTGGATGGCTATAAAACCCTCTTTGTTCCAGCTACCCCATCCAGGTCAGGGAGAGCCAAGAGGGGGCTTATCACCTTTGTTTCTCTAGCTGTCCTTGGCATCATGATGCGTAATTATTTCTCTATTGGCATCGGGAGACCCCTTGTGGGGAGCTGCGCGCCCTATAAATTCAACTACAAATACAAATCTCCACTCCCTGTAGGAAGGAAAATGCTACTTACCAGTGTGCATCTGTTCTTGGCATGTAGAGCTGCAGAGATTCACACTCTGTGCATAGATGGCCATCTGGTGTGGGGCTCGGATGCTTGCACCTTGTTGTTGTCTCGGAAGAAGTCTTTTGTAGTCACAAGATCGGGGACTTCTCCTTTGGACGATAGTGCGCATGGGCATCAACTCCATCCTCAGATTGTTTTTCGCCATGAAGGGAAATGATGGAGTTTGTAAGAAACAGAGATGTCCATGAGAAAGTATCTAAGATAACACTGGAACAGATACAGGTTACGAGGAGGTGGGGTGCGTGTGAATCTCTGCAGCTATACATGCCAAGAACAGATGCATACTGGTAAGTAGCATTTTCCGTTCGAGGCATATGAGTCGCAGAATTCACACTCTGTGCATAGATTGTACAGCCGTGTCTCCCCTAGCGGTGGTTGCCTGTATCTGTTGCAGTGGTTTGAAAAAGTGTTTGCCTGTACATCTACACAATAGTGTTTGGTGAAGGTGTATGTAGTAGAACATGTTGCTGCCTTACAAATGTCTTCTAGGGGAATGTTCCCTAAGAATGCCATGGAAGTCCCTAGTGGGCGTGTTGAGTGCGCTCTAGGGGGAATTGTTAACATGCATTTTGCTTTCTGATAGCATATTTGAATGCATTTTACTATCCACCTGGCAATTCCAGCATTGAAAATTGAGTTGCCTTTATGAGGTGGTGAGAAAGACACAAACAGTTGTTTTGTTTTCCTAAAGGGTTTAGTTCTGTCTATGTAATAAAGTAAAGCTCTTTTGACATCAAGGGTGTGGAGACCTCTTTCCACTACAGAATCAGGGTTTTGGAAAAATACTGGTAACTCTACTGATTGATTAAGATGGAATGGAGAAATCACCTTGGAAGAAATGTTCTAAGAACCACTTTGTTGCGATGTATTTGTAAAAATGGTTCTTGTACGGTTAAAGCCGGAATCTCACTTACTCTCCTGAGAGAGGTGATTGCGACAAGGAAAGCTACTTTCCATGTAAGGAATTGTAATTCACATTTGTGTAAAGGCTCAAACGGGGGACCCATGAGCCTAGTAAGAACAATGTTTAGGTTCCACACTGGAGATGGTGGCAGTCTGGTTGGAATTATTGTTTTAAGGCCTTCCATGAAGGCTTTGATAGCAGGTACCGTAAACAATGACAAATGTTGCCCGTTTTGTAAGTAGGCTGCAAGAGCAGGTAGATGTAATCTGATTGATGAGTATGCAAAATTTCATCTTTGTAGTAAATAGCAAATAATGTTCTGAATTGAAGCATCTAATGGGTCAATTTTGTTGTTATTGTAGTAAATGACAAATCTTTTCCATTTAGCTGCATAGCAAGCTCTAGTAGTCAGGCGTTCGGCTTCTTTAATAATATTCATACAGTCCGTGGGAGGTTCAGGTAACCAAACTCTAAGATTTCAGGAGCCAGATTGCTAGATTCAGTTGTGCTGGATCTGGGTGCCTTATCTCTCCATGGTTCTGCGTCAGCAGTTTTGGGGACAGATGTAGTTTTTGGTGTGGAACTATTGAGAGTTCGAGGAGTGTTGTGAACCATGGTTGCCATGCCCATGTGGGAGCAACCAGGAGACGGCTGTTTGAGCTTGCGTACTACTAGTGGGATGAGTGGGAGTGGCGGAAAAGCGTACGCAAATCTCCCTGACCAGTTCATCCATATTGCATTGCCCTTGGACAACGGGTTTGGGAACCTGGCAGCGAAGGTGGGGCATTTTGCGTTTGAGTGTGTTGCGAACAGATCTATCTCAGATTGGCCCCACATTTGGAAGAAAGGTTGAAGGACTTGTGGATGAAGTTCCCATTTGTGTATTTGTTAAGTCTGACGACTTACCAGATCCGCTATCTGATTGTTTACTCCTGGAAGATGTTCTGCCAGGAGATATATGTTTTGTGTAATGGCCCACCTCCATATACTTTGCGCTAGGTGAGACAGCTGCAAAGAATGTGTTCCTCCTTGCTTTTGTATGTAGTCCATTGCTGTCATATTGTCCATCCGGACTAAGGCAGCCTTGTTGAGGAGATGTACTTGGAACTAGAAATATTGCCAGTGGTTCTAGGTGATTGATGTGGAGCGCTTCTTGTTGAGTGGTCCACTTGCCCTGAATTGTGTGATTTAGGAGATGGGCTCTCCAGCAGGTGAGTGGTGCATCTGTTAGCACTATTTGTAAAACTGGCTCTAGGAACTGCCGTCCTTTGGAAAGGTTTTGTGTGTTCCACCACTGCAGAGAGCGATGTGTTTGGCTGTCTATCAACATCAGATCTATAAATTGTCCCAGAGCCTGATTCCACTGACATGCCAAACATGCTTGTAAAGGGCGCATCTGAAGTCTTGCGTGAGGTTCACGAAAATGCAAGAGGCCATCATCACTATTAGCTGCATAAACACTTGTGCTTAGAGAGAGTGTTGAGGCTGAAACTTGGTGATGAGGGTTTGCATGCTGGCTATCCTGGCTGGATTGGGGTATGCTAGAGCTTTGCAAGTGTCTATTGTAGCTCGTAGATACTTATGTACCTAGGAGGGTTGAAGGTGTGACTTGGTGTAGTTTAGTGTGATCCCTAAGTCGTGTAATAGCTGGATCATTTGATAAGTATGATGAACAAACTGACGTATGACTTGGCTTTTAAGAGCCAGTCATCGAGGTATGGAAATGCGTGGATTTGCTGCCTTCTTGAGTGCGCAGCTACTACTGCAAGGCACTTTGTGAACACCCTGAGTGCTGTGGTCACCCCAAATGGAAGGACCTTGAACTGATAATGCTGGCCGTCCACTGTGAATCTTAGGTATTTCCTGTGAGCAGGGTGAATGGGAATTTGGAAGTAGGAGTCCTTGAGATCTAGTGTGGCAAGGAAGTCGCCTCTTTAAAGCAGTGGAAGGATCTGCTGAAGAGTGATCATGTGAAAATGATCTGATTGGACGTAGAAATTAAGAGGTTTAGGGTCCAGTATTGGTCTTAGAGTCCCGTCTTTTTTGGGGATTAGGAAATACAGGGAGTAAACCTCTGTTCATTGATGTTGTATGGGAACTGGTTCTATTGCGTGCTTTTGAAGCAGCGAAAGAACTTCTTGTTTGAGGTGTGTTAGATGTTCCCCGGACATTGGACGCTGTTTGGGTGGTAAATTGAGGGGAGTAGCAGAAAGTTCTAGGCAGTAGCCATACTGGATAATATGTCTTACCCACTTGTCCATAGTGATGGAATTCCAGACAGGTAGGAACTGTGATAGTCTTCCTCATACCGGAGTGGAATGGGCTGGAGGGAAGTCCCTGCTTACTAGCGGGGGAGGTGCGAGAGTTGTTGTTACCTCAACCTCTCCCTTTGTTGTTACTTTCCCTGTATCCACCTCTAAAATATCCCCAACTGGTATATGTTTGTATGGTGTTTTTGTATGAAGAGGACGTAGTGTCTCTACCAATGTTCTTGGATTATCCTCTGTAGAAGGAGCTGCGAAAGGAACCACGTGTGGATGGAGACTGTAATGCTCCCATGGATTTAGCAGTCTCCGTGTCCTTTTTAATTTTTTGGTGTCTACAGCCGGTCCAAAAAGGTGTTGCTGATTGAACACCTGGTTGAGGATAGTTGTTTGTACCTCCTGTTTGAAGCCAGAAATGTGCAACCAAGCATGTTGTCTGAGTAACATGCAAGTGTTAAAGGCCCTAGAGGCGGTGTCTGCTGCATCAAGGGCGCACTTGATTGATGCATTGGTTATTAATTTACCCTCTTGGATGAGATCATTGGTCTTGGTCTTGTATTGATCTGGTAAATGTTGCAATAGGGTTTCTAGTTGGTCATAGTGAGCCCTATCATACCTAGCAAGTAATGCTTGTGTGTTGGCTATCCGCCAGTGATTAGCTGCTTGAGCAGCAACTCGTTTGCCGGAAGCATCTAATAATTTATACTTCTTGCCGGAGGTGGTGCCTCACCAGAGGTCTGAGAATTAGCCCGTTT
Organism: Lissotriton vulgaris; assembly: GCF_964263255.1. Classification (NCBI taxonomy): domain Eukaryota; kingdom Metazoa; phylum Chordata; class Amphibia; order Caudata; family Salamandridae; genus Lissotriton; species Lissotriton vulgaris. The sequence goes on from NC_141685.1 coordinate 176,468,325, forward strand.
TCTAGCATTAGCTACCACCAGGGAATCTTAATGGAGTTGACTTTGATGTAGGCGGGATCATTGAGAGGAGGTTTATATTTTTTGTCAATTCTCACATTGAGAATTTTAGCCCTAACAGGGTCTTTAAATATGTCAGGAGCATGTTTAATGACACCTTTTAACATTGGCAGGGTTTGTACAGTCTTCAGTGACTGCTCAAAAGTGTCTGAATGCATTGAAACACCATGGTATGTAGCTGCCCTATTTACCAACTGACTAAAACCAATATTGTCATCTGGGGAGATGGCTTTGTTGGGTATGCCTGGGTATGCCTGTTGGGTATGCCTGGGGATCAGGGAGGTCTGGAGGGTCGACCGGGTCATCATAATCGTCCCAGTCGTCCTGTGGTACGTCTGTTGGTATCAGGGTCTGTAAAAGGGTCATTGTTGCCTCCCCCATCCCCTAAATCATCATCAACCTGTGGTAATGGTGAGTTTGGTGGAAGTATAGGAGAGTGTGGAGGAGAGATAGGATTGGTAGGAAGAAAAGGAGAAGAGGGTTGTATAGGTTTAGTAGCACCGTTTTGTTCCTCAACAGACACTGCAGGAATGTGGAGTGTTTTTATTATTTGGATCAATAGGATCCGGTCGAAAAAGTTCTTCCTCTTCGGTAGACGCTTTCGGTGCCGATCTTTTCGGGTCCAAGCGAGGTTTGGATTTCTGCTCCGGAGCCTTGGAAGGTATTTTTGGATTCTTCGGCTTCGATGTGGAGGCGGAAATCTTTTTCGGTTCCGAATGTGTGCATTTCGGATCAAATGCCTTTTCTTTCGGCGTCGGGGTGGTCGATGCTAATTTCTTTCTGGGAGTAGGATGTGCTCCCGACTTCGGGGGCGATGGATCCTGTGGGACACTAACATGCGGCTTGCTCGGTCACGAGCTGCCTGAAGACTTGTCCTTTGTCTTTGGAGCCAGCCCGGGGGCGGGGCTTCTGAATATTGTTTTCGGTCGACAGGCAAAGTCTTGACCAGGGCCTTCTTTTTTGCAGGTGGGGTTGGGGATGCGGCAGTGGTACTCACTCGTTGATCTGGAGGGATGGGGTGGTCTGAGATGGATTCGTCTGCTTCGGACACGATTTCCAGTTCCTCCGAATCTTCCTCTGGGACATCGGGCCTTCATCAAAAATGTCCACTGGTACCAGAGCTGCTTGCTGCGCCATGATGTGTCATCGGGCCCGGCAATCTTAGATGGTCTTTTTGGATCAAAAGGAGGCGCAGGTATGGCAATTATTCTCGTCGTGCTCAGTCGAGAGACCCAGATTACAGACCTTGTGGTGGTCACTGTGTGGGGTCCTTTCCATGAGCCAATGGCCCGAATGGCGTCGATAGGCCCAGCGGCCCGTGTCGATGACCGGAATGGGATATTTGAGGAGCGCGTCGAAGGTCACGCGATCGAGAAACAATACCGTCGAATTTTATGATGGTTTGTGCGTCTAAAAGGTTTGGAGATATGGTGCCGAACCGGAGAGCAGAAGTTACATCCGAACCCAATGGCCGAAAAAAACAATCTGAGGATGGAGTCGATGCCCATGCACACTATCGTCCAAGAGAGGAGTCACCTATCTCGTGACTACAAAAGACTTCTTCAAAGTCAACAAGGTGCAAGCATCCAAATCAAACACCAGATGACGATCTATGCACAAAGTGTGAATTCTGCAGCTCATATGCCTCGAATAGTGGGTTTCTGTTGCAGTAACTTGGTGCAGAACAAAGTGAAGAGTCGACATGGCACACATCCTTGTGTGCCATGCCCACAAACCACTGCCCTGGCATACATCAGTCACCTTTCTAGCTGGGTGCCCTATGCCAGTGGTGAGTGTACAGGTGCATGAGCCCTATATCCCTACAGTGCCCAAGTCTATTCCTGGGCATTGTAAGTGCAGTGATGCCATTAAGAATATATGGTGCTGGGAGCTTGTCATTACGAACTCCACAGCACCATAATGGCTACACTGAAGACTGGGAAGTTTGGTATCAAACTTCTCAGCACATTAAACCCACACTGATGCCAGAGTGGTATTTAATGTAAAATGCACAACAGAGGGCATCTTAGAGATGCCCCTGAAACTCGACCAACTCCTAGTGACCTGACTGAGTGGCTGCTTAGGCTGCCACCACCAGACATGTTTCTGGACGCCTGGGTCGAGAGCTTGCTGCGCTCGGGGGCCTGAAACAATGCACATCCTGGGAAGAGGTGCCAAGCTTCCTCCCCCAGGGTAGGCAGGGTTCACGAAGGGGAAGCTTCAAAGGCATGCCACATTTGTGAGACTCTCCAGACCATTTGCCGCTTTCAGCAATGGGTCCCCAGTGGTTCTACCCCCCACTTTGGGCGGGAGAACCGGCGGAAAAAACAAATGCGGAAGAGAGGTGTGCCCACCTCTGCCAACTCCACCCCTATGGTGGGGGAGGCGAGGTGAAGCACAACCTCGAGTCCCTACCATCTTGAGGATGGGGGGACCCAGCCAACCAGGGACAGGCTCCTGCCCTCCTCCCACTGGAGAGTGACAGAATAGGGGGTGTACCCACCTCAGGGAAGGGACCCATTGGTCCCTGCCCTTTACCTACCTCTAACACCCCTACATTTAGTATTTAGTGCCTCCCTGAACCTTCCTTCCTCAGGTCCAGCAACAACAAGAAAAGAAGAGAAGAAGGACGAGAAGCCGTGCAGAGCTAACAAGAGGGCGAAGTCCACTGACTTGGCCCCAGCCCTGTCTCCCCTTGAACCTGCTCCTGCGAAACCCCGGCCTTTTCAACAGCCAGCACCCTCACAGACCCCAGAGGACCTGCCTGCCTTCACTTTCAAGACTGTTTCTCGGGTGAACACCTGACGTATTTAAACTGCAGCTTCTGGTGCCAGCCAGAAACCGAGAATCCAACCCACTCCACACCCGCCGAACCCGGCCTGTAGCCTCAATCCAGAGGACTCCCTCTACAGTGACCGGAGCGGGTAGGAAAATGCGACGTCCAAAGCACCCCTACATCCAATGCCCCACGGCCTTGTGTGCCCAACCCAGCAGTGCCTAACCAACCTACAAGATCCCAACTTACCACTCGAAGTGGTGGTCGCTCCTGGAAGATCCTCGTCCACAAGCCTGCAGTGTTTCTTTGTCCCGGAGAATCTCCATTGAAATCAACAGGGCACCGACCTCAAAACAGCCCTAGTGCCGCTGAGGGTGCACCTTTGGTCCCCAACTTGCCCTGAGCTAAACCCTAGGAGCTTTGCTCCCACAATCCTGTGGCCTGCTTGCCAGCCGCCACCAAACGAAGCCCCCCTATCCTCCATAGGATAACATTGGGCCTCAACACTCTGCACCCGTCTGTCCTAGTGCCGCTGAGGGTGCAACAACAGTGCATCACTGACCCTGGGAGACCCCCTGAGTCTAACCCCAGAAACGTAACTCCGACAGTCAATTACTTACCTGAGAACCGTTAACCTGTTTTCCCTCCGTTGGATAACATGGACACTTTTTCTCCAAAATGTTTCGAAGTGTGGAGTTTTGAAATCTAAAAATATTTTTTTTAATTGCACAAATAACCAAAACATGTTTACTTACCTGTTTCAAGGGAATGTCCCAGTGCTGAATCTAGGTATCGAAAGCGATACAAAAGGGGATGATGGACGGAGCGTTTGAGCAAATCAAACACTCATCCCCAGTCAACTGATCTGGGTTTAATCCATCACCATTCTTTAGCTCACTCCACCACCCCAGTTCAGACATGGCCATATGCAAATCAGTCTGACTCTGTGCCTCATGGGAACAGTCCAGCCCGAACTGCCAAGCCATGTCTTTCCTGGACCGGAAACAAGCATCCTGGGACCGGTTTCGGGTTCATAACCCTCATCAACAAGGCTATCTTGAATCAAGTGGCAAAGTGAGCAAGGGACTCACGTCTGAGCATACCCTGCCAACTTAGGGCGAACAAAGCGATACAAAAACGGGTTGATGGATGGAATCTAGGTATCCAGCACGGAGTTAGAAAAGTAACACAAAAAGTAACTTACCTTCATTTCAATGTACTGCTCCAAAAAGTTTCCAAGTGTGGAGTTTTGAAAACTGGAAATATTCTTTAAAAATCATGCGAATAACCAAAACGTAATTACTTAGCTGTTTCTAGAAAATGTCCCAGTGCTGAATCCAGGTATCCAGCACTGAGTTAGAAAAGTAAAGCAAAAAGTTATTAACTGCAATTTAGTGAAAACGCCTATTCATTTCAATGCACTGTATTTGCTAAGTGTTGCATACTACTTCTCCCCTGTAAATCAAACAAAGTACAATTTCTACTGCCTACTTGAACTGTGTTCATACAAGTAAATGATTACCGCAAAGTATTTTTATGCTTACCTGTGCCAGGCTTGCTTGGTGCTAGAAATAAAACAACAGTATATTTTTTTATACAAAAACAATTGGCCTCGAGTTCAGTTCTTGAGTGTGTGAATTCGTTTTCTGACTGAGTGTGTACATCAAATGCTGAACACTGTCCTCTGATACTGCCTTACTGCTCGACCAAGCTACCACTTTAGAGAGTAAGGTTCTATCTAACTTTAACCTCTGCCGACCTCTGGAGACCCTTGGACTCTAAACACACTGTACCTCACTTTGGTGCAGTATACAGAGCCAGTTTCTTACAATACCTCACTGTATGTCTCTCTCAATTTACATGTGATGTTGTTGCCCAGTGGAAGGAGCAAGCTGCTCTGGTAACTTTTTCAACGCTGGAGTTACACACCCGGATGAGGGAAATATAACTCTGCTGGGGTCTGTACTTCAGCATAGCATCTTGAAAGGTCAGAGTTATCACTAAATTTTTTTAATAGGGGATTTTAACACATGTGTAGGGACATCATGTAAGGAGTGGAAGCTATGGGCTGTGCACGACAAGCAGGCTTACACATGGAACATACTCCCAAGGGTGTTGAGCTTAACTCCATCTTGCTCGAATTTGATCTAACATCTGTAATAAATAAGCTGCCTCTGGGGAAAACAGATATTACTCCCACCTTTATTGGGAGAGGGTGTGAGGCCGTTATTGATTTCACCTTTGTATAAACCCCCTTTTACTCTCTGTGCAGGCGAGTGAATGCAGTGACCACAACCCCATTTGTGTCTCAATTGGCTGGACCCGAACACTCTGACACACCAAGGTGGGCGGGGGGCTAGTGTCCCCTTTAAAGAGGTGGAAGCAGGAAGGAGCGTAAAGTGGGGGTGTATTTTCCCAGAGCTACTCCACGAGTCCCTTTTAATTCTGTGTCGCAGCGAGTTTGCCACCTGTCTCGACGATGAGGCAAGTGTTCCGGACATCATGGGTGCATTTGGATCCATGTCTACTGTCATAAGGAACTTTCTACGGGCCTGTTAGCAACCAGGTCCACGATGGTTTGACTCGGCGTGCTCCCAGGCTTCCAGGAACCTGAGATAGGCCTTGGGTGTTAAACCCCGGGACCGGGAGGCGGTCAAAAGACGAAGAAGAGTATATAAGGCTGCTCTAGCAACTCGCAAGTCTGTCCTGAAGGAGGAGGCCTGGATCAATTTAGTGGAGGCTAGTACACTGCGTAATAGCTCAAAGTTCTGGGGCATTATTAACAGCCTATTTCTATCTGGAAATAATGCTAATTTACTGGATGCCCAAATCACAGAGGACGATTGGGTACATAATTTTGAGGGTATCTTCCAGTCGGATACCCCACCAATTGAGGGGCAGGAAAGGGTGGAAGGCAAGTTGGAACTTATTTTCACCACGCAAGAGGTGAGTGCCGGTATTCTGGGTCTATCTAAAAACAAAGCCCCGCGCCAGATGGGATCCCACCAGATCTCTACATCGCCCACTTCAAAACCTGGGTGCCTGTCCTCACAGCTGTCATCAATACTGCAGTCCAGATTGGCTTTATCTATTATAGTCTCGGCATTTAAAAAGGGATAACGGGACAGTACCTATTGTTATAGGCCCATTTCTCTGCTGGACTCTATGGTGAAGGTGGTGGGCCGCATGGTACTTGACACACTTGTATCATGGGTAGAGGAAAACAACATTTTATCCGATATCCAAAACGGCATTCGCCCAGGTCGTTCCACTGTGGAACTGTTTAAACCTGTACATGGTTCTGAACAAGTACACTGTGGCTCGTTCCAGCCCCATATACCTAGTCTTCATGGACCTGTCCTCAGCATTCAACTGTGTTAATAGGTCCAAGCTGTGGCAGTTGATGTCCTCCATTGGCATTGACAGTAACATCATTTTATTCACTATGTACAAAGTAGGATGATTATGTCCTGGATAGCTGTGGCGCTTCACGTTATTCAGGTGGTAGTTCTGCCGTAATATATTGGTATTTGGTGCCTAGAGTAGGGTTATTCATCCAAATTACCCCAGATATGATCATGGATCATTAGCAATTTCTACAAATCTCTATCACACCAATATAAAATATTGATATACAGTTTGCATGTACAGTTATATCGTAATAATAACAAAGTAGATGGTTCCAAAGGTCTTTAATGTGTGGTATCTTGGAATACTTCACGCCAACACTTGTTTCGTCGTACTGGGAATACCCATGACTTCTTCAGGGCTTCCAAATATCGAAGATTGTCAATAAGCCTTCTGACTGGTTATAATTCCGTCCCAGCCTTATGGTGGCTGGGTATAAGATGTAGTGTATTCGTCAGTACTGAATATCAAACGGAAGCCTCCTTATCTGTGTATGTCGCTGCTTGTTGACAATAGGTTAAGAGCAGGAAGCATCAGTAAATGCCATCCCAGATCGACAATTATGTCCGAATGAACGATGCTTATGATTTTCGCACCGTAAGAGGTCCACTCGCCATATCCGCCTTTTATTTCATTTTATTCACCGTAATTAAACTGCGGTTGTCCGCTATTCAAAGGACCTGAAAGTGACCAGTCAGCTTGACATCAAGAGAGGGGTGCATCAGGGGTGTATTTTAGAACCCTTTCTTTTTAACCTATCTATTAATTGCTTAGAGATAGCCCTTTTGGCCACAAATGCGGTTTGTCCCCAGGTAGGCAAGCATATCCTGCCAGTCCGATACGCGGACAACGGAATCCTCTTGGCCAGGACAGCTAGGGGCCTACAACTTCTTCTGAATTCTTTTGCCCTTTTTATGGAGGACTTGGATCTGTTGTTTCATCATGCCAAGTCGTTCATTATGCAGGTGGGACCTCGTAAAGCTAAGCAGTTCACTATTAAACTCTGACTTTCATCAATACCGAAGACCAATGTTTTCTCCTATTTGGGAGTTGTGTTTGACGATTCCTTGAGTTGGTGCCCTTTGCTTACTTGGAAGAAAGGGGATCTAGTGAAAGCTTTTGCAGCTGTTTTTAACTTTACCAGCAGAGGGGGAGGGAAGCCAATAGGGGCTCTTTTGAAGACATATGAAGACAAATATATGTCAAAGGTTAGTTATGGGAGTGAGATTTTGGGCCGCATTGGGGTAGGAGCAGTGCAAAGTACTGGAAACTCTTTCCTCCAAATGGCCCTTTCTGTCCCACAAAGCACTTTGTTTTATGTCGTGCACAAAGAGTTGAGAATGCCTTTCCTCTAAAATGTACTGGCTTTGCGTCCCCTGGCTTTGTGGCTTACTATTTGGGCTAAGCAAGAAAATACACTTAGCAAAGACATCCTACGGGAATGCCTTTCACTTGACCGTGTCTCACGCATCCGATGGCTCCAGTATATAAGAGTTGGCCTCTCCAGGGTAGGTAGGAACTATTCGCTAACCCTGAGCGCAGATGTAAGAGTGACTTTTCTCTGGTCAAAGAGTGTTTTTTAGGAATAAGCCACTGTGATAGAGAGGGAAATGAGCGGTGTAAGCCTAGTGTGCGTATGTACATTGTGTTAAAAACCGTACCAACCAGCGAACCTTATCTTCTAGGGCTTAAAAGCATCCATAATCATTTTCAATGACCCGGTTTTGGCTCAACCTCTTCCATTACCACATGGCACACCCTCGCGTCCTCCACAGAGGCCAGTGCCTCATGCCCTGTAGCTGCAACAGTGAGTCTAGTCAGGACATGATGCACTTTATAATGTTTTGTAGTTTTTATGCTGTCCCTAGAAAGTTATTTATTATTCCCATTCTCAAAAAAACTGGTTTTAGGAGGGTAAGACCAGCTCTTATCTTTTTACAACTGCTCTCTAATGACACTGTTTTGCATACGCTTTACTTTTTACGGTTCGCTGTTAGACTTAGGTCAAACTGCGATTAACTTCTGTACTGTACTTCATGAATTTTTATCTTGTGTTTTGATTAACTTGTACATATTATATTTGTCAATCTGTAACTTGGAAAATGTTTTATCATTTTATGTATGACCTTTATGGTTTTCTTTCATAAAACCGAATAAAGTTTGTTGATAATAATCACTAGGGGATTCATTTACAGGGTAGCATGGTATCCCTCACAATAACTCAAGGAGTCACAGTCCACACAATGTACATGCGTTGTTCCCCCTACTCCAACCTTACATATACCCCCAATCACCTGCCCAAAACTCTGCCTGCTGATGCCAATGTGGTACTCCGTCAACCCGCAGACAATATTTATATTTTTTGGCCCCTTTGAAAGTGCCCATACAATAAAAATGCTGCAGTTGTAAACACATATCAACTACCATTTGTTGTGTTTGAAACATTTTATTGAATAATAAAACCTAATAAACATAAGCTGATTATTAAAGCAAAACAGAACATCAGTTGCCATACACATAAGAGACGAAAGTTGTACATAAAAATCAACAAACTGTAACTTAGCAAAGTTAGGAACAGCACAATTCTTAATTTCGGGCAGTCTTTAAAGTTCAACAATAGAAACGGTCCTAAAGAACAGGAAATGAAAGAAAGAAGGTGGGATACAGTGGTTTCATTAATGTAATGCTTGCTACATATAGAAAAACAAATACTAATTATTTTCCTTAAGCAATAAAGTCCTCACATTAAAATACTAAGAGAAATATATTGAACAATGAACATTTTATGTGTAATTAGAATTCAATTTGAATATTTTAACCTTCTCAGCATTATTTGACTCATGATTACAACCTGAATGCTTTCTGGAAAGAAACCACCTCATGGGGTTCAAAATTACATCTTTTCTAACAATAGGATTAAAATGATAAACTTGAATTTCAATTCGATTTTTTGATTTAAGCCTTTTTAGAGATCAACAATTTTAAATATATACAAAATCCATACACTTTTGTAAAATTGTCACCTAAACTTGAATTCAATCCACCTTTTGATTAAACACTTTCCATTCCAGCAAGCATCACCGGACCACTTGTTGTTATCTTCCCAATTAGTGATCATGTTTCAGATGGCAACAACAATAAATATGTTTAAAATTTTACATCCGAAATAAAAAACATGCTATTTCTGAATCATGGTGCACAATAAAATGTAGGAACAGAAGGGCATTTTTAGGTATAGCATTCATTAAGGTTTGACCAGGCTTGAAACTAGAATTCTTAAACTTTTGGACATTTAAATGTCATATTTTAAAAGAATTCACACAGACACAGCACGAGCTCCGTAAAAAATTGAAGATGAGTGAATTGTACTTAGACAACATGTGCTGATTAGTAATCTATTGATGTAAAATACAGTGGTGAGGCAATGCTTGTGGATCTAATCTATTCAGATTTTAACTCCATAGTTTGTTCAAAAAATTGACTTTGAAGGTCCATCTCTCAGATCAGTTCTATTACAGTTTTAATTGCGATAACACTAAAAGAGATCAATGATAAATAGGTTTTAAAAGCCATGGGTGGAATAGATCCTTGGTCTAAATCTAGATTATTGTCTGCAATAGAAACCAGTACAAACAGATCAAATATAAAAGCATTGAAAATGTTTATTATAGTGGTTTAGAGTAAACACAGATAACACATTGTTCCTGGAACTCAAAAATGTATCGAAAGATTATGATTACAACCTATTTTATGTCCAGAGCCCGGTTTAGATGCTTTCCTGTTTAAGTGACAACATTTGCAAATATATTTAAGAAAACATTAAAGCTGGATGTCACAAATTCTGTCTTTAAGTATTGTGTAAGAGTTATGAGTGATGGTTTTTATTTGATCTGAAGCAACACTAACACTAAATAGGTACATGCACCGGTTATCATTCAACTAACATTATTAGCAAACTTAATTTGGAGGGAATTGAGAACAATTGACTCATGTACCAAGGGTTTTATTGTTCAAAAATCCACTGGTTCGGTAATTCACAGAGTTTGCAAATGCTAAACCGCTTTTTGAAATGTACTAAGCCCATTTAACAATTAAGAATTTGGAAGGGGAATATTAATAGTGTCAATTAATCAAAAAGAGACTAGCTAAGGATGGGGTTGGCATGATATCTATACTACTATTATAAAGGAAGAACTTTGAACCTTTGAGGCGGGTAAACTCGGGAACCACAGCGCCAATCCCGATACATCGTTGAAATTGTCAGGGTGTGCCGATGGACATAGGCTATATAAATTTAAAAAATATACGTTATTTAAAAAATTTACGAGAAAAAAAAAGTAGTCCCATGGAAGTAGCGCCAGCCGCGACGTGCGTGCTGACATCGGGAGCGTGGGGAGGAGCGACGTCCAGGAGCTCAAGGAGGGGTGGTGGACAGGCGGGGAGGAGCGGTGAGGAGCGGCGGACAGGCTGGGAGGAGCGGAGAGGAGCGGCGGACAGGCGGGGAGGAGAGGGGAGGAGCAGCGAGGAGCGGCGGACCGGTGAACTCAGGAGCGCGGGGAGGTGTGGCGGATGAGGTAAGGCTCCGGGGGACCCACGGACAATGTCGGGGCGGGCGGGGGCCCTAAAGCCAAGGTCGGGACAGTCTACTACTCCGGGGGACCCACGGACAATGTCGGGGCGGGCAGGGGCCGGGGCGGGCGGGGACCCTGAAGCCTGATTGCTCCCGGACAAGGTCGGGACGGGCTGCTAGTTTATATTATAAGGATCATGGTGACTCAGTTTTGTTTTGTCAATTGGTGGTGGCACCTGCTGGGTGTCTTTTAAAAGCCCTCACCCACCAACCTAGTTGGTGGCATGCTTCATCATCGGGCCCACCCAGTGACACCTAGCGTGTCCCGGGTGTGCTACGACGCCTGATTACAGCGGAGCAGGTATGTCACTGTGTGTGCGGTGAAGGGTGATAGAGTGTCACTCTAAAGGACGTGGGAGGTCGTAACTCACCTCTAACGTCCCACAGCCTTATTTTTAGCCGCTGACGGAGGCCCAGATAATAAAGTGTCTTCACCCTCTGGGTACTGGGACCCCCGCCAAGCCGTTTTAAACTCACAAACTTATCACCCTTCACCGCACCGCAGGTTGGTGGGTGAGGGCTTTTAAAAGACACCCAGCAGGTGCCACCACCAATTGACAAAACAAAACTGAGTCACCATGATCCTTATAATATAAATATCATGCCAACCCCATCCTTAGCTAGTCTCTTTTTGATTAATTGACATATAAACCGGGGATCTGGACTAGCTATCTGGTCCTCTCTCTCCCTCTTGATACACGTAAATTTTAATAGTGTCCCTTCTAAATACGGAATACATCCTTAAGGTATGCATTAAGCTTTGAAACCATACGTGGGATGAAAAACAGTAACAGGGGGTAGTAACCCAAGGGGAAATTTGTGAATCTGAAAGTAAAAATGGGGTGCATCAAAAATGCCTTTATTTAAAAGCCATCACAGACACAGTAGTGTGCTGACTCCACAAGCAACCCGTTTTACCAAATGGATTATTAATACATGAACCTCAGTATTTCCTATATATTGCTGAAATGTAGTCTCTAATATTTTTGTCATGTGGTGTAAATATTTGTTTCTGTTATTTTATTTCCCATTTCAATATTGTCATGAAATGTACCTATTCTTTTTGTCAAACATATTGAAATATCTTTATCACAATTCTTGGGGCATTCTAAAAAGTGTTTTCACTCTCTAGCCTAAAGCTTCCTAAGAAAAATACTGACGCACAGTCCTGGTTTCTCCTAGATCATTTCGCTTTCTCACTAAAACAAGCACAATATTGCTTTGAGAGAGGTGGTTATTGTAGTTAAAACACACTGGAGTTAGTTTAGAAAGGACAAATATAGAATTTCCTTTATCTTTAGAAATAATACTTGCAAAAGTATATGTGCAATAATTTCAGATAATTTACTGATAAAGATATCAGATAAAGATCCCCTAATTTCTTATACGTTGTGGTATTAAAAATCTGATTGAAATAACAGACTTCTCTTCTAGATAAATCCAGGTATGAGAAGGTATTAAATGCAATTATCAACTTTCCGTTATTTTAACACATTTTCTCAGTGCATAGAGTATTTTTCCTACATTGATCACAACATTTCAAGCAATGGTCTGTGCTTAAACGTACAATGAAGGGGTAAAAATGTATTTCCACCACAATCAAGAAACCCTTGTGTCTATGAGGATTACTGCTGCAAATGAAAACCTAGGTAAGATGAAATATTCCTTTAAAGGGAAGATTTCCCTCACCCACCATAGTTGGCATGCTTCCTCATTCAGAACCTCCTGCCACCGTTATACCTAGTTACAGTACAGGGTACAGCCCCCTCACTGAGAGGGAGGAGTTCAGGCATGTTTTGTTATAGAGAATGGTATACGAAATACCACAAAAATGAGCTCAGGGTACTGGGGGCAGCAGAGTGAAAGTTAATAAGAGGTCAACATGTTTCAGCCTATGAACCCTCCAAAGAGGTGTTTGCGGCTTTCTTCGGGACCTAATCAAAAGTGCTGCTGCTCATTGTACTCAATCAATAACAAGCATTGGCATAGCCAATAGGTCTCGCCTTTGGGACCTTATAAGTGTTTAGCCATGCAGATCCAGTAACAATGTGAAATAATTTCTCTTAAAAAGAAGGACTATAGGGGGCGTGGCTAGCAGCCGATGATGGCGGCAGCAACCTAGAGAGGCTCCCGTAGCAAGGCGGCTTCCCGCAACAATCCGCATGCCTATCCGTTCACTGATCGCTCCAGAAGGGGTGTCCTGGGTGCGGCGACCGAACGGCGTTCGCAGGAGAAAACTGGAAGCACTCAGACCTCGGAAACAGGATGAAACTTCATCTTAGTCCTTCACTGGCGAGGGGCCTAGTGACACGAGGGCAGCCGCGGTGTCGAGTTGAGCCCTTGGCCGAGCGGAAGTCAACCCTCCTCGGCACGATCGACCGGAAGTACCCGCTGAAGGCAGCACTCGACACCAGCGAATCGCCGGACCGGCGGTCCCCCCCTACAAACACTTCATCCTCAACGTGGCCTATCCAGTGGCGCTGCAAAGTAGTGCCTCATCACGACACTCGGCCAAGACCCGTAACGTACTACGCAACAACCGCCATCTTGCCCTGACTTGCCGAGGCTGCATCGGATCCGCAGCTGCCGGCCGCACCTTAACATCAACAGCGACCACTGGCCTATTCCCGAACGGAACCTCCTGAACAGACGCCTTGGCACGATCGGCTACGGGCGATCGGCCCACTTCACCAAAGACTGTGTCTCGCCGCAGAGCCAAAATGGCGGGGAAAGGGCCACGACAGACCGCCGCTCAGGCGAAACTCGGCAAATTCGCCTACGATAACCAGACGCTCTCTCAGCCTGAGCAGCGCAAATCCCTTGGCAAGGGCGCGGACAACGATGGGACGAAAAAGGCCACACTGGATGATGTCCTACGTGCTCTGGAACAGGTTCAGGCCACAGTGGGCTCGACTGCTACCGAGGTGACCCTCATAAGAGCCGACCTCCAGAAGATGGGCGAAAGGGTGAAACAGGTGGAAGTGGTGACTAAATCACTGATAGAGGATGTCTCTGACCTGCAGGTGGCTGTGGAAAGACTACAAGCAGACAATAAACTCTTAAAAAGCAAGTTGGATGACCATTAGGGACGCTCCAGACGCAACAACGTCCGCATTTTGGGGGTCCCGGAATCGGAAACGAAAGGGGCCATGGACTTGTACGTAGAGGAGCTCATAAAGACCCGCCTGGCCCCGAAGGGGCTCTCCAATTTCTTTACGGTGGAGCGTGCCCACCGGGTACCCGGCGGGACACCTACTCCGGGGGCTGCCCCGCGTCCCATCCTGGCGAGACTTTTTAACTTTAGAGACCGCAACACTATTCTCCAAGCGGCCAGAGTGGCACCACCTATCCACATCCAGAACTCTCGGATATTCTTCTTCCCGGACTACACGGCGGAGGTCACCCGCAGAAGGAGAACGTTCCTGGAGGTAAAGAAAACGCTTCGCGAACAGGAATTGCCATACTCCATGCTGTTTCCGGCCCGTTTGAGAGTGGTGGCCGACAAGAAGGTCTGGTTCTTCGACTCGGCTGAGTCAGCAAGAGAATGGCTGGAGGGATGGCGCACGGTGGAACGCACTTCTCATCGCCGACGCAACAGGCCAGAAGACGACGACCGGCCGGGCTCACAATCTTCAGCTAGGGGAAGCGCGAGCGAATCGCCGTCACAGGAACACGCTGGGGCCGCTGGGGGTGAATGAAACCCGCACGTGATGGACTGAATGGACTCTGATTTACTCCCATGAGGATTGCTTTTCACGTCGTTCTTGGACGCTGGCCTGGACATCCCGAGGGCGGCAGAGGGACAGCCTGCTTTGTGGGACACTCTCCCCTGACGTGCAAGTACTCTGTTTTTGGCATGGGATAAGCGCTCTGCTGAGTTGGGGTGGCGGGCAGTTTTAAGTCCGTTTGGCAGGGAGGCAGGGTGGGGCGGGTTGGGGGGGGGGGGTGGTTCTTCTTCATGGGAAATTCACAGAGTCGATCTCGAATTGTACAATGTACTTTGACTGCTATTGTAATGTTGCTGGTGCGATGGAGTCTATACTGGTTGTATTTGTTTCTAATCTCTATTGATGGCGGGTGAGCAGCTCAATACAGCGAGGGCGAATGAGACGCAAGCAAGCGGCTCTAATCTCCGACTTCTCGCCTGGAATGTGCGAGGCCTGGGTGATAAGGTGAAACGCGGCCTCGTTCCGTCCGAGGTGAAACGCTACAAACCAGACCTGATACTCCTGCAGGAGACCCACTTGGTGGGTAGTGCTACCAAGGCCTTGGACAGAAGGGGATATAGAATGTTAGTCCACTCCGAATTTTCTACTGGTTCACGGGGCACGGGCATACTGATCAGAAAATCCTCCCACTTCATTACCCTTAGCACTAGAACCGACACACAGGGTTGCTTTGCAGCGGTGGCGGGACAGTGGGACGGACGCCCCTTAACAGTAGTTTCAGTATACATCCCGCCTTCGCTGCACTCGGTGATGCTACCGGCCCTGGGTGACTTCTTACTGTCCCTCCCGGAGGGGGACATGCTCATAGGTGGGGACTTCAACGCAGCTGCAGATCCGCAGCTCGACAAGTTCCCGGCGACCGCCCTTCCGGGGGGTCCCTCCCGGTTTCGGCGATTTCTAGAGGCACTGGGGCTGGTGGATGTTTGGCGCCATGTTCACCCGATGGTCCGACAATACACGTTCCACTCCACCGTTCACAATAGTCTATCCCGCATTGACTACTTCCTGGCTTTAGGGGATGGACTACAGCGCGTAGATGAAGTGGATATACACCCTCGGGGCATCTCAGACCATTCGCCACTGACTCTCACTATCACCTCACAGACACGATCCCGCCGCCGCATATACCCCATTCATGCCTCCTATCTTAAAGTCCCGAAGGTCAGGAAGGCCCTGCAGAAGGCCACGGAACACTATTTCACTGAAAATGAACCAACCGCTGCCTCGGCTGAGGTTCTCTGGGAGGCCTATAAAACAGTGTTGCGGGGGCAGGCGATAGGCTCTATAACGGCGCATAGAAGGGAACAGACAGCTGAACACTCTGCCCTCGAGCTCCGACTACGCGCGGCCACTACTGCCCATGAAGCCGATCCCACGGAAGATACAGCACATACCCTCGCACTTGAACAGCGACTGTACGCAGACCATGCACGACTCACAACACAGGGACATATCACCGACACACAGAACCGGGTGTACGATGTGGGGGACAAGGCAGGGAAGATGTTGGCCTGGCTCGACAAAAGAGGGGGTAGCTCCAGAGGGATTCAGCAGGTGAGGGATGACGAGGGCAGGATTCTGACCGACCCCGATCGAGTGGTAGAGGCGTTGGCGTCCCACTTTGAAAAAGTATACACCCCTGAACGGGAAGTTACCACGATTGCGGCCCAATGCGCACTAAGCAGAATAGACATCCCAACGCTGCAGCCGGAGGCCATAGCTGATCTGGAGGCACCGTTTACCGCAGATGAACTACGGGTGGCCATCGGAGCCCTCCGAACAGGCAAGGCACTGGGGCCAAATGGCATTCCAGTCGAGTGGTTCCAAGCACGTACTGACGCTCTTTGCCCGCACTTGCTTAAAATGTATGTGGAATGTCGAGATAAGGGGATGCTCCCGTTGGACCAGCGGACGGCCACAATTGTGGCTATCCCTAAGCCCGGTAAACCCCCCGAGGAGTGCTCATCCTACCGCCCTATCTCTCTGCTTAATGTGGAGAGTAAAATCCTAGCAAAACTCCTGGCTAACCGTCTAATGCCGCACCTGCCCGACCTTATCCACCCGGACCAGTCGGGATTCATGCCCCACAGAAACACCGCGCTCAATCTCAGAAGGGTGCACGGGGTGCTGGCGAGGGCGGACTGCATTGGCGAGACTGCGGCTATACTGGCGCTAGACGCGAAAATGGGCTTTGATCTGGTGGAGTGGGCCTACCTCTTTGAAGTCCTTTTGTGCATGGGATTTGGCCCAAACTTCATCTCATGGATAAAATTACTTTACACAGCACCAGTGGCACACGTGGTGGCGAACGGCCACATATCACGCACTTTTCCGCTTGGACGTGGCACCCGGCAGGGCTGCCCTCTTTCCCCCCTTCTCTTTGCACTCTCCCTAGAACCTCTGGCTATCCGCATCAGAACTACCCCCTTACTTAAGGGGATTAAATGGAGGGAGGGGTGGGAGGACCGCCTATCTCTGTATGCAGACGACATGCTGGTATACCTAACGGATCCCGAGCATGGCGTACCGGCTCTTTTGCATCTCTGTAACGACCACGGCGAAGTTTCAGGCTACACCATCAACTGGAACAAGTCAGAGTTGTATGTCCTGACAGGGGACCACCCAACGCTTGGCCCGGACTGCCCTCTACGGCTGGCCGGTTCCTCATTCAAATATCTAGGCATCCACATTACGAGTGACCCTACCGAACACGAGAGGCTGAACCTCTTGCCACCAGTGGATCGTCTCAAACAAGACGCAGGCTTCTGGGCAGGATTGCCGTTAACGATGCTGGGGAGAGCTGCCTTGTTTAAAATGAAGTCCTTACCCCGTTTACTATACATCCTAGACAACACTCCATTCCCAGTGTCAACGGGATACTTCAGGAAGGTTGCAGCAGTAGTCTCCGGATTGTTGTGGGGCAACCGCCCTGCGCGTATAGCCCAAGCCAAACTCTGCAGGTGCTGGTACGAGGGCGGCATTGCACTCCCGAACCTGCATCTATATTATTGGGCAGCACAACTCAGGCCCATTAACCAGTGGCTGCATGCATCGCAATCAGACCCGGCGTTCCAAGCGGACAGGGCTCAGTTAGGTGCCAATAACATACTGGCACCGCTTTATGATCGGGGGAAACTTAGACCACTGGTGGGCCCCACTAGGCTCACTGTGGCCACTTGGCATGCAGCCACCGCTGCGCTAGGGTGGAAAGGCGCGCTCACTAAACTCACTCCGCTCTGGGACGCGCGTGCCTTGGGCAATCTTCGGGTCAGTAAGGGGTTCTCCCGATGGGATGACATCGGAATCTCCACGGTGGGGGATATGTGGGAGCGAGGGGATGTCATCACCTTCGCCCGTTTGAAAGAGATTTATGATCTGGGACCACACGAAACATACCGGTATGTACAAATCCGCCATGCACTACTATCGGCCATCCCGGCTGGTTTGACTTTTCCTGAGTCCTCCCCGCTTGAGGATCGCCTCCTGACGGACTATATGGTAGAGAAGGCGACCTCCCTCACATACCGGAAGCTCCTTAATAACTCTCCGGATCCGCTGATATCCCTTAAGGAGAAATGGGAGCGAGAGGTGGGCGCGCTTGACGAACATGAGTGGAATGAGGCATTGGCTTCCCCCAAGGAAGCAGGCATATCGGCCAGGATGAGGCTAATCCAGCTCAAAGTCCTCCATAGAACATATTACACTAGAACACTACTACACCGCATTCAAACGGACCCCTGATCCCTTTTGCTTGCGAGGCTGCGGGGAGGAGGGCACCTTCTTCCATACATTCTGGGATTGCCCACGCATACACAACTACTGGCGTCAGGTCCTACGCCCTGTATCACAGGTGCTGGAGGTCTCGGTACTACCGGAGCCTCGACGGTGCCTCCTCAATGTATGGGAACCAACAGATTTGTCCCGGCACGGCCGTCTTTGGGTGACACTGGGTATGATGGTAGCAAAGCGAGACATTGCGCAGCGTTGGGGGGTGGCGGACCTCCCGACAACATCACAGTGGTGCATTAACATGGACAGAACGATGGTTACAGAAAGGGCGGTATACTTAAACCGAGCTTGTCCTGGCAAGTGGAACAAGGTATGGTCCCCGTGGAACACTTACCGGGGTGACATCTGCGACCCGCTGCCAGAAGATGACCCAATGGACTCAGATGAGGATGACGGGTTGGAGTGAGGGTGGTTGGCTGTGGGGTGGGGTCCTTCAGGAGGGATTGGGGGGGGCGATGTTTCCTTTACACCCTATGTTAACTCATGAATGCAAATGACGTTGTTTTAATCCAGGTGTACTCTTGCATCGATCTAGTAATATACATAGTCAATGATCGCACTGTGATTTCCCAATGTTCGACTGTTCTTTTAGTTAGTTTCAGAAAATGGAAAATGAGAACCTCATTCACCCTGCATGGAACATTTGCTTTTGTCCTTCACTACTTTCGCCGGCGGCCTTTACTGATATGACTTTTGCAACAACCTGCACTGTCTGTATTTATGACTCTCGTTCCAATGTGACGCTCCAGATTAGCGGCCGGCCCTCTTGGGTTGTAGGCGACATGCTGTGTAAAGATGTGAAGGTATAATAAAGGTTTTCGAAAAAAAAGAAAAAAAAAAAAGAAGACTATAAACTAACTAAGCTAGATGTGACTTTATAACTGGTTAATCAAATGTTTCTGGAGGTTTAGTATATATAAAGAACTCCTTTTTTCTATGGCGTGTCATATAATGTACACAATGTCAAAAAAATTCAATACTGCTTTTATATCAATTTACTTTTGAAAGCTTGAAGTGAAAGAGAATTCTAAATGTCATTTGCTTATGAGTAGGCGCTAATGACTATTTCCAGATGACAATGTAGTTAACATTTTTTTGTAAAAGATGTGTTAGAAGTATGGGTAGGGAAAATGGCTATTTTGGCTAAAGGCTCCCCTTTCTTTATGCATGCTAGTTTTAATTTGTAAACAGAATCACAATTTTTTATGTGGTACACTGTAATGTTAGATGAATCTGTTTTACCCTTTTGATAAGCAGGAGAAGACGATGAACCGTTTTTTTGTCCCTGGTTTTAAATGGATTCAGGTTGGAACAGAAGAGGTTTTGGTTGACTTTGCCTCAGATAATGGTTGTTTCCCGCATGCTGCTTTCATGCGACTTAAATCCCTTCAATGGAAGAGGCGGCTGCATGCCTGCATATATGGCCAGATCAGTACTTGGCTGTTTCGGTTCTCCAGTGGGGCTAGAATAGAAGCTGTTAAGGGCAGGGGCTTAGCTTCCTATTGGTGCAGCAGGTGCAGTGGCACCAGGTCCCAGATGCCTTAAAGACCCACTGAACCCTGATAACTGCTGTTTGTCACAGTACAAAGGCCGGAGGGGCCGACAGAACAATGATTATTGCTGTTTTCCACAGCCCAAATAAACGGCAGAGGTCACATTTCCTTTCTTGCCTTGGGGCCCAGGGCACACTGGCTAGGCCACTGGTTAAGGATGCAGTGGGGAAGAAGTGGCAAGACAGGTGGATTATCTAAACAGCTCGACGATGACTTCATGCCTGGCTATTAAAGTATTAATTACAATTAAAGACTGAAGCAGGAATAGAAATCATAATATAGGAAGGCCTATGTACAAATGCAGCTCGATTAGCGGCTGCCTTTAACTTCTCACTTATCACCTCTCCTAATTTACAGTTTTATATTAGATGCAGACATAAATCGTGACCAATGAATATGTTTATCTATCTTTAGGTTCAAATGACCCATCTTTTCCATATGCAAGTATCAGACAGGTCGGAAACGCCTAACGGCTTTAAACTTGATAAAGCCACATTAATCACTGGTCTTGAAATGCAAATGGCAGCATTAGGCACGCAGAGGTGTATTCTACGTAATCTCATTATGTTCAGGGTACGGGAGAGTATTCAGGGAATAAAGCACTTTGACAAAAACATTTCTGCCACCATAGAAATTCAATCTTCCTTGTCCTACCCTAGTATACAAGTAGTATCACATTCTTTGTATACCTGAATTAAATAGGCACACAAAATAGTACCGTATTTAAAGGCCCAGTTCAGAATTACATGGAAGGTGCACTGTCCCAGACTACACAACGGTGCAGTTTTCAGTGGGTGCTATCATCCCACACAGGGGGGTACCCCAAATTATGCTGGAAAAAACATGTGGTGCCCCAACATAGGCGCAGTTGTAAACCACCAGTCTGCTTACATAGTAAAGCATCTGGCAGCTATTAAGTGAGGTGGCACGTTTCCCCTGCAGGTGGTTGGGGTCTGTCACCATCCTGTCAGGTGGGGGGTATACAATCAGTGCGCCTTCTGACTGCTTGTTTGCCTTTTCGCCCATGTCAATAATACAGTGCAGTCCTTGGAGGAGTAGTCAATTTGTATTCATGAAAGACACTTGTGTTTCTCGGATGTGTAATCCCCAGATGATGCCTGAACTGTTCCCCAATGGGCTATTTGTACATCGTATTGAATTGTATGGTCTTATGAGGACTGTTAATAATAATAAAAAAGATTTAGTGAGTGCTTATTGCCCTCTATGTCACTCTACTTCTAAGCACCTAATACAGCTTGTACAGTGCTTACAGTCATCTGCTCACTTACATTATGCTTAATATAAATAGTGCACAATTTAGGCGTTTGTGTCTGCCTACAACGTGGACCTGATACAAATAGCAGTACCTACAAGGTGGATGTTACAATTCAACAAGAGTCTAAGATACTCCAGCACAGATGACTTTGCATCAACATTACGGGGCATCAGTCTTGATGGCAAGCCAACTTAAAACGTATCAGTATTGTATACATTATTATCAGAGATTATACTTGCCTCTTGGATACAACTTTACAACGGAATTTTATTAATTTGTGTACAGTTGTGTGTATACAATAAAACAACCTCCCCACCATAATTGATCTGTCTGTTCATCTTTTTGGGATCTGGAGTAGCATGCTACTCGCCGAAAAGCACTTCCACACTTCATCAGGGGTAGCAAGCGCTATATAAATGCAAAACCTTCCCTCTTCTGTCCCCCACAATCTTTCTTAATCCAACTAACAGACCAACATGTCCAGCTCTCATATACATTTTATATTTCCCTATACTAATGCACCACTAATCATTTTTGGATCCTAGAGTAGTGTGCTACTCGCCGAAAAAGCGCTTCAAAGTTCGTATGGGGTAGTAAGTGTTATGTAAATCTAAATACATTACAATAACGGTTTACATCGGGCTGCACTAACACGAGGATAGAAGTAGAGTGGGGATTAGAGTTTATCTGCCCAGAACAAATCATACTACAGAAAGTGTGTGAACAGTCTATATGTTGTGCGCCTGGCAGACAAAAACACAGCAGAGGTGGGAAGAAGGTAGGTAATCTGATGGTCAGAACTATGTGGAAAGAGGCAATCACTTTGGGCAGAAAAGAGGGCTTACGCGGAGGACTACTTTGTTTGGATGGACAGCAAGAAAGGGAGGTCTGGAAGATAAGCCTGAAGCTCACTCATCCTGCAAGCAGAAGTGATGGCAAGCAAAAAAGCAGTCTTCTAAGGAGGCGAAGAGCACAATTATGTAGGCGCTCAAAGGGAGCACACATAAGATAAGTGAGGTCAACTCCCACTAGGGTATTACGAAAGAAGGAGGAAAGAGATGAGTAATGCACTTCAGAAATCTGTTAACAATAGGATCGAAGGCCATGCTCAAGAGCTCGGGGTACCAGACTTGGGACTGATCGTGTTTGATCTTCTTCAGCAATCTTGGCAGAAGTGGTACAGGAGGCCGCAACTCCACTCGCAACGAAAAGGGTCGCAGAGCGAGAGCCTCTTTGGAAACTCTAACACGCAGAACTGCTGACATTGAGCGTTCTCTTCGGTGGCGAATAGATCTAACCAAGGCTCTCCCCACTACTGAAAGAGACCTAGCACGACCTTCCAGTAAAGATGCCATTTTCATCCATCATGCACTGGCGGCTGAGTTTGTCCGTCCTTGCGTTCAGTGAACCTGTTAAGTGTTGAACCACCAGAGATATGCCCTGATGTTCCAGCCATGTCCAAAGGCGAAGAGCCTCTTGACATACGGTTTGTTGCAGTACCACATGGCGGTGGTGTTGTCCGTGAACACCTGCACCACTCTTCCTTTCACAGAAAGAAGGAATGCCTTCAGTGCAAGACGAATCGCCCGGAGCTCCAGCGGGTTGATGTGGTGCCTGGACTCCGCCAGAGACCAGAGGTCTTTGATCTCCACCATTCCCATATGGCTGCCCCAACCCAGGAGTGACGCATCCGTCACTACTGTGAACTCAGGTTAGGGAAGGTAGAGGGATCTGCTGTTGACCCAATCCTGGTTCG
Organism: Lissotriton vulgaris; assembly: GCF_964263255.1. Classification (NCBI taxonomy): domain Eukaryota; kingdom Metazoa; phylum Chordata; class Amphibia; order Caudata; family Salamandridae; genus Lissotriton; species Lissotriton vulgaris. Next base: position 176,491,298 of record NC_141685.1, read on the forward strand.
TGAACCACCACTGCAACTGACTTGCAGTCCCCTCTGAAATCTGAACGTCATCGGAAAGATTCCCCTGGTGCTGCGCCCACTGGAACTTCAGGTCCCACTGCAGAGCACGTATATGCCATCTGGCATGATGCACCAGCAGGATGCAGGAGGCCATGAGGCCCAGCAGCATCAGGGTCATTCTCACAGAACACCGGGATGGAGGCTGAAACATCGGTATCATAGCCCCAATATACTGGACTTGCTGCTAGGGAGGATAGACCCAAAACTGTGCTGTGTCCAGAACCGCTCCGATGTAGAGGAGCTTATCGGATGGAATCAGGTGCGACTTCAGCACGTTAACTGAGAAGCCCAGCAAATGCAGGAAGTCTGTCGTAGTCTGGAGGTGGGAGCCTTCAACAGCCAGTCGTCGAGATAGGGGAAGACTGGAACCCCTGATCTGCGTAGATGAGCTGCGACTACCGCCATCACTTTCCTGAACACCCGGGGGGGGGGGGGAGGGGGGCTGGTAAGGTCAAAGGGGAGCGAGGTAAACTGAAAATGCGAGTGGCCTACCGTGAGCCATAGGTAATGCCGGTGGGCAGGCAAGACGGGGATGTGAAAGTAAGTGTCCTGCAAGTCCAACGCTACCATCAAATCTCCAGGGTCGAAGGCAGATAAGACCTGAGCCAAGGTTAACAACTTGAACTTCTCCTTTCGGAGAAAGCGGTTGATGTCCCTGAGGACTAAGCTAGGATGCAGACCTTTGTCCTTCTTGAGTACCAAGAAGTAGTGGGAGTAGCAACCCCGACCTACTTCTGGCACAGGGACGCATTTGACAAAGAGATCCATAACTTCCTGGAATTGAAGGGCCAAATGATCCTCCGACATGGGATGAAATCACCACAAACTGCATGACCCTTACGCACTCCGCTGCTTGCGGAACTCCGCGTAGACCGCCAGAGTTTTTTTGTCACTTTGCGGAGCTCCTCACTGAGGAACTCTGCATAAGCTTAATAATATCATGAAAAAATAGATATCAGTCATATGTTAAGAAACAAGGGTGAGTAGAAACCTTTTGGGTGGAGTAAAATTTAAGACATTATTATTGTGATTTTTTGGGCAATTAGTTGATTTTTGCAAGCACTAACACTTCTCTGTGTAAAGTAAAGACCTTGAGAGTTTTGTAACTTTCAGATACTCAAATTGTGGATTCTGTTTCAATGAAAAATATTTCCAGGCCTGAAATTTTTTTGGAGGTTGCATGCGGGCAGCCTTAGTTATCCTGCAAGAGTTTCTTGATGAATTCTATTGCAACTACAATATGTGCTCTCTCATGTAAAGTCAGGTTGTTAGAAGCTTTTCTGCAACTCAAGATACGCCTTACTTTTCACCTGGTGTGGATGCATTTCTCATGTTTAGTGATATCTCCTTTCTGAGTATAACGTTTCTGGCTTTCCCCTCCTGCATATGGCTTTAGTCCAGTGTGAATTCTTTCATGTGAAATGACATTGTATTCAAGACTAAACCTTATCTGACATTCAGAACACACATAGGCTTTTTCCCCCGTGTGAGTTCGCTCATGTCAAGTGAGAAGTAATTTGTACCCAAAACATTGCTTGCATTTCGAGCACTCATAAGGTTTTTCCCCCAGAGTGAGATCGCTCATAAAGCATAACACTGTCTTTCAGATTCAACCTTTTATGGCATAAGGATTTTCTCTAGTGTGGAGTTTCTCATGGTGAAATAGCATTTTTTCTGCAGCTTTTCTGGCATTCAGAGCACTCATAAGGTTTTTCATCAGTATGGAGTCGCTTATGGTTAGTGAGGCTGTGCCTATCAAATAGGAATTTCTGGCATTCACAGAAATTGGTAATGTTTTTCCCCTGTGTGCGTCTGCTCATGTAGAGTGAGATTGAGTTTAAAATGTATGCTTTTCTGGCTTTCGGAGAACTGATTATTTTGATGGTGTGTGTTCTTATGGCGCTTGTAACCATCTCTACCTCTAAATCTTTTCTGACATTTAGAGCACTGATAATTTTTTTTCTCCAGTGTGGATTTTCACATGTTCAGTGAGATGAGATTTTTGTCTGAAACATTTTTGGCATTCGGAGCACTGATAAGGTTTTTCCCCAGTGTGGGTTCTTATATGCCGAGTGAGACGGCTTTTTACACAGAAACATATCTGGCATTCGGAGCACTGATAAGGTTTTTCCCCAGTGTGGATTCTTATATGCTCAGTGAGACTGCTTTTTTGACTGAAACATATCTGGCATTCAGGGCACTGATAAGGTTTTTCCCCAGTGTGGATTCTTATATGCTGAGTGAGACCACTTTTTTGACTGAAACATATCTGGCATTCAGAGCACTGATAAGGTTTTTCCCTAGTGTGGGTTCTTATATGCACAGTGAGATGTTTTTTTTCACTGAAACATTTGTCGCATTCAGTGCACCGATAACGTTTTACCCAAGTGTGGGTCCTTGTATGTTTAGTGAGTCTCATTTTGTCACTGAAACATCTCTGGCATTCAGAGCACTGATAAGGTTTTTCCCCAGTGTGGAATCTCACATGTGCAGTTAGAAGTGATTTATGTTTGAAATGTTTTGGGCATTCAGAGCACTGATAACGTTTTTCCACAGAGTGGGTTAATTCATGTCGATATAGACTCGGTTTGATACTAAACCTTTTCTGGCATTCAGAGCACTGAAAAGGTTTTTCCCCAGTGTGGATTCTCATATGCTCAGTGAGATAAGATTTCCGCCTGAAACTTTTTTGGCATACTTTGCACTGAGAGTGGTTTTCCCCTGTGTGCATTCTGTCAAATTCTGAGAGATAAGATTTATGGCTGTATCTTTTTGGGCACAGGTAACTTTTTTCCCTAACTTCGGTTATTTTGCCTCAATTTTAGAGTCAGGCTTGTTTAGATAATGTTCAGCACTATCTCTAAAACAAATTGTGTGCAATCTCCTCAACACTTGAATTGAGCAAAAAATGTCGGGAAGCAGTCCTGTAACACCTGTTGAAATTTTCTAACAGATAATAGTCTTTAGGTAATAGCCTCTCCGGCAGCAACTTAATTTGTGACTGAAGTTTTTCTCAAATTTATTTCTATAGGTTCTTAGCAATGCAGTAATAAGGTGTTAGTCTGATATTTAATGATTAAACTGATAAGTACCTTTTTGCACTGGTGTACTGGCAGTAACTGAGGGCGTTAGAGTACTATTGTGGATCATTAGTCGCAGAACATCAGTTCCTTCTACCCTTTCTATGTTTGGGGTAAGGTTAAGGTTAGTAGTTCTGAGGATGAGGATTTATTTACATTAGCTATAGCGCAACGGTGCTCCTTTAATCCATTTATATATTTAACAGTTTTACATATCACTCCTGCACGACAGATAATGTTGAGGCGATTTACATAGAATTACAGAACAGTACACAATAAAAAGGAAACACTCTGAGATGGTCATTAACACAATAAAGTGGTGAATTTTTAAGGTTTTCGCAAGAGTGAGCAGAGTGGGTCAAGGTGTTATATCCCGAGGCAGATAGTCTCAAACTTGCGTAACTGGTTAAAAACGGTTGTTGAACAAAGGTGATTTTCCAATCTTTTGGTTGTTAATGTGTCAGCTTCGGAGTCTTCTTTCAGCGTCTTTTCTTTGATGTTATGCAGAAGATACCTTTTGTTATAACTTTCTTTTATGCAGTGTGTGCTTCCTCTCTGGAATTACATGATGCTTTAGATGAACGTTATTCTGTCATGCTGAGGCAATTTGTCTTTCTGATAATATTTCAGATGAGGATGCTGAAGCGGTGTTTCTACATTATTTCTGATGCTGTGTGCACAGATATGGCTTTTCTCTGGGTTAATGAAATACAAAATTGAGACTTCACTTACAGGTATAGTACTTTCCTCGCCACACTTAGATTTTTGGAAATTGTTTAAACGTAGAATGCTGGATGTCCTTCAGTTTTTCAAAATAATCCTTCTTATGGCACTGACACTCAGTTGCTTAGTGCTAAATCTTGCTTTCTTCGTCAGTAATTTCAATCACCTATAGTATTAAAATTAAATAGTTAATACATGTACATTTCCAAAAATATAATTTACAAGCCAAATCAATGCAGAATTTTTAATATGCTGAGCTGTTTTTCAGACAGAGCAGAGTGTAGAATGGTAGCATGAGAGTACTTGGATGTAGGAGTGAGGTTTTGTAGAATTTTCAACATTTTATTAAGCTCACAAAGGATACATGTACCCTATGGAGTTGCAACATAGAATCCCAAAGGCAGATATGAAAGTCATATGGACTGGCACCAAACAGATATTAAAAAAAGATATACTATTAATTAATTTGTAATGCAGATTTCTGGGAAGGGAATGACTCCTCCACGGACAACAGGCGTTTTCCCCTGCCCTGAGTTACCACCTACTTGTATCTGGCTTCCTGACTTTTGAGCTCTGGCCTCTGCCTCAAGCAAATCTATTGTGTGCTGCGAGGACTATGCCTAGACCTATCCCTCAACTATGGTCCAGAGTGTGAATCAAGGGCAATGAAATTAAGGCGTACTTTCATGTGTTCATTTTATTCCACCTGATCATTAGTTGTTAGGTTTTTCTGCACCTGGATTTACTGGGTGCAGAAAACCAGGACACAATCTTTTTCCAGACAGAAAACTTAGACTGAAAAGACGCATAAGACTCTGGGTGCAGCAGAAGCAGCCAAGACTTATGCTGTTTTTTTTCACTAACTGGGGGAAACACACTATTCTTCCCTCTGTTGGTGTTCACAGTTGTTGTCGGCCTGTGATTCGGTGTTGAGTGCAGAGCGTATCGATTAGAGCTGAGGGGCCGAGCCGAGGAGGAGTTGACGAGCAACCGGAGCAGAGCCTGGGACGACTGCCAGGGTTTGTTTTGTGACCCGTTCCCGCTTCACCCGCGTCCTGTTATACGGGCGCTTTAAGTTCTAAGGATCTGCGATGGAGGCAGGAACGGCCGCTGCCAGCACCGCGGTGCTAAGGCGCTGATGGTGCTGCTCGTGCGGCGGCTGCTGCAGGGCACCGAGGAGCACAGAGGAGCCTTGGCCTGCCACCTGATTTATGTCAAAAATGTCTTTAATTTTTTTTATCCATAGTCCACAGGCAAAAATTACATCATCACTTGGTCCCACGCAGGGGATCAGAAAGCCTCAACAGAATTATAACAGGTGGACAAAGTGCATTGATCAATATAAATCAGCTCCTCCTCTTATTAGATGAGCCAAATGAAAGATACAGCTTCTGAGTGCCCCGGAGCTTAGAGAGAGAGATAAAAAAGGAAAAAAAGACGATCATGCAACTTTGCTAAGCCAGCAGATAGGTCTAAAGAAAACTCAACGGCCTTCTGTAACGGTAATTTCTCCAGGTTGCTCCACCGAGGTGTTGTATGCGGAATAGCCAAAAAACGTGGACAAACTCATCCTAATATGGGATAAGTAATTATGAATCTAACAAGGAACAAAGAAAAAAACTAATAAAAAACCACTTCCCGGCGTGGCTACCGGCCAAGAAAGATGGCTGCATTCTAGCAGAGCTCTGTGACTGCAGGGCACCTTCCCAGACAATCCGCACAATAATCCTGACTTCAGCAGGCGCTGCTACGGCTGTATACAAAACGGGAGATCTTGCGGTGACCCGGTGAAGCAATCCGCTACTCCAGACTCCTAAAACTCAAGCGGCTACGAGACAGTGCAACCGGGGCCTAACAGCACTACGGAAGCCGGGGACTAAAGTTTCACGGCGGCCCGGCATACAGATGACCCGACAAGAACTGCTCCTGGACACAGAATAAAGGCGGCGAAAACCAAAACGGAAGCGGCTGCGCGCACAGGACATCCTCGGACTACAAGGTACTGGCGACTGCTGGAGGAGGCAGCGAGGGGGCTCTGAGTGAAAACCCGACCTTTTCCGGGCAGGGACTGTGGACTGAGGACGCCGCAGTACGGCGGCACAAAATGGCAGCTTAATCCTGGAACCACCGGCCTCTCTGTTACCGCTGCTGAGCACACCAGCGCGCTCACCTGCCTCACACGCAGCACTAGCTGCAAATCAGTGACACCAGCAGGCATTTTAAGGGGCATACCCTAGATAGCACTGTGCGAAGACACCCGGCGTTGTCTCACGAGCTTAGCGGGGGCTATAGGGAGCAGTTCCACGGCTGAAAGACAGGAGCTGGAGGTACCACAGGCCGCTGGTTCTGCACAGCGGACCAGCCCAGCGCAACGCAGGCCCACACGCATTCCCGGAGTCACCAAGGAACACACTGTACAACACATCGAGGAACAGTTGGCAAACGGGGCTCTTCTCCTGTTCCCACGAATTTTTGGGTGCGTGTCCACTGCGATCAAGTACCATGACGGGCAGGGGGCCCAAGGTGCAACAGCCTCCGCGCTTGGAAAAATATGCCTATGTAAAAGAACCCCAGAATGGTCACCCGAAAGCAAAGCGCCACGCACATCATCCCAGACGACCAACCCGCATGGTGACGCCGAACAGGTCACCCTGAACGACGTCATGGCGGCATTGCACACAATGCAAACTTCAATGGGCACATTCTCCACCGATATCTCCCTGATAAGGGCGGACTTCTCCAAGTTGTCAGACCGTTTGATTGAGGTGGAAAAAGCTACATCGGGGCTAACTGACGACAAAGCGGCCTTGAAACACAAAGTACAAAAACTGGAAGATGACAATCTGCTATTAAAGGCGATACTTGACGAACAGGAAGGCCACTCACGGCGCAACAAAGTACGCCTGGTGGGTGTACCGGAAACAACAAACAAAGCTGCAACCGAAGGGCCTGTCAAATTATTTCTCAGTAGAACGTGCCCACCGGGTGCCAGGGGGGAAACCGAAACCAGGGGCACCACTGCGTCCAATCTTAGAGAGGATCTTCAACTTTCGCGACCGCGATGCCATCCTGCAGACAGCTCGAATGGCTCCACCAGTCAAAATTGACAATGCAGAGGTCACCTTCTATCCAGACTACACGGCAGCGGTGGCACAATGACGACGAAATTTCACGGAAGTGAAAAGGGAACTCTGTTCTAGAGAATTCAAATACTCAATGCTCTTCCCAGCGAAGCTGCGTGTTGAAGCGGAGGGAAAAACCTGGTTTTTTGAATCGTCTAAAGATGCGCAAGATTGGTTGGAGGGCTGGCGGCAGACAGGGAAACCCAGGAACCGGGATGCAAGACATAATAACCGATAATGGAAAAGACAGAAGCCCACAACAAACTGCATCACTGAAGCGACGCTATGACTTGGCTTTTTAAGGATTAAGGACCTCACAGGCTGCCACGCTTCACAACACCGCAGTAGGAGACTATGATATGGACACGGCCCGAGATTGGGCGGTGAGCGCAGGGTGATGGGTACTGTTACATTGACCTTCCTTACAATGGGTCGATTAAGGACGTGATACACAGGCAAGTTATGAAGACTCCTACAGGTAGGACCTACCGTGATGTTGGTAGCGCTGCATGGACATTGATGGGTGGGAAGGAGGCTATAACAGTCACGGTAGTCTCACCCTCACGAACACTACATTTTGTTCTGGGAAGTAAGCACTCTGCTCAGTTGGGGGGTGGTGGATGGTTCTGTATCCGCGAGGCAGGGTGGGGGGTTGGGATTTTGGTTGCGATAAGTTTCGGTTTGTTTTGGTCTCTGGTGAACAATGACCACTTTCTTCAGGGACTACAATTGTTTATCGGGGGCCATAATGAGCAATTGGAGATGGGGACAGTCACAGAAACGATGGGGGGGAGGGCAGGGTTTGGGATTAGGGGCCAAGGATTCTTGAAGCAACTGTTACAGTGTTTACGTTTAATATGTTACGTTATTTCAAGGAACAAGTTTACGTGTCAACTATACAATCTATGCGCACACAGGGCAGGTCATGTACAGCAGGTATCAACAGTAGTCACTGACCATAGGATATACATATCAAGCACGACGTGACACCACATGAGGGGCAGGAGACCAACACTCAGTTACCACTTCAGCCGGGCCCTCCCTTGTCCATAATTTCGTGGAACGTGATTGGGTTGGGTCATAAGATTAAACGAGGGCTGGTCCTATAGTACCTGAAGCAAAAGGGGCCCTCGATTGTTCTACTCCTGGAAACATATTTGACAGGAACAACATGCAAGGCACTAGATAGATGGGGCTTTAAAATGGTAGCTCACGCAGAGTTCACATCTGGCTCTAGAGGGGTGGGAATCCTGGTCCATAAGAGCTCCACATTCATGATTAAGAACACTTGGACTGATGCACAGGGACGATTTGCGGTACTAACTGGGCAGTGGGAAGGTAGGTTGTATCACGTGCTCTCCGTTTATGTTCCCCCTACACTTCACCAGCAAGCATTTCAGGACCTCGGGAGGCTCCTGCTGGACCTTCCAGAGGGAGAACTGATCATGGGTTGAGACTTTAATACAGTAATGGATCCGACCATCGACCGCCACCCGTCCAGGGAAGCAAGCCGCTCCAATCAAGCCCTGCAAGATTTCATACACGCAATGGGAGTGACTGACATTCGGCGACTTAAGCACCCAACAGAGCGTCAATACACATTTCTCTCCATGGCACACAGGAGCCTCTCCCGAATAGATTATATATTGACACTGGGTATTACGCCTGAGAAAGTGAAACAGGTAGAGCATCTACCGAGGGGCATATCAGATCACTCTCCAGTCCAACTCATATACACCGCCTATATCCCTGGCAGACGGAGGATCTATCCGCTTTTTCCTGGGTTCCTGAAAAATGCCAAGATTGCAAGAGACCTAGTTAAATCCACTACACAATACTTTGCAGAAAATGTTCAGTCAGTTCAATCCCCCAGCACACTATGGGAGGCATATAAAACCGTTATTAGAGGGCAGGCCATCTCGACGATCACGAGACACAAACGCTCACAAAGAGAGACCATAGAAGAACTAGAGGAGGCCACCCAGCAAGCGGAGAAAGCTCACGCCGCAGACCCCACTGAGGTTACGGCACACGCTGTGGCGCTGGCTAGCCAAGAATTTAAGAATTATGCATGGGAAACAGCAAAGGCCAAAAGTACCAATACCTTCCACAGAATTTACGAATTGGGAGACAAAACAGGTAAAATGCTGGCATGGATAGAAAAACGCGAAAAAGCAAGTAGATGGATAGCACAAATTTTGGAGAAGAATGGAGGCAGCACCAAGCACGAAGTAAAACAGGACCAAAGTTGTATCAAAAAATATATATTTTTTTTATTTTTTCATATTTTCATATTTTCAAACTGCACAGGACAGCCAACGTGTTTCGCTCCCCAACCGTGGGAGCTTCGTCAGGGCTGAAAACAACGTGAAATGATACACATATATTAATGACATATACTCAAATTAAACAATTACAAAAAAGAGACATACAAAATTAAAAGCATCAGATCAAGCTTCCGAGAGAAGAGATGACACAACACCTAAAAAGATCACAATAGCAATCCTATTTTCTGGAGAGCATGTTACCCAAATTTGAAATATCCATACAAAAAAGGTAGTGCAACATGGTAAATACAGTAATCACATTTGTTATGCGAAATAGTATACAACCATATATCAAGGGTTAAAAGAAAGATAAGTCAATAAAAAGAGTAAAAATCGAGCGGAGGTCAAGAAGGGGCGGGGAAAGATACTGGAATAGAAAAAAGGTAGGAAATGAAAATCCCTTTAGATGGAACTATGCAAAATAGGAAATGATCACCAATGCTAAAAAACCACAAAAACACGCGCCATATACTGGGCCCAATTGTTCGAGAATATATACAATATATTTCTCACCAAAGATACTGGTTAGTCTTGATGTGACACAATGAAGTTGACAAGAAAGCTGGCCAATGAAGTGGTAGAGATGCTGAAATAACAGAGGACAAGATATATAAAATATGAAAAATTTAAATAAGCAGAATAGGTGTACTGAAATTCATAATCTTCTCACCTAATACAAAGATTCCAATATTAGGAATAGAGATGTAAGCAAACGTCACGGACCGTCAAGTTGATAACATCAGTTGCATGAAGGGTAGTATCTCAATTGAATCTAAAAAGATAATAAAATTAGAGAAGTGTCGTGAATATCGCGACTTGCAGATAGTATTGTCAAGAAGCGTACCTGAACTCCTATGATTCCGTGGGAGTGGATGACGTGAAGATGGAACCCAGATGCTGATTTCCCAACTCCCCCACACCCCTGGACCCGAATCTCTCCAAGACCAGGAATGACGGGGAAAGGGGAAGTGGATTGAAGAGAGACTGTCACACAGGGTCTTCGTCTACTCAGCTAGGCTGACCAGCAATACCTAAAACAATAAGTACCGTTCCCTTTATTCTAGCACTCTCCTCCTAAAGAAACCCCTCTCTGAAGTCAAGTACCTGTATATGTGTGAAGCTTTGCCCCTCTCTGTAGATCACAAGCTGTGTTCGATGAATGTCTGGATAGATGGGAGTTCAAGATGTTGCTCGCATGTAGATACTTGGGATGAGTAGTCACTTGGTAGGTAAACAAACGTATCTATCATATGCATATAATAATACCCCTGTATACAATTGCGGCTGAAGATTCTCCCATATACAAGGCTGATGAACACTGTCTCTGACAATTCGAGGATTTGACTGTAAGACGTGAGTATTGTCCCAAAAGCTCTCATGTACTTAGAACGACAACTAGAAGCTGTCAACAAAGTCTCTGGAATACTCGGGAACTCCTGAACACTCTCTGACACAAAGTCCCAGCAATGCAATTAGTCTTTAAATATCGAAGATAGCTCCTCTTACCACTTCTCAGAGGAATGTTAAGTTCAAACCTGGCAACGACGAACAGCTGACAGCGTATATCCTCAGCGCTGCTACTGAAGTTCCTGTCAGGACAAATGCGACTCTGGAGCGGGAAGGAAGAGGAACCCAAGATGCTGAGCGGGGAAAACTAACTGGGGCTAACAAAATTGAGGAGACTAAATTCCTCACAAGGCTGACTGGAAAACTATGGAATACGAACGCGCAACGGGAAACACATCCGTTCGCTGGAATTACACAGTTGAAGTGCGCCGCGTTTAGAACGCGAGCGCACGAAATGGCCGCCCTTGCCATAAACTAGAGCGCTAACCTAAAGGTGCCAATGGAACTACCAGGAAGCGCATCTCGTCGACCAGGTAGATGACCAGCGCTGTCTCCAACTCCATAAGGAGAGTGGCGATGATCGCAATGCACGGATCTTGAGGGAGGGGCTTGGAGCCTGTCTAACTGAGCTTTGCTGGATTCTGACAGTACCCCCCACCAAAGTCCCCTCTCTAGGCTTTTGAGGATGTGTCTTGTGAAACTTCATAACCAATCTGGGAGCATGAACATTTTTACTTGGCTCCCACGACCGGTCCTCAGGGCCGAAACCCTTCCAATCCACCAGATAGAATAAACTGCTTTTTCTCCATTTTGAGTCCAGGATTCTCTTGACCTCAAACTCTTCTGCAGATTGAACCTGTACTGGTGCTGGGGGAAGATCTCTCCTAAGATTTGGTGGACTTCGTTTGATCAAAGATACATGGAAGGTGGGATGAATCTTCATGGATTTAGGAAGAGCCAACCTGACACTGACTGGATTAACCATCTTCACCACTGGATAAGGACCCACAAATCTAGGCTGAAATTTTTTGTTTCCAACCAACCGCATATGGCGGGTGGATACCCAAACCAAATCCCCGGCCAAAAAGGTAGGAGCCTCCCTGCGCTTCTTATCGGCCTGTCTTTTGTAATCTGCTTTTGCCTTAGCGAGATTAAGCGAAGCTGACTGATAGGCTTTCTGTAGACCTTGAATAACCTCCTCAGCTGCGGGGACCTCAACCTCGAATTGCCCCACTAACATGTTTGGATGTCTACCTGAATTGAGGAAGAAAGGAGAATAACCTGTAGCCGAATGAACGGCATTGTTGTAGGCAAACTCTGCAGTGCTCAATAGAGAGGGCCACTCTCCTTCCTGTTCCATCAAGTACAAGCGGAGATACTGCTCTAGATCCCGGTTTACTCTTTCCGTCTGTCCATCCGTTTCCGGATGAAAACTGGTCGACAGCCGGGAATCAACTCCTAAACCTTTTAAGAAGGACCTCCAAAATCGGGAAACAAACTGTGAACCCCTGTCAGAGATAACGATTTGTGGAACCCCATGCAATCTGACTATGTGTTGGAGGAAAAGTGTAGCCAATTGAGGAGCTGTGGGCAACCCTTTCAATGGAATGAAATGGCTCATCTTAGAGAACTGATCCACCACCACCCAGATGACAGAGAATCCATGACTCGAGGGTAAATCCACAATAAAATCCATAGAGATAGTATGCCAAGGGGATGGGGCTACTGGCAACGGGTGAAGTAAACCCTGCGGGGACTGCCTGGAACTCTTGCCCTTAAGACACTGCTCACAAGTAGCGACGTGCTGTCTCACCTGCGCTTCCATCCCAGGCCAAAAAAAGGTTCTCTTCACCAGTTCTAAAGTCTTCACTGCACCTTTATGCCCTGCCAGCGGGTGTTCATGAAACTGCCGGAGGATTTCGTTCTGTAACTCTTCATTTGGAATAAACAACTTCCCTTGAAAGTATGGTTTCCCATTCTTGACTTCGCGATCCTTGCCTTCTTTTTCCCAATTTGAGAATTCACTTCCTTGAAATACTTCTCTGACTCGATCTTCCAAATCGTCCTCCACCACTGTGGCAACAATCTTTTCCTGAGGAATGATAAAACATTCTTCAACCTTTTCGGAATCGTCTCCCAGACTGAGACGAGAGAGGGCATTAGCTTTCCCATTGGCGGCTCCAGGCTTGTATGTCAAAACGAAATCATAATCTGCAAAGAAAAGGGACCATCTTAATTGACGTGGAGTTAGAGTTCTGGCCGACTCGAGAAACTGCAAATTGCAATGATCGGTGAACACTGTGATCACATGTCTGGCCCCCAGTAGGTAGTGCCTCCATACCTTAAAGGCATCCTTTATTGCCAACAGTTCCTTATCTGCAATTGAGTAATTGATTTCCGCAGGGGATAGCTTTCGAGAATAGTATGCCACTGGATGTAACTGACCAGTTTGTTTCTGCCGCTGGGACAAAATTCCTCCAATTGCCAAATTGGAAGCATCCGCTTCCACAAAGAAAGGTTCCCTTAAATCTGGATGCTGCAAAACTGGTGCCGAAACAAACGCATTCTTCAACAACTGGAAGGCTTCTTCTGACTCCTTGCTCCAAATGAAACGCTCATTCTTTCTTAGCAGGCGGGTGATTGGGCTTACTTTCTCTGAAAAATTCTGAATGAACCGCCGATAAAAATTGGCAAATCCCAAAAAACTTTGTATCTCCTTGACTGATCTAGGAGCTGGCCAAGATTTTATCGCCTGTAATTTGGTATCATCCATGAAGACTCCCTTTGGGGAAAGAATAAACCCCAAGAATTCCACTTCTGACGTGTGAAAGACACATTTCTCCAGTTTGACGTACAATTGATACTTCAGCAAACGCTCCAAAATTATTCGCACATGATGAACGTGTTCCTCGAGATTCTCTGAAAAGATGAGGATGTCATCGATATAAACGACTGCAAAACGATCTAAACATTCACAAAGTACATCATTCACGAAATGTTGAAAAGCGGCTGGGGCGTTACAGAGGCCAAAGGGCATTACTTGGTATTCAAACAGCCCCAGCCGAGTTCGGAATGCCGTCTTCCACTCCTCTCCTTCCGCCATACGCACCAGATGATAAGCCCCCCTCAAGTCCAATTTAGTATATATATTAGCATTCTTGACCTGATCAAGTAGCTCCGAGATGAGGGGTAATGGATAGCGGTTCTTCTTGGTGACCTGATTTAAGGCCCTGTAGTCAATACAAGTTCTCAAAGACCCATCCTTCTTCGGAATGAAGAAGAGAGGGGAAGACACCGGGGACTGTGAAGGTCGGATGAAGCCTCTTTCCAAATTTTGCTCAATATACTCCTTCAAGTGTAAATTCTCTGGTTCAGAGAGAGCGTAAATGCGACTGCAGGGTAAAGAGGCTCCAGGTTCAAGCTCTATCCGGCAATCGTATTCTCTATGAGGGGGTAGTTTACTTGCTTCCTTTTCATTGAAGACTTCTTTCAAATCCAAATATTCCTCTGGAATTTCAGGAACTTCAATTGTACAAATCATTTGCACTTGCTTAGCTAAGCTTGCCGATACAGTTGGTTGAGGATGATCCAAACGATCATGAAAACAATGTTCACTACAAAACTTGGAATTCATCTCCACAGATCGCTTGGCCCAATCGATTTGAGGGTTATGTTCCGTAAGCCATGGCAAGCCCAAAATCATTTGAAACTGTGGAGCATCAATTAAATTGAAACTCAGATGACTCCGATGCTCTCCCGGACCCACAACAGTTATGACTTCAGTGTCAAAGGCAATGGGACCAGATGATAGTTCGGTGCCGTCTACAGCACGCACAGGTTCAGGCTTCAATTTCTTCTCAAACTTGATCTGCAACTTCTTGGCAAACTGTAAGTCACAAAAATTTTCAGTTGCACCGGAATCCAACATTACTGATACCGTTTCCTCACGACTTCCTCCGAATCTGATAACACAAGGCAGGATCAAATGCGGGGCCTCCAATTGCAACGTATTTGCCAACTGTAGAGACTTGGGAGTTGACTCATGTTCAGCTTCCACCAGAGCAACTCCGTCTACTGGTGGAGCCTGTCTTTTACCGAAGGGTTGGATTTGGGTCTTCTTGGGCATTCCTTAACAAAATGACCGGACTGGCCACAATACATACAGAGTTTGCCTTGACGTCTCTTCTCTCTCTCTTCTTGAGAAAGAGGACCTCTGACTGTTCCGATCTGCATAGGTTCCTCAACGAGATTCCCATCACTGTTCTTTGGGGGGTCTGAGCGGACTCGATCAAATCGAGGCGGAATAGGCTTGATGTCCCTTCGCCTCTCGCTCCGACGTTCAGACAGCCTTTGATCAATTTGCAGGACCAGATCAATCAATGCTGACACTTCGGTTGGTCTCCTTGGGATTTGAGCTAGACCATCCTTGAGCTCATCCTTGAGCCCACGATAAAAAATTGCCGCTCTCTTTTCCGCTGGCCAATTGGTCTCCACGATTAACTTGTTAAATTGTGCCAGATAAGCCACCAAATCCCTGTTCCCTTGCTTTAAGTCCAGCAACTCATTATCTGTGGTCTGGGAAACTGTACGACGATCAAAGATGCGCAGGAATTCAGACTTAAAATCTTCAAACTTATACAAAACTGGATCATTAGAGGATACCAAAGGCAGGGACCAAGCAGCTGCGTCTCCACTGAGATAAGACAGCACGAACGCCACCTTGGACTGGTCTTCTTTAAACAAAATTGGCTTGCAAAGGAAATGCAAAGAACATTGCGTCAAAAAGATCTGAGCCTTATGTGGATCCCCCTGAAATCTTTCTGGTGGGGCCAAAGGAATGGTTGGGGACATGGCATGCACTACCTGCGTGGTCAGGGCTGATGATGAGGACGAAGAGGGGGCAGATGTTGGAGACTTAAGCACCCCAAAGTTAGGACTTGGACTTGCAGAGAGCTCATCTATTCTTTGTCTTAAAAAACTAGCCTCCTGATTGGACTTACGAACCTCCTCCCTAGTTTCACTAAGTTGTTTCTGCAACTCCTCCAGAATGGACGCCAAAGCCTTGACATCAAAACCTTCAGCCATCCTACTCAGACGGAAGGAAGTACGGGCACTTCAATCTGTCAAGAAGCGTACCTGAACTCCTATGATTCCGTGGGAGTGGATGACGTGAAGATGGAACCCAGATGCTGATTTCCCAACTCCCCCACACCCCTGGACCCGAATCTCTCCAAGACCAGGAATGACGGGGAAAGGGGAAGTGGATTGAAGAGAGACTGTCACACAGGGTCTTCGTCTACTCAGCTAGGCTGACCAGCAATACCTAAAACAATAAGCACACTTAGTACCGTTCCCTTTATTCTAGCACTCTCCTCCTAAAGAAACCCCTCTCTGAAGTCAAGTACCTGTATATGTGTGAAGCTTTGCCCCTCTCTGTAGATCACAAGCTGTGTTTGATGAATGTCTGGATAGATGGGAGTTCAAGATGTTGCTCGCATGTAGATACTTGGGATGAGTAGTCACTTGGTAGGTAAACAAACGTATCTATCATATGCATATAATAATACCCCTGTATACAATTGCGGCTGAAGATTCTCCCATGTACAAGGCTGATGAACACTGTCTCTGACAATTCGAGGATTTGACTGTAAGACGTGAGTATTGTCCCAAAATCTCTCATGTACTTAGAACGACAACTAGAAGCTGTCAACAAAGTCTCTGGAATACTCGGGAACTCCGGAACACTCTCTGACACAAAGTCCCAGCAATGCAATTAGTCTTTAAATATCGAAGATAGCTCCTCTTACCACTTCTCAGAGGAATGTTAAGTTCAAACCTGGCAACGACGAACAGCTGACAGCGTATATCCTCAGCGCTGCTACTGAAGTTCCTGTCAGGACAAATGCGACTCTGGAGCGGGAAGGAAGAGGAACCCAAGATGCTGAGCGGGGAAAACTAACTGGGGCTAACAAAATTGAGGAGACTAAATTCCTCACAAGGCTGACTGGAAAACTATGGAATACGAACGCGCAACGGGAAACACATCCGTTCGCTGGAATTACACAGTTGAAGTGCGCCGCGTTTAGAACGCGAGCGCACGAAATGGCCGCCCTTGCCATAAACTAGAGCGCTAACCTAAAGGTGCCAATGGAACTACCAAGAAGCGCTTTTGTCGACCAGGTAGATGACCAGCGCTGTCTCCAACTCCATAAGGAGAGTGGCGATGATCGCAATGCACGGATCTTGAGGGAGGGGCTTGGAGCCTGTCTAACTGAGCTTTGCTGGATTCTGACAAGTATAGACCAAAACCGAAATATCAGCAACTAAGTTAGTACTGATCCTATTTTGTACATACAGTGACAGGGGGGGGTTTGACGTGAGCGGTAAGATGGTGGAAGGAAAAGATAGTAAGAGGGGGGGGGGGTGGAGGGGGACGGGAGCAGGGGAGGGTCTCAATAAAAAAGAATATCAGAAATGACTCACATTAGTATTTAGAGTAGACTGTACGTAGGGTGACGTATGTGCAGTCCTTAGTAAGCTGCTACCACACGTGCTGCAGTAGAAAATAAGAATCAAAGACATATAAATTACACCCATGAACAATCAAGGTGAAAAAAACGTGTGTCTACCTTTGACAGTAGACAAACTATAATATTAATCCCTAGCAATCTAATATCAAAAACATGTGTCTCACAAGTGCCCATTGGTAACATCTGTGAGATTATTAAGCCGCCCAGCGTAACATGTATATATGCAAAGTAAATACTACCCTGCTTCCCCGGGGCAGCACACACCAGAAAATTAAAATATACTTCCGATGTACCAAATACACATCGGAAGTGTTTTAAGAGGCGAACGCATTCCAAATACGAATGCTGCCGGCTTAAAAGATTAGCGCACAACGGACAAGTCATTACAAGTGCAAAGTGCACAATCACATTAAAGGAAAAAATTGATTTTTAAAGTAAGCTAAAAAGACATTCAAAGCGGGCACATAGAGTCTGCCGACCGGGAAGTGCCAAAGGAAACTGACTTGGCAGAATGAGGTTGATCAAAAGCATTTTGAAGTTGGCACTTACCTCCAAGCTTCGTCTTGTAGCAATGGCCCGTGACGGATTCGATCGAACAGGGTCTGCCAGATCGGATCCGGTTTTTAAAAACCGGCGCGCCGGTCACATGGTACATAATTACAAACACCTGAGTGTTTGCAAGAGGTAGCGACATGTAACCCAGCCCTGCATGGAGTGAAGAGCTGGAAAAAGGACAGCAGAACATCCGAGTGGGGCGGCCATGATGGACTAGTCAAGAATGCCCAAATGTTGTAGTGTAGACAGTATGTAAGTGAACAGGTATAAAACCCGAGCAATGTTTTGCCATAAATTCAGGGAAGAATCCCGAAAAAATTAAGGTAAAGGCGAACAAGTAAATAAGATTGTTATTGCAAAAACAACCTTTGCGAAGGGTGAAAAGAAGGCAAAAGTGACGCACTGAAGTGGCTGCCATGATGGACTGGTCAGTGGTCCACTGGAGGGTTGTATCAGGCTGATTACATAAACAATTTAAACTGGCCCAAGGCATAATAGAACTGAATCAAAAGGAAAATGAACAGGTGGAAAAGGGCAAGCAACCTTGCGGACTGGTTACTACTATATTGTAAAGACAATCTCGGTCGGCAATAGAATATGTTGAATGGTGCAAAGTAAAAAAGGGGAGTACCAGAGTACATAATGAAACAATAAAGAAACGAGTTAGACCCCCGGATCCGTGGAGTTGACCGGCCAACCAAAAGGTGTTATCATTAACATGTTCCAAATTGTAATGTTCCATTATTGGGTGCCTGATGTCCCTGTTGATGATTGCCCTGCGATGCTCTTGGATTCTTAGTTTCAATGGTCGTATACTGCTGCCCACATATATACGACCACAGGGACATCCTGGGACATAAACTGTGTAAGGGGTATTGCAGTTACAGAAATGGTTAACTCTGAACTTGCGGTCGTTATTATATGAGAAGGTGGTGGTCTTATTCTTACCCATCTCACAAACATTGCAGGTTCCACATGTAAAGAAGCCTGCGGGTTTAGGAGCTAGCCAATTTCTTTCATTGGGGGGTGTAGTCACATAGCTCGGGCACAATTCTTTACGTAAAGAGATGCCCCTCCTGTAAGTGATCAGAGGTTTTTCACCTATATGGTTTTTTAGGCCCTCAATTCCAGTTAACAGGTGCCAATTCTTCCTGAATATGTTAAAGATTTTGTCACTATGAGATGTTTACTGGGTGACAAACCTCACTCTGCTAGATCCTTTATCCAATTTAGCTCTTTCATTCTTATTTGTAAGGGTAGATTCCCTGTCCACAGTCTCAATTCTACGTACCGCTCTGTCAATAACCTGTTGGTCATAACCTCGTTTTAGGAATCTCAGTTTGGTGGCATTTACATTTTCCTTGAATGTATCTTCTTCACTGCAAGTTCTGCGCACTCTTGTGAGCTCGCCAAACGGAATGTTTCTGATTACCGAACTAGCATGCGCACTAGACGCATGTAGTACGGAGTTACAGGAAGTTTCCTTCCGATAGAGTTTACTGTGGACCCGACCGTTCTGTAAATAGAACGTGATGTCCAAAAAATTAATACTGCTCATGTTATATGACACGGTGAACTTCACATTATAGGGATTATCATTAAGGTAGACAAGATAGTTGGTTAGTTCCTCAGCAGTTCCCGACCACAAACAAATCACATCATCGATGTACCTCCCCCAGAACACAATATGATTGGTCCAAGGGGAGGCACATCGGGCCCAGGCATGCTCCCTCTCGTACCACCCCATGAAGAGGCAGGCGTAGGAAGGAGCAAACCTGGAACCCATCGCGGTACCACTGGTCTGTTGGTACCAGCGGTCATCAAAGAGAAAAAAGTTATTCAGCAGAATGAGGTCTATCATCTGCAAAATCATTTCGTTCTGTGAATAGAGCTGGGCATCCTCTCTATCTAGAAACGATTGGACTGCTATCTTCCCATACACTCTGTCAATACACGTGTAGAGACTGGTGACATCCAGTGTCACGAAACTAAGGTCATCCGACCACTCAAAATCATTGAGTTTGATCAAGACATCCTTGCTATCTCGAATATAGGAAGGAAGACTTAGAACATATTTCTGCAACTTAAGGTCCACATAATGGGAAAGACCTTCGGTGGGTGAGCCCACCCCCGAGATAATGGGTCTACCAGGTGGAAACCCCTCTCCCCCCTTGTGAATTTTAGGGAGGATGTATATACAAGGGTAGGAAGGGTGGGAAACATGTAGAAATTTAAATTCATCCTCCGTAAGTAGACATGAATCTTTCCATTCACAGAGTCTTTCATTGATGGCATTAACTACAAGTGGTATCGGGTTGCTTTTTATCTCCCTATAGTTGTGACGATCTGCTAATTGACGTTTGATTTCACTAAATTAGTCTACCCGATTCATAATTACCACACTTCCGCCCTTGTCGGCCTCTCGTATGACTATAGTAGGGTCATCCTTGAGGTTTTTGAGGGCTTTTCTTTCAGAGTGAGTTATATTAGCTCTAGTTCCAGTAAATAACTGGTTGGAAGTGTCAAGTTTATACAAATCTTCTGTGACCTTTTTATGAAAGGCATCTATATTAGAGTGATATCCAAATGTTGGAATAAATTTGGGTCGGTGATTTCTTGGCCGATACCAAGTTCCGTCATTAAAGCGGGTAAATCAGTCTGTTCCTCCTCATCGATAGTCATGAGGCAGTGAACAGCACGGATCGAGGCAACAGTATGTTCACTCTCAGTCATCCGGTTTGTTGGCGTGGCACTACACACAGCTCTATTGGAAAAGAAATCCTTCAGTTTTAAAAGTCTAGTGAATTTGAACAAGTCAACGTGTACATCAGCAAAATCTCCTGTTTGGGTAGGGCAAAAATTCAATCCTTTACTCAAAACTTGCATCTCAATAGTATCCAGAATTTTATTAGATAAATTTACAAATTTCAACTCTTGTATACCATCAGTAACATTTGTCAAATCAGCAGTATTAGCTATTTCTTTGTTTTTACAAGCTTGTCGGTCTTTCCTACTGCTTTTCCACCTCCTACCCCCCTCCTAGTTTTGACTGTTCCCTTTTTTGTTGAAGGCGGCTTGACATTCTCAACTTTGCCAGTTCCTTCTGGAACGACGAGGAGCCCTCGCCTAAAGGGACCTCAGGTATAGTAATAGAAGAGGCAGCACTGCTGGTTGAGGAAATGGAGATGTTACTGACTGACTGGTTATCCTCACCATCATCCCTTTCTTCCCTAGTTCTTTTTTTATCCTCGGCCACAGAGAGATTATCAAATTTTT
Source organism: Lissotriton vulgaris (assembly GCF_964263255.1). NCBI lineage: Eukaryota > Metazoa > Chordata > Amphibia > Caudata > Salamandridae > Lissotriton > Lissotriton vulgaris. Next base: position 176,512,318 of record NC_141685.1, read on the forward strand.
TGGCAAAGGTATAAATACGACCGTCCTTGTAATCACGGTCATCTCTCTTGATTTTTCGTAATGTTTTGTCCTTAAGGTAGACTTGGTGATTATCCATTACTTTTTTCAAGATAGCAAAATTGTTCTCAATTAAATCCTTCTCCGCCAACTCACCAATCTCTTTCTCTATTTGTTCAATCTCCGCCTGTAGCTTACACCCTTTTCTAGCGAGTGTTTGACCAGAATTTTCATCATAATAGATGAGGCTCCCCCTAAATTACTCACCCACTCTTTAAGTAGATTTTCACTTAAGTCCTCAAAGGTGGGAAATATGAGGATCCTCAATCCCCTAGGGACTTTTCCATTCTCAAGATATTGTGTCAGGGTTACCCCATCCCACCATCTACTTAACTCCAATTTGCGTAATCTCTCTAGTTTTAGAAAAAGGCTCTTTAAACTTTTTTTGCCAAGTTGTTCCGGGGCAGATGTTACCCTAGGATTGTTGGGTCCAAACAAATTAAGTGCCATCTCTTCACGTCCATCATTATATCTAGACATGATATAATATCAACAATTGTCCCCCCCCCCTTACTATCTTTTCCTTCCACCATCTTACCACTCACGTCAAACCCCCCCCGTCACTGTATGTACAAAATAGGATCAGTACTAACTTAGTTGCTGATATTTCGGTTTTGGTCTATACTATCTGCAAGTCGCGATATTCACGACACTTCTCAAATTTTATTATCTTTTTAGATTCAATTGAGATACTACCCTTCATGCAACTGATGTTATCAACTTGACGGCCCGTGACGTTTGCTTACATCTCTATTCCTAATATTGGGATCTTTGTATTAGGTGAGAGAATAGGAATTTCAGTACACCTATTCTGCTTATTTAAATTTTTCATATTTTATATATCTTGTCCTCTGTTATTTCAGCATCTCTACCACTTCATTGGCCAGCTTTCTTGTCAACTTCATTGTGTCACATCAAGACTAACCAGTATCTTTGGTGAGAAATATATTGTATATATTCTCGAACAATTGGGCCCAGTATATGGCGCGTGTTTGTGTGTTTTTTAGCATTGGTGATCATTTCCTATTTTGCATAGTTCCATCTAAAGGGATTTTCATTTCCTACCTTTTTTCTATTCCAGTATCTTTCCCCGCCCCTTCTTGACCTCCGCTCGATTTTTACTCTTTTTATTGACTTATCTTTCTTTCAACCCTTGATATATGGTTGTATACTATTTCGCATAACAAATGTGATTACTGTATTTACCATGTTGCACTACCTTTTTTGTATGGATATTTCAAATTTGGGTAACATGCTCTCCAGAAAATAGGATTGCTATTGTGATCTTTTTAGGTGTTGTGTCATCTCTTCTCTCGGAAGCTTGATCTGATGCTTTTAATTTTGTATGTCTCTTTGTTGTAATTGTTTAATTTGAGTATATGTCATTAATATATGTGTATCGTTTCACATTGTTTTCAGCCCTGACGAAGCTCCCACGGTTGGGGAGCGAAACGCGTTGGCTGTCCTGTGCACTTTGAAAATATGAAAAAATAAAAAGAAAAATATATTTTTTGATACAACTTTGGTCCTGTTTACTTCGTGCTTGGTGCTGCCTCCATTCTTCTCAAAAGTTTCTATCTGGTATTCCAGTGGGACTGAACCGCAGCAGGTCCTGGAGGTTGTCAGCACAACAAAACTGAACACTTTGAGAGACGCTGGAAAATAGAGGTGCTGGTTGTTTGATCCGCTGTGGAATATTTCTCTTTGGATAGCACAAATTTGTCTAAAGGACGGTACTCTCACAACAGACCCCGAACGCATTGACGAACAGTTAGCTACGCATTTTGAAACAATATACACACCGCAGGCGGTAACCACAATAGAGGACAATACACATTTCTTGCAAGACATTAGGATGCCTACGCTTTCCCCAGAAGCCAGGGAAGACCTAGATGCTGACCTCTCGTTGGAAGAATTGGGGCGGGCACTGGCGGCACTCAACACAGGGAAAGCAATGGGCCCAAACGGGCTACCAGTAGAGCTGTACAAAAAAGTGGCGGGTCTGATCACACCTCACTTACTTAACATGTACAATGACTGCCTGGAGGATGGCAGGCTGCCACGGGATCAGCGAATAGCCACAATTGTGGCAGTGCACAAACCGGGCAAACTTGCGCATTTGGCAGCCTCTTACCACCCAATATCGCTAATGAATGCGGAAGCCAAAATACTGGCCAAAGCGTTGGTACTCCGACTACAGCCACACCTCAAGGACTTGCTTCACCCGGACCAATCAGGGTTCATGCCGGGATGTAACACCTCCCTTAATCTACGGAGGGTGCATGCCGTTATAGCCCGTACACCAGAGATACAGAAAGATGCAGCCATCCTTTCCTCGGACGCCACTTTGGTCTTCAATTTAGTAGAATGGCCGTTCCTCTTTGCGGTACTTCGGAAGCTGGGACTTGGCCCGAAATTCTGTGCATTGATACAACTTTTATATACGGAACCCCTCGCGCAAGTAGTAGCAAACGGAAGAATATCAAGAGAATTCAAACTAGGAAGGGGTACCAGGCAGGGATGTCCGCTGTTGCCGATGCTATTCGCCCTAGTGCTGGTACCGCTTGCTGCATGGATCAGGCAGGACGTTTCCATTCATGAAATGAGATGAGAGGAGGACTGGGAGGATCGTATCTCGCTATATGCGGATGACGTGCTCGTATATTTAACATCCCCGGCGAGATCATTAGTGTTCCTACTAGACATTTTTACTGCATACGGGAAAGTATCCGGCTACACTATTAACTGGACGAAATCGTTACTCTATGTATTGCACGGGCCTACACCCAAAATCCCGGCGGGATGCGAACTGCAGATCGTGACCAGAGGTTTCAAGTACTTAGGAATATATGTCACCCCATCAGAATCCATATTCATGGAAGAAAATTTAATGAGGCTCCTGGAACGACTCCAAGCGGACGTAAAACACTGGAGATCCCTCCCGGTGACGCTCCTGGGTAGAGCTGCACTATTTAAAATGATAGCCCTTCCGAGATTCCTACATGCCCTACAAAATACCCCATTTCCTGTCCCCCCCTAAGTATTTCAAATCCATTGGAGCGGAAGTAACAACCCTATTGTTGGATGGTAAACCCCCCCGGATAGCACAACACAAACTGGTCCGGAGTTGGTATGACAGTGGTATTGCTCTACCGAATGTTAAACTCTACTACTGGGCATCACAAATGGTGACGATAAATCAATGGTTGCACGTCCCACAGGACGAACCAGCATACAGGTTGAACCGGAGCCTCCTGCCGGCAGACCGACTGATGAGGGCGCTTTACACCTAAGGAAAACAGGAAGGACTTACAGGACCAAGGGCACACACGACTAAAATATGGCTCACCGCACAGAGGGCCTTGGGATGGGAAGGGAGTGTTGACACAAGCCACTCCCCTCTGGGACACGAGAAAACTGGGCATACTGGCGAACACAAAGGGATTCAAAGAATGGGACCTAATTGGTATATCTAAAATAGGCGACCTATGGGCGAAAGGAGAGATAATATCATTTGAACACTTGCAAGCGAGGTATAAGATTGCAGACTCGGACCGATTCTGTTACATACAGATACGACACGCATTACAAAGTGCAATTCCCCCAGAGACCAAATTGGTGGAATCCTCCCCTCTGGAGGATAGGCTCCTCATGGACTACATGGAAATAAAGGCAACCTCCTACACATACAAGAAACTGATCAATAATCAACCAGACCCCCTGATAGCACTAAAGGGAAAATGGGAGACTGAATTGGGAGATATCGAGGAATCTGATTGGATGGACGCCCTAGCATCAGCCCGAGAGGCAGCGATCTCATCCCCACTTAAACTCATTCAACTGAAAAAATTCCACCGAACATATTATCCTCGCACCACGATATTTAAGCTGGGACACACACCAGATCACCTTTGCCTCAGAGGGTGTGGAGGTATTGGAACATTTTACCATATAATATGGGAATGCCCTATCATAAACCGCTATTGGTCAAGAGTATTAGCGATAATTTCAGAGGTGGGAGGAGCAGAAGTTCCCTGTGATCCCAGGTGTTTCCTCCTCAATATCTGGCAGCCCACCTACTTAAACCTAGCCTTACAGAACTGGGCTACATTGGGGGCGACAATCGTGAAGCGAAACATAGCAAAATACTGGGGCTCCGCGATAACACCTACACGTACACAATGGTGTCTGAGAGGGCAGTTTACACGCACAGGGGCTGTCCCAAGAAATGGACTAGAATATGGGGTAAATGGAACGAATTCCGTGGGAACATATGTGAACCTCCTTTTACAGATCCCCTCCCCAGAGGTCAGTCCCTAACTACACATGTACACGAAAGGGCTCGGCATGCAATAGCACGGCATGACAGTTACACACGTACAGCTGATGTGTGATGATACCACTGGCTACCCTTTATTGTACCTGAAGTAGTCCCTAAATAATCATGGCATGTACCTTTGTACTGTACTCTGCTTATTGGGCTTTATGTCACCAATGCTAAAATCAATTGATTAGCTGTACAATTTTACTGCCTGTATGAAACTGTCTTGACACAATAAAGGTTTTTGAAAATGTAAAAAAAAAAAAACCACTTCTCACCCCACCCATGGTGGCGGCGTGTTCATACTAACGTGAGGTTGGTCGACACTGGGATTGTGATCAAAACTGGAAGAGATGGCAGGCTCTGATGGTGGAGGGACACACCGCAGACGGACGGCCCTGGGAGAGGAAGGAGACAAGGGGACCCCATTTAAATTCGAAATTCTTATCATTATCCCTGAAAATATCAGCCATACGTTCTAGGCAAAGCAGTCTCCAAAGACGAGAGTGCCATAGGGATATAGCTGGAGCCCCCCTTCTCTTCCAGGCGGCTGCCAAGGTGACCTTAGCTGCCCCACATGCACCACACTTGAAGTATGGGACTCAATTTCGGGCGACGACAGGTGGACTTCTTTTCCATCCCCATTCACTCCAATCCATTTCAATCCAGCTTTCCCCCCGGCCCAACATGATGGCCCTTTGATGCCTGGAGAAGGGGAGGCTGCTTAGCTCTAATACATTTGTTACATGATTTTGATCCCCTTACTTTTGATCAATGTCAAAGGGACTTTGTATTGAAGAACACGGAAAGACATCAGTATATCCAATGAATGCACTGGGCCCTCACACCTCAGATACGGGAGGCTGCTACTCCGACTCTCACAAAATTTGAGGCCTTTCCACCAAGACTGCTAACATGAAAGGGATGATCTCATTTACCTATAGCTTCCTCCTTAAAACAGTGCTTTCCCCACGCCCGGGTATATGTCTATGTGGGAAGACTTAATTCGCCGTCCTATTTCCGATGAGAAATGGACGCATCTATGGTCCGACATCGCACGCTTCAATCATTCCTCAGAACTCAGGGAACGGCCGTCTGATTTTACGTATACACAATCATTGAGGAGAGCAGAGCTGAGCAGAGGAGTGGAGGGAAGTGCCTACATCTGCCGTCTGTAGGTGGACTGGCTCTGGATCCCGCTCCTGCTCCTGATCGATTGCCAGCATTCTCCATTGTACTCTTGACAGCGATGAATAGCAACAAACAAGCAATGAACAGTGAGTGGTGAGTGGCAAGAGGTGTGTGGCATGAGGCGAGTAGTTAAGGTTGATCGGTCCGTAAGTCACTGAGCCATTTCAGTCTGTAATAAGTCTGTAATACAAAATCTGAGAAATTATGCAAAGGGGAAAGTGACAATAGAGTTTGATCCTATTGAAGCACCCCTCGACCCCTTAATTACTCTGCATGCCTAGACTACAGCCCTACCCGGAGCCCGGATATTAATCAATTGATTAATTAGTTAGTTCATTAAATAAGTAACCAGGAGCACCAGTGGATTCTGTACTGAGGTGTGCTTTGGGGGTGTTTTCCTTGGAGGTGTTAGGAGGTGTTTTTGTCCAATCAAAGCACCGTTTGATCTTGTCACTAGCCCGTTTGATTCTCTGAAAGAAGCAAGGCTTCTTCTCCTTAGAGGGTGTATTATGAGCTCAGGAAAGTATCGGCCACCTTTCCCTCCTATCAAAAGGAAAAGAAAAATACAACAAACACTAATATTAGATATGTTTAAAATAAAACAGGCAGGTGACATACAGTCCTTTAAATCATCTAAGGTCCATACATTTGGGAACCTGGGAAAGTCGCCGTCAAAGTTTGATTTTATGAAAGATCCAACTGGTGCTATGCTAACATTGCTAACTAACCCATGTGATCTTCAAACTCCGATTAAACCACTGAGTAGAAAAAATATTATATCCCCTAAGCAAGGAGTAAGTGAACGAGGCCACCCTGAGTCTGAAGCAGAAGTCGAACTAATGTCAAATTCAACTAAGGACCAAGCCAACCATTGGGGTCAAATAACGGACCTAGAGATGTTAACTATTCCACTTACTGGTCGTTCACAACAAGAGGACGCAAAATGCACAAATCTAACAATGAGAGATACTCAGCAATTACTACCAACTAGGCATCCAATGCCAATAGAAGTGCAAGTAAAAATCAGAACAGCTAACGGGATAGGGGAACCATCTAATTTGGGACAAATAAATCAACGAGAGCAAGAAGCTCCAAATGAACTAAATGGTGGGGTGAAAATCATAAGGGAAGCCGATACCCCACTGAAATCGGATCTTACTCTGTCTAAAATAAATTCAGTTAAAAAACAGGACCAGCCGAAATGTAATCAAAATAAAGGATCTCAAATTAATAAGGACAAATACAACAGCAACCCAGAAACTCTGCAGCGTTGGAGTACTCCGTATCAAAAAGACGTTTTGAAGAGTAGTCCACAATTCATTAATTCTTGTGACGAGGGGCATGATTTTCAAGGACCACAAAAAGAGGAGTATAGGGACCTATCATTCATAAATGGGCAACACCATAGCCCAGGTACTCAGGTACCAGGAAGTGGGAACGCGGGAGCAATTTGGGATTTATCTTCAAAACCTCGCAATTAACTCTGGAAGCTTTAACATATAAGTCCAACAAAAAGGAGGTCCAAATAGATCTCTTGAGTGCTACGGCATCCTCTGTTGCCGGAACTGAGCAGAAGATAAAAACACAAAATAATCTAATAGTAAGGGCACAATCTCAGCCAATATCTACGTATGCAGAGTGTAGTTGTGCCCCGCTAATTAACAAACTGGCTACCATTCCGGATATTTTAATAACAATAATTGACAATGTAAAAGGGAATTTTCCTAATGTGGAAATTCAACCCATCAAGACCGACTGCCCCTCTAAAGATACAATAAAATGTAAAGACAATACTGTTGTTGTTAAAGAAAAAATAGATGATAAAACAAAAGATCAAGAAGTGATAAACCTATGCTCAACACAATCAACAATGACAGACGCTTCTTTTGCTTTTTCTTGTCTATATTTTCCACACAAATGATTGCAAACATGGCTACACATGAAGTTAAGTTTTGAAGGGGATACCTTAGTTAGAACTGAGACGGATTAGTGTTGTTCCACACACTGTACTGTGACCGATTACTGATACGGACCCAAATATTTGTAGGAACTATGTCCAATACATGTTCGAACACGCATCTCCATATTGTAATACCAGTATACTGTGAAATGAGACCAGAATACATCCTTCTGCGATATTGTAAGTGTCATTGATATCTTCATGTCAATAAAGATTTTCAAAAAAAAAAACAATGACAGACGCAGCTCCGGAAGTTTAACTATTAAAAAGTCAGAGGAAAAAACAATAGAAAGCAAGAAATAAAGCTTCTAAAAGTATAAAAAAAATACAAATGCACCAGATATAGTGAGATTGAACACTGGAAACAACCATGACCAAATATCATATTGTGAAGGTGAGGGTAAACAAATGTCTCCAACAAAACCCTTTTACCCTCTATTTAATAAAGATCTATCGGTGGTACAAGCAGTTATGAAAAATAAATGCCTAAACAAGCAAGCTGATAGTATAAAAATTATAGGAGTATGTTGTATGATTTCCCGAACCAGGGGGATAAGGTTTTCCTGGGGGTGGCTGACATATAGGGTGACGTCATCCGCATACATTTAGACCAGGAGAGAGCGGGAAGAGAAAACAATGCCCCTGTGTGTATGGTGCTGCCGTAGCCTGGCAGCCAGGGGCTCTATGGCGATTGCAAAAAGCATGGGCGATAACGGACACCCCAGGCGAGTGCCACGGGCAATGTTGAATGGGTCGGATACCTGACCATTAATGCGGAGACGTGCGGAGGAACTGGTGTAAAGGAGTTTGATATTATGCAGAAAGTGAGCGCTCAAACCCATACGCGGTAGAATGCTGAACAGGAACGGCCACTCCAACGTATCGAATGCCTTGGTGGCATCGAGCAGTGTGGCCACGGGTGGCAAGTTAGGGTTAATTTGATGCCGGACTGAGGAAATGGTGCGAAGATTATGTGAGGTTGCCCTGCTAGGTATGGAGCCAGATTGATCCGGGAGATTTGGCGAAGGTTTTATTATCTATGTATATTAGGGTAAGAGGACGGGAGGAGTCATGACGGTCGGCAGGCTTGTCGGGTTTAAGGAGCAAATTTATCAATGCTTCGCGCAGGGACTGCGGCAATAGCCCGGTGTCGAAAGACTCATTATACATGGCCTCCAGATGTGGTTCCAGGATGTCAGCGAACGATTTGTAGAATGAGGCAGGCAGGCCATTCAGGCCAGGGGCCTTGTCACTAGGTAAGCTGTTGATGGCTGCCAATATTTCTTCCCTGGAGAATGGCTCAACAAGAAATTTTCGATGGTAGTCTTCGAGCTAGACGAGGGCGAAGGACTCAAAACATTGGTCGAACTCCTCCCGTGGCAAGGGAGTGCCGACACAATAGAGGTGAGAGTAAAAGTCGAGAAAACGGGATTTTAAATCTTCCGGAGAGGTGGTCCTGTCCAGGCTCTAACACTGAGAGCAGTTATATAGGAGGCAGCGAGCGGTGGATGTAGGAGGTTAGCAAGGGTACACCCCGGGTGGTCTCCCTCCCCAAAGCGTCACGCTCGACCCTCTCTACCAAGGAAGGACAGTTCACGGCCGGCTTCATCCGAGAATTCGGTATGCTTTTGGCAAAGCAGCGCCAGCGTCTCAGGGCTGGGGCACGCCGCCTGGGCGGCATCAAGCCACGAGTATTTCACTTCCATATACGGCTCGGGAGCAATTTTGCTTTTATTACTTTTATTAATGGGGTATAAGTTGCGCCTCCCAAGAAGCTATAAAGTAGGCGAAAATACCCTTGTAGACTTATGGCTCTTTCCTTCATCTCCATTTTATGGTATGAAAAAGATCCTTTCTCGTCATACAGTATCCCAAGATATTTATAGCATTGAACTTTTTCTAGCTCTCGCTTTTTGTGTGACCATTTGTATTGACTGCCCTTCCGATTCTTGGTACTGACTTCCATTACTTTTGTTTTTGTTTCGTTTTTTGTCATTTTGTTCTCAATTGAAAAGATTGATGTTTTGTTTATTAATTGCTGCAGTCCTACCCTTGTTTGGCTTAGCAGGACGACGTCATCAGCGTATAATAAGTTCGATATTTGCTTCTCAGCCTGCTTTGGTGAGTCTGCTAACTCATTGTTCATCGCAAGGGTAAAGTCTGATAAAAATAGATTAAATAAATATGGAGCTAAAACACACCCTTGCTTTAGGCCTTGAGTTTTTTAAATTTTCCTCGAAAGCTTTGAACCATTCCCTAGCCGGACTCTTGTCCAGGTATCAGTATATAACAATTGTATTTCATTTAAAAAGCTGGAGCTAATGCCATAACGATCCAGTTTCCTCCATAAAATCTGCCTATTTACGCAGTCAAAGCCAGCTTTAAAATCAACGAAACATAAATATAATGGCTGTTTTTTTGTTTTATATTTTTCCATTAAAATTCCCAGTGTTAACACGTTTGTTGTTGTACCTTGACCGTGTACAAAACCTGATTGGATTGGTGGAATTAAATAGTTTTCATTAGCCCAATCAATTAACTCCTTAAGTGGAACCGATGCAACTAATTTAGCTTCAATATCTTGGAGCGTAATTAATCTGTAATTGGATGGGAGGGACCTACTTTTTTATATAGGAGAAATTATAGATCCGTTCCTTGCCTCGGGGACTGTTCTTTATTGGAGAGCATGATTAAATACTGGTGTTCGATAGCTCGACCAATATGATGCTTTCTCCTTATACAACACAGCGGGAATCCCATGTGGGCCGGAGGCACAATTGGATCTCTGATTCTTTATTAATTTACATACTTGGTTTTCTGTTACCTCTGTTCAGTTATTATTCTTTTCTCCTCCTATTCTATTTATAGCCCAATCAGTACAATTCACAGCCAAGTTAGGAGTAGGATTCAAATGCATATCTATAAACGATACCCATTCAGACACACTACTGAGTTGCTGTAGTCGCCAGATTACCACTGTGTAGGCCAGCAGAGAGCAGCAGAGAGCAGCAGAGTTCCAGAGCTGCCGCAGCAGTGAGGTGTGTGCAGCAGCAGGAGCCACGAGCGCTTTGAGCTGTTCTGGAAAAAGCCGGGCATCTCAAGCTTTAATTTCCAGGGGGCCAGGGGGCCTTGAAGTCCCGAATGGCGTCCCCTGAGCAGTGTGCAGCAGTCGAGCAGTCGAGCTGAAATTTCCTCCTGCCAAAGACCTCCTGATTCACCAGAACTGCTGAGCAGCCGTATCACTGGACTCCCACGTGGCACACTTGGTGTAGTTCCCTGTGGCTCCTCCACGGTTGTGCGGCGGCCAGTTTACAGCGTCTCCACCTCTCCCGCTTCTGAGGCTGGGGGGCACGGCAGGCTGCCTCGGGTCACAGCGGGAGCCACCCAGCCCCCCTGCATATCTGCATCTTTTGTCTGTGGCCTATTGTACTCCCGAATCGGCATCTTTTTCTGTGCCACCACTGTGCTGCTGCCGTTTATTGACGTGATACTAAGCTGCTGCTTTGCCCGCAAGGAACCGGAGGACTGCCGGGGGCCAGGGGCGCATTCAGCTAATGGAGTGATGGCAGGCAATTGAACTCTAAAAGGGGGACATCGCTGACATCGCTGGCATTGTTTGGTGAGTGAGCGACCACTGGCGGATTGTGTGTGGCAGCTCCGCGGCTCTTTGCTGCTGTGGCTGACTCCGTTCCGCTGGGTTTGCCACTCTGGTCCGGACTTTGCACTGACAGATGCGAGGTACCCATGCAGTGCAACACTAAGAGAGCTGGATTTAACGAGTAAGACCAACAGGTTATACTTCCAGCCCAGTGAAACTTTGCAAAAGAAAGATTTAAAAACACAGAGTATTACACTCTCTGGAATTGCTTTTTATGTATGTGCACATTGGAGATTGACGGACTGACGGCTTGACTGCATTTTCTGCCGCCATTATCCAACAACGTGAAATTGAGCTGTTTATTGTCCGTAAATAACCGGAGGATGGCCGGGAATCAAAAGGCATTCAGCGAAGTACGTTTGGGACAGGCAATTGTATCCTAAGGGGGATATCGCCGGCATTGTTGGGTGAGTGTTTGATCGCTGGTGGAGTGGGCGTGGCTACGCCGCGGTTCTCTGCATTTGGAGCCGGGTTTGCTTTTTGAGCATGCCACTCTTTTCCTAACCTTGTGGAGACCAGAGCAAGTAACCCTGCTATTCTAACACGAAGGGACTTGGAGGAAGGCAGGAAGACTAGCAGGTCTTGCTACCAGCACCGCAATATTAGTGCACAACTTTTTGAGCCAGCAATCAAGGGAGGAAGTGGTTCAATCCGGCTCCCACACCCGCACATTCAACCAAGTTGGCAGCAAGTAGTAACACAAGCTCCAGACATTGAAAGGCCTGCTCACGGACACTGAAAGGGGCAGGTCTCTATTTCATTTATTGAGCCACAAGGAATACCCGTCATTACGCACCCAGCTAGACCCCAGAGCAGGACAAAAAAGAACGCAAAGTGCTGTTTTTTGGGGAAATGAGATCAGGGAAAACGCGCCAACCAGTGGAAAATAAAAAAGCGAGGAAAAAATCAAGGAAGCAAATTGTGGATGTAACACCGCAATCGGAAATAGGGATCCGGCAAAACTCAAGGGACAGGTTGGTTTCAGCACCAACTCCAGAACAAATATTTCCCTGCAGACGGAAAACCGGGCTTTTAAAATTCTTTTACTTAAAGGATCCAATGGCAGAGATGTATGCACCAACAGCTGAGGCCTGCAAGCTCCCAAGCCCTATTGCGCCTCAGAATGCCAATTCCCCACGGGCCAAAAGTCCGCAGAACCGGACTAATGACCCTACTGGGTCTTTGTCGCCTACAGCGTGTGTGGCTCAATCAGCTAAGGGTAAACAGGAACTAGTAACTGCCCAAGTGCATCACTCCACCACCTCTATAGTGATAAATGAGAACATGGGAGGCGGAGTTAACAAGGCCTCCATTGATGGCTCCCCTCCAAAGGACATTCGTCTGATTCAGAGCAAATGTTCCACAATCACGGAGTTGGTTGAAGCTAGTGACCATACAAAGGCACTCAAAGGCTGCCAGGAGAGAATCACTGGCGATGGAATCTTTTTCAACTCATCTGGTCAAGAAGGGGATCCATGGTTAAAACCCTTGTTTTTATCAAACGATTCCCAACTCGAGGAACTTACTGAGAGAATAACAAAGTATATTGACTCTCAAGGGAGAGCCCCACGATTAGAACAGGGGTTCGAGGATTGCCATACAAGCCTAGGCATGATGGTGTCAACCCCCCGTTGCTATGTAGGGAAAAATGACCATGGACAACTCTCTGTTGATAACATCATCATCACGTCACCAAACCAATTCCACAACAACCAGGTTGCTCCAATCTCGATTTCATCGGGATGCACTTCGGATGCAGAACCTAAGGACCCAAGCAAGTTCGAAAAAGACCAGGCATCCACACCATGGTTTCAAGCCTTGTTGAGCACTCTAGACCAAGCCATAAGGGTGCTAAATTATCAATCAAATAAAATGGAGGTTCAGATTGACCTTATTTCATTAGTGGCAGGTCACATTTCAGGGATAAACGCAAAACTGGATTCCCTGTCCTCGCTGCTAACAAATGGGGGAAAATCAGAGGCTATCACCAGCCTATGTAAACAACAATGCAGTTGTGGAACAATACTTGAAAAATTAGCAAGCCTGCTGGCCATCCTGATGGATATCCTAGGAGAGGTAAAACAATCCCGCAGCAATACCCAAGAGAAAGAAAATAATCCTAACCAGGACAATTCATTAACGGTCATGAGTAAGCACGTAAAAGGCGCCATAAAAACAACAGATCAAGACCGATCATCAAAGAAAGCGGGTTCAGGGAACACAGTCTTAGTCATTGAAGACACCATGCCCTCCCAAAAATCCTTTATTGAGTACAAGCCCACAAAGAGGCAAAGGAAAAAAGCAAGAAAGGCCAGGCTTAAGTATAAAAGGCAACCGAACACAGACCTGGGTAACCTCTTTCCCATATTCAAAACTAAAAGCCTCCAGGTTAACAAATCAAATTCTCCAATTGACTTATTGGAGGGAGAGAAGAGTCATACCAATTCAGTTGACAAATCAATCACATTAAATTCACCAAGGAATGGTGGCACCATCCAAGGAATTAAAAATCTTCCCATCCAGTTAATAGGAAAGACGGCCTCAGCGCCAAACACAGGTCTTAACTCTCACAGAGAAATAAGTTTGGACCAGCAACAGGAAGGGCAGGAGCAGCGGCAAGTAAACACAAAACCTTTACAACCGGCGGGATTTGGTGGTGGCAATCAATTTGATCTTGCACCAGTTCCGACAAATAAAAGTAAGGATAACAAATGTACACCTAAGAGGAGCTCTCATCAGGCCATGACAGTCAGAAAAGTGCAGGCTACAAGTCCAACAGTCGAAAGAAATCTATACGAAGCATCCGGGGAATCAGCAGGTCCAGGTCTCAAAATCGCAATACCCCCCTTGCAAGTTATAGTTCTCGAAAAGGAACGCAAATGCTCGCTTCGACAAAGGACGGCACATACGGATATAATAAAGCCAATAAATGCAGGACCGATACACAAAACAATAAACTCAGCGGATGGAGCACATGAAGCACATGGACAACAAACGACCAACAAGATGGGCACGAACATTCAAGCTAATAACCAGTCATTTTTCAACATGGATCAAAGAGCAAAGGAGCTCTCCCAACGGTTAGATCAGTTTTAGTTCAAATTAACCTTCATCCCGGAATATCCAACTGAGGGGCCACAGGATATCCTCAATCGAGGCAACCTGTTAAAATTATTCAAAGAAACATCTTCTCTAAAAGAGATAAATTCACAGGACCTGCATGCTGTTGAATTTCAACTAAACAAAAAGAACTCGGACATTGAGGAAACCGTTACTACCTGGGCCTCAAAAGACTTAACGGAAAAGATATACTCGGCAAGATCTCAGTTTGAACTATGGGGCATTTCTATCATAAATCACTCGCGCCCAAGGTATCCCTACCCCTTGCAAAACAGTACCTGCATTCAAAAAAGGGAAAGGAAAATACAGGACGCCCAATCACCTGTCTGCGAGGTGCCCGGGCCACCTCGCCAGTATTTTCTAGGTCACCCTCGTCAGACATTCCGCAAGCACCCGGTCATTACATCTCTGACAAAACGGACTGGTCTTGGATACCCATGGTCCTGAGTGACAAATCTTCCTAACCCTGACTCAAACCCGGGAATGTATAATAAGAGGCCCCCTCAGAACGCAAAAAAGCAGAGAAGCGTTTCAGTCTGCTCATGGAACGTGCACGGCTTCCAAGAAATGGCGCAGGATCATGTAACACTGGGTTTTTCCCAACAACAAGACATAATTTTAATCCAGGAGTCATGGAAACTAACACCAACTTCAATCCCTGGTTTTAAAGAACTCCATATTTTTGCGGAACGCCTCTCAGCGTTTGGGCATCCTCGTGGTGGTTTATCGACTTACATAGCCCAAAGATATAATTGGTTATCAGAAGAGCTGGATGTGGGTTTAAACTGGGTTCAAGTGACTAGAATTTCAGATTCTTTACCATCCGGGACTCAATTGTGGCAACTCATAATATTTAATGTCTATATCCACCCAGACAGAAAGTCACAAAAGGAGAAACATGCAAGTTTACTGGCCGTAATTAAAGCAATGCAAAGATCCTATTCACCTTGTCCGCTGTTTATTTCCGGGGATTTCAACAGTGTCCCTACCGGTAAAAATACGGAGATGGCGAAGAGGTCAGTAACCAGCCGTGGAAAAATTCTAGCGGCCAGTCTAAAAGATCTGAGCCTGCCCACACCCACTCCCTTTTGGTTTATGTTACTGACTATATCTGCCTATCAGGTTAGATACCACATTTACCCTTTTGTTTGATGCTTCTGATCGAAATTACTTTCCACTCATTTCAAATAAATAATAAAACATGCATTGTCATTTAGGAGGTGAAACGGCCCGGCCGATCTGCAACACGAATAGCAACATAAGCTTGGAGCGAATATGGCAGGGGCAACTGTCCAGGAGGGTCATTGTATACATGGGCAGATGGTCAGGCACATCATTCAGTCGCTGTATTTTACCTATAGTCTTGATTCCGTTCCTCATTTACTGAGTCCTATATTTGTGTCTGCTTGGGGTTGCATAGTGTAACACTTTGTTTTGTCGTTAAGCTTTGTGTGGTACCCTATGGTGTGATGCTACGAAGGGTGGTGAGTCTTAAATTAAAGTTCTATGTTGTGGTAGCGTGTGGAACATTGTGAGATGGTACTTTAGGCAGAGAGGTCATACGTGGGATGGTGCGTTGGGGCATGGTGTTGTTTGTTGCGCTACAGTGTAATATAATTTGTTGCCTTATCACACCATAGTGCACTAGATGCACCACAACATATGTTCTTGTGTGTAGTTTGACACAGCAGGGTGTGGAATGCTGTCTGGAGCAGTAAATAAACTGTTGTATGTAAAAGATGGAATAGTTATATATACTGTACCAGGCATACTGGTATCTTGTCTATAAAAAGATCCTTATAAAGCCAGATATGGCCATGAAAGAAAAAACAAGACATAAGAAAAGCAAGCAAGTAATACAAATAAATATGAAAAATCATACAAAAGCCATAAAGTGCAATTTGCAGTTAAAGGAAAATGCTACTTACCAGTATGCATCTGTTCTTGGCATGTAGAGCTGCAGAGTTGTACACTATGCACAGATCGCCATCGCCATCTGGTGTTGGACTCGGATGTTTGCATGTTGTTTTTGTCTTCGAAGAAGTCTTGTAGTCATGAGGTTGGTGACTCCTCCTACGGTCGAAAGTGTGCATGGGCTTCGGCTCCATCGTAACATTGTTTTGCCAGTAGGGTTAGATGGAGAAGTGAGAAATAGAAAGGTGTAAATGCATGATGTATCTAATTCAGATAATACTGGATCAGATAAAGGTAGGAGGAGGGTGGGCGTGTACAACTCTGCAGCTCTACATGCAAGAACAGATGTATACAGGTAAGTAGCATTTTCCGTTCGAGGCATATGAGCTGCAGATTGCACACTATGCATAGACTATATAGCAGTATCCTGCTTACCGTTGGCTACCTGTATCTGTTGCAGTCGTTTGAAAAAGTGCTTTTAATACATCCTGGCCCACACTAGCTTGTTGTTTTGCATGCACATCTACACAACAGTGTTTTGTGAAGGTGTGTGGTGTGGTCCAAGTTGCTGCTTTGCATATGTCATCTAGGGGAATGTTCCGTAAGAATGCCACAGATGCATGTAGAATGAGCTCTAGGGGGAATGGTTAACGTACGTTTGGCTTTAAGGTAGCATATTTGTATGCATTTTACAATCCACCTTGCAATTCCTGTCTTGGCTATAGGATTGCCTTTATGAGGTGGGGAGAAAGCTACGAAAAGCTGTTTGGTTTTCCTGAAGCGTTGTGTTCTTTCGATGTAGTCAAGTAATGCTCTTATAACATCAAAGGTGTGTAGAGTTCTCTCTGCCACTGAGTCTGGTTGGGGGAAGAATACTGGTAGTTCAACAAACTGGTTTAGATGAAAGGCAGATACTACTTTGGGTAAAAAATGTGAGTTTGTTCTAAGAACTACCTTGTTATGATAAGATTTGAAAAAATGTTTTTGTTTGGTTAATGCCTGGAGTTCGCTCACTCTTCTGAGAGAAGTGATGGTGACTAAAAAAGCTACTTTCCAAGTAAGGTACTGTAGTTCACATTTGTGTAAAGGTTCAAATGGAGGACCCATTAGTCTGGATGCGAAGCTTGGGCATGTAGCTTTTTGGTGTGTGGCGAACAGATCTATGTCTGGCTGTCCCCACATGTGAAAGAATGGAAGAAGAATTTGAGAATGAAGTTCCCATTTGTGGATCTGTTGTGTTTGTCAACTGAACAGATCCGCTATTTGATTGTGTACTCCTGATAGATGTTCTGCTAGGAGGTATATTTTCCGTGGAATGGCCCACCTCCAGATGCTCTGTTCTAGACGGGGTAACTGGAGAGAGTGTCCCCCCCCCCCCTGTTTTTGTATGTAATACATTGCTGTCACGTTGTCTGTACGACATAGGACAGCTTTGCCTAGGAGTTGTGGTTGAAATGACTCCAGCGCTAGAGAGATTGCCAACAATTCCAGGTAGTTGATGTGGAATTGCTTTTGTTGAGAGGTCCATAAACCTTGAATGGTATGGATTAGGAGAGGAGCTCCCCAGCCGGTGAGCGATGCATCTGTTGTTAGCACTGTCTGTGGAACTGGCTCGAGGAACGACCGTCCTTTGGAAAGATTTTTTGTGATCCACCACTGCAGAGAGCAATGGGTGTGGTCGTCCACCAACACCAGATCGGTTAGTTGACCTTGAGCTTGGTTCCACTGACGTGCTAGACATTCTTGTAAAGGGCGCCTTTGCAATCTTGCACGAGGGACGAGAAAAATGCAAGATGCCATCATACCTATTTGCCGCATGAACACTCTTGCTGATAGTGAGTGCTGTGGCTGAAATCTTTGAACTAGGTTTTATATAGCATTTATCCTGATGGGAATGGGATATGCTAGGGCTGTGGAAGTATTCACTGTTGCCCCTAGATATTGTTGCATTGTAGATGGTTGGAGATGGGATTTGGCTAGATGTACTGTGGATCCCAGACTGTGAAGCAACTGTACTGTCCGGAGTGTGTGTTGGACACAGCTGCTGTGGGAGTTTGCTTTTATGAGCCAATCGTCTAGGAAGGGAAGACATGAATTTGTTGTCTTCTGAGATGGGCTGCAACTACCGCGAGGCATTTGGTGAAAACCCTGGGTGCTGTGGTGACTCCGAATGGGAGCACCTTGAACTGGTAGTGTTGACCATCTACCACAAATCTGAGATACTTCCTTTGAGCGAGATGTATTGGAATGTGGAAGTAGGCATCTTTTAGATCTATAGTGGAGAGAACGTTGCCTTGCTGTAGTAGTGGAAGCACTTGTTGTAAAGTGACCATGTGGAAGTGGTCTGATTGAATGTAAACGTTGAGCGGTCTGAGGTCCAGTATTGGTCTTAGAGAGCCGTCCTTTTTTGAGATTAGGAAAAAGGGAGTAGACTCCCGTCCCCTGATGAATTATTGAAACTGGCTCTAATGTATCTTTTTGCAACATTGCTAAGACTTCCTGTTTGAGGAGCGTTAGGTGTTCTAATGGCATTTGACACGGTCTTGGAGGAATGTTGGGGGGAGTAGAAGTGAGTTCCAAGCAATAACCATACTGGATAATTTGTCTTACCTGCCTGTCTGTTGTGATGGAATTCCAGACAGGTAGGAACTGTGAAATGCGTCCCCCGACAGGAGTGAGCTGATCGGGAGAAGCGCAGGGAAGTCACTCTTTATTTTTAGGGGAGATGCGGGTGTTATTACCTCTGCCTCTACCCTTATTGTTGTTACCTCTGTAGCCTCCTCTATTGTATCCCCTAGAAAAGGAGCCCTGGTTGGGATATTTATAGGATGATGTGGGTGTATAAAATGAGCGACGAAAGGAGCCTCTGGCAGATGGTGACTGTAAGGCTCCCATAGACTTTGCTGTTTGCGTCAAATGCAGGTCCAAAGAGGTGCTGTTGATCAAATGGTTGATTTAGGATCGTATTTTGCACCTCTTGCTTAAATCCAGATACCCTGAGCCAGGCGTGTCTATGTAGCAGAACACTAGTATTTATTGCACGCAACGCGGTGTCTGCTGCGTCAAGCGCACGTTTGATATAAGTTTGCCTTCTTGTATAAGGTCATTGGCTTTGTCCTTATATTCTTGGGGCAGATGTTGAATGAGCTTTTTCCAGCTCATCATAGTGAGCACTATCGAATCTTGCTAGAAGGGCCTGTGTGTTTGCTATTTTCCAAGAATTAGCAGCTTGAGATGCCAGACGTTTACCTGACGCGTCTAATATCGTGGATTCTATGTCAGGAGGTGTGTGTCGCCTGACCCTTGGGAGTTTGCACGTTTGCGTGCATTGGCAACTACTAGTGACTCTAAGGGAAGTTTGCCCTTAATGTACATAGGGTCACTGGGAGCTGCCTTGTATTTTTTATCTACTCTGGGGTTAAGACCCCTAGCTCTAACTGGGTCTTTGAACACCTCAGGAGCATGTCTAAGGAGGCCTTGTAGCATGGGTACGACATGAGTAGATTTTTGTGGTTGGGCAAAAGTCTCCAATAAAAAAAATCTTCTTCTACGGGGTCTAAATGAAGCTTGAAGATGTGATATGTAGCCGCTCTGTTGATTAGTTGGGCAAACCCCACATTGTCATCCGGTGGGGTAGAGGGGTAGAAGTCCGGATCATTTGTTAGATCGGGATCAGTACTATAATCATGCCATGGGTCTGGTTCGTGCGGTGAATCTTCAGGATCTAATGGCATTATGTTTCATCTAATTGCCCATGCCCTTGTGAATTGTCACTATCCTCTGATTCTGGAGAGTATGGTGGCGAAATAATAAAATTAGGGTTAACAGGTGGTGGCGGTGAAGTGTTAGTCGCTCTGTGAATCTTCTTTGGAGGAACTGGAATTTGTGGTAAATTATCTGGTTTCCTCTTTGTAGGTGGCTTTGGGTGAATAAAGATAGTAGTCTGCTTTGGATCCAGCAAGAAAAGCTCTTTGTTTTAAAAAACAAAAATAATATGCAGGCTTGGCAGACACAACTAAGCACACCTGGCCATGGTATCCGACAGCCCTGCCGAATACTCAAACCCTTGAGGTACTGCTAACCTATGGCGCGTGTAGACACCTAATTATGCATCTTTACAGAACAATGCGACACATACAGTAGACACTACACACGGGCCCGAGAGGCCTGGAATTTAGACTTTGGCATTCCAATGGAAGATCAAGACTGGCAGCTGGCCTGTGAACTAATACGCATGGTTTCTAGTAATGCCCATTTTCAACTAATACATTATAATTTTCTGCAAAGAACCTACTTAACGCCACAACACCTTCTTCGAACGGTCGGGTCTTGCCCAGATGTATGCTTGCGCTGCAACACTGTGGGGTCTGATTTCTTACATTAACCTTGGTCCTGCGATGAAATACACTCCTACTGGCAACTAGCTGTCGAGGAAATGGTGCATGCCACACAACTAAGTATTGAGCTGACACCCAAATGCTGTTTATTAGGCCTCTTTAGATGCCAGAAGAGCACAAGATAACCTATACATTTGGTCAGTTGCCTATGGTACTGCCATGATGTAGAATTGCGATCACATGGCCGCTACAGCATGCCCCATCGATTGCGCTCTGGCATAGAGATGGGCCTCTTCTTCTACGGCAGACGCTTCTATCTCATCTTGGTCAGATTCTTCCCCGAAGATATCCAAAGTGTGTTGAATGCTTTGACGCAGCCTCTCTCGTCGTCGAGCCTGATGATCGGGTAGAGTCCTCTTGGACCAGAATGACTTACAAGCGTCGCAGTCTTCCTCCTTGTGCGCTGGAGAGAGGCACAAGTTACAAACTTGATGTAGGTCGGTGTGAGGGTATTTGGCGTGGCACCCAGGACAGAAATGGAATGGAGCCCGTTCCATTTGCAGATGGCTGGCCCTACGCAGCAAGGCCCGACGGTTGCCCGCGAGGTTTTCTATTGAAAATGGGGAGTTTGTCGATCTATTTTAAACGCGGAGAACAGGTAAACGGGTACTGAAACATTACCGTTGAGGGTAAGGTGGGCTGCGCACTGAGGGGAACCCGACGAGCGGTTTCAGAGGGCAGCAATACACATCCGAACCTGTTTGGGGTAAAAAACAATCTAACAATGGAGTCGATGCCCATGCGCACTATCACCGAAAGGAGGAGTCACCTTACCTCGTGACTGGAAAGACTTCCTCAAAGAAAAACAACTTGCAAACAACGGACCCAACACAAGATGGCAGGAGTATGCAAAGCATGTGCATCTACAGCATACATGCCTCAAACAGAGGATTAATGGCCCCAAATCCCTGCCGTGGTATCTGGTCATGTTGTGGCTGAGTGTGCCATGTGATGTGGTAGGCTATAGTGCTTGGTGTGATTTGGTCATTTTTGACAAGGTGGAGTGCTGAACGGTTTGATTTTGATCTTTGTTTTTGGGATCGTGTGAAATAGTGCGGTACCTACAGTATGATGTAAATAAATTATTGGGGTGGTGTTATTAGGGCCGAAGCCCTGCTGATTATATGCAGAATAACAGGTCTGGGAGGTCACTACTGACTAGATCAGGTTAGCAGCTGCACAGGCCTTGGGCATTGATCCTATTGAGGATAATATGTGACGGGCCACTGGTGACTGGAGCTGGCTAGCAACAACGCTGGCCTCTGGTATTCATTACAAGCAGGGTAACAATACATGTCAATATGACTGGATCTGGTTGGCAGTAGAGTTGACCTCTGGTTTTGAATATTTGCAGGATTTAAAGATACAGGGTCACTACTGACTGGAGTTACTTAGCAGGATAATAGGTCTCAGGGGGCCAATACTGACTGAAGCTGGTTAGTATGATCACTAGTCCCAAGGTGCTACTAATGACTCAAGTTGGCTAGAATGATAACAGGTCCCAGGGGCCAGTACTAACAGGAGCTGGCTAGTAGGCTAACATACAGGCCCAAGGGGCCACTACTGACTGGAGCTGGCTAAAAGAATAACAGGCCCAAGGGTGGTGGGGTGCGAGTGGCACCAGTGACCGGAGTTGGCTAGAAGCATTGACAACATTTGGTATTGATTAAATACAGGATTCCAGGTCACAGGAGGCACTGCTGAATACAGCTGGATAGCAGCAGTGGTGGCCTCTAGGAAGAAGGAATTGAGAAAGCATAACTGGATATACTGGTTTCTTTAACACCGATAATTGGTTACACAGGAAAGCCACAACATGCATTGATATATTACATTACCAAATTATAATATTCTTATATTAATTTGATGTGACTGTTTGCCTTAATATGCCTGCAAAGTTACATGATTCTATTAGGGCCCAGAACCATTTCATTTAGTGATGTCCATCTGCACACTTTCCTGCATCTTGTAGTAAATTGAATATTGACAAACAGAAGTGTTATTTCCAGAAACAGTGAATTCTGCAGCTTGTCTGTGTATCTTTTATCTGCACCTCACGGACTCCTCACATTCCTCTGGAGAGAAGATCCTGCCTCCAACTCATTACTGTTGTTTTAGTAATTGTTTCTATCACGTGTTCATGTTTCATTGACTTGTACTAGGAGAAAAGTGTATAAAAATACATGGGGAGCATTAGCATTATATACTCCAACTTGCTTTAGGGTGGATGCTCTCGTCCATTGCAAAGACAATTGTCACTCGGTAATTTGTTATGTTATGTTAATATGTCAATTAATCAAAAAGAGACTAGCTAAGGATGGGGTTGGCATGATATTTATATTATAAGGATCATGCTGACTCAGTTTAGTTTTGTCAATTGGTGGTGGCACCTGCTGGGTGTCTTTAGAAAGCCCTCAGCCACCAACCTAGTTGGTGGCATGCTTCATCATCGGGCCCACCCAGTGACACCTAGCGTGTCCCCTGTGTGTTTCAGCCAGTGCCTTATCAATATGCTGGCTTTCTTCAGGACTGATAAAAGGGTTCTCAATCTGCTACGTAAGGCTTGCAAAAGATATGAACGTATCTGGAGGAAGGAAAAAACTGAGGAACGGAAAGAAGCATTCCGCGCCGCGATAAAATCCTATAAAAAAGAGCTCCGCAGCATCAAAACCAGTTTCTACGAGGACAGAATTAAAAAAGCGGCCTGCTCGGCCCATGAAACCTACGCAGTTCTAAAAGAATTACTCCACGCCCCCGATCCCCCACTCAAACCCCTCGATCCCAAAGCAGCCGAAACCAAATGTAAAAAATTAGCCACTTTCTTCGATGAGAAGATTCAAAACATTCTCCTAACCATTTCCCCTCCTGAACAGGACCCCACACAACCGGATCCTACCATCACCACCGCCAACCCTCCACTGCCGCCAGCCCCCCAACCCTCCCTGGATACCTCTCGGTCCCGTAACAACGGAAGAAGTGGGAGCTACGCTGGCAGCTATTAAAAGTGGTTCTCCCCTTGACCCTGCTCCCCTCCGTTTCCTAAAAAAAGTATCAAGTATCATCACCCCCCCCTCACGGCCCTGATTAATTCCTCTCTCTCAGAGGGCATTGTCCCACCCAGCTGGAAAGCGGCAGCAGTCAAAGGTCTACTGAAAAAACCCTCTTTAGACCCGCAGGACTTTGCCAACTACAGGCCCATATCCCTTCTCCCTGGAAACAGCAAGATCGCAGAGAAGTTGGTAAATAAACAACTATCGCTTTACTTAGAAAGCAACAACCTCTTAGCGGCCTCCCAGACAGGATTCCGTCCTGGTCAGGGCACTGACATCGCCCTCCTGACCGCAGTGGAGAAGGCCAGAAGCATTCTGGACATGGGAGGGTCAGTGGCAGTGATCCTCCTAGACCTCAGTGCGGCCTTCGACACTGTAGACCATCCCACCCTTATCCACCGACTGGGAGAGACCGGAGTAACGGGTCGGGCCTTGAAATGGCTAGAATCCTTTTTGACTGGACGCTCCTTCCAGGTGCGGGAAAACGACAGCTGCTCATCCATCATCCCCCTCCGGTGTGGAGTGCCACAGGGCTCATCTCTGAGCCCGACACTTTTCAACGTGTACATGGCCCCACTGGAGAAGAGGGTCAGTTCGTACGGCGTGTCAGTCATCAACTACGCCGACGACACTCAGCTGGTCGTTACCCTTTCCCACCCTCACCATGCCCCTTCCGACCTCCACAGCTGCCTCTCTGAAGTCCACCGATGGATGAATCTCTCCTCATTAAAATTAAACGGGTCCAAGACCGAGATCCTCCTGATGGGCCACAATGGGCCCTCTCTACCATCTCACCTTTGGCCCAGGTGCCTAGGGGACCCTCCCGCACCCAAGGAAGAGGTCAAGAGCCTTGGTGTGTGGATTGAGAAAGACATGAGTTTTAAAACCCAGGCAAAGAGAACTGCAGGGACATGCTTTGGACTACTCAGAGCCTGCAGGAAAATCTTTCCCCTGCTCCCAGAGACCGCAAGGAGGCTCCTCATACAGGGTCTAATCCTAGCAAGATTAGACTACTGTAACGCTATATACTTGGGAGCCCCTGAAGCCACCTTGAACTCACTACAGAAAGTCCAAAACGCCGCAGCCCGATTACTTACGGGCACACCTGGAAGATCCTCCGCCAGGCCGGCCCTCAACTCTCTCCACTGGCTTCCAATCAGAGAAAGGGTCCTGTTTAAATCCCTCTGCTTGGCCCATAAAACACTCAATAACAACGGTCCCCCTCTTCTGAAAGAACTTTTAATCCCTTACAAAGCAGAGAGGGATCTCCGATCCAATGCAGAAAATCTTATTTCAGTCCCTAGAGTGAGAAAAGCCAAGACCGGTGGCCGTCGCTTTTCGGTCCACACGGCAAAACGATGGAACCAGTTACCCCGAAAACTTAGGACAGAACCTAACTACCTCCAGTTCAGAAAGACCTTGAAGACCTTCCTTTTCCCTCAAATCTAATCCTACTAGTTGCTAAAACCTCTGGAGAAGCAGATCAGCGCTGGGATGCTCTTCGGAGTTACCACGCGCTTTACAAAACCATTAAATTAAAAAAAAAAATTCTGCGAAGGAGGCACAACAGGTCCAAAGCCGGCGCTGGCCAGAAATCCTGGCCAACCCCTTGCCACTTCAATAACCTTGAAGAGAAAACAACTTAAAACTAGCGTGATCTTGAGAAGGGAATCCCCCCTCTCACAGTTAGATACACTTTAGGGCGTGTAGACACATAGCCTGCACTACACACCCACTAGTTTTAATTACACACACCCTTTTATCAGTCCTGAAGAAAGCCAGCATATTGATAAGGCACTGGCTGAAACATGTTGACACTCTAAAGGACGTGGGAGGTCGTAACTCGCCTCTAACGTCCCACAGCCTTATTTTTAACCGCTGACGGAGGCCCAGATAATAAAGCGTACTGGGACCCCCGCCAAGCCGTTTTAAACTCACAATCTTATCACCCTTCACCGCACACACAGTGACATACCTGCTCCGCTGTAATCAGGCGTCGTAGCACACCCGGGACACGCTAGGTGTCACTGGGTGGGCCCGATGATGAAGCATGCCACCAACTAGGTTGGTGGGTGAGGGCTTTCTAAAGACACCCAGCAGGTGCCACCACCAATTGACAAAACTAAACTCAGTCACCATGATCCTTATAATATAAATATCATGCCAACTCCATTCTTAGCTAGTCTCTTTTTGATTCATTGACATATAAACCGGGGATCTGGACTAGCTATCTGGTCCTCTCTCTCCCTCTTGATACACGTATGTTATGTTAATAACCATTTCTTGAGCGCACATACACCCTTGGGTTTCTTGGCGCTATAGAGTCAAGACAACTAACACCACTCTTAAGCATAAGCCTGTTGGAACAGCCACGTTTTTAAAGATTTTCGAAACGTCAGTAAGTCATTGCTCTGTCTGATCGAGAGGGGAAGAGCATTCCAAAAGGAGGCAGCCAGATGGTGAAAGCAGCTGCCACCCTGGCGTTTTTTCTTGAATGAGGAGACATTTGCAAGAAATAGGTGTTTAGAGCGTAGGTTGCGCGAAGGTGTGTAGTTAGTGAAAGATTGCCCAATAAATCTAGGGCCATTGTCATGGAGCGCCCTAAAGGTGATACATCCTGTTTTAAAGGCAATTCGCTGGGCCACTGGCAGCCAGTGAAGTTTTTCCAACCCAGCTCTGATAGAGTGCCACTTTGGTTGTTTCCAAATCAGTCTTGCCGCCTGATTTTGGACCATCTGTAAACGTTTTAATAATCCCACCGGGAGACCCAAATAAAGGCTGTTTGAAAAATCTAACCGGGAGAGAACGAGGGCAATCACCACTTGAATTTGCTCGGCCTTTTGCTATTTTTGCATTAAATGTATGATAGATTTGTTGGCCTCCCGGTGTGTTGTGTTTTATTTTAAATATCACAAGAGATGCCGAGGAAAATGACAGTCCAGTATACACATTCTTCATATAAATCAACTCACAGTATACTGTTCTGGAGGTTCAGTCCCACAGACATTATCTATTAGTTCCTCAATTTCTCTGCCACTGTTTTTAATCTCAACATGGACCAGGAAGATCACATTAACTATATTACGGCAACTGGTCGATAGTTGATCTTATATTCAGACTTTCACCAATCTCACATCTTATGACACAACATCCTCTGTCCTACTATGCTCATCCGGCGTACTTAATATAAGATCTGCGACAAAGTGCCCTCTTGTGGAGCCCGTCAGGCATTGTAGCGCCGGCCTGGTGAGGAGTATAGCGCAATGATGAAGCATGTCACCTTCAGGTGAGTGAGCGCAACTTGCCTTAAAAGCACATGCTTCCTAGGGTGTCTGCGTTCAGTTACAGATAATGTCTCTGGGACTGAACCTCCGGAAAAGTATACTGTGATTTGACTGTTTTATTTTAACAAATGTACATAGCAGATATTGGCCCTTCCTTGTTTCACAAAAATGATCGGATACCTGCCTTGGAGCGCACTTCTTACAGACGAGTATGGGTTTATCATGTTGCTGCTAAAAGCTCCTTACCTGTGCGAGTTATCGGGAACGATGAAGGGGCAGACCCAAACCAGCCACAGAGCTTCCAAGCTGGTGACCATTACTTAATTGACCTTGAAAATAAAAGACACGTTTTTAGTATTCTGGTGACTCATGACCATAAAAAACAAAGGTTATAAATTCAATATTGTGTCAAATACTTAAAAAATGGAACTGGGTGTGCTGAATCGGATGTTGTCCTAGGTCATGTGTGACACCTTCCACCACTATTGCTTATGGGACTTGTAGTTTTGTTTTTCTCATTAAAAGGATAGTCTCTAAAGTCCCAGGGTGAAGCAAGACACTGCTCTGCTTAGCAGTGAGATGACTGACAGTTCCCCAGCCCTTCCATTCTTTGACCTACAGAGGCTCGTCGGCCATTCATATTTTTTTGCAACGACAAAGAAACTTATATTGCAGCTTGTGTCAACTGAAGAGATAAAACGCCTGGGCCTGTTTTATCAACTATAGACAAACATGAACAATCAAGAACATGAGTTTCTGGAAAACTATCAAGCACCCAATCAGAATCAGACGCCCTTCACACTCAGGAATTCTTGAGGCTTTGGAGAGGGTGAATTGCACGTGGTATAAGAGGAACACTACATCGACTCAAAGCTCACTTCTCAGGGATGTACTGAAATGCCAGCCTCATGGCACACTTAGCCAGCTCTTCCCCGCCTCCTCCTCAAACTGTTGACCAGCTATCAGGGCAAATGAGCCTGCAGCAAAGCATCGCTGGCTTGGTTCCACACCGGATCAGGCAAGGTGGTCAACTCCATACTCCTCCGAGTCAGCAAGCACTCTGGTCGAGCCAGTCCTAACCCCACATGAATGTTCCCCATCACAACTATGTTAATGGTACAAAGTTATCTTTCTGCCAAATGACTGAGTCAAAAATTGAAAGGTTTTACTATGAAGTGCTGAAAGAGAAATCATTAAGTTTTTCAATATTTCTGAGTCTGCGACAGTACACAGGAGCATTATTTCTCTACAGCAAAAAATCATGTATGTGCCCTGTAGAAAGCACGTTTGAATGAAACATGGAATGCATTGCAGCCAACAATCCGTGCAACAACATAGATTGCAAGATAACTATTATTATTCCAGCAGAACAAAGTGCCATTCCTAATGTGTATGTCATTTAAAAGACAAACCCAGAAAAATGTATGGTCAGTGTTGTTCTTCTGCCAGTTAAAAGACAATCTCCGTTAATGTGCCAGGAAATAAAACACTATGAGAAATCCTACTCTATGGCAGGGTGCTGCTGCCACTGTATTGCAGGTTACTTCCAACATAATCTGATTTATACATACATACTCCAGGGTGCTGCCAGCTATCGGGTCTGCACACACCAGTCTGGAGCCACTCAGGAAGGAGGTAAGCTCTTCATTTCATCTTAAGCCCTTAGGTTACATTCACAGCCTAATGGGTCAGGAGAACTTTATCCGGGCTCTAACTACACCGAGCAGATAGACGTAGCCCTTCATAGGCTGTGTTGTGTGCTGGGTGATGCCTGACATCTTATTATCGTTGGCGGGAGGATAAAGCTCTGATAGGAGCTGCTACAAGAAAAGCAGAGAAACAGGACCACAGGTCGCGACAGAGCGACAAATGCCCAGAAGCTGAAGAAAGAACTCTGGAACAGCAAACCTCCTGCACCCTGGAGATTTTCCAGGACAAGCAAATGATGGTAATGAAATGCAAACTGCAGCATTAAGGTCACACACTACAACATCTTTCCCTTTAAAACGAAGATAACAGCCTACGATAAAAAACTAAACAAAAAGCAACAAAACTAGAAAATGCATTTCCAAATACTGCAAAAGAGAAACAGTTAATACAAATGAACAATATTAAACTTTGTTGGTACCTTAGTAATGTGCTTACTTCTGGGCTTCACTCCATCTGCAGCAATAACGCTCTGAAAGGAGAAATTACTGGTGTGAGTCTCAGAGTCTTCAGTGTTACTGCTCTCAGTCACGAAGACTGCGGTGTCGGACGATAACTTTTTCTTATTTGGTTTTATAGTTTCACCAGTCACGCCATCGCTTTTAGCAGACACGCTAATGTCAGCAGCATCATAACTTCAGGCAGATCAGCAAAACGGATCTCACCACTCACATTGGGTGAACAGACCCATCTCTGCTACATACATCCACTCTGTTCTCAAATTTGCTTGGGGCTGTCAAAATGCAAAGAGCTGCAATATATTCGCCACACTTTCCTGACTACCTTGTTTTAAAAGGGTGTGACATTCAAGCGTGATTCTTGGTTCATCTGCAAGCTGAATATTTTTAGAGGTTCTATTGCCACTCAATACTATTCCCATATTCCAGTTTGTACACAGGGTGTTTCAACCCTGGTAGGTTATCAACTGCCTGTTTTGCAGACAATTTCAGATAGTTTCTGTTAGAAACTGAATTATTATTTGCGGTAGATGAGGAACAATCACAACCGTTGTGAGAGTGAACTTTCAAAGCCATTCAATTAATCTAGGATCAACCCCCTGGTACCTAAGCACCAAACAGGCAGACTTAACTTAAGGTAATATGTAAAATATGTATGCAGAAACCAAAAAAGTCAAAGTCAAAATGCAAAACAATAAAAAAACCAAACCGAAATAGAATAATTAAAGTAAAATGTATTGAACAAAATGACACTAAAATGACAAAATCCAATAAGGGGAATGAGATATGAACTGTAACGCTGTAAGAATCACAAGGTGCCAATGGATGAGGGGCAAAGCATGGATTAGTCTCTGGAGCTGACTGCCAAGTCAGAGGAAACCGGAGACCATGGCCTGCAAGCACATAGTGCAGGAATTAGCCGCAGTGGTCCAAGAAGACATCTAGGGCCAGATGTAGGTAATCCGATTTTACCGATTCTAAAATACCAAATTTTACCGAATCGGTATTTTAGAATCGGTAAATGGTATGTAGAAAAAAAAAAAAAAAAATCGGTAAAAAATACCGAATCGGTATTTACTGATTTTGTATTTACTGATTCTGTATTCACCGATTCTGTATTTACCGATTCGGAAAGCAAACAAAAGTGAAACTTGAGTAGGCAGCCAATCAGGTGCTACCCCCCTCCCTACCAGGAAGTGGCTACACAGGCAGCTGCAACTAATTAGAAGCTTCTGGAAAGGCAGTTGGAGCCGAGCTGAGTCACTGAGCAGCAGAAAGGGTTTGGTGCACTTTTAAAACTGCAAAATGTCAAGCAGCAAAGATAAAGAGCAGCCTGAGAGGAGGAGAAAACTCAAATTCAGCAGCATGGAGTTGAAGGTCCTTGTGGAGGAGGTGGTGAAGGTGCAACACAAACTGTTTGGCAGGCAGTCCCTCACTGTGGCAGAATCTGCCAAAAGAAAAATCTGGCTGGACATTTTGGACAAAGTAAATGCAGTTGGGTGACCACCAGAGACACAGAGGACCTGAAAAAACGATTTTATGACCTCAGGAGCCAAACAAAAAAGAAATTGGCAGAACATCACAAGCAGGCATCAAAAACCGGTAGAGACAAGAACCCAGCACCCCCCCTCACTGACCACTCACATTGGGTGTACAGACTCATCTCTGCTACATACATCCACTCTGTTCTCAAATTTGCTTAGGGCTGTCAAAATGCAAAGAGCTGCAATATATTCCTCACACTTTCCTGGCTATCTTGTTTGAAAAAGGTGTGACATTCAAGCGTGCTTCTTGGTTCATCTGCAAGCTGAATTTTTTTAGAGGTTCTATTGCCACACAATACTAGTCCCATATTCCAGTTTGTCCACAGGGTGTTTCAACCCTGGTAGGTTATCAACTGCAGTTTTGCAGATAATTTCAGATCTTTTCTGTAAGAAACTGAATTATTATTTGTCAGAGTGAACTTTAAAAGCCATTTAATTAACCTAGGATGAACCCCCTAGTACCTAAGCACCGAAAAGGCAGGCTTAACTTAAGGTAATATGTAAAATATTTATGCAGAAACCAAAAAGGTAAAAGTCAAAATGCAAAACAATAAAAACCCAAACCGAAATAGAAAAATAAAGTAAAATGTATTGAACAAAATGACGATAAAATGACAAAATCCAATAAGGGGAAAGAGATATGAACTGTAACGCTGTAAGAATCACAAGGTGCCATTGGATGAGGGGCCCGGGCATGGATTCGTCTCTCTGGAGCTGACTGCCAAGTCAGAGGAAAGCGGAGGCCATTGTCGAAGGAGACATTCCCCCATGATGACACCGTGAACGACTGAGGGACAGATAAGTGACATTGGCATGGCTGGGTGGGCGGCGAAGAAGTCTGCGGGGAGCGTAGAGACGCGGGGAGTGTAGAGACACAGGGAACTGGCCACACGCGTTCCCAACTATTCCGACTTCCAAGGACGCGCACGCACGAATGGCGGGCCCTGGACAATTTGAGGTTAATGGGTTTCTAAGTTAGGGTTAGGGAGGAGAGGGTGGAGAACAGGTATGCAGGTTAAAGGCGTTGAAGAGAGGATCAAAGGGCAATGGAGGCTGGGCAGATGTTGGGAGCTCAGGGGGAAGAGGGATCACAGGGACCCAAATACTGGCCAATGCTGGTGCACTCACTATGACACGCTATTTCCCAGCCCATACTGAAAATTCTCTCTCTCAATGAGAGAGGTCTCAACAATCCCAATAAAAGGAGGTCCATCCTTTCCTACCTGGATAACATGGAGGCAGACGTGTGCCTCCTCCAGGAGACACAGCTCTTCTCCAAAGATTGGCATAGAATGAGGTCATGGCTCTTTCCCCAGCAGTTCTTTTCATCTACCCTGGATAAGAAGGTGGGTGGCTATTTTAGTAGCCAAATATTTTAAGGGGACATTGGAGGAAAAGGTGGCCGAAATCAAAGAGGTTGATAGGAGCAGGGCCATCGATAGTGTAGGTGTTGGTATGAGTATTTTAGATGCCGAAATTGTGTCGCAAACCGCCAGAGTTACTGCTCCCGCAATCACACTTCACCCGATAGACGATAAATCCAGGGGCTGCCTCAATTTCCTATAGATAGAAATGGGTCCTCCCCTCTCCCCACCCCCCTATACCAATAACCATTTCAAATACCAACCCCGCCAGGGATGGTGCTAATAGGTTAAACAGGCCCAGGGGCTCGAATCAGATCAGGTTGTCTAGTACCCCGTGCATTAATCAGGGGTGGGGAATTCCTATCTCCCGACGCCCGAGACATCTAGATTTCCTAGGAGGGCAAGAGGTTTTAATTTGTATTTTGTTCAAAGGACAAGTAGACAGTTTTATGGTAATCCGATACACAGCTGTTCAACCCTGTAGGTCACAGCCAGTTAATAAGTTGCTCTGAGCAGTTTATTGGCAGTAAAGGGGTTAATGCAAAAGCTGGGGCCTGCACTCGTGTGGCTTCTAGGCCCTTCCCTGGTCCTTTTATTTTCTTCAAGCATGAGACAAACATCGAGCTTCTGCAGCTCCAGTACACTGGCAGCAATGGCATGTAAGAGGCTGCCTTAGCTGCCTCTCGGCCCCTTGCTCTGACTTGAACTGTCTGATCCCTGCCTTGTATGCTCTGCTCCACTGAGACACACATCGAGCTTCTGCAGCTCCAGTACACTGGCAGCAATGGCATGTAAGAGGCTGCCTTAGCTGCCTCTTGGCCCCTGGCTCTGACTTGAACTGTCTGATCCCTGCCTTGTATGCTCTGCTCCACTGAGACAAACATCGAGCTTCTGCAGCTCCAGTACACTGGCAGCAATGGCATGTAAGAGGCTGCCTTAGCTGCCTCTTGGCCCCTTGCTCTGACTTGAACTGTCTGATCCCTGCCTTGTATGCTCTGCTCCACTGAGACAAGCATCGAGCTTCTGCAGCTCCAGTACACTGGCAGCGATGGCATGTAAGAGGCTGCCTTAGCTGCCTCTTGGCCCCTTGCTCTGACTTGAACTGTCTGACCCCTGCCTTGTATGCTCAGCTCCACTGAGACAAACATCGAGCTTCTGCAGCTCCAGTACACTGGCAGCAATGGCATGTAAGAGGCTGCCTTAGCTGCCTCTTGGACCCTGGCTCTGACTTGAACTGTCTGATCCCTGCCTTGTATGCTCTGCTCCACTGAGACAAGCATCGAGCTTCTGCAGCTCCAGTACACTGGCAGCGATGGCATGTAAGAGGCTGCCTTAGCTGCCTCTTGGCCCCTTGCTCTGACTTGAACTGTCTGACCCCTGCCTTGTATGCTCTGCTCCACTGAGACAAACATCGAGCTTCTGCAGCTCCAGTACACTGGCAGCGATGGCATGTAAGAGGCTGCCTTAGCTGCCTCTTGGCCCCTTGCTCTGACTTGAACTGTCTGATCCCTGCCTTGTATGCTCTGCTCCACTGAGACAAACATCGAGCTTCTGCAGCTCCAGTACACTGGCAGCAATGGCATGTAAGATGCTGCCTTAGCTGCCTCTTGGCCCCTTGCTCTGACTTGAACTGTCTGACCCCTGCCTTGTATGCTCTGCTCCACTCCTGGGCCTCATAGGGCCCCAATATCCCTGCTCATCTTAAACTCACTTTGCTTCCCCTTCTCATGCAACCCCTCCTTTGCACTTTGCCTTTCCTATAGACCGTATGTTACACCCGGTGCCTGAGCCTGCTAACCCCACCCCCACCCTCTGCCGCCCTCTCGGACATCCCTGCCCTGCCCACCTTGGCCTCTCATATCTTTCATCATCGAGGGCTTACATTCAAACTCATTAGTTTCCCCATGAGGCTTTCTTGCAGGCTGAAGGCCACCCCCCAATTCTGTCCTTGCATTAGGCCTCTCATCTCACTTTGTGCCTCCACCAGAGGCATTGTGAACACACCGCTGTAGCAACTACAGCAGCTGTGGAGTTCTTGATGGGCCTCTTCAGTATGCAGGTCCGCAGACAAAGGCCCATAATGGCCCTGAAAGGGTGGGTGGGTGGGTGAGTGAGTGAGTGAAAGGGTGGATGAACAGAAGCATGGATGAATGAGTGAAAGTGTGAATGGATAGTTACATGCATGAATAAGTGAAAGAGTGGACGAATACGTTCAAAAGTGGATGATAAATGCATAAATTAATGAGTTAAAGGGTGAATGGATAGATGCATGAATGAATGAAAGGCTGGATGGATAGATGGATGAATGAGTGGAGTCAAAGGGTGAATGGATAGATGCGTGGATGAATGAGTAAAAGGATGGATGTGTGAAAGAATAGTAGGTTAAGTGCAAGGGTAAATGAAGGGATGGGTGAGTGGATGGATGGGTTGAAAGTGGATTGATGAGTGAAAGGATGGATGGCATATTGAAAGGGTGGATTAATGGGTGAGAGATAGAGTAGATGAATGGATGGCTGAGTGGGTAGGGGGATGGGTGGGTGTAAGGGTTGATGGATAGATTGATGGATGGATGTGTGGGTGGATAGTTGAGTGTAGAGGTGGATGGAGGGATTAGGGAAAGGGTGGATGGATATATGAGCAAAACGGAAGATGAGTGGGGTGAAAGGGTGGATGGGTGAGCGAAAGCATAAATGGAGGAAGTGAAAGGGTAGGTAGAGTGATGAGTGGAAAGGAGGATGGAGGGAGTGAATAGATGGTGTGAATGGAGGGATGAGTGAAAGGGTGAATGAATATGAGTGAAAAGGAGGATGTGTGGGGTGAAAGGATGGATGGATGAGCAAAAGGATGGATGAGTGAAAGGAAGGTGGGATGGATCAGTTTGATTGATAGGTTTGGAGATGGAAGGATAGCTTTGAACAGGGGCTTCGTGAACGCCCCGCTTTAGTAGCAACAGTAGAGGTGGAGCTCTTGATGGGCCTCTTCTGTCTGCAGCTCGGCAGACAAAGACTCGTAATTAATGTGAAAGGGTGTGAGTGAAAGGATGGGTGGATGTGTGGGTGAAAGGATGAGGGAGTGTAAGTGTGGCTAGATGGATGAATGAATGGGCAACAGGGATGGTTGAGTGACGGGGATGGTGAATGGACAAAGGATGTTATAATGAAGGAAAGGGTGAATGAGTGGATGGGTTACATGGCGTAAGGATTAGAGAGCGAAAGGAAGTATGAGTGTAAAGGATAAATGGATGGATGAGAGGAAGGATGGATTGATGGATGGGTAGAAGGGTGGGTGGATGGATGAGTGAAAGGAAGGATGGATGGATGGATGAGTGAAAGGAAGGATGGATGGATGGATGAGTGAAAGGGAGGGTGGATAGATGAGCAGATGGATGAATGGTTGAAATGGATAGGTTTAGATAGATGGGTAGGTTTGGATATGGGTGAGCGGATGGACTGACGGATAAACAGATGGACGAACAGATTGGTAAAAGGCTAATGGATGAAAGGATGAATGGGTGCCAATGTAAAGGTGAAATGCTAGATATCAGTGGGTGAAAGGATGAATGGATAGATGCTTAGATGGAAGAGACAAGAGAGCTATTATGGAAAGGATTCCAATGACTTTTTTGCTTGCTTGGTGCAATAAGAACTTTGGATCAAAGTGGGGGTAGTTTAATCTTCTGGTTACTCACTTGGCCTACACTATGCTCCTTTCTCTACCTGGGGATTATAAGGTAGTGTTTGCCAGCGTGTTCTTACTAGACCCCAGTATTTGGTCTCATAAAGGCTACATTGCCATAGAAATTCCAGTCACTGAAAAAAGAGCACGCAATGAAGCCAGCTGATAGATAGGAAGAGATAGCATTTTAATAAAAACAAAGGTCTTGGTCAACTCCGATTTAATTAGGGGCTCAAATGTTAAAGAAAGTCACAAAGGTTCACCCATGATATATGTCTTTGTATTAATGCAGATTTACATTTTTTTCAAGTCACATGAATTTCCATAAGTAGGCCAGGAAACCGTAGTTCTAGAAAATATTTGTGAATTGCTTCTTAGCATGAGCAAATATGAATGTGCCCCAGAGGAAACCTGTTGAGTGTTTACAAGTTCACTTTTTCTCCAACCACATTTTTTCCAGCCCTGGAAGAACTTTACTTCTGCCATTGTCGGGCGTAAATTTCCGACCATTCTCAGTATGGGAAAGATTAGAGAAGAGCTGGTGAAAAACCCCAAAATTCAAATCCATCTACAGTATTAGCCTGACATAACCAGAGAGGCTATTGACAGAGCTCTTCTATAATGATATTGCTGCCATTATTTGACGGCGCACTACGTGGCACCAAAGGGACAAGTGGATTTTGTTACAGGACAAGTAGATTTATGAAGCTACTTGTCCCATGGACAAGTACATATTTCATTAAATTCCACACCCCTGATTAATGTTCCTGCCGGCCCAAGTATGAATGGCTAATCAGGATGTCCTGAGTCTGACGCCTGCTGCTTGCCCTTATGTGTTGGTAATGGCAGGAGTACCTACTTTAAAGAGGGATCAGCAAGAGTCATGGGACCAGCTACGCAATAAATGTGCGGCCGGGCTATCAAGGCATTGAAGCTTCCACGTATCCGAAATAAAGGATATTATTATGGCACGCAGGGTTGGGTGAGTCAGTGCATCTACAAAAAATATCGAAGGGGACAGTATTCTAATTAACTTTCGCAGACACCTACTAAGGGCTTGCTAATTCATTACACCTAATAGCACTAACACATGCGCACTACCCCTTGTTTATTTCTGCAAACCAAGTCATGCTCCTTTGATGAACAATTCCTCTTGATTACTACCTCTAATAGGTTCCAGGCCTTGTCTGGATTAGAGACCCAAGACTGACTATCGACTTTTGGGGAAAATACTGATCTTGCCATTAGGTTACCTCATGCCCTGCCAGTAACTGAGTGTACTATTCCCACACCCCACTTATCCCCCCTATGCAAATGAAGGCCTCAGCAAGTTCAGA
The DNA here is from genome assembly GCF_964263255.1 of Lissotriton vulgaris. Classification (NCBI taxonomy): domain Eukaryota; kingdom Metazoa; phylum Chordata; class Amphibia; order Caudata; family Salamandridae; genus Lissotriton; species Lissotriton vulgaris. Next base: position 176,549,355 of record NC_141685.1, read on the forward strand.
CCTCCGTATCTTAAGCTGGAATGTTGTAAGGTTGTACTCTAAACTTCACCAGCCAGACTGGGTACAACTTATTAAAGACCAAGATATCCTTTTATTTCAGGAAACATGGGCCACACAAGAATTGCACATTGAGGGGTTTGAATGCCATAATATCCTAGCAACAACCCCCAAGCAGGGTCGACCATTTGGGGGTTTATTAATCTGGGTCAATATTAAGACAGGGGGATGCATAAAAACTGTACATACAGATAACAATAATTTTCTAGGCATATTATTTAATAGGGGAATTTCCTTTTGGATAATTAATTTTTATAACAATGATTTTCATTCTGTTCCAAATATGCATTTTATAAATTTGTTTAATTTTATTGCACCTATTGGAAAATCCAAAGACTCTTTCAAGTCAGTAGGAATCTGTCTGGGGGCGATTTTAATGCTAAGCTATCTTACTCATGGTCAAGCGAATATTCACACAGCAGCAGACAAACATGCAATAGGGGTAGAGAGCTAATGGACCATTTGAACACCCATAACTTAATTAATGTTGTGGAAATTGATGCAACTACAAAAGATAATGCCCCCCCTGAACCGACATTCAGAGGGAGGGGCTGTTCATTTACAATTGATAATGTTTTTTATCTCCCCCGCTTTAGAAGCAAGCTTGCTTAAAGCCGAAATTATGGCCACAATCTTTGGGGACCATAACCCAATACAAGTAACGTTATGGATGTCTCCAGTTCCAACGCCTCAGACAGAATGTGGTGCTGTAGATCTATCACCGTCCATAGATAACCGCAGACTGGTATGGCGAGGCATTAATAACGCAGACCTATTCAGTTCTATGGTTAGTGGAAACATGAATCTTATTAACATCTGTTTAGAGGCCCTGTTCCACACCCAGTGGCTATCAGCGCCTTTACCGAACTCAGTGGAGCCATTAAATCCTTGCTGTCTAAACCCATTTGTACAGTACTGCGCAAACCTAGATGGTTCAATCAGGAGTGCTCAATTGTCAACAGGAAGCTCCGCAAGGCCCTATCTCAAAGCCCGAGGTGTAATGATTTGGTCAAGTCCTTAAGGTTGACATATAAGCTGGCTATTGCTAATAGGAAGGAACAGTTTAGGTGAGCACTGGGATGCGCTCATTAATGTTGCCAGTTTAAATAATGGGAATATATTTTGGACTACCATTAAAGAGTTAAGATCAATGGGACAACCGTTAACTCCCATCAGCTGCAACATAATGAGCGCTACCTGGGAAAGTCACTTTTCCACTATTTACCAAGAGCCTGCTTTTTAATCCGACCCTTTTATTAACAGGGTGCCACCTTGAGTCTCATATCAATAAACGAGGTTGAGGAAGCTATACGTCAGAGTGTGGGCAAAAAACCTCCAGGCCCTGATGGGATGTCCATCGATTTTATTAAATATAAACCAGATTTTTTGGCCCCACTGCTGTTAAATATTTTTAATATTCTAACCAATGCCCCACTGCCTAAGACATATATCATCTAATAGCACGATCGTTCCCATTTTTAAAAAGGGCGATTGCACACAACCTTGTTGCTGTAGACCGATCTCCCTCATAGATAAAACCCTTAAAATTGTAGGCAGCGTTTTATACACAAACATTTTAAACTGGACAGAGGACAATCAGATTTTAGAACAATGCCAACTAGGTTTCAGGGGTAAAGTTGGCACGAACAAGCAATGCCTTAATCTTAATTTGATGATAGGGAAGTACACTTTTGTACAGCACTCGCCTCTTTACTTAGCTTTTTATGGACCTTTCCTCAGCTTTCGATATTTTCAATAGGTCCCGTCTATGGTCCATCCTTTTAGAATATGGACTGGATGAAGCCCTTGTTCATTTTTTGGCCTATCTCCATACGGACCTGAAAGCGCGGGTCAGGATTGGTGGTGGGGTAGAAGTTTCCAATGACATCAGTGTAGATGGAGGGGTCACACAGGGGTGTGTTCTGGCTCCTTTTCTAGTTATCATACATATAGAAACAATTTACATAAATCACTGATCCCACTAACTAATGATATTCCCAGAATTCAAGGCAAACCTCCCCCAGTGCTTTTATACACAGATGATGCGGTTTTAATTGGTCGCACACCAAATGCACTGTACACTTTAGTTCGAGGCTTCACAGATTTTATATCCGGCTTAGATTTATGCACAAATTTTTAAAAATCTTTTATAATGCCTTGTGGGCCAAGGATATGTCCTTTAAATTTTATCTCTGTGGGTGACCAAAAATTAACTTGCACTGCTACTTTACCTTATCTGGGAATGGTCTTCGCTGCGAACGGCACCTGGTGTGAACACTTGGCATATTGTAAAAGTAAGTTCTCGAGGGATTATAACTCAATCCTCAGTCTCCTCCGCCCTAAAAGATTGAGGACAATTCCAGCCTTTTTAAAGATTTTTAAGATCCAGTGTGTACCAATAGCTACCTATGGGGCAGAGGTATGGAGTGTTGCCAAATGCTTTTGCGTCCAATCAGCGGAAAATAGATTTTGTAGAAAACTCTTGGCGCTCCAATCTCCACCCCTCTGTACATATGTCAAGGCGAACTGAAATTTGGATACATTGAAGACATCATAAGGGCCCGCCCCACACTATTTTGGCTATCCATAATGAAGAATCCTGAGGCTTCTCTCACAAGGGACATAATAGATAATAGTCTTCGCTGTGAGAAAGGGATGGATATTCCATGGCTTCCTGGGGTAGTCAAGAGTCTGGAAAGCGTTAACCTTGGTAGACTGTTTGCCAATTCGAACACAGCTGTAACAATGGACAAAAAAGTTTTAAAGACAGCATGGTACGCACTTTATAGCGCGGAAAGACTAGAAAGGGAATTGAATAAACAAACTGTTGCATCATCTTTTTCTTAAAACTTTTGTGCGGCCTGATGGACATGTATTTTGTTTTTGATGGGTTTATTTCCAATCCTTTTCGTTTACAGTACACCACCAACTTATTCAGAAGATTTTGCAGTCCCACTGGGGTCTGTGAGAGGAGGATGGTATCATCCGCAAATGTCAGAGCACATACATGAGAGCCACCTAACTTTGGGGAATCGTGGTTTGTGTCCAATAAGAAATCCACCATATCATTAACATAGAGAAACAGGGTAGGCGCAAGGACACAGATCTGGCGGACCCTCTCCTCACCGGTATCTCCTCTGTCAACTCCCCACCCATACCCCAGCACACTTTTGCAAAATTATCTTTATGTAATTTTATGAGACCCACCAGTATGTTTTTTGGGACCCCTTGATTTAGCAAATTTATCCACAGCAGATCTCTTGGAATTGAATCGAAAGCTGCGTTTAGGTCAATAAAGGCCATATACAAATTGCCGGATCTTATTTTAGTATACTTCCAGGCAATGGTTAGCAGCCTAAACACCTGATCTATGGTGCTGATTCTTTTTCTGAATCCTGCCTGGCATGTTATGTTATGTTATTTGGGTTCTTCTATAGCGCAACGGCTACTCCAGTAGGAGTGTCCCGGCGCTTTGGCGAAGAAGTCCTTTAAGGAAAGGAAACATAACTGCAGAATAAAAGGAACAGCGAAGTTAACTAGTAAAAAGCCAGGTTTTTAATGCCTTTCTGAAAGACATCAGACTAGGGGCCTGTCTGAGGGAAATAGGAAGCTCATTCCAAGCGCGCGGGGCCAGGTAATGAAAAGAACGCCCCCCTTGTCTGGTTCGCTTGATGGACGGAACGACCATTTTAGACAAGGAGGCAGATCGCAAAGCTCTGCTCGGCTTGTAAAGAGCAAGGCGCTTCCTAATATACCTAGGGCCTGAGTCATGAAGGGCCTTGTAGGTCAGCGTCAAGCTTTTGAAGAGAACCCTCTTGGCTATAGGAAGCCAGTGCAGTTCCTTCAACAAGTCAGAGGCACTAGCTCGTCTAGGGAGTCCATAAATAGCCCTGGCAGCTAAATTTTGGACTACTTGAAGTCTCCTCACAAGATATTTAGGGAGTCCTATATAGAGGGCATTTGCATAGTCTAAACGCGACCCGACAAGTGCTTGAACAATGACCCTTCGATGGTTCACAGAAATCAAGGGGAGGAATTTCCTGAGCATCCGCAGGATGGCATGGGGATAATATGTTGTTGTCAACTAGCCAGTTGTGTAGCCTGTCCAGTATCTGCTTTGAATAGACCTTTTGGGTAATGTCTATCAAGCTGATAGGTCTATAATTAGCGGGATCGTCCCTACTGCCCTTTTCGTATATAGGGACGATCTCCGCGTCCTTCCATGATATAGGGATAGGCTGCCCTCTGCTAATTGCATTGCACAGTAAGTTGATATACGGTGCCCATACCTCTGGGTCATGTCTAAAGAAGTCTCCCGGGATAATATCTGGGGCTGGCGCTTTGGTCGGCTTATTGGCGGCTATAGCCTACTTAGTATCTAAGATACTAAAATATAGTGGTTCAAACTCCTTGGACATTGTCAGCTCTTTAATTATGCATAAGTTCTCGCTTGAAGGGGAACCCGGGCATGCATATAAATGTGCAAAGTGTTTGAACCATGGTTTAGGATCTAGATGGTAGTCCTGGGCTGGCTTGCTCGACCTATTGCCGTTTGCAACAATCTGCCAAAAAAGTGATTGATCTCCTTCCCTTGCTGCGGCTAGCAAGTCTTCCCAACCAGAGTCCTCTCAATTTTATGTTCTTGTTTTAGAATCTGATTGTATATTTTCCTTTCTTGCCTAATTTTAAATCGGTTCTTTCAACTCCAAGGCCTTGATTAGGTTCTTCTTTGCTTCTCTGCATAGTTCATTAAACCAGGGATTGACCGGCATCAGCTTATCCTTTGAAGAGGTTTTACCGATCACTGCTCTAGTAAGATGAGGTTCAATTTTTTCCACTAATGCTACGTGGGTTTGGGTAATTGGGATTGGATTTATATTCTCGTTAAAAAGAAAAGAAGATAGAAGGTCACTAAAAATATTATAAATGGAAGTAAGGGATTCAAGTTTCCCTAAAATGATTGGCCATCTAAGTGCCCTTCTATTGTTGCACAACATAGGCTGTGATACCTGCAAGCCTGATCTAGGATGATGCTGGAAATATTTTGCTGCTAGTTCTAGGCATAGGGGGAGGTGGTCACTTTCCCTCCTAGCCGCTACTCTAAAATCAGTCACGTATGCCGACAGGAATGGTTGAGTGACGGGGATGGTGAATGGACAAAGGATGTTATAATGAAGGAAAGGGTGAATGAGTGGATGGGTTACATGGCATAAGGATTAGAGAGCGAAAGGAAGTATGAGTGTAAAGGATAAATGGATGGATGAGAGGAAGGATGGATTGATGGATGGGTAGAAGGGTGGGTGGATGGATGAGTGAAAGGAAGGATGGATGGATGGATGAGTGAAAGGAAGGATGGATGGATGGATGAGTGAAAGGGAGGGTGGATAGATGAGCAGATGGATGAATGGTTGAAATGGATAGGTTTAGATAGATGGGTAGGTTTGGATATGGGTGAGCGGATGGACTGACGGATAAACAGATGGACGAACAGATTGGTAAAAGGCTAATGGATGAAAGGATGAATGGGTGCCAATGTAAAGGTGAAATGCTAGATATCAGTGGGTGAAAGGATGAATGGATAGATGCTTAGATGGAAGAGACAAGAGAGCTATTATGGAAAGGATTCCAATGACTTTTTTGCTTGCTTGGTGCAATAAGAACTTTGGATCAAAGTGGGGGTAGTTTAATCTTCTGGTTACTCACTTGGCCTACACTATGCTCCTTTCTCTACCTGGGGATTATAAGGTAGTGTTTGCCAGCGTGTTCTTACTAGACCCCAGTATTTGGTCTCATAAAGGCTACATTGCCATAGAAATTCCTGGCACTGAAAAAAGAGCAGAATGCGGTCACACGCAATGAAGCCAGCTGATAGATAGGAAGAGATAGCATTTTAATAAAAACAAAGGTCTTGGTCAACTCCGATTTAATTAGGGGCTCAAATGTTAAAGAAAGTCACAAAGGTTCACCCATGATATATGTCTTTGTATTAATGCAGATTTACATTTTTTTCAAGTCACATGAATTTCCATAAGTAGGCCAGGAAACCGTAGTTCTAGAAAATATTTGTGAATTGCTTCTTAGCATGAGCAAATATGAATGTGCCCCAGAGGAAACCTGTTGAGTGTTTACAAGTTCACTTTTTCTCCAACCACATTTTTTCCAGCCCTGGAAGAACTTTACTTCTGCCATTGTCGGGCGTAAATTTCCGACCATTCTCAGTATGGGAAAGATTAGAGAAGAGCTGGTGAAAAACCCCAAAATTCAAATCCATCTACAGTATTAGCCTGACATAACCAGAGAGGCTATTGACAGAGCTCTTCTATAATGATATTGCTGCCATTATTTGACGGCGCACTACGTGGCACCAAAGGGACAAGTGGATTTTGTTACAGGACAAGTAGATTTATGAAGCTACTTGTCCCATGGACAAGTACATATTTCATTAAATTCCACACCCCTGATTAATGTTCCTGCCGCCCCAAGTATGAATGGCTAATCAGGATGTCCTGAGTCTGCCGCATGCTGCTTGCCCTTATGTGTTGGTACTGGCAGGAGTACCTACTTTAAAGAGGGATCAGCAAGAGTCATGGGACCAGCTACGCAATAAATGTGCGGACTGGCTATCAAGGCATAGAAGCTTCCATGTATCGGAAATAAAGGATATTATTATGGCACGCAGGGTTGGGTGAGTCAGTGCATCTACAAAAAATATCGAAGGGGACAGTATTCTAATTAACTTTCGCAGACACCTACTAAGGGCTTGCTAATTCATTACACCTAATAGCACTAACACATGCGCACTACCCCTTGTTTATTTCTGCAAACCAAGTCATGCTCCTTTGATGAACAATTCCTCTTGATTACTACCTCTAATAGGTTCCAGGCCTTGTCTGGATTAGAGACCCAAGACTGACTATCGACTTTTGGGGAAAATACTGATCTTGCCATTAGGTTACCTCATGCCCTGCCAGTAACTGAGTGTACTATTCCCACACCCCACTTATCCCCCCTATGCAAATGAAGGCCTCAGCAAGTTCAGACCTCCGTATCTTAAGCTGGAATGTTGTAAGGTTGTACTCTAAACTTCACCAGCCAGACTGGGTACAACTTATTAAAGACCAAGATATCCTTTTATTTCAGGAAACATGGGCCACACAAGAATTGCACATTGAGGGGTTTGAATGCCATAATATCCTAGCAACAACCCCCAAGCAGGGTCGACCATTTGGGGGTTTATTAATCTGGGTCAATATTAAGACAGGGGGATGCATAAAAACTGTACATACAGATAACAATAATTTTCTAGGCATATTATTTAATAGGGGAATTTCCTTTTGGATAATTAATTTTTATAACAATGATTTTCATTCTGTTCCAAATATGCATTTTATAAATTTGTTTAATTTTATTGCACCTATTGGAAAATCCAAAGACTCTTTCAAGTCAGTAGGAATCTGTCTGGGGGCGATTTTAATGCTAAGCTATCTTACTCATGGTCAAGCGAATATTCACACAGCAGCAGCCAAACATGCAATAGGGGTAGAGAGCTAATGGACCATTTGAACACCCATAACTTAATTAATGTTGTGGAAATTGATGCAACTACAAAAGATAATGCCCCCCCTGAACCGACATTCAGAGGGAGGGGCTGTTCATTTACAATTGATAATGTTTTTTATCTCCCCCGCTTTAGAAGCAAGCTTGCTTAAAGCCGAAATTATGGCCACAATCTTTGGGGACCATAACCCAATACAAGTAACGTTACAGATGTCTCTAGTTCCAATGCCTCAGACAGAATGTGGTGCTGTAGATCTATCACCGTCCATAGATAACCGCAGACTGGTATGGCGAGGCATTAATAACGCAGACCTATTCAGTTCTATGGTTAGTGGAAACATGAATCTTATTAACATCTGTTTAGAGGCCCTGTTCCACACCCAGTGGCTATCAGCGCCTTTACCGAACTCGGTGGAGCCATTAAATCCTTGCTGTCTAAACCCATTTGTACAGTACTGCGCAAACCTAGATGGTTCAATCAGGAGTGCTCAATTGTCAACAGGAAGCTCCGCAAGGCCCTATCTCAAAGCCCGAGGTGTAATGATTTGGTCAAGTCCTTAAGGTTGACATATAAGCTGGCTATTGCTAATAGGAAGGAACAGTTTAGGTGAGCACTGGGATGCGCTCATTAATGTTGCCAGTTTAAATAATGGGAATATATTTTGGACTACCATTAAAGAGTTAAGATCAATGGGACAACCGTTAACTCCCATCAGCTGCAACATAATGAGCGCTACCTGGGAAAGTCACTTTTCCACTATTTACCAAGAACCTGCTTTTTAATCCGACCCTTTTATTAACAGGGTGCCACCTTGAGTCTCATATCAATAAACGAGGTTGAGGAAGCTATACGTCAGAGTGTGGGCAAAAAACCTCCAGGCCCTGATGGGATGTCCATCGATTTTATTAAATATAAACCAGATTTTTTGGCCCCACTGCTGTTAAATATTTTTAATATTCTAACCAATGCCCCACTGCCTAAGACATATATCATCTAATAGCACGATCGTTCCCATTTTTAAAAAGGGCGATTGCACACAACCTTGTTGCTGTAGACCGATCTCCCTCATAGATAAAACCCTTAAAATTGTAGGCAGCGTTTTATACACAAACATTTTAAACTGGACAGAGGACAATCAGATTTTAGAACAATGCCAACTAGGTTTCAGGGGTAAAGTTGGCACGAACAAGCAATGCCTTAATCTTAATTTGATGATAGGGAAGTACACTTTTGTACAGCACTCGCCTCTTTACTTAGCTTTTATGGACCTTTCCTCAGCTTTCGATATTTTCAATAGGTCCCGTCTATGGTCCATCCTTTTAGAATATGGACTGGATGAAGCCCTTGTTCATTTTTTGGCCTATCTCCATACGGACCTGAAAGCGCGGGTCAGGATTGGTGGTGGGGTAGAAGTTTCCAATGACATCAGTGTAGATGGAGGGGTCACACAGGGGTGTGTTCTGGCTCCTTTTCTAGTTATCATACATATAGAAACAATTTACATAAATCACTGATCCCACTAACTAATGATATTCCCAGAATTCAAGGCAAACCTCCCCCAGTGCTTTTATACACAGATGATGCGGTTTTAATTGGTCGCACACCAAATGCACTGTACACTTTAGTTCGAGGCTTCACAGATTTTATATCCGGCTTAGATTTATGCACACATTTTTAAAAATCTTTTATAATGCCTTGTGGGCCAAGGATATGTCCTTTAAATTTTATCTCTGTGGGTGACCAAAAATTAACTTGCACTGCTACTTTACCTTATCTGGGAATGGTCTTCGCTGCGAACGGCACCTGGTGTGAACACTTGGCATATTGTAAAAGTAAGTTCTCGAGGGATTATAACTCAATCCTCAGTCTCCTCCGCCCTAAAAGATTGAGGACAATTCCAGCCTTTTTAAAGATTTTTAAGATCCAGTGTGTACCAATAGCTACCTATGGGGCAGAGGTATGGAGTGTTGCCAAATGCTTTTGCGTCCAATCAGCGGAAAATAGATTTTGTAGAAAACTCTTGGCGCTCCAATCTCCACCCCTCTGTACATATGTCAAGGCGAACTGAAATTTGGATACATTGAAGACATCATAAGGGCCCGCCCCACACTATTTTGGCTATCCATAATGAAGAATCCTGAGGCTTCTCTCACAAGGGACATAATAGATAATAGTCTTCGCTGTGAGAAAGGGATGGATATTCCATGGCTTTCTGGGGTAGTCAAGAGTCTGGAAAGCGTTAACCTTGGTAGACTGTTTGCCAATTCGAACACAGCTGTAACAATGGACAAAAAAGTTTTAAAGACAGCATGGTACGCACTTTATAGCGCGGAAAGACTAGAAAGGGAATTGAATAAACAAACTGTTGCATCATCTTTTTCTTAAAACTTTTGTGCGGCCTGATGGACATGTATTTTGTTTTTGATGGGTTTATTTCCAATCCTTTTCGTTTACAGTACACCACCAACTTATTCAGAAGATTTTGCAGTCCCACTGGGGTCTGTGAGAGGAGGATGGTATCATCCGCAAATGTCAGAGCACATACATGAGAGCCACCTAACTTTGGGGAATCGTGGTTTGTGTCCAATAAGAAATCCACCATATCATTAACATAGAGAAACAGGGTAGGCGCAAGGACACAGATCTGGCGGACCCTCTCCTCACCGGTATCTCCTCTGTCAACTCCCCACCCATACCCCAGCACACTTTTGCAAAATTATCTTTATGTAATTTTATGAGACCCACCAGTATGTTTTTTGGGACCCCTTGATTTAGCAAATTTATCCACAGCAGATCTCTTGGAATTGAATCGAAAGCTGCGTTTAGGTCAATAAAGGCCATATACAAATTGCCGGATCTTATTTTAGTATACTTCCAGGCAATGGTTAGCAGCCTAAACACCTGATCTATGGTGCTGATTCTTTTTCTGAATCCTGCCTGGCATGTTATGTTATGTTATTTGGGTTCTTCTATAGCGCAACGGCTACTCCAGTAGGAGTGTCCCGGCGCTTTGGCGAAGAAGTCCTTTAAGGAAAGGAAACATAACTGCAGAATAAAAGGAACAGCGAAGTTAACTAGTAAAAAGCCAGGTTTTTAATGCCTTTCTGAAAGACATCAGACTAGGGGCCTGTCTGAGGGAAATAGGAAGCTCATTCCAAGCGCGCGGGGCCAGGTAATGAAAAGAACGCCCCCCTTGTCTGGTTCGCTTGATGGACGGAACGACCATTTTAGACAAGGAGGCAAATCGCAAAGCTCTGCTCGGCTTGTAAAGAGCAAGGCGCTTCCTAATATACCTAGGGCCTGAGTCATGAAGGGCCTTGTAGGTCAGCGTCAAGCTTTTGAAGAGAACCCTCTTGGCTATAGGAAGCCAGTGCAGTTCCTTCAACAAGTCAGAGGCACTAGCTCGTCTAGGGAGTCCATAAATAGCCCTGGCAGCTAAATTTTGGACTACTTGAAGTCTCCTCACAAGATATTTAGGGAGTCCTATATAGAGGGCATTTGCATAGTCTAAACGCGACCCGACAAGTGCTTGAACAATGACCCTTCGATGGTTCACAGAAATCAAGGGGAGGAATTTCCTGAGCATCCGCAGGATGGCATGGGGATAATATGTTGTTGTCAACTAGCCAGTTGTGTAGCCTGTCCAGTATCTGCTTTGAATAGACCTTTTGGGTAATGTCTATCAAGCTGATAGGTCTATAATTAGCGGGATCGTCCCTACTGCCCTTTTCGTATAGAGGGACGATCTCCGCGTCCTTCCATGATATAGGGATAGGCTGCCCTCTGCTAATTGCATTGCACAGTAAGTTGATATACGGTGCCCATACCTCTGGGTCATGTCTAAAGAAGTCTCCCGGGATAATATCTGGGGCTGGCGCTTTGGTCGGCTTATTGGCGGCTATAGCCTACTTAGTATCTAAGATACTAAAATATAGTGGTTCAAACTCCTTGGACATTGTCAGCTCTTTAATTATGCATAAGTTCTCGCTTGAAGGGGAACCCGGGCATGCATATAAATGTGCAAAGTGTTTGAACCATGGTTTAGGATCTAGATGGTAGTCCTGGGCTGGCTTGCTCGACCTATTGCCGTTTGCAACAATCTGCCAAAAAAGTGATTGATCTCCTTCCCTTGCTGCGGCTAGCAAGTCTTCCCAACCAGAGTCCTCTCAATTTTATGTTCTTGTTTTAGAATCTGATTGTATATTTTCCTTTCTTGCCTAATTTTAAATCGGTTCTTTCAACTCCAAGGCCTTGATTAGGTTCTTCTTTGCTTCTCTGCATAGTTCATTAAACCAGGGATTGACCGGCATCAGCTTATCCTTTGAAGAGGTTTTACCGATCACTGCTCTAGTAAGATGAGGTTCAATTTTTTCCACTAATGCTACGTGGGTTTGGGTAATTGGGATTGGATTTATATTCTCGTTAAAAAGAAAAGAAGATAGAAGGTCACTAAAAATATTATAAATGGAAGTAAGGGATTCAAGTTTCCCTAAAATGATTGGCCATCTAAGTGCCCTTCTATTGTTGCACAACATAGGCTGTGATACCTGCAAGCCTGATCTAGGATGATGCTGGAAATATTTTGCTGCTAGTTCTAGGCATAGGGGGAGGTGGTCACTTTCCCTCCTAGCCGCTACTCTAAAATCAGTCACGTATGCCGAGTGCGCAGCGCTTATCATGATATAATCTATAGCTGAAGACGATTGGCCCCTCAGAAAAGTGTTTGTGGGCTCAAAATCAGAGGGACATTTCCCATTCCAAGCCGGTAGCCCTTTTTCTACTGTTAAGTTAAAGATCTGCAGGGCTGAAGCGGTGCACCTAGCAGGTCTTTCGGAGCTGAGTAATGGGATGCCCAATGCAAGGTCTTCTTCTTCTTCCAGTATGGTTTCTATGCCCCTTAGTGGTTCAGAACGACAATTAAAATTGCCATCAATTACAATGAAGTTATTATTTGAAATAGAATCAATAATCCCTCCTAGTTGGATAATTAATGGTGATTCTTTAGAATGATCTCTTGGTCTTATGCATATGTTAAGGAGAGAGATCATAGATGTGTTGGAGAACTTTAAACATACACCCTGGATATCATCTGAACTGGACAATTATTTTGGCGTTTACTTGGTTTTTAGCCCATATTAAGAGCCTGTCTGAGGGTCTGCCTTTTTTTGGTTGAATTGCCTCGATACTGAATGTTCGATATCCCACCTTATATAGGGGTTCCAATGTTCAGGTCTCTTGGAAGAGGCATAGGTCATATTTATCTATATAGTCTTGCCAGTCAGATTCCAGGTGTTGTTTTGTTAAACCAGCGATGTTCCAGGACAATAATTTAACAGCATTTATATTGGGGGCACTAATCTCTTCTCTAGTTAGCCCACTATCCGGAACTAAGTTTGATCCTTGGTTTGAACCAAAGATCGGTCCGCCCTTAGCATCATCATCATCATAAGCAATTTCCCTGTTCAAACTTGTTGTCTTGTGAGTTCCCCAACAGAGACGCTGTGTCCCTAGACTTGTTGGTGTCTGGTCAGTAGATGAATTTAGTCAATCTACTGCTTCGAGACCGCTTTGGGGAATCAGGGTGGTTCCAGGGGCTCCAGGGTTAATTTTGGTCACAGTAGAGTTTAGGGGGGAACCACAGCTCATTCTATCAGCTTTATTTTGCCGAATGGAAATGTTAGAATTGAATAATGAGTGAGTCCTTAGGTTCAAGGTTATTAAGTTATCAGCTATAACTTTTGAATACAATTGCTGCCCTTTGACACGGTCTCACACCCCGTGTTGATAGGCCGCCTGACAGAGTCAGGGCTAGCAGGAACCGCCCTCGAATGGTTGAAAAACTTCCTAAACCATAGGAGACAAGTAACCGTGCTAGGAAAATACTGCTCGGATGAAAAAAACATAAAAACAGGGGTACCACAAGGCTCAAGCTTGAGCCCCGTGTTGTTCAATCTCTATATGACCCCCCTGATAGAACTTATCACATCCTTTAACATCAGCACGATATCTTATGCTGACGACACTCAGCTCATCCTAGTACTGGACAACAACTCCTCCAAAGCAGAGGAAAATTTACGAAACTGTCTGACGGCAACCTTTGATTGGATGCGAACAAACCACCTCAAATGTAATTCAGGTAAAACTGAAATCCTCCCTTTCGGCCAAAACAACCTTTTCTCTCCCTCCAATTGGTGGCCGCAAGACGCCGAAATTCCTCCTAATACCATCACGTCAGCTCGTAACCTAGGGATAAGGTTTGATGAAGCCCTATCCTTTAAGCAACAAGCAGGTACAGTGGCAGGGTCCTGTTTCAATATCATTAAAGGTCTTAGAAGATTCTTTGACTTCCTTCCCTTAACAGCCAGAAAGACTGTGGCAGTAGCCCTCATCACATCACGCTTAGACTACTGCAACAGCATCTATGCAGGCGCAAACAGAGCTGTTTTGCACAAATTGCAGATGGTGCAAAACGCCGCTGCCCGCCTGGTGCTATGATTACCCAGGAAATCATCTGCCTCAAAAGCACTCAAAACCCTGCACTGGCTACCCATCCACAAAAGAGTGCTATTTAAAATCCTGCTCATTACTTTCAGAGCCTACCACCAATCAGGACCGATATACCTGTCCCAAAGGTTTGGAAGATACACTCCCCCAAGATCACTCAGATCATCCAACCTAAACCTACTCGCAGTCCCCAAATTCAGATTAACCACAAAAGGTGGGAAATCTATCGGAGTACTGGGAGCCAAAGCTTGGAACAAGCTCCCACCACAAATGCGCCTGATCCAGTCCGAAAAAGTTTTTTGTAAAATGCTTAAAACATGGATCTTCAATATTGAAGACTCAATCTGCTTAGCGTTAATCTAAATCCTCTTTCTTCCCATAGACCAGGATTTATATCTAGGATCTACCTAGGCAGCTTCCCTTTCTCCTCTCTGTCGGGACAGTGATGTCTAGCGCCAAGATGCTCCCTGGAGTGTAAGTGCGCTTTAGAAAAGCCTATTCACATTCACATTCACATTCACATGTTACCCTAATATCATCTAAGCCCCCTCCTTCTTGCTGTAGCCGTTCGGCGCTCTTTATGTCAGATTTGATAACAGAAAGGCAGAGGCGCTTGGTCCTTATCCAATGTATAACCTTGTTACCAGGGAGTCCCCATCCTCCCTGGTTCCTGGTTTCAATCTAGGGACGTTTGTAAGAAAAACATTATGAGAAGGAAAACCCACATGGGGCTGGCGCGGCGGTTCCGTGTCTGGTGCTTGTTGAGGTGCTTCTTTTCTCCGTCTGTTCCCCCATTCCCTGTCCCCCTTTCGTAAGCTTGTGGGTGGTAGACTACCCAGGGGGCTTTTCTTGTGTGGGGGGATTTGCTGCCCTCTGTGTGCTATATGCCTTTCCTGTGGGGTGGTCACCGGATGTCCTAGGTTTGGTCTTAGGCTACGGGTATAACCTGTGTAATGCCGCCCATGGAGAGTATCAGTTTGGGAATTTTCTGCTCTTTCTGTTTGCTCTTTGGGCCAATCAGATCCAGTAGTAATATTTCTCATCCTTATCTCTACAGGTTTAGTCACATCAGGTGTATAAGCTAGACCCTTATCACATATACAGAGATTGCTGGTAAGAGCTTCTATCATTTTTTAATCGCTCTGACCTCCTCCTCAACAGTACTTAATTTATTGGACAGTGCTAACAACAAGCTGTGTATGTCAATGGCGTGAGTTTGCACCTGGGCATATGGTGGGGATGGTTTGGGAAGCCTTCTGCTATGTAATTGATCCCCCCGAATAAGGCCCTATCGTTGTTTCTGGATTTTCTACTAACACTGAGTATTTGTTAGAGCACTCAATGGTTATAATGTCATCATGAGAACCAACACTATTATCTAGGTTGTCTAATATTTCATTACTATTGGTAGTGAAGTGAAGTAGTGAAGTATTGGAGTGAAGTAGTGTGGCTCACTGGTTAGTGAAGTAGTGTGGCTCACTGGTTAGAGGTGGCAGACCCGAGAGCAGAGGACGGCCCGGGACCAGGGTTCGATTCCCGACGCGGCAGGTTTCTGGACCAGGGTCAGCGGACTCGATAATTCTCTCGCCTCGGTGCCCACTCTGATCAGCGATCACACTCGGCAACTCTGGGCATTAGCTTGCTTCATCTTCACTAACGGCCCCACCAGACCGCCGGGGATGCCTGGTCTCACCCTGGAGATACCCATTAAGGGACCATCTCTCAGGGAAACCAGGAAGGGTTTCGCAGCGGTCGAAGCGCGGAGGTACCCCTTCGGGGGTGATTCCAGCGCTATATAAGCACACAATTAATTAATTAATTAATTATTAGTTTTATTTATGTTAATCCCTTTTTCTTGGGGGTTAGGAACTGATGTTACAAGGTGGTGGGTCTTTCCATTGCTCTGATGGACTGTAACTATATGGCTGTTGGTATTTCCACTTATGGTTTTATCCTTTTTGCCATGGTATGAAAAGATTGTATTACTTCCTTTAAGGCTAGGCTCCTTACCATTAGACAACATATTCTCTACTTCTTCAATTAGGTTATCAATGGCTGCAAGCGTGCAATTCTCAGCTGCTGATTTTGGCAGCTTCTGTGTCCTTGGGATTTTTTTCCTACCTGTGATAGCTTCCGCTGCTTTCCTTTTGCCCATTGTTGGTATACGTTTAACGCTAGTAGTGAATCTGCGCAGGGGGTAAGGGAGTGCTTAAATGTGCACGACAAGCTCTTAGGTGCTAGTAGTGTCTTTCACATACAAATATGGATTCCTAAACGCCAAGTATGGATCAAGTACCAAGTATCTATCTAGCACAGTTTACCATTAACGGGTACAAAACAATACATGCCCCTGGCCCTGGCGCATCCCACGCCGCGGGATCCCTGTTCCGGTTTTGATGCACCTCCTGGCGCTAAGAGATGACGCTTGCTTCAGGCATCACTAGGGGACTCTGGGTAATGGAGTCCCCTACTCAATGGATGATCGGTGCAGCCCTCACGGGCTGTTCTGCTGCGGAAGATAGTCGGTGCAGCCCCCACGGGCTGTGTCTGATGCAGGAGGATCGTGGGCTAGCAAGGGCAAACCAGGACTGGTATATTTTTACTTGTATGACGAACTGAAAAAGGGTTACCTCTGTCTCCTTCGTATAAGTCTTAAATGTCTTGAGGACACAGGCCTTGCTTTTTTTTTGGTTTTAAGGAAAAGACAGAGGTCACAATCAAACGTTCAAAAGCAATCAAGACTTGATGGATTTCCTTCATCACTTTCCTGTAAAGATCTTTCTGCCAGAGCTGTAAAACCTTCCACTCCTCCTCAGAGAAACGGGCAACGTCACAAAATGTGACAGGATCGGTGACGGTGGCTCTTTCTCAAATCGATACCCTGGGATCATAGTCAGCTCGGTGTGCCACTGATTCGGCCTGTGGAGGTTGAGGTTTCCTGCTACAACGGGGAGGGACGTCAAACAGCGAGTAGAGCACCAGGCAATGGAGCGCTATCGATTTATTTTTCTAATGGTTTTTTATCCTGTACATGTGTTACTTATATGGATACGTTGCTATCTGAATAAAGTCTTTTGGATTGGGATTGGATTGGCTACATTCAGTCCTCTCACTTTTGAATGGGATTAGAAGGGTTTCATTAAGTTAGCTGCTGCTTATGGCTTTCCCTGACAGTGCTCTGTGGATAACTCATGTTCCTGCAGCTAGCAGATAATTATTTTCCAAGTTTGAGGGCTCTCTGAGAGGCACAGTGACAAGAGCTGAGTCACAACGTTTTGTGTATTAAGTTTCTGTGCAGGTCAGTAGTGTAATAAAACTTGAGCCCTCCCCCCACTCCCCCCCTGCAAAAAACATGGACGCCCTCCTTCCCCAGACTGTCAGGACCTCTCAGGCCAGAATTAATTAAATGAAGGATGTCAAGAATTCAAATTGTAACCTCAAACTGCATATTGTTTTGTATTATCATGCTTCACATTCTAATCATGGCTAAGTGTAATATTGTTTTGAACCTTCTTTGTCTAAACAATATAGCAATGTAACTTGCTTTTTATGTGCATACTTTCATTTACTGCTCACGGAGTCATTCTTGGTTACTGAGTGAGTCAGTTACATTTTTGCAACATTTCTTCCGTGAGTCTGTTTATTCTTAAATGCATTGTGACAAGAGGCTCAGATAGGATATTTATGTATTTGTAAGGTGCATAGCAGGCCTTAGGCTTCCCAGCGCTAAGAGAAACATAACTACGGTGGACTAAGTCAAGTTGCCTGAGATCAGGAGTTTTTAGGGAAATAGCAATGTTTTGAGTCTTTTCCTGAATGCTAATTCATTGGTTATCATGCGCATGTCCCTGGGTAGTGTGTTCCACATTTTAGGACCCAAGTGCTTGAAGGGCCTTCCTCCCCATCGTGCTCTTTTGTATTCTGCCCTGTAGCATAAGAAGATCCTCTGCTGACCTTAGGGTCCTACTCGCGTTTCCCCTACCCAGACTTAACACCCCCGCTGGCAACAGTGCAGCCCTCGGTCACACCACAGACCAAATTTTGCGGCCCCCGGGAAAATGTGAGTACCCGTGATCTAGATCAACAAAAGGCGGGAGTAGTTAGACAAGAAGACGAAATAGAAGCATGCATCTCTAAAAAGGCACAAAAGGGAACCAATGAAAACAAGCATTGGCATAGCCAATAGGTCTTGCCTTTGGGACCTTATAAGTGTTTAGTCTTGCAACAGTTGATGTTGTTGCACCAAGGATATTGTGCTGGATAAATAAACACTTTAAGGTCCCAAAAGCGAGACGTACTGGCGATGCCAATGCTTGTTTACCTGATGGGCATCGGCTGACCGCTGCCTGGTTACTGAGGCCCTAGTGAGGTTGAGACATATTTGGGGGAGTTTTAGCCTCATCAGATGATGCTGTGCAGGCCCAGGCCCAGGTACAATGAGGCGCAGTCGGTGCTGCCTGGGATTGTGTTCTTTCACTTTCAGTTGACGGGGCTGCCCCCCTTTACTCTGGTGAAAGCCAAAAACGGAATTCAAGTCGATCTTCTCATCAAAATGTCACCGTTTGCTGAGGCCTTCAAAAGAGTGACCCAATTCCACCACTGAGGGCCAACGAGCATTTTTTATACAAAATAATCATCCTTCAATACAACAACAAGAACAAATGATTCCCGAAGAGCCCCCCCAAGCCCCCCGGCAAGCCCCCCCCCCCCCCAGGAAGAGACAATCTTGGTATCTCTTGACCTCACCTGGCGTTTCTTGTGGGTGCTGTGGTTCATGCTGGGGTCGGGTTAAAAGAGGGCCTCGGATGAACAACTGCGCATGCGCCGAGAACAGACACTGCCTCCTGCCACGGAGCCCGAGTTCAGGAAGGGCTTATGTCTTTAATGAACAACTGCGCATGCGCCGGGTATAGACAGTATTTCCGACAGTGTGGGTAAAAGAGGCTTCAGCTTAACAACTGCGCATGCGCTGAGGACAGACATACTGTTCGCAATCGAACACTAGAAGTCTTTGCAAGAAATATTCCTTTATTTAGTTCACAGCACGGAGCGCAGCCCAGGCCCGGAGCGCAGTAAAGGGCTCCATGTCAGTGCCAGTGCAGGTGGGACGGGGTCCGAGCAGGGTCACATTGAATGAGATACAGCACGCGCTGAGATGTATTGAAGTGCAAAGCTCCTCGGTTCGGCTCCTCTATGAGGGGGTGTCTCTCCTCTGCGCAGGCGCAGTGTGGCTGAGCGTCCTCTGTCCAGGGCTGTTCACAGTCTGCAGTCAGTGTAAGGGCCCAACACTTTTTGATTGTTCTGCGATAGGGAAAAGTGTCTTTGCTCCGCACGTGCGCAGCTGTGACGCGCGGTGCTGCGCCTGCGCAACTGTGAGACGCAATGTTTTATTCGCTCGGGGGAATAACACACCGGGCCCCACTCCTCCCAGGCCGCTGGGCCCTCGGTGCCGGACTCAGGCGGGCCGGGCCCCCGGTGTCTTCAAAGCGCCCAACCATGTGTGTGTGTTTAATAATATTTTTAGTGGATCTTATGTTTTTTGTTGTTGTTTTTAGGTCGAGCCTAGACGAAAGCAAAGCAAAGCTTTGCTGTCTAGGGCTCGACAACTTATGTAATCACTTTCGGGGGAATGTGGACAGCAGACTGTCACGAGCGTCTCCAGCCGGAGATTCTACCTCGTGAGCGCGCACGCCCAGCCCGGCGCCGTACACGTCCCCTGCCACAGACACACACATGCACACGCAGGCAGGAAGGCCCACACACACACACACACACAGACACACGCGCGCACCCCCCCCACCCCCACCCCCCGCGGCACACACACAGGAGCGCACCTACACACATGCACCCCAAGGCTCTTCCCTCTCCCAATCTTTACATCGCCCCTCTTATCTTTTCTCTGCAAATGAATGGAGTTCGCCGTATTTAATTATGCGGATGACCTCCAGCTTGTTTTCAATCTGTCCTCTTCCCCCTCTTCTGCTTTAAACTTCCAATCTGTCATGCTCCATATCCGGGACTGGATGAACCACAACCACTTGAAACTCCAGATAAGACCGAGCTGGTGTTGACGGGTGGTTCATCCAGCCCCTGGTCCTCTCTATTCTGGCCCCCCTCTCTTGGCCCCTCTCCTGTACCCTCTACCTCAGTCAAAACTCTAGGCATAAAACTCAATTCTCAACTCACCCTTCACTCCCAGGTTACTTCTGTGGTCTCTTCTTCTTTCCTTTCACTGCGCACTATACGCAGGGTGTCCCGTTTCTTTACTTTCACCGCTCTCAAACTTATCATCTTGGCCATGGTGGTGTCCCACCTGGATTACGGCAACGCCCTATATGCAGGTATTCCTGCATATAGCTTACGGCGTTTGCAACAGATACAAAACCAGGCGGCCCGCCTGGTCTTCAAACTCCCGAAATTCCACCACTCCACCCCCCTCTCGAAGTCTTTACACTGGCTCCCTGTGCGAGCCCGGGTCCAATTTAAGCTCGCCTCCATCACCTTCTTGGCCCGACTGGGCTTGGCACCGGCGTTCATCTCATCCGAGATCACCCCTTACGTTCCCACCAGGGAACTACGCTCGTCCTCCTAGTCCCTCCTCACCATCCCACGCTACCGGAGAAAGAAGTGGGGAGGCCCGAAATTTGCCACCCTTGCCCCGTCCTTTGGCACTCCCTCCCCCTTGAACTCCGAACCCTCACCCTGTACCCACAATTTCGGAAACACCTCAAGGCCCATCTGTTCATGAAGTCCTTTGACTAAAACCCTCGCAGCTTCCCCTGTTTTCTAGCCCCGGATCTTTGTTAGCTGTAGCACCAAGAAACCGCTGGTGTATGCGCGCTTTACAAATAATTTTAAACTCAAACACATACAGAGACACCACCCCCCGCCGACGCCTACATAGAAGCGCCCCCGGCCGCCGCATACATACTGTAGCGATACGCAGCCCCCACGTGCTACTGCGAGGCCACCACGGGCATTCTGCGAGGGTTTGATAACACTCAGGGGGCCCCGTCGGACGCGGTTGGAGCCTCTCCGGGCTCAGGGCAACAGCAGGGCATGGGCGGAGTCCCTCGCGGGGGTATTCGGGACTCACCAGGTCGGCTGGCGCTCGGCGGCGGCTCGGTCTCTCCTTCTCCAGCGGGGGCTCCCTCTTCTGCACGGGGCCCCCCGCCATGGCTGGCACGGCATCTCCGGTCTCCCTCACGACTCGGGAGACCGGAGGACAACAGGCAAAGCTTCTGCAAGGCAGTGGGAGCGGACACACCCCTTCCCGGCCCTGCCCACAACCAGGCGGCGGGCCGGACATCTGCTTCCGGTGTTTTCCTCCGGGCTGCGGCGGTGATTGTTCTCAGCTGCATGTATAATGAGCTGTGTGCGACTGCCAATCATCTCCCACGGCCCCGGCTTGTTCACTTTCGGGACCGCAAAGAGGACTGTTGTTTTTTACAAACTGAAGGGGGAAAAAATGTGTCCGATCAGCATTTATAGAAAGATGCGCGTATAGATGAAACATTCCATTTCTGTGTGCTGGAGATAGGGGCGCGTGGATTGATTGTTGTGTGTTGCCATTGTGTGCACTCTGCATGTCCTGGGGAAAGAGCATGTGTGTTTTAAGTTCAGAACATCATAACTCCAGGAACTGAGCTCGAGGGAGACACCGGACTGTATCCAGCAGGATTTAATTATCGTTCATAATGCACTTTTGGAAGTAGAATGGACTTTTTTTACGGAAATTCTGAAAGAGTCGTACTCAAATTTGTGCAAATTCTTCCTTGCGTGTAATTTCTCGAAGGGCACGGGCATTCATTGCCGAGTCATGCCTTTGCGCCACAGGAAAGCCTTCGATCCAGGCAGCCGCTTGGTTTTAGAGAGAGGTCATCTTTTTAGACTTCGAAGGATTCCGTACCCGTGAATTGCAGGGTATGTTATTGAAACTGTGTGTTTGAATATTTGCCCCAATCTGTTGTTTTCCTTTCTATAACCCAGTTCTACGTTGTTTATTCTCTTTGAAAATCTTATATAAAACTATACCTTCCCATATTGAGTACATGTTGAGTAGGTCTTTTCTCCTGTCATTTGAAGAAATGTTTTCTTTTTTTAATGCTTTTGTTCACACACATTGAACTTTCCTCTCTGTTAAGTGCGTTTTTTTGTTTATTCCAAATTGTAAAGTCTTGCCTGGTGTTTTGTTGTTTCACGGTTTCATTTACAAGGTCAAGTCACATAATTTTTGTTTACACGTCTTTCGGTCTTGTACAGGAATATAAAGAAACTACATTGATCTGTTTACTTTTACCCTGAAAGTATATTTTATAAGGTATACATTAAACAAGAGGCATTTTATGAGTTTATTTTGGACGTGTGTGTTACATTTTGGTTCCAAACTATTTTTTTTTCAATTACAATGCGCTAATACATTGTTAAACATCTCGCAGGTTATTCCCTTTTGCACGTTTGGAACAGTATAATGAGACTAGCGCCATCCAGAGCACGGACGCACTTTCTGGCTGATTGAACTGCCCTCAGCGCCTCACCAAAGGATTTTTGCCACTTCTTGCCGCACCCGCTCCGCGGGTGCCGCTGCGTGCATTCTCCAACCGGGACACAGGGGAAGGTCTGCAGAGTCACCGGGTGAGTGCGGTCAGCGGGGCTGCGAGCGTGCAGGGGACTCCATTGCCCAGGAGTCCCTGCAAGACCACTCACCAACTTCCGGTCCGCTCTCCCCGCTGCCGCCCCCCGCCCTTTGCAGCTGTGGTGTATAAAATCTCTCATCTCTTCTCCTCCTGCGGGACGCCATCCAGAGCACGGACGCACTTTCTGGCTGATTGAACTGCCCTCAGCGCCTCACCAAAGGATTTTTGCCACTTCTTGCCGCACCCGCTCCGCGGGTGCCGCTGCGTGCATTCTCCAACCGGGACACAGGGGAAGGTCTGCAGAGTCACCGGGTGAGTGCGGTCAGCGGGGCTGCGAGCGTGCAGGGGACTCCATTGCCCAGGAGTCCCTGCAAGACCACTCACCAACTTCCGGTCCGCTCTCCCCGCTGCCGCCCCCCGCCCTTTGCAGCTGTGGTGTATAAAATCTCTCATCTCTTCTCCTCCTGCGGGACGCCATCCAGAGCACGGACGCACTTTCTGGCTGATTGAACTGCCCTCAGCGCCTCACCAAAGGATTTTTGCCACTTCTTGCCGCACCCGCTCCGCGGGTGCCGCTGCGTGCATTCTCCAACCGGGACACAGGGGAAGGTCTGCAGAGTCACCGGGTGAGTGCGGTCAGCGGGGCTGCGAGCGTGCAGGGAACTCCATTGCCCAGGAGTCCCTGCAAGACCACTCACCAACTTCCGGTCCGCTCTCCCCGCTGCCGCCCCCCGCCCTTTGCAGCTGTGGTGTATAAAATCTCTCACCTCTTCTCCTCCTGCGGGACGCCATCCAGAGTACGGACGCACTTTCTGGCTGACTGAACTGCCCTCAGCGCCTCACCAAAGGATTTTTGCCACTTCTTGCCGCACCCGCTCCGCGGGTGCCGCTGCGTGCATTCTCCAACCGGGACACAGGGGAAGGTCTGCAGAGTCACCGGGTGAGTGCGGTTGCGGGGCTGCGAGCGTGCAGGGGACTCCATTGCCCAGGAGTCCCTGCAAGACCACTCACCAACTTCCGGTCCGCTCTCCCCGCTGCCACGCCCCCTTGTCTACCTGTTCACCTATTTATTGACCTAGTTCTCCCGCAGCGCGGGACGCAGCCCGGGGCAAACACCGGGCTAAGAGCGGGCCGTTTGAGGCTGTTCGAGGTCTTAGAGGTCTGGGCTGGGCCGCGTCCCTTGGCTGTGTCTTGTTATCCCCTTTGCTGTCGAGCGGGTTTCCTGCTACTTGTGGTTTATCCTCCCTCTGAGTATCATGTGCACCCGTGTAACACGCAGCAAAGCTGCAAGGGGGGCTAGTAAATCCAATGGGACTCTGGACGATTTTTTAACTAAGACCAATTTGGCCATAGATGCAGAAATCACAAAAATCCAACATAGGGTCTCCCTGGAGTTGGATGCTGCACGAAAATTGTCCTTAACCATTGCCACTTCGAAGAAATCTTCACTAGGCAACTTTGCTTTAGCCCTCACCCCAGAGCGCACAGCAGGCCCCCGCCCCCTGCTCACATCGGCAGATATTCATCACTGCCCATCCCTGTCTCCAGGTGACTATGTGAAGGATCTCCCTCCAAATCCCAAGGAGGAGATCGCGCTACCCAAATTTGTAGCCGGTTTTAGTGCACAAGCAACATGCAAGTCGCCTAAGGCGGTCACGAAGGACAACAAAAACGCCAAAAAAATGGCATTGCAGCAAAAGAAAAACTTGGCTAGGTCTGCTTTCGCCCGTAAAAAGGCAAAGGTTGCGAGAGCCCAGTTTTTCAATTGCCGCCGCCAATTAGGTGCCCCTGCTTCAGAGGCAGTATCTGATAAACCCCACGCAGCTAGCTCCCACATTGATTTGCATGTAAGTGATACTAACCAAGTTCTGGCGGGAAATGGAAGGGCTGAACAGGATGAATGCTCGGCAGGCTTAAGCAACGTTGGTTCAATGGAGGGTGGACTGAGTGAGGACGGGAGGGACAAGAGGGGTGACGAGGAATTTGTTCAAACGGTTTGGGATACACTTAAGAAGTTACTCATCCCCCTGGAACTTAAATTATCCAGAATGGAAAATCATCTGCTTGAGATGGACAGGACTATTGTTACACTGGCCAGCCTTAGTCTCAAGCAGATGGATGCAAGACTTCCACAGGGAGAGGTACCCCCACAACCGATAGTAGCTGAAGCATCTTATGCTACCACCCCGGGGCCCAAACCTACACCTATACCTATACCTAAACCCCGCACTAAAACCATCCCTATCCCAAAAGCTAGGTCTGGCCCTGCTAAAGATATCCCAGCGCCAGCCAAACCTAAGCACACAGCTTCTAGTGCTGGGGTCGATTCACACTCCCAGAAGACTACTGTACGTTCTAAACCAATGCCTGCAGCCGACTCGCAAGCCAACCAACCTTCCCTTAATACCCAGCCATCTCTCGCTCCCGACCTAAACAGACCCAACTTTCGAGGCGGTTACATTGACTTACCACCGGAAGCCACCCCTTATGTTATAGTTTTGGCCGGTGTACCTACCCTTGACCCAACAGTGAAAGAGGACCATTGGTCCCTCAAGAACAAGGTAATACACTGGCTTAACATAAATAGACATCTCCCAAGCAACCAACGAAGTCATGTACTCATGGTACGCAGAGTACCATGGGTTGGACCGAGTCATAAATCGATCATGGGTGACTATATTGTGGTGACTTTTGCCGATCCTCACACTGCACAACACCTTTGCTCATGGGCCACTACCAAAGATGATCACACTGTTGTAGTCAGACCCCTCACTTTTTTTTATCCCCCTAGGAACCAGCAGAGGATGGGTGGGGCATGGTCAACAATACAAAAGTCTGGGAATAGGGGATTTGGAATTGGGGGACCAAGTCAGAATGCCTGGTGGCACGGTGTTCCGACATCCAACATGTTTGGTTGCCTTGAGGAGGTTGACTGACTCGGGGTGGCGAACCCAAAAAAGAAGAAGCTGGTAGGCCCTAACACACACTCCACTAAAGGAAATAGTGTAGCTTGTCTGAAGTCACCAGTTGCACAACAGATATCACTTGTTAACGCCTCCAACCCCCCCCTGACTGATAATGGTATCTCATCTATACCATTAACATGCAACACCAATAACTCTGAAATCAGTAAAACCAATAATCCTGCTAATGTTATAAAAATTGCTTCATGGAACATAGCGGGCCTCCGGGGCCGCCTTGAGAACGGCGATTGGGCAGATTATATCTCATCCCACGACATAATCCTCTTTCAGGAAACCTGGTCAGTTGCCCCTTTGTTTAGACATGGCTATCTAAACTTTTACAAACCAGCTGTACAGGGAACGAAGGGCAGGGCCTCGGGTGGCCTTACCATATGGTTAAGGCAAAGCTTGGGATTCACTGTTAGAGAATTAGATGGGACGAATCCGGATCTCCTCTGCATATCACTATGCAAAGAGAACTGCATGGATTTAATTATCATTAACATCTATGCCAGAGGCTGCCAGGGTGGTCGGAAACAACCTATCACTAACGATCTGGAAGATCTTTTAAATGTGCACAAAAGCGACCAGCTCACAATAGTGGCTGGCGACTTGAACTGCACATTTGAACCGATCTTGAACCTTGCAGAGGATGTCTGCCTAGAAGAAGATCTCACTTGGAACATCCCCCCGCTATCAATCACCAAGGGAGTCAAGGGAACAGAGGCTGCCCTTAACTGGCTTGGGTTCTGTCTTGAATGGGGCCTTCGCGCAGTCAATGGTCGTAGCGTCTCTGACAAGGAGGGAAAGCCAACTTTCGATAATGGAACCTGCTCTAGCCGTATTGATTATATATTAATCAATATTGAAGCCTGGGCTTCTGTAGCAGATATGACCATTGATACCAGGCCGGAGAGTGATCACAATCCTCTCTCATTATCACTTACGATTCTAGGGTTAGGGCCCCCTCAGGTGGAATCAGACTGTTTCACATCTGACCTCACCTTATGTGACAACAGAAGGCGGGTCAAATGGTCCAGAGTGGCAGCTGACCCTGAGCTTGTTAACCAAATTGAAGAACTGATCCTACGCACCAAAGAAAAAATGATAGCGCCCTCCCCCGTTGACACACCTACTTCTCACAATGTTGACCTTCATGAGGCGTGTTTTGCGTCCATTAAGGAACTGCTCACCAGGCCGTGCCGTAAAAAGAAGGCTACCCAACCGAAGGGTTGGTACAACAAAAAGTGTAGAGATGCCCATGGCACTCTTATCACTGCCGTCAAATCTAGAAACACACTCGATATTAGGGCAGCAAGGCAGGTTTATAAGCGCACAATATGGGAAGCTAAAAAGGAGTGGGACGACTCATATTGGTTAGACCTCCTCCATGCATGCGAGAATTCTAATCAAACCAAGTTCTGGGAGATAGTTAGGCGGGGCAGGGGTATTGATACACTATCCCCTGAAAATCATGTCTCTGCGGCAGATTGGGTTAAATTCTTTTCTGCCCAATTTATTGACCAAAACGCCCTACAGCTGACAGAAAGTCCCTTACTAGAGTCTATTACAGCCACACATGGGGATAAACTTACCTTTAGCACATTAGACACAGAGCACGCTCTAGGTTCAATTCAGTCTGGGAAAGCACCGGGCATTGATGCCGTTCCAGCTGACCTTTTTAAACTGAACTTAGCTCTGTGGGTCCCCTACATAACTATTTTAGCAAACTCTATTACAGCTGGGGAAAGGATACCGCAGTCCTGGAAAGGGGCTGAGATCATTCCGGTCTTCAAGAAAGGGGATCGATCTTCACCCAAAAACTATCGTCCCATCAGCTTGATCGATACCATACAGAAAGTGGTCTCACGAATGGCCCTTGCTAGAATCCAGGGGTGGATGGAGTTAAACAACATACTCTCCCCCATGCAGGCAGGGTTCAGATCAGGTACTAGCACCCTTGATCAGGTGTTTCGCCTAACTATGATCTACTGGAAGGTGGTCCTCTTGGGCGGTGGTGTCATCTACGCTGCCTTTGTCGACCTTCGGTCGGCATTTGACCTTGTTCCCAGAGCTAAACTCTGGGATGCTCTGAGAGATATGGGTCTCCCTCCTGAGTTACTAGATCTGGTCAGGCGTCTTCATGAGGACAACTTTACACATGTAAGATGGGGCAACCAGGGTCAGGTGACCACCAGCTTCCCTGTCGAACGAGGAGTCCGGCAGGGTTGTGTGCTGGCCCCTACCCTGTTTCTCCTGTTTATCAACCGGGTGGTTGCATTCTTTAAAGACATCAATACTGATGCACCCATCCTGGGGGGGTCAAAGTATCCCATGCTGATATTCGCAGATGACACCCTGCTTCTTTCAAGGACTCGAAGTGGCCTACAGGCCGCTTTGAATAGATTTTCTGAATTCTGTGCCATTAACGACCTCCAGATCAATGCTGATAAGACTAAATTTATGATTTTTAATAAAAATAAACCCATTTCCAGCTCATTTACATTAGAGGGTGTTCAAATAGAACAGGTTAAAGCCATGCCTTATTTGGGCGTGACCCTGGACCACCAGCTAACCTGGAAACCACAGCTAGAGGTGCTAACTCTTAAATTTGTCCGCCTCACAGGATGTTTGCTAAAGGAGCAGAAAAAAACCTTGACAAAACGTATCGCACCGGTGTTAAAAATTTATGAGGCCAAGGTGAATGCTGCTACCCTTTATGGCGCGGACATTTGGGGATACAAAGGGTTGCCGGCTCTTATCAGCGCGCAGAATAAGTTTCTGAGGAACATAGTGGGGCTCCCCCAATCTTCTCCTACAACACCATTGCTTTTAGATTTGGGTTGCAGGCCTCTGGATGAGATGGCTAGATACCGCCTTATAGCCCTATGGCGTCGCCTTTGGACGAGCCAAGAGCTTAGTTTGTTTGCCCAAGAACTAGGTGAGGTTAGGGCTTTATGGGGTGCACAGAAGATCCCTTGGCTACAGGAGGTCAAACGAATATTATATTCTATGGGCCTCCCAGAGCTATGGTTGCACCCTGAAAGCTCTATCTTCCCATCGAAAGTGGAATTTAGAGACCTGTACTGGGCCGACAAAAAATCTGCTTTAATTACACTTTCCTCTAACAGCAACTTAACAGGTCAATTTCTTATGCATAAGATATCCCCATCTCTTGAACCTTATTGGGACCTGATAGGCAAAACACTTGATCGTAAATTGTACCACCAATTTCGAGTGGGAACTCTGCCTATCAAATCTTTTACTGTAAAGTGGGCAAATAACCAAAGCAACAAGTGCCCCTTTTGTCCCGATCAGGCAGAAAGTCTGGGCCATATATTCTTTGCTTGTCCTGCGTACATATCACCCAGACTCAAATGGTTGAAGCCAGTCTGCGAAACACTTAATTGCAGAGGTAGCCAGACAGCCCTTCTTAAATTAAGAGACTTACGCGCTACAAAGTTTGTGATCTGTATTGCAAAATTTTTGGGCTGGCTGTGGCTCATCCGTGCTAAGAAACTGTAAACTGTAATTTGTAAAATGTCTTTTTATTTGTCTTAAATGTTACCAAACTGTTATACTTAAGCCATTTTCTCTTTTAACTGCTTAAATGATGGGGAATTTAACGCACAATTTTATCAAACTTGGGAAATGTTTTATTATACATGTATTTGGATGTCTTTTATGAATTTCATTCGAAATAAAGACTAATTGAACTGAACTGAGACTAGCAAAGAAGCTGGGAGAAACGCATTGTGAAACCCCAGCTCAAAGGCTCCCCGTTTAAAGGTTCACAGAATGGGAGTCTGTGATTTCACTCTTCAAACCCTTCCTTCGTCAGCGGAAGCCTTAAGAGGCACCCCGATTAGTGTGCGCCGATTCGGGGATTTGTTTTGCCATTTAGTGTTTTGTGGCCAGCAGGAAGTGAATGCTGACGGAGATTACATGACTGTCGGGCTTTTTGTAAGCTTTGCGTTGAAAGAGGTTCTCGGTTGCAGGATAGTTGGTTGCGCAGTAGGGTTCTGTACTTCAGCTTTGAGTTAGATGGCGTAAAAATAGGAAGCAGGGAGTAATGTAAATATTGTAAGTGATGAAGTGAAGGAATAAAAGACTGCACTGGGGTGTGTTGAATTTGAGAACATGGCCTGGGTTAGGTAATTTATTATTCTGGGTGCGGTTTAAGCGTGTGTTTTAATTAGAAGGCCTTGACGCTGCTTCCTTCGATGTATGTGCACACTTGAGTTTTATTCACACCTAATCCTGCAAACAAGCAACACAAGCATTCAAAAAATACTGTTTGCATGTGTTGTATGCACAAATGTTTGTTATATGAGAGTCAAACCTACTGGCAATGCCAATTCTGAGGAAAAATGGAAGGTAAAACACATTGTTATGTACTACGACATAGCTAGAACTATCAAAATGCGAGACCTATTGCATTGCAAATGCTTGTTGTTGTTGTTATTTATGAAGAACAAAATAGAGACAATGAACGTCATCGCCATAGTCAAACAATTCCATATAATCCCATTCACCGTGTGTGTGTTTGTGGAATACCAGGTGATGTCCCTGGTGTCTGATTACTGGTGTTTGTTTTTATTTTTATTTTTTTATTTTTTTAACCCCTTGGCCGTGGCTGTCATTCCACGGCGGCGCTAGGGGGGAGCCGCGCGGCGCCGCCATGCTCGTGACGGAACCACTCAGTCACAAGCCACGGGCGCGCTGTGCTTGTGACGGAGTGGTTCCGTCACGGCCCCGCCCGCTCCATAGAACGCGCCGCGCAGGCGCGGAATTGATGCCGCGCAGGCGCGGCGGCCGGGTCGTGAAGGAACCACTCCGTCACAAGCCACGGGCGCGCTATGCTTGTGACGGAGTAGTTCCGTCACGGCCCCGCCCGCTCCATAGAACGCGCCGCGCATGCGCGGAATTGATGCCGCGCAGGCGCGGCGGCCGGGTCGTGAAGGAACCATCCCGTCACCAGCACAGCGCATCCGTAGCTCGTGATGGAGTGGTTCCGTCACGTGCACGGAAAGTGTTAATGCATTTTTATAAAGCGCGGACTTTACCCGAAAGTGTCAGAGCGCTTTACAATAGAACCAGTTACGTTACATGAGAGAACGGTTACAGGAATGGAACAAACAAAAATAGCATGCCATAGAATCAAAGCGACGCAGGAAAAAGGCACACAATCTCAAGCACAGCAAGCGCAGACTGTACAAGCAAAAATATGAATATATATGACAAATTTTACAATGACTAAAGCACTTCCTGGCGAAAAATAGCAGGCCATAGAATCAAAACAACGCAGGCAAAAAAACACAATATCAAACGCAGCAAGCACAGGATGTACAAACAAAAATATAAATATAAGTGACGAATTTACTGAGAAGGAGGGAATTAGTTCTGAAAGTGTCTTTGGAATTAAAGAGATTTGAGGTCCTCTTTGAAGATCTGGATGGAGGTGATGGCACGGAGCAGAGCGAAGGAGGAAGCGAGTTCCAGATTCTCACAGCATTACCTGAGAACGATTGTGCCATCAATTTTTCCCTTTTGATGGAGGTGGGACTCAAGCAGGAACTTTTCCGCATTGCGAGAAGGTCTTGAGCCTCCAGCCAATTTCAGTTTCTTCGCCAGATAGCGAGGGAAGGAAGAGTGCAAAGCTTTGTGGGTGATGCACGCTGTTTTGTAGATAGCTCTAGCCTTGATGGGAAGCCATCTGAGAGAAGATAAGATAGGATAGGAGTGATGTGGTCACTTCGTTTGGACCCTGAAATGAAGCGAGCTGCTGAATGGAGGACGGATTTGAGGGGGGAGAGGTGAGATTTGGGAAGGCCAAGTCAGAAGAGAATTACAATAGTCCAGTCTAGAGAGAACTAGCGATTGGACCAAGGTTTTTAGGTCATTCTCCGGGCAGAACCGGCGAATCCCCCATAAAAGGCACAGCTGATAACGTGCGCTCTTGGCCATGGAATTGATGTGTGAGGTTAGGTTGAGTCTTTTGTCAAGTATGACACCTAAGGATTTAGCGCAGTCCACAATGATGGGTTTACTGTTGAGTAGATTTGATTGATCCATCCAGGATTGAACAGGAGGCGGAGAGAGAGAGCTAGATAAGAGGAGGAATTCCTTTTTAGAGGGATTGTGAATTACTTGGTGAGCTAACATCCAGTTGTGAATAGGGTTGAGAGTAGAGCTGAATAGTGAGAGATCATGAGGGGAAGACACCTTGAGGTAGATTTGGGTATTATCCGCATAAAGATGGTAGAGGATTCCAGATTTGCTTAGAAGGTTCCCTAATGATTCCAAGTAGAGATTGAACAGATTGGGAGCAAGGATAGAACCTTGAGGTACACCTTGACCAACCACCAGTGGAGACGACAGACTGTTCGCAATCTTGATCATTTGGGATCTGTCCGAGAGGAAAGAGGCAAACCATTTGAGTACTGTGCCTTCCACGCCCATTCTCTGTCGGAGAATGTTAAGGAGGGTGTCGTGATTAACAGTGTCAAAAGGTGCAGAGAGGTCAAGAAGAATCAGAAGGCACGATTCCCCCGAATTAAGAATATGCAGCGCATCATCGATCACTAGCAGAAGTGTTGTTTCAGTGCTGCAGTTTTGAATAAAGCCCGACTGGAACATGTTGAGGAGATTATTGTCCATAATGTGTTGGGAGAGTTGTTTTGCAACACATTTTTCTGTGATCTTTGAAAGAAAAGGGAGATTGGTGATGGGGTGGAAGTTATTGAGGTCATTTGCATCTGCAGAGAGTTTTTTTAGAAGGGGGGAAACCTGTCTAGTTTTGAGGACAATTGGGAGGGATCCTTGACTGAGGAAGAGATTGACTAGCCTGGTCGAGTAGGAGAGAGTGTCAGTATAGAAATTAATGGCGATGCCACTGGGTATGGGGTCAGAAGAATGGTTGGAGGGTTTGATTTCGCGGATGCATTTGAGGAGATCAACCTCTGAGATGGCGGCAAAGTTCTGCCAAGTGACTAAGGATTTTCGCTCCTCGATGGGGGTGGGTTGGGTGACCTGTTCCACCAGAGATCTACTGTAAAGAACTCCGATACACACCAGATAATGGCGAAGAAGTTCTTTATTTATATATCCTTTAGGATCCCTTCTGCTAGTAAGATGCTTCATAATTACGCTCCGGCTGGTGGATGAGAAGCGTTTATTTTTCGTTCTTTATTTTTTTTTAAATGGCGCTGATGTACAAGGCAGGTAAACTGGACTGCTGATTTATTACTTTAAAGATGGCCTCTTGACGTTAGAGGCATCCGTCTTCGTCGCTGACGTTTACACAGATGGACTGATGACGTAGGAAGAATAATTCAATGCGGCAGTTTGTGAGTGTTCGTTAAGGCAGTTGTGTACCTCAGCAAGTGTATTTTCCAGTCAGAATGTAATTCCAGCAATATTAAAAGTTGAAGAGAAAGTGTCACATTTTTTAAAATTACCTTGAAATGTGTTGCTCGAAGCTTACTTGCTGTTTAGACTTTTAGATGAAGTTTGGCTTGTGGCTCGCTGAAAATTCTTGTTGGTTTCTTTGTTGTAGTACGTTTTTTCCCGATAATTTTTCCTTGTTACTTCTTATTTCGATCGCAAGTTCCAAGTAAGTATTTTAGCCAAAGTTCATTTCAGCATGTTCAAATTTTATCAAGTTTCTTTTTCTTCAGAATTTTTACTCGTTTGAGTTTACTGTGTTCACCTTAATTACATATTTGACTGTTCTCCGACCTTAAGTGCACTGATGTTAATAACATCAATTTATTCTTTGCAAATCTTGGAATTCACCTGACACGAAGTACTTGAAATCGCGTACCTTCTATGACTGTATCCTTGTATATTTCCTTAAGTACTGAGTTCTCGTGTTGGTGCTCGTCGCCACTTTGTAAAGAACTCCGATACACACCAGATAATAAGCGAAGAAGTTCTTTATTTATAATCGCCAACACAGGCTCCAGGGGAGCTCTAGCATAACTTGTCAAAGCAGTGATCAGCTGTCAACTGTCAGCTGATGACCTCACGGCTGGTACGGTATCCGCACAGGGACATCAAGAAAGCAATGGCAGAACGGTGTCCACGGAGGGACACAACTACAGAGGACGTAACATCTACTTATTATTTCTATGATGAGTTTGTATTGTTCTTGTTTTGTCTCAACATTGGTTTGCTTGTTCAACCTGGTGCGCTCAAGGCACTCTATATGCTCGATACTACCGCTGACCTAATGGCCTATTTAAATGTTTTTTCATTTAAGCTGCCTACCCAGGAGGCTTTCTGACCATACCATTACTAAGTGGTTTATGCTCGCTATCATGGCGCTCTCACCAATATTGAAGTAGAAGATCGTTCTGAATATTTATGAGTAAGTGTTTCCTGTATCTGATGGCTTCTTCAGGCTTTTCGATGTTTGACGATTAGGGCAAGTGCAAGAGCACACTACCTGTTGTCCAATAGTTTGCATACCAATGTTCTGGTTTCTACTTACTTGTCGTTCCAGGACTCTTTACTTACGTATAACTACTACGAAGGTTCACTGGACACAGAGAAAATATTTTTGACCGACTACTTGGGCCACAGATACTCCTCTCTAAAGTAAGTGCTGGGAAGGGAGGTTGTTAGGGTCACTATATATCTGGCTTTTAGAGATAGGTGATTTAAGTCATCTTTTGATACTTTACATTTACTATCACCTATACTGATCTCTTTAGCTGCTGGTACTTACGCTGCGAGGGGTCTCATATTTCGGATGCTCCATCTTACTGCTGGTTATTAGACTGCGGGCCCAGTACTCTTCATTGGATTTAGTAAGTTTTGGCTTGTTACTAAGCAGCCCACATGAGTTAAACCATTTATTGTATCTTGCATTAGTTACATGTTATATATATATATATTTCTTTTGTTTACTATACTACATCACATATATACCTTTCCAGTAAATATATTTTTAGCTGATATGAAAGGTCATGTGGATCTATGTTTTGACGAGATCAATCAGGACTTTGAGGAGCTAGTTGTAAAGCATATAAGAAGATTGTATAGGAATAACTCGTGGATTTTCGCCTTTATTTTATTTTTAGTATACATTCTACGTATTTGCAGAACATATTCTAGCTTGGCAGCCATACTACCTCATCAGAATACCCTTTGAAAAGCTTAGAAGCGCCTCATATGATATTTATAACATTCTCAACTTAGGTATTTACTTATATGTTTCTCTCTGGAATTTTTTCACTTCACCAATTATCCTTGGATTTGGAATTGGCTTACTATATGGAGATTGGGTCTATTTTTCATTTTAATTGACTTTTTCTTTCTTTCACTTGGAGCTTCAATTTGTGTACTTGGGTGTCTTTGTGATTCACTGGATATTTCCAACATTTTCCCTTTGTTTCCCTTTTTTAACCAACACTTTTAAGACCTTCCTTTCTACCCCTTCTTGTTTCTTCTACAGGCATGTTTTTATTAGAATCTTAATAGTTTTTTCTACATACAAAAACGTTTTTTGTGAATAACTATTAAAAAGTTATGAATGAAATGTATTTTTCTGTTAAACAGCCTTGAAAAAGTCGTCCCAAGACACAACACGTGTCGGCTGTTCTTGTTTCTGTCTCTACGTGTCAACATTTGAGAAGACTTATGAATAAAATATTTCTGTTACATATATATAATTGGACTTGTGCTACTATTGT
Source organism: Lissotriton vulgaris (assembly GCF_964263255.1). NCBI lineage: Eukaryota > Metazoa > Chordata > Amphibia > Caudata > Salamandridae > Lissotriton > Lissotriton vulgaris. The sequence goes on from NC_141685.1 coordinate 176,584,771, forward strand.
TCTCAGAGCTGTGGACCCACTTGAGTCCCCTTTATAACTTGTTTGAGCTGTGCTCTGTCATTCAGATTATTGTTTTGCTATATGAAGATTTTCTACATATAGATCAGCACTGTGGATGGCACAGTGCTTGGTATTGAGCACGCTGGAGAAAATCCGCTTCATCTTGTTAACTTTGTGGCAACCTTTTACGGAGGTGCTGGCTGTTGTGTACCACTGCCATCAGGTGTTTTTGTAACAAACCAGAACTATTGGCTTTGTCTATGGTTGTTAGGTACATAAAATAAAAAAGCAGCAACCATGGCTGCTATATTCTTTCTCGGGAGGATGAGTTAAGTCTAGTGATAGTGGCGCCTCACTTGATTATCGGTGTATCTGTACTATACTATTTAGTGTGTTATGGTGCTATGGGGGGGGGTCCTCATCCTTGACCTCATCATTCAGTACTCCACATGAGAACTGTACAAATGTTGTTACAATGTCCTAGCACACATAAACCCTTATTCCGTTTTGTTCATATATATATACAAAAAGTAGCAGTAAACAATCTCTGTATTCATATTTTCTTTTCTTTATTCCAAAAGTTGTTGCCAACACGTGTTTCGTCGCTGCCTGGGTAGTTCACCCGCGACTTCGTCAGGGCTGTAAAACATATATACAATGCGATGTAACAACATCACACATATGTTTTGCATCAAGATCTATGCATATGTGTACATAGTCCCTCAGTCCCCTTTTAAGGTAGAGGATAAGCACCCCAAAAGTGTGAGTTTAGTGAGACAGAAATACGGCACAATTTTGGTTGTGTTGCATTCAAAATTGAGATAATGTATTTCTCTATTCCCTGTGTGTCCCAGTGGTAGGGGTATTATGCAAATAATATTAGGGGTCATATCTCCCGTATATAGTGTCTATATTCTTCATTCTATCTGTAGCGCTTACAGTGTATACCCCAGGAGTGGCATACCTGAGATACTGGAATCAAGATCAGCTGGCCTGTAATTCATAAGACCAATATGAGTATTCGGGCAAACATCAGAAAACGTAATCACTCCTAACTAGTTGACATATAATCAAAATGTCACCAAAAGAGCCTACCTTCCGACCGATTGTAATTCCGTCCCGGCCAATTGTCGGCCTGGGTGAGGATCAATCAAACAATCAATCACGACATTTGTATAGTGCACTACTCACCCGGAAGGGTCTCAAGGCGCTGGGGGAGGGGAAAGTTACTGCTCGAACAGCCAGGTCTTGAGCTGCTTCCTGAAGGCAAGATGGTCTTGTGTTCGCCGAAGGTGGGTGGGGAGGGAGTTCCACGTCTTGGCTGCCAGGTAGGAGAAGGATCTTCCTCCGGCGGTGGCTCTGCGGATGCGTGGTACGATGGGGAGGGCGTGGCTGGTCGATCGTAGCTGGTGGGTGGCCGTGTAGAAGGTCATGCGGTCGTTAAGGTACTTGGGGCCCAGGTCGTGGAGAGCCTTGTGTGCGTGGGTGAGGAGTCTGAACGTGATTCTCTTGCTGACGGGGAGCCAGTGCAGGTCTCTCAGGTGTCCGGTGATGTGGCTGTGTCGGGGGATGTCGAGGATGAGTCGGGCGGAGGCGTTCTGGATGCGTTGGAGTCTTTTTTGAAGTTTCGCTGTGGTTCCGGCGTAGAGGGTGTTCCCGTAGTCCAGTCGGCTGGTGACGAGTGCCTGGGTGACGGTCTTTCTGGTTTCCGTGGGGATCCATCTGAAGATCTTGCGGAGCATGCGCAGGGTGTTGTAGCACGAGGATGAGATGGCGTTGACTTGTTTGGTCATTGACAGGGAGGAGTCCAGGATGAAGCCCAGGTTGCGTGCGTGGTTCGTCGGTTTGGGAGCGGTGCCCAGGGCCGGGGGCCACCAGGAGTCGTCCCAGGCGGAGGGTGATGATCCCAGGATGAGGACTTCCGTCTTGTCCGAGTTCAGTTTGAGGCGTCTGTTCCTCATCCAGTTGGCGACGTTTTTCATCCCTTCGTGTAGGTTGGCTCTAGCGGTGGTGGGGTCGCTGGTGAGGGAGAGGATGAGCTGGGTGTCGTCAGCGTAGGAGATGATGTTGAGGTTGTGCTGGCGTGCGATGGCTGCGAGGGGGCTCATGTAGACGTTGAAGAGGGTTGGGCTGAGTGACGATCCTTGTGGTACGCCGCAGATGACTTCGGTGGCCTCTGATCTGAATGGAGGAAGGCGGACTCTCTGGGTTCTTCCGGTGAGGAACGAGATGATCCATTCCAGCGCTTTTTCTCGAATTCCGATGTTGCTGAGGCGCTTCACTAGAGTTCGGTGGCAGACGGTGTCGAATGCCGCAGAGAGGTCCAGGAGGATGAGGGCCGCTGTTTCCCCGTTGTCGATCAGGGTTCTGATGTCGTCGGTGGCTGCGATCAGGGTGGTCTCGGTGCTGTGGTTGGCCCGAAATCCGGACTGTGAGGGGTCGAGGGATCTGTTTGTCTCGAGGAAGGCGGCCAGCTGTTTGTTGACGGTCTTTTCGATGACTTTGGCCGGAAAAGGAAGGAGCGAGATGGGACGGTAGTTCTTGAGGTCGATGGGGTCCGCCGTTGGTTTCTTCAGGAGGGCGGTCAGCTCGGCGTGCTTCCAGCTCTCCGGGAAGGTGGCTGTGTGGAAGGAGGAGTTGATGGTGTCTCGGAGATGGGGTGCGATGGTGGCGTCGGCTTTGTTGAAGTCGTGGTGTGGGCACGGGTCAGTTGGTGATCCGGAGTGGATGGAGTTCATCGTGCGGGTGGTGTCTTCGGTGCTGATCGGGGTCCAGTTGCAGAGGGTGGTGGTGGCGGGCGTTGGTTCGGTGGTAGGGTGCGTGGTCTGTACGTCGAAGCTGTTGTGTATGTCGGCGATCTTGCGGTGGAAGAACGAGGCAAGTGAGTTGCAGAGGTCTTGCGAGGGAGTGATGTCGTTGTTTCCGGCGCTGGGGTTGGAGAACTCTTTGACGATGCTGAAGAGTTCCTTGCTGTCATGGGTGTTGTTGTCCAGTCGTTCTTTGAGTGCCATCTTCTTGGTGGCGTGGATTAGCTGATGGTGTTTGCGGGTGGCGTGCTTGAGGGCGGTCCTGTTGTCTGTGGTGTTGTCGAGTCGCCAGGCTTTCTCGAGGGTGCGGCAGTTCTTCTTGGGTTCCTTGAGTTCGTGGGTGAACCAGGGGGTTTTCTTGCTGCCGTGTCTGCTGGGAGGGTTCTTAAGTGGAGCGAGGTCATCGGCGCAGGATGTAGGTATCTTATGTCGTATGCTCAGAAATTCTGAAACAGAATCATACCTGTCCATTATTTCCAGTCTTCATAACATTTCCATCGAGCACCATATTACTCATCCATTACCGATTCCTCCAAATCAATCTCCAACCTATTGTGTGTCATCTTATCCTTAAAAACTAAAAACTGCAGTGGATTCCGTCACAACTATTAGTTATGGAATCGCTGTGCTGATCCCATTTTACAGACTAAACCTGTCTGTATTATTAAAATTATAGATATCTCATCTGTTGTACCAGACTATCATGGGAAATATCTATCAGTTCTAAACTTGGCATGCATTATTATTATACGAGCTTAAGTCTTATACTGCGTTTAGTAATATAAACCACTGTAACCCATGGTAATCCATATATTAGGTAAATCTACGCACAAAGCTGCTCGTATAGATACCTTGCGTGTGTCTCAGAAGGCTCGTAGTAAGTCGATGTGGGAGAAGGCGGAACGCTGTACGTGGCGTGGTCTTCCCCAGTAATATTAGTAACTGTGTCCCAAAGTCCTAATTTGGATTCTGCATACAAGTATATGGAGATTTAGAGTGAGAGAGGTACCCCTTGGGAATGTCAAGGGAAATAGGGTAATTAAACCAATAGAGAGCAGAGTTTCCCTGGTCCGTGATATGTAAATACACAATCAACATACAACAATATAATATAACAACGTAAATAAATAAATGCTTTCAAAATGTTTTGAAAATACATCTTAACATAAAATCATTAGAAATATATGCAATTCTTAATCCCCACAATGTAAGAGCATAGATAAAAATACATAAAAACAATCATACAATTATGACCAGCATAATTTATACAAGACAGAACATGTTATATGACTTAAATTTGTCATTCCTCTTTGTACATCTCCTATATTTTACTGCCACATAATGTCATCCACTTTCAAATATTTGATGATTGACAGAAATGTTGCTTAATGGGATGGTACAGGTTAATGCGTCGACGCGTTTCGATGGCTTGAAAATTTTACAAGTACGTTTTGTCTGTCTCTGACAGGGTTATTGGTCTTTTCCCTATAAAGATATACATAATTAAATTCTATTCTTTTTTGATAAAATCACATTTTATTCATCACGTTAATTTAAATGCTATACTTTAACATCATACATGTAACGTCCCCTACAAAACATTATATGCAATCTGAAACCTTCTTAATGCTGTTAGAACATTATCATTCTTTCTTTATTCAAAAATGTCTGAGAACCCTTATATATTTGTTGGTTCAAATATCATAGGACATACATATATTTATCGGGACTTGTTCCCCTCTTTGTGGTGTTATCAAGTATAGTCATTGCTAGTGGGATATAGTCAATACAAGGTATGGATATATTTTAGGTACTGCTATACCTTTAATAGCTTGCCATGCTTAGGGTTTCAGGTGCTATGGTGACTAGTGAGTCCCCTCGGGCTTTTCAATTGGTATCCCCCGTGGACTCGTGATTTTAGGGGAAAAAAAATATTTTTAATTTTTAAAAAATACATGAGTACAAGTCTATTGAGGCTTTACTCTCAATAGGTCAGATCATGCACCTCCTAACAGAATGGCTGCTCACCTCTAATACATGTTTCCTAGATGTTATATGGAAACGTCTTATCCTTCCGTGGTAATTTTCCCTTAGAAATGTTGTCTTTTGTTCGGAGCCAATCTGAGAATAAAGGAAAAGCATTCTAGTTGCCGCTGTAAATGGGGGCATTTTTGTGTGAACTATTCCATCTTAGTTGATTTACCTTCTCTTAGATCCTGCGGAATGCGGGGATAACTGGCTACTTCCGTTAAAATACGCGGCTATTAAGTTGTCTTCAGGAGGTACACTGAAGTACTAGCAGGTCTGCTGTCGCTTAGACTATAAGAGTAAAGATAAAGGGTTTAAATTACACATGGTCATAAACAACACACGGTTGCTACCTCTCACATGTTTTTACCTTTGATACTTGCACGAGTGCCACCTTGCCTACGTAACGCCTGTTCTTGTGCCGAGCACTTATTGCAGTATCATACCTCAAATTATACTCTGTTTTCTCTTTTAACTGCACACTTGTCACTTTTCCTCTTGTGCACTTTTGACTACCTCATGTATTTTTTGTTGTTCACAATTTTTACTACCTCAAGTATTTTGTTTGCTCACAATTGTCACTATTACCTTTACTACCTCATGTATTCTTGGTTGCTCACAATTTTTACTACCTCAAGTATTTTGTTTGCTCACAATTGTCACTATTACCTTTACTACCTCATGTATTTATGGTTGCTCACAATTTTGACTACCTCAAGTATTTTGTTTGCTCACAATTGTCACTATTACCTTTACTACCTCATGTATTTATGGTTACTCACAATTTTTACTACCTCATGTTTTTGTTTGCTCACAATTGTCACTATTACCTTTACTACCTCATGTATTTTCGGTTGCGCACAATTTTTACTACCTCATGTTTTTGTTTGCTCACAATTGTCACTATTACCTTATGTAAGTAACGTATGTTTTAGTAATCTGCTCTTCTGTAATGTTTCTCATTATGCTTCATTTCTGTTCCTAATGTGAAGCGCTCTGACGCCTTCGGGTAAAGTCCGCGCTATATAAAAATGCATAAATAAATAAATAAAATAAATAAATAAATAAATAAATAAATGGTCCTGACTGATATTAGGGAGGTCTACCGGCTATTTGTAAAGTTCCGTCCTTACCTTTCGTTCGAAGCGTATTTCCCTGCAGATCTGTTCCATCTGTCATTGCTATTTTGTTTCCCGCCGTCTCGTCTTTTAAGCTAAAGTTGGGGTTAGTGTGATTGGGTGTTTGGTTATCCGAGTATGTAAACTAGCGGTTTCCTATTTAGTCCGCCGCCTTTCTGACGTATTTCATGATGTGCGTTCCTATAGGCCCATGGGACCGGCCAATGATTGCTGGTCTAGCTCGTTTCTTTAGATTGTACGTTCGTGGGCGGTTTGCAAATATAAGAAGTCCAATTCCATGTACACATTTAGACAAAACCATGCTAAATGTGCCCCTGTGTCAGGCCTCCCCACGGGATGCATTTGTGCACATGGGCGTGCGCAGGGGAGGGGGGGCAAGGAGAGGCGCTCCAGGGAGGGGCAAGTGCCCCTCCTTGCCCCCCGCGGATGCCCATGCACTCACTGTCCTGAATTTGCACCTATGCCAGTTGATTACGATAGGGACTGGTGACCAGAGGGCCACAGCCTCTCCTCCATTACTGGTGACCCGCAGCCCCTCCCCCATCACTGGTGATCTGGGGCCGCAGCCCCCGCAATTCCCCCCCCCCCCATTACTGGTGACCCGGGGCCGCTGCAGCCCCTCCTCCATCACTGGGGTCCCGGGAGCCACAGCCCCTCCATCATCACTGGTGACCTGGGGCCTCAGCCCCACCCCCATCACTGGTGACCACAGCCCCTCCCCCATCACCGACTACAACCCCTCCCTCATCACTGGTGACCCGGGGCCTCAGCCCCTCCCCCATCACTGGTGACCCGCAGCCCCTCCCCCATCACTAGTGACCCGGGGCCTCAGCCCCTCAGCCCTTCCCCCATCACCCATCACTGGTGACCCGGGGCCGCAGCCCCTCCCCCATCGCATGATCCTCGGTGTGACCCCTCAGGGCTCCGTAGGTGAGGTCGCATGGCCCCCATGATTGGCCACCGTCCAATCAGAACCTTCCTCAGCGCAAGCCTCCACAGCTGCAGCCAATGAGAACAAGCTGCATGTGAACCAATCAGAACCACCCTGCTGCCACGAGGGACCAATAGCCGCGACTGAGAACAAGCCATAAAGGGAGAAGGGTTTCCTCTTCCGGGTCAGCAGCGGCAGCGACAGCATCAGCAGCAGTGCTGACGTCACTTCTGGTCAGTTTTGCCATATTGGTCTACTTCCCGTGTCGGGCGGGGTGCCAAAGTCTGTCCCCCGACCTCCAGCTTGGCCAAGTTCAAAGGTGAGTGAAGGGGGGAGGGCGGGCACAGCCTTTAACGCGAGTTTGACCCCCCCAGTAATAAAGCGTGTTGTACCCGAGCCGAGAGAGGTGCAGATATTTATTCACCCCCCATCACTTTACTTCCGGCTCTGGTCAGTATCCTTCCGGAAGTGACGTCTCAAGCACCATCTGCGGGTCACAGGGTCAGGCCCTAAAGAATACTCTGTACAACCTCCATGGAGATAGCTCGATGGGTTCATGCCATCGCTGCTCTTCTGTGGGATGAATGCCCCCTTCCCCCACAAAGCACCAGCGGGCCCTCCCGAGGAGTGCAGGGACCTTGGGGTTGGGGTGCTGGGAGGGGCACCCCCTCACCTTCCATCCGCACAGACATCAAACCCCCTGCACTGCCGGCACAGGCCGGATATATCAAGTGGCCACCCAGAAGTCCCACAGTCTCTGTCAGGGGCACAGGTTGTTTGAGTTGTACCAGAGCAGGGCTTGAAATTGAAAAATATAAGTGCAGGTACCTGCTTGTTTCTGAGAAGTGCCGGTACTCTCCAATCAAAAGTATTGCGTCACACTTGAGAAGTGCCGGTACTCTCCAATCAAAAGTATTACGTCACTCTTGAGAAATGCAGTTACTCTCCAATCAAAAGTATTGCGTCTCACTTGAGAAGTGCCGGTACTCTCCAATCAAAAGTATTACGTCACCCTTGAGAAGTGCAGGTACTCTCCAATCAAAAGTATTGCGTCACTCTTGAGAAGTGCCGGTACTCTCCAATCAAATGTATTACGTCACTCTTGAGAAGTGCAAGTACTCTCCAATCAAAAGTATTGCGTCACTCTTGAGAAGTGCCGGTACTCTCCAATCAAAAGTATTGCGTCACTCCTGAGAAGTGCAGGTACTCTCCAATCAAAAGTATTGCGTCACCCTTGAGAAGTGCAGGTACTCTCCAATCAAAAGTATTGCGTCACTCTTGAGAAGTGCCGGTACTCTCCAATCAAAAGTATTACATCACTCTTGAGAAGTGCTGGTACTCTCCAATCAAAAGTATTACATCACTCTTGAGAAGTACCCGTACTCTCCAATCAAAAGTATCACATCACTGTTGAGAAGTGCCGGTACTCTCCAATCAAAAGTATTACATCACTTGTGATAAGTGCAGGGACTCTCCCTCTCAAAATAAAGAAGTACCAGCCCTTTTAAAGCAATGTACCAGAGGAAGGTGCATGGTGCCTGTACCTCTTAGAACAGTGCCCCCAAACCCAATTTTAGAACCACAAACTTTTGCGACCCACCTACCTTTAATGGACATGAGGTGCACAATGTTTTAATGTAACTAAAGCATTTTGCGCACACATACACCCACCTGCGCACACATACACCCACCTGCGCGTGCACACACCCAACTGTACACACACACCCAATCATGCACACACAAACACCCACTCATGCACACACAAACACCCACTCATGCACACACATACACCCACTCATACACACACATACACCCACTCATACACACACATACACCCACTCATACACACACATACACCCACTCACGCATACACCCACCTGTACACGCATACACCCACCTGTGGACACACATACACCCACCTGTGCACACACATACACCTGCCTGCACACACATACACACATACACCCACCTGTGCACACACATACACCCACCAGTGTACATGCATACACCCACCTGTGCACACACATACACCCACCCACGGACACACATACACCCACCTGTGCACACACATACACCCACCTGTGCACACACATACACCCACCTGTGTGCACACATACACCCACCTGTGCACACATACAGACACGCACACCTGTAAGCAATATGCACACAGGAGGAGATTTGCTTGGGTTGTCACGGACCAGGAGGATGACAATTTAATTGTACGCTTTACTACAACAAAAACAGGAAAGCAAGCCCGATGTTACATTCCTTTGAAGGTCACGTGGCACCAAGATGTTTTACATTCTCTGTTGCAAGAGATATGTTATGCATGAACATACATGGCCAGCCTCCTGACTCTACACCATTTAATATAACGGTGTCACCCCTTCTGTCCAAAGGAGCCTTGGAAGCAGATATGGACAACAAACGTGGACTTTAAATTGGGGATAAAGATAAAGCAAACAATCTGCAGCCTATTATTTGAAGGCAAACATCCTTTGAAGGGCCTCCTGCACTGAGTTTTAGAATGGGTGGAACATGTGCAAACAACCCTGCATGCTCTAAGATAGATCAGATAGATAGATACACATGTACATAAATATGTAAATTATCAACAAATTACTGTGGTTTGTCTGAGGATGTGAATTCACAAGAAAGAAATATGACTGAGATTGCCTCCTTTATGAGGCAATTCCAGTTCTACAACTTATTTCGCAGCACTTGACCTAGTGGGACCAAAGTGTAAAAGTATGTGTAGAGGAAATGTTGTGGCCATTATTATTTCTCCATTTTCCCATGATATGCCCCTTCGATGCCACCGCCAGGTTTCCCAGCCACTGAGAGTTTCTTCAGCCTTTTCTGCAGTAGAATTAACCATTTCCAGCGCGAGGAACGGACAGATTTGAGTTTGTGAATGCTCATATACTCGCAAGCTGGTGGCCATTCACAAACCGAGGAGGCGAACCACGCGTGCACTGCATTTACGATTGTGCAATTCTACGCATGCCTGGTTAAGAATTACCTGGCGGGTTTCGTTTTATTTTATTGGCTAAGAGGTGTTTGAATTGGAAACACAGTAGCAGGGGACAGACCCAATGAGGTGTCCAGTTTCTATTTGGCACCACTTCCCCCTTGACTAGTTTTATTTATTAACATTATAAGAAGAGCTACTGAGTCCTAAAGACTTCCGGGAACCCGCAGGTGTGATCCCTAAGATTATGATTGGACAAAGTGCCCAACCTTCTTTCAAGTTAAAACTCTCTGCGCTTACATGCGATAAACGTGTTTCCCTTTGTATCTCTGCCCAAGAGAGTGGTGGTGACGCGAGTTTCTTATTTTACGTACATGTATCATGACGTGCATTGATGTCGTATTTTCCAATGTTAACAGTGCGTTGTTGAACCGCCTGTTCGCTGGAGGGCCTGCTCCTGTGCTCATGCCTTTGTGATCTGGATGTTTCTAGTCTGTATTCGGTTGAATGTAGGCGCTGGCTACACCTCTTTAGTCTCCAGCCAGCCTTGGGCATCTGGTGGTTTTGTGAAAAATAGCATGGCTTCAGAGTCCACCAGGAGCAATGTAGCCATGTACATAAGAGAACATTCCAGGCCTGTTGGACCAGCAGGAATGAACCTCTCAGTCTCTGTGCTTCTGTAGTGTAGTCTGGATAGATGGTCACTCAGCCTTGGGCGATTTGCCTGGGGCCCATGGACCTGGCGACTTGCATAGTGTAGTCGCGGTCCTGGTAGTTAAAGAGATGCAAAATGAATCTGTGGATTGTGGCACGCTCTGGTGGATGAAACCTAATGTATAAAGCATCCGCGCAGCACACACAGGTGACACACAAGGCACACTACAAAAAGACTCCTCACCAGGTCAGGTGGAAAACAGTATGTGTATTGTCGAATGAACACATCAGAAGGGAATCACAGGTGCAGATAAACTGTGCCAGCTGGCACTAGGTAATAATTCACATGGGACTATTTACTAGGCAGGGCCAATCAGATAAGTCTAAGGAATAGATGTAGAGTCCATCAGCTTTAGCCTTAGGGGAAAAACATTATCAGCATAACACCTCAGCATTATCATAAGTCCATTATGCCTAGCCTTAGCAACATTGCCATAAACATAAAGCATTATCAATCGGCATACACCTGTGGGCATAAACATGTGAACGTTAGGGGCATATTATGCACAACGACCATCAGTGCAAGGGCCTCCACACATTTGCATAAATCATGAGGCTCCTCCCTAGGCGTAAATGCACACTAATCGCATGGGACCTACACACAAGGTCTAGAAGGAAGACATCCCTGCATCATCATATCACCACCAAAGTATGAGCATGGGAACATATGGGCAAGGAATCAGCACTGGACGCCTACATCACATTATTTAAGTGCAACGTAAATGAGGCATAAAAACATTAGTGCACATGCTCAAAACAGCCCAGATCAAAGGTGTTCAGGAGAATATAAATGTGAAATTTAAGCAAAGTGTGGAACCAAAGTGCGGTAGCTTAAAGTTTTCCGTTTGTGATAAAAAAAGAAAATCAAACTGCCCAGAGCTGAAGCGATCCGAACTTGTCATTATGGGGATAAAGTAAACTAAAGAAACTAACCACGTAGTCTCTTACAGTTCCATTACGAACCGGCTAAATCAATGTGTCTGTATGCACTGGCATGCAGGACAGTTAGTTTCACGGCTGTATTTCCAACGTAATTAACCCCTTCAATGCTGTCATGCATCACGGGGCTCGTGTGCTGATGACGGCTGGGGGCCGTCATAAACACGCCCACTTCGAAAAACACCGCACAGGCGCAGAATCGCGGCCACGCCCAAGGGGTTAAAGGAAGTAGAAAAGGGACTAACCGGAAGCCGTACCCAAATGTAGACTTCTGTGACCGCAATCTAAAAAAGACAACGGCCAAAGCGAAGGTGCTCAAGACCGTGTAGTCGCTTATCGTTAATTTACAAAGCGGCATGTTTGGAGTGACCATGCACGGTTGAAGACGAGTCAGTGAGTTTTGTGCTCTACCATATTTACTTTCTGGGGTGATTTGCGGGATCTCTGGCAGTGCTGACCTTATTTCCAGTTGTCTTTGTAAGTCGCTTAGTGTTTCCATTGGTTGCTGTGTCTCTGTAAGTGACCCATGTCGCTTTGTGATGGGTCTGAAGTGTTCTTTTTGCTTAGCGATGGTAGATGCAGTGTTAGCTAGATTGACTTTTTAGGTCTCGCCTGTCAATGAGCATGCGCATTGAGCTTGCGAGACTATAGGGGCTTAAAAAGAGTTTAACTAGACTGGCGATTTGATGCAGTGCATGTGCGCTTTTAGCTCAATGCGCAAGCGCAATGAGTTAAAATGCGCGTGCACAGCATCAAATCGCCAGCCATCTGTTGCCCAGCTTGGTGCCGCCAGCAGCTCTTCCCAGTCCACCCCATGCTGCATCAAAGGCTTTCACGGCCGGCCGGCCGTGCTTTCAGTTTCACTGCCGCCAGGCCGTGTCTCCTTATTTTTTAACTTGTTTTTTTTAATTGCCTACACCCAGTGACTGAAACACTTTTAATGTTGGGCCAGGCTACATATTTTCCCAAGTTTACTGACAACGTGGCCTCTGTTTACAGTAGATGCTTGGCCACAGTTACTTCCAACACTTTGCACTGACACTTCTTGGGTTGCCTTGTCCTACAGCTAAATTCGAACTGTTCTGAACTAGAGTCTCATAATTTTCACAATTTTGCAGTAAAACGATCAAAGAGGTACTAACTTAATTTCGACATCATTATTTAAGTGCAGTTTATCTTGTCTTCCTCAGTACTTCGTACATCTCTCTAGAGATGTGGCCTAACGGCCAGAGCTGCCATCTAAGTCACGTAAATACAAAACATGTTGCATTACAAATGCTATAGGTGTCACATTCGCGAAAGTTATAACTATTGGCATTGTAAATGACAAAGCTATCAATTTAGCTATTTTAAAAACCAACACATAAATAAAATATTTGTCATTTACAAGACCAATAGCTCCAACTTTTCTAATGCGAGACCTATTGCATTTCTAATGCTTGTTTAATACTGATTATCTGTTCTAGAACCGCCGGTAGGGAGCTCAGTTTGTTGATTATAGGGTCACAGGCATAGGATCCTTGTAATGATGAGTCCATGGATTGAACTCTCGTTCTTAGACTGGAGTCAATGGATTGAACTCCCAATGTCTCATACCGGGATACTACGTCCTGAGGAGTGACCGGTAACAGGGGAGGGGAGGAGGCATTGCCATTATTTTAAAAGAGGGTTGTAAATGTCACATCGTCTCCAACATCCTACCGGATTGTGAAAAATGTTCTTTCTCCATCACGCTTTCCCTCACCCACACCTTTTCGAGTATTCTGATTTTCCACCTCCCTTGACCCCATGGACAATTGTTCAAAGTTTTACCACAAATTGTCTCCAACATGGCAAGCTCCCCCTCCAATTTCACTGTTCTAGGGGATCTCAACTTGCATTTTGACGATCCCTCGGACCCAGTAGTGACTGAACTAATCCAGAATCTCCAAGGTATCCAGATGAAGCAAAGTGTTACTAGCCCCACCCATGAAAAAGGGCACCTCCTAGACCCCATTTTTTCCAATTGTAAGGAACTCTCAGTAGGAGACCCGGTCCCAGTGCCATGGTCTGACGACTTTTTGGTCCCTTTCTCCCGGGGTCTGCTGAAACCCGCTCTTACCACCGGCACGACCAGTAGCTGGAAATGCTCTTTGTCCAACCTTCCGTTGAACTCTTGGAATTCAGCTCTGGAAAACTCCATACCTTCTTTAGATTCCTTTCCCGAATAACAAATTTAACCATTGGATCGATTCCTCCCTGGACCTAGTCATAACTAGGAAACACATTCATAAAAAACTAGGAATAACCCCGCTCCGTGGAACTTCCCCAAGCTGCATGAGTACAAACAAACCTGAAAAAGACTTGAGAGGAAATGGAGAAGAAACTACGATGCAACAGGTAAACTGAAATACAGGGACTCCATAAAAATGTATCAAACCAAAGTGAAGGATGCACAAGCATCCTACTATGAGGAAAGAATTAACTCTGTTTCAAACTCCTCACACAAATTTTTTTTAATTGCTAAGCATCTCCTAAAGCTACCGATGAGGGATGCCCTCCTTGAGGGCTCGCACGCATGGTGTGATGCTCTTTCAGAGTTCTTCTCCTATAAAATCAAGGATATCTACAATTTCTTTCCCCCTCCGGTCTCCACTGTTAATCCGCTTTCCATGGAGAACTCCGTGCCCGATGAGCATGCTCTCAAGGAAATTCCCTTTATGGTTATGGACACCCTATTGAACATCTGTGCCTTAGTAAAATCCATCTCTCCCTGTGACCGGGCAGCCCCTCAATTCCTAAGCAAGGCTGAGGAAGTAGTCCTCTAGGTGTTACTAAAGATGATTAACTCCTCCATTTTGACCGGACTAGTACCGCCACTTTGGAAACACGCCCTGGTGAAGGCGCTACTGAAGAAACCCAACGCTGACCGCGACGTCCTTGGGAATTACCGCCCTACTTCCCTCCTTCCTGGGTTCAGTAAAATGCTAGAAAAGCATGTTGATTCAGCTATTTCCACCTTCTTCGAATCTCACAACATACTTCACTCCTTGCAAACCGTGTTCTGCCGCCAACATGGGACTGAAACCGCGCTACTGGCTCTGTTGAAAAGCCCAAAATGATTATCGACAAAGGTAAATCGACAGCTATCATCCTTTTGGACCTCAGCGCCGCTTTTGACACTGTTAACTATGACATCCTGATCCATAGACTGAGGAATGTAGGACTATCAGGCAGTGTTATCACCTGGCTGCAATCTCTTCTCGAGAATAGAACCTTCCAAGCCTTTGAAGGGGGTAACATTTCAAACCGGATCCCACTTGACTGCAGTGTTCCTCAGGGCTAGTTTCTGAGCTTGATGCTGTTTAATATCTATATGAGCTTCCTGGCAAAGATTGTTGTCCCTTTTGGGATAGAAATTGTCACCTACGACGATGACACCCCATTAGTTGTGGCCTTAAATCATCCAGAAAACTCCTGCCTGGAGAGAGTTCCCAAATAGATGGAACCCTCCTTCCTTAAATTGGATGGAAATAAAACGGAGCTTATGCTGCTGGGTAAGTCACCCACATTTGATATCGGTTTAGCATGGCCAAACTGTCTCGGCTCTCCACCCACGCCCAAAAATCAGATCAAAAGTCTCGACATGTGGCTAGATCGGTCACTGACAATTTATTATCAGGCGACGAAACTGGCCGCATCCTGCTATGGCATCCTACAGATGCTCCTTAAAGTCTTCCCGCTCCTCCCCCTCTCAGCAAGGAAACTCATGGTCCAGGTCTTGATCCTCTCCCGCCTCGACTACAAAAATGTATCTAGGAGTTCCAGGGGTGACAACAAACAAACTGCAAGTTATTCAGAACTGTGCAGCACGCATGCTTCTTAAGATCTGCAACAGCCACTCTGCAAGACCTGCCCTGAAAACCTTGCACTGGCTCCTGATTGTGGAAAGAATAACATTCAAGCCCCAATGTATTGCTCATAAATCTTTCT
Organism: Lissotriton vulgaris; assembly: GCF_964263255.1. Taxonomy (NCBI): domain Eukaryota; kingdom Metazoa; phylum Chordata; class Amphibia; order Caudata; family Salamandridae; genus Lissotriton; species Lissotriton vulgaris. Next base: position 176,600,272 of record NC_141685.1, read on the forward strand.
GGAAAAAAGGCCCCCCATCCTCCGATCCATCATCTCCCCCTACTGTCCTAACAGATGCCTCTGATTATCCATTCTCTACCTAGCTTCTCCCCCCCGTCCCCCCGGGGCCCCCAGTTACGTTCAGAACCCAACCCCCTTTCCTTCTGTAAACGTCTGAAAACATGGTTATTCCAAAAAACCACCGACTAAGCTGGTGTGGCCTGCCATAAATCTCTGCTAGCACAAGGACGCCTTCTGGTAGCCATGCGCTCTATAAATATCCTTAACATAACATAACGTTATTTTATAGAGGTGGGCGAGCCAGTGAAGGACGCCTGGCTTTAGCTCTGCTTGGAGTTTACTCGGATCCTCGGGCCAAAGCAAGCCACGTGAGCTTTTACTCCCTTGTAACACCGTTAAATCAAGATTTTAGGTGGCATCCTCAGACCCTGAATTTTAGTTCCTGGCGACCTAAGAAGAGCCGGGCACAGCAGCCTTCTCTGCTGGTGAGGCTCTGTAGAGAACTATAATAATAATAATAGGTCCACTTATAAAGCGCAATGGTTACACTTATGCCAGTGTGTCCCCGCGCTGCGGTAAAGTTAGCCAGTAATCAGATGCCCACTACCCTCACCCTACTAAACTTGGGAAAGGAGAAACGTTTTTAATTTTTTCCTGAAGCATCTCTCCTGGTCCTCCATCCGGAGCTCCATCGAGAGAGCATTCCATTGCTTGGCCGCCAATAGGCAGAAGGACCGACCTGCCATCCTGGCTTTCTTAATGTTGGGTACGCACACCAATCCTACCCCACCTGACCTCAGCTGACGTGTGGGGACATAGGGGGTCAGGAGATCCGACAGATACGGAGGGGCCCTTCCCTGCAGGATCCGATGACAGACACAAAGTGCCTTGAAAGTGACTCTTTCTTTAATCGGGAGCCAGTGTAATGCGGCCAGGACTTCCCTAGCCGATGCCCTTCTTGGACGCCTCAAAATAAGGCGGGCTGCCACATTCTGCACTCCCTGCAGATGGAGCATACACTTAGTTATCGTGCCTAGATAAAGGATGTTACCATAGTCCAGGCGCGACGTCACCAGGGCATGAACCAGAGTCTTCCTAGCCGCCACAGGGAGTAGGTCCAAGGTTTTACGCAGGACCTTCAGGATCCCAAAACAGGCGCCTGCCACCCGTCTGGTTAGATCCCAGTCTTTCCTTCGACTATCAAACCAAACTCTCAAGTTCTTTGCCTGCACACAGGGCGTAGGTGACCCCCCAAGTCCTGGGGCCACCATGCCGATGACCACGCAGTCGGGGCCTTACCCACCACAAGCACCTCTGTCTTGTTGCCATTCAACTTCAGGCAGTTCTTAGCCATCCATGCAGCCAATTCTTGCATGCATGCCATGAAGTTGGAGGCAGCCGACTCCGGTGCCTGGGTCAGGGAGACCACCAGCTGCGTTTCATCGGCATAGGATACGACCCTGATCCCGAACCCCTCAGCAATATCCGCAACGGGAGCTACATAGAGATTAAACAGGGTCGGACTCAGGGTCAGACTGCAGCCCTCCCTGATTCAGCTTGATGACCCTAGAGTAGTGTTCGCCCTGTCTCACTTTGAAGCAGCGACCAGACAGGAAAGAATTTAGCCATTCAGGGCATTGCCAGACACCCCACCCTTCCTCAGACATTGTACCAACGTGTGATGGGCTACAGTGTAAAGGCAGCACTTAGATCCAACAGGATCAAGGCCGCCGTTTGACCTGCATCCACAAATTGCCTGATGGATTCAGTGGCAAGAAGCAGCGCTGATTCTGTCGAGTACCCAGCTCGAAAGCCGGACATGGTCCCAGCCCTACTGGCCTGTCTGCATCCCTGGATGATCCTGAACCAAAAGTCAACTCGTCTTGCAGCCCAGCGGCCTAAAGAACCTTGGGAGGACTACCTGACTTCGATAAAGACCAAGGTCTCCAGAGAAAAGCAGACCTATTCACAAAGCAACCCTCTTCAAAGTAAAGACTCTGTGACCTGAAGATCTGCGCAGCCTGCCCCCAGGTTTTACCTCTGCACCTGATGCCACCAGCCCGAGTCCAAGTGGCCCACCGGTTCAGCAAGGTTGCCCTGCTCTCAAGAACCCAACTCCACCATGAGCTGACCTCTCCTGGACTCCTAGAAGTTGCCTGCAGCTTCTGCAAGAAGACCTCTCAACCGCGACGTGCACTGGTTAGCCATTTCTGACACCAAAAGGCACCCCTTCACCCATCCATCCTGGGCCTTGGTGAAGAGGACAAAAGGTGTCCCTACGTCCCTGAGCATCATAACTTACCTCAATGGCTGTTGGTTTCTTTCGATCGGCCTCCTGCTGGAGCCTGCAGCCCTTTTCAGATTTAGCCTGCCTCCATTGCTTTTCCTTGGGCACCCGATGCTGTGTTGGCACCGTGCATCCAGCAGCCCCTGTGCCGCTAGTGTTGTAGTGTTGGTGCTGCCTTGGCCCCTGCTTAGTGTTAGCCTCAGCCCTGGGGACTGTTCCTCCAAGCTACTGCTTCTTACCTGTAAGCAGCCTCTGTCCGATTGCCCCAGTCCCCTTTATTTTGTATTCGGTGACTGACCTTGAACTTGCACCGTGCGCCCGGCCACCCCTTTGTCGCTTGTGGTGCACTGTTGGTGCTGAACTGAAGCTTGCCCTGTACTGACCTTAACTTCCGAAGACTGGTCTTGTAAGTCAATGTTGCGTATAAGTATGTTTAATGTTTTTTCCTCCCATTGCTTAACATTGCAAAGTCTGAAAATTGCAGTGTGTCCACTTTTTATATTGAAAATGTATTTCTATTGTGAAAAATATTTATCTAAGACAACGTTCTGTGGTTCTGCAAAATACATCCAACCAAGTGTCATTTTTATGAATTGGTCTCAGATTTAATCATTGCGTGTGTGTCTCTTTTATTGCTACTGTGTGTACAACAAATGCTTACGACTACCCTCGGATAAGCCTACCTCTTTTTGGTGTAGTATATAGAGAGCCAGCTTCCTACACTGGTGGCGCAGCGGTGGGGTACACGACACACTCTACCTCTTTTTGGTATAGTATATAGAGAGCCAGCTTCCTACACTTGTTGGCGCAGCGGTGGGGTACACGACACGCTCTACCTCTTTTTGGTATAGTATATAGAGAGCCAGCTTCCTACACTGGTGGCGCAGCGGTAGGGTACACGACACACTCTACCTCTTTTTGGTATAGTATATAGAGAGCCAGCTTCCTACACTGGTGGCGCAGCGGTAGGGTGCACGACACACTCTACCTCTTTTTGGTATAGTATATAGAGAGCCAGCTTCCTACACTGGTGGCGCAGCGGTAGGGTAAACGACACACTCTACCTCTTTTTGGTATAGTATATAGAGAGCCAGCTTCCTACACTGGTGGTGCAGCGGTGGGGTACACGACACACTCTACCTCTTTTTGGTATAGTATATAGAGAGCCAGCTTCCTACTCTGGTGGCGCAGCGGTAGGGTACACAACACACTCTACCTCTTTTTGGTATAGTATATAGAGAGCCAGCTTCCTACACTGGTGGCGCAGCGGTGGGGTACACGACACACTCTACCTCTTTTTGGTATAGTATATAGAGAGCCCGCTTCCTACACTGGTGGCGCAGCGGTGGGGTACACGACACACTCTACCTCTTTTTGGTATAGTATATAGAGAGCCAGCTTCCTACACTGGTGGCGCAGCAGTAGGGTACACAACACACTCTACCTCTTTTTGGTATAGTTTATAGAGAGCCAGCTTCCTACACTGGTGGCGCAGGGGGAGGGTACACGACACACTCTACCTCTTTTTGGTATAGTTTATTGAGAGCCAGCTTCCTACACATGTGGCGTAGCGGTAGGGTACACGACTTTGCATTTGCTGGTCCGCTCTGACAATAAGTGACAACAAGATTCAATCCAGAAATTGCCTTTCGTTAAATTGTAGTTTTGTACATTGACTATTTTTCCAAATTTTGAAATATGTCAGGGCCCTGGTTCGGTCCCCTTGAGTACAGCTGTTTCAAAAGTCAAACTCTTGCTGTAGTTAGGAAACCAGTATTAGAGATTTGTCCTCTCCAAAAAGGTTCCCAACTTTGTAAAGACAATGAGTGCTAGAAGTAGTCACTCAGAAGAGCTGATACAGGTGAAGGAAATCGACCTCACACCTTATGTCTTTAAATATAAAATAGCTCAGGCTTGGGTAAAACCTATAGGCTCAGGACTGTGTCAAACCCTACCAAAGCAAAGCTCCAGGATCTTTTGGCAGAATATGACAAAGACCATCCAGAGGATGACTCTGATCTTACAGATCAAAATACTGACCGTAAAAGTGGCAGTGTGACACCCCAAGACATAGAAGCCTCTTCAGACGAAGAGCTTGCTCTGCAAAGACTAGCCAGGAGGGCAGCTCTAGAAGCCCAACTTCTAGCTACAGAAGAAAGAGATAGGAGTTTGGCCGAGGACGCATCTTTGGTGGCATCACAATCATAAATAAGGAGAAAGTAGATTCCTTTGACCCTAAAAAACCCAAAGGGATTATTTATGTGATGATATCACCAAGTGGTTCATTGCTTTTGAACAGGCCTGTCTTAGCAGGCACGTCCACAGGAAGCCGTGGAGTGCTATCCTGTGGGAAATGTTCTCAGAAAAGTGCAGGGATAGACTCCTGACACTCGGTGAGAAAGAGGCTCAATCCTATGACCTCATGAAGGGTACCCTAAGTGAGGGCTTTGGATTCAGTACAGAGTATAGCACCAGTTTCAGGGAGGCTCGAAAAACCCAGAGCCAGGCCTGGGTAGATTTTGTAGACTATTCACTGGAATCAGTAGGAGGTTGGTTAGTAAGTAAGAATGTGCATGACTTTGAAGGGCTTTATCATTTGATAATGAAGGAGCATCTGTTAAGTAATTGTTACCAAGGGAAGCTACATCAATTCCTGGTAGACCTTGGTCCACTTTCTCCTCAAGAGTTGGGGAAGAAGGCAGACCACTGGGTCAAAACAAGGGTGACCAAGACTCCTGCTGGTGGGGGAGACTAAAAGAAAGAGGTCAGAAAGCGACCCTAGGGAAATGGGGTAACCCGAAAAAGAAAGATTCTACTTCAGGCCCCCAAAAACCTGTTCAAGAGAGTGGGCCCAGAGACTCTTGACAGCCAAAGGATGCGTACCAGGGTAAGAACTGGGATCCTAAGATGGGCTTGGTGCCATGGCTGTAGATCACTTGGGCACTTTCCTTGAGACTCTAGCTGTAAAAACAAGAAATATACCTCTGATCCACCTGCAGCTGCCAATCTCCAGATGGGATCTGAGGAGAGCAATGGCCATGCCAATGAGCTCTCTTAGCCGACTCAAGTAGGGGTGTGGCCTTAGCCACCTTAGCTCCCTGGCCCACTAACATGCACATGGGGTTAGGGTGGAGGCCTTGAGAGACACTGGTGCCAGCATCACCATGGTGACTGAGCAGATAGTTTCCTTGGAACAGCATCTGCCTGGAAGGACCTTTCCAGTCATCGATGCTGAAAATGGGACAAAAACCCATCCCGCAGGCGAGGGTGTCTTTTGATTTGGGAGGAGTTGCTGGCAAGGAAGAGGTAGCAGTCTCTTCATCCATGCTAGTTGATTGTTTTCTTGGCAATGATTTGGAACCCTTAGCCTGGGCTGAGGCAGAACTGAGGATCCATGCAGAAATGCTTGGAACGTCACACTGGGTGTGTGTGTGTGTGTGAGAAAACCATAGCACAGAGCAGAGCTCGGGTGTAAAATAGGTGCTGAAGTCTGGAATAATGCCCCAGTCCTCCAAGAGAAAAGGCAGGAAAACTGGAGAACCAGCTTCTAGTCAGACACCAGACCGTTCTCCTCAGGAGGAAGAAGGGTCAGCCCCAGAGACAACCGAGCCTCAGAAGCTGAAGTTTTACCAGGATGAGCTTTTGGCCCTGGGGCGACCCTCTAGGGAAGATCTGTGCCAGGGACAGAAAACCTGTCCCACTCTTGAAAACCTGTGACTGCAAGCTGCAGCACAGGAAGGAGGTGATGGCAGGGGTGCCCACTGGGCATATTGGGAGGAGGAAATACTTTACACTGAGGCCAAAGACCCCAAATCTTGTGCCACTAGGAGAGTGGTAGAGCCTCTGGCGTTTGGGGGAGTTCCTGCGCCTCCATTTGTGCATTATAAGCAGCCACATATACGACTTATTCTGTCCAGACTCTTTGAGATTATCAAAGAACGGACTGTTCTTCTCTGCTTTCCATGATAGAACTTCGGGTCAGAGTTGTACATGACGTATTGTTTGGCGTCTGTGCAGCCACATCTGCTTTAAGATCAGTGACAGCAGCCACGAAGCATATCTGGATGAGAGTCTTGAAGGTAAGTAACTCTCAGAAGCTCCTGTTAAGCTATCTTCCCGTCAGTGGGGCAAACTTGTTTGTATCTTTCCTAGAGGACCTGGTTGTGGCATCCCCGTAGCTGGACACCTTGACCAGACCGGAACTAAAGGCCAGGGATGCACCAGAAGGTGAAGGAGATTTGTAACTCCTGGCCCATCTGTCAAGCCAGTGGCACGACGGTTGGGCACCCAAAGGCCCTCTTAATCCCGCTTCCAGTTGTTGGCGTTCCCTTTGAAAAGGCAATGATTGACATTGTTGGTCCCCTTGACCCCCCTACAGTATCAGGGAACAGTTCTGCTGGTAGAAGATCATGCCTCCAGGTATTCCGAGGCTATTCCCCTCTGGAGTACCACTGCCCCTGCAGTGGCTAGGGCCCTCATTAGCATCTTTACCAGGGTGGGCTTCCCTAAGGAGGTGGTGTCATACAGAGGTACCAACTTCATGTCTGGCTACTTGAAACACATGTCGAAGGAATGTGGCCTGAATTACCGGTTCACTACCCTCTACCACCCACAATGTAATGGCTTTGGTTTTTTTTTTTAGAACTTTATTTTAATTTTAACAACATACAACCTGGCAGTCAGAGTATACATAGGCATATCATACCAATATGTTCTACATAAGTAGGTTAATCAATAAGCAGTCAATAATTACACATGCACTAATCTGCTTTCCGATTCTCCAGGTGATCAATAAGTGTCCCATTCCCCTAATTGGGAATGTACCATATAATGATCATGTGGAGGCACCTCCTTGCTCATCCCCAGTGTGTAGTGTTTTGCCTCTTCAGTTTCAGAGCCAGAGTCTGTGTCTGTTGTCACTCGGGAAGCAGGAGCTAGGAGTTATCTGTATGAGCACGGCAAGTGTTTAGTGTATCCTCAAATATGTCATCCTTTCTGCTAAGGCGCATATGTGTCTCCTCAGCTAGGGCCCAGTCGAGCGCATCTCTATGCCAGAGCGCAATCGTAGGGACATGCTGGGACAGCCATGTGATTGCATTATTACGTCATGCCAGTACCATAGGCGACTGACCAAATTGAAAGGTTATCTTGCGCCCTTCTGGCATCTAATGAGGCTTAATAATCAGCATTTCAGTGTCAGGTCAATACTTAGTTGTGTCGCATGTACCATTTCTTCGACAGCTTGTTGCCAGAAGGAGTGTATTGCATCGCAGGGCCATCGTTAATGTAAGAAATCAGCCCCCACAGTGTTGCAGCGCAGGCATATATCTGGGCAAGACACGACCATTCGATAAAGGTCTTGTGGCGTTAAGTAGGTTCTTCACAGAAAATTATAATGTATCATTCGAAAATGGGCATTAATAGAAACCATGCATGTTAGTTCACAGGACCGCTGCCAGTCTTGATCTTCCTTTGGAATGTCAAAGTCTAAATTCCAGGCCTCTTGGGTCCGTGTGTAGTGTGTAGTGTCTACTGTACAGTTTAAAATGCAGCCCTTTGGGGGTGCGAGGGGTCGTGCCTCCTCCTCTTCCTTTCGGGGATGTTACAACCAATATCAGCAGTACCATCCCTATCCGGGCCAACCGCGTTACTCCTGCTCCCTGCAACAGCAGTCGTTTCGACAGCCGCAGGCTTCCTCTTACGAGCTTCATATTTCAAAAAACAGTGGTCCCTAGTAGTTCAGGGATCTTGGCAAAAATGATAGACATACGCTCAATAGTGAGTATGACCTTTGTCCAGCCGGACAGGATTTTTAATTAAAGAGAATTGCAAAGATAAAGAGGAATTTGTTTACAAAGTGGGTACATCCAGTAACCCACAGGGGACAAGACAAAACAGGGGGGTAGGGTTAACGCGAACAAGGGCAGTCTGTACTAGTAGTTCAGTGAACAGACAAAAATACATTTCAAAGCATCATTGTATTCAATTTCTACTTTTCATTATACATATGACGCTATTATGTTGACGACGTTTCGATGCCTATTCTGAGATAAATGGCATCATCTTCAGGACAGAGAGTTAATATGCTTGTCTTGAAAATTTTTGACAGTTTGTGGCCAGTTTTATGGTCCAGACAATGTCTATTTCCGGGGGCCGGTGCCCAGTATCAAAGGACGTAGAGCGAGGTACTCAATTATCCGAGCATATTGCTCGATTATTTTCCAAACCAGGGCAAGAAAGCCTCTTCATAGGAGACCGGACCGATCGTGTCTCATTCCTGGTTGGGTTGCTCGATGGCAATTCAGGATTCAGATGGGCGGGGATCGCTGGAGTGCTCGTGGCTGAGGGGAGTATTCCCTCTGTGCTTACGAGCAGCACAGAGGGAAATCTTCCTGCTGAGGCAGAGATTCCTCAAAAAAGCACGGACAACTGCTAACTGTAAATGTAAATGTAAATGTCAAGGTATTTGTAGAGCGCACTGTCACCAAGCGGTTTCCTGGCGCTATTACTCATACCGCTGTGGAACCCATCCTGGCTTTCCCTGTGAAGTGTCCACTCCTGGGCACCCCCAGGGTGAAGCCAGGCATCCTAGCGCTGTTGGGGCCGGTGTGGAGGTTAAGCAAGCTATTGCCCAGAGTTGCAGCGAGGGATCCATGATTAGAATAGGCACTGAGGCGAGAATGATCAGGTCCGAGGAAATTGAGCCCAAGACCCGCCGAGGCGGGAATTGAACCCTGGTCCCGGGCCAGAACTCTGCATCAGGGTCTGCCGCTCTAACCATTGAGCCACACTCCTCAACTGTCAACCGCTCTTCCCATCAATCCGACCAAAGTTGGAGGGCGGATCTCCCATTTCTTCTCCAATTGGTCCGTAATACCTACAGATCGATGGCTTTTGGACATAGTGTCCAGAGACTACACTCTGGAATTTGTGAAATTCCCTCAAAAATCTCCCCCCAGAGGTCCTCCTCCTGCCCGTCTGATGGAACTTTTATGCCAAATCCATCTCATGTTAAGGAAAGGAGCGATCAAAGTGTACCGAATCTTCAAAGAGGTGCAGGCTTCTAGTCAAGATTCTTCCAAATCAAGGAAAAATCAGGGAAGTGGCACCCCATTCTGGACCTTCGTTCCCTCAAAAACATTCTCAAGAAGCAAACTTTCCCGATGTTGTGTCTCCTAGAAGTGCTTCAATTACTGCCTCAAGGGGATTACAAGCCAACACTGGACCTTCAAGATGCCTATTTTCATGTCCCTATCCTACCCAGACACAGAAACTTCTTGCGCTTTAGAGTGGCTGGCAGAAATTTCCCATTCCAAGTCCTTCCATCTGGCCTTCGCTCTGCACCCGAATGTTCACTAAAGTCTTGGCACCGGTGGCAGCATATCTTGGTCAAGCTGATGTCCAAATATTTCGCTACCTTGACGACTGCCTTATAAAGGCACAGTTGTTTGCAGTCGCAAGCAGACACACTCAGTCATGCCTGTCTCTGTGTCTTCCCATCACTCTGGAAAAGTCTCAGTTCACCCGCTCTCAAGTGAGGACCTTCTTGGGAGCCATCATAGACACACAGCAAACAAGGGCTTTTGTCTCCAATGAAAGACAACAGCAGATTTCCAAACTGGCAACTCCTGTGCACATAAAAGTATGTTTCTGTTCGACAGTTCAAATCGCTTCTGGGGATGATGTCTTCCGGTATTCCCCTAATTCCCAACTGTCGCCTCAAAATAGGACCCCGACTGGAGAACTCGACAACCAATTGCAACAATTCTCAGGGTCCTTCGACGATGTCATCAACATCACGTCACAGATATGAACAGCATTGGTATAGTGGACTCGCATACCAAACATCTCTGCAGTTCGTTTGTAGTGGACACTCCAAGTTTCATCCTCACGACAGATGCCTCCCTCGAATGGTGGGAAGGTCATCTTCAAGCCCTCACAGTCAAGGTGAAATGGGACACCCACCTATGAACTTGGCACATAAACCTTTTGGAGTTACTGGCGATATTCCCGGCTCTGAAGTCCTTTTGCACCCTCATTCAAGGAGCTTCAGTGTTGATCCGAATGGACAACACAACAACCTGACCCCAGGCCACCCCCCACGCCGCACGGCTCCTCCGCTGTGACCGCGTCTCTGCCCCCAGCGCCGCAGGTTCGCCCCTGACCTCGGTGTCCCCCTGCTGCTACCTTCTCCTTCTTTCTGCTGCTGCCCTCACTTGTGACTTGTGAATTGTGCTTTTTCTTCTGGACTTCTGCATTTTTCGGTATTTTTCGTAGTTGCTGTTGTATCCCTGCCCTCTGTGTGTGCCCCCTCCGCTCCCCGCCGCTGCTCCCTTGTGACCCCGCCCCTTTTCTTTTGTACCCCCTGCCCATTGGCCGCCCCGCTCCCGCCTCCCAGCTGCACCTCCTTCCCACTTGGCCTCATATGGAGGCCGCACGGCGCAGGTGAGTGTGACCTGTGAAGAACCGGGCCTTATGGGCCTGGCGGCGCAGGGTACGCCTTAATCTCCGAGTTCACCTGTCTTTTTGCACAGAGACACGGAACACTCTGTTGTCGTAGGAAACCGAATTTATTAGCTGCAGCTAGGCACAGTTGTCCTAGAAGTACACCAAGTATGTTCTCAGGAGACTGCCACTTTACTCCGTGGCTCACAAGCTTTTATAGTAAAAATGCAGTTGTACAAACATATACCCAATGCACAAAGTTACAGCCAGTCAGAAGAGTTTGAAAACAAAGTGTTGTGCAACCGGAATGTTCTCTGCTTACGTGTTTGTGTGTTATTCGGCCCCTCAAGTTAATCAGTCTGGAATGAAAAGACATGTCTTGTATGCTTCAAAGGAAAGGTTGTAAAATAGGAAAACAAGAGGAGAGAATAGCGAAAGGCGGATAGATAAGATACGGCAAGAGAAGAATGCTAAAGGCTTAACAGATAGTTGGTACAAGGATTAGTTAGGCCGGGCGTTGTCTGGGCTTGGTTTCGGACAAGGACGGAGGGGGTCTTGCGACACGTTGCAGTCAAAAGGGCAGAGACAATTCGTTCATCGAGCGGCCTGTGTAAAGGCAACACAAAATGGCGGATGAATGTAAGATGGAGTCGAATTTAGAGAACCTCAGACCCTCCTTTTGCCATTACACAGGCAATACACAACGATTCACGTTAGTCTGAGTCGATGTCGATGATCATTAGGTCGTCAAGCTGTTGTTGCAACATCATCTTCATGGTCTCTGTCCTCTGTGACATAGGTTTGGGAACACACATTGTGGCACAAAGACCACAAATTGCGGGACCACATTGCAAACAAAGGCAGCATGAAAAGATGATAGCCAAAACTATTCCAATGAAAGTCAATACCTTCCATCCCCATGGACAGCAGTCCCCATAACCATCCTGTTAATGACCAGACCCCTTCGTCCTGGTGAATGGATTTAGAGATTAGGTGTAATCTGGAGATGGCCTGGTATACTGTAGGGGCGTTGTCTGGTATGTAAATACAACAGCTAGACCCAATCAATTTGCATACTCCGCCTCTATCTGCAAGAATAACATCCAACACCATTCTGTTCTGTAAAGTTACGAGACGGTCCACCTGAAGCTCAGCGGTGAGGTTACTCAATGCCCCCACCGTATTGTTTACTGTAGCCTCGACAACGCGAATAAGGTGTCTGATGTCTCTGCTATTGGCCGTAGGGCCCCAAAATGGGAGGAGTCCTTTGATAAAGTCCCCTCCCTCTTGTCCTGCCGTGTCTCCTGAAGCGATAACCCCTCTCCCGTACCTAGTCTTATGATGTCCCGAAGTGGCTGTATATGTTGGAGGAAGGAGGAAAGCCACATAACACGATCCCGAAAAATTGGTCGGCAACCATGTGTAGACTCTATCATGACAGACAAAATATGTACCTTGAGCTGGTATTAACAGAGGTGAAGTCTTAGATGAAAAAGTATAAGTATGGGGACAAGTGCTCTTTCCTAATTGGGCTTTGGCATTCTGACCATTCCCTTGCAAACAGTAATGGCCTCGACGGGGTAGAGTCCAAACGGGCGGAGATCTTTTTCGTCCAGCCCTATCTGTAAGGCTGTTTTTGTATCGGGTCAAGTTCCAACCATCATATGCTTGCTTCTCGTCAGGTGGGATCTTCCCACCTTCACCAGTATTCCTTGTCATGGCTACTATTCCCTTCATCAACGGATCGTGACCAACATCAGTATTAACAGGGTATCGAGGTTGGTGCTCAAATGCGTTGGAAAACATGGCCAGAAACGCCCAGGAGGATCCATCATAAGAAAACGGCAAGACTAAATATGGCATCCCCTTATCTGTGCTGTGAGGCATGATCCCACAGACCCAACAATCGTGGTGTTAGTGACCAGTTGATGCTGATGCAACAACTGTATAAATGAATTGTTAAAGTATTCTGTTCTCCTGGTCTGTTCATATTCAGAGAGGGTATGTAGCTGATGCGGGGAGACAGTAGTGTGAAAAGATATAGGGTGAGAGGTGGGTGTAGGTACAGGTATTGGATGCAAAGTGTGAGTAACTCAACCCACACAAGCTAATAAAACACATAGAAAAATCAAAACACATAATACTACGCCACATCTACTAAACAATAATTTACAATATTTCTTTTTCATTTCTGCTCTTTTATCATTTTCCGATTCACCAGAATTTATCCTCTAAAGTGTTGCTCGTGGCAATCTTCCTATCTCACTTAGTTGTGGTTATTAGCCGTCCTATGACACTGCAGATCCTGCATGTCTATTGCCACTACTCAGGTCACAAACCAAGTCTCCTACCACGACCCTGCAACTTAAATTGGATGATTCCAGTATCACACAGTAAAGGAGAAAAAAATATATATGCAATTCAAAATTTTAAATGTAAGTTCAGAAAAAGGAAAAGTTTTCAAATGTCTCTTGTCTTTCTAGGCCTTAGATTGTATTTGTTTTTGTTTTCAGCACAGTCTGGTCCTGAAAAAGTGTTTCTGGATCAGTTGTATCTATTCTGAGATGCGATGGTACAGCTTCTTGCAAAACATCATCGTCTTCCTTCTCAGTCCGAGTCCATTCTAGGTGTGCATCGCCAAAAGGTACAAACCGGGGGACCCTTTCTCCTTCAAAATCACCTATACCTTCGCGGACCCACTGGTCAAAAGGCAAAGGCAAGGGTACCTTTTTGCAGTGCACACCATGAATCCAGTTCTTTTTCCCAACAACCTTCACGGCTGTAGGTGTTGTCAGCAGGACCTGTCTTGGCGGGGCTCCAGATTCTTTTTTCTTTGGAAATTCTTCAGACACACCCAGTCCCCAGGTTGGATGGTGTGCCCGGGATCGGAAGAGACCTGAGGCAAAAGCGTCTTGTACCTGCTGATGGAGAACTCACAATTTAGTGGTGAGGTCATGCAAATAATCAACCAACATTGGATACTCTATATCCGAGTACTTTTTGGGCCTAGGGACACCCCGGACATTAGCCGGGCTTCCGACCACAATTTCATATGGGCTAAGTCCCACACGAGAATGAATAGCTGTTCGGGTGGACAAGAGAGCCAAAGGTAAAGCATCGGCCCAGGCAAGACCCGTGTTGGCCTGTATCTTTGCAAGTTTAAGCTTGAGAGTGCCATTATAGCACTCTACCAAACCCGCTGACTGAGGGTGATTTGCCGCATGGAATTTCTGCTTAATACCAAGACTTGTATATACTTTCTGCATGATTTGGCCCACGAATTTACTTCCATTGTCACTCCAGAGAATTCGAGGTAAACCAAACCTCGGGAAGTATTCCTTCAGAAGGACCTTAGCTATAGACAAAGCAGTATTATCCTTTAGGGGGTAGGCCTCTATCCATCTAGAAAAGGCACACACCACCACAAGGACATACTTTAGGTTATTGTATCTCTCCATATGAATGTAGTCTATCTGCAACACCTCAAAAGGATACGTTGGGGGAGCAAAATGGCCTGCTGGAGTTGGTGTCCCTCTTCCTGGGTTATGCATTAAACAAACAATGCAATGCTTAACTAGATTGTCTGCACATTTAGGTATTCCCGCATTCTGCCATACCGGAGCCAAAAGCTTGCATATTCCTTTTGCACTGATGTGGGCTGGACCATGCGCCATAGTCACTACTGGAAGTACATAGGTGTCCGGTAGCAGCCAACGCTGATGTTCTGACAATTCTATCCAACACCCCGTCACATCTAACATTCCCGTACAATCTTGCAACTTACTTAATTCTTTCTCTGTAGCCTCTTCCTGAATCATTTTCACACTTTCTATTGTGTCCTCACACATTCCTCCTTGACTGACCCATCTGGCAGGTCCAGCAACATACATACGACTTGTCACATCTCTAGCTGTCTCTTTTGCTATCTGATCCGCGAAATCATTTCCTTCACCTACGTCATCAGTGATCCTCTTATGTGCACTACATTTCACAATCGCTATCTGAGTGGGCAAGGCAAGTGATTTACTAGCTGGCCATGTTGTATTTTAGTACCGTGTGAGGTAAAGAATCCTCTTTCCTTCCAGAGGCGGCCAAAACTATGGGCCACCCCGAATGCGTATTGGCTATCGGTGAACACATTCACTCTTTTTCCTTTAGCCAATACACAAGCTCTAGTCAGAGCTATCAATTCAGCTGCTTGGGCTGAATTCTTCCTAATGCGTGCTGTTTCTACAATTGTATGCAAGGTGGTAACAGCATAGGCTGCAGTCGTTTCACCATTGGGAAGCTTAAAACAAGAACCATCCACCCATAGGATCCCATCCGGGTCCAGGAGTGGCTTATCCTTCAAATCGATTCTACCTTTCGTCTCTTCCTCAGTACGAAGAAAACAATCATGCTGTTCTCGAATGCCTTTCTCTACTGGAATCGGCAACAGTGTAGCCGGATTCAGGGTGTTACATCGTTTGATGTGTGCATGACTAGCCAGGAGCGTCAGCTCATACCCAGATAGGCGCGCGCTCGTAAGGTGCTGAGTTTTTGTCCTATTTAGGAGAGTATCCACTGCATGTGGTACCATGACAATAAGTGTATTGTCTAGCACCAATCCAGCAACTAGGTAATGCTTTAGCCACGGGATCTAACATAGCCGAAAAATAAGCACATGGACGTCGCTTGTCCCTAAATTGCTGTGTCAAGACTGACCACGGGCAACCTTCTCTCTCATGTACATAAAGTGTGAAAGGTTTACTGTAATCCGGAGTACCCAACACAGGAGCAGAACATAAAGAAGTGCGCAAATCAGAAAAAAATGTCTGGCATTCCAGAGTCCAAGGGAGAGGTTGGCGTGTATCAAGTAAGTGCTAACAAAGGTTTCGCTAATAAAGAAAAATAAGGAATCCACTGTCTGCAATAAGAGGTAATGCCAAAAAAGGCACGCACCTCTCTCTGTGTACATGGTACAGACATTTGCGCAATTGCTTGGATTCGTTCTGAGGTCAATCGCTGTCCCTCCTTCGACAAGAGATTACCTAAATAGGTAACCTCTTGGCGACAATATTGTAATTTAGAGGGTGAAACCTTGTGATGAAAGTCAGACAAGTGACGTAACAGAGAAATAGTAACTTGTTTACAAATTTCTTCAGAATCAGCAGCAACCAATAGATCATCTACGTATTGAATAAGGGTGGTACCTGGAGGCAAAGTAAAAGCGTCAAGCTGAGTTTTCAAAGCCTGACTATAAATGGATGGACTTTCACAATAGCCTTAAGGTGCACGCTTGAATCGAAAGCTTCGGCCTCCTAAAGAGAAACCAAAAATATCCCTACTTTCCTCAGCAATGGGAATGCTAAAGAAAGCGCTCTTAAGGTCAATTACCGAAAACAAGGCAGCCGAAGCAGTTATCATCGTCAATAAAGCAGTGATATCTGGGACGACAGGAAACTGTGGTACAACAATCTTATTGACCTCCCGAAAATCGATCACAAAACGATAAACAGGTGGCTGGGAAGATTCAGTACGTTTAAGAACAGGCAAGACAGGACTGCATACATTTCCCCTAGTCTCTTCAACTACACCTTTCTCAACTAGATCATAAATAATAGCCAACAGTGCTCTCTCACCATCACTCGAAATCTTATACTGGGGAATGCGAGGTAGCTTAACATTAGACTTGAGGGTGACAATGTAGGGTGGGATCTGCAAGAGACCAACATCATTGGGACCTGTAGCCCAAAGATCAGTGGGCAAGGAACATAATTCAGAAGGGAGTTGGTCTCTAGACAAATATGTTGGGGAGATCAATCACTTACCTAAAGTAAGATGCACGCCAGAAGGGGAACAATGCAGTGTTGCATACAGTCTTTTCAACAAGTCCAAACCCAACAGATTCTCACCACAACCAGTCGTCAAAATAAGTGGAGCCTCTAAGTCATAAGGACCTATCGAAATGGGCAAAGGACAAGAAACTGGGTTGCAAACTGGGGCGCCAGAAAATCCTACAGAAACATTTGTTAAGCCAGACAAAGGTGCCCCAGGGAATTTGGAGTGGATGATAGAACTCTTCGTTGCACCAGTGTCCAATAGAAATGGCTCTGACACACCAAGCGCAACGACTTCAACATAAGGCCCATTTTGGTCCACTGGAACTGAAATGACTCCCTCACTTTGTCTATGGCTGTCCTAGCTAGAATTAAAATACTGAGTCTCATCCTCCATACAATAATCGTCATTATAATAGTGTGCAGACTGAGTATTTTGCTGATCAAAACAATTCATGGAATTTTGGGGCGGAAAGGAACGTTGCTCCTGGGACATTGTACCTCGCCCCCTCCCCCTTGGGGTCGACTGAAAACCACCTCGGCCTCGTGGCCCAGGCGTACCACCAGCACGCTGCAATAAAACTGGGCAATTATTCTTAAAGTGACCTTCTTCTTTACAATAGGCGCATTGATTAGGGCCCAGTGGAGGTCGTGGAACAAAGGCTCAGGTTTCTGAAACACCTTCTGAAACTGGAGAGTCGGCTGAAACTGACGCTGAGCGGGGCGAGGGGGATAAGCCTGTTGCAACTTTCGTTTTTAAATCTTTAGTCTTTTATCCAATTTATCCTTTTCCTCCTTATCCCCATTCTCGTAATATTGAGCAGTAGCCAATATCTGGGCTGAAGAAGAAACGGCCCACAAACTTTCAGAATCCTTTAATTTATTAGTGAGTTCGGGAAGTAAATTAAATACAAATGTATCCACAAATAGTCGCTGCTCACCTTCTGTGCTCATATCTTGACCACTGTGATCAAGAAACGTTTCCTCAAACCGAGTAAAGAAGTCGGAGACACACTCATCTTTCTTCTGTTTACAGGCAGCTAACTTATCCCAATTAACGCGCAGAGCGGGCATCATAGTTTTCATTAAGGTGATTATCCTACCAGGAAGTTCTATAATTAGATTATCAGGTTTGGAACCACCCACTTGGAGTCTATCGGCGGCAACTATAGCAGGCCAATCTCCTCCTAATTCCTAGACATGGTTCTCTTTCCGAATTCTAGCCCACAATGGTTGCGGAACAACATTTCCCATCAGCATATCTATGTCGGCCAAATTCCTAACACACGCATCAACAGTATGAGACAGTTCTTTGTAATAACCAGCAGGGTTCTTACGGGGGTCAGGTAAGGACTGTTTAAGGGCCAGCCCCTCAGATCTCTTCCAAGGTACATGTACCCATACACGTTGAAAATGAGCGGGAATAGCAGGATTTCCTCCCACAGGTGCAACCTCGTCCCTCCAAACTGGGGGAACCTCTCTCATAGTATAGTGTGTCAGTTTCCGTCTAACGGAAAGATCGGGTTCAGGTAAAGACCAAGAAGAAGCATGGACCTAAGGGCGACAAGTGTCTTTTCAGCATTCTCAACTTCAGGACCCACAATTATTCCTTTATCGAAGTCAGCCTGAATATCTAGCAGATCCTGGGAAGCTAATCCCAATCCCGTATCCTCCCACTTTTGGCTAAGAATGACGCACATGGCATCAAAAACATGTCTTTGTGTTGGTGCATTCCACTGTGAAAAAGTGTCCATGATATCTTGTACACTATACTCGTGATCATTCATGATACACTTACGAGCAAGAACATCTAACACATTTTGTTCGTCATGGCCCGGGAGTTGTCTACGAGCCTGCCTCCAAGGAGGAACAGGAGTTGTGCTCAATGACCCAAAGAAAGGGGACAAGAAACCAGAAACAGTATCAACTATCTGTTTACAAAATGAGGGGCAGTTGGACATAAGGACAGGGGACAAGGTATTAGGCGGAGCACAAGAGGGGGCAGAAGAAGGGGTAACCAGTATAAAGGGGGTCGAAGGCAAAGGAGCCAGTGGCAAAGGAGGTGGCATGATAGGCATAACTTGAAGGGGCTGTGGTGGAGGTGCAGGGACTGGTTGAGGAACAACAGGTGGCTGAGCAGCAAGTGGCGGAGCGGGTGGTATTAACAAGGGTGCATTAGCACCTTGTGCATAGGGCGGGGTAATCTCAACAAATGGGACATTAAAGGATCCTTTTTGGGGTCAATATCTTTGTCCGGAGGGGAAGTTGGCAACACCAGATAACTCTTATCCACAGCCATACGATGTCGTCTTTCTAAAACCTCAATCACATGATCAGTCTCATTGTCAGTAAACTGCTGGGCAGCCTGTATGACAGCCATGCCCTTTTCCTTTCTATCTCTCTTTGCCTGTTTAATTTCTTTTTGTTTGGCTTCCTTGCGCCAGAGGCGAAAAGAGTCAAACATAGCCGGCCGGGCTTTTCTCATAAACAATGTAGCTTCCAAATTATCTAGGATGTCAGGTTCAAAACTACCATTTTGTGGCCACTGCAGAACACCATCTTTCCTAGTATAGCGGACCCACACTTCATTAAAGGTGATGGGGCCCACACCATGTTTAGAATAGAGCTCATAGGTGGGAGTTCCAGCCGGAGGAATGGGACAAGAGTCCTCCAGTTGGGAATCCCTATCACAATCACAACAGCACCAACGTCTGAACTTACTGAAACCAGGCATCGTTATTTCACTGGCCTCTTTCCAAAACATCAAGGGGTTAATCAAGCAACACAGCACAAACATACTCACCCCTTGGCTTCGGTTATTGCAATAGTCGAATCAAAACCCAAAAACAAAAGAAGTGGGAGCTACCCACTAGTACTTAACCAAATGTCTCCTTACGCCAACAGAGGTCCGTTCTAATGTCTCGAGATACCAGTTATCACCAAGGGACCAAGACAGGGCGGCAGTCAGGGCAGCAGTTGCCAGCAGCCGTTGGAACGGAGAAGCTGCGCTTCTAAAGACCATCGGTCCACTTTCGACATACAGGGGTCGCTGATGTGGGGCGCCTCCTCCGGAATTTTCCTGCGGGGCTCCTCTCGATCCTCGGGCTCAACCACTACCTCTGAAGCCGCCCAGCATTGGGCGCCAATTGAAGAACCGAGCCTTATGGGCCTGGCGGCGGAGGGCACGCCTTAATCTCCGAGTTCACCTGTCTTGTTGCACAGAGACACGGAACACTCTGTTGTCGTAGGAAACAGAATTTATTAGCTGCAGCTAGGCACAGTTATCCTAGAAGTACACCAAGTATGTTCTCAGGAGACTGCCACTTTACTCCGTGGCTCACAAGCTTTTATAGTAAAAATGCAGTTGTACAAACATATACCCAATGCACAAAGTTACAGCCAGTCAGAAGAGTTTGAAAACAAAGTGTTGTGCAACCGGAATATTCTCTGCTTACGTGTTTGTGTGTTATTCGGCCCCTCAAGTTAATCAGTCTGGAATGAAAAGACATGTCTTGTATGCTTCAAAGGAAAGGTTGTAAAATAGGAAAACAAGAGGAGAGAATAGCGAAAGGCCGATAGATAAGATACGGCAAGAGAAGAATGCTAAAGGCTTAACAGATAGTTGGTACAAGGATTAGTTAGGCCGGGTGTTGTCTGGGCTTGGTTTCGGACAAGGACGGAGGGGGTCTTGGGACACGTTGCAATCAAAAGGGCAGAGACAATTCGTTCGTCGAGCGGCCTGTGTAAAGGCAACACAAAATGGCGGATGAATGTAAGATGGAGTCGAATTTAGTGAACCTCACCTGACCCAAGGCCACCCCCCACGCCGCCCGGCTCCTCCGCTGTGACAGCGTCTCTGCCCCCGGCGCCGCAGGTTCGCCCCTGACCTCGGTGTCCCCCTGCTGCTTCCTTCTCCTACTTCCTGCTGCTGCCCACACTTGTGACTTGTGAATTGTGCTTTTTTTTTCTGGACTTCTGCATTTTTCTGTATTTTTCGTAGTTGCTGTTGTATCCCTGTCCTCTGTGTGTGCCCCCCGCTGCTCCCTCGCGGCCCGCCCCTTTTTCTTTTGTACCCCCTGCCCATTGGCCGCCCCGCTCCTGCCTCCCAGCTGCTCCTCCCTCCCACTTCGTCTCATATGGAGGCCGCACGGCGGCCGCGCCGAAGGCGCGCCAAAGGCAAGCCCGTCTGCGCCCGTCCGCGCCTGGACCGCACCCAGTGCCAGGACCCCTGGCCCTCGGCGATGCCTGCCCACCCGACGAACTTACGACGGCGCAACCATCCACGCACTCAACGCCGGCCGGAACCCCGCCTGCTACAGAGCCATCCCGAAACGCACCCATGGACCCTTCACCTGCCAAGCCTGCAAATTCACCTGCCTCCAAACCTGCACCGCACCCGCCAAGTCAGCTACCAGCAACAATCACCTCAAATGCATCCTGCTCAACACCCGCTCCGTCCACAGGCACGGCGTCGAACTCTGGAACCTCCTGGACACAACATCACCAGACGTCGCCTTCCTCACAGAAACCTGGATGAACGCCTCCTCAGCCCCCGACATCGCCATAGCCATCCCGGATGGCTACAAGATCACCCGGAGGGACCGCGTCAACCAAACCGGAGGAGGCATCGCCATCGTCCACAGAAACACCATCCAAATCACGACCAACTCCGACGACACCCTCACCGCCGCCGAGCACCTTCACTTCCAGATACACACCGACCCCAAGACCACCCTCAGGGGCACTCTCATCTACAGACCCCCGGGACCACGCACACAATTCAGCGAAGCCATCGCAGACTTCGTCAGCCCGCACGCCCTAACCTCTTCAGACTACATCCTCCTAGGGGACCTCAACTTCCACCTGGAGAACAACAATGACAGCAACACTGCCGCCCTGCTGGACAACCTCGCCAACCTCGGACTCAAGCAACTGGTGAACACCCCCACCCACTACGCCGGCCACACGCTTGACCCCATCTTCTCCTCCGGCAAGCACATCTCCTTCAGCCACTCCACCGGACTTCACTGGACAGATCACAGCTGCGTCCACTTCAAATTCAGTAGAACCACGACCCACCACCACCCGCAACAGGTTCCCCGCAGAAGCTGGCGCAAGATCACCACTCACCAGCTCACCACCTCCATCAGCCAGAACCCTCCCACCAACACGACGGACCCCAACGAAGCAGCCCGCAACCTCACACAGTGGCTCACCAACTGCGCCGATGACCTCGCACCACTGAAGAACCCTCCCAGCAGACCGGGCAGCAAGAAATCCTCATGGTTTACCAACGACCTCAAAAACTCTAAGAAATCCTGCCGCACACTTGAGAAAGCCTGGCGCCACAACCAGACAACGGAAAACATGACAGCCCTCAAGAACGCCACCCGCAAACACCACCAGCTGATCCGCACCACCAAAAGGACAACATTCAAAGAACGACTGGACAACAACACCCACATCAGCATCGTTAAAGAGCTCTCCAACCCCAGCACCTGCAGCAACGACATCAAACCATCGCAAGACCTCTGCGACTCACTCGCCTCGTTCTTTCACTGCAAGATCGGCGACATACACAACAGCTTCGGCGCACAGACCACGCACCCTACCACCACCACCCTATGCACCTGGACCTCGGTCAGCACCGAAGAAACCACCCAAACGATGAACACCATCCACTCCGGCTCCCCAACCGACCCCTGGCCACACCACATCTTCAACAAAGCTGACTCCATTATCTTACCCTAACTCTGGGACATCATCAGCAGCTCCTTTGCATCCGCCACCTTCCCGGAGAGCCGGAAACATGCCGAGCTCAGCGCCCTCCTGAAGAAACCCACCGCGGACCCCACGCCCCATCTCGCTCCTCCCATTTCCAGCGAAAGTCATCGAGAAGACCGTCAACAAACAACTTTCCGCCTTGCTCGAGACAAACGGATCCCTCGACCCCTCGCAGTCCGGTTTCCGAGCAAACCACAGCACCCAGACCACCCTCATCGCAGCTACCGACGACATCAGGTCCTTGCTCGACAACGGGGAAACAGCTGCCCTCATCCTCCTGGACCTCTCAGCAGCCTTTGACATCGTGTGCCACCGCACCTTAATACAGCGCCTCAGCAACACCGGAATCCAAGAAAAGGCCTTGGAGTGGATCATTTCGTTCCTCGCCGGAAGAACCCAGAGAGTCCGTCTCCCCCCGTTCCGATCCGCGGCCACCGAAGTCATCTGCGGTGTACCGCAAGGATCCTCGCTCAGCCCCACCCTCTTCAACGTCTACATGAGCCCCCTCGCAGCCATCGCACGCCAACACAACCTAAACATCATCTCCTACGCTGACGACACCCAGCTGATCCTCTCCCTCACCAACGACCCCACCACCGCCAGAGCCAGGCTCCAGGAATGAATGAAAGACATCGCGGAATGGATGAAGCTCAGCCATCTGAAACTGAACTCGGACAAAACGGAAGTCCTCATCCTGGGACCATCCCCCTCTGCCTGGGACGATTCCTGGTGGCCCCCTGCCTTGAGCACCGCCCTCAAGCCAACGGACAATTCACGCAACCTGGGCTTCTTCTTGGACTCCTCCCTCACGATGGCAAAGCAAGTCAACGCCGTCTCGTCATCCTGTTTCAACACCCTGCGCATGCTACGAAAAATCTTCCGGTGGATCCCCACCGAAACCAGGAAGACGGTCACCCAGGCCCTCGTCACCAGCCGACTGGACTACGGGAACACCCTCTACGCTGGAACCACAGCCAAACTCCAGAAAAGACTCCAGCGCATACAGAACGCCTCTGCACGACTCATCCTGGACATCCCCCGTAACAGCCACATCTCTCCCCATCTGAAAGACCTGCACTGGCTCCCCGTCAGCAAGAGGATCACGTTCAGACTCCTCACCCACGCACACAAGGCTCTCCACGACATGGGCCCCAAATACCTCAACAGCCGCCTCACATTCTACACACCTACCCGCCAGCTCCGATCCGCCAGCCTCGCCCTCGCCACCGTCCCACGCATTCGCAAAGCCACCGCCGGAGGAAGATCCTTGTCCTACCTGGCGGCCAAGACCTGGAACTCCCTCCCCACCCACCTATGGCTGACCCAGGACCATCTTTCCTTCAGGAAACAACTCAAGACCTGGCTCTTCGAGCAGTAGCGACCCCCCACCCCCTCCTCCCAGCGCCTTGAGACCCTTACGGGTGAGTAGCGCGCTTTACAAATCTGTTGATTGATTGATTGAACAAGCATGCATTATGTGACCAAACAAGGGGGCACGAGATACACTTTGCTATCCCTACAAGCTCAGCAAATTTGGGATTGGGCGATTCAACATCAGATCACAGCAGTCCATGTTCCGGGGGTGTCCAACCTGCTAGCGGACTCCCTGAGCTGGTCGGTCTCATCAAACCACTAGTGGGAACTTCATCAGCCGACACTGGACCGCATCTTTCAGCTTTGCGGACACCCCAATCTGGATTTATTGGTGACCAACCTGAACCGCAAATGCCCATTCTATGCAAGTTGGCTTCCCCACTCAGAATCGTGCAGAAATGCGTTTTTGATGAGCTGGTCAAAAATATATGCTCACGCTTTTCCACTGATTCCTCTAGTCGCAAGGGTACTTTGGAAAATGCAGAAAGAACCCTGCGGCATTCTTCTCATAGCCCCCAGATGGCCTCGCCAGTTCTGGTTTACGGAGCTCCTCCTTCTGTCGGAGTACAATCCAATTTGGCTGCTCACAATTTCGAATCTTCTTTCTATGAACCATGGCCTGATCTGCCATCCGAATCCAACTGGTGCCTGAGCACTATGAGTTTGCTAATTTGATTATTCCTCCGGACTGCAGGGAGGTCCTCACTAATGCTAGAGCACCCTCCACTATCAAAACCTACAAACTCAAGTGGAAACGGTTCTATCCTTGGTGTGAAGCTTCAAATTCAAATTCTTCATTTTAACTCTGAGAAGACAGAGATTCTACACTGTGCAGTAGATAGAATCCCTTCTAAACTTCCGCTTGAGTTTTGACCAACATCCCCTGCTACTCTATTGGCTCCCAGTAGCGTGGTACATAATCTGGGAGTCATGGTTGACAACAAATTGACATTAGAAAACTGTCAACAAAACAGCTGGAAGTGGTTTTACTCTGATCAGAGCATTTCGGAAAATCCTTCCGATGTTCTCTTAACAGAACAGAACGCTGATAGTCCGGAGCACCATCCTCAGTAAGCTGGACT
The DNA here is from genome assembly GCF_964263255.1 of Lissotriton vulgaris. Lineage (NCBI taxonomy): Eukaryota > Metazoa > Chordata > Amphibia > Caudata > Salamandridae > Lissotriton > Lissotriton vulgaris. The sequence goes on from NC_141685.1 coordinate 176,625,063, forward strand.
ATTGTGATGCCCTGTTACTAGAATCCCCGCAATATCTGATTGAGAGATTGCAGAGAGTACAGACTATGGTGGCCAAAATGGTACTAGTGCAACCACGCCACTCCTCCGCCTCCCGTGCACTCTCAGATTTAAATAAACAGTGGTCCTAGACCTATTCATCGAAATAATTGACCTAATCAATCTTCATTCATTAAATCAAATATTTAAGAGAATTTCAACTGGATCTGCTGCAATTCACAAATATAATGAATAATTTTAAGAGAAAACACAACAGCCACTACAACAGAGACAGAGTAACAATGTATTTAATTCATTGTCTCATGTTTTTGAATTCATTTTGCACAATATTGCATTATTTCAGAGGTAAAAAAATGAGAAACGGTTGCCCAAAGGAGCGTGCAAAAGAGAGTGATCAGAGTGTTTAGTGAATAAAGAAGGAAAAAGAAATTCACAGTGATAATCATAACATATTCACATTACTTCTTGGTCAATAACGGTATTCTAGTTTTTTCCGTATTGAATCTACCTGGCCAAACAAGATTTTAGTAACCACTACATTCAAAACATTGTAAAGAGACATCCATGTCCTCAGTGTGCACTATGTAATGTCAAGAAACAGGTCCAAGGTAGAAATAATAGCGTCGACGTTTCGACTCGACTTAGGGCCAACCGGTCATTTAAACCTGGGGCATGCAAGTCTTCATCAGGACAAGATAGAGATGGGCAACCAAGGGGTATCGATGACCCCTAGGGTGGAGAACCAACAAGGTATGTATCCTCAATCAGCGATAAATACTTATACTTGAGAAGCGGCGATCCTGTGGAACCCAGGCTCGGCCTTCTTTCGCGTATTGAACACGCTGTTTACATGCTGCCTGAACGTTGGTGACAGGAGCTTGGGGTGTAATCAAAGACTATTGAATCGACTAAGGTATCTCCACCCCGTTACCGGTGTAACATGGAATATTGTGCTCACCTCTTACTTGATGATTGATTCTTCTATGATTAAGGAGTATAAGTATATATTGCTGATTGAGGATACATACCTCGTTGATTCTCCACCCTAGGGGTCATCGATACCCCTTGGTTGCCCATCGATACCCCTTGGTTACTTTTAAGTAAGGTGAGCCTCTGTTTCTTACCTCCTCCTGCACACATTGTATATATGTATATATTTCTGCTTTTGCAGATGTGCCCATGTTTACTGCTATACTGTAATATACGTATATGTATTCTCTCGTACTCTGTTTACAATGTACTTATGGCTTACTATGCACAGTTCTTGAATTACTGCTATCTACTCTGATTCAAGCATGTGAATCTATGAAAGATACCCCAATACTGGAGAAGAACATAAGTTACTTACCTGAAAACTGTGCTTCTCCAGTATTGATATCTTTCATAGATTCACATGTGACTCACCCACCTCCCCTCAGAGGCTCCGCTCTTCTCCTTTTCTCTTAGGACCACGCTTGTGCTAAAAAATTGGAGAGCCTGAGCCTCTGAGGAGAAGGTTCCAGAGGGTGCTGTCACCTGATTGGCTGGAGTTTGAACCATATCTAATGACTTGGACATGACTGTCGCCCTCACTCTGTCTGTCGCCCTCACTCTGTCTGTCTGTCGCCCTCACTCTGTCTGTCTGTCGCCCTCACTCTGTCTGTCTGTCGCCCTACCACAGCATCACTCAGGGGCACCACAACATCACTATGCGCTACCACAGCATCACTGAACGCCACAACATCACTCAGCGCCACCAAAACATCACTATGCGCTACCACAGCATCACTATACGCTACCACAGCATCACTATGCGCTACGACAGCATCACTATGCACTACCACAGCATCACTATGCGCTACCACAGCATCACTATGCGCTACTACAGCATCACTGAACGCCACAGCACCACTGAACGCCACAGCATCACTCAGCGCCACCAAAACATTACTCAGCGCCACCACAGCAGCAATCTGTGCAACAATTCAACAATAACTAGTTCAAATATGTTCTCTCAATGTTTCAAGCTTTATTACAAATGTCACAAAAAGATGTTAATATTTCACTTCTGCTCTTGGATTTTCGTCACAATAAAATACACTGAACATAATCTTCACAAAAGTTATTTACAAAAGTTTAAGCAATTGCCATTATAAATTACAATAACTTTTACTTAAGTATTAATTATTTAAAAAAATTGAAAGCCATTGTTATTTGTAATATCAATAATCTCAGTCACGTAAATACAACACATATTGCATTACAAATGGTATAGGTGTCACATTTGCGAAAGTTAAAACTTTTGGCATTGTAAATGACAAAGCTATTAATTTCGCTATTTTCAAAACCAACACATAAATAAAAAATGTGTCATTTACAATACCAATAGCTCAAACTTTCCTAATGCAAGACCTATTGCATTGCAAATGCTTGTTATAATTACAAGGGTGTGACAACACCACATACCACCGCATAAGCAACAAGTGCAGATTAAACCACAGGGTTCAAATAAACCCCCACACACACCGTAAGATTAAACATGTACTAAACACACACGCCTCAATAACGGGTACATCATAGAAAGACTGATGCACATAATGAAGCGGACCTAGAGAAACATGCATAGCACAGACAAGATAAAGGTCTTGATTTAGAGTTTGGTGAGCAGGGTACTCCTTCACAAGCGTGGTGGAGTACCCTGTCCAACAAACGGATGGTTTGCCTGTAAATACATTGGACGACCATTACTTTTTAGATCAAGCAGTCTGATGTATTTTTCTCTTATTCATGACCACCAGGGAATACCTGGCAGTCGTGATGAGAGTTTGTTTTCAAATGAATCCCACTTCCTGGGAGTAGATTAATCAGGGAGAAAGTTCCAAGGGTGTGAGGGTGATTAGTTATTGGTTTTTAAAAACAAACTCCAGCTTTGGAAGCTTGTTTTTGAAAAACACAAAAGTTGGTGAATGGCCGCCTAAAACATCCCCAAGGGATACAGAAAATTGTAGATCAACTTCCTATAGATGGTTGAGATTGCTTTTTCGGTCAGGGGATTCGTTTTAAAAATAAAAAACATTTTTATTAACTTTTCGTCAATCATCCTACAAACATTCAGCATAATAGGACCACCATCACCGTGGGTCCGTTGTTCAGGATGAAAATCAACATTATTCCGTATCCCACATCCCTATCCGAGTCCCCCTCCCACCTCCCCCTCTACCCCCACACCCCATGTCAGTGTGCCTTCTGCTATCCCTCCTATGGAATTGCATAAACCCCTTGTGCTGCAACACCCAACTCCTTCTGAGGACATACACCGCTACATCCAGGTCAGGGGATTAGTTAGCAGCTGGTCCTCCAGTGGGGATGCATCAGGCAACTTCCCCCCCTTCCCAGATGTTACCTTGCAGAGCGTGACCCACCTGCAAATGTCAGAACCGTTTTTAGTCGCCTAAATTCATACCAACCGGACCATCGAGTTGCACCTCCACCAGCTAATGGTCTTAGATTCCCCCTGCTATGTGTGTAGCGGCCCTAAAGTCATCTTTATGGACAGTCCGGATGAAAAGATAGTGCAGGCATGCCAGACTACCATGTGCTGCAGACAGGTGCGTCCAGTTCTGATACCCTCTTCCACTCTAGGGGCATTTAGGAGTATCATGAATATAGTATAGGGTCAGTTCTGTCACTCCAGTCACCCCAATGCATGTATGCTCTGTCGTAAGTGTCTTACCCTTTCACAGGATGAGTCAGTCTTGACTGGGTCTGTTTCCTGTTTCCCGACATTTGAATGGCACGCCTGAAGACTCGAGAGAGCAGTGACCCACCAGAAGGCTTTTGTGGAGCGCTTTTGTCCTGGATATAGTGTTGCATTCAGTAGGGCACCCACTCTCTTTTCTTTGCAGTTGCCTGAAGATCAGCTGTCCCAAGGTAGCAGTCACACCTGGCCTGTCTGTAAGTGCAGCCCCCTCTGGAGGCCTGACCATCAGCAATTGAGCCCACATTGTGGCCGGCTGGACCACAGGCGTAAGCTCAGACAGGGTGTTCGACACTGGAGTAGTTGTAGTCCCTCATGGACCTCTGACACAGAGTAGTCAGAAATTCAGCAGCTAAAAGCCCAACACAGGCTCTCCAGGAAATCAGTAGATTCAGACTCTGTTGTGTTAGGAATTTTGCAAATGCAACCTTGAATGGGCCTGTTGGCAGCACACAATCGTCCTACTGGGCCTCAACAATTATGTTGTCGTAGAGTTTTATTTTCTGCCTTGAACTGTTGGGAGAGTCTTGGCATCCCTCAGACTAGCTGGTCCAGCTGGATGGCTTTCCGGCTCGCCCTATAGATAACGAGGATGTGTCGGACCTTGCTTTTTCCAGGACAGCCTTGTCCTCCTGCTGGATAGTGAAACTCCCTTCCCTTTCTTACCAGACAGGCAGGCTTCTAGGCAGACTTCAGGACAGTTACACAGCTTCTCCATTAAGTTATTCAGCCTACAGGTGATGTCCCTTCAACTTAGATAAACTGTCAGGCTGACACCATCCCTGGTGCCACAGCAGGCACCTGTGTACTTTGTAGAGCACATTATTCCTTGGTAACAGAGGACTTTGAACTCTGGTATAAATGAGGGATAGATGGTCCCACTAGTATACACAACTGGCAGGCAGGAGATGGTGTTTACTCTGTCGCACTCTCACATTGCATTTATGCTACGCACTCCAACACCCTAAACATGCACTTGATGTTATCGCAAAGTCTGGGCACAGGTATAGAAATGGAGCATTACATGGGTGTGTCAGTAGAAAGCCACTCGACTGACCATGATGCAAAGATCTAATCAGGCTATTGATCCTTACAACAGGGTGCATTGCCACCACCGCTCTAGCTGTTAAACCCATGACAGTCCTCTGCCTTAAATGAGGGCACACTTGGTGTGACCCTCCAGGTCACAGGACCGGTCCAAGATCTCTCATAGTCCCTTGTTAGAAGTTGCACAGTACTGCGGTGGCAGAAAAATCTCATGTAATTGTTTTGTGGTAGATTTATCCCAGTAACGTGCAGTTACAGTTTTGACGCCATGTACTGGGGAGTTGCCACGAGAAACCGATTCTTCTGCTTGTCAAATCACATTCCATTCACTATTTCATAGTGTTTTTCTGCTTTTATTTACCACTTGTTTTAAGCAGGTGGTAGATATATGCATGTGGTTGGTTGGGGGGGAGATGGGCGAAGCAGGGGAGGGAAGGGGAAAGATATTTCTAACAGAGGGAAGAATTGTGTGTTTCCCACAGTTAGTAAAAAAAACAGCATAAGTCTTGGCTGCTTCTGCTGCACCCAGAGTCTTGTGGGTCTTTTCAGTCTAATTTTTCTGTCTGGAAAAAAAATTGTGTCCTGTTTTTCTGCACCTGGTAAATCCAGGTGCAGAAAAGCCTAACAACTGATAATCAGGTGGAATAAAATGAACACATGAAAGTACTCCTTAGTTTCATTGCCCTTGATTCATACTCTGGACATAGTTGAGGGATTGGTCTAGGCGTAGTCCTCGCAACACACAATAGATTTGCGTGCGGCAGAGGCCAGAGCTCAAAAGTCAGGTTACCAGATACAAGTAGGTGGTAACTCAGGGCAGGGGGAAACGCCTGTTGTCAGTGGAGGGGAAATTCCCATCCTAGAAATCTACATTAAACATTAATTAATAGTATTCTATTTTAAATATCTTTTTGGTGCCAGTCCATAGGACTTTAATGTCTGCTTTTGGGATTCTATGTTACAAGTCCATAGGGTACATGTATCCTTTCTGAGCTTAATAAAATGTTGGAAATTCTACAAATCCTCACTCCTAGATCCAAGTACTCCCAGGCTACCATTCTACACTCTGCTCTGTCTGAAGAACCGCTCAACACTTTCAAAATTCTGCTTTGATATGGCTTGTAAATTATTTTTGGGGATATTTACATGTATTAACTATTTAATTTTAATACTATAGGTGATTGAAATTACGGACGAAGAAAGCAAGATTTAGCACCAGCCAACTGAATGTTAGTGCCATAAGAAGGATTATTTTGAAAAACTGAAGGGCATCCAGCATTCTAAGTTTAAACAATTTCCAAAATCTAGGTTTGGCGAGGAGCTGAGGAAAGTACTGTACCTGTAAGTGAGGTCTCTAATTTTGCATTTCATTAACCCAGAGCAAAGTCATATCTGTCCACACAGCATCGGAAATAGTGCCAGAAAGACCAATCACAACATCCTCATCTGAAATATTATCAGAAAGATAAATTGCCTCAGCATGACAGAATAACGTTCATCTAAAGCACGCATGATCTAAAGCATCATGTAATTCCAGAGAGGAAGCACAAACTGCATAAAAGAAAGATATAACAAAAGGTTTCTTCTGCAAACCATCAAAGAAAAGACACTGAAAGAAGACTCCGAAGCTGACACGCTAACAACCAAAAGATTGGAAAATCACCTTTATTCAACAACCGTTTTTAACCAGTTTTGCAAGTTTAAGACTATCTGCCTCGGGATATAACACCTCAACCCACTCTGCTCACTCTGGCAAAAACGTTAAAAATTCACCACTTTATTGTGTTGTTCATGACCATCTCAGAATGTTTCCTTTTTATTGTGTACTGTTCTGTAATTCTATGTAAATCGCCTCAACCTTATCTGTTGTGCAGGAGTGATATTTAAAACTGTTAAATATCAAAATGGATTAAATGAGCACCGTTGCGCTAGCTAATGTAAATAAATCCTTGTCTTCAGAACTACAATCCTTAACCTTACACCAAACACAGAACGGTTAAAAGGAACTGATGTTCTGCGACTGATGAGCCACAATATTACTGTGCATGTTCTAATGTTCTCAGTTACTGCCATTACGCCAGTGCAAAAAGGTACTTCTCAGTTTAATCATTAAATATCAGACTAACACCTTATTACTGCATTGCTAAGAACCTATACAAATAGATTTGAGAAAAACTTCAGTCACAAAATAAGTTGCTGCCGGAGAGGCTATAACCAAAAGACTATTATGTGCTACCAACATTTCAACCGGTGTTACAGGGCTGCATCCAGACATATTTTGCTCAATTCAAGTGTTAAGAAGATTACACACAATATCTTTTAGAGATAAATGCTGAACATTATCTAAACAAGCCCGACTCTAAAATCGGGTTCACTCTTACCTTGGCATATAAGCAAGAGAAAACTAAATGTAGAGATATTAACTCTAGGAATACACCTTTTAAAAACACGGGCTTTGAGAACAATTTCAGTGTTCAAACCTGCCTCAATCAAAGCAAAATAACCCAAGTTGGGGAAAAAGTTACCTGTGCCAAAAAAGATTCAGCCATAAATCTCATCTCACTGAATTTGAGAGAATGCACACTGGGAAAATCCTCTCTCAGTGCTCTGAATGCCAAAAAAGTTTCAGCAGTAAATCTAATCTCACTACGCATATGAGAATCCACACTGGGGAAAAACCTTATCAGTGCTCTGAATGCCAGAAAAGGTTTAGTTTCAAATCGCAACTTTATCGACATGCATTAACTCACTCTGTGGAAAACCCTTATCAGTGCTCTGAATGCCAAAAAAGTTACAGCAGTAAATGGTATCTCACTGAACATATAAGAATCCACACTGGGGACAAACCTTATCAGTGCTCTGAATGCCAGGAAAAGTTTTATAACAAACAAAGTCTTTCTCGACATGTAATAACCCACTCTGTGGAAAAACCTTACCAGTGCTCTGAATGCCAGAAATATTTCAGTGAAAAAAGAGACCTTACTGTACATACAAGGACCCACACTGGGGAAAAACCTTATCAGTGCTCTGAATGCCAGAAAAGGTTTTATAAAAAAGAAACTCTTTCTCTACATGTATTAAGCCACACTGGGGAAAAACCTTACCAGTGCTCTGAATGTCAGAAATATTTCAGTAAAAAAAGAGACCTTACTGTACATACAAGGACCCACACTGGGGAAAAACCTTATCAGTGCTCTGAATGCCAGAAAAGGTTTTGTAAAAAACAAAGTCTTTCTCTACATGTATTAACCCACACTGGGGAAAAACCTTACCAGTGCTCTGAATGTCAGAAATATTTCAATCAAAAAATAGGACTTATTATACATACAAGGACCCACACTGGGGAAAAACCTTATCAGTGCACGGATTGCCAGAAATGTTTCAATGCCCAAACCGAGCTCACTCGGCATAGAAGAACCCACACTGGAGAGAAACCTTATCAGTGCCCGGAATGCCAGAAATGTTTCATTGTCAAAAACTATCTCACTCATCATATAAGAACCCACACTGGGGAGAAACCTTTTCAGTGCTCTGAATGCCAGAAATGTTTTAGTGTAAAAATCAAATTAACTAAACATACAAGAATCCACACTGGGGAAAAACCATATCAGTGCTCTGAATGCCAGAAAAGATTTAGTAACAAACAAAGTCTTTCTAATCATGCAGTGACCCATTTTGTGGAACAACCTTATCAGTGCTCTGAATGCCAGAAATGTTTCAATGAAAAACGCCATCTGACGGTGCATATAAGAACCCACACTGGGGAAAAACCTTATCAGTGCTCTGAATGCCAGAAATGTTTCAGTTTAAAAAGTAGTCTCACACGGCACATAAGAATCCACACTGGTGAAAAACCTTATCAGTGCATTGAATGCCACAAATGTTTCAGTGAAAAAAGACATCTCACACTGCATATAAAAACCCACACTGGGGAAAAACCCTAGGAGTGCTCTGAATGCCCAAAACATTTCAACTGTAAATCACTTCTAACTGCACATGTGAGATTCCACACTGGGGAAAAACCTTATCAGTGCTCTGAATGCCAGAAATGTTTCAGTGACAAAAGAAGTCTTTCTCGACATACAATAACCCACACGGGGGAAAAACCTTATCCATGCTTTGAATGTCAGAAATGTTTCAAAAACATTCGAAAAACATGTGGACGTCATCTGCCTGCAATTCCTGACGTCTGGGGCATTTTGGTGGCGGTGAGGGGGCGAATTTCCCGATTTTATAAGGAGTGTAGTAAAGCCTATTGACCACGAAAAAATTGTTCTTTTTCAGACAGGCAGGCTTTATATGTTTGTATAGTGTCTTCAAAGATGGTTCAAGCATGCCCTCTGCCTGTGGTGCCATGGAGAAATTGTTCCAAACCCCCTCTGCCGAAGCTATCCCAGTGTCTTCACCCTTTAGTAGATGTTGATACCATACCGACATCTCTTTTATAATGGGTGTGAAGGATTGACTTAGCCTTTCTATTTCCTCATTACTTTTTATCTCCTCACGTTCCGCTGTATGCCAAGACACCAATTGAAGATATTTAAATCTTGATAAATCTGTCCCTACCTTTGCCCTAAAGTACTCCCATGGGTATATCCCTTCCTCATCCATTAAGTCTCTCCATTTCGTAATCCCAGCCCTTTTTATAGGTACTGCCAAGGCATCGTTCAAGCAGTCCGGGGTACCAGGTGAATCCCAAACTGGAGCTGAGTCTGAATAGTACCCAATCCCACTGCTTACCCTTACCCTGTACCATGTCTCTAGGGCGGTTTTTAGTATCTTCAAACAAACCCGCTTGAAGAATCTAGGAGATCCAAATTTATACATAAAGGCATTGCTTCCCCTTTCTGCTCTCACCATCTCTTTCAGCAATCTGCCCCAGGATGAGTCGTCTGGCTTAGTAAGTAGCATGCGTAGGCTCTTAAACTGGAATGCCACTACATATAGACTAATATCGGGGAGAGCTAACCCACCTTTTAATAACCTTCTTCTGAGTTTCTTCCAGGTCAGGCGCACCCCTTTGTCCCCCCACAAAAAACGACCTATTTTGCTCTGTATCTTATATATGTCTTTCTTAGGGAATCTTAGCGGTATTGTGGGAAACAGGTAGGAGAGCTTGGGGAGAATGACCATTTTCACTAGATTCACTTTCCCGTATATTGACAATGGGAGGTTCTTTTATCTGCTAAACAAACGGTCCATTTCCCTAGTTGGTTTGTCCAGATTTAACTTAGGAATTCGATCCAATTCCCTCACAATATATATTCCCAGATATCTAAACTCCCGACTCTCAGTGCAATACCATTGATCCACGTTCCAACACATGACCTCAGTCTTAGATCTGTTCATCTTGTATCCTGATAATGCCCCAAACTCTGCTGTCAGTTCCTCGATCCGAGGAATAGCTGTACCTGGATCACCCGTAGATGAAATCAAGTCATCCGCGTACAGGGCCAGCTTAGAGCTATACTGACCTGACTGAAATGTGAGATTCCACACTGGGGAAAAAACCTTATCAGTGCTCTGAATGCCAGAAATGTTTCAGTGAAAAAAGAATACTCACTACACATACAAGGACCCACACTTGGGAAAAACCTTATCCATGCTCTGAATGTTAGAAATGTTTCAGTAAAAAAAGAATACTCACTCGGCATACAAGAACCCACATTGGGGAAAAACCTTATTGCATTGAATGCCAGAAATGTTTCAGTGATAAAATCAATCTCACTCAGCATATAAGAACCCACACTGGGGAAAAACCTTATCAGTGCTCTGAATGCCAAAAATGTTTCAGCCTTAAATCTGATCTCACTGTACATTTGGGAATCCACACTGGGGGAAAAACATCAGTGCTCTAAATGTCAGAAAAGATTCAGAGGTAGTGATGGTTACATGCACCATAAGAAAACACACCGTCAAAAATACTTCAGTGCTCCAAGTGCCAGAAAAGCATCCATTTTAAATGCAATCTCACTCTACATGAGCAGACGCACACAGGGAAAAAACATTACCTATGCTGTGAATGACAGAAATTCCTATTTTTTGATAGGCACAGCCTCACTAACCATAATCCACTCCATACTGATGAAAACCTTATGAGTGCTCTGAATGCCAGAAAAGCTGCAGAGAAAAACGCTATCTCACCATGAGAAACTCCACACTGAAGAAAATCCTTATGCCATAAAAGCTTGAATCGGAAAGACAGAGTTATGCTTCATGAGAGATCCCACTCTGGGGAAAAACCTTATGAGTGCTCGAAATGCAAGCAAAGTTTTGGTCACAAATTACGTCTCACTTGTCATGAGCAAAGTCACACGGGAGAAAAAAGCCTTATTTGTGTTCTGAATGTCAGATAAGGTTTAATCAGAAATACAATGTCACTTCACACAAGAGAATTCACACTGGACTAAAGCCTTATACAGGAGGGGAAAGCCAGAAACGTTATACTCAGAAAGGAGATCTCACTAAACATGAGAAATGCACCCGCACCAGGTAAAAAGTAAGGCGTATCTTGAGTTGCAGAAAAGCTTCTAACAACCTGACTTTACATGAGAGAACACATATTGTAGTTGCAATAGGATTAATCAAGAAATTCTTGCAGGATAACTTAGGCTGCCCGCATGCAACCTCCAAAGAAATTTCAGGCCTTGAAAATGTTTTAATTGCAACAAAATCCACAATTTGAGTATCTGAAAGTTACAAAACTCTCAAGGTCTTTACTTGACACAGAGAAGTGTTAGTACTTGCAAACATCAACTAATTAACAAAAAATTCACAATATTAATGTCTTACATTTTCTCCACCCAAAAGATTTCTACTCACACTTGTTTCTTAACCCCTTCGATGCTGATGACGAGCTCAGCTCGTCATCAGCCACGGGGGGCGTGTGCGGATGACGAGCTGAGCTCGTCATCTAACGCGGCTTTTGGAAAAAAGCCGCATAGCGAAAAAATTACCGCCGCAGCGATGAGGCTAACATATGACTGAAATCTCGATTTTCATGCTAAGATTAGGCCTAGGTGGTGTTCCTCAATGAAGAACACGGCAAAGTGTCAAAAAAACTCAACCGCTCAACGCAGAGTTCGGCGAGCAGCAGAGTGCGTTAGAGTCAATTTGAACCGCTTTTTCGGCGAGTGGCATGCTACTCCAGGATCCCAAAATGATTAGCGGTGAATTAGTGTAGGGAAATATAAAATGTATTTGAGAGCTGGACATGTTGGTCTGTTAGTTGGGATGAAAAAGAGACTGGAGGGATAGAAGAGGGAAGGTTTTGCATGTATATAGCGCTTGCTACCCCTGATGAAGTGTTGAAGCGCTTTTCAGCGAGTAGCATGCTACTCCAGAACCCAAAAAGATGAATAGATAGATCAATTATTGTGGGTAGGTTGTTTTATTATATAAATACAACTGTATGAAAATTTATAAAATTCTCTTGTAAAGTTGTATCCAAGTGGCAGTATAGTCTCTGATAATAATGTATACAAAGTTGGCTTGCCATCAAGACTGATGCCCCGTAATATTGATGCAAAGTCAGTTGTGCTGAGGTATTTTAGACTCTTGTTGAATTGTAACATCCACCTAGTAGTGTTGTAGACAAATCTAGGACCCTAGTGTAATTTTCCCGATTCATGCCCTTATATAGGTATAACTTATTATATCCTTATATAGGCATAAGAATCATAACCATATTTAGACATACTCAATGCAGTCCAAATACGGCATGGCTACTTCCACAAGTTCCTAGAATCCACAACGAATTCTTGGAGAAACTAAACTTCAGCAGTCCGGGACTTCCCCCTGCTTAAGTATTGATTTGTCCAAGAACTCATGGAGTTTTCAAAGAACTGCGAGTTCTTAGTGAGGTTATTAAGTCCAATCTTACGTCAAACTCTGCACCTTCCAGGTATAAATATACCCACATCTGCCCTAGCAAATGCACGGTGGTTTGGAGCAGATCGACTAACTACTTGCCCGATGCCCTGCTGTAGTGAGTGCCGAAGGAAGCCGACCCTCCAGCTGACGCACTGAGAAAGACGCTGTCTTTTCTCCTGCCGAGAAATCCAGCTCCTTGCGGGTTTCTGGGAGATCGAGTCCTGAGAGAGAGATACAAGACCTCCTTCATTCTAAAACCAAGGTATGGAGCTCATTAGACCCTTAGAGAAATCTTGGATAGATTCTTGGCAAAAAATACTGAACTTAAGCTACACCTCACTTACTTCTTCCCTCGTACTAGACTTAGGTCAGGTACACCGGGGTAGGAGTATTTTAGAAGCACCAGTTAAGTACTTTTAGTCGTTATTTATCATTGTATGTATTTTATCCGTTTTATGTATCTTATGGCTTAGAAACCATATCATGCTTTTACAGTTGTATTTCATAATACTCTTTTTACTGTACGCAATTTACTTTATAACAAGTATTGCCATTGTAGCAATTCACTTCTCTTGCATGAGAAAGAAGACTGCTCAATAAATAACCTTTTTTATTGAAAACACCCGTCTCACTATTTCTCTGCAAATCCTGGTGAAACGAAGCATGCACAATTGACTGAGTGAAATAGCAATCTATTGTTTCCGCAACTCTAGAGATATATTTCTTATTCTTGGGGAACAAAGTTGTCATGTTTATGCGGTTGTCAGAATCTAATCCCTTCTTGTGAATTCGAGAAAGTTTCTAGTGACCTTTGAGCTAGCTGGCATTCACAATTAAGTCTAACATATTCAATAGTGACCTAGTCGACTTCAGTCCTACGTCTAAACTATTGTTTATGTTATTCCAATGCGCAGAGCCTATTGGGAATATAGGAACTACACTACAGTAGGTACTGTTGTTTGTATCATGTCCACATTGTAGGCAGACACAAACGCCGAAATTGTGCACTATTTATATTAAGCATGATGTAGGTGAAGATATTACAGCAACCAATGTACAAGCTGCAGTAGGTGCTTAGAAGTAGAGTGACATAGAGGGCAATAAACACTCCACTTACTCTGTCACTAGCTTAGTACAGACGGACGCCAAAGGCTTCGTACATGATGAAGCATCAGAGTGCACCCTCTTTCTGCGTCCCTTGGGCATTTTGGCTTTTGTTCTACAGAAGAGGCTGCAGACACTTCCATAGTCCTTTATGTAGTGTGGATCACGTAGGAGAGATTCTCAGCGGGCATTCTTTCCTTTGTATTGGGCATGGCCACATTCAAATGTGGGAATACCTTTTGTCTTGCGACTGCACTGTATTATTGACACGGGCGAAAAGGCAAACAAGCAGTTAGGAGGCGCACTGATTGTATACCACCACCTGACAGGATGGTGATAGACCCCAACCACCTGCAGGGGAAACGTGCCACCTCGTTTAATAGCTGCCAGACGCTTTACTTTGTAAGCAGACTGGTGGTTTACAACTATACCTACGTTGGGGCACCACATGCTTTTTCCAGCATAATCTGGTGTACTTCCCCTGTGTGACATGACAGCACCCACTGAAGACTGCACCGTTGTGTAGTCTGGGACAGTGCACGTTCCCTGTAATTCTGAACTGGCCTTTAAATACGGTACTATTTTGTGTGCCTATTTTATTCAGGTATACAAAGAATGTGGTACTACTTGTATACTAAGGTGCATAATGAGATTACGTAGATTACACCTCTGCGTGCCTAGTGCTGCCATTTGCATTTCAAGACCAGTGATGTGATTAATGTGGCTTTATGAAGTTCAACGGCATTGGGTGTTCCCGACCTGTCTGATACTTGCATATGGAAAAGACGGGTCATTTGGAACCTAAAGATAGATAAACATATTCATAGGTCACGATTTAAGTCTGCATCTAAAACAAAACTGTAAATTAGGAGAGGTGATAAGTGAGATGTTAAAAGGCAGCCGCTTATCGAGCTGCATTTGTTCATAGACCTCCCTATATTATGAGATCTATTCCTGCTTCAGTCCTTAATTGCAATGAATACTTTAATACCCAGGCATGAAGTCATTGTCGAGCTGTTTAAATAATCCACCTGTCTCCCCACCTCTTCCCCACTGCATCCTTATCCAGTGGCCTAGCCAGTGTGCCCTGGGCCCTAAGGCAAGAAAGGAAATGTGACACCTGCCCTCTGTTTGGACTGTGGAAAACAGCAATAATCATTGTTCTGTGGGCCCCTCAGGCCTCTGTTTGAACTGTGACAAACAGCAGTTATCAGGGTTCAGTGGGTCTTTAAGGCATCTGGGACCTGGTGCCACTGTACCTGCTGCACTAATGGGAAGCTAAGCCCCTGCCCTTAACAGCTTCTATTCTAGCCCCACTGGTGAACTGAACCAGCCAAGTACTGATCTGGAAATATCTGCAGCCATGCAGCCGCCTCTTCGACTAAAGAGATTTAAGTCGCATGAAAGCAGCATGCGGGAAACAACTATTTTCTGAAGCAGTCAACCAACCAGTCTGTTCCAACCTGAATCCATTTAACACTAGGGACGAAAAAACGGTTCATCGTCATATCTTGCTTATCAAAAGGGTAAAACAGATTCATCTAACATTACAGTGTACCACATAAAAAAAAATTGTGATTATGTGTACAAATTAAAACTAACATGCATATAGAAAGGGGAGCCTTTGGCCAAAATAGCCATTTTTCTACCCATACTTCTAACGCATCTTTTACCAAAAAAATGCTAACTACATTGTCATCCGGAAATAGTCATTAGCGCCTACTCATAAGCAAATGACATTTAAAATTCTCTTTCACTTCAAGCTTTCAAAAATAAATTGATATAAAAGCAGTATTGCATTTTTTGACATTGTGTACTCTTACCAAAATTTAGAGCATCAATTTTATATGACACGCCATAGAAAAAAGGATTTCTTTATATATACTAAACCTCCAGAAACATTTGATTAACCAGTAATAAAGTCATGTCTAGCTTAGTTAGTTTATAGTCTTCTTTTTTAAGAGAAATTATTTCACATTGTTACTGGACCTGCATGGCTAAACACTTATAAGGTCCCAAAGGCGAGACCTATTGGCTATGACAATACTGGTTATTGAGTGAGTACAATGAGCAGCACCACTTTTGATTAGGTCCTAAAGAAAGCCGCAAACACCTCTTTGGAGGGTTAATAGGCTGAAACATGTTGACCTCCTATTAACTTTCACTCTGCTGCCCCCACTACCCTGAGCTCATTTTTGTGGTATTTCGTATACCATTCTCTATAACAAAACATGCCTGAACTCCTCCCTCTCAGTGAGGGGGCTGTCCCCTGTACTGTAACTTGGAAGCATGCAACTATGGTGGGTGAGGGAAATCTTCCCTTTAAAGGGATATTTCATCTTAGCAAGGTCTTCATTTGCAGCAGTAATCCTCATAGACACAAGGGTTTCTTGATTGTGGTAGAAATACATTTTTACCCCTTCATTGTACGTTTAAGCACAGACCATTGCATGAAATGTTGTGATCAATGTAGGAAAAATACTCTGTGCACTGAGAAAATGTGTTAAAATAACGGAAAGTTGATAATTGCATTCAATACCTTCTCATACCTGGATTTAGCTAGAAGAGAAGTCTGTTAATTCTAGCAGATTTTTGATACCAAAAGGTATAAGAAATTAGGGGATCTTTATCTGATATCTTTATCAGTAAATTATCTGAAATTATTGCACATATACTTTTGCAAGTATTATTTCTAAAGATAAAGGAAGTTCTATATTTATCTTTTCTAAACTAACCCCAGTGCGTATGACTACAATAACCATCTCTCTCAAATCAATATTGTGCTTGGTTTAGTGAGAAAGCTAAATGATCTAGGAGAAACCAGGACTGCGCTTCAGTATTTTTCTTAGGAAGCTTTAAGGTAGAGAGTGAAAACACTTTTTAGAATGCCCCAAAAATTGTGATAAAGATATTTCAATATGTTTGACAAAAAGAATAGGTACATTTCATGACAATATTGAAATGGAAAATAAAATAATGGAAACAAATATTTACACCACATGACAAAAATATTAGAGACTACATTTCAGCAATATGTAGGAAATTCTGAGGTTCATGTATTAATAATCCATTTGTTAAAAGTGGTTGCTTGTGGAGTCAGCACACTACTGTGTCTGTGATGGCTTTTAAGTAAAGGCATTTTTAATGCACCCCATTTTACTTTCAGATTCACAAATGTCCCCTTGGGTTACTACCTCCTGTTACTGTTTTTCAGCCCACGTATGGTTTCAAAGCTTAATACATACCTTACGGATGTATGACGTATTTAGAAGGGACACTATTAACATTCCCCTTCCAAATTCTTAATTGTTAAATGGGCTTAGTACCTTTCAAAAAGGGGTTTAGCATTTGCAAACTCTGTGAATTACCGAACCAGTGGATTATTGAATATTAAAACCCTTGGTACATGAGTCAATTGTTCTCAATTCCCTCCAAATTAAGTTTGCTAATAATGTTAGTTGAATGATAACCGGTGCACGTACCTATTTTGTGTTAGTGTTGCTTCAGATCAAATAAAAACCATCACACATAACTCTTACACCATGCTTAAAGACAGAATTTCTGACATCCAGCTTTAATGTTTTGTTAAATATATTTGCAAATGTTGTCACTTAAACAGGAAAGAATCTAAACCGGTCTCTGGACATACAATAGGTTGTAATCATAATCTTTCGATGCATTTTCTGAGTTTCAGGAACAATGTGTGTCATCTGTGTTTACTCTAAACCACTATAATAAACATATTCAATGCTTTTAGATTTGATCTGTTTGTACTGGTTTCTATTGCAGACAATGATCTAGATTTAGACCAAGGATCAATTCCAGCCATGGTTGACGGAGTAGCACATTGGCATCAGGAGGGAGAGATTTGGGCAGGTGATTGGGGATACATGTAAAGTTGGAAGTAGGGGGAACAACGCATGTACATTGTGTGGACTGTGACCCCTGGAGTTATTGTGAGTGATACCGAAGGCGGAGGAGGAGCCGAGACGGGAAGGACGTGGACCGTCTCGGCTCCCGGCCAGCGCGCTGCTCCGGCCTGGAGCCCAGCATCCGTAGGAGGCCCCCCGCGACGTACACGCTTCAATATTGTGGCGGAGGGTGTGGGGCACCTGCAGGGCCACCCAGATCGCTGCTGGTGCCGGTGGAGCGGCGATTTCTGTGCGCTCCTGATCCCCGCCGAGGACCCAACATGGCGGCCGCCCGGTGCCAGCTCGGGCTGTAGAGCAGCGGGGAGGAGGAGCGGAGACCGGGGGCGAGTCGGAGGGGCGCCGTGCACCCGAGCCGTGTGTGGGGCTCCTGCCGCTTCCCCCGCTGCCACCTTGCTGCGGGTCTCTGGCTGGTTGCTATCGGTCCCTGCCGGGGACCAAACATGGCGGACGCCCGATGCCAGCCCGGGCTGAAGTACTGCAGGGAGGAGAGCGGAGACCGGGGGCGAGTCGGACAGGCGCTGAACACCTGAGCGGTATGTAGCCCCCCGCTGCCACCCGCTGTCGCCCGCCGAGACTCTTGCCCCCCCTTCCCCCTTGCTGACCACGCTGAGGAGCCGGTGCCTGACTTTAAGATGGCGCCCTGGGAGACACGCTTTCTCTTTTGAACACGAACGCAGAGGATAGTGCCCTGTTGGACTCTGGAGGACTTTTCTCGTGGACTAGACCCTCCCTCCATACCCTGCATCCTACCCACCCTTCATCTATGCTGCGAATGCTGCTGTTTGTTCGGACAGTTTTCGCTGGTCTCTAGCCCTCCCTCCCGACCCTTGCATCCCACCCACCCCTCCTCTATGCTGGTACTAGTGTAGTGTTTGTAGTGGTCCTTTGTACCCTCTACCACCCCTATATATTACCCTTAGAGTGTTTCTAGTCACATCCCTCCTGTCAGGATAGAAGACAATTCTAATGACTAGTATCCTATATGATTATTAGATTGTATCCTTGTGTATCCCCTCCCTGTGTTTAGAACTATAGCTTTAACGTCTAAACGCCTGTGGAACTGTTGGAATACAGCCAGGTGTTCCCCTTCCCCCATGTGAAGAGATAACCCTACTCACTAGAGCAAAAAGTAATGTGTCCTAAAATGTGTAACGTAACTGATTCTATGTAAAGTGCCCTGTAAAGGGGCAGCTGACATTCCAGGAGCCTAGTCCCGACAGCTCGACGACTTCGGAGGGTTGGAAGAGGTCCCCCGCTACACGGCGGAGGAGGGCACTGGACATCGAATGCTGTCTTATGTAAAGCGCACTGATAACCTAATCGGTTCAAGATCGTGAAATGTGCAACGTAACTGATTCTATGTAAACTGCTGTGATAACATGTAACGGAACTGGTGCTATGTAAAGCGCTCTGATAACCTAATCGGTTCAAGTTCGCGCTATAGAAAACTCTAAAAATAAATAAATAAATAAATAAATAAATACCGTGCTACCCTGTAAATGAATCCCCTAGTGATTATTATCAACAAACTTTATTCGGTTTTATAAAAGAAAACCATAAAAGTCATACATAAAATGATAAAACATTTTCCAAGGTACAGATTGACAAATATTATATGTACAAGTTAATCAAAACACAAGATAAAAATTCATGAATTACAGTACAGAAGTTAATCGCAGCTTGACCTGAGTCTAACAGCGAACCGTAAAACGTAAAGCGTATGAGGTTAAGCTGAAACCGGGTCATTGAAAATGATCATGGATGCTTTTAAGCCCTAGAAGATAAGGTTCGCTGGTTGGTACAGTTTTTAGCACGATGTACATACGCACACTAGGCTTACACAGCTCATTTCCCTCTCTATCACAGTGGCTCGAAAGCGCCGACGCCGAAGACTTTGTCACCCACTGCTAAACCCAGGCCCAACGGATCTTCTGAGCAGGAGTCCCCGGCGCCGAGAGCTGAAGAACAGCAAAAGATTTCGAAAAACGTCCCCGAAAAGGAGCGTTCGACGCCGAGGGAAAAATACCCGAAGAGATCTCCGGCGCCGACGAAGGACCCAAAAGCCAGATCGGCACCGAAACCTTTGACGCCGAAAGTCGGCTCGGCGCCGACCTGTCCACCGAAAAGACCGGCCGAACCATTCGACGCAGACCATGCTGCCGAAATGGAGAAAAAGAAGAGACGGCTCGAGGCCGAGATGGAAAATATCCTGCAGCGGAAGAAGGAGTTTGACGCCAGGATGAAAGACTTTGTAATCCCTGTGAAGCCCAAGCAACAGGTGGTCGAGATAACGGAGGAGGAGGAGTACGACGTTGAAGGACAGTCGGAGAACGTCGAGATTTTCGACTATGCAGAAGATGAAGAGGCCTCCTACTACGACTATGAAGGGGACGACGACCGCAGGACGCTCCTCGGGTCTGCATCCTCGTAGACTTAGGAGATAGAATGGCAAGACATCAACACCGAGAGCCCTGAGGAAAGCGTCGACACGTATCCTTCGAGGCCTTCGCCACCCGATGACATTGGGGCTTACAAAACAGTCATCAGGAATGCAGCTGCAGTTTTCAAGGTAAAACTCGATGAAGACAAGCAGAAGGCAGACTTCCTTCTAGAGACAATGCTCCCCACGCAAACCAGGAGCCAGTACCTGCCCATGCTCGAAAGCGTCATGGCACAGGGGAAGGAAGCTTTCAAGGAGCCTGCAACCTGCAAAGCAGTCACTCCCAGGACGGAGAAAAAGTATAACCATTCATCAAAGGACCCACCCTACATCCAGGGCTCGGTCTCAGCAGACTCCATCATTGCAGCCACGGCAAGAACGAGGGCCAATGTGCCTACTACTTCAGGGCCACCTTCAGACAAGGAGAGCAAGAGAATGGACCTCGTGGGGAGGAGTATTGAACAGAATGCCGCAATGCACTGGCGCATGGCAAATTCCAATGCGCTGCTCAACAGACACCAGTACCAGATCCTGGAAGAACTAGGCCAGTTAATTAAGAACATGCCTCAGGAATTCAAGGAGAGAGCTGAAAACCTGGTCGAGGAAGGGAAGAATATGGCAAACTCCTGCATCAAGACACCCCTGGACGGAGCAGACACCGACAGCAGGCTCATGATTATGGGCATCACGGAAAGGAGACAAAGCCTGGATCAAGATTTCAGGCTTCAAGCCAGAGGTACAACACAGCATCCTCAACACCCCGCTCAACAGAGAAACATTGTTCGGGGCCCCGGTAGATGAGAAGCTTAGCCAACTGAAGAAGGACAACGAGACTGCAAGATCCATGGGGGCATTGCAATTCAGGGGTACTAAAAGAGGCACCCCGTCACGGAGACCTAACGGGAGACCAGGCATTCAAACAGGCCCACCAGGCAGACACCCAGACACAGCATGGGGAGCAAAAACAGTCCTGGCAGTACCAGCAGAGAGGCCAGTCCTTTCGCGGGGACGCCTCGCACTGCTCTCAGGCGCCCCCCTCTCCAGGTCCGGCGCGGACGCCGCAATGAAGTGCACCCGGATTAACAAAGCATCGTCCCCTTGAGTAATGCGACCTAGAGCCCTACGAGCCGTGGCTTGCAACGCAAAAGGAGGACACCGCCGCGTGAGACGCTTGGCTCTTCACCGCATCATCCATGACGCATTCCCCCATTCAAGGTACTGTGTACGACTCGCACCTTGTGTGCAGCGCATTGGACACAAAGCGCCCGCTGCTCATGTGAGACTCTGCTGGTTATTTCATCACCGTACGAGTCGAACTGAAGGAATACGACTTGCACAGCCTGTTTAAGATACGCATTTTTAAAGAACTGCCAATAGTATTGTGGATATTTTGGACGTTATTGGATCTTGTGTTAAGCCCTATATAAAATACTTATTTTTGATATCAAAACCTAGTGTGGTATCCTTTTGTGGTGTTGTCACTGAGCAACTGTATGTGTTCACAAATGCTTAACCCATAACGCTCTGAGATTAGCCTTGTCTGCTCGAGCCTCGCAACCTAGAGGGTGAGCAGGGGTTATTTTAAAGAGTAAGTCCCTTGCCCTGACTAGAGGAGAGGGTCCCTGCTTGTCATAAGTACTTACCTGTGCCAACCAGAGACCCCCAATTCTAACACTACTCATCCTCACTGATTGAAATAAGGGGCTGGATCTGGTTCCCTCCTCCTTTGTCCACTAGCTGGGGGGGGAGGGTTCCGTATCATACCTGTTTATCAATACTACTCATCCTCACTGATTGAAATAAGTGGCTGGATCTGGTTCCCTCCTCCTTTGCCACTAGCTGGAGGGGGGGGGGGTTCAGTCTCATACCTGTTTATCAATACTACTCATCCTCACTGATTGAAATAAGTGGCTGGATCTGGTTCCCTCCTCCTTTGTCCACTAGCTGGGGGGGGGGGTTCAGTCTCATACCTGTTTATCAATACTACTCATTCTCACTGATTGAAAAAAGGGACTGGATCTGGTTCCCTCCTCCCTTGTCCACTAGCTGGGTGGGTTCAGTCTCATACCTGTTTCTCATCCTCACTGATTGAAATAAGGGACTGGATCTGGTTCCCTCCTCCCTTGTCCTCTAGCTGGGGGGGTTCAGTATCATACGTGTTTATCAATACTACTCATCCTCACTGGTTGAAATAAGTGACTGTATCTGGTTCCCTCCTCCCTTGTCCACTACCTGGGGGGGGAGGGGGTTCAGTATCATGCCTGTTTATCAATACTACTCATCCTCACTGACTGAAATAAATGACTCGATCTCGTTCCCTCTTCCCTTGTCCACTAGCTGGGGGGTTCCGTATCATACCTGTTTATCAATACTACTCATCCTCACTGATTGAAATAAGTGACTAGATCTGGTCACCTCCTCCCTTGTGACTAATAATCGCCAAGAGCGATTCCACACACCTTGAGTCGATCCTCCCCTGTGACTGGTCAGACCATCACATCATCACCTTCTTTATCAATGAAACAGTTAAACTTAATGCGGCTCAGTCCACAAAACCCAAAGTTTGGAAAAGAGACTAGAAAAAACTCAACCCAACCTCATTACCCATTTCCAGCCACAATCTACTCCTGCGTTCATGATCTCACCAACCATTATCTTACCTCTATGACGTCGATAGTTAACAAATTTGCTCCCCTTCAACTGAAAAGAGGTCTCACAAAAGATTATAAACCTTGGTTCAATGGTCCACTTAATGAGGATAGACCCTCGCTCATAAATGCTGAACGTAACTGGAGATCGGTCCCATCCGCTAAGCTCCTCATGACTCTAAGAAGAAAGACAAACTGCCTACTACCGAAAGATAAGCCGTGCCAAAGCAGACTTCTTCAGTCACCAACTGTACCTAGCAAGAAATCGACCGAGAAAACTCTTTGAATTAATCAAAACACAATTTAAGGACGGACCTCAACATCCACAAGTCCTTACTCATTCACAACCCACTTGCGAAGAATTCTCCACCTTTTTCAATCTTAAGACTGAGAACATCAAGAAAGATCTCCTCAATGATCTAATTTCTCACTCTTGTCCTCACTCCAATACATCCCCTCTACCCCTAAATGCAACACTACATACACCCTCAAAGTATGTTTTAAAAAACAATGCAGCTTGGTCATCCTTTAACACCTACTCGGAAGATGCTATTGGCAAGTTCCTCAATACCTTGAAGCCTTCCAATCACCTCACTGACCCTCTACCAGCAAATGCGGTTAAAGATCTCTCTCCATTTCTGCTCCCCCTCTGGATCAAAATCATTAACAGCTCTCTCCCTTAAGGTAGGGCAGGTCTCCCCCATCCTTAAGAAACCAACAGCTGACCCTACGGACCTAAACAACTACCGCCCTATCTCCAATATTCCCACGCTGGCTAAACCTCTGGAAAAATGTGTTCAACACCAATTAACAAAACACATTGCTCGCTTCAACCTTCTCAACATAAACCAATCCGGTTTCCGAGCAGATCACAGCACGGAATCAGCCATGACAGACATCATTGATGATGCCCTTCAAATACTGGATCAAAATGGCTCATGCCTCCTTATCCTTCTAGACCTCTCTTCAGCCTTCGATACAGTTAAACACAAGAACTTGATAGATTTGGTGAAACATAGAATGTGCCTGTCTGGATCAGTGCTTAACTGGTTTACATCCTTTCTACAAAACCGGACCCAAAAATTCAAGATCAATAACACCCTCTCTAAACCCGTTCCAGTCACGCTAGGAGTACCACAAGGATCCTCGCTATCACCAACACTTTTTAACTTATTCATGGAACCACTCACCGATCTGCTGCAAGCGTCCAACATTCAATTCCACATGTACGCTGATGATACCCAACCTTACCTTAAGATCAACACTCTTGAAGACATCAACATACTTAACTCTACCCTTAAGTCCACCCAAAAGTGGCTGGAGGAGAATCACCTCAAAGTGAACGCCTCAAAAACAGAATTCCTCCTAATATCCCCACCTGACAAAGTCACCATAATGCATGATTGGATCAAACACCTTACTGCATTTAACGTCCAACCAACTATTGTAGACTCGGCGAAACACTTGACTGCAACCTCAATATGCAGAAGCACATTAGTAACGCAACAAAGGGAACTAACTTTCAGATCAATACACTAAGGCAATTGAAACCCTTCTTACCGGCTAATGACCTCAAGATGGCTGTTCAAGCTTTAGTCCTATCTCGGCTAGACTACGGAAGTGTCTCGCTTTGCGGTCTCTCCACAGCTACTAGAGCTCCACTAAGAGCATCTAATAATGCGGCAGGGAGACTCATCACTGGCTCAAAAAGAAGGGCCCACATCTCCCCGGACCTCAAATCTCTAAACTGGTTACCATTTGAAGCCAGAATTCAACTGAAAATAGCATGCATGACTCATAAAGCCATACACTACAAGGCACCCAGCTATCTCACACAGAAACTTACATTATCCGGCGGGATAAGATCCACAAGAAGTGCGGAAAACCTCTTGTTGAAACCACGATTTAACAAGAAAAAAACATACAAACGCTCCTTCTCTGGGATGGCTCCCAGGATCTGGAATGCCCTTCCTCCGGAAACAAAATGTAACCCCTCCACTGCAGCTTTCAAACGGGAAGTTAAAGGCATTCTTATGGCAAAACTCTAAACACAGACCTTTGACTCTGCATGAACACTTGTAGATGGTATCATTTTAGGCTATCTAATCAACCTGGATTTCGTTACCCTGTCGTTAAGTGCGCTCCTAACAAGCACCTTATTGTTCTGCTTTTATTTTTCGTTCTCAATGATGTCATTGTTATTTGACCTCCTTACCTATCAAGGCACGACCTGCACACTGCAGACCATCTCCTATTGTCTAGTGTTATGTTTTCGTTATGTTCTTATGTACACCTCATCGACCTCTCCTTGAGGGATGTTATTTTTTATCCCCATGTACTGTAAAGCGCTCTGAAACCCGTAAGGGTCTTGTCCGCGCTCTATAAAACTCTCAAAATAAAATAAATAAATAAAATAAATACCTATGTAGAAACTGAAAATAAAAATAATAAGGAATAATACAAATAACACAAGTCTCTGTCAGCACAACTGTTAGCAAGATTTATTGGAGACCAACAAACAGCAAATTAACGTGCAACACGGAGACATCAGCAAAGCCACCGAATGTTCAAAGATGTGACATTGGTGACAACTTTTATAGGCCAAAACCACAAAGGATGTAGCATCATAACATACATAGCACAAATTAAGCATAGTTCATTTGACCAATTAGCAAGTGTCTGAAACAGTCGTATACAATGTTCCTGACCACGTGACCCAAGAATGGGCAGTTTTGATCCAGTATTTGTAGGGCATCATCAATGATGTCTGTCATGGCTGATTCCGTGCTGTGATCTGCTCGGAAACCGGATTGGTTTATGTTGAGAAGGTTGAAGCGAGCAATGTGTTTTGTTAATTGGTGTTGAACACATTTTTCCAGAAGTTTAGCCAGCGTGGGAATATTGGAGATAGGGCGGTAGTTGTTTAGGTCCGTAGGGTCAGCTGTTGGTTTCTTAAGGATGGGGGAGACATGCCCTACCTTAAGGGAGTCAGGGATGCAACCTTGTAAGAGAGAGCTGTTAATGATTTTGGTCCAGAGGGGGAGCAGAAATGGAGAGAGATCTTTAACCACATTTGCTGGTAGAGGGTCAGTGAGGTGATTGGAAGGCTTCAAGGTACTGAGGAACTTGCCAATAGCATCTTCCAAGTAGGTGTTAAAGGATGACCAAGTGTTGCATTTAGGGGTAGAGGGGATGTATTGGAGTGAGGACAAGAGTGAGAAATTAGGTCATTGAGGAGATCTTTCTTGATGTTCTCAGTCTTAAGATTGAAAAAGGTGGAGAATTCTTCGCAAGTGGGTTGTGAATGAGTAAGAACTTGTGGATGTTGAGGTCCGTCCTTAAATTGTGTTTTGATTAATTCAAAGAGTTTTCTCGGTCGATTTCTTGCTAGGTACAGTTGGTGACTGAAGAAGTCTGCTTTGGCGTGCCTTATCTTTCGGTAGTAGGCATTTGTCTTTCTTTTTAGAGTCATGAGGAGCTTAGCAGATGGGACCGATCTCCAGTTACGTTCAGCATTTATGAGCGAGGGTCTATCCTCATTAAGTGGACCATTGAACCAAGGTTTATAATCTTTCGTGGGACCTCTTTTCAGTTGAAGGGGAGCAAATTCGTTAACTATCGACGTCATAGAATTAAGATAATGGTTGGTGAGATCTTGAACGTTGGATGCACCCACAGGTGGCAAGAGTAGATTGTGGCTGGAAATGGGTAATGAGGTTGGGTTGAGTTTTTCTAGTCTCTTTTCCAAACTTTGGGTTTTGTGGACTGAGCCGCATTAAGTTTAACTGTTTCATTGATAAAGAAGGAGATGATGTGATGGTCTGACCAGTCACAGGGGAGGATCGACTCAAGGTGTGTGGAATCGCTCTTGGCGATTATGAGTCACAAGGGAGGAGGTGACCAGATCTAGTCACTTATTTCAATCAGTGAGGATGAGTAGTATTGATAAACAGGTATGATACAGAACCCCCCCAGCTAGTGGACAAGGGAAGAGGGAACGAGATTGAGTCACTTATTTCAGTCAGTGAGGATGAGTAGTATTGATAAACAGGTATGATACTGAACCCCCCCCCACCAGCTAGTGGACAAGGGAGGAGTTGACCAGATCCAGTCACTTATTTCAACCAGTGAGGATGAGTAGTATTGATAAACAGGTATGAGACTGAACCCCTCCCCAGCTAGTGGACAAAGGAGGAGGGAACCAGATCCAGTCCCTTATTTCAATCAGTGAGGATGAGAAACAGGTATGAGACTGAACCCACCCGGCTAGTGGACAAGGGAGGAGGGAACCAGATCCAGTCCCTTATTTCAATCAGTGAAGATGAGTAGTATTGATAAACAGGTATGAGACTGAACCCCTCCCCAGCTAGTGGACAAAGGAGGAGGGAACCAGATCCAGTCATTTATTTCAATCAGTGAGGATGAGTAGTGTTAGAATTGGGGGTCTCTGGTTGGCACAGGTAAGTACTTGTGACAAGCAGGGACCCTCTCCTCTAGTCAGGGCAAGGGACTTACTCTTTAAAATAACCCCTGCTCACCCTCTAGGTTGCGTGGCTCGAGCAGACAAGGCTAATTTCAGAGCGTTATGGGTTAAGCATTTGTGAACACATACAGTAACTCAGTGACAACACCACAAAAGGATACCACACTAGGTTTTTATATCAAAAATAAGTATTTTATATAGGGCTTAACACAAGATCCAATAACGTCCAAAATATCCACAATACTATTGGCAGTTCTTTAAAAATGCATATCTTAAACAGGCTGTGCGAGTCGTTGTAATGGCCGGATTTTCCGCTTAGATGGGATCAGCCCCTAGGGGCCCCTATAACCCAGCCAAAACGTACTCACCTCCCTCCTTAGAACGTATTCACAATGGATATGGATATATATGTATATACAGGTCGTACCTCAGGATGGGGAATAGCAATAAACATGCATAGATTTTCTACTATATCTTATTCACATCAGTTAGTCTCGCGGCCACTCCGACCCAGACTGATCTACCCCAGGGCAGATATGACACACAATCCGGTGCGTCTACACATGGGCCTGCAGAACCCAATGCTCTCCTTTCCAAACGGTTTACAATCCGGCAAACCTACACGCCAGTAATCCCCCCTGGCGCTCTCACTTACACAAGCCACAATCCTGTGGGTATACGCGCTGGTAATCCACCCCAGCGTTCTCACTAACGCCGCATATCAACGACGACCACATTCCTATGAGCACCTATCGGAACAATTTCTCCTTTGTCTACTTGGGATAAAACTATAATAATAGAATTTAGTACGGTTTCCGAATAGTTTAATGTGCCTACTATCCTTGGCATCGAAGGTCCACTTTACTCCCTATTTATGTGATCACCACTTACCTGATTGGGATTACTCGTCCATTCATATAAACAAAAATCACCTAGAAGCACTGTTTACCAAGATTGAACAAGAATACACGGCACATATTAGTTCACTAGAAACTAGTGTATTTATTGTCATTAATATATATAACACAATACTATGCAACACGAATTATGCAAAGAAAAGGAAAAGGTAAGGGTTAGAATGCACGCTTATCATAAAGAGGGCGGATATCACCTTGTTAACGTGAAGTCGGGACTCGGCAGTCATCTAGGTTCCCTTCTCGTCTCTGTGTCCTGGCTCGTCTCGCAGTCACACCCCAGCCGTCACAAGTACACGTCTGCACCGCTAGGCTCAACCTCGTCTGCTTCCCTCCAGGCCACTGGAACCTTGCTGGTTATTAACTACCGTCTCTCTCTCTCTCTGTTTCAGTGCGCTCCGCGCTAATTCTCCTTCAAACGAACTGACTGTCGACTAACTAACACCTTCGCTAATATCAAAGCCTGTTCCTTCATGGAAAGCTACGGCCAGCAACCTGCCGCCCACCAAATTCTTGTACCTCCCCGTACCAAGGACACGTTCCCAGCCGGCCGGCCTGAAGTTGTGTCTTCGGAGTGGAGAAAAATACATTCCTTCGATAAGGGCCAGCCCGAGCCGGTTCTCTCCAAGCGAACAACAGCTTGAAACTAAAACATTACACTTGACCTAGAGGGCCTCTCGAGCTACCAGGCAGAGAGCAAGATGGAGTCTGTCTCGTTTAAGGCCTACAGGGCCCGCAATATGCGTAACTCCATGGAAAATATCCTAACACGTTAGCAAATGGGCAAATCCTGATTAATACTTATGTATCTATCCCCTAACCTAAATTCATAAGCCCTACTCTAAGGAAAGGGACACGAAAATACTCTACTATATAAAAGGCAGGGATCCTATCTATAGTCCTAATCCCTATGCTATAGGGGTGATAGGCTGGAGTCACTCTCCATCATTCTCCCTCTTAAAGGAGCCAGAAAAGGTCAGCCATTACATTACACCCCTTGACTCCAGTCTATTAATCAAACTAAATAGAACTCACATCAGTAGAAGAATAATAGGAAACAAAATTAACTGACCTATGTCTCTTGCTAAGTCTACAAAATTGGAGCAGGGAAGGAATGCACTGAATAAAGCAACAAACAGCTATCAAAACACAAATGGCAACGATAACTCCCCCTAAAATCTGTCGTAAAGAATGCAAGTCAGGTAACCAATTAAAGAGCCAGTCAAAGAAACCCTGATCAATGTGTTGTCTAATTTCTGCAGTCAAGTCGTGGAGTTTGTCAATATGGGCTTGGATTGATTTAGAATGGTCGGACAAATTAAAACAGCATAGGCCCTCAAAATCAGAACATTCATGTCCATGTTTTAACAAAAGATAATCAATAGCAGCGCGATTTTGTAAAATAGCTCTACGTTCACCCTGGGCATCTAATAACAGATCAGATAAAACAGTAGAGGTTTGGTTGATGGAATTAACCATCCAGCAGGCCATCTTGCCGATTGTTTTGGCATTGTAAACGGCCAACGCAGGGACCCCAATAATAGAAAACGCTAAACCAAGATATTCCGATTTAGAGTAAAGATGAACGGAGGAATCACAGTCCTCATGTAATGACATTGAATCTCGTACCATACGGGAATGTGAATTAGGATGTGAGGAAAACATTAATAAACTCAATCTAGTGATAGCACATGGACCACCGGAAATATTTGCGGGAATATATGGCCAGGACGAATTCCCGCAAGAAAAGAACCAGCCAGAAGGTAATAACATGGAACGGTAATAACTAGGGGCAACTAATAAACGTTTACATGTCATATTATTCTTAACAGAAATACACGAATTTGGAAGTCTCTTTAAACACAGCAATCGTTGATGAGCTGAAAAAGAAGTTGCAGCCTGTATCTTCAACCTAATGCATTCGGTGATAGCTTTTGGATCACATGTCATCATAAAACATAAATCACCAGGGGTAATGTTGAAAGTAGTAATTCGGGAATGAATAGGGATATCGAGGTCAGGAAGAGCAGTACATAAGGGACAAAATTCATGGGCCGCGAAATCACCCAGAATAACATTCGGTCGGGCGTTCGAAATATTAAAAATGTGCCGCAAAGTCTCAGTAGATGCTGGGACGGCAACCAGGCAGGTCGCCAAAATGTCAGTCACAGACCACATGGGGGTAAGACAGAAATGTGGAGAGTTCGTCACTCTCTTAGCCAAAGTTATCCAAAAGTTGGATGATGTTATCCATGCAGAACGCAGAACCCGGGATTTCCCATCAACCGAAGTCGGTGGATCCTCTCCTCTCCCGGCGTAGCAAGCCAAAAGGAGTCCAACGCCGACACATCCCGCAGCAGCAGTCCAGAGAATGATCTGAAAAAATACAAGCACAGGCCTTAATCATTCTCGTAGGTAACATTTATCAGCTGGGACAGCTTCCCAGCCATCTTTCCCTGGCTTCATCAGCAAAACGGTGTTGTCATGACCGGTCGCAATATTATCAGCCTGTTCAGGTGGATTTTTAGGCGATTGCACCCATATTTTAGCTCCAGGCAGATCAGACGATCCGAAGCCTTTTTGTCCTCGCACAGTTAGCAACGTTGGGGCAGAGCCTTTCTTGATCTCACCACTGAAGACAGGCATAATCAGTAACTGAGCAACGCGGTCAGACTTTTTGATCAATAATTCAGTCTCACTGCTGTTAAGCAAGAGAACCTTAATCTCTCCCTGATAGTCACTGTCAATCACTCCTCCGAGCACTTGAATACCTTTCAAGGCAAGGCCTGATCTGGGGGCAATTAATCCAAAACTACCGGCAGGTATACAGACACCAATGCCAGTTTCAACAATGATTCGGTCTTTTCCTGGTAAATTTGCATCATTTAAAGCATGCAGGTCTAGGCCTGCGGAACCTGGGGTCGCTCTACACGGAGCCAGAGCACCGGGGGTAATTTCCCAATACATGACAGTGTTGGACAGGGAATTAGGCTTTACATCCACATTCGGAGGAAACAAACGCATCAAAGGGGATTCAGCATGTAATAAAGGGCGATTATTTAAAATCAATAATGCTTGAAACAAGACATCTCTCCAATTCTTGTAATGATCGTCTGTCAATTTACGTAATTGTTATTTTAGCAAACCATTCATTCTCTCAATCAGTCCCGAAGCCTGTGGATAATATGGAATGTGAAACACCCAATCAATGTTATTTTCACACAGAATTCCTGTACTAATCTTCCACGAAAGTGGGAAGCATTATCAGATTGAATTTGGAATGGGACACCATAGTACAGAATAAGCAGCTCCAGGGTCTTAATGGTATTCACTTGGGTAGCGTTCTTGCAAGGGAAAGCGACCAGAAGGCCACTATAAGTGTCAACAACTGTACAAACATACTGACAATTCCTGCTCATAGGGAGCGGACCAATATGGTCAATCTGCCAAATCTGAGCGGGCAATTTACCTCGATGTAACTGGCCTCGAACAATTTGAGGCACCTCCTTCTTTCTAGAATGCTGGCAAATGGGACAATGCAGAATGACATCTTTAATTAAAGAAAAAGGAATATGAATTCCTCTATCGGCAGCCCACCTGCTAGTGGCCTTTTCTCCAAAATGTCCCGCTTTCTGGTGGGCCCATTTCGCCAATCCCGCCAAATCAGAATCTTGCATGTCCACCACTGCCTCAGCAATTTTAGATTTCTCATCTGCAATGTTATGAAAGAATTTATCAAGGGAGTCAATTGGAGTGTGAGCATCCACGTGAAAGATTGTTACAGTACTCTGCGGGAGCAACTCCCAAATTTCTTGCCATCATTCTTTTCCCCACAATTCTTTTGAATGCAATTCCCAATTATGAGAATGCCATGTTGGTAACCATACCGCCAGTCCATTAGCAGTGGACCAGGAATCAGTGAAAATATGACATGTGCCAGGCAATTCCTGTTTCAAAACTTGGTAAACTGCATAAAGTTCAGCATATTGACTACTCTTACCATCACCAGTTGTACTCAATAATTTTTGCGTGATTGGATTATAGGAGACAGCTTTCCAATGTCTTTTCTCACCGATGAATTTTGCTGAACCATCCGTAAACCACACATGTTTTCTATCCTCCGCGGACAGATCATCAAATGATTTACCCCACTTAACGGGAGATTCCTGCACTACGGGTACGGAACAATCACTTTCAGTCACATTGGAGGGCGCCTGCGCCACTCGCTCATGTAAAACTGCCACACCTTTCGGACCCACACGTGCCCTGTCCTGAATGTACCATTTCCATTTAATCACGCTCGCCTCTTGAGCATGTCCAATTCGATGAGATTTCGGTGAACTCAAAACCCACTGCATAATGGGAATTTCAGGCCTCAAAATCACAGCATGGCCTAGGGTCAATTGCTCGGTATCCACCAGAGCCCAGTAACAAGCAAGTAATTGTTTCTCAAAGGGTGAGTAACGCTCACCAGCCTCAGGTAACTTTTTAGTCCAAAAACCTAATGGCACTTTTTGTCTGCCCTGCTTTTGCCACAGACTCCAATTGGCATACAGGCCTTCCACGGACACATTCAAGTCCACATCACCTTCACCCACCTGCCACAAATCCAAAGCATACTGAATAGCTTCTTTTGCTAAATTAAAAGCATTCTGTTGAGACTCACCCCATTCAAACGCATTCTTCTTACGAGTAACTCGATATAATGGAGCCAAAATCTGACTCAGATGGGGAATATGTTGACGCCAAAAGCCAAACAAACCAATGAAACATTGAGCCTCTTTCCTGTTCCTTGGGACTGCAAAATCAAGGATTTTTCGCTTCACCTGTGGGATCACCTCTCTGTGACCTTCATGCCAATTAATTCCTAAAAATTTCACATTTTGGGATGGACCTTGTAATTTATCAGGATTAATTTCCCAACCTTTTGCTCGCAAACAGTCAAGGATCTGATCTAAATGGGACTGTACCTGATCCTGCGTCTCACCTTGAATCAAAATGTCATCAATATAATGACACACCTGTACATGTGGATTAGCGGGCACTTCAGACAAATGCTCTGCCACCAGCCGGTGACAGATCGTGGGACTGTGTACATAGCCTTGAGGAAGACTCTGGAACGTCATTTGACGTCCATTCCACGTAAAACTGAATTGTTCCTGACACTCGGGGGCAATCGGAATTGAAAAGAAAGCATTAGCAATATCAATAGAAGCATACCATGTACCTGGATGCTTTTGAATTCTCTGAATCAAAGTGACAATGTCTGGTACTGCAACAGCCAATTTAGGTGTATGTTTATTCAGTTCTCGATAATCAACAGTCATGCGCCAAGAATTATCACTTTTGCGCACGGGCCAGATGGGATTATTCCAAGCAGACGTGACCGGAGTTATAACTCCCGCGTCAACCAAATCCTGAATTGTAGCATTAATTTCTTCATGACCACCTGGGATACGATATTGCTTCTGAGAAACCACTTTCGTGGCTAAAGGAATTTTAATAGGGGGCATTCGCAAACGGCCAACCCGTACGGGTCTGGTCGAAATGTACTGTCTAGTTCCAAATTGATAACAACCATCATCCAGATGCAAAGTCATTCCTTTTAAAATGTCAATTCCAATTATATATTCCAAAAGTGGTACAACTAACACAGAGTATTCTCTACGAGGAATCCTACCAATTTTAATTTCAAGTGTAGTTTTTACTGCGGGGGTTTCTTTTCCACCTAAACCAGTAATTGTGAAAAACTGTCCTTTAAATTTCTTTGATTTTCCGTGAATTAAAGTGGCATCCGCTCCTGTATCAACTAATGCTCGGGCCCTTTGGATATTACGATGTTTCCAAAAAATCTCAATATCTACATAGGGTCTGTTGTCTCTGTGAGCCCACTTGTGTACCGGAGCTTGACCTATTTCCTAGTCATTTTTCCTGCGTTCTGTCAACCAAGACAAATCAGGGTAAATGCTCTCTGTTTTCTTCGGTATCAAAATGTCTTGTTCATATCCGTCTCCAGTACGAAACGGATTATTGTCATTTTCCAAAAATTGTGAATTACGGTCAGAAAGTCTGTTACGATCCTCCCGCCTTCTTATTTCAGGGGAATAACTCCTCTCATCTCTATGTCTGTTGGAACCACGATCATCTCTCCCCCTTTCACGTTCACCCTCTCTCCCCCTCTCGCCATTACGATGAGGGGATACATCACGTTCATAACGCCGATCATCACGGCGATCAGAATTCACACGTCATCTCTCATCACCACTGTCATCCGAACCACGGTCATACTCATTCTTTCGCACACGACGGGCACCCTCCTTCCGATCCAAACCACGCTTACGAAACATGTCCCATAAGCGATTGTTCGGCTCACCGTCAATGTCCTCCCTTTTGACACCATCAGCAATAAGAGCAAGAAACATGTCACGTCTAGAGAACTTATAGTCCCCAGAAGTACGACCCTCAGGTCGAGATTGTCTTTCAGGTTTAAACCACTCACCCAGCTCACCAAGCTGACGAACAGATTCAAGCACATCAGACAAAGGATTGCCAGTTTGATTAATCAACAAAGTCATCATGACCTGCTTGTAAGCAACAGGCGAAGAACGGATAATGCGATTACGCACAGAAGATGTTAAAAGACCATCCAGCAATTTGTCAGAAGTACTAAGAAAGATAGCAGTTTTCATGACTTCCTCCTTCAAACGTTGCGACGCATCGCGCAAAGTGTACCATGGCTTGTCATTAACAGGCCAGTCAGATTCAGTAGGATATTTGTGATTACAGCCGTCAGACGCAAGCTGGAGCAAAGTAATTTGACCAGCACCATTATAGTTCCGAAAATGATCTTGAATAGTGGAATCAGAACTCAAAGAGCAAAAACGTAAGCAATCAACAGCATCAAGCATAATACCGGCAGCGCCGAGTTCATAAAGGCGCAC
Organism: Lissotriton vulgaris; assembly: GCF_964263255.1. Lineage (NCBI taxonomy): Eukaryota > Metazoa > Chordata > Amphibia > Caudata > Salamandridae > Lissotriton > Lissotriton vulgaris. The sequence continues at coordinate 176,660,198 of NC_141685.1, forward strand.
CATCCAGGTAAGCAAGGCCTCACCAGGCCGTTGTCGAAATTGTTGTAAAATGTCACTAACCTCCTGTTGAGTAAAGTCTTCAATACAATCCAAAGCAATACCAGCTGGATTACCAGGGGCTTGTTGTAATTTGCGACGAAACACGGGGTGAGCAGAAACCTCAGGAAGAGCTTCCGAGGAAGCTCGCATCTTAGATTTAGCAGAACAATCGGGGCAAGATACATCATCCGAATGGGAAGAACGAGCACGGTCGCTGTGAGGAACCGTATCAGTATAAGAAGCAGATTTACAATCACGTCCGGAGCGAGAATGTTCACGCTTATCACCCTCCTCAGCCGAGGAGTCTGAAGCATTTGAATCCCAGATATTACCATCCCACTCATCAGGGTTCCAATCCAGTCCGGCTTTTGCTACAACCAGACGCACTTTACGTGTAGATACACGGCCACGACGATGTTTATACTTATATCGTGCAATGCGGACCGCAGCTCTTTCGGCTATGGTCTGATATGTTTCAAGTTTGTCGGCAAGCAATTTATTCTGACAACGCAAAAGAGTATGTGCATTTTGCAACTCAACACACTGTCCTTCCATGTCCTTAAACTGCCTTTGTAGCTGAACAAACCTCTCATGAAGAATTCTGTATGCATTAAGAACAATCCAACCTCTGCGTCCTAAAATAGGAAGCTCATCACCCTTCACTACTGGCGCTTTCTGCAGGCATGATACCACATCGGCAGGCTCCGCCTGCTCTAAACAAGAAGACCAATTTTCACTCAAACCAGTAGAATCAGCCCATTCACGGGCCAAAGCCTCGTAAGGCGTAGACTCCCAGCCGGGAATCTGAATAGGTAACTTGAAAACCGACGGTGATTTTTTCGCAAACATATTGACACACAAAAATTATATACACAATTATACATAAAATATTATACGTACGAGCCGAGCGCAAACCAACGAGATCAAAACAATACAGCGCACACAGGCTTCGTAAACAGTTCGTGACGCCAGATGTAATGGCCGGATTTTCCGCTTAGATGGGATCAGCCCCTAGGGGCCCCTATAACCCAGCCAAAACGTACTCACCTCCCTCCTTAGAACGTATTCACAATGGATATGGATATATATGTATATACAGGTCGTACCTAAGGATGGGGAAATAGCAATAAACATGCATAGATTTTCTACTATATCTTATTCACATCAGTTAGTCTCGCGGCCACTCCGACCCAGACTGATCTACCCCAGGGCAGATATGACACACAATCCGGTGCGTCTACACATGGGCCTGCAGAACCCAATGCTCTCCTTTCCAAACGGTTTACAATCCGGCAAACCTACACGCCAGTAATCCCCCCTGGCGCTCTCACTTACACAAGCCACAATCCTGTGGGTATACGCGCTGGTAATCCACCCCAGCGTTCTCACTAACGCCGCATATCAACGACAACCACATTCCTATGAGCACCTATCGGAACAATTTCTCCTTTGTCTACTTGGGATAAAACTATAATAATAGAATTTAGTACGGTTTCCGAATAGTTTAATGTGCCTACTATCCTTGGCATCGAAGGTCCACTTTACTCCCTATTTATGTGATCACCACTTACCTGATTGGGATTACTCGTCCATTCATATAAACAAAAATCACCTAGAAGCACTGTTTACCAAGATTGAACAAGAATACACGGCACATATTAGTTCACTAGAAACTAGGGTATTTATTGTCATTAATATATATAACACAATACTATGCAACACGAATTATGCAAAGAAAAGGAAAAGGTAAGGGTTAGAATGCGCGCTTATCATAAAGAGGGCGGATATCACCTTGTTAACGTTAAGTCGGGACTCGGCAGTCATCTAGGTTCCCTTCTCGTCTCTGTGTCCTGGCTCGTCTCGCAGTCACACCCCAGCCGTCACAAGTACACGTCTGCACCGCTAGGCTCAACCTCGTCTGCTTCCCTCCAGGCCACTGGAACCTTGCTGGTTATTAACTACTGTCTCTCTCTCTCTCTGTTTCAGTGCGCTCCGCGCTAATTCTCCTTCAGTCTTTCTCAGAGAGTTTCGGTCTTAAATCTTTCTCGGACTTCAAAGATGGCGACTGTCCGCCATGAAATAATTAATGGCAGAGATGCTAACGGCTAGATGCCGCCTACGAACTGACTGTCGACTAACTAACACCTTCGCTAATATCAAAGCCTGTTCCTTCATGGAAAGCTACGGCCAGCAACCTGCCGCCCACCAAATTCTTGTACCTCCCCGTACCAAGGACACGTTCCCAGCCGGCCGGCCTGAAGTTGTGTCTTCGGAGTGGAGAAAAATACATTCCTTCGATAAGGGCCAGCCCGAGCCGGTTCTCTCCAAGCGAACAACAGCTTGAAACTAAAACATTACGCTTGACCTAGAGGGCCTCTCGAGCTACCAGGCAGAGAGCAAGATGGAGTCTGTCTCGTTTAAGGCCTACAGGGCCCGCAATATGCGTAACTCCATGGAAAATATCCTAACACGTTAGCAAATGGGCAAATCATGATTAATACTTATGTATCTATCCCCTAACCTAAATTCATAAGCCCTACTCTAAGGAAAGGGACACGAAAATACTCTACTATATAAAAGGCAGGGATCCTATCTATAGTCCTAATCCCTATGCTATAGGGGTGATAGGCTGGAGTCACTCTCCATCATTCTCCCTCTTAAAGGAGCCAGAAAAGGTCAGCCATTACAGTCGTATTCCTTCAGTTCGACTCGTACGGTGATGAAATAACCAGCAGAGTCTCACATGAGCAGCGGGCGCTTTGTGTCCAATGCGCTGCACACAAGGTGCGAGTCGTACACAGTACCTTGAATGGGGAAATGCGTCATGGATGATGCGGTGAAGAGCCAAGCGTCTCACGCGGCGGTGTCCTCCTTTTGCGTTGCAAGCCACGGCTGGTAGGGCTCCAGGTCGCGTTACTCAAGGGGACGATGCTTTGTTAATCCGGGTGCACTTCATTGCGGCGTCCGCGCCGGACCTGGAGAGGGGGGCGCCTGAGAGCAGTGCGAGGTGTCCCCGCGAAAGGACTGGCCTCTCTGCTGGTACTGCCAGGACTGTTTTTGTTCCCCATGCTGTGTCTGGGTGTCTGCCTGGTGGGCCTGTTTGAATGCCTGGTCTCCCGTTAGGTCTCCGTGACGGGGTGCCTCTTTTAGTACCCCTGAACTGCAATGCCCCCATGGATCTTGCAGTCTTGTTGTCCTTCTTCAGCTGGCTGAGCTTCTCATCTACCGAGGCCCCGAACAATGTTTCTCTGTTGAGCGGGGTGTTGAGGATGCTGTGTTGTACCTCTGGCTTGAAGCTTGAAATCTTGAGCCAGGCTTTGTCTCCTTTCCGTGATGCCCATAATCATGAGCCTGCTGTCGGTGTCTGCTCCATCCAGGGGTGTCTTGATGCAGGAGTTTGCCACATTCTTCCCTTCCTCGACCAGGTTTTCAGCTCTCTCCTTGAATTCCTGAGGCATGTTCTTAATTAACTGGCCTAGTTCTTCCAGGAGCTGGTACTGGTGTCTGTTGAGCAGCGCATTGGAATTTGCCATGCGCCAGTGCATTGCGGCATTCTGTTCAATACTCCTCCCCACGAGGTCCATTCTTTTGCTCTCCTTGTCTGAAGGTGGCCCTGAAGTAGTAGGCACATTGGCCCTCTTTCTTGCCGTGGCTGCAATGATGGAGTCTGCTGAGACCGAACCCTGGATGTAGGGTCCTTTGATGAATGTTTATACTTTTTCTCCGTCCTGGGAGTGACTGCTTTGCAGGTTGCAGGCTCCTTGAAAGCCTCCTTCCCAGTGCCATGACGCTTTCGAGCATGGGCAGGTACTGGTTCCTGGTTTGCGTGGAGAGCATTGTCTCTAGACGGAAGTCTGCCTTCTGCTTGTCTTCATCGAGTTTTACCTTGAAAACTGCAGCTGCATTCCTGATGACTGTGTTGTAAGCCCCAATGTCATCGGGCGGCGAAGGCCTCGAAGGATACGTGTCGACGCTTTCCTCAGGGCTCTCGGTGTTGATGTCTTGCCATTCTATCTCCTAAGTCTACGAGGATGCAGACCCGAGGAGCGTCCTGCGGTCGTCGTCCCCTTCATAGTCGTAGTAGGAGGCCTCTTCATCTTCTGCATCGTCGAAAATCTCGACGTTCTCTGACTGTCCTTCAACGTCGTACTCCTCCTCCGTTATCTCGACCACCTGTTGCTTGGGCTTCACAGGGATTACAAAGTCTTTCATCCTGGCGTCAAACTCCTTCTTCCGCTGCAGGATATTTTCCATCTCGGCCTCGAGCCGTCTCTTCTTTTTCTCCATTTCGGCAGCATGGTCTGCGTCGAATGGTTCGGCCGGTCTTTTCGGCGGACAGGTTGGCGCCGAGCCGACTTTCGGCGTCGAAGGTTCCGGTGCCGAGCTGGCTTTCGGGTCCTTCGTCGGCGCCGAAGATCTCTTCGGGTCTTTTTCCCTCGGCGTCGGACGCTCTTTTTCGGGGACGTTTTTCGACGTCTTTTGCTGTTCTTCAGCTCTCGGCGCCAGGGACTCCTGCTCAGAGGATCCGCTGGGCCTGGGTTTAGCAGTGGGTGACGAAGTCTTCGGCTTCGGCGCTTTCGAGCCACTGTGATAGAGAGGAAAATGAGCTGTGTAAGCCTAGTGTGCGTATGTACATCGTGTTAAAAACCGTACCAACCAGCGAACCTTATCTTCTAGGGCTTAAAAGCATCTATGATCATTTTCAATGACCCGGTTTCAGCTCAACCTCATACGCTTTACGTTTTACGGTTCGCTGTTAGACTCAGGTCAAGCTGCGATTAACTTCTGTACTGTAATTCATGAATTTTTATCTCATGTTTTGATTAACTTGTACATATAATATTTGTCAATCTGTACCTTGGAAAATGTTTTATCATTTTATGTATGACTTTTATGGTTTTCTTTTATAAAACCGAATAAAGTTTGTTGATAATAATCACTAGGGGATTCATTTACAGGGTAGCACGGTATCCCTCACAATAACTCCAGGAGTCACAGTCCACACAATGTACATGCGTTGTTACCCCTACTTCCAACTTTACATGTATCCCCAATCACCTGCCCAAACCTCTCCCTCCTGATGCCAATGTGCTGCTCCGTCAACCATGGGTGGAATTGATCCTTGGTCTAAATCTAGATCATTGTCTGCAATAGAAACCAGTACAAACAGATCAAATCTAAAAACATTGAATATGTTTATTATAGTGGTTTAGATTAAACACAGATGACACACATTGTTCCTGAAACTCAGAAAATGTATCGAAAGATTATGATTACAACCTATTTTATGTCCAGAGACCGGTTTAGATGCTTTCCTGTTTAAGTGACAACATTTGCAAATATATTTAACAAAACATTAAAGATAGATGTCAGAAATTCTGTCTTTAAGCATTGTGTAAGAATTATGTGTGATGGTTTTTATTTGATCTGAAGCAACACTAAATAGGTACGTGCACCGGTTATCATTTAACTAACATTATAAAAGCAAACTTAATTTGGAGGGAATTGAGAAATATTGACTCATGTACCAAGGGTTTTAATATTCAATAATCCACTGGTTCGGTAATTCACAGAGTTTGCAAATGCTAAACCCCTTTTTGAAATGTACTAAGCCCATTTAACAATTAAGAATTTGGAAGGGGAATGTTAATAGTGTCCCTTCTAAATACGTCATACATCCTTAAGGTATGTATTAAGCTTTGAAACCATACGTGGGCTGAAAAACAGTAACAGGAGGTAGTAACCCAAGGGGACATTTGTGAATCTGAAAGTAAAATGGGGTGCGTTAAAAATGCCTTTATTTAAAAGTCATCACAAACACAGTAGTGTGCTGACTCCACAATCAACCACTTTTTACCAAATGGATTATTAATACGTGAACCTCAGTATTTCCTATATTGCTAAAATGTAGTCTCTAATATTTTTGTCATGTGGTGTAAATATTTGTTTCTATTATTTTATTTCCCATTTCAATATTGTCATGAAATGTACCTATTCTTTTTGTCAAACATATTGAAATATCTTTATCACAATTTTTGGGGCATTCTGAAAAGTGTTTTCACTCTCTAACTTGAAGCTTCCTAAGAAAAATACTGACGCACAGTCCTGGTTTCTCTCTAGATCATTTAGCTTTCTCACTAAACCAAGCACAATATTGATTTGAGAGAGATGGTTATTGTAGTTAAAACACACTGGAGTTAGTTTAGAAAATACAAATATAGAACTTCCTTTATCTTTAGAAATAATACTTGCAAAAGTTTATGTCCAATAATTTCAGCAAATTTACTGATAAAGATATCAGATAAAGATCTCCTAATTTCTTATACCTTGTGGTATCAAAAATCTGCTAGAATTAACAGACTTCTCTTCTAGATAAATCCAGGTATGAGAAGGTATTAAATGCAATTATCAACTTTCCGTTATTTTAACACATTTTCTCAGTGCACAGAGTATTTTTCCTACATTGATCACAACATTTCAAGCAATGGTCTGTGCTTAAACGTACAATGAAGGGGTAAAAATGTATTTCCACCACAATCAAGAAACCCTTGTGTCTATGAGGATTACTGCTGCAAATGAAGACCTAGCTAAGATGAAATATCCCTTTAAAGGGAAGATTTCCCTCACCCACCATAGTTGCATGCTTCCTAGTTACAGTACAGGGTACAGCCCCCTCACAGAGAGGGAGGAGTTCAGGCATGTTTTGTTATAGAGAATGGTATACGAAATACCACAAAATGAGCTCAGGGTAGTGGGGGCAGCAGAGTGAAAGTTAATAGGAGGTCAACATGTTTCAGCCTTTGAACCCTCCAAAGAGGTGTTTGTGGCTTTCTTCAGGACCTAATCAAAAGTGTTGCTGCTCATTGTACTCACTCAATAACTAGCATTGGCATAGCCAATAGGTCTAGCCTTTGGGGCCTTATAAGTGTTTAGCCATGCAGGTCCAGTAACAATGTGAAATAATTTCTCTTAAAAAGAAGACTATAAACTAACTAAGCTAGACTTGACTTTATTACTGGTTAATCAAATGTTTCTGGAGGTTTAGTATATATAAAGAAATCCTTTTTTCTATGGCGTGTCATATAAAATTGATGCTCTAAAGTTTGGTAAGAGTACACAATGTCAAAAAATTCAATAGTGCTTTTATATCAATTTACTTTCGAAAGCTTGAAGTGAAACAGAATTTTAAATGTCATTTGCTTATGAGTAGGCGCTAATGACTACTTCCGGATGACAATGTAGTTAGCATTTTTTTGTATAAGATGTGTTAGAAGTATGGCTAGAAAAATGGCTATTTTGGCCAAAGGCTCCCCTTTCTGTATGCATGCTAGTTTTAATTTGTACACAAAATCACAATTTTTTTATGTGGGACACTGTAATGTTAGATGAATCTGTTTTACCCTTTTGATAAGCAAGAGATGACGATGAACCGTTTTTTCGTCCCTAGTGTTAAATGGATTCAGGTTGGAGCAGACGAGGTGTTGGTTGACTGCCTCAGAAAGTGGTTGTTTCCCGCATGCTGCTTTCATGCGACTTAAATCTCTTCAGTCGAAGAGGCGGCTGCATGCCTGCATATATTTTTATTTATTTTATTTTAATTTCTTATAAAGCGCTGGAATCAATCCCGTAAGGGTATCTCCGCGCTTTGCCAGCCATACAATCATCAGGTAGTGTGACATAAGGAGTTAAGAGGACAGAAATGCTTCTTGATAAAGAAGGGTCTTTAATGTCTTTCAAAAAAACAGGTGGTTGGTGGTCATTCTTACATCGGTGGGGAGCTTGTTCCATAAGGCAGGTCCAACCGAGGAGAAAGCACGGTCTCCTTGTCTGGATTTCTTTGTAGCAGGGGGTTTTAGGAGGGCTTGATTGCTTGAGCGGAGAGACCTGCTAGGCTGGTACAGCTCAAGAGATTGTGACAGGTATTTAGGGCTTGCTCCGTATAGGCACTTGTGGACCGTACAGCATATCTTAAAATTAATGTGCTGCCGTATGGGGAGCCAATGTAGCTCTTCCAACAAGGGCCTAGAGGGAGTCCTAGCCGGTACACTCATGACCAATCTCGCCGCTGTGTTCTGGACTACCTGCAAAAGACCTACTGCATCTGCATTTGCTAATGTCAGCAGGCCGTTGCAGTAGTCCAGGCGGCTGGTGACCAAGGCCTGTACAAGTGTCTTCCTATAGGTGGCAGGGAGATATGGGAAGACACGTCTAAGAAGGCCGATGGTGTGGAAACACAGCCCTGCGATGTAATTGGTGTGTTCCTTTAAGGTCAGCTTTTGGTCCAACTTCACCCCTAGATTCTTAACATGAGGTTTGGATGTGGGTACTGGGCCCAGATGTAATGGGCACCAGTCTGGGGACCAGAGGAGACTCGCCTTGCCAAGGAGCATGACCTCTGTTTTTCCCACATTGCATTGGAGGCAATTCACAGCCATCCAATGTGACACTGCCCTCATACCCTCAGCAAAGTTCTCCTTGACTTTAGGGCCAAGGGAGCTGAAAGGGTAGAGGAGCTGGGTGTCATCAGCGTAGGAGACCGGTATGAACCCATACTTCCGCACAATCTCAGCAAGGGGGGCCACATATACATTAAACAATGTAGGGCTAAGGCATGAGCCCTGTGGCACCCCCTTCATGAGCACCCTTGAGATGGAACGAAAGGGGCCCAAGCTGATAGATTGTGATCTCCCGGAGAGGAAGCTCTCCAACCATGATAAAGCTAAGCCTCCAATTCCTACTCCCTGCAAACGGCTGAGAAGGATGTTATGGGACACGGTATCAAAGGCTGCGGACAGGTCCAACTGCACTAGGATCATGGAACCGCCTCTATCTTGTGACATTTTGATCTTATCTGTCACAGAGAGAAGGGCCGATTCAGTGCTGTGGTTGGGCCTGAACCCAGATTGAGATTGGTCCAGGCCCCCTGTCGCCTCGATAAAGCTGGAGATGATGGTGTTAACGTGTTTCTCTTCCAGTTTGCTGATAAAAGGGAGGAGAGAAATTGGGCGAAGGTTGGAGAGTTCTGACCAGGGCAAGGAGGAATTTTTGCGTATGGGGTTCACTACCGCTTCCTTCCAGGATTGTGGGAGTTGTCCCTCGGCAAAGGAAAGGTTCAGCAATTTCTGAATGGAGGGTCCTAATATCTCGTTCAGAGGGGAGATTAGTTTAGCGGGTATCAGGTCAGTAGGAGAGCCGGTCTTCATTTGATTGATAAGTGCAGTCAGATCTTTGATGGTTATTTCAGGGATTACATGAAGGGTTTTCCCAGAAGTCACCGTTGGGGAGATTTCAGGGACCTCGACATCCAAGGGACCTAAGACTGAGATAATTTTCTTGTATATCCCTTCTATTTTATCCTCGAAGAACTTAGATATTTCATTACAAAGATCTTGAGTGAAAGTATCTGGGCTCTCACACATCACAGGATTAGTCAAGGTCTATATGATTTTAAATAGTTCTCTTGTAGAGTTGCCCGCCTCTGCAATTTGGGAGGTGAGGCTTATTTTCCTTGCTTTTTTTATATTTTTATAGTACGTGGTCATAGCCTCCAAGTATCGATTCTTATCTTCCCCATTGCCTGTCCGCCTCCAAAGTTTCTCCAACTTTCTACATCCCTGCTTTTCTATTTTAAGGGCCTCAGTATACCATGCTTCCCTTTTAGCTATGGTAGATTTTTTTACATTTTTCTGGGGAGCCAGAGTGTCAATGGCTGCCGTCAGTGTGGAGTTAAACTTTGAGAGAGCAGTCTCAATGTTATCTGAGTTTGAGAATATTGGCTGTTTCCAGGTTTGTGTGAACCTGGCAGGAGTAACTTTATGCCATGGTCTACGTTTAGTGGACTGTGTGGCAGGGTGATTTGTGGGATTAGGTAAATGTATGAAACTTATATAGCGCAGGACTTACCCTGGGGCATCTCCGCGCTTGCTTAGGGAACCCGTCCTGGTATTCCCCTGTGAGATAGCCCTGGAAGGGTATCCACAAGGTGAAAGCCAGGCATCCCGCCGCGAAGGGCCAATGTGGAGATTAAGCAAGCTATTGCCCAGAGTCACAGAGTGTGAACCCGTGAGTCGAGAAGGCACCGGAGCGAGAATTATCGAGTCCGTGGGATTATTGATCCCAAGACCCGCCGAGGCGGGGAATTGAACCCTGGTCCAGGGCCGAAACTCAAGCTCCAGGTCTGCCGCCTCTAACCCCTGAGCCACACTTCTCCACTAAAGGTAAATGTAACAAGGAGAAATCTACCATTTTGTGATCAGACCAATAAATGTGTTTAGGGGGGTGACAGTGAACATTGGGATGGGTGGTAAAAATCAAATCCAGGGTGTGACCACCTGAGTGAGTAGGTCCACTATTTCGGAGATGCAGACCTAGAAGAGCAAGATCTGTCAAAAATATATTCGTATCAAGGTGATCAGCAATATCGGTGTGAAAATTAAAATCTCCAAGTAAAATAACATTTTCGTTAACTTTCATGTAGGGGGCTAACAGTTCAGTAAGGGCAAGGGAGAACCCAGCGTTGGGTCCAGGCGGGCGATAGACTAATGCTCCTTTCCAGTGTATCTTGGGGCTGATTTTTAAATGAAAGATCATTACTTCCATAGTAGGTAGCATCACTTGTTCTAAAACTCTAATATTCAATGCATCTCTATATATTATGGCAGTCCCGCCTCCTACCTTCTCAGGGCGGTCTTGACGAAGGATTTTATATCCCATAGGTATCCCTAAGGTGATAGTAGGGATAGTATGGGGTTTCAGCCATGTTTCAGTCAAGAAACATATCTCAGGCTGAATGCTGTGAATAGTGTCCCATAATTGCATATGATGTTTAGGGAGTGATCTAACATTTAACAGAAAGCTTTTCCAGCCTCCCTGGGTGTCTATACTGTCTCTGGGGTGTCCAACAATGATGTTGGAGTGAGTAGCTTGGAATCCGCATTTAATGCAGGAAAAGGGACCCTCGGGACATATTGGCGTTCTATTAGTGCAACTATGTTTCCCCTGGGGTTGTAGCGCCAGAAGAGCATGAGGTGAATACCTGATACAAGGGGGGGGTCATAGAGCAGTCCATAGTAACAAGGGGCAGAGTGGTTGGCCCCTGGCCCCGTCCTGTCGCGGACGGGCGCTGACGGGCCACTCTTTGGCTAGTCTTCGGCGTTGTCTTCGGCTCTCCTGCGCGCGATCGCTGCGCGCTCAGGAGGGGGCGAGGGCTAAATAGCCCCGTCAGCCCTGGCCGCTAGAGCGCTAACCGCTCAGCGAGACTGGAAGTGGTGTCCTCCCTCCCCGGAACACAATCACGGGGAAGCGAGCGCTCAATATGGCGCTCAATATGGCCAGATAAGTACTGGGCTGGTTCAGCTCACCAGTGGGGCTAGAATAGAAGCTGTTAAGGGCAGGGGCTTAGCTTCCCATTGGTGCAGCAGGTGCAGTGGTACCAGGTCCCAGATGCCTTAAAGGCCCACTGAACCCTGATAACTGCTGTTTGTCACAGTTAAAACAGAGGCCTGAGGGGCCCACAGAACAATGAATATTGCTGTTTTCCACAGTCCAAACAGAGGGCAGGTGTCACATTTCCACACATCCTTAACCAATGGCACACTGGCTAGGCCATTGGTTAAGGATGCATTGGGGAAGAGGTGGGGAGACAGGTTGATTATTAAAAACAGTTCGACAATGACTTCATGCCTGGATATTAAACTATTCATTGCAATTAAGGACTGAAGCAGGAATAGATCTCATAATATAGGGAGGCCTACTTACAAATGCAGCTCGATAAGCGGCTGCCTTTTAACATCTCATTTATCACCCTCAGTTTTGTTTTAGATGCAGACTTAAATCGTGACCTATGAATATGTTTATCTATCTTTAGGTTCCAAATGACCCATCTTTTCCATATGCAAGTATCAGACAGGTCGGGAGCACCCAATGCCGTTGAACTTCATAAAGCCACATTAATCACATCACTGGTCTTGAAATGCAAATGGCAGCATTAGGCACGCAGAAGTGTAATCTTCGTAATCTCATTATGCAACTTAGTATACAAGTAGTACCACATTCTTTGTATACCTGAATTAAATAGGCACACAAAATAGTACCGTATTTAAAGGCCAGTTCAGAATTACAGGGAACGTGCACTGTCCCAGACTACACAACGCTGCAGTCTTCAGTGGGTGCTGTCATGTCACACAGGGGAAGTACACCAGATTATGCTGGAAAAAACATGTGGTGCCCCAACGTAGGGGCAGTTGTAAACCCCCAGTCTGCTTACAAAGTAAAGCGTCTGGCAGCTATTAAACGAGGTGGCACGTTTCCCCTGCAGGTGGTTGGGGTCTGTCACCATCCTGTCAGGTGGGGGTATACAATCAGTGCGCCTCCTAACTGCTTGTTTGCCTTTTCGCCCGTGTCAATAATACAGTGCAGTCGCAAGACAAAAGGTTTTCCCACATTTGAATGTGGCCATGCCCAATACAAAGGAAAGCATGCCCGCTGAGAATCTCTCCTACGTGATCCACGCTACATAAAGGGCTATGGAAGTGTCTGCAGCCTCTTCTGTAGAACAAAAGGCAAAATGCCCATAGGACGCAGAAAGAGGGTGCACTCTGATGCTTCATCATGTACGAAGCCTTTGGTGTTCGTCTGTACTAAGCTAGTGACAGAGTAGGTGGAGGGTTTATTGCCCTCTATGTCACTCTACTTCTAAGCACCTAATACAGCTTGTACATTGGTTACTGTAATATCTTCACCTACATCATGCTTAATATAAATAGTGCACAATTTCGGCGTTTGTGTCTGCCTACAATGTGGACATGATACAAACAACAGTACCTACTGTAGTGTAGTTCCTATATTCCCAATAGGCTCTGCGCATTGGAATAACATAAACAATAGTTTAGACGTAGGACCGAAGTCGACTAGGTCACTATTGAATATGTTAGACTTAATACTGAATGCTAGCTAGCTCAGAGGTCACTAGAAACTTTCTCGAATTCACAATAAGGGATTCGTTTCTGACAACCGCATAAACACGCCAACTTTGTTCCCCAAGAATAAGAAATATATCTCTAGAGTCACGGAAACAATAGATTGCTATTTCACTCAGTCAATTGTGCATGCTTCGTTTCACCAGGATTTGCAGAGAAATAGAGAGACAGTGTTTTCAATAAAAAAGGTTATCTATTGAGCAGTCTTCTTTCTCATGCAAGAGAAGTGAATTGCTACAGTGGCAATACTTGTTATAAAGTAAATTGCATACAGTAAAAAGAGTATTATGAAATACACCTGTAAAAGCATGATATGTTTTCTAAGCCATAAGATACATAAAACGGATAAAATACATACAATGATAAATAACGACTAAAAGTACTCAACTGGTGCTTCTAAAATACGCCTACCCCGGTGTACCTAACCTAAGTCTAGTATGAGGGAAGAAGTAAGTGAGGTATAGCTTAAGTTCAGTATTTTTTGCCAAGAATCTATCCAAGATTTCTCTAAGGCTCTAATGAGCTCCATACCTTGGTTTTAGAATGAAGGAGGTCTTGTATCTCTCTCTCAGGACTCGATCTCCCAGTAACCCGCAAGGAGCGGGATTTCTCGGCAGGAAAAAAGACAGCGTCTTTCTCAGTGCGTCATGGAGGGTCGGCTTCCTTCGGCACTCGCTACAGCAGGGCATCGGGTAAGTAGTTAGTCGATCTGCTCCAAACCACTGTGCGTTTGCTAGGGCAGATGTGGGTATATTTATACCTGGAAGATGCAGAGTTTGACGTAAGATTGGACTTAATAACCTCACTAAGAACTCGCAGTTCTTTCAAAACTCCATGAGTTCTTGGACAAATCAATACTTAAGCAGGGGGAAGTTCCGGACTGCTGAAGTTTAGTTTCTCCAAGAATTCGTTGTGGATTCTAGGAACTTGTGGAAGTAGCCATGCCGTATTTGGACTGCATTGAGTATGTCTAAATATGGTTATGATTCTTATGCCTATCTAAGGATATAATAAGTTATACCTATATGTGGGCATGAATCGGGAAAATTACACTAGGGTCCTAGATTCGTCTACAACACTACTAGGTGGATGTTACAATTCAACAAGAGTCTAAAATACTTCAGCACAACTGACTTTGCATCAGTATTACGGGGCATCAGTCTTGATGGCAAGCCAACTTTGTATACATTATTATCAGAGACTATACTTGCCACTTGGATACAACTTTACAAGAGAATTTTATACATTTTCATACAGTTGTATTTATATAATAAAACAACGTACCCACAATAATTGATCTATCTATTCATCTTTTTGGGTTCTGGAGTAGCAGGCTACTCGCTGAAAAGCGCTTCAACACTTCATCAGGGGTAGCAAGCGCTATATACATGAAAAACCTTCCCTCTTCTATCCCTCCAGTCTCTTTTTCAACCCAACTAACAGACCAACATGTCCAGCTCTCAAATACATTTTATATTTTCCTACACTAATTCACCACTAATCATTTTGGGATCCTGGAGTAGCGTGCCACTCGCCGAAAAAGCGGTTCAAATTGACCCTAACGCACTCTGCTGCTCGCCGAACTCTGCGTTGAGCGGTTGAGTTTTTTTGTCACTTTGCCGTGTTCTTCATTGAGGAACACCACCTAGGCCTAATCTTAGCATGAAAATCTAGATTTCAGTCATATGTTAAGAAACAAGTGTGGGTGGAGAAAATTTAAGAGATTAATATTGTGAATTTTTTGTTAATTAGTTGATGTTTGCAAGTACTAACACTTCTCTGTGTCAAGTAAAGACCTTGAGAGTTTTGTAACTTTCAGATACTCAAATTGTGGATTTTGTTGCAATTAAAACATTTTCAAGGCCTGAAATTTCTTTGGAGGTTGCATGCGGGCAGCCTAAGTTATCCTGCAAGAATTTCTTGATTAATCCTATTGCGACTACAATATGTGTTCTCTCATATAAAGTCAGGTTGTTAGAAGCTTTTCTGCAACTCAAGATATGCCTTACTTTTTACCTGGTGCGGGTGCATTTCTCATGTTTAGTGAGATCTCCTTTCTGAGTATAACGTTTCTGGCTTTCCCCTCCTGTATAAGGCTTTAGTCCATTGTGAATTCTCTCGTATGAAGTGACATTGTATTTGTGATTAAACCTTATCTGACATTCAGAACACACCTAAGGCTTTTTTCTCCCGTGTCAGTTTGCTCATGACAAGTGAGACGTAATTTGTGACCAAAACTTTTCTTGCATTTCGAACACTCATAAGGTTTTTCCCCAGAGTGGGATCTTTCATGAAGCATAATCTTTCAGATTCAAGCTTTTATGGCATAATTATTTTCTTCAGTGTGGAGTTTCTCATGGTGAGATAGCGTTTTTCTCTGCAGCTTTTCTGGCATTCAGAGCACTCAAAAGGTTTTCATCAGTATGGAGTGGATTATGGTTAGTGAGGCTGTGCCTATCAAAAAATAGGAATTTCTGTCATTCACAGCATAGGTAATGTTTTTCCCCTGTGTGCGTCTGCTCATGTAGGTGAGATTGCATTTAAAATGGATGCTTTTCTGGCACTTGGAGCACTGAAGTATTTTTGATGGTGTGTTTTCTTATGGTGCATGTAACCATCACTACCTCTGAATCTTTTCTGACATTTAGAGCACTGATGTGTTTCCCCCAGTGTGGATTCTCAAATGTACAGTGAGATCAGATTTACGGCTGAAACATTTTTGGCATTCAGAGCACTGATAAGGTTTTTCCCCAGTGTGGGTTCTTATATGGTGAGTGAGATTGATTTTTTCACTGAAAAAATTTGTGGCATTCAATGCAATAAGGTTTTTCCCCAATGTGGGTTCGTGTATGCCGAGTGAGTATTCTTTTTTCACTGAAACATTTCTGACATTCAGAGCATGGATAAGGTTTTTCCCCAGTGTGGGTCCTTGTATGTGTAGTGAGTATTCTTTTTTCACTGAAAAATTTCTGGCATTCAGAGCACTGATAAGGTTTTTTCCCCAGTGTGGAATCTCACATTTCAGTCAGGTCAGTATAGCTCTTGTAGTGTAGTTCCTAGTTTCCCACTAGGCCCTGCGCATTGGAATAACATAAACAGTAGTATCGACGTGGAACTGCGGATATTCCAGGCCTCCACTGACTATGCTAAACTTAATTGGGTGTGTTACCAACTAGCTCAGAGGTCACTGGAAACTTTCTTCTCTGCATGGGAAGTGATCAGCTTCCCTGGCACAGACAAGAAGGGATTCAGCTTTCCAACAACCGTGCAACATGACAACTTTGCTCCTCAGATCAAGAGTCAATCTCTAGGGTCGTGTGAAACAATAGACATGTATTTCACTCAGTCAGTTTAGTGCAGTTTACTTTCACGAGATGTAGAGAATAGAGAGACGGGCGTTTGTCAATAAAGGGTTAACATTTATTGAACAGTCTTTCTTCTCGTACAAGAGAAATGTATTGACACAATTGCAAGACTTGTTATTATAAAAAGTACGTACAGTAAGATAAGGATTGCGAAATAATACTGTAAAAGCATTGATATGGTTTCTTAGCCATACAATGGTTTAAAAGTAATAAAACATATATACAGTCATATATACATTAGGCTAACATACTCAACTGGTGCTTCTAACTAAGCCTACCCCAGTGTGCCTGACCTAAGCCTAACACGTGGAAGGGGAGTAAGTAAGTAGCTTTAAGTTAAGTTGGTTTTGCCAAGGTTTGCTTCAAGAATTCTCGTCTAAGGGTTCACCACCAAGGGACAGCAGCAGCGTACTGCCTGCAGCAGCAATGGGATGCACACAGGGTGCACGGCAGCACGACAGCTTGCACAACAGCTCGACAGCTTATTGCTTAAGGCAACGTTGGTAGTATTTATACCTGACAGGTGCCGGGTTTGACGCAAGTTTGCTGGACATAAGACGTCAATTAAAGATGTCACTAGGAAGTGATAGCTATCAGTTGCTCATTAGAGTTCCATTACTAATCAAAACACAGCAAGCGGGGATTTCCAGGTTTGCTGAGTTTTTATCTTGTTGAAGAACTCGGAGTGTTAATCTAGGAATATCAGATAGTGACTTCTGCTCTGTCATTGCACTAATTGGTTGCAAAGGAAGTGGCAGAGAACTATGCTGGAATGTGGCTCTGTTCGTGTGAGGCCAGAGATGACTTTTCTGAAAATCGCACTTGAACGGTTATGCCAATATAGGGAATAAAAGGATTTATAGCCGAATAGGGGCATAAGGTCACAAGTATCGATCAGGAACCTAGATAAACACGCAACACTCTAAGCTGGCCCTGTACGCGGACGACTTGATTTTATATACGGGTGATCCAGGTACAGCTATTCCTCGGATCGAGGAACTGACAGCAGAGTTTGGGGCATTATCAGGATACAGGGTGAACAGATCCAAGACTGAGGTCATGTGTTGGAACGTAGATCAATGGTATGGCACTGGGAGTCAGTAGTTTAGATATCTGGGAATATATATTGTGAGGGAATTGGATCGAATTCCTAAGTTAAATCTGGACAGAACAACTAGGGAAATGGACCGTTTGTTTAACAGATGGAAGAACCTCCCATTGTCAATATATGGGAAAGTGAATCTAGTGAAAATGGTCATTCTCCCCAAGCTCTCCTACCTGTTTTCCACAATACCGCTAACATTCCCTTAGAAAGACATAAATAAGATACAGAGCAAAATAGGTAGTTTTTTGTGGGGGGACAAAGGGGTGTGCCTGACCTGGAAGAAACTCAGAAGAAGGTTATTAAAAGGTGGGTTAGCTCTCCCCGATATTAGTCTATATGTAGTGGCATTCTAGTTTAAGACCCTACGCATGCTACTTACTAAGCCAATATGACTCATCCTGGGGCAGAATGCTGAAAGAGATGGTGAGAGCAGAAGGGGGAAGCAATGCCTTTATGTATAAATTTGGATCTCCTAGATTCTTCAAGCGGGTTCGTTTGAAGATACTAAAAACTGCCCTAGAGACATGGTACAGGGTATGGGTAAGCAGTGGGAATGGGTACTATTCAGACTCAGCTCCAGTTTGGGATTCACCTGGTACCCCGGACTGCTTGAACGATGCCTTGGCAGTACCTATAAAAAGGGCTGGGATTATAAAATGGAAAGATTTAATGGATGAGGAAGGGATATATCCATGGGAGTACTTGAGGGCAAAGGTAGGGACAGATTTATCAAGATTTAAATATATTCAATTGGTGTCTTGGCATACAGCGGAACGCGAGGAGATAAAAAGTAATGAGGAAATAGAAAGGCTAAGTCAATCCTTCACACCCATTATAAAAGAAATCTCGGTATGGTATCAACATCTACTACAGGGTGAAGACACTGGGATAGCTTCGGGAGAGGGGGTTTGGAACAATTTCTCCATGGCACCACAGGCAGAGGGCATGCTTGAACCATCTTTGAAGACACTATACAAACATATAAAGCCTGCCTGTCTGAAAAAGAACCATTTTTTCGTGGTCAATAGGCTTTACTACACTCCTTATAAAATCGGGAAGTTCGCCCTCTCCCTCCACCAAAATGCCCAAGATGTCAGGAATTGCAGGCAGATGACATCCACATGTTTTTCGAATGTTTTTGAAACATTTTTGACATTCAGAGCATGGATAAGGTTTTTCCCCAGTGTGGGTTATTGTATGTCGAGGAAGACTTTTTTTGTCACTGAAACATTTCTGGCATTCAGAGCACTGATAAGGTTTTTCCTCAGTGTGGAATCTCACATGTGCAGTTAGAAGTGATTTACGGTTGAAATGTTTTGGGCATTCAGAGCACTCCTAAGGTTTTTCCCCAGTGTGGGTTTTTATATGCAGTGTGAGATTACTTTTTTCACTGAAACATTTGTGGCATTCAATGCACTGATAAGGTTTTTCCCCAGTGTGGATTCTTATGTGCCGTGTGAGACTACTTTTTAAACTGAAACATTTCTGGCATTCAGAGCACTGATAAGGTTTTTCCCCAGTGTGGGTTCTTATATGCACCGTGAGATTGCGTTTTTCATTGAAACATTTCTGGCATTCAGAGCACTGATAAGGTTGTTCCACAAAATGGGTCACTGCATGATTAGAAAGACTTTGTTTGTTACAAAACCTTTTCTGGCATTCAGAGCACTGATATGGTTTTTCCCCAGTGTGGATTCTTGTATGTTCAGTGAGTCTGATTTTTACACTGAAACATTTTTGGCATTCAGAGCACTGAAAAGGTTTCTCCCCAGTGTGGGATCTTATATGATAATTGAGAATGTTTTTGTCAATGAAACATTTATGGCATTCCGGGCACTGATAAGGTTTCTCTCCAGTGTGGGTTCTTCTATGCCGAGTGAGCTCGGTTTGGGTATTGAAACATTTCTGGCAATCCGTGCACTGATAAGGTTTTTCCCCAGTGTGGGTCCTTGTATGTATAATAAGTCCTATTTTTCTAATGAAATATTTCTGACATTCAGAGCACTGGTAAGGTTTTTCACCAGTGTGGGTTAATACATGTAGAGAAAGACTTTGTTTTTTACAAAACCTTTTCTGGCATTCAGAGCACTGATAAGGTTTTTCCCCAGTGTGGGTTTTCATATGCTGCGTGAGATGGCTTTTTTCACTAAAACATTTCTGGCACTCAGAGCACTGATAAGGTTTTTCCCCAGTGTGGGTCCTTGTATGTACAGTAAGGTCTCTTTTTTCACTGAAATATTTCTGGCATTCAGAGCACTGGTAAGGTTTTTCCACAGAGTGGGTTATTACATGTCGAGAAAGACTTTGTTTGTTATAAAAGCTTTCCTGGCATTCAGAGCACTGATAAGGTTTGTCCCCAGTGTGGATTCTTATATGTTCAGTGAGATAAAATTTACTGCTGAAACTTTTTTGGCATTCAGAGCACTGATAAGGTTGTTCCACAAAATGGGTCACTGCATGATTAGAAAGACTTTGTTTATTACAAAACCTTTTCTGGCATTCAGAGCACTGATATGGTTTTTCCCCAGTGTGGATTCCTGTATGTTTAGTGAGTCTGATTTTTACACTGAAACATTTTTGGCATTCAGAGCACTGAAAAGGTTTCTCCCCAGTGTGGGTTCTTATATGATGAGTGAGACTGTTTTTGTCAATGAAACATTTATGGCATTCCGGGCACTGATAAGGTTTCTCTCCAGTGTGGGTTCTTCTATGCCGAGTGAGCTCGGTTTGGGTATTGAAACATTTCTGGCAATCCGTGCACTGATAAGGTTTTTCCCCAGTGTGGGTCCTTGTATGTATAATAAGTCCTATTTTTTTACTGAAATATTTCTGACATTCAGAGCACTGGTAAGGTTTTTCCCCAGTGTGGGTTAATACATGTAGAGAAAGACTTTGTTTTCTACAAAACCTTTTCTGGCATTCAGAGCACTGATAAGGTTTTTCGCCAGTGTGGGTTAATACATGTAGAGAAAGACTTTCTTTTTTACAAAACCGTTTCTGGCATTCAGAGCACTGATAAGGTTTTTCCCCAGTGTGGGATTTCATATGCTGCGTGAGATGGCTTTTTTCACTAAAACATTTCTGGCATTCAGAGCACTGATAAGGTTTTTCCCCAGTGTGGGTCCTTGTATGTACAGTAAGTTCTCTTTTTTCACTGAAATATTTCTGGCATTCAGAGCACGGGTAAGGTTTTTCCGCAGAGTGGGTTATTACATGTCGAGAAAGACTTTGTTTGTTATAAAACCTTTCCTGGCATTCAGAGCACTGATAAGGTTTGTCCCCAGTGTGGATTCTTATATGTTCAGTGAGATAATATTTACTGCTGAAACTTTTTTGGCATTCAGAGCACTGATTAGGGTGTTCCACAGAGGGGGTTAATGCATGTCGATAAAGTTGCGGTTTGAAACTAAACCTTTTCCGGCATTCAGAGGACTGATTAGGTTTTTCCCCAGTGTGGATTCTCATATGCGTAGTGAGATTAGATTTACAGCTGAAACTTTTTGGGCATTCAGAGCACTGAGTGAGGATTTTCCCAGTGTGCATTCTCTCAAATTCAGTGAGATGAGATTTATGGCTTAATCTGTTTTGGCACAGGTAACTTTTTCCCCAACTTGGGTTATTTTGCTTTGATTGAGGTGGGTTTGAACACTGAAATTGTTCTCACAGCCCGTGTTTTTAAAAGGTGCATTCCTAGAGTTAATATCTCTACATTTAGTTTTCTCTTGCTTATATGCCAAGGTAAGAGTGAACCCGATTTTAGAGTCGGGCTTGTTTAGATAATGTTCAGCATTTATCTCTAAAAGATATTGTGTGTAATCTTCTTAACACTTGAATTGAGCAAAATATTTCTGGATGCAGCCCTGTAACACCGGTCGAAATGTTTGTAGCAGATAATAGTCTTTTGGTTATAGCCTCTCCGGCAGCAACTTATTTTGTGACTGAAGTTTTTCTCAAATCTATTTGTGTAGGTTCTTAGCAATGCAGTGATAAGGCGTTAGTCTGATATTTAATGATTAAACTGAGAAGTACCTTTTTGCAGTGGCGTAAGGGCAGTAACTGAGAACATTAGAACATGCACAGTAATATTGTGGCTCATCAGTCGCAGAACATCAATTCCTTTTACCCGTTCTGTGTTTGGTGTAAGGTTAAGGATTGTAGTTCTGAAGACAAGGATTTATTTACATTAGCTAGCGCAACAGTGCTCATTTAATCCATTTTGATATTTAACAGTTTTAAATATCACACCTGCACAACAGATAAGGTTGAGGCGATTTACATGGAATTACAGAAGAGTACACAATAAAAAGGAAACAATCTGAGATGGTCATGAACAACACAATAAAGTGGTGAATTTTTAACGTTTTCGCCAGAGTGAGCAGAGTGGGTCGTGGTGTTATATCCCGAAGCAGATAGTCTCAAACTTGCATAACTGGTTAAAAATGGTTGTTGAACAAAGGTGATTTTCCAATCTTTTGATTGTTAGCGTGTCAGCTTCGGAGTCTTCTTTCAGTGTCTTTTCTTTGATGGTTTGCAGAAAAAACCTTTTGTTATATCTTTCTTTTATGCAGTGTGTGCTTCCTCTCTGGAATTACATGATGCTTTAGATCATGCGTGCTTTAGATGAACGTTATTCTGTCATGCTGAGGCAATTTGTCTTTCTGATAATATTTCAGATTAGGATGTTGTGATTGGTCTTTCTGGCACTATTTCCGATGCTGTGTGGACAGATATGACTTTGCTCTGGGTTAATGAAATGCAAAATTAGAGACTTCACTTACAGGTATAGCACTTTCCTCAGCTCCCACTTCCTCGCCACACCTAGATTTTGGAAATTGTTTAAACTTAGAATGCTGGATGTCCTTCAGTTTTTCAAAATAATCCTTCTTATGGCACTAACAGTTGGCTGGTGCTAAATCTTGCTTTCTTCGTCTGTAATTTCAATCACCTATAGTATTAAAATTAAATAGTTAATACATGTAAATATCCCCAAAAATAATTTACAAGCCATATCAATGCAGAATTGCAGAATTTTGAAAATGTTGAGCTGTTCTTCAGACAGAGCAGAGTGTAGAATGGTAGCCTGAGAGTACTTGGATCTATAAGTGAGGATTTGTAGAATTTCCAACATTTTATTAAGCTCAGAAAGGATACAAGTACCCTATGGACTTGTAACATAGAATCCCAAAAGCAGACATTAAAGTCATATGGACTGGCACCAAAAAGATATTTAAAATAGAATACTATTAATTAATTTTTAATGTAGATTTCTAGGATGGGAATTTCCCCTCCACGGACAACAGGCGTTTCCCTCTGCCCTGAGTTACCACCTACTTCTATCTGGTAACCTGACTTTTGAGCTCTGGCCTCTGCCGCATGCAAATCTATTGTGTGTTGCGAGGACTATGCCTAGACCTATCCCTCAACTATGGTCCAGAGTATGAATCAAGGGCAATGAAATTAAGGAGTACTTTCATGTGTTCATTTTATTCCACCTGATTATCAGTCGTTAGGCTTTTCTGCACCTGGATTTACCAGGTGCAGAAAAACAGGACACAATTTGTTTTCAGACAGAAAAATGAGACTGAAAAGACCCACAAGACTCGGTGCAGCAGAAGCAGCCAAGACTTATGCTGTTTTCTTTACTAACTGGTGGAAACACACAATTCTTCCCTCTGTTAGAAATATCTTTCCCCTTCCCTCCCCTGCTTCGCCCATCCCCCCCAACCAACCACATGCATATATCTACCTCCTGCTTAAAACAAGTGGTAAATAAAAGCAGAAAAACACTATGAAATAGTGAATGGCATGTGGTTTGACAGGCAGAAGAATCTGTTCCTCGTGGCAACTCCCCAGTCCATGGCGTCAAAACTGTAACTGCACGTTACTGGGATAAATCTACCACAAAACAATTACATGAGATTTTTCTGCCACCGCAGTACTGTGCAACTTCTAACAAGGAACTATGAGAGATCTTGGACCAGTCCTGGGACCTGGAGGGTCACACCAAGTGCGCCCTCATTTAAGGCAGAGGACTGTCATGGGTTTAACAGCTAGAGCTGTGATGGCAATGCACCCAGTTGTAAGGATCAATAGCCTGATTACATCTTTACATCATGGTCAGTGGAGTGGCTTTCTACTGACACACCCATGCAATGCTCCATTTCTATACCTGTGCCCAGACTTTGCGATAACATCAAGTGCATGTTTAGGGTGTTGGTGTGCGTAGCATAAATGCAATGTGAGAGTGCGACAGAGTAAACACCATCTCCTGCCTGCCAGTTGTGTATACAAGTGGGACCATCTATCCCTCATTTATACCAGAGTTCAAAATCCTCTGTCACCAAGGAATAATGTGCTCTACAAAGTACGCAGGTGCCTGCTGTGGCACCAGGGATGGTGTCAGCCTGACAGTTTATCTAAGTTGAAGGGACATCACCTGCAGGCTGCATTACTTAATGGAGAAGCTGTGTAACTGTCTTGAAAAGCCTAGAGGTCTGCCTAGAAGCCTGCTTGTCGGGTAAGAAAGGGAAGGGAGTTTCACTATCCAGCAGGAGGACAAGGCTGTCCTGGAAAAAGCAAGGTCCGACACATCCTCGTTATCTGTAGGGCGGGCCAGAAAGCCATCCAGCAGGACCAGCTAGTCTGAGGGATGCCAAGACTCTCCCAACAGTTCAAGGCAGAAAATAGAACTCTACGACAACGTGATTGTGTGCTGCCAACAGGCCCATTCAAGGTTGCATTTGCCAAATTCCTAACAGAACAGAGTCTGAATCTACTGACTTCCTGGAGAGCCTGTGTTGGGCTTTAAGCAGCTGAATTTCTGACTACTCTGTGTCAGCGGTCCATGAGGAACTACAACTACTCCAGTGTCGAACACCCTGTCTGAGCTTACGCCTGTGGTCCAGCCGGCCACAATGTGGGCTCAATTGCTGATGGTAAGGCCTCCAGAGGGTGCTGCACTTACAGACAGGCTAGGTGTGACTGCTACCTTGGGACTGCTGATCTTCAGGCAACTGCAAAGAAAAGAGATTGGGTGCCCTACTGAATGCAGCACTATATCCAGGACAAAAGCGCTCCACAAAAGCCTGCTGGTGGGTCACTGCTCTCTCGAGTCTTCGGGCGTGCCATTCAAATGTCAGGAAACAGGAAAGAGACACAGACAAGACTGACTCATCCTGTGAAAGGGTAAGACACTTACGACAGAGCATGCACGCATTACGGTGACTGGAGTGACAGAACTGACCCTATACTATATTCATGATACTCCTAAATGCCCCAAAAGCGGAAGAGGGTATCAGAACTGGACGCACCTGTCTGCAGCACATGGTAGTCTGGCATGCCTGCACTATCTTTTCACCCCCTCTGTCCATAAAGATGACTTTAGGGCCGCTACGCACA
Source organism: Lissotriton vulgaris (assembly GCF_964263255.1). Lineage (NCBI taxonomy): Eukaryota > Metazoa > Chordata > Amphibia > Caudata > Salamandridae > Lissotriton > Lissotriton vulgaris. Next base: position 176,685,082 of record NC_141685.1, read on the forward strand.
TAGCAGGGGGAATCTCAGACCATTCTCTGGTGGAGGTGCAACTTGATGGTCCGGTTGGTATGAATTAGGCGACTAAAAACGGTTCTGACATTTGCAGGTGGGTCACATCTGGGAAGGGGGGAAGTTGCCTGATGCATCCCCACTGGAGGACCAGCTGCTAACTAATCCCCAGATCGAAAAAGCAACCTCAACCATCTATAGGAAGTTGATCTACAATTCTATACATCCCTTGGGGATGTTTCAGACGGCCATTCACAAACTTTTGTGTTTTTCAAAACCAAGCTTCCAAAGTTGGAGTTTGTTTTTGAAAACCAATAACTAATCACCCTCACACCCTTGGAACTTTCTCCCTGATTAATCTACTCCCAGGAAGTGGGATTAATTTGAAAACAAATTCTCATCACGACTGCCAGGTATTCCCTGGTGGTCATGAATAAGAAAAAAATACATCAGACTGCTTGATCTAAAAAGTAATGGTCTTCCGATGTATTTACAGGCAGATCATTCGTTTGTTGGACAGGGTACTCCACCACGCTTGTGAAGGAGTACCCTGCTCACCAAACTCTAAATCAAGACCTTTATCTTGTCTGTGCTATGCATGTATCTCTGGGTCTGCTTCATTATGTGCATCAGTCTTTCTATGATGTACCTGTTATTGAGGCGTGTGTGTTTAGTACAGGTTTAATCTTACGGTGTGTGTGGGGGTTTATTTGAACCCTGTGGTTTAATCTGCACTTGTTGCTTATGCGGTGTTATGTGGTGTTGTCACACCCTTGTAATTATAACAAACATTTGCAATACAATAGGTCTTGCATTAGGAAAGTTTGAGCTATTGGTATTGTAAATTACACATTTTTTTATTTATGTGTTGGTTTTGAAAATAGCGAAATTAATAGCTTTGTCATTTACAATGCCAAAAGTTTTAACTTTAGCAAATGTGACATCTATAGCATTTGTAATGCAATGTGTTGTATTTACGTGACTTAGATTATTGATATTACAAATAACAATGGATTTTAATTTTTTAAAATAATTAATACTTAAGTAAAAGTTATTATAATTTATAATAGCAATTGCTTAAACTTTTGTAAATAACTTTTGAGAAGATAATGTTCAGTGTATTTGATTGTGACAAAAATCCAAGAACAGAAGTGAAATATTAACATCTTTTTGTGACATTTGTAATAAAGCTTGAAACATTGAGAGAACATATTTGAACTAGTTGTTGTTGAATTGTTGCACAGATTGCTGCTGTGGTGGCGCTGAGTGATGTTTTGGTGGCGCTGAGTGATGCAGTGGCGTTCAGTGATGCTGTGGCGTTCAATGATGCTGTGGCGTTCAGTGATGCTGTGGTAGCGCATAGTGATGCTGTGGTAGCGCATAGTGATGCTGTGGTAGCGCATAGTGATGTTTTGGTGGAGCTGAGTGATGCTGTGGCGTTCAGTGATGCTGTGGTAGCGCAGTGATGTTGTGGTGCCCCTGAGTGATGCTGTGGTAGGGCGACAGACAGAGTGAGGGCGACAGACAGACAGAGTGAGGGCAACAGACAGACAGAGTGAGGGCGACAGACAGAGAGTGAGGGCGACAGACAGACAGAGTGAGGGCGACAGACAGAGTGAGGGCGACAGACGGAGTGAGGGCGACAGACGGAGTGAGGGCGACAGACAGAGTGAGGGCGACAGACAGAGTGAGGGCGACAGACAGAGTGAGGGCGACAGTCATGTCCAAGTCATTAGATATGGTCCAAACTCCAGCCAATCAGGCGACAGCACCCTCTGGAACCTTCTCCTCAGAGGCTCAGGCTCTTTAATTTGTTAGCACAAGTGTGGTATAAGAGCCAAGGAGAAGAGCGGAGCCTCTGAGGGGAGGTGGGTGAGTCACATGGGAATCTATGAAAGATATCAATACTGGAGAAGCACAGTTTTCAGGTAAGTAACTTATGTTCTTCTCCAGTATTGGGGTATCTTCAACAGATTCACATGCTTGAATCAGAGTAGATAGCAGTAATTCGAGAACTGTGCATAGTAAGCCATAAGTACATTGTAAACAGAGTACGAGAGAATACATATACGTATATTACAGTATAGCAGTAAAAATGGACACATCTGCAAAAGCAGAAAAATATACATATATACAATGTGTGCAGGTGGAGGTAAGAAACAGAGGCTCACCTTACTTAAAAAGATTACGTAGCACCGCTTGCCCCACAGCTGTGTCAGCATTGTTGGCAGCTTCCAGACAGTAGTGCTTGGTCGCAGCTCTGCAAATCTGATGAAGAGGCACACCAGCAAAGAGAGAAGTAGAAGAGGAGACTGCTCTAGTAGAGTGCGCTTTAATCGTTGCTTCAAGTGTCTTGCCTGCTTGCTGATTGCAAAAGGACATTGCTCTAGATATCCAACGTGCAATAGTCTGTTTAGCAACTGGAGGTTCTTTACTCATCCTGCCGTAGGCTATGAAGAGCTGATCAGTTTTACGGATACTGATTGTTCTTTGCAAATAAAATGTCAAACATCTCTTAACATCTAGAGAATGTAAAGTCTTTTCTGCTGGCAACTGTGTATTAGGGGGAAAAGTCTTTAAGATGACATGCTCATTCAGGTGGAAATCAGATGGAACTTTAGGAATTAAGGCCGGATTAGTGCGGAGTACCACAGCGTCTTTGGTGAATTGAAGAAAAGGTTGTTTGATAGTAAAAGCTTGTATCTCGCTGACTTGAAGTAAGAGCTAAAAGCAGTAATGTCTTCCAGGAGATGAATTTAAGAACATCTGAAATAAGCCTTTAAACATTGTTGAATAATTCTTGAAGAATAAAGAGAATTGGAGCCATCGTGCTGGAATCTGGAAACTGCATCCAGAAAAACCTTCAGGGTAGAGTGAGAGAGGCCGGATTTTGCTAATTGGCGTAGAGTGAACAGGGTGAACATTTATTTATTTAAATAGGTATTTGGTGGTAGTGTTTCTCTAAGAGAGAAAGCGTCCGCACATTAAGTAGGTATAACTCTCAAACCATATCTACGTGTAATGTCAATTATATAAGTATATTTCTATGAGGTGCACTATTGTCCTGTTATACACCCACCACCCGGGGTGTCAAACTAGCAAGGATTGCTAATATCAAGAACCAAGGAAAAAACAGGTCTATCAAGCACTCTCAAAATTGTTTAGCATTTTAAATGATTGTTGTTATCATTCACAAGTTCTGAGATCAATAGAGCAAATTGTTCATTGACAGTTGTGCTTCACTTAAGTAAGTGTAAAGTTCATTTGCAGAAAGTAGATTTCCAAAATACGGATCCAAACAAGATGTTAGGCTTCAAATTCTTTATTTCATACACATTAAAAGTTATTCCAGATCACACCGCCGACACGTGTTTCGTCTCATGGAGACTTTTTCAAGGCAAAGGATGTTATGGTGGGGTGTTAAATTAACACGAGTCTTGTCTCCCAGTGTAGGTATGGATGAAATTGAGAATCACACAATCAATATGAGTCCGAATGGAATAATCCGGGGGGAAGCGATCCTAACAATCCAGGTCACTTAACCCGACTTGTATATAGAGCATAAGGAGTAGTCCAATGTCGCGATCAAAGGCTTAGGTAGTATTCTTTGTAAGTTCAGAAGACTTGCTGCGTGGAGGTTGGCTCGTTATTTCACAATTAGTAGAGGGACCATGATAAGTCTCTCCTTCAGAGCGCCGTCAAGGGGAAACCTCCACTGCTCGTTATTTATTTAAGTTAGCAACTGACACCCTACGGGTAACCTGGCGCTGTGATACAGGTGACTAGCTTAGGGCCGAGAGACTGTGTCCCCTGCCAGGAAGGAGTTAGCAGGATGCCAAGGAGCATACTCGAGGGTAGAACCAGGTTTGTAACCTTTTTCTAAACTACAGGATGTTGTCCATTTGTCTCGTATCAAATGGAAGAGTATTCCAAAGGCGGGACGCTGCCGCACTGAAGGCCCTACCTCCTGATTTGACTTTCCTAACTTTAGGCAACCTCACCAGATTAGCCGATGAGGAGCACAGTGCTCGTGAAGGGACATACGATGTCAGTTTCTCCTGCAGAGATTTGGGCCAGTGACCATGTGGAGCCTTAAATACTATACATAGTGCCTTAAAACGTATCCTCTGCGAGACTGGCAGCCAGTGTAAATCTGAGAGTGCCTGGGAGGCGGAGGAGTGGCGTGGTTGCACTAGTACCATTTTGGCCGTCATGGTCTGTACTCTCTGCAATCTCTCAATCAGATATTGCGGGGATTCTAGTAACAGGGCATCACAATAGTCCAGCTTACTGAGGATGGTGCTCCGGACTATCAGCGCTCTGTTCTGTTAAGAGAACCTCGGAAGGATTTTCCGAAATGCTCTGATCTGAGTAAAACCACTTCCAGCTGTTTTGTTGACAGTTTTCTAATGTCAATTTGTTGTCAACCATGACTCCCAGATTATGTACCTACTGTGAGCCAATGGAGTAGCAGGGGATGTTGGCCAAAACTCAAGCGGAAGTTTAGGAGGGATTCTATCTACTGCACAGTGTAGAATCTCTGTCTTCTCAGAGTTAAAATGAAGACTTTGAATTTGAAGCTTCACACCAAAGATAGAACCGTTTCCACTTGAGTTTGTAGGTTACAGTGGCTGATGGCTCTGGAGTTCCACGCCTCCGGTTACCCTTGTGACCTGTGACACCGCCCCCTCCTCGACAGTTGTAGAGGAAGCAGGAATGGCGAAAGGAACGGCAAGCTGGCGTTTATGAGCAATGAAAAACGGCAAGAAATCGGCGCTGAGCTGAGAACCTCGTCACCCTCGTCACACTGACAGCTGGAAGTGCGAGCTTGTGCCCTCGAGGTACTGCATGAAATTGACTGGAACAACTGTTCCCCGGCGTCCTCATGCCTTGATGTCCAGGCGCTGATTAAATGGATTGAGAGCTCCAGCGGCTTTTGTTTCTTGGCTTTGCTGCAGTGGAGAGTCAGAGAGTCAGGATTCGTTTTTGGAGCATAAGGAGCAGCGTTTAACCTCGACTGGAAGGGAGAAGAAAAAAGGGCTTCTAAAGGCTTTCTGGCAAGTGAGAAAATATGGACTGGACTTCTGTAAGAAGAAACTTGGTGAGGAGAGTAGGGGCGATATAAGGAGAGCATTGGGTTTTCCTTTTGTCTTTTTTGCCCATTTTTCTCGGAAAGAATGCTGAACACCGCCTTTCACATCACCTTGTCCTACTGGTATCACTGCCTTCAGACCGGGGCCTAAAATCGAAACTCTACAGCAGGACTTCTTGGATTACAGTGAGTTGGACTTTAATATATTTATTTCTAACTGGTCTAATCCTGTTGGGCAAGGTACAGAAGTTCAGGAGCACAGGGGGAAGAGAGCAGTGATTGCAGTTAAAAGTTGAAAAAGTTAAAAAGTTTAAAAAAAGGCTACAATGGGCAAACCGCAGAAGGAGGGGGAAGAGCGCTCAAAACTGCATAAAACAGAATTGGCTCCTCGTCTGAATACAAAAAGTCGCCTCGCCCTAGCCAGGAAAACTGTTCAAAAAGCAGCCAAAAATAAAGAAAAAAATAAAGAGAAAAACAAAGAAGAAAATTCTGCGGAAGATACTCTTCCTGAATCTTCAGATGACGATGGGCATCTTTCATCCTCCTCTTTAAATGGCACAGTGCCTAAGAAAATAGTCGCAGTCAAAACTGTCATCTTAAATGAATCTCTATCCCCCAAGTCAGCATCACCGATGGTTACTTCTCCTCCTATAGTCTCAGAGATTGCATCTCCCGACTTAGTAGGGAAGAATATGAACGGATCTTACGGTATGGGAAGTAAGGAAAAGAAGGATTTTCCTCTTTTCGCTAAAAGAACTACTCCAAAATCGATCACCCATCAGGCTCCGATGGCTCCTGTCTCCCAGGAGGAGCCTGCTTCTATTGCGTCATTTAAGGACACTGGTCCATCTGTTTCATCTTTGACGCAGTCCCATGATCAGAGTCCGGAGTCTTTACTCGTATCCCCAGTACAATCCTCGCAAACTGTGCCAGATGAGTAGATAGTTGAGGAGATATCGGGCCAGATCTCCTCTCAAAACCTGAGTACGCAAGAGGGTGCACAGGTACCAACAGAAGAGGAGGTACAGCTGAACATTAACAAAAGCCCAAGAGTTATGAACGTAGATCCGGAAGCAGATGAAACAAATCTATCTGGGACAGAAGTTAGATACCAAATGGATATCCGTGAGATGCTGAATCTGATTCTGGACGAAATCATAACCAACAAGTAGAGATAGCTACTCTTCACTCCAGAATGGATACATTTGAGGAATCGATGTTGGCATTTCCCAGTAGACTGCAGGAGGCGGAGACTAGGATTTCAGTCCTCGAAGACAAGGTGAACTTGGTTGTGGATGAAGCTAGGGAGTCAGCCAAGAAGAAGGTCGCGCTAGAGCACAAACTTGAAGAACTTGAAAATCACTTGAGAAGATCGAATCTAAGAATTGTAGGGGTTCTGGAGGGAGTGGAAGGCTCCAATACTATCCCGTGGGTCTCCTGTGGTTCTGAAAATTCCGGACCCTGCCATAATGGTGTACCAAGGCCTAAACACTCGTGCAGAAAATATCATCATACCACGACGAATTTGGTATCAATAGACCGGTAATGATCAGGACATTATGCCTGTGTATTTGCGTCACGATCGAGTGATGCTATCACCCTTAAATCACTGTTCTTGTCCTGAGCCCACGGCATCCATCTTGTGTCTTGCCCTCATATAGTCAATTGATTAAAGGCTGAATTTGATCCAAAGGACACGTCCACCTTTCTCTGACTTCTCCATGACCTGAACAGGCTGAATCTGCCTTCGTGATGTTGGCCTCACCAAACCAGTCCATGCCCTCTAGTCAATCTATATTAAAGATCTGAGCAACTTGTTGTGTACATTGGCCTGAGCAAGATTAGAAGGCCGAATACAGTAGCCATGCCTGTTTATGACCCACAAGCATCCCTTATCCTACATTTCTATCTTCCACACCTGGCTCTGTTTCTCTGCTCCTGGGCTTTTACAATGGGGAGGTGACTGTTTATATGATGGGGAGGAAACCAGATCTATTGTGAGCTTCTCCGGCCTGCACAGGAAAATATGTGAAGTTTGACATATGTTCATGATGGAAGATGGGTTGGTCAGTTTGGGCAAGTAGAATGGAATTCATAATTATAGCCTGCTTTGTTATGGTACCATGGGAGCGACCTACAATGATGTGTTTTTCAGCAAGAATGTGAGCCTAGGGCCAAACTTTTTGTATAAAAGGCCTGCCTGAGAAAGCTCAGGCAGGCTCCCTCTTTCAATTGTAAAACTACGGTTGGACGACGAAGCCTCATAAGTAATTATAATAAAGATGTCTTTTAATTTTACAGATTGGCTTCCAATTCCTTATCTGCTTTATTTTGCAAACTGCTGGATAGATCCCTGGTGGGGAGAGTGAGTCATTTTCTACTTTTCTTCAGTTGGCGCCCAACGTGGGGCCTTATCATGGAGTGGTTATCTACAGGAGTGTTTTGTCAAAGGATGGAAGAACTGCTGGGGAAGACAAGACAGAATTCAACCAAAAAGAGGTACTCTGGGCACAGGGTTTTCTGGGGGATTATCTGTCTCTGTGGCCCAGTATGTTTTTCGATTTTTCTGACTTAAAACTCTCCTAAAGATGTCACTCCTGACTAAGGAACCCATTCTTTTTTTGCTGTAAGTATTTTTTAACAGACTGTTAGTGCAGTGGGGAATTGACAGTTATAATCTGGACAAATATTTGTGTATATGCAAATTGCAATTTGTATAGGCAGTTGAAGAGATATTTTCTCCATCTGTTTTAGTTGAAGAATAAAAATGGGTCGCTCCCAGTCCTTTGGTTCTGAGTCCTTAGTTATTTATTGGTCGCAGAAATGTGATGCAGTCCTTAGTTATTTATTGGTCGCAGAAATGTGACGCTTTGGTTTGGGTACCGGTACATTTGGTTCAGTTGGTAGGCCTTTGGTTGCTGTGGTTCAGATTATCGTTGGATAATCTTCCTCAGTATTGGTTCCTTGGTTTTATTTGAACACTGCAGTATTCAAAAACCGTGGGTCACGTACATTTGCGTGTATATCGTTGGAGATAGCCCCATGAAGTTTGAAACCCGACTAGTGAGCGCAGATGCCTGGTCGCGGTATTTTGACTTTGTATTAGTATTGACTAGGTTGCAACAAAGGATTCCCGGTTGGAGGATTCGCGTCTGATACCTCCGGTTGGAACTCCAATTTATGAGCTCTCTCTAAAAGGTCTGTGAGGCTGTCCCTTTTGCAGCCTTCTGGAAATCTGTTGAAGAATTAAAAAAAAAAAGAAAAATAGGAACTAAAACGTTTTTGTTGTAAATATGGTTTACAACTAGTTTTGGCAGGTTATTTTTTAACACAGTCTGTAGGCTGTTCCTTGTTCCTGTCCTAAGTGTTGACCTACGGGTCAAAATGTGTTTTTAAATGTCTATGTTGTTTGTGGGTTTTGTTGTAAATTGCGACGGCGCTATGTACAAGAAATGGTTAGAGTGCGCTGTTTTGTGTGTCCTGAGTGTTTGACCCCCCTTCTGTTTTGTGTCTGGAATGAGCTCAATGTATGTATGTGTATGGGTCACGTTCAATAGATGTAAATAAGGCTCCAAGAAAAAAAAATGAAAAAACGAAATTGCGTGTTCTTTAGACGCACAGTGTTAGATGTTCGCAGCCAAGTCTTTTCAGCTGTAGTATATCTAATAAGAATGTTCTTTCAGCTAGCACCTCTCTAGTTAAACACGGGTGGTGGAATTTTGCAAACAGTCCTTTTTAAAAAATTGTGGCGCAGTAATCTCACGCATTCCCAGTTAGGCAGCTGCACCTAGGCTTGTGTGTTAATATGTATCTAAATAATAGGCAAGGGATGTAGTGAGCGTTTTATAAGTAGAACAGTCACAAATAGCAATAATTAGGCTTCATTAGAAAAAATAATTATTAATTATGAAAAATAATTATTAAAAAAGAAGTGCTACAAAAATCGTTTTTTAATATTTGTGAAGCTTAACACTCATACTATGACCCCCTAGCATTAAAATGTTTGATTTAAGTTATGTTGTACCACGAAAATGACCAAACACTTCTGTGCGCAATTTCCATTACCTTGGTTTCAGGACCCTTTTTAAAGTGTCTTTTCAGTAAAATACATACATTTAGATCTTAATATATATGTTTGCAGGTTGTGCCTTCTTATGATTCAGCGAGTCAATGTGTCATAGAAATTGTTTTAAATATAGTGAAATATTGCAGGTTATGTGGAAGTGGTTAAACCTACTGGCCTTGTCAGCTTCAGTTACCACGAGCAGGGGACTGGCAGAACCTGTATAACGTGTTCCAGCAGTAGCGGCCAAGATGTTATCTTGTAAGGCTGTCTTGTTGATATTTGCGACCTTTTAATTAGGGCCTCGCCTGTGGAATGCAGCATGACATGGTTAAACGTGCATCTGATGCTAACTTCAGCTGCCTCTTAATATTTAAATCCCTGCCCCTGCCACGGTCCTGACCTGAGGTCACTTTGAATAGCCTGACTTGCTCCGATAAATGTAATTCCTGCTCATGTTCATAATTTAAAAGTATCTTCTTAGAGGTTACAAATATGACATTAGCTGGGATGGGATTTTCGTTTTGTTTTTGAACTGAAATGAGCAGAGGATTCAGGGCCATGTACAGCAATGATGATTGCATTTTAGCCAAAGAATAAATATTAGCTCCAGCATGTTCCCACAAAACGCTTGTTGTTCGGTAAATTATGTCATCAACACATTTATCTCAAATTAGAAATACGGCAGGGCTGACACAGCATTGCATCCCGCTGATAATAATAAAAAGAACACTAATTTGTAAAACTGCAGCCTCATTTGTCAGTACTCTGAAAAATTGTAGAGCCCACACGTGGTTTGCATAGCTCTCAGTTGCTTTCAAAATGCTGCACACAAGCGCTTTATATGAGATGTAGTTGATTGTATATGATTTAAATCTGTAACCTTCATTCATTACAGGCTGGCTTGTTCTCATTTGCCGCATTCACATTACATCTGCGTTAAAAGCGCACATCTGAGATAATAAACAAATAGGAAAGGTATTCCTCATGCAAAATTGTAGCACCTGCACTTCATGTCTTACAAATTAAGCACTGTGTAAAATGAAGGAACATGATTTAAAAAGGGCAAATGCAAAAGTGATTTCTTTGAGAAAACAAATATCAAACATTCTGCTAAATGATCTGTGGAACTGGTATATGTGTGTCTCCATGCTAGGAATTAATTTTTTTTTAGTTAAGTTTATTTGACAAAAAGAAAAACTAAGTGTTACATTGAGTTTTAGATAGGCAATAAGTAGAAGCCCTTCCCCAAAATTCTGCAACTTAAAGGCCTTAGGCCTGAGTGAGAATGGGCGTTTTTGCAAGGTACAAAAAAAAGTTACAGGTAAGTAATGAAAAGTTTTTATATGTCACGTTGTGTCATGTTTTGTAGTCTGATAAAAAGGGTTATAATTGATGTTGTATTGTGAGAAATGTGGGTGTTGTGTATCTTTTCTGCTTCTTCCTACAGATAATTCATGGATTAATTCACAAGACACGTGAGTTGGCTGGTTGAAGAGAAATGTTTTTTTTTGCGTAATTTCTTTAAGAAAAAATGTGTGTGTTTATGTTTCATTTGTACATTTGGTCCACTGAAATGCGTTATTTGACACAACGACATTATAGTTGACTGCAGGGTATCAATTACCTGATGCCCTGCTGTCAAAAAGGACGGTATAGGATTTTAGACTTGACAATTGAGATTGGGCTGCAGGTTTATAGTGTAAAGTACATATGCCATAATATTGTGCATGACTGCTTATTCATATATGCTGTTTGTTTGTCTGGGCTGTTTCTTTGTGTTTTATATACAGCAAGTATATCTGATGGCTTGATATGTGTATTTTTGTGTGTATGTTCTGTTCTATGGTGCTACTTTGAATTACAAATTCCCCTGTGTTGTGAAAGAACACATATGACGATATGTGTTATTTCACAATAAATTGGATGAATATTGTATTAAGATAAATTTCACAGATATGGACCTCATACTGTGAAGCGAGTAAGGCAGCTGTTTTTCCAGTGCATGCCTAATTTGGCTGTAATGATTTTTTTAAGAAAACTAAAATGATATACTGGATCAAAGATTGCCATCCGTTGTTAGTCACTTAACTGCCCTTTTTCCTTAAGGACAGGCAGCTCTGCATTTATGTATCCTTGATTGGGCCTAAGGATGGAATTATAGATCCGTGACTAAAGGTGGCCTAATTTTGATATCGCATTTTTTGATTCCTGAATAAGCCTATGGGTTCATTTTTCCCCTGAAGAGACAACTGAACATTAGTTAGAATTACCGTGTAGGGTATAGATTGTCAGCGGTAGAGTTAAATTGGTGTAACATTGGTCTTTTCATGTATCCCCGTGCTCTTGGTGCTGTGTCACATGCCTTAGGCCACCCAAGCAAACTCTTGTCCTTCCTATAGATTTTTCTTTTTGCTTCTTCCCTGACCAATGTTGCATCATGTTTAGTTATTGAAGATTTTAGTTGTGTCCTACTTCCATTTTTTTCCCTTCTCCATCTTCCTTTCACCAGTCAGCCCATTTATTATTATGGGTGTATTGTTCATGTTCACACTTCAAGACTGCAGTGATGTAGTAGGAACCCCCTTATGCCACATACATTCCCTTTTGATTGATGAGACTAGTTTTCAAGAATTTTCTTTAGGCCCACTTCAAATGTCTTTTCAGACTGACTGTCAGGATAGTGATAGCCTGGTTAATTGACCCAATACAAGTTTTCCATCTCAATAGGAGATATCTCAAGTTTACATTCTTTTTAGTACGACATATTTTTAATGTCTATTTTTTATTTTTCAGTTCCCTTCTGTTTCTGCTGTTTCAATTTTTTAATAAGATGTGTTCTAATCATACAGATACCAGGACTCTCTAGTTCTTGTCCTCTTGTCTGCACAGTTGATCATTAGCCTTTGTATTACATAGCGCATTTGATGCACATTGTTTAAAGAAGGGACTTCTTTATGTCCTTGATAATGTGTATTATGTCATTGCTCTATTTGAGATGCTCTAGATAAGGAGTTTAGGAACACCTAGGCTTCATCATTAAGGAGAATATGTATTTACCCCATTAAATAATGTACCCCATTAGACAATGCCACTGTGTGAGGGCATCCATTTAGGTTCCCATGGTGTATTGCCACTCCTTTGCAGATTACAGGCCACTTGCTTAACTGTTTTTATATCTGACTTGAAGGAAACTAACAATTGTGTTACACTTGCTACATCACTAGGGTCCTGCTGGATCTTCCAGAGTCAAAGGAAGAGTGATTCCCTGCAGACCTGTGATCAACACTAAACCCACTCCCCATCAGTAAACATGGCAGACGACTACAGACTTCTTGGCCCTGCAATTCCTGAACAGCAATCAGCAGCGTGAACAGCAATCAGCAGCGTGGGCAGCGGTCATCAGCATGGACAGCGATCATCAGCGTGCCCCCAGTGGTACCTCCTAAGCAAGCCATTTGTTTCATCAGAAGGCGTTGTGAAAAGAAAAGAAAAAAGGAGCTGATTTTCTGTTTTGCCTCAGAAGTTCAGTGCAAAGATGCGAAGGATCCCTGCTTTTGATGGCAGGACTGTCATCCACTTTGTGCAATTTGTTCAAACTGTCATGTGCTTGAACCTCTGACAGCGCGCGGTCCCCTTACCCCCTTGGCCCGAGTTTTGGCCTCACCCACACCTCTTTTGCTTTGCACCAGCGGAACGGCAGTGCACCCAAGGATCCACATTTGGAAAAAGGCACTACCTTCTGGTGCCAATGAGAGAGCAGCTTGAGCGTCCTCTGACACTAAATGATGAGTGTTGGAGTCTGAAAGTGCTGCTGACCTTGCTAGGTTTGTTGCTAAGTGGTGCTTGGATCTGCACGAGATGCTTTGTGCCCTTGATTAATGAAGAGCGCATCATTTGTAGTGTCTGCTACAAAGAAGAGACACTGGTGCATTGTTTTAAGACATTGAGACTTTCGAGTGAGCTGTGAGTGTTTGCCCGGAGGGCACTCGTACTAAACAGTATTGTCTTCTCATGAAAAAGCCTGAATTGAAGAGGCCCAACGCGAAGAAGACACTGGAAACGGATTTGATGGACAATAGAAGCCTGCAAGGAGAGGGTTTGGCGGACTCTGGGTATTTTCTGTGAGCTTGCATAGAATTGGAGTTTGGAAACTAATTTTTGCTGCTTTGCTGGCATTTGTTTTAAAGTACTATTCTGTTTAGTAAAAGCAGAATGAAGTCTCTCTGTGGAAGTGTATCCCTTTTTCATCTGAGAGCATTGATCAGGAATGCCACTGTTTCACTTGAACATATAATAGATTACTGAAATGCATAGGAAGCTATATAGAATGCTATTAGATAATTCTAGGATTTGCCTTCTGTTTAGGATTGTGGAAAATTATGATTTCATTCGTAATAATGGTCACTACGTCCTCCCGTGGTCTATATGTTCTCAACAACGTGTTTTCTAGTGTTATTCTAAAATGATATTGTCTTTTATGGGTGGGATTGTTTTTGTTGCTACCCAATTGACATCTGTACCCACCTCCCAACCTATGTCTCTTCCTACTATTACTTCTTTGCATCTGACTTTTGCTTTTCCTTTTCTCTCTTGCTTTTTCTGAAATTGTATTATGGTTTTCTGTTAAATTTCTTGATTGGTTACCATTTGCCAGTTGCAGGGTCACGTAGGAGTACAAACGGTTCAGTTTGTGACCTGAGTAGTGGCAGTAGGCCTGCAGGACTTGCAGTGTCCCTATGACCTGCTAATAATCACAGCTGAAGTACTCTACCAAGATTGCGTGAGCGACATTAGAAAATGGAGATTGTATTGAGGAATGACGATAAAAAGCAAGAGATGAAAAAACAGACATTATAGAATATTGTTCTCTAAGTGCGGTATAGCTCTATCTATTTTAATACCTTTATGTATTTTATTGGCTACTATATTTTTTGGTTTGTTTCTTCTACACAATTGACGTCTGCACCAACTTCTCGACCTACTCTTTCTTTACTGTTTCTTCACATGACTTTCATATTTTACCTGAACATACATTGGTTAGGCCAGAGTTTACTGATAGACCCTTCTGTACAGCTTCTACATCAACACTAGAACATCACTAATTGTTGGGTGGGTGATCTTATACCACATAGTACAGATAGAGGTGTTCACTATTTGGTCCTGCCATATATGGCCTTTGTACGTGGGTAAGAAGACTTGTCCCGAGAGAGTTGCTAAGTAGTAAGATAATACTACAGCAACCACTTGATGATCTGATAAGTATAGACCTAGATTCAGACTGACATGGGTTTAGGTTATTGCCTATATAAGGGCAAAAGGGGCGTCTGTGGTTCTGAAAATTCCGGACCCTGCCATAATGGTGTACCAAGGCCTAAACACTCGTGCAGAAAATATCATCATACCACGACGAATTTGGTATCAATAGACCGGTAATGATCAGGACATTATGCCTGTGTATTTGCGTCACGATCGAGTGATGCTATCACCCTTAAATCACTGTTCTTGTCCTGAGCCCACGGCATCCATCTTGTGTCTTGCCCTCATATAGTCAATTGATTAAAGGCTGAATTTGATCCAAAGGACACGTCCACCTTTCTCTGACTTCTCCATGACCTGAACAGGCTGAATCTGCCTTCGTGATGTTGGCCTCACCAAACCAGTCCATGCCCTCTAGTCAATCTATATTAAAGATCTGAGCAACTTGTTGTGTACATTGGCCTGAGCAAGATTAGAAGGCCGAATACAGTAGCCATGCCTGTTTATGACCCACAAGCATCCCTTATCCTACATTTCTATCTTCCACACCTGGCTCTGTTTCTCTGCTCCTGGGCTTTTACAATGGGGAGGTGACTGTTTATATGATGGGGAGGAAACCAGATCTATTGTGAGCTTCTCCGGCCTGCACAGGAAAATATGTGAAGTTTGACATATGTTCATGATGGAAGATGGGTTGGTCAGTTTGGGCAAGTAGAATGGAATTCATAATTATAGCCTGCTTTGTTATGGTACCATGGGAGCGACCTACAATGATGTGTTTTTCAGCAAGAATGTGAGCCTAGGGCCAAACTTTTTGTATAAAAGGCCTGCCTGAGAAAGCTCAGGCAGGCTCCCTCTTTCAATTGTAAAACTACGGTTGGACGACGAAGCCTCATAATTAATTATAATAAAGATGTCTTTTAATTTTACAGATTGGCTTCCAATTCCTTATCTGCTTTATTTTGCAAACTGCTGGATAGATCCCTGGTGGGGAGAGTGAGTCATTTTCTACTTTTCTTCACTCCTCCTTTATTCATCAAGTAGTTCTTCCCGAGTTTGAGGGCGATTTGACAATTACGAGGGCTCATCGGGTTCCAGTGCAACGTTTTGCAAATTCTCAATTTCCTAGAACGATACTCCTAAATTTTGCTGATTTTAGGATTAAAGAGAAGATTCTGTCCAAGGCCTATCAACAACGGCAGCTCCCTGTGTCAGAAACAATAAAATGCAGGATCTCCCCGGATATGACTGCGGTGGCTGCCAAAAGGCGCAAGGAGTTTGTTAAGATCTTACATTTATTTAAGGCCAATGGCGCCTAAGCATCGATTGCATCGAAAGTTTTGGTCAAAGGGAAGTTCTATATGTTTTCTGACATTGAAGATGCACAATCCCTCCTTAAAGAGATTTCTTCTGGTTCTAATGTTTGAAATGGAAAGAATGTTTTCTCTTATAGGTCTGCCTGATCAAACCAAAATAATTAGAAAGAAGGGGGCGGTCCAGGGTTAACGGGTTGCAACAGTGTAGCAAGAGGACACCCAAAGAAGAACGAAGAGGGAGGAATGTGGGCAGCGTGGACGGGGAGGGGGGCTCCACATTCAGGGGGGGCAAGGGTGGGGGGGGTAAACGCAGTAAAAAGGAACAAGTGCAGTAGGTTTTGTAATTTGATTTTTATCATTGGTTGGTACGGAATATGTAGAAGAATTTACAAGCTTCTGGATGAAATATAATTCAAGTGTTATCCTGTCCATAAATGCGAACGTTTTGCAGGAAGCAGAAGTATGGAGCTTTACTGAAATGGATATTAACTCTTAATCCGCAGGTGGTCTTTTTTCAGGAGACGCATCTAAAGACAAATGCCCCGAAGTTGTTTTTGCCGAGATATTTTTCTCATGGGTTCTTCTCTTCAGCAGGGATTGCCCAGAGGGGAGTTGCTGTTTATTTTGCAAGAAACCTTCCTTGGGAAATCCTTCAGGTTCAAAGAGACTCTAGAGGTAGATGGCTTTGGGTTGCAGCAAAGCTGTTGGGAAAAACATTTAACTTTGTGAACTATTATGGCCCTATCCTCGATGATGTCTCAGGCCTGATGGAAATTAGTGAGATTTTAAGGGGCACCACAGGGCAAATCATAATAGGAAAATACTTCAATTATATCCAGGATTTGAGGAGGGATACTTCTAACAAGAACAACAAGCAATTAAAACCTAAGACAAAATGTGTATTTGAAGCACTTCTGGCAGAATACCAATTGCGGGATTCTTGGCGTTCTTTGAATGTAGATAATAAGGCCTATACATGCTATTCTAACAGGTTTCAATCAGCATCCAGATTAGACTTTTTTCTCACTTCAAGATCATTTCAAATCTCTAGAACTTTGATAGGATGTAACCCTTTTTCGGATCATGGGAGAGTCGAAGTTGAGTTTGTGCTAGGAGGAACGGAAGGGGAGCGCCCCAGGTGGCAGCTGGATCGCACCCTTCAGACACGCCACTGAACTCTGGGACCTACTCGACACTGCGTCACCGGACATCGCCTTCCTTACAGAAACCTGGATGAACGCATCATCAGCGCCCGACATCGCCATAGCCATCCCGGACGCTTACAAGATCATCCGAAAAGACCGCACCAACCAAACAGGAGGAGGCATCGCCATCGTCCATAAGAACACCATCAGAATCACGACCAGCACCGACGATAACCTTGCAACCGCCGAACACCTCCTCTTCCAGATCCACACCGACCCCAGGACCACACTCAGAGGCACCCTCATCCTCAGACCATCAGGAACCCGTACACAATTCAGCTAAGACATCACTGATTTCATCAGCCCACACGCCCTCCCCTCCGAGAACTACATTCTACTGGGTGACCTCAACTTCCACCTGGAAAAGAAAAACGACTGCAACACCACCACCCTTCTGGACAACCTGGCCAATCTCGGACTCAAACAACTCGTTGACACCCCCACCCATGTAGCCGGACACACGCTCGACTCTATCTTCACCTCCTGCAAACACATCTCCTTCGATCACACCACAGCTCTCCATTGGACGGACCACAGCTGTGTTCACTTTAGCTTCAAAACTACCACGATCCACAATCCCCCACAACCTATTCCTCGAAGAAACTGGAACAAAATCACCACCGACCAACTCCTCACATCGCTCAACCAACACCCTCCCAGCCTCTCATTGGACCCAAACGAAGCTGCCACCAAACTCAAACAATGGATCACTCACAGCATCGACGAATTAGCACCCTTGAAAAACCACCAAACCAAACAGGGTAGCAAAAAGGCCTCCTGGTTCAACGATGACCTTAAGAAATCCAAGAAACTATGCCGTACTCTCGAGAAAACATGGAGAAAAAACCCAACCACTGACAACCTGACCACCTTCAAGACAGCCACCGCAAACACCACCAATTGATCAGATCCACCAAGAAATCAGCATTTAAGGATCGACTCGACAACAACGCCCATAACAGCAAGGAACTTTTCAACATCGTCAAAGAATTTACCAACCCCACCGCAGCCTCATACTACATTACTCCCTCCCAAGACCTCTGTGATTCGTTATCCTCTTTCTTCTACAACAAAATCGCCGACATACATAACAGCTTCAAGAACATTTCCAAAGAACAGTCCACTCCACCCACCTCCGAACCTAAACCGCTCTCTAGCAACCTTAGCGCCTGGAACCCAATCACCACTGAAGACACCACCCGCCTAATGAACTCCATCCATTCAGGTTCGCCAACCGACCCCTGTCCCCACCACATCTTCAACAAAGCAGACTCCATCATCGTACCCCATCTCCGTGAGATCATCAACTACTCCTTCAACTCCGCTACCTTCCCAGAAAGCTGGAAACACGCCGAACTCAGCGCTCTCCTGAAGAAACCCACAGCAGACCCCTCTGAACTTAGGAACTACCGCCCCATCTCACTCCTCCCATTCCCTGCCAAAGTCATTGAGAAAGCCGTCAATAGCCAGCTCGCCGCCTTCCTTGAATCCAACATCTCCCTCGACTCCTCACAGTCGGCTTTCGAGCCAAACACAGCACCGAAACCGCCCTCATTGCAGCGACAGACGACATCCGAAGGCTACTGGACAACGGAGAAACAGTTGCCCTCATCCTACTTGACATCTCCGCTGCCTTCGACACAGTCTGTCATAGCACCCTCATACAACGCCTCAGCAACGTCGGATAAGAAGGAAAAGCCTTGAACTGGATCATCTCATTCCTCGCCGGGAGAACCCAGAGAGTCCGACTCCCCCCATTCAAATCAGAGGCCACCGAAGTCATCTGCGGAGTACCACAAGGATCTTCACTCAGTCCCACCCTCTTCAACGTTTACATGAGCCTCCTCACATCCATCACGCGACAACACAACCTCAACATCATCTCCTACGCTGACGACACCCAGCTGATCCTCTCCCTCACCAAAGACCCAAACACCCCCAAAACCAATCTTCACGAAGGCATGAAAGAAGTATCCGAATGGATGAAAAACAGCCGCCTAAAACTTAACTCAGACAAAACGGAAGTCCTCATCCTAGGGTCATCCCCCTCTGCCTGGGACGACTCATGGTGGCCATCGGCCCTGGGCACAGCACCCAAACCCACAGACCACGCACACAATCTAGGCTTCATCCTAGACTCCTCCATCTCGATGACCAGACTAGTCAACGCCGTTTCATCCTCTTGCTTCAACGTACTCCGTATGCTCAAAAAAATCTTCAGTTGGATCCCCACAGAAACAAGAAATACTGTCACCCACGCACTGGTCACTAGCCGACTGGACTATGGTAACACCCTCTACGCCGGAACCACAGCCAAATTACAGAAAAAACTCCAACGCATCCAAAATGCTTCAGCCAGACTCATATTGGACATCCCTCGCCAAGCTCACATCACCGGCCACCTGAAAGACCTCCACTGGCTTCCCGTCAACAAGAGAATAACGTTCCGTCTCCTCACTCACGCACACAAGGCCCTCTACAAACTAGGACCCGATTGCCTCAACACACGACTGTCCTTCTACACACCCACCCGCCAACTAAGATCCTCCAATCAAGCTCTCGCCGCAGTTCCGCGCATCCACAGATCCACCATGGGAGGAAGATCTTTCTCCTACCTGGCGGCCAAGACCTGGAATTCTCTCCCCACTGACCTCCGCCTCACACAGAACCACATTTCCTTCAGAAAGGAACTTAAAACCTGGCTATTCGATAAATAATGCACCCCATCCCACAAGCGCCTTGAGACCCTCTGGGTGAGTAGTGCGCTATACAAATTCCTGAACTTGAACTAGAACAAGGATTGGGTTTCAGGGTTCAAGGAGTGGGTGACAGAATTTTTCTTAGTGAACAAAGATTCAGCTGAGCCTTTTTCTGTATGGGGTGCATTTAAAGCAGCTGCCCGGGGCAGATCATTGCGTTTTCCAGCAATAAGGCAAATGATTGCAAGCGTAAAAAGGCCGTTCTTCAGAGTGCTTCCGAGAGGGAATATGCTCTAAAACTTAATCAGCAGTCGAATCAATGGGAACAGACTAAAGCTCTATTAAGGGATTTTTTCACCTTGGAGGAGATTAATAGTTCAAAGGCCTTCCAGCAAAGGGTCTACGAAGAGAGTCAATTGGCGGGGAAGCTTCTGGCTATTTCTATTAGAAAGAAACAAGAGTCATCCATCATTTTGAAAATTCGAGATCCTCGAGGTGGAGTAGAAACACAGAGTGAAGGAATCGCGAAAATATTTCTGGATCATTATGAGAGAATCTACTCCATGGAATACCAGGTGGAGGAAACAATGATTCAGGAATATTTTGCTAACCTAGAGATTCCCAAAATCTCTGATTCCCGAAGTAATCAAATCGGGTGTGAAATAAGCTCCATCGAAATTCACAGCAGCATAAAGGCAACATCGGGAGCAAAGGCTTCCGGACAGGACGGGTTCCCTATCGAATTTTATAAGGTGTTTACTAAGGAACTTGAAGAACCTCTGAAAAATGTATTTAATCACATTAGATTAGGTGGAAAGGTCCCTCCAGAATTCAAAGAATCCACAATTATTAGTTTCGTCAAAAAAGATAAAGACCCAGAAGATGTGAATTCTTATAGAGCGATCAGCTTACTGAACTCTGATTACAAGTTACTTATGAAAATCTGGGCGCAAAGATTTGTGTTAGCGGCTCAGGAGGTAATCCATCATGATCAGACGGGTTTTATTGCGGGTCAGAGATTTGCAGCTGCAGGTACTGCAGGTGGACCAGAGGTATATTTCTTTGTTTTTACAGCTAGAGTCTCAAGGAAAGTGCCCAAGTGACCTACAGCCATGGCACCAAGCCCATCTTAGGATCCCAGTTCTTACCCTGGTATGCACCCTTTGGCTGTCAAGAGTCTCTGGGCCCACTCTCTTGAACAGGTTTTTGGGGGCCTGAAGTAGAATCTTTCTTTTTCGGGTTACCCCATTTCCCTAGGGTCGCTTTCTGACCTCTTTATTTTGGTCTCCCCCCACCAGCAGGAGTCTTGGTCACCCTTGTTTTGACCCAGTGGTCTGCCCTCTTCCCCAACTCTTGAGGAGAAAGTGAACCAAGATCTACCAGGAATTGATGTAGCTTCCCTTGGTAACAATTACTTAACAGATGCTCCTTCATTACCAAATGATAAAGCCCTTCAAAGGCATGCACATTTTTACCTACAAACCAACCTCCTACTGATTCCAGTGAATAGTCTACAAAATCTACCCAGGCCTGGCTTTGGGTTTTTTCGAGCCTCTCTGAAACTGGTGCTATACTCCGTACTGAATCCAAAGCCCTCACTTAGGGAATCCTTCATGAGGTCATAGGATTGAGCCTCTTTCTCACCGAGTGTCAGGAGTCTTTCCCTGCACTTTTCTGAGAACATTTCCCACAGGATAGCACTCCACGGTTTCCTGTGGACCTGCCTGCTAAGACAGGCCTGCTCAAAAGCAATGAACCACTTGGTGATATTGTTAGACCCGGGACCCTGGCCGGCCAAGACTCGCGTCGAGGACAGTCAGGGATCGCCAGTTCTAAGTGTCAGGGCAAGGGAGTCACACACCAAGGCAACCCCTACTCGCCCTCTAGGTAACGTGGCGCGAGCAGTCAAGGCTAAACTTGGAGGCGATGTAAGTTAAGTATTTGCGCACGCACCCCAGCAACAACACCCCAGGCCCACCACAAAGAAACACTCCACACAAGGTTATATGAAAATAGCCTTTGTATTATAAAAAATATACATCAGATAAAACACACATCTTATTACACTGTGCCAATCAGGCACGGGCGGAATTTACAAGGGATATTTGTACAGGACAGGGCCACTTGAACCACTGTCAAGGGTATCAACACTTTTAGCAGCAATACTTTCAGCACTTTAGCAATACCTTCAGTAATAAAGCAATACTTTCAGTAATAGCACTTTAGCAATACCTTCAGTAATAAAGCAATACTTTCAGTAATAGCACTTTAGCAATACCTTCAGTAATAAAGCAATACTTTCAGTAATAGCACTTTAGCAATACCTTCAGTAATAAAGCAATACTTTCAGTAATAGCACTTTAGCAATACCTTCAGTAATAAAGCAATACTTTCAGTAATAGCACTTTAGCAATACCTTCAGTAATAAAGCAATACTTTCAGTAATAGCACTTTCAGTAATAGCATACAACCAGTAATTACTGGTAACAGGGCCTCCCTAGCACCACCTGTACCTAGGGAGAAAACAACCACCTACACGTCACACTACCTGTAGGGGTGCAAAAGCAACACACATGATGTCGTAACATTCAGAGGTGTAAAAGGACAAAGAGAACACATGATGAATAATCTACCCATTCAGAGGTGTAAGCAAAACACATGATGCCGTAACATTCAGAGGTGTAAAAGTCACTAACTATCTCCCCAAACTCACCAGTCACCACCTGTGACTTGTCCCGGTGTCCCAATGTCAGGGCCTAAACGTGGCAGTTGTCCACTAAGTGCTGGACAACTGGAGCAGGGAAAGTTAGCACAAAGTTGGAGCCTCTCTGGGCTCAAGGAACCACCACTGTGGCACTGGTGAGCCTCTCTTAGGCTCTCACCAGAAAGGGGGGGCTGCTGAGCCTCTCAGGGCTCCAGCAACAAAAGGGTGCAGCCTCGCTGGGCTGTGGGGTCCCCCTCTCTGGGGACCCAAGGCAAAGACAAATACCTGGCAAGAGCCTCGCAGGCTCACGGACGAAACGGCCCCTCAGAGCCTCTCTGGCTCGTCAGCAATGATGTGGGCGTCTGGCCCCTCACGGGGGACCCTCGACCACGTGGGGCGCTTCGGGGGGGGAGTCCCCACCTCTGGGGGACTCGGGGAACAAAAGGTGTATCCTGGTGGAGCGGCCCGCTGTCACGTGGGGCCGCTCAGAGCCTCGCTGGGCTCGTGAAAGGGAGAGATGCCCCCGGAGCCCTCAGGCTCCAACAACACATAGGCGCGAGGTCGCGCTACAGAGAGGGGGCGGGGCGGACACCGGCAATGTGTCCCGACGCTCCCCCCCCTCCTCTGCAGGCACCTACCGGTCTGGCGCTGGGCTTTCCAGCGGCGGCGGGTCTCTCCCGCTGGTCCCGGGGCTCTCCTCTCCTCTCGGGGAGCCTCGGCAGCTCCCTCTCGGCTCGGCGAGGGAGGCGGGACTTCCGGTCGGCCTTTCCGGGGCCGCACGCTGATTGGCCAGCCGGCCCAGTGCTTCCGGGTCGTCGCGGGCAGCGCGGCGGCCCGTTTTAGGCAGGCAGGCGGCTTCTCAGGATCCGAGGAGTGGGCTCCCTCGTGACTCCAATAACTCGGGCACAATACCGCGGCAATAAGCGGGGTGGCACCCGCGCTGTTGACTCGCCACACGGGGCGATCGGCCTCTGCAGTCCACAGCGCTCCCAAGCGCTGTAGGCAAATGTAAGCGCTCGTAAGCGCACAGCAGCAACAAAGGCGCTCTCCAAGCGCTAGGCAGGCAATCTCAGCGCTCCTAGCGCTGAAGGGCAGAGAGCAGCGCTCTCAGGCTGCAGGCAACACAGTCCTCAGTGCTCCCCAGCACTGGAGGACAGGACAGGGCTCCAGCAGGACTGGAGGCAGGCAGGCAGGGGGGCAAGGCTGGGCCAGAGCCAGCACACTGGGTCTCCAGGCAGGGAGACTCCCCAAGTGGCGGTCCTTCTGGCCCCAGCAGCGGCACAAGCCCCCTCTGGCAGGATTCCAAAAGAAGAACATTTTCAGTGGGGACACAGCCCCTTCTTATACTGACAAATCCTTTGTTACAATGTGCAGGGTGAAGGGAAAACCAGTCGCAGCTGGTTCTGGAGCACTCTTGATGGCCCAACCACCCATTCCTTTCACTGGGGAGGCCAGGGTCATTAGACACACCACAGGGGGGCGGAGCCAGCATTGTGTGGGGAAAACCCAGCCCATCCAGGACCCAGGTGCACTCCTCCTACACATCACTCATGCTAATCTCCCACTCACCACCGGGCAGACCCATCCAGACTTCCTGGAGCCTGGCATGCCAGCCAGCTCCAGCCAATCACGCTCCAGCACCCTCACAGCACATGCACACATATCCCAATGTCCAGAAGTAGCACTTCCCTTCTAGACACAAACATGCCGCAGACACCATCTTGCAGCATTCACTCTCACGAGTTCAGGCATACCAAACTCGAGCCTGCACTCCCCACGCATCAGGAACTACTAGGGACACACACATTCCCCATGCATTCCTATGGGAGGGCAGGCCAGCCATACTTCACGCACGCACTTTCACTCTGGGACTCAGGGGAAAGTGCGCAGAGACCCAAAAATCACTAGCACAGGGTCACCAATAAGGCAAAAAGTCTAGGGGTGAACCTGCCCTGCGGGCCAAGTCCAACACAACCCCCTTCCAGCCAAAACGCAGGGGAGAACAATCACCACCGTGATGGACTTCCCTGCTTGGGGCGATAGAACACGGACGCAGGCCCGCCACTGCCGGGACACTCTCCTGTTCTATGCCACGGTGAACCCCTAGGGTTCCTTCTAAAGCTCCTGTAAGGATCAACTGGGCTACCCCACTGGTACTCCTCAGCTGTCCGCGGCTCGGACCAGGCCCTGGGCCACCCAGGTGCCACCGGCCCTTGCCAACTCGCAGAGTGGGGGGTAGTAACCCCTGGCACATAGTGTCCATTCTCCACTCTCCCTGTCTGCAAGACAGGACTAGACTGCCACTGGTTCACCAGCCTTTGGTCTACAACCTCAGGCGGACCAGGAGTCTCAGGGAAGGCTCTCCTCCCCTTACCTCTTCTTCTAGGGTTCCTCCTCCTCCTGCGAGGGGGACACCCCGAACGCCATTCCAACCTAGGGTCTAACCCCTCAGGTTGCACCGGGGTCAGAGGTGGGCTTTCCCACCCTCTGCACCCCCTTCCAGAGGTCTGCCCTCTCCCAACTGGAGAAGTTCCCCTGGAAGAACCGGTCAGGACACTGCTTACAGTCGTCCTACCCTTCAGGTCAGGCCGAACCTGCACCTGGCCTCCCAACCTCCGGTCTAAAACCTTTGGTGGAATAACTGCCTGGCACTCCAGGACTTCTGGGGACTCACACGCAATCCCCCTGAGGCTGACACATGACCCATGTGTCGTGTGACGGTCTGTCTGGCGCAGACCTCCCGCCTCCTGTCCCTCTGACAGTGCGCAAAGATCCCCCAGACCAGAAGTGGCGCCACCCGGGTCCACCCAAGACCTAGCCCCTCTGGCTAGTCTCTGGTCCACTGGTGCATCCACTGGGAAACTCGTCCCCCAATCACTCCTCGCTTCGGACTTCTGTGCCCTCCCAACTGGAGCGACACTGCCGGACACTGGAACCCCTGGAGTTCTGGTTACAGACACTCCAGGTTCCCTAGACACTAGGAGATCCTCCTCAAGTGTACTCACAGGACAGCCTAGGTCCCCAACCTGGTGTTCCCTCAAGAAACCACCCAAGTTCTGAGACAGGGCTTCGGGCCTCGGGGTGCTCTCAGCCACCCCCTGACTCCTGCTCCACTGAGCCAGGCAGTCAGCCCCTTCACCCTTCTCACTATACTGGGACCTAGCTGGGCTACACTGAGCCTCTTCCACCACGCTGGGCTGGAAGCTCCCTGTACCACTACTGTTGGACTCACTTTCTAGTGACTCTGCAGAACGTCTGGCGCTCTCCCAGCGCTCTGCTTCTCTTGCAAGGGTCCAAGGACTAAAACTCTTCAACTTCAGCAGGTGCTGACGCAACTCTGGACAGACAACACTGAGCAACTGCTCCTTGAGGAACATATTTACCACATTGTCCACCTCATCATCCACCTCATCGGTCAAGCTATCCTTCAGCCAGTCCCACATTGCATCTGAACAGTCATCCACAAAATACTTCCATTCCTGGTGAGGTGGTTTTCTAAGGTTCCTAAACCTCAACCTATTCTCCTCCTCTGGAGAAACAGGAACCATACCCTGGGAACTGGGAGTGGGACTGTCAACACCAACACTTAAAAAGCTGCCACCACTGGACTCCACCCTCCCTGGGGGATCCAGAAAATTCGGACTGCGGGCAGGGGATAACCTACTCTCTAGGGCTATCTTCTCCCTGGCCCAGGCCCTCTCAGCCTCTGCAATCCGCTCATTCACACCCAGCTGCGCCATCTTCCAGGCATACTCTAACCTGAGCTTCTCCATGGCCAACTGGTGCTCCCTCTCCTCTCTCCTATCCACCCACTCTTCTGGGGACAGGGAAAGGGATGGGGTGCTACATCGGACACTGGACCCAGCAAGGGACTCCCTATCTAGGGGGTACTCGCTCTCTGCTGGCGCCCATCCACTGTCAACCTCACTCTCCACATCAGACTCTTCAGGGCTCTCCTCAGACCCACCACCCTCATGGTGTGCGGTCCGGGCCCTCTCCCTCTCACTGTGCTCACGCTCCCAGTCACTCTTCTGCCACAGGATCATGTTATCCCTAAGCTTGGACTGGGTGTCTGACTCACTCACTGGGATGTCTCTCTCCTTACATAACCGTACCAACTCATGCATACTGTACTTAAACAGGCTACACAGGTTAAAAGGGGATTCCATCTTGACAGGATGCTCACAGACACGTGCAACACAAGGGAACTAGCAATCTGAAGTAAAGTACACAATTCCAAAACTTCCACTCTCCTTAAAAAAGAACTCACTCATGCGTCCAGGAAAACACACCATTCATCCACGCACACCCTCCCCTCGGATCGGTAAGGCAGTTTCTACCACCCCTGACTTCTCAACCTGACCACATGTGACACAGGTACCAAACTCTGGAAGCAGGGCGGGGGGACAAATGTACTGAACACAATTATAAAATTACACTCTTCAGGAGAAGCAATAATGGAACTTCACCAAAACACAATAATCCCCAAAAATGTGGTCATCTAAAATGCAGAGCTTTGTAGTGGCCAGTTGCTACTGTGGTACAACGCAAACACAAATCCTTATCCTCACCGCTTGCCGCCAATGTTAGACCCGGGACCCTGGCCGGCCAAGACTCGCGTCGAGGACAGTCAGGGATCGCCAGTTCTAAGTGTCAGGGCAAGGGAGTCACACACCAAGGCAACCCCTACTCGCCCTCTAGGTAACGTGGCGCGAGCAGTCAAGGCTAAACTTGGAGGCGATGTAAGTTAAGTATTTGCGCACGCACCCCAGCAACAACACCCCAGGCCCACCACAAAGAAACACTCCACACAAGGTTATATGAAAATAGCCTTTGTATTATAAAAAATATACATCAGATAAAACACACATCTTATTACACTGTGCCAATCAGGCACGGGCGGAATTTACAAGGGATATTTGTACAGGACAGGGCCACTTGAACCACTGTCAAGGGTATCAACACTTTTAGCAGCAATACTTTCAGCACTTTAGCAATACCTTCAGTAATAAAGCAATACTTTCAGTAATAGCACTTTAGCAATACCTTCAGTAATAAAGCAATACTTTCAGTAATAGCACTTTAGCACTACCTTCAGTAATAAAGCAATACTTTCAGTAATAGCACTTTAGCAATACCTTCAGTAATAAAGCAATACTTTCAGTAATAGCACTTTAGCAATACCTTCAGTAATAAAGCAATACTTTCAGTAATAGCACTTTAGCAATACCTTCAGTAATAAAGCAATACTTTCAGTAATAGCACTTTCAGTAATAGCATACAACCAGTAATTACTGGTAACAGGGCCTCCCTAGCACCACCTGTACCTAGGGAGAAAACAACCACCTACACGTCACACTACCTGTAGGGGTGCAAAAGCAACACACATGATGTCGTAACATTCAGAGGTGTAAAAGGACAAAGAGAACACATGATGAATAATCTACCCATTCAGAGGTGTAAGCAAAACACATGATGCCGTAACATTCAGAGGTGTAAAAGTCACTAACTATCTCCCCAAACTCACCAGTCACCACCTGTGACTTGTCCCGGTGTCCCAATGTCAGGGCCTAAACGTGGCAGTTGTCCACTAAGTGCTGGACAACTGGAGCAGGGAAAGTTAGCACAAAGTTGGAGCCTCTCTGGGCTCAAGGAACCACCACTGTGGCACTGGTGAGCCTCTCTTAGGCTCTCACCAGAAAGGGGGGGCTGCTGAGCCTCTCAGGGCTCCAGCAACAAAAGGGTGCAGCCTCGCTGGGCTGTGGGGTCCCCCTCTCTGGGGACCCAAGGCAAAGACAAATACCTGGCAAGAGCCTCGCAGGCTCACGGACGAAACGGCCCCTCAGAGCCTCTCTGGCTCGTCAGCAATGATGTGGGCGTCTGGCCCCTCACGGGGGACCCTCGACCACGTGGGGCGCTTCGGGGGGGGAGTCCCCACCTCTGGGGGACTCGGGGAACAAAAGGTGTATCCTGGTGGAGCGGCCCGCTGTCACGTGGGGCCGCTCAGAGCCTCGCTGGGCTCGTGAAAGGGAGAGATGCCCCCGGAGCCCTCAGGCTCCAACAACACATAGGCGCGAGGTCGCGCTACAGAGAGGGGGCGGGGCGGACACCGGCAATGTGTCCCGACGCTCCCCCCCCTCCTCTGCAGGCACCTACCGGTCTGGCGCTGGGCTTTCCAGCGGCGGCGGGTCTCTCCCGCTGGTCCCGGGGCTCTCCTCTCCTCTCGGGGAGCCTCGGCAGCTCCCTCTCGGCTCGGCGAGGGAGGCGGGACTTCCGGTCGGCCTTTCCGGGGCCGCACGCTGATTGGCCAGCCGGCCCAGTGCTTCCGGGTCGTCGCGGGCAGCGCGGCGGCCCGTTTTAGGCAGGCAGGCGGCTTCTCAGGATCCGAGGAGTGGGCTCCCTCGTGACTCCAATAACTCGGGCACAATACCGCGGCAATAAGCGGGGTGGCACCCGCGCTGTTGACTCGCCACACGGGGCGATCGGCCTCTGCAGTCCACAGCGCTCCCAAGCGCTGTAGGCAAATGTAAGCGCTCGTAAGCGCACAGCAGCAACAAAGGCGCTCTCCAAGCGCTAGGCAGGCAATCTCAGCGCTCCTAGCGCTGAAGGGCAGAGAGCAGCGCTCTCAGGCTGCAGGCAACACAGTCCTCAGTGCTCCCCAGCACTGGAGGACAGGACAGGGCTCCAGCAGGACTGGAGGCAGGCAGGCAGGGGGGCAAGGCTGGGCCAGAGCCAGCACACTGGGTCTCCAGGCAGGGAGACTCCCCAAGTGGCGGTCCTTCTGGCCCCAGCAGCGGCACAAGCCCCCTCTGGCAGGATTCCAAAAGAAGAACATTTTCAGTGGGGACACAGCCCCTTCTTATACTGACAAATCCTTTGTTACAATGTGCAGGGTGAAGGGAAAACCAGTCGCAGCTGGTTCTGGAGCACTCTTGATGGCCCAACCACCCATTCCTTTCACTGGGGAGGCCAGGGTCATTAGACACACCACAGGGGGGCGGAGCCAGCATTGTGTGGGGAAAACCCAGCCCATCCAGGACCCAGGTGCACTCCTCCTACACATCACTCATGCTAATCTCCCACTCACCACCGGGCAGACCCATCCAGACTTCCTGGAGCCTGGCATGCCAGCCAGCTCCAGCCAATCACGCTCCAGCACCCTCACAGCACATGCACACATATCCCAATGTCCAGAAGTAGCACTTCCCTTCTAGACACAAACATGCCGCAGACACCATCTTGCAGCATTCACTCTCACGAGTTCAGGCATACCAAACTCGAGCCTGCACTCCCCACGCATCAGGAACTACTAGGGACACACACATTCCCCATGCATTCCTATGGGAGGGCAGGCCAGCCATACTTCACGCACGCACTTTCACTCTGGGACTCAGGGGAAAGTGCGCAGAGACCCAAAAATCACTAGCACAGGGTCACCAATAAGGCAAAAAGTCTAGGGGTGAACCTGCCCTGCGGGCCAAGTCCAACAGATATCATCACATAAATATTCCCTTTGGGTTTTTTATGGTCAAAGGAATCTACTTTCTCCTTATTTATGATTGTGATGCCACCAAAGATGGGTCCTCGGCCAAACTCCTTTCTCTCTCTTCTTCTATGAGTTGGGCTTTTAGAGCTGCCCTCCTGGCTAGTCTTTGCAGAGCAAGCTCTTCGTCTGAAGAGGCTTCTTTGTCTTGGGGTGTCACACGGTCACTCTTACGGTCAGTATTTTGATCTGTAAGATCAGAGTCATCCTCTGGATGCTCTTTTTCATATTCTGCCAAAAGATCCTGGAGCTTTGCTTTGGTAGGGTTTGACCCAGTCCTGCGCCTATAGGTTTTACCCAAGCCTCTGAGCTATTTTATACTTAAAGACATAAGGTGTGAGGTCAATTTCCTTCACCTGTATCAGCTCTTCTGAGTGACTACTTCTGGCACTCATTGTCTTTACAAAGTTGGGAACCTTTTTGGAAAGGAAAAATCCCTAATACTGGTTTCCTAACTACATCAAGAGTTTGACTTTTGAAACAACTGTACTCAAGGGGACCGAACCAGGGCCCTGACATATTTCAAAATATGGAAAAATAGTCAATTTACAAAACTACAATTTAACGAAAGGCAATTTCTGGATTGAATCCTGTGGTCACTTATTGTGAGAGTAGTCCAGCAAATGCAAAGTCGTGTACCCTACCGCTGCGCCCCCAGTGTAGGAAGCTGGCTCTCTATATACTATACCAAAAAGAGGTAGAGTGTGTCGTGTACCCTACCGCTGCGCCACCAGTGTAAGAAGCTGGCTCTCTATATACTATACCAAAAAGAGGTAGAGTGTGTCGTGACCCTCCCGCTGCGCCACCAGTGTAGGAAGCTGCCTCTCTATATACTATACCAAAAAGAGGTAGAGTGTGCCGTGTACACCACCGCTGCGCCACCAGTGTAGGAAGCTGGCTCTCTATATACTATACCAAAAAGAGGTAGAGTGTGTCGTGTACCCCACCGCTGCACCACCAGTGTAGGAAGCTGGCTCTCTATATACTATACCAAAAAGAGGTAGAGTGTGTCGTGTACCCCACCGCTGCCCCACCAGTGTAGGAAGCTGGCTCTCTATATACTATACCAAAAAGAGGTATGTATGCATGTATGTATGTATAGGCATTTATATAGCGCACTACTTACCCGGAGGGCCCCAAGGCGCTTCGACCGCTGCGAAACCCTTCCTGGCTTCCCTGAGAGGTGGTCCCTTAATGAGTATCTCCAGGGTGAGACCAGGAATCCCGGGCGGTCTGGTGGGGCCGGTAGTGAAGATGAGGCAAGCTAATGCCCAGAGTTGCCGAGTGCCCTACCACTGCCCCACCAGTGTAGGAAGCTGGCTCTCTATATACTATACCAAAAAGAGGTAGAGTGTGTCGTGTACCCCACCGCTGCCCCACGAGTGTAGGAAGCTGGCTCTCTATATACTATACCAAAAAGAGGTAGAGTGTGTCGTGTACCCCACCGCTGCCCCACGAGTGTAGGAAGCTGGCTCTCTATACACTATTCCAAAAAGAGGTAGAGTGTGTCGTGTACCCTACCGCTGCGCCACCAGTGTAGGAAGCTGGCTCTCTATATACTATACCAAAAAGAGGTAGAGTGTGTCGTGTACCCTACCGCTGCGCCACCAGTGTAGGAAGCTGGCTCTCTATATACTATACCAAAAAGAGGTAGAGTGTGTAGTGTACCCTCCCACTGCGCCACCAGTGTAGGAAGCTGGCTCTCTATATACTATACAAAAAGAGGTAGAGTGTGTCGTGTACCCTACCGCTGCGCCCCCAGTGTAGGAAGCTGGCTCTCTATATACTATACCAAAAAGAGGTAGAGTGTGTCGTGTACCCTACCGCTGCGCCACCAGTGTAGGAAGCTGGCTCTCTATAAACTATACCAAAAAGAGGTAGAGTGTGTCGTGTACCCTACCGCTGCGCCACCAGTGTAGGAAGCTGGCTCTCTATATACTATACCAAAAACAGGTAGAGTGTGTTGTGTACCCTAACTGCTGCGCCACCAGTGTAGGAAGCTGGGTCTCTATATACTATTTCAAAAGAGGTAGAGTGTGTCATGTACCCTACCGCTGCGCCCCCAGTGTAGGAAGCTGGCTCTCTATATACTATACCAAAAAGAGGTAGAGTGTGTTGTGTACCCTAACCGCTGCGCCACCAGTGTAGGAAGCTGGGTCTCTATATACTATACC
This sequence comes from Lissotriton vulgaris, assembly GCF_964263255.1. Taxonomy (NCBI): domain Eukaryota; kingdom Metazoa; phylum Chordata; class Amphibia; order Caudata; family Salamandridae; genus Lissotriton; species Lissotriton vulgaris. The sequence continues at coordinate 176,717,137 of NC_141685.1, forward strand.
AAAAAGAGGTAGAGTGTGTCGTGTACCCTACCGCTGCGCCACCAGTGTAGGAAGCTGGCTCTCTATATACTATACCAAAAATAGGTAGAGTGTGTCGTGTACCCTACCGCTGCGCCACCAGTGTAGGAAGCTGGCTCTCTATATACTATACCAAAAAGAGGTAGAGTGTGTTGTGTACCCTACTGCTGCGCCACCTGTGTAGGAAGCTGGCTCTCTATAAACTATACCAAAAAGAGGTAGAGTGTGTTGTGTACCCTACCGCTGCCTCACCAGTGTAGGAAGCTGGCTCTCTATATACTATGCCAAAAAGAGGTAGAGTGTGTTGTGCACCCTCCCGCTACGCCACCAGTGTAGGAAGCTGGCTCTCTATATACTATACAAAAAGAGGTAGAGTGTGTCGTGTACCCTACCGCTGCGCCCCCAGTGTAGGAAGCTGGCTCTCTATATACTATACCAAAAAGAGGGAGAGTGTGTTGTGTACCCTACCGCTGCGCCACCAGTGTAGGAAGCTGGCTCTCTATATACTATACCAAAAAGAGGTAGAGTGTGTAGTGTACCCTCCCACTGCGCCACCAGTGTAGGAAGCTGGCTCTCTATATACTATACAAAAAGAGGTAGAGTGTGTCGTGTACCCTACCGCTGCGCCCCCAGTGTAGGAAGCTGGCTCTCTATATACTATACCAAAAAGAGGTAGAGTGTGTCGTGTACCCTACTGCTGCGCCACCAGTGTAGGAAGCTGGCTCTCTATAAACTATACCAAAAAGAGGTAGAGTGTGTCGTGTACCCTACCGCTGCGCCACCAGTGTAGGAAGCTGGCTCTCTATATACTATACCAAAAACAGGTAGAGTGTGTTGTGTACCCTAACTGCTGCGCCACCAGTGTAGGAAGCTGGGTCTCTATATACTATTTCAAAAGAGGTAGAGTGTGTCATGTACCCTACCGCTGTGCCCCCAGTGTAGGAAGCTGGCTCTCTATATACTATACCAAAAAGAGGTAGAGTGTGTTGTGTACCCTAACCGCTGCGCCACCAGTGTAAGAAGCTGGGTCTCTATATACTATACCAAAAAGAGGTAGAGTGTGTCGTGTACCCTACCGCTGCGCCACCAGTGTAGGAAGCTGGCTCTCTATATACTATACCAAAAATAGGTACAGTGTGTCGTGTACCCTACCGCTGCGCCACCAGTGTAGGAAGCTGGCTCTCTATATACTATACCAAAAAGAGGTAGAGTGTGTTGTGTACCCTACTGCTGTGCCACCTGTGTAGGAAGCTGGCTCTCTATAAACTATACCAAAAAGAGGTAGAGTGTGTTGTGTACCCTACCGCTGCCTCACCAGTGTAGGAAGCTGGCTCTCTATATACTATGCCAAAAAGAGGTAGAGTGTGTTGTGCACCCTCCCGCTACGCCACCAGTGTAGGAAGCTGGCTCTCTATATACTATACCAAAAAGAGGTAGAGCGTGTCGTGTACCCTCCCGCTGCGCCACCAGTGTAGGAAGCTGGGTCTGCATATACTATACCAAAAAGAGGTAGAGTGTGCCGTGTACCCTACCGCTGCGACACCAGTGTAGGAAGCTGGCTCTCTATATACTATACCAAAAAGAGGTAGACCGTGCCGTGTACCCTACCGATGCGCCACCAGTGTAGGAAGCTGGCTCTCTATATACTATACCAAAAAGAGGTAGAGTGTGTCGTGTACCCTACCGAGGCGCCACCAGTGTAGGGAGCTGGCTCTCTATATACTATACCAAAAAGAGGTAGAGTGTGTCGTGTACCCTCCCGCTACGCCACCAGTGTAGGAAACTGGCTCTCTATATACTATACCAAAAATATACTATACCAAAAAGAGGCAGAGTGTGCCGTGTACCCTCCCGCTGCGACACCAGTGTAGGAAGCTGGCTCTCTATATACTATACCAAAAAGAGGTAGAGCGTGTTGTGTACCCTCCCGCTGCGCCACCAGTGTAGGAAGCTGGGTCTGTATATACTATACCAAAAAGAGGTAGAGTGTGCCGTGTACCCTACCGCTGCGACACCAGTGTGGGAAGCTGGCTCTCTATATACTATACCAAAAAGAGGTAGAGCGTGCCATGTACCGTACCGATGCGCCACCAGTGTAGGAAGCTGGCTCTCTATATACTATACCAAAAAGAGGTAGAGTGTGCCGTGTACCCTACCGATGCGCCACCAGTGTAGGAAGCTGGCTCTCTATATACTATACCAAAAAGAGGTAGAGTATGTTGTGTACCCCACCGCTGCGCCACCAGTGTAGGAAGCTGGCTCTCTATATACTATACCAAAAAGAGGTAGAGTGTGCTGTGTACCCTAACGCTGCGACACCAGTGTAGGAAGCTGGCTCTCTATATACTACACCAAAAAGAGGCAGAGTGTGCCGTGTACCCCACCGCTGCGACACCAGTGTAGAAAGCTGGCTCTCTATATACTATACCAAAAAGAGGTAGAGTGTGTCGTGTACCCCACCGCTGCGCCACCAGTGTAGGAAGCTAGCTCTCTATAAACTATACCAAAAAGAGGTAGAGTGTGTCGTGTACCCTACCGCTGCGCCACCAGTGTAGGAAACTGGCTCTCTATATACTATACCAAAAATATACTATACCAAAAAGAGGCAGAGTGTGCCGTGTACCCTCCCGCTGCGACACCAGTGTAGGAAGCTGGCTCTCTATATACTATACCAAAAAGAGGTAGAGTGTGTCGTGTACCCTACCGAGGCGCCACCAGTGTAGGAAGCTGGCTCTCTATAAACTATACCAAAAAGAGGTAGAGTGTGTCGTGCACCCTACCACTGCGCCACCAGTGTAGGAAGCTGGCTCACTATAAACTATACCAAAAAGAGGTAGAGTGTGTTGTGTACCCTACCGCTGCCCCACCAGTGTAGGAAGCTGGCTCTCTATATACTATGCCAAAAAGAGGTAGAGTGTGTTGTGTACCCTCCCGCTACGCCACCAGTGTAGGAAGCTGGCTCTCTATATACTATACCAAAAAGAGGTAGAGTGTGTCGTGTACCCTACCGAGGCGCCACCAGTGTAGGGAGCTGGCTCTCTATATACTATACCAAAAAGAGGTAGAGTGTGTTGTGTACCCTACCGCTGCCCCACCAGTGTAGGAAGCTGGCTCTCTATATACTATGCCAAAAAGAGGTAGAGTGTGTCGTGTACCCTCCCGCTACGCCACCAGTGTAGGAAGCTGGCTCTCTATATACTATACCAAAAAGAGGTAGAGCGTGTTGTGTACCCTCCCGCTGCGCCACCAGTGTAGGAAGCTGGGTCTGTATATACTATACCAAAAAGAGGTAGAGTGTGCCGTGTACCCTACCGCTGCGACACCAGTGTGGGAAGCTGGCTCTCTATATACTATTCCAAAAAGAGGTAGAGCGTGTCGTGTACCCTACCGCTGCGCCACCAGTGTAGGAAGCTGGCTCTCTATATACTATGCCAAAAAGAGGTAGAGTGTGCCGTGTACCCTACCGCTGCGCCACCAGTGTAGGAAGCTGGCTCTCTATATACTATACCAAAAAGAGGTAGAGCGTGTCGTGTACCCTCCCGCTGCGCCACCAGTGTAGGAAGCTGGGTCTGTATATAGTATACCAAAAAGAGGTAGAGTGTGCCGTGTACCCTACCGCTGCGACACCAGTGTGGGAAGCTGGCTCTCTATATACTATACCAAAAAGAGGTAGAGCGTGCCATGTACCGTACCGATGCGCCACCAGTGTAGGAAGCTGGCTCTCTATATACTATACCAAAAAGAGGTAGAGCGTGCCATGTACCGTACCGATGCGCCACCAGTGTAGGAAGCTGGCCCTCTATATACTATACCAAAAAGAGGTAGAGTGTGCCGTGTACCCTACCGATGCGCCACCAGTGTAGGAAGCTGGCTCTCTATATACTATACCAAAAAGAGGTAGAGTGTGCCGTGTACCCTACCGCTGCGACACCAGTGTAGGAAGCTGGCTCTCTATATACTACACCAAAAAGAGGCAGAGTGTGCCGTGTACCCCACCGCTGCGACACCAGTGTAGAAAGCTGGCTCTCTATATACTATACCAAAAAGAGGTAGAGTGTGTCGTGTACCCCACCGCTGCGCCACCAGTGTAGGAAGCTGGCTCTCTATAAACTATACCAAAAAGAGGTAGAGTGTGTTGTGTACCCTACCGCTGCGCCACCAGTGTAGGAAGCTGGCTCTCTATATACTATACCAAAAAGAGGTAGAGTGTGTCGTGTACCCTAACTGCTGCGCCACCAGTGTAGGAAGCTGGGTCTCTATATACTATTTCAAAAGAGGTAGAGTGTGTCATGTACCCTACCGCTGCGCCCCCAGTGTAGGAAGCTGGCTCTCTATATACTATACCAAAAAGAGGTAGAGTGTGTTGTGTACCCTAACCGCTGCGCCACCAGTGTAGGAAGCTGGGTCTCTATATACTATACCAAAAAGAGGTAGAGTGTGTCGTGTACCCTACCGCTGCGCCACCAGTGTAGGAAGCTGGCTCTCTATATACTATACCAAAAAGAGGTAGAGTGTGTCGTGTACCCTACCGCTGTGCCACCAGTGTAGGAAGCTGGCTCTCTATATACTATACCAAAAAGAGGTAGAGTGTGTCGTGTACCTACTGCTGCGCCACCAGTGTAGGAAGCTGGCTCTCTATATACTATACCAAAAAGAGGTAGAGTGTGTCGTGTACTCTACCGCTGCGCCACCTGTGTAGGAAGCTGGCTCTCTATATACTATACCAAAAAGAGGTAGAGTGTGTCGTGTACCCTACCGAGGCGCCACCAGTGTAGGAAGCTGGCTCTCTATAAACTATACGAAAAAGAGGTAGAGTGTGTCGTGCACCCTACCACTGCGCCACCAGTGTAGGAAGCTGGCTCTCTATAAACTATACCAAAAAGAGGTAGAGTGTGTTGTGTACCCTCCCGCTGCGCCACCAGTGTAGGAAGCTGGCTCTCTATATACTATGCCAAAAAGAGGTAGAGTGTGTGTCGTGTACCCGACCGCTGCGCCACCAGTGTAGGAAGCTGGCTCTCTATATACTATACCAAAAAGAGGTAGAGTGTGCCGTGTACCCTCCCTCTGCGCCACCAGTGTAGGAAGCTGGCTCTCTATATACTATGCCAAAAAGAGGTAGAGTGTGTTGTGTACCCTCCCGCTACGCCACCAGTGTAGGAAGCTGGCTCTCTATATACTATACCAAAAAGAGGTAGAGTGTGCCGTGTACCCTCCCGCAGCGACACCAGTGTAGGAAGCTGGCTCTCTATATACTATACTAAAAAGAGGTAGAGCGTGTTGTATACCCTCCCGCTGCGCCACCAGTGTAGGAAGCTGGGTCTGCATATACTATACCAAAAAGAGGTAGACTGTGCCGTGTACCCTACCGCTGCAACACCAGTGTAGGAAGCTGGCTCTCTATATACTATACCAAAAAGAGGTAGAGTGTGCCGTGTACCCTACCGCTGCAACACCAGTGTAGGAAGCTGGCTCTCTATATACTATACCAAAAAGAGGTAGAGTGTGCCGTGTACCCTACCGCTGCAACACCAGTGTAGGAAGCTGGCTCTCTATATACTATACCAAAAAGAGGTAGACCGTGCCGTGTACCCTACCGATGCGCCACCAGTGTAGGAAGCTGGCTCTCTATATACTATATCAAAAACAGGTAGAGTGTGTCGTGTACCCTACCGAGGCGCCACCAGTGTAGGGAGCTGGCTCTCTTTATACTATACCAAAAAGAGGTAGAGTGTGTTGTGTACCCTACCGCTGCCCCACCAGTGTAGGAAGCTGGCTCTCTATATACTATTGATCAACAACAAGAGAGATAGGGAGAGTCACGAACACTCTTAGTCCCCAAACTATATTAAACAACAACAGCAAAAGAGTGTTCTTGTTCTGATTTGAATAGAAAAATGCACAGAGCACAAGGAACCAACAAAGCCCATTTGGTTTGTTAAGAAAGCCCTCACTCACCGACCTGGTCGGTGACTTGCTTCATCATCGGGCCCCACCGGGTGTGACCGAATGCCACCCCGGTGTGCTGCGACGCCAGAATTACTGCGGAGCTGGTCTTGTGAGGGTGGGAGGGCTTTGTGAAAGATTATGTGGATAGTGTGAAGTGGTGAATTAAAATTGCTTTGTATGTATCAAAAAATTCTTTTAATCAGAGATCATCAAGGACAAGGTTAAAAAATGTGATGGTAAATAAGGCCAACTAATTGGATGGTCTACTACCACTAGCATTAAGTGACAACGTGAATGGTCAACATGAACATGTTTCAGCCGGTGTGGTATAATTAACCTGGCATTCGTCAGGACCTAGAGTGTAAACCTCGGCGGTATGGGCACTCTAAGGCCCACCCAACCAGAGGACTTGAAAGTGAAAAAAGTCTGTGAAGTGCAAAAAACGAGGGGGCATCACCACCCGAGGGCAGGACGCACACAGCCTCAGGTCTCTGAAGTTTAGAGACAAAAAGTAAAAAGCACTTCACAAGGGATGAAAATCCACCCCATAGACCGCGGGAGGGAGGGGACGGCGCATTTGGCACATCGCCCACGGCGCCTGTCTCCTGTAGGTACACCTAATCGGCCCTCGGAACCGGGTCTCGCCGATCGCCAAAAAGAGGTAGAGTGTGCCGTGTACCCTACCGATGCGCCACCAGTGTAGGAAGCTGGCTCTCTATATACTATACCAAAAAGAGGTAGAGTGTGTCGTGTACCCTAACTGCTGCGCCACCAGTGTAGGAAGCTGGGTCTCTATATACTATTTCAAAAGAGGTAGAGTGTGTCATGTACCCTACCGCTGCGCCCCCAGTGTAGGAAGCTGGCTCTCTATATACTATACCAAAAAGAGGTAGAGTGTGTTGTGTACCCTAACCGCTGCGCCACCAGTGTAGGAAGCTGGGTCTCTATATACTATACCAAAAAGAGGTAGAGTGTGTCGTGTACCCTACCGCTGCGCCACCAGTGTAGGAAGCTGGCTCTCTATATACTATACCAAAAAGAGGTAGAGTGTGTCGTGTACCCTACCGCTGTGCCACCAGTGTAGGAAGCTGGCTCTCTATATACTATACCAAAAAGAGGTAGAGTGTGTTGTGTACCTACTGCTGCGCCACCAGTGTAGGAAGCTGGCTCTCTATATACTATACCAAAAAGAGGTAGAGTGTGTCGTGTACTCTACCGCTGCGCCACCAGTGTAGGAAGCTGGCTCTCTATATACTATACCAAAAAGAGGTAGAGTGTGTCGTGTACTCTACCGCTGCGCCACCTGTGTAGGAAGCTGGCTCTCTATATACTATACCAAAAAGAGGTAGAGTGTGTCGTGTACCCTACCGAGGCGCCACCAGTGTAGGAAGCTGGCTCTCTATAAACTATACGAAAAAGAGGTAGAGTGTGTCGTGCACCCTACCACTGCGCCACCAGTGTAGGAAGCTGGCTCTCTATAAACTATACCAAAAAGAGGTAGAGTGTGTTGTGTACCCTCCCGCTGCGCCACCAGTGTAGGAAGCTGGCTCTCTATATACTATGCCAAAAAGAGGTAGAGTGTGTGTCGTGTACCCGACCGCTGCGCCACCAGTGTAGGAAGCTGGCTCTCTATATACTATACCAAAAAGAGGTAGAGTGTGCCGTGTACCCTCCCTCTGCGCCACCAGTGTAGGAAGCTGGCTCTCTATATACTATGCCAAAAAGAGGTAGAGTGTGTTGTGTACCCTCCCGCTACGCCACCAGTGTAGGAAGCTGGCTCTCTATATACTATACCAAAAAGAGGTAGAGTGTGCCGTGTACCCTCCCGCAGCGACACCAGTGTAGGAAGCTGGCTCTCTATATACTATACTAAAAAGAGGTAGAGCGTGTTGTATACCCTCCCGCTGCGCCACCAGTGTAGGAAGCTGGGTCTGCATATACTATACCAAAAAGAGGTAGAGTGTGCCGTGTACCCTACCGCTGCAACACCAGTGTAGGAAGCTGGCTCTCTATATACTATACCAAAAAGAGGTAGAGTGTGCCGTGTACCCTACCGCTGCAACACCAGTGTAGGAAGCTGGCTCTCTATATACTATACCAAAAAGAGGTAGAGTGTGCTGTGTACCCTACCGCTGCAACACCAGTGTAGGAAGCTGGCTCTCTATATACTATACCAAAAAGAGGTAGACTGTGCCGTGTACCCTACCGATGCGCCACCAGTGTAGGAAGCTGGCTCTCTATATACTATATCAAAAACAGGTAGAGTGTGTCGTGTACCCTACCGAGGCGCCACCAGTGTAGGGAGCTGGCTCTCTATATACTATACCAAAAAGAGGTAGAGTGTGTTGTGTACCCTACCGCTGCCCCACCAGTGTAGGAAGCTGGCTCTCTATATACTATTGATCAACAACAAGAGAGATAGGGAGAGTCACGAACACTCTTAGTCCCCAAACTATATTAAACAACAACAACAAAAGAGTGTTCTTGTTCTGATTTGAATAGAAAAATGCACAGAGCACAAGGAACCAACAAAGCCCATTTGGTTTGTTAAGAAAGCCCTCACTCACCGACCTGGTCGGTGACTTGCTTCATCATCGGGCCCCACCGGGTGTGACCGAATGCCACCCCGGTGTGCTGCGACGCCAGAATTACTGCGGAGCTGGTCTTGTGAGGGTGGGAGGGCTTTGTGAAAGATTATGTGGATAGTGTGAAGTGGTGAATTAAAATTGCTTTGTATGTATCAAAAAATTCTTTTAATCAGAGATCATCAAGGACAAGGTTAAAAAATGTGATGGTAAATAAGGCCAACTAATTGGATGGTCTACTACCACTAGCATTAAGTGACAACGTGAATGGTCAACATGAACATGTTTCAGCCGGTGTGGTATAATTAACCTGGCATTCGTCAGGACCTAGAGTGTAAACCTCGGCGGTATGGGCACTCTAAGGCCCACCCAACCAGAGGACTTGAAAGTGAAAAAAGTCTGTGAAGTGCAAAAAACGAGGGGGCATCACCACCCGAGGGCAGGACGCACACAGCCTCAGGTCTCTGAAGTTTAGAGACAAAAAGTAAAAAGCACTTCACAAGGGATGAAAATCCACCCCATAGACCGCGGGAGGGAGGGGACGGCGCATTTGGCACATCGCCCACGGCGCCTGTCTCCTGTAGGTACACCTAATCGGCCCTCGGAACCGGGTCTCGCCGATCGCCAAAAAGAGGTAGAGTGTGCCGTGTACCCTACCGATGCGCCACCAGTGTAGGAAGCTGGCTCTCTATATACTATACCAAAAAGAGGTAGAGTATGTCGTGTACCCTACCGCTGCGCCACCAGTGTAGGAAGCTGGCTCTCTATATACTATACCAAAAAGAGGTAGAGTGTGTCGTGTACCCCACCGCTGTGCCACCAGTGTAGGAAGCTGGCTCTCTATATACTATACCAAAAAGAGGTAGAGTGTGTCGTGTACCCTCCCGCTGCGCCACCAGTGTAGGAAGCTGGCTCTCTATGTACTATACCAAAAAGAGGTAGAGTGTGTCGTGTACCCTACCGCTGCGCCACCAGTGTAGGACGCTGGCTCTCTATCTACTATACCAAAAAGAGGTAGAGTGTGTTGTGTACCCTACCGCTGCGCCACCGGTGTAGGAAGCTGGCTCTCTATATACTATACCAAAAAGAGGTAGAGTGTGCCGTGTACCCTACCGCTGCGACACCAGTGTAGGAAGCTGGCTCTCTATAAACTATACCAAAAAGAGGTAGAGTGTGCCGTGTACCCTACCGCTGCAACACCAGTGTAGGAAGCTGGCTCTCTATATACTATACCAAAAAGAGGTAGACCGTGCCGTGTACCCTACCGATGCGCCACCAGTGTAGGAAGCTGGCTCTCTATATACTATATCAAAAACAGGTAGAGTGTGTCGTGTACCCTACTGAGGCGCCACCAGTGTAGGGAGCTGGCTCTCTATATACTATACCAAAAAGAGGTAGAGTGTGTTGTGTACCCTACCGCTGCCCCACCAGTGTAGGAAGCTGGCTCTCTATATACTATTGATCAACAACAAGAGAGATAGGGAGAGTCACGAACACTCTTAGTCCCCAAACTATATTAAACAACAACAACAAAAGAGTGTTCCTGTTCTGATTTGAATAGAAAAATGCACAGAGCACAAGGAACCAACAAAGCCCATTTGGTTTGTTAAGAAAGCCCTCACTCACCGACCTGGTCGGTGACTTGCTTCATCATCGGGCCCCACCGGGTGTGACCGAATGCCACCCCGGTGTGCTGCGACGCCAGAATTACTGCGGAGCTGGTCTTGTGAGGGTGGGAGGGCTTTGTGAAAGATTATGTGGATAGTGTGAAGTGGTGAATTAAAATTGCCTTGTATGTATCAAAAAATTATTTTAATCAGAGATCATCAAGGACAAGGTTAAAAAATGTGATGGTAAGTAAGGCCAACTAATTGGATGGTCTACTACCACTAGCATTAAGTGACAACGTGAATGGTCAACATGAACATGTTTCAGCCGGTGTGGTATAATTAACCTGGCATTCGTCAGGACCTAGAGTGTAAACCTCGGCGGTATGGGCACTCTAAGGCCCACCCAACCAGAGGACTTGAAAGTGAAAAAAGTCTGTGAAGTGCAAAAAACGAGGGGGCATCACCACCCGAGGGCAGGACGCACACAGCCTCAGGTCTCTGAAGTTTAGAGACAAAAAGTAAAAAGCACTTCACAAGGGATGAAAATCCACCCCATAGACCGCGGGAGGGAGGGGACGGCGCATTTGGCACATCGCCCACGGCGCCTGTCTCCTGTAGGTACACCTAATCGGCCCTCGGAACCGGGTCTCGCCGATCGCCAAAAAGAGGTAGAGTGTGCCGTGTACCCTACCGATGCGCCACCAGTGTAGGAAGCTGGCTCTCTATATACTATACCAAAAAGAGGTAGAGTATGTCGTGTACCCTACCGCTGCGCCACCAGTGTAGGAAGCTGGCTCTCTATATACTATACCAAAAAGAGGTAGAGTGTGTCGTGTACCCTCCCGCTGCGCCACCAGTGTAGGAAGCTGGATCTCTATGTACTATACCAAAAAGAGGTAGAGTGTGTCGTGTACCCTACCGCTGCGCCACCAGTGTAGGACGCTGGCTCTCTATCTACTATACCAAAAAGAGGTATAGTGTGTTGTGTACCCTACCGCTGCGCCACCGGTGTAGGAAGCTGGCTCTCTATATACTATACCAAAAAGAGGTAGAGTGTGCCGTGTACCCTACCGCTGCGACACCAGTGTAGGAAGCTGGCTCTCTATAAACTATACCAAAAAGAGGTAGAGTGTGCAGAGAGTCCAGTGGATCCCCAAAGGCTTCACAGTGGCTCAAGTAGATAATACTAATGCTCTCTTTTGTAGTAGTGTGAAAGAGCAGTTAGGCTTATCCGAGGGTAGTCGTAAGCATTTGTTGTACACACAGTGGCAATAAAAGAGACACACACTCAATGATTAAATCTGAGACCAATTCATAAAAATGACACTTGGTTGGATTTATTTTGCAGAATCACAGAACTTAGTCTTAGGTAAATACATTTCGCAATATAAATAATAATATACATACTTTTCAATATAAAAAGTGGACACACTGCAATTTTCAGACTTTGCAATGTTAACCAATGGGAGGAAAAAACATACGTATACGCAACATTGACTTACAAGGCCAGTCTTCGGAAGTTAAGGTCAGTACAAGGCAAGGTTCAGTTCAGCACCAACAGTGCACCACAAGCGACAAAGGGGTAGGCGGGTACACGGTGCAAGTTCGAGGTCAGTCACTGAATACAAATTAAAGGAGACTGGGGCAATTGGACAGAGGGTGCTTACAGGTAAGAAGCAGCGGCCTGGAGGAACAGTCCCCGGGGCTGAGGCTAACACTGAGCAGGGGTCAAGGCAGCACCAACACTACAACACTAGCAGCACAGGGGCGGCTGGATGCAGGGTGCCAACACAGCATCGGGTGCCCAATGAAAAGCAATGGAGGCCAAATCTGAAAAGGGCTGCAGGCTCCAGCCAGGAGGCCGATTGAAAGAAACCAACAGCCACGGAGGTAAGTTATGATGCTCAGGGACGTACGGACACCTTTTGTCCTCTTCACCAAGGTCCAGGATGGATGGGTGAAGGGGTGTCTTTTAGTGTCAGAAATGGCTAACCAGTGCACGTCGCGGTTGAGGGGTCTTCTTGCAGAAGCTGCAGGCAACTTCTAGGAGTCCAGGAGAGGTCAGCTCATGGTGGAGTTGGGCTCTTGAGAGCAGGGGAACCTTGCTGAGCCGGTGGGCCACTAGGACTCGGGGTGGTGGCATCGGGTGCAGAGATAAAACCAGGGGGGCAGGCTGAGCAGTTCTTCAGGTCACAGAGTCTTTACTTTGAAGAGGGTTGCTTTGTGAATAGGTCTGCTTTTCTCTGGAGACCTTGGTCTTTATCGAAGGCAGGCAGTCCTCCCAAGGTTCTGGAGGTCGCTGGGCTGCAAGACGAGTTGACTTTTGGTTCAGGATCATCCAGGGATGCAGACAGGCCAGTAGGGCTGAGACCATGTCCATAGTTCTCTACCGAGCCTCACCAGCAGAGAAGTCTGCAGTGCCCGGCTCTTCTTAGGTCGCCAGGAACTTAAATTTAGGGTCTGAGGATGCCACCTAAAATCTTGATTTACGGGTGAAACAAGGGAGTTATAGGTAGTGGCCAATGGGCCACTTTCCAGGGGTGTCTACACCCTCTTATCATGCCCACCTCCTGTGGGAAGGGGACATAGTCCTAGCCCTGATTGGATAAGTCCCACCATCTTTTATCTAAGGTTTTCCACCTGTCCTCGTGCCAAAAAGGGTGTGAGGACAGGAAGATCGCTTGCTCCCTCTAACAGAAGAGGCTGGGGTCGCATTACAAAAGGCGGCAAGGCCTTTGAAAATCCCTGCCACAGATAGCTCTTCCTGACCAAGGGAGGAGTGAACACCTCCACCCAGGAAAGGCATTGTTCTCGACCTCAGAGTGCACAGGCACTCTACCCATGTGGTCAGAACACTGTCTGGTGGTAGCAGGCTGGCTCAGGCCAGTCGGTGACCACACTAAGGATTGGTAGATCTTAGGGGACCCCTCTAAGGGGCACTCTGTGTACAATTTTTAAATAAATCGGACACTGCAATCGGCACAGTTTTATTATGCTGAGATGTTTGGTAGCAAATATCTCATATTTCAGTGAAACCTTCATGGAGCTGTGGAACTCGTAATGACAAGTGTGCAGCCAATGTACTTGCTATAGAGCTTCCCTGGTCACTTGCACAATCCCGGAATCGACAAGGATATTGCAGGGGCATATCTGCTCATGTAGATATGCCCTCACAGGAGATATCCCTAAAGCAGCCTGTACTATAAGGCCTGCTAGAGGGATGTCTTACCTATATCTCAGACAGTCCCTATGGGCATCGCATACAGGGATGAGTGCCATGTCGACTCTTCAGTTTTGTCTGCACCAAGACACACAGCTGCAGTGGCAGTATGTATATATGTGCTTGGTGAGGGGTCCCTTAGCGTGGCATAATGTGTGCTGCAGCAGACACTCTTTAACAACAAGGCCCTTGGTACCAGAGGTATCTTTTACAAGGGACTTATAAGCAAGCTAATGCGGTGCCAATCGTGGAAACGACAGGTACACTTTAGGGGAGGAGATCGAGCTCAGGGGGCCTGGTTGGCAGGGACCCTGTCCACTTCCAGTAAATACTATATCATTTTCCAGGTAAAAAGTGAAGTCTAAACATGTCCAAAACAGGCCTTTTCCTACATTGAGACATTTTTCCTTGGACATCGAAAACTCTACTGCAGGTCTTGCTCACAGTCCTTATACTGTGACTGCCACTACTGAACATTAATCTTGAATTGTTAAAGCAGGCCAGGATCTGGACAGGAGCCAATGAACAGGAGGGCAACTCACCAGATAACAGAAGTCTTCTGTCTTCACACGCACTTAGAGAGAACACTGCCATCCCATGTATTGCATGAAAAAGAGACCACAACCCTCAGTGAAACACTCACCTCTCAGATGGGATTCGTTAATAAAAATTAAATGAACATAACGGGTCCCTGGGGACCCCACAGATACACGTTCCTACCAGTACCATAAATGCCTGGGGTCCCGCAGGTAAACCTAAACGTGCTACAAAGGCTTAGGGGCCCTACAGGTAAACCTTTCCTAACCCAGTGCTACAAATGCTATGTGCTCACTGCAGCAGGACTGGGCGCTCTAGGGCAGCAATTAAGTTGCTTGGCATTTATCTACCCTTAGCTAAGCCACGTGATAAAGGCAGTAGATCAGGATGATTCTCCTTGATCAGAAGTAGCTCTCACTATTGAAAAGGTGAAGACCCTGGTATAACACACACGCAGACTTGCGTTTAGGCTCTACCAGGACATGTAGTAAACTATTCATTTATGTATCTGTAGGATTAGATTGCATTGCAAGTTAATTCTTATGTCACTATTTTCCGCACACAACATACAACATAGATTCCTCACGAGCATCCCCTGATGAAGGGAGAACCCCCAAAATGAATTGGGACAGACTGAATTTAAATTTACTTGAGGAACAGTGGATTTTGAAAGTGATTCTATGAGAATAAATATGCTTAAATTGGAATACAAGTGGATTTGCTTCCAAGGGAAGGAAACATTGATGCACTTTTACGGGTACAAGCTGTGGAGCAGGAGACACAGACCTGATCTAGTCTTTCGCTATATAAACAACTATAGCCAAATACATCTACCTTCTGGCACGCGATGAGTGGATTTCATAAATACGACAATAATGAATGAAAAATACACGGCATGCATAGACAAGGTTTGCTATGTAACCTCTGGACTCCTGTAAACCTAAACAAACACCAGTAATCAGACACTAGGGGCATCCCCTGAAGCTCCTAAGATTCTCCTTTTGTTTGGTATCTTGTTTTTGGAAGGTGGGTTTTTAGGATAAGCTATTTTTAGGTGTCTTCTTTTATTCCAGGATGGGCACTAGTTTTAGCATTGTCAGCTTCATACTCTGCATACCAAGGCAGTACATAAAATACAACCTGCATACCACAATCCATGGCTGTATCCCATAAAACATCCTTACTTTTTAACAACAAGGACTCAAGGCCTTCTGGACTTTATTCAGTTAACCAGACGCATCTCCCAGTCGATTGACATTAGTTATAGGACTCAGCGTTAAGGAACAATTGGTGAAAAGCCTCACAGTAGCCAACAATCTAGCACCTAAAAAAAGAGTGCAATAAAGGTGTCTGGTCTCTGTCGCAAGGGTTGGTAGTTAAATGCCACTCTAGATTTTTACATAGTGAATTTTCCGGGCTCAGCTCTGTAGGATACCAAAGGGCGCGAGTCCTGTGTTGATTATTAGAATGCGTTCTAAAAGGAGCAATGTTATCAAAGGCAGAATTTAAAGCCTTACACTAGTCCGCTAAGGTGTGGTTTATGTCGTGTTCCTTTGATGTTACAGAGAAATTCAATTTTTCAGCGATAGGAGTAATGCGCTGCCATTGACAAGAGAGTCTTTTGCTCAGGTCTTGTTTCTCAGGCAACCCAGCTTTAGGTATCTGAAAGAAGAGTAATGAGTGGTCAGTCCACGTCAAAGGCATGGGCTTCACAAGTCAGTGCAGTAGAGGTGGTGAAGATTAATGAGTGGTCAGTCCACGTCAAAGGCATGGGCTTCACAAGTCAGTGCAGTAGAGGTGGTGAAGATTAATGAGTGGTCAGTCCACGTCAAAGGCATGGGCTTCACAAGTCCGTGCAGTAGAGGTGGTGAAGATTAATGAGTGGTCAGTCCACGTCAAGGCATGGGCTTCACAAGTCAGTGCAGTAGAGGTGGTGAAGATTAATGAGTGGTCAGTCCACGTCAAGGCATGGGCTTCACAAGTCAGTGCAGTAGAGGTGGTGAAGAGTAATGAGTGGTCAGTCCATGTCCAAGGCATGGGCTTCACAAGTCAGTGCAGTAGAGGTGGTGAAGAGTAATGAGTGGTCAGTCCACGTTAAAGGCATGGGCTTCACAAGTCAGTGCAGTAGAGGTGGTGAAGAGTAATGAGTGGTCAGTCCACGTCAATGCATGGGCTTCACAAGTCAGTGCAGTAGAGGTGTGAAGAGTAACGAGAGGTCAGTCCACGTCAAGGCATGGGCTTCACAAGTCAGTGCAGTAGAGGTGGTGAAGATTAATGAGTGGTCAGTCCACGTCAAAGGCATGGGCTTCACAAGTCCATGCAGTAGAGGTGGTGAAGATTAACGAGAGGTCAGTCCACGTCAAGGCATGGGCTTCACAAGTCCGTGCAGTAGAGGTGGTGAAGAGTAATGAGTGGTCAGTCCACGTCAAGGCATGGGCTTCACAAGTCAGTGCAGTAGAGGTGGTGAAGAGTAATGAGAGGTCAGTCCACGTCAAGGCATGGGCTTCACAAGTCAGTGCAGTAGAGGTGGTGAAGAGTAATGAGTGGTCAGTCCACGTCAAAGGCATGGGCTTCACAAGTCAGTGCAGTAGAGGTGGTGAAGATTAATGAGTCGTCAGTCCACGTCAAGGCATGGGCTTCACAAGTCAGTGCAGTAGAGGTGGTGAAGATTAATGAGTGGTCAGTCCACGTCAAAGGCATGGGCTTCACAAGTCAGTGCAGTGGAGGTGGTGAAGATTAATGAGTGGTCAGTCCACGTCAAAGGCATGGGCTTCACAAGTCCATGCAGTAGAGGTGGTGAAGATTAACAAGAGGTCAGTCCACGTCAAAGGCATGGGCTTCACAAGTCAGTGCAGTAGAGGTGGTGAAGAGTAATGAGTGGTCAGTCCACATCAGAGGCATGGGCTTCACAAGTCAGTGCAGTAGAGGTGGTGAAGAGTAAAGAGTGGTCAGTCCACGTCAAGGCATGGGCTTCACAAGTCAGTACAGTAGAGGCGGTGAAGAGTAAAGAGTGGTCAGTCCACGTCAAGGCATGGGCTTTACAAGTCCGTGCAGTAGAGGTGGTGAAGAGTAAAGAGTGGTCAGTCCACGTCAAGGCATGGGCTTCACAAGTCCAAGCAGTAGAGGTGGTGAAGATTAATGAGTGGTCAGCCCACGTCAAAGGCATGGGCTTCACAAGTCAGTGCAGTAGAGGCGGTGAAGATTAATGAGTGGTCAGTCCACGTCAAAGGCATGGGCTTCACAAGTCAGTGCAGTAGAGGTGGTGAAGATTAAGTCCAAGATTGTGGCCCGCCGAGTGAGTAGGGCCTGTAATCTTTTGTTGAGTCCTCAAGTCTTTAAGTCTGATAATAGTTTTGCTACTTCCATATCTAAAAAATCTTCTCCACGATAATTAAAATCCCCAAGCAGGAGAAATGTTTGTGATGACTACACATAAGTCGCTAAATAAAATAGTCAGGTTCCAAACAACTAGTCTGCTAATTTGCCCCAACAGCTCTGGATGTGGGGCTTGAAAGACTTACACTGCTCAATCGGGGAAGTCCCGCTGCAGACCGGGATGTCAAAAAGATACAGCACAGTCTATAAAAAAAACATAAAGATGGTATATACAATAAAAACAGAAGCAGACAAGTTTTTGTCTTTAAGAGTATTAAGAAGTACTAAAGCTCTGTTTTCACTTGCCTGAAAGATCCGCTGTGTATTCCTTATATATTTCTCTGAGAGAAAGCACGAGTGACTGAGCGAAAGGGCTATAGATTTGTTACCACAATTCCTGGAGAGAGATAGGGAAGTCATGTTTGGTGGCTGCCAAAACCATTTTCTACCTTTCTAGGTTTAGGGATGCTTATAGTTTTGTTGCTGGCTGTTGCATTATTTTTCCGCGGTACTGATTTTTTTTCCTGCACTTGTACTTTGAGGGGATGTTCCTGCCCGGGTGCAAGCGTCCTGCCTAACCCCTACTCAATGGCCCCAGATCGGACGCGTGCAGCTCGCTTAATCTTCCCAACGGCCCCCAGCGCCGGGATGCCTCCGGGTAGCTGTGCGCTTTACAAATACTGGACTTACTAGTTACTATTTATTTTACGTAATGTTTCTTACTGAAACATGGCTGCACATGAGCTCTGGCCCTGATGTAGCTGCAGCTTTACTGTTTAACTATGCTATAATCAGGAAAGATGGGGACTCCAAGACAGGTAGTGGCCTTGCTATAATTTATAAGAAGTATTACATGTGCAAATTTGAAGACCTGCCATTTACGAGCTATGAGGCAGCTTTATTTAAGCTTGCCCTGACCCCTAAGTTCACCTTCTCAGGCATACTAGTTTATCGTCCCCCTGGGCCATCCGGCCCATGGGCTTCATCCTTTCCTGACCTAATAACCCCTTTTCTCTTAAATGCTACCAACTTCTCCATCTTAGGCGACCTTAACTTTCGCTTGGATGACTCTGCATGTACGAATAGCGCTACTTTTATCTGGCAGCATTGAATATTGCACTTTGCAACTCCGGTCCCATTCATGTGGCCGGCCACTTACTCGACCCTATTTTCTCCAGTTTATCCAACATTCAAAGCCCGCCAGCTCTTCCCTTATGTTGGTCTGATCACGTTGCGATCGGCTTGGTTTCGAGATCTCAGTGAACTCACCTGTAGCCGCACCTAGCATCAGGAAACCAACTATGAACTGGGGAAAACTGGACATTGAAGCTCTCAATAAGATTCTGTCTTCCAATGCTCCTATCACAAAACAAATGTCTGTCACTCTTTCGGGTGTCGTCCAAAAGTGGCTTTTACATGCCATTGATACCTGTCTTCCACCCTCTATTAAGAAGGTGAACAACCACCGCCCCCCTGCCCCTTGGTTCAATGAGAATTTAAAAACAGAGAGCACCAAATGCAAAGCTTTGGAAGGACGCTGAAGGAGGAACTATGCACCTGACAACAAACTCGCATATAAAAGGGAAAAAAGAGAATACCACACTCTCTGTAAGTCAGCTCGTGCTGAATATGTCTCCTCGACCATCTCTAGTGCGCTGAATTGTTCTAAGACATTATTTAAAATGGTCAAAGAACTTTCTGGAACAGAAACTCAATCTACCTCCCTTTCCCTGAATGGTTTACAATGTGAAGACGTAGAGAAATTCTTCCTCCATAAAGTGGAGAAAATATACTCTGAAATGAAGGGCATAAAACCAGATACCCCCCTTCAGCAAGCACCTACATCCCCTCAAGCAGCCAGAACCATCTCTCACAGAGACAACAGGATCTCTGAATCCACTAATTAACTGGAAATGTGGGCTCCATTAGATATGAACTCCCTTATACGACTCATAGCCAGTATTAAATCTGGCTCACCCTGTGACCCTCTTCCGATCTAGGTGCTCCAGCAGATGGAGTCGCTTTCACTCACAATAATCATGGAACTCTTGAATGCCACCTTACAGGAGGCAATGGTTCCCTCAGAGTGGAAACTCGCAATAGTGCTTCCTCTTCTGAAGAAGGCTAACTACCGGCCTATTTCATTGCTCCCTGCAAAAAGAACAATGGATGGACAGAATGCAGAACAATGTCATACATTCACCCCAGAACAGCGATCTGGGCCTAAATCCATAGTTTTTTTTCACACCTTGCCATTCCAGCTTGGATCCAGCAATATGCAAATCAGTCTTGACCCTGCACCCAATGGGGAAAGTCGAGCCCGAACTCCCAGGCCAGGTCCTCCCTGGAATGGAAACAAGCATCCTAGGACCGGTGTCGGGCTTTCAGACCTCATCAGCCAGGATAGCTTGACTCCAGTGGCATGGAGAGCACGGGACCCACGTCTCGGTATACCCGTCACACTCAGGGTGACAAATGCAAAAAGAACAATTGATGGACAGAATGCACAACAATGTCATACATTCACCCCAGTACAGCAATCTGTGCCTAAATCCATAGTTTTTTTGCTCACCATGCCATTCCAGTTTGGACCCAGCCATATGTAAATTAGTCTTGACCCTGCAACCAATGGGAACAGTCCAGCCCGAACTGCCAGGCCGGTCCTCCCTGTACTGGAAACAAGCATCCTAGGACCGGTTTCTGGCTTTCAGCCCCCATCAGCCAGGATAGCTTGACTCCAGTGGCATGGAGAGCAAGGGACCCATGTTTGGGCATACCCGTCCCACTTGGGGTCATAAATGCAAAAAGAACAATTGATGGACAGAATGCATAACAATGTCTTACATTCACCCCAGTACAGCGATCTGGGCCTAAATCCATCTTTTTTTTTGCTCACCATCCCATTCCAGTTTAGATCCAGCCATATGCAAATCAGTCTTGACCCTGCACCCAATGGGAACAGCCCCGTTCTGAATTCCGTCCATCAATTGTATGTCTTTTGCATTCTCGTCCTAAGTGCGCAGGGTATTCCCAGAAGCGGGTCCCGGGTTCACTGTGCCACGGGAATCAAGCTATCCTGGCTGATGGGGGTTGAACGCCCAAAAACAGTCCTAGGATGCTTGCTTCTGGTCCAGGGAGAACCTGGCTTGGCCTCCCATGAGGCACAGGGTCAAGACTGATTTGCATATGGCCAGGTCTAAACTGGGGTGGCATGGTGAGCAAAAGAATGATGGATTTAACCCAGATCTCTTGACTGGGGGTGAATGTTTTGATTTGTTCTGCATTCCGTCCATCAATTGTGTGTCTTTTGCTTTCTCGCCCTAAGTGCGCCGGTAGTATGCCTAGACGAGGGTCCCAGGCTCAATGTGCCACTGGAATCAAGCTATCCTGGCTGATGGGGATTGAAAGTCCGAAATTGGTCCTAGGATGCTTGTTTCCGGTCCAGGGAGGACCTGGCTTGGCAGCTCAGACTGGACTGTTCCCATGAGGCACAGGGTCAAGACTGATTTGCATATGGCCAGGTCTAAACTGGGGTGGCATGGTGAGCAAAATAATGATGGATTTAACCCAGATCTCTTGACTGGGGGTGAACGTTTTGATTTGTTCTGCATTCCGTCCATCAATGGTGTGTCTTTGTTTTTTATTTCATTGCTCCTGGCCTTCTTGAAAATCCCAGAAAGACACATTAATTCACAGCTATCTCAGTTTGTTGAGTCACAACATTTTGTACACTCATCTCAGTCGGGCTTTAGAGCCAGCTTTTCAACTGAAGCTACCCTTCTTGGAGTTACGGAAAGGCTGCAACACCGTTTAGATTCTGGAGACACGATGGCCCTCATATTACTTGATTTGAGAGCAGCTTTCGGCACGGTGTCTGACACCGTGTTAGTGAAAGCCTTACGATCTTTGGGTGTTACCAGGCCGGCACTCAACTGGCTTATCTCTTTTCTCACTGACTGAACGTTCCAGGTCTTCGCCCCAACGGCCAGTTCTGTTACTCATTCCTCTCCCTGCGGGGAACCCTATGGCTCCATTCTTAGCCCTTTGTTATTTAACGTGAGTGTCAGACCTCTGGCTGACATTGCAGAGGAGGCGGGCTGTCCCTGTTCTCCTATGCTGACACCCAGATAGTCTTCTCTCTCTCTATGGAGAGGGTGTCTGAGACATCTGCTCTCCAGATGGGGTTGAGTAAAATTGCATACTGGATGCAGGCCAATTTTCTCAAACTCAATGGAGAGAAAACTAAGGTCCTGATTCTGGGGAAGAATAAAGATCTTTGGGGTCCCTAAAACTGGCCTACTGAAAAACTTCTTTTTACATAATTATATTTTCATTTTATATAATGAAAACGTAGCTGAAATAACACCTGTACTTCACTTGATAACTTATTCCTGATTCTCCTGCACTTAGAAGCATGATCACAGTGCACGCACTCTTCAGCAATCACCATCACTGGGAAGAGATCGGCTCAACCAATCAGCACGTGCTCTTCAGCCATCACTGTGAAGAGATCGGCTCAACCAATCAACATGCTTAGAATGCTGCCACTAATACTGTTATTTGTCTGCATTATAGGCCCTGTGAGAGTGAGAAGTATGGACATCGACCGGAAAGTAAGAGTGTGCCTATCTGGGTGTGGTATGATGAGGGAGAAAGGATATAAACTTGTTTTTAACATGCAGTCTGGCATTAACAGTTGTTAATTGTCTGTCCCCTCGTTGCATTCCCTCGCCTTTGGCTCTTTCACTTAACAGCAGCTAACATCCTTTGCAGGGCGTTAATCTTGTTTGTTAACACCCTCAGAAGCAGGCGATAAGGCTTAAGGGATAAACTGTGATAAAAGCAAATCACATTTCAGAGCATTTATTTACCTTCAGTGGTACAAAAATGTGTTATTTTCACAAAGATTCACATTATTTGGTCCTTCAGAGATGGACATTTAAGAGGTAATGTGTTCTCAGACTATCCATTTGTTGTCCTAGTTTACAAAAGTTACTAAGAGCGGAACTACTTTGCTTCCCAAAGACCTACACAAACGCTCACCCCTGGAGAGCTCCATGCAAGTCCCTAAAGAACTGAAACCTGAGCGGGGTTAGAGACCTGAAACCTGAGCGGGGTTAGACAAGTGCTGTGAAGGAGCCCTCAGCCTAAGTGCAGGCAGCTACAGGGTGCTTTACCACCCAACACTTGGGAGTAAAGGCTACTTCTAGTTGGATACAAGTGGCAGGTGGGCAGTAGAAGTCCATCTTTTGAGGTGGCCAGCACCCACCAGTGATCATCTCTGACTGGGGATCACTGTTTCCCATTCCCGTTGATGGGGCGAGCCTTGCGGGCATCCGACTCCAGGAAGGCCTTGAGGTTGGGCCGTGCAGAGAGGCGCTCAACGTATGCGTGGAGGAGAGGGAAGTCCTTCAGGAAGTCTGGAGCGAGCACTAGGTGTGCGAGCAGGATGTCCAAGAGAACATAGTCCGCGTACGAGATCAACTTTCTGGCGACGTTTATGGAGCAAATCGAAAGTCCTCCCAAGAGGCTTGATACTATAGTCGCTTCTTTTCTGCCGTACGGCACACTCATTCACACATTCAATGTACACTTATGTCACTCGAGCCTTCAGTCATTCCAAGGGGCCCTCAAAGGTAAGCTTTGTATCGCTTCTACATGGTACAGGAAGGTATGCCAATAATTTCTTGGGTATTTAAAAGAGACAAAGTTTCGGAGGGTTAGGTGATTCTGGTCACACCTACACACCCATATCTAGGTGCTTCCAGGAGCTACAGCAGGGTCCAGTTATTTTATGTAGCCCTTAATACTGGCCTTCAGACAACAGTTCTCTGCATTCAGACAAATAAAGAAGCTAACACACAGGGAATAAACACCAAGGACGTCCAACAATATATAAAAGCCTGCCCAGTGTGCGCACAACAAAAGTCTTCCCATTCATCCCCTAAAGGTCTTCTACAACCATTGCCCATACCTCTGCTTCCCTGGCAAACTATCAGTTTGGACTTCATCACAGATTTGCCTAAATCCCAAAACTTCACTGCAATTTTAGTAGTTGTGGATCTTTTGTCTAAAATGGGGCACTTTATTCCCTTACTGAAACTACCAACAGCTATAGAATTAAGTGAAGTGTTCATAAACCATATTGTAAAACTACATGGCCTTCCCGGTAAAATAATTTCCGACAGGGGCCCTCAACTCGTTTCAAAATTCTGGAGTCAGTTGTGCAAACATTTAGGAATTGAAATAGCATTATCCTCCGCTTTTCACCCACAGACTGACGGCCAGACAGAAAAAGTTAATCAATACCTTGAACAAAGTCTACGTTGCCTAACCTCCATTATATCGGCTCATTGGGATGAGGTCCTACCATTGGCAGAGTTTTCATACAACAATAGCTATCATGCAGCTTTTGGCTGTTCCCCTTTCTTTTTTTATAACTGGCTTACATCCACAATCTATTCCTGCCATCCTTCCAGATTTATGCCTGCTGTGACCGAAAGATTAACAGAATTGCGAGAATTTCGAAAACAAGCCAAGCGTAGTTTAGCCAAAAATAAACAAAAAGGTCAAATTATCAGTCGATAAACACAAAACACCAGCACCACCCTATAAAGTAGGGGATCTCGTCTGGTTATCAACCAGAAATATCCAGATTGAAGGCCCCAAGAAACTAAAACCAAGGTTCATTGCCCCCTTTCCCATAAATAACATTTTGAATCCAGTTTCAATGAGATTAACTTTGCCCTCGGAATATGCCATCCACCCAGTTTTTTATGTATCTTTGCTCAAACCACATGATCCGTTGTAGTGACTGAGGTATTGGTGATTTTTTGGCTCGGTTATGATCGTTGCCCACCACCATCTCAGTATATGCTGCTGTCAATCGAACATGTATGGTGTTTTGTCCATTCACGACCTTTATTTCACCTAGTTGGTAGGGCTTGCCTATAGACTTTGACAGCTTTATGTCACCTTATATGCTGCTTTTTGCTCTTTTTCGGGCCTAAAGGCCTATGCTCGAGCGATGCCATGTTCTTTTCTGACACCATCCTGCTAAGCCTCTTTAGGTGAAAGGCAATGTTTTAGTTTCAATGTGTTGTTCGCTAGTAGTGAACCAGCAAGCACTGGTTCTTATCGGAGAAATGTGCTCTCTTCGCGCTGGAGCCACAACAAACGCTTGGCCAGCTGCTGTTGTGTGCCAGGTACGGAAAGGTACAGGAATCTCATGAGAACGGTAGGCGGGTTCTTCTAGAAGCATCGAGAGCGAGCTACATTCTATATTAGTGAAAGCGGGTCCAAGTGAGAGTGAGATGATTGGCTGGTGGTTTTGGCAGTCTGGTGAAGCATCTCCGTGCAGACGTGCAGACGTGTTTTTGGAACAGAGTCCTGACCCAACCGAAGAGGGAAAGAGAGACGGACCTGTCTTCAGATTGCAGATGTCTAATAATATGGGGAGGTGTTCCATGTATGACTAATTTTATCTAATGATTCCTTTATTTTCAGGTTCTATATGTGTGTATGTATATTAATAAGTCATTTCTTTCTATGTCCTTTCATCAATGTGTAATAAAAGACCCCAATTTGCATTAATTCCATTTGTTTGTAGTCACTAAGAAGGAGTGTGGGTTCATCTTAACCAGGTGCTGTCGTATAGAAGGATGGGTGATTCCCTTCTTACAGGTAACTGATGATGGGAAGGTGCGCTGCTCATGATTAGGGATGACAACATGGGAGAATATATCATTTGTCCTTATTCTCTGTGGAGGAAGGTCGGCCTCTTTTTTACCAAGTGCTTACAGAGAGGTGTGCTAGTTCCCCTCTAATGAGAAATTGTAGATACGGAAGGGAAATCGGCTCCTAAGCAGGAATACCTAAATTGCTGGTAGACCAACCCAACATAGCGTAAGAGGTATGTACTGATTTTCACCGGAAAGTGTTGCTGATTCGCACCAGGGTGCGTTGCTCGCGTAAGTGCGCGTTGAACGTCGGAAGACGTTGCTGACTTGATTTGATATTTGATTCGTCGGAAGACGTTGCTGATTTGATATTGATTCGTCGGAGGACGTTGCTGATTTGATATTGATTCGGCGGAAGACATTCCTGATTTGATATTGATTCACACCAGGGTGAGTTGCTCGCTTAAGTTTGCGTTGATCGTCGGAAGACGTTGCTGACCTGATTTGATATTTGATTCTGATTCGTCGGAGGACGTTGCTATACATACCCTCTGAGCTATGATCTATAGTATCTTTAGTTATTTATGTTATTCCTTTCTCAGATAGGTAGTCTGAATGTGGTGTTTTATTGTTAGGCATTCTGGGAAGGGACTGTGATGAGTAATTACTTTATAGCTAACTAGCTGAAACATCAGAAAAGTAGGAAAATATCAGTCATTACATCAGTCCACACGAAAAGACAACCCTCCTCCACCTGTTGTAGTTGGAGACAATATTGCATATGAAGAAAATCGCATTATAGATGCAAAACGTATACATGGTCGATTACAGTATTTAATTGACTGGAAGGGTTATGATGTGTCAGAAAGATCCTGAGAACCAGACACACATGTACATACTCCAAGATTGGTCAGATCTTTCCATGCCTTGCATCCGGAAAAACCCTGTCACATACGAAGACCTTTGGGGGGGCAGGAGGCATTTCCTGCATGTGTAAACTTTCTTGGCATGTACACTTGAATTACTTGGGAAAGATCTAAGGCCCAAATCACCTTCACATGCACACGTGAGAAAACCTGAGACCCAAAGCAATTTAAACCCCACCCACTTGGTTCCCGATGCTTCGCTTCGTGCCTAAACACTCACCTGACTCCGGACCTGGGTGGCAGATCATCCGAAGCTCTTTAGCGCTCCACCCTGCTTCCTTTCCTGTCTTCACTCAGTGTCTTGGCTGTGTTCTTGCTCCGCGGAGCACATTTCAGACATTCCTTCCTGTTTCTGAATGTCCGGCTCCAAATCCTCCCCCAGCACTGTTTCCGATTTCCTGCAAAAGAGCAAAGAAAAGAGAATCAACAAAGGGTTGCCAAGCAACACCTCGCTCTGAATGGTAAAGCGTTAGCATGCTTGAACACATACCAGTAAGAATTTAAACTTTATGAAAACTGTGGCAGACCTCTTGACCTTCTATAAATCAAGAGAACGTTTTGAAACTCTTCCTGAAACAATCCAAGGACTTTAAGGACATTGAGTAAGTGAAGAATGTTAAAGTGAAACAGACATTTGTGTAAATACCTTGAGTCTGATTAGAAGACTGAAAGGAAACATAGAGCTCGATTGTTGTTATTATTTATATATATTTAATGTGAAATTACGGAGCAAATATTGTAAAGGAAATCAGTAACTCTTGAGATAATTTGAGCAATCACAGATTATTAGTGCACCTGTAGTGTTTTTTTTGTTTATTCTTTCTTTTAGTTTCAAGAATCCTTAAGAGAAAAGGTCAAGGGTAATTCAGGTATACCTAATTAAGAGTTCCAAAGCAGATGTTTGACCTAAAGAAGTGATTTAGGGTGTTCAGATTAATCGGGTACATTTATCAGATTATACATGAGCTGAAAACTGAAGCCCAGTAACACTTTGCCTTTCTCGAGAGACATTCCACACGACTGAATTGTCAAGTCGGTCTACAAGAATCCAGTGTGTCTTCTCTTTTCTCTCGTCCCTATTCCCCCCCCCGCCCCCCGGGTTCGATCAGGGCGGCAAGTGAATCCTATCCTTGCCTCTCTGGTGGAGTTCAGAGGGAGTTTGGTAATAGGAGCATCAAGGATGGAACAAACCGGAGTACAGGTGGGTGAATTCGTGACACCCTGGGCCCCGGGGACCACCACCTCCAAGAGGCTTTGTACTCGTTGGGAGGGGGGGGCGCGCAGCCCCCATTCTAGAGCCCTTGATGGCCTGGGGACCATGACCCCCTAGAGCCAGCTGCAATGTCTCCCGCTATGCCATAGCAAACTCTTTTTTTTTTTTTTTTTTTTTTTTTTTGGTGCAAGACGTTTATTTAGTACCGTTAAGTATACACAGCATACTGCCACAACCCGGAGGCCGGCTGCTATAGCACATTTCAGTAATCACAAATAAGTATCAGTGAAAAGGCAATATTGTGTTGCGGAGCTGTATATATATAAAATAGCATCATTAACAGCACAGGTATAGGAAGCATATAAATGCGTCTTACTTTTGTCATTTTTTTGGTTAAAAAGAGAACAATGAAAACAAACAAAACAACATCGTCATAAGCGTGTGCACCACAAACAAGCAGATTTCGGAAGGGGGGGGGGGGAACAGCATCCCGCAGCAACCAGGTGGACCATGGGCGGGTAAGGTATACAGGTGAGTGGATCAACAAGGACAGTTCAGAGACATGGCAAGGGGGGTAAAGTGCATAGTGCAGTTACAAGGTATACAAAGTTGCAGGTAGGTCCAAAGCGGTTCAGCACCCCTTCCCCATTACACCTAGAACAGCATCACAGTTCACAATTCATCTTCACTCGGTGCTTCCGTTATCAGGTAGCATTGCAGCGGGGCCCAGACATCAGTCGGCCTGGATGAGAGCGGCAGTAACTCCGCATACGTGTGCAGTTGTTCCTGACAATACACCAGGTCCCGTATCCATTCCTTAAATTTGGGCGCTCTGCCTCTGCCCCATCTACAGGCCACCCTCCGCTTGGCTAGCAACAAGGCTAACGCGACATACTTGCGGTGAGCCGCCTGCAGGGGTACGACCCAGCCCAATAGCGCCATCTCAGGAGTTGGCAGCACCGTAACATTTATCATTGTAGAGAGGGCCTGAAATACTAGATCCCAATACTGACGTACAGTGGCACATTCCCAGGCAAGATGTAGAAAGTCAGCTCCAGGGGCCCCACACCGGTCGCAATTATCAGTGTCTCGCAGCCCAAATCTGCGTAATCGAGCCGGGGTATAGTACAATCGGTGCACAAATTTGTAGTGGATGATTCTATACCTGCTGCTGGATGAGATACGTTCTGTCTGTAATAAGCTAAATTCCCATTGTTGATCGGTGAGTGGGGCAGGCAGTTCTTGATCCCACTTCGCCTTGGCAGGGAGTGTGGTGTAGTCAGTGTGTGTTCTAACTGATCTGTACAGCGTGGACACAAGCTTATATGGATTCTCCAGTTGCAGTATGTGTTGCAGGGGTATGAGGATCGGTGGCTCGCGCGGAAATTCAGGTGTAAGGGCTTGCAGCCCATGTCGCAGGCGCATGTAGTAAAACACCTCTAGTGAGGTAGGGTGTATGGCACCAAACAAATGATCCCTCGTACGGAACTCGCCATCATGATATAGATCCCCCCACGTTTGGACATGGATTTTAGATAGTAAACGCTGGAAGCCAGTTTCCTGCAGCAGCTGCAATTGTGGGTGATAAGCCAGGGGCATACATGGAGCGTAGAGGAACTGCAGCCCCAGTGAGGCACAAATGTGTAACCAGGCCGTGATAGTGCTAGATAAAGTGTTCGGGGTCTTATCCCTCCCCTCAACAACGGCATATAGAGCCCCCTCGATAGGCGTGGGGTGCGCCAGCCAGTGTTCCGCAGCCAGTTGTGGCATGTATCTCGGCTGCCTCACCCAGAAGTAAGCATAGTGCGCCTGGGCTGCCCTGAAGTATAGCTCAAAATCAGGTACACCGAACCCCCCCCGCACATAGGGCCGTGTCAGAATCTCCCATTGGAGCCTAGCCTGCTTTCCACCCCACACCAATTTGAGCATTTCAGATCTTAGTCTCTTAAAGAAGTATGTACCAGGGTGGAAAGGTATGTTGAGAAACAGATAAAGCAGCTGCGGAAGCACAACCATTTTAATCAAAGAAGCCCTGCCCGCCATCGACAGGGGAAGTGACACCCACCTCGTGACCTGGTCTTCAATCCTACTAATGGCAGTGCCATAGTTCGCTCTCATAAGCGCTTCCCGGTCCCTCTCAATGTGAACCCCAAGGTACTTAAAATCACCTTCAGTCCAAGTGAGCGGATATTCCAATGGGAAGGCCTGAGTGGCCGCCGTGAGGGGGAAGATGCACGATTTGGCCCAATTTATTTGCACTCCCGAGAGAGTCCCGAATCTAATGAATTCCCTAAGTAAGGGGTGTAGGTTGTCCCGAGGGTGCCGGACATACAGCGTGATATCGTCTGCGTACATGGATATGAGTATTTGCCGCTGGAAGCAACGCAGCGCGCTATCCTTATAATGTTGCCGCAGTTTGGCAGCAAGGGGTTCCGTGGCGATTGCAAAGAGCAGGGGGGATAGGGGGCACCCCTGCCTCGTACCTCTAGAGATCTCAAAGTCAGGGGAAAGCTGCCCATTAATAAGGACTTTGGCCGTGGGCTGCGTGTAAAGCAGTTTTATCCAGGAAACGAAGATGGCCGGGAACCCCATGCGGTTTAGTACCCCAAAGACGTAATCCCACTCCAGGGAATCAAATGCCTTGGTGGCATCCAAAAAGATGGCCGCCATGCACAGAGTCGTACACAGAAAAAAAGGTGCGGAGATTGTGGGATGTAGCCCTCCCTGGGACAAAGCCCGCCTGATCCGGGAGGATCAGGTTAGGCAGCAGTAAGCTAATTCGAGTGGCAATGAGTTTTGCGAGAATTTTCACATCACACGTCAATAAAGAGAGGGGCCTATAGGAGTCGCAGTGGGATGCAGATTTCCCGGGCTTGAGTAAAGAGATGATCAGCGCAGTTCTCATTGATGCGGGGAGATGCCCCACCTCCAGAGCGTCCTCATAGACCTCCCGCAGTACCGGGGCCATGAATTCAATGTATGTTTTGTAGAATTCAATAGGGATGCCATCTAGGCCTGTGGCCTTGCCTGACTGCATACTCATAATCGCCTCTTTTACCTCGTCAAGCTCAAACGGGGCACTCAAAAACGCCCGTTGAGCATCGCTCAGCCAACCAAGCGCGACATCCGCGAGGTAGTCGTCTAAAGGTGGGCCCCCCAGTCCCCTAGAGGTGTACAGCTTATTGTAATGGCCCACGAACTCGTTAAGGATTTGCGTGGAGTCGCGGAGCAGCAGCCCTTCGGCTGTTTCCAGCTCTAGGATAGTAGTAGGCGCCCTCGCAAGCCGGACCGTAGCCGCCAACACCTTCCCAGGCCTATCTCCTTCTCCATATTTCCGCGCCACCCAGTATTTATGTCTAAATTTCGCCTCACGCGCAGCTTCCTCGGAATATTCAGTAACTAAATCTCGAATCTCTGCCAGAGTGTCACTAGTGGGGTGCGCGCGGAGGGTCTCTTCCGCCTGGCTCAGTTTTACTTCTAGTGCCTTTAAACGGTTCAGGATAGCTTTAAGCACCCCCGAGCCCCTCGCAATGCAGAAACCTCTTAGTGTGACTTTGAAGGCATCCCAGATTGTCTCCACTGCATCCACAGACCCCTTATTTCTTGCAAAAAAATCTAAGCATTCCTCGCGCAGCGTCTCTCTAAATTCCTCATCTAACAGCATTGCGGCCTGCATGCGCCACGCGGTAACAGGAGGGCCTAGCTCAGCTCCGCGCATGGCGACCAGAACCGGGGCATGGTCCGAATATGTCCTAGGGAGGTGTCGTGCACATGTGACAGTGGCATACATGTGTGTGGTCAGAAAAAAATAATCAAGCCTGGCCCAGGACCTAGCCTGCGCCGTGAAATGCGTTCCCTCCCCCCTCGGCCCGCAGTGTGCTCGCCAAGCATCCACTAGGTGATTCTCCTCCAAGATGGCGCGCAGCACCTCCCGCCCTTTTGTGTAGTGGTGTGGGGCCGGGTGTGAGCGGTCCAGGGTCGGGTTCACAGTAACATTGAAGTCTCCCCCCCATATTATGTGTTGCGACCCCGCTTCCAGTATAGCAGCCCAGAGTGTCTCGAAGTACTGCGGGTCGTCCACATTAGGGCCATAACAACACGCAAGGGTGACCGTCACACGGCCCAATCTGCCCCATAGCAGGCAATATCTCCCTTGTACATCTGATTTCATGCCGGCCATATGGAAGGATGTTGACTTTTTAACCAGGATTGCAGTACCACGGGCATAGGAGGAATACGAGGAGAACACAGTACTCGAGGCCCATCTACTACCAAAGGCTGGCAACCTGTGGGGTGCAATGTGTGTCTCCTGCAGAAATGCTATGTGAACATTATGTCTATCTAAATATCCCAGAACGTGGCGTCTCTTCCGATGATCCCCCAAGCCCCGCACATTCCAAGTAAGAACATTCAGACAAGTGTCCCCCATCCCAACATCTTTTCATATAACAGAACAATCAAACTGTACCAACAGGCCTTACAGCTAGTATTACCAGCGGCCCACAGTAACCCCGGCCACCACAAATAGCAGTCCCTGAACCCCCCCCCCCCCATAGCAAAGACAGTAGACCAGCCCACCCCAGGACGGGTGGAAGGTCGATGAGTTAAAGGTGCACACGCTCGACTACAAAACGAAAACTTAAACCCAGTGCAAACCCAGGCATCCAACACTAGAAATCGTAACCGTTGCCATTCAGCAAACAGGCCTCCGTACCTAGCCAACCATGAGGCATCCCATTTTTCCCCTCTCGTGCAGCAACACATAGAGAGAGGAGCTGGCAACCACAGAGCTATTACTCGGGGCCACAGGCCCAATTCGAGGACAGTGAAAAACATGGACCAGACCAGCACGAACTGACCCCTTGTAGAACTTCCCCCCTCCCCCACCCACTGAAGCGCCCCCAACTCGCCAGTACCCTGTGCCCACCCCCCTCCCCGATCAAACCCGCAACAACCCAACAGTAAAAGTGCATTGAGCAAGTCCAGTGGGGTACACCCATTCGGGGTTCTAGAGGTGCACCGTCGTCCACCCCCGCCTCTCCTCACCGCAGTTACCGCCATTCTTACCGTCCTTGTCCGGGCGAGTGAGACAGCATGGGGGGGGTGGGGGCCTGGCATGCTACAGGGCCTGCAGCACCACCCAGCCCTATACTCCCGGGGGCCATATCAGGAGCAGTAATCCAAAAAAACATATACCAATGATTCATCAATAACGAAAGCGAAGAACCCAGTTCATTCCGCACCAGAATCATGTCCGCCATCCGCCTGCGCAGCTCTTTTGTCCCTTTTCGGCAGGGTCTTGATGTACTCCTCGACCTGTTGCGGGTTCAAGAAAAAGTGTTGCGTGCCCTGGTGGGTCACGCGGAGCTTGGCAGGATAAAGCAATGCATAGTCAATGTTCAATCCTCTCAGTTTCCGTTTCACGGCTAGAAACTTCCTGCGCTGTTCCTGAACAAGTGGAGTAAAGTCTGGATAGATGGAGAAGGACACTCCCTCATAATTTAGGTTTTGATTCGCCCTCGCTGCTTTCAATGCCGCATCCCGATCACGGTAGTTTAGCAGGCGTGCTATGATGGGCCTCGGTGGAGTGCCTGGTTGAGGTTGAGGTCCAAGGGAACGATGGGCCTGCTCCACTATAAACTGTTTGGAGAGAGCCTCCTCTCCCACCGTGGCCATGAGCAAACGTTCTACATACAACTCCATACGTCCAGTGTTCGTGGATTCCGGAATTCCCGTAATCCGGACGTTGTTCCGCCTGCCCCTCGCCTCCAATTCTTCGTTCTTGGCGGCTATCACCTGCAATATGTTGTCCATGCGGGAGAGTCGCGTGGCTTGCGATGTTGTGGCATCCTCCGTTTCAGATATGCGGCGTTCGGCTTCCGTTAGCCATTCGTCGTGTACATCCATTCGTTGGACGATGCCGTCCATCCGGGCGGAGAGCCGGTCCACCTTGTCCACCACCGTGGCGAAACCTTGCCGCATCTCCTGAAGCATTGTTGCTATCTCCGGGACCAGGGGGGCCGCCTCTGCCGCCTGGCTCCTCGGCGGCGCACTGTCCCCTGTCTGCCTCGTCCCCTTTTTTTGCGTTGCTGGTTCAAATTGCAGCTTGGGCTGCCGAGTATCTGGTTTCCCCATGCCAGGCAAGCAACAAGCGCACCTCTGTTTCAAGCCGCTCTATTAGGAAGCGCACGTGTGGGCAACCACGGCGGTGAATTGGGTCCGACGTCTAGTGTCCAATATAGTCCGGTTCAATGCAGTTGTACAACAGAATGTTTCCGGCTCAGAAAGCAAGCTGCCGAGGCAGGATCCCACTGCTAGGTTAATGGGCCAGGCCCGCTAGGCGGAGGTGCGCGAGGCGTAGTGCGGCCTACACGCCACGTGTCAGTCCTGGGCGTTGCGTGCGGCACCACGCCGCCCACAGCGAGGTCGTAGCTCTCGGTCTCTCCCGCTCCAGACTGATCTCGATCTAGCTCCGTCCCCGAAGGTCGTAGGATCTCCAAACTCAGACAGAGTGTGCAGTAGATATATCTCAATCCCCCAGACCGTTTTCGGGCGGGTGGTCGCAGTTTTAAAGGATAAAAGGAAGGATAAGAATGCC
Source organism: Lissotriton vulgaris (assembly GCF_964263255.1). Lineage (NCBI taxonomy): Eukaryota > Metazoa > Chordata > Amphibia > Caudata > Salamandridae > Lissotriton > Lissotriton vulgaris. The sequence goes on from NC_141685.1 coordinate 176,750,844, forward strand.
AGGCAGCCGGAGCCACACTAGAGTGCGGCCATTCAGCTCGTGCGCCCTCTAGCGCCCCCCTATGCCATAGCAAACTCTGCTTTGCTTCTTAGAAGCGAGAGCAGGAAACCTGCTCTCGCTTCCAAGAAGCAAAGCAGAATTGCTTTTGGGCAAGGGGAGCTGCATGTTAGCAGCTCCCCTTGCCCAAAAGCAATTATGGCTCCCGCAGGAGACGAGGAGCCAGCAGGGACCGTGGGGGCATTGGGGCTCCCCCCAAATTGAAGGTCGGCCCCCAGGGATGGGCTCCCTGGAGACACAAATGGCACGGGAGGAGGGCCACAAAGCCCCCTTCCCTTTAGTTTATTGATTTTTTTTAATGGAAGGGCAGACCTGGGGGATGTGGTCCCCGGGGGCTAGAGGTGGCCCAGGGGAGTGAAGCCACGCTGCCCCCCTACCGGCAAAATGTTTTACCACTAGGCCAGGTCCTGGGGGATTGGGTCCCCGGGGTCAGAAGTGACCCAGGGGCATGGGGATCCCCTCCCTGCAAATAAATAAATAAAACAAGGCTGGGCCCCGGGGGATGGGGTCGCTGGGGCCAATAGTGGCCCAGGGAAGCGGGGCCACATGGCCCCCTTCCTGTTTTTTTTTAAATGCTCAGGCCCTGGGAGATGGGATCCCTAGGGCTCAAAAAATGTTAAGACAAGGCGGGCCACACAGCCCCCTCCTAAAAAAAACGAAAAAGAATACCGAAGCTGGATCTCACCGTAGGCCCGCCCCCTCCCTGTACCACTTGAAAACACGCCTTCTGGCACGTTTTGGGTTGGGGGATGAAGTCCCCTCGCATCTTATGGGTCCTTAGGGGCCAACTAGCCCACCAGGTACCTCCAGCAAGCACCACACAGTGGGATTGCTGAGGGGTGGTCCGAGGCCACGCCCTTTATTATTACACCACTTTGCAAACGCGCCTTGTGGCGCATTGCTGATGGGGCAATGAGGTCCTGTTGTGCCCTCAGGACTAAAGTGAACTTCATCCCCTGAGAAGCAGTGCGCCAGGAGTCGCGTTTGCAGAATGGTGTAAAAAGGTGGCGTGGCCTTTGAACACTTTCAGCAATGCAGCTGTATGGGGCTTACTGGAGGTAACAGGAGGGCTAGTTGGCCTTGAGGGAGAGGGCTCTGTCGCAATTAAAACTCACATGTGATTATTTTTTTTTTTGCAGAGTTTTGTATAGCGCGAACTAGACCCAAATCGAATCGGGTATCAGAGCGCTTTACATAGCACCAGTTACGTTACAGGAGGACAGGCACACATTCATTATAGGCAGGGGGAAATTAAGTGATTTGCCCAGAATCACAGGAGATTTTGGCGTTGTTACTGAGACTCAAACCCAGATCCCCAGGTGGCAGTGGTCTGCATTTTCTGAGACTCTGGCTTTACTGCCTCACTGATGAGTGATCCTATCCACTTACGGGTACTCACTGACACCCAATGTGCTCCTCAGCCCTTACCTCTACGCTCAAAGATATCAATTTATAATAGGATCTTCCAGTTAAGCCATAGGCTAGTTAGTAAATTCTCTCTCTCTCAATCTATGCAGCCTCCATTTGTAGCTGCTTCGACTGCCTACTCTTTGGAGTGCAGACCGTTGGCAATCAAAGTCTTGTATAGATCATGATTACTGGACTATTTATACTTCACAGATGTGCCTGCGATCACTCTGTGGCATACTTTTTCCCTAAAACAGCAGTGTACAGACAGTATTTCCTTCTGAGAACTAGTTGGCACTGAAAGTCGATGTACCATTCTTTTGTGAGTTAACTTCAAAACTGTTTATCCTAAATTTTTTTAATGGATCAATATTGCTGATTTTTCTTTATTCCCACCACCTACAAGTGGTGTAATTGTTTTGATTTTCATTAGTAAATCCCCGTGTAAAAGACATTGCTACCTGCGCCTGGTTATAGTATTTATGAAAAGTACGTCCATTTATGAGAAAAAAACTTTAACAGCACAAATTCCTTCTCTGCAGCCTTTCTTCTCAGTCCACTTTACTTTCTCTCTTTACATGTCTCTCACAAATGTGGTCCCTCTTCTATCCTTTTCAGCCTCTCATTCCCTCACTCAAGTGGACCTTCATGCTCTTACTTTATCTCTTACTTTCTCTTTCTAGCTTCTCACTTTCTTTCTCCCGTATTATCTCACTATTTTCTTTTAACTCTCTTCCTCTTTTTCAACAGCCTTTTTTTCTTTCAATCTTGTTTTTTTCTCACTTTGTTTTCTTGCTTTTACTTTTTATGTCTCTGTTGTATGTTCGCTCTCTTGATCTTGTTCTCTTCTGCTAGCTCTGCTGCTCTTTTTATCCCTCGGTTCTTCACTCATCCTCATCTTTGTCTCTTTTTATCTCTCTATTTATTTTGCCTTATTTGCTCTTCTTCTCAACCTTTGTCTGCATCACCCTCTGTCTTTCCTCTTTTTCACTCTGTTCTCTGATACCTTTGGGTTTTCTCTTGCTCTCCATTCTGATCTTTCTCACTCTCCACCCTACTTGCAGAGTGTGCACCTTTAAGCACTCTCAATAAGGGGGACATCATATCTGACAATCTCTGGCTGATATCCATCATCTCACAAATTCTAAATGCTAACCTTTGACTTTTTCACTCTATTCTATAATTCCCTTGATTTTGAGGTCACTTTCATGTTAATTTGTTTCTCTTTTGCTCTGGTTCTTACCCTATTTCATTCTCTCATGCTATTTCTCACTTAGTTTTCGCATTCTCTTAGTCTATCTTTCTATCTCTTTTGCTATTTTGGTCACACATAAGACAACAAAAAAACTGTATATTTTAAAAAATCTAAAAGAAGAACGACTATTTTACATCAACTGAGGGGTATGGGATGGCAGTGCTTATCAACATCGAAATGCCAAGGAAATAAATAAAAGGCCATTTTAAACACCGTTTCAAACCTGCTAATTAAATTGCTTTCTGATAACAGAAACTAGCCAGTCCTCCAATGGAATACATAAAAATGTGCCTCTTTCAGTTAGCTCCCTATGAAAACTGGGACACAAGACATATTTCTTGAAATTTGAAAAAAACGGGGTTGTCCTGGTAAATCCGGGGCACCTGGTCACCCTAATCACACACGCACTTCATAACCTTTGTTTCTCCTTTGCTGTTTCTCGTTCTGTTTTTCTACAACATTCACTCTTTTTTATATCCCCATTTTCTCTCTTGCTTTGTTTTCTTATATCTATTCTCTGCATATCTGGTTTCAGACAGGCCCTACCGGGTCGCAGAGTTGAAAGGGTCTTATCTAATGTATGGTTCATTTGAGGGCAGATGGAGTCACATCAGGGTACATAAAAGTAAACAGCCCAGTGCAACCAACTCCCAGTGCACCGAAGGTTAGGGGTCAAAGTGCAAAATGCTCCTAGGACAGAGAACATAGGCACATCTATTGTTAGTGCAGCAGGCACAGCGGCACCAGGGCTGAAGAAGAGGTGAGAGCCGGGGCCATGGCCAAGCCGGAGACCAAGATGGTTGCTCGGCTTTGAAGCTCTGCCAGCAGTCGTTGCAACAACGTGATTTTCTGCTATCCAGCATTGCTACCGAGCAGGCAAAAGACGCCTAAATGCAGTGGAAGGGATCCAAATTAAAAGTCTCCATACGGTGCTGCGAGAAAACCACCGTAACGGCAGAAATCGGTGACTCCAGGGGGAAGGATGACTTTCAAGATGGCGGCATCGATGATATGAGGAGACTCCGGGTGCGGCGGCGGAGGGACTGAGCCAGCAGCTGGGGTGCTGTGAGTCACCGGGCCATGGGCCGGAGAGTTGAGCGGCTACATTCTGGGCAAAGCGGCGCTCGGTACTGGCGGGAGGTCCGTTTGCCCTCCGGTGGTCCGAGCGCGGCACTCTTATGTCTGCGTTGATCGCAGGGGCACACAGGGATGGTGCCTGTGATCGTTCCCCCGTCGACACCTGGTACAGCATTTCCAAAGCGCCCTTGGGGATCTCCTCCCCTCATATGCACTCGCTCGGCCGCGGCCTGCGCTGTTCTCCCCCTTTGCCCTGTAGGGCTCCATTGTTGTAACCCTTCCTGGCGTGGCTGCGCTGCTCCCGGAGTGAAAAACTGAATCCAAACCTCAGCAGTGTCTCCGCCCCAGCCATCAATTTATGCTGCAGCAAACTTGAAACATTAACTGCCGACTGCACATTGCCTTGTCTTCAAACAACCAGCTCTGTGGAAATACTGTGCCCGGACCACTGCTGCACCACAAGCTCCATTGTGGGAGACAATAGTGAAATACCCAAAACCTCCCCTGTTGTCAGGAAAATACAAACATGGGTTGGATGCCCATTCCTTGCTGATCAGTTCTGCTTGCCTAATCAGCTACTTGCACCTGCTCTGCGGCCATAACCAGAAGACTCTGGCATTGGGCTTAATTAATACTTGGCGGGTGGAACTGCGGTATGGGCCGCAAAGACCCCAAACAGCGCCTTCTCCCCTTCGAAAAGGTCACCAAAGTAGCCCAAGAAGCCCCTGACAACATGGCGAAAGGTGGCCAGAAAGACACAACACCAGATGGTGATACCAACCAATTAGGTTCCCTGCTTGTTAGACCCGTCTGCTTCTGAGAGTCCCCTTACCACTATGATTTCTTTTGTTCCCCTGTACCTCGCTTTTCTTTGTCTACCAGCACCTTTTGTGTGCTGTTTCATGGGGCTAGATGTTCCTTGATGCCCAGTTGTTCACAAGGTTTTTGGCACCTATTTACAAGGCGCCTGGCGAAACCTGTGACATTATAGACTGGGATTGGCAACCTGTATGAATGGCCTCAAAATGGTGGCCATCCCTTTTCCTCATGTGAGTGACTCCCCTTGGAGCCTCCATGAACCTTGACCTTTCAAGGTTTTGGCGCCCTTTTACTTGGCGCGCATTCCTGACAGGGATTACTTTATTTTCCTCAGGTACACAAAATGGCTGCTCTAGAACCCCAGTATGGTGGCTGTTAGGGTCCCAAATACCTCTTAGAAGTGCCATGTCATTGGCTTAGCCCAAAGAAGGTTCTAGAACCTACTGGCACGAGCCAGCACCTCAGGGCACTGGCTATATAAGGTCCAGTCCCTGGCGGCCATTTTAGATGACCAGAAGACTAGATAGGATAATGATGTTCCAGATCTAGGTGAAGAAGGAGATTCCAGACTTGACACCAGATTGACACCTGCCCTGTTGACCCCTGAGGCGGCTGGTAGTGCGGGCAGTAGAGCAAGCAAGGGTCACTGGCGTGGATCCTGACTGGCGTTCCAGTCAGCTGTGTGTGCGGTGACCTCGTGTCTACAGCGCCTGCCCAGCGAGTGCCTCGTCACCCCCAAGAGACTGTGGCCGTTTACGTGTGCCTTCCCCGCCCCCCCCCCCCCGGTGGTGAATTACGACAGACTCGTGTCGCGAGGCGAGAGCAAGATCGCCGCGACCGCGAGCGTCCTCTGTGCCTCGTTGTGACAGGCGCCTCCAGCAAGGAGCTCGGACGTCTCCGAGCTCCACTGGCATAGAGTGCTTCCTGCGCAGACTGAGGTGAGGTGGTGCGCCGGGGCGGGGAAAGGCAGGCCTTCGTTGGGCGGGACTACTGTCTCTGCCCCTCCCCAGTGAATCGGCGGCTGTAGCTGTGGGCGGGAACCATCCCTGTTTGAGGAAGTCGGAGGGAGGTCCTGAGAACCCGTCGCTGGTGAGAGAAGTGCTGAACCCGACTGAATCGCTTTCCGATTGCAGCCGATGTGAGGTGGGCCCGTTTCTTCAGGTGGGAAGCGGTGATATAAAGGAACTGTGAACCGGCATTTATTTGACTGAGCGCGAAGTTCGTGTGACCTCTTCGGCAGCCCCGTTCGTCAGTCTACAGACTTTGAACTGGTGCCGCCTGAGTGCTAGCAGTGGTAAAGCCCCTAGGCGCGCTTAGACCCCACCGGCAAACAGAGATCTCAACCCGGTGACAGCCGAGTGTAAATGAAGTGTTCACTGTCTTTCCTTGCCTTTTAGATACACGCGCATAACCCCTGTGTGATTCTTAAAGAGTCCCAACACTTCTTTTGGGCCCAGAGAAGCCTGTGTCCATTAATGGTGAAATCGTCATAAACTGTAAGAGTTATCTTTCCAACCTGAAATGTATTTGCAAATGTAATGTTCCTGAAGTAGTAAATTGGTGGCAGCGATACCAGAATGAACCTGTGAATGTTCTTGTAACTGAACCAGTATTTATTCTGCTAAACAGAAAGTGATATTTATTCTATTTATTGAAGATATTTATTCCCGATATTTAGTCTATTTATTGATGAATTGTAATCCTGAGCTTATTTATTGTATCTATTCCAAACTCGAAACCCAGCAAATTGTGACCAAAAGAAATATAAATGTGATTTCCTAATTGATCCCCATTCACAACAGAGAAATTTTACATAAAGGAATCGTATTTTTCTACAACAGTGGTGTGGTGTCCTTCTTTTTGGTGGTTGTACAAGGAGATGTTATTGGGTCAAAGCCGGCTTAACACGACAGCCTTCACTTGCCTTGACACTTGAGCCAAGCTACCCCCTTTGTGCTGGGCTTGCCCATCGCAGGTCTAACACTGCTACAAGAGATGAGAGCGGGGGTCAGAGCCCTAGATGTGCACTTTGATGTCCTAGATAAGCCCATGGCGGATCTGGGATCGAAGATCAAAGTTCACGACAGAAAACTCGACGTGGCGGAATTGCATACATCAGATCTAGGAGATGGAACGGCTCAATCCTTGAAAAGGCTCAGCCAAGGCGGAAATACACTGGAGTGCGGCGCAGCTGCCAGGGCGACAGATGCTGGACGCACATACGAGAAGCGATAGAGGGCTTCTCCTTAATTGACATAGGTCGTACGCAAAACCCGCATAGCACTGACTATACACATTACACTGGCAGTCATAACACATGGACGAGGCTCGACTATTGGCTGGCATCCCCAGAACTTCTCAGCTGGTGTCATGTGATCCGGACGCTTCGTCGCACATATTCGGATCACTCCCCTGTATTATTAACATTGAAGGTCCCGCGACCCGAGAGTTTTGAATGACAGTGGCGATTCCCCAGCCACGCATTAGATGATGACGGTTTTAGACAGGAATTACGAGAAGCGATAGAGGACGACTTTGTCATTAACACTGGTTCAGTAGACACTGTGGCAATGTTATGGGAGGGTTTTAAAGCATACATGAGGGGCGTGTGTATATCCAAAAATGCCGGTATAGTGAGGGATTTGTGCAGTACGTTAGCCCGCCTGGAAAAGGACCTAGGGCCGTTAGACTCTGAACAGCGACAGGTCCGGAAATAGACAAGCAACGTTTGTCCCTGCTCACAGAATTCAAAGATACCGCTGAGAGGGAGATCCTTTTTATGGGAAAATACTACAATGCCAGGAAATACGGTGAAGGCGAGCGGCCGGGACGAGTCCTAGCACAGATGATTTGACCTCTCTATTGTAAGGCATACATGCCCGATGAGAACTTCATCGGGACAACAGATCACAGACCCACTGGATATCCAGGGGGAATTTATGTCCTATTTTGAAACATTATACACCACTTGATTGGGTCAAGACAGGGTGCAGCAGAAGAGCTATTTGTCTGAGGTCGCTTTAGTTTATCTCGAGAAGTTTATGCATGACTTTCTCGTTCAGCCTATCTCTGAGGAGAGCATTGATGAGGCACCTCTGCCCTGAAGAGTTCCTCGGTCCCGGGGCTCGACGGTTTCACAGCGAATTTTTATAAGGCCTATGAAGATTTATTGATTCCCCATCTCCTTAAAGTATATGCAGAAGCCCTGGAGAGAAAGATAATACCTCCCACCCTGTGTGAGGCAGTCATCATTCTTCTACCCAAACCTGGCAAGGACCCCCTGCTATGTGGTTCCTATCGACCGTTATCACTCTTAAACCTAGACTACAAAATAATGGCAAAGGCTCTGGCATGTCGCCTGTCTCTCTCAATAGAATCTATCATTTCCCGGCCCAGTCTGGTTTCATACCCCATCGCTCGACAGCCTTCAATCTACCCCCTACAGACTCCACAGGATAGACCCTGCCAGACCGCACCATTGTGCAAGATGCAACGCTCCAAATGCAGACTTCGCTCACCTCGCCTGGACCTGTCCACGCGAACACTCATACTGTGTAGGAATACATAAGATAGTGAGTGGCTTGGTTAAGGTATCGATGACCCCCTTGCCCGAGATTGCCCTGTTGGGATATGTAAAGCATTTCCCACCGGCAATTCGCAGGTTTGCTGCCATCAGCTTACTACTGGCCGAAAGGGAGGTATCCATTCACTCTGGTGGCAGAACAGCACCCTCGGTAAAGGGATGGCTGAAGAGCATGGCGTCCTGTTCCACACACAGCGACCTATACGCAATAACGGTCCCCCCACCTCCAGGCCCAGAGAAATCTGGGGAACTTTCACAACATACCTAGAGGCGCAGCGACAAGACCTCTCCTACCCAGAAAGAACAGGGCATAGTCCCAACAGGGGTGGGTTAGACTGTCCCGAGATACATGTCAATAATCAACTACACCGGATGCTAAACTCCTTTTTTGATGTCGGTATAGTTGATTTATTCCCATGCCATGATTGTAAACACTGTTTATGTGAATCAGAGTCAAGAACGATTGTAACAGAAAATATGTTAGCAGCCGAGGAACTTGCTTTATGTAACATGTGATCACTCTGCGGCATTGATTGAGCCCTTAACAGTGTGTACTATGTCTACCTGTACTTGTAAAGGATTTTACTTGTCCTAGTGTACTTCTTTACTCATACCTAAATTCAAAATAAAGTTAAAAAAAATAAGGGGTAAGAGCTCACTGAAGCCTACCCTACGCCCACATAGGAGCAGCAATCATTAGTGAAGCAGGTGCAAGGAAGCTCACCAAGGTGCAATTTCTGTAATCAGATGTAGGATAGATATATAGCCAATCACCGTTGCATGCAAGACCGTCTGTCTATCAGATCGGATAGATGGCTTTGCATACCCAACGAGACTACATGCTAGGACTTATCAAAGGCAATAATCCTATCATGATTTTATCTGACTGGATGCGATGGTGATTACCAGCTTATTGATATTGCATCTCTTAATAAGAATAAGCGACTTGGTGTTTTTCAATAAAACTATTTCAATATGGATTGAAGGAATTAAATCAATCATGATTGATACGGTGATTGCCTATATATCTATACTATATCTGATTACAGAAATAGCACCTTGGTGAGCTTCTGTAAAAGACTATTCCAACCCTGATGAAGTCCATGTTGGATGAAACGCGTTGGCTGGGCTGATGCATTTGAGTACAAATAAAGAATACATTGAAAAAAAGAAATCTCAAGACTCTGCACTGTATTTTATGATTTGGTGGATCTTATAATATTTTGTATAGTTTGCAAAGGAAATGAGGTTTAATTACATGCTTGAGTATAATTGATGAAAGAATCTAGTTATAACTGTATGCTCCTTTTCAGAATTTGACAATCCTAGTCAGGATAAGGCACACGCAAACCCCAAATTAAACTGTGCAACACTTAGAAAAATAGAGCTCAGTTTTATCAACAAATCGAAACCCAAAAGACAAAAATCCAATCAGTATAACCGGAGATATGAATTTTAAAATATAAACTTCTATATAGCACCTAAAAACATAAAGCGCCAACCGAGGCAATCTGGTCATACTGGACCAGGTTAAAGTCAAAAGTTCACGCTGATCACGATGGAGCGCGAATTAGATAGAGCCCTAAATTAGTTCAGCTGAAGGTTTACCTTCTCAAGTTTTGAGCCAAGAGCCCCGTTCGCAATGGAGAGGGTCGCAGGGAGTAAGGAGAGAGTTGATGGCGGTGGTGGACATGGCACAAAGAGCAGGCCAGGTGTCGCAGAAGGTCGGGCTGGAGGATTACGTTGTTGGTCTTCCAGATCGATTGATGCTTTCCGTGCAAGGAGAAGTCCCGTGCGAGCAGTGGGATTCGGGTGCGAATGGGCTTATTTGCACTCATGAAGAGTTCAAAAGCTTGATTTAGGAGCCCACTGAACCAAAGCAAGAGTCTAGGGCCTGAGAAGCACCATTTGGGAGCAAGGAATGTGCTGAAGACTGGTCCAGGCACTTCCACAAAATGAATGGGAGGTCAGGAACAGCACCAGCCCTCACTGCACAAGCTTCTGTTGATTGTAAATACAAGAGCATGGCTTTAACCCCTTTACTGCGGCGGCAATTCCTCTGCGGTGTGGGCCTTCGAATGCGCGGGCGGGGCTGTGTCAGCCAACGGACGTGCGCAGCACTACTGAGGTAGTGTTTGCGACGGCCGTTGGCCAACGCACACACGCAAAGGGTTAAAAAAAATATTTGCTGCAAACCCCAGATCAGCCAAATTAAAAGATGCTCATGTGGACACACTTGTGTCAAAAACATATTTTATAGATGCGGGCAGCAAGTGGGTAAAGTTTGTGGTTGCAGTGGCCAAGGACAAAGGTAAGAATGTCCAACTTGAGATTCGGCGACTATGGCGGCATTCAGAATCATGCCTGAAGCCTCCAAAAGCAGCCCGCCGGACCTTGAGGAATTGCCAGTTCTGAGTTGCAAGGTGCAATAGTCTTTAGTCTACAGACCTGAGGATGTGTGACTGGGAGCCCCAAGTCCACGACGAGCCTCCAACAGCCTGGTCGCAGGGCATTGGATTTATTTAGGCATTTTTTTTAAGCGCATACTTTACCCAGCGGTGTCAGAGCGCTTCACAATAGAGCGAAGTATATAGGATTAGATATTATGGTAACATATTTACAGAGTATAAATCCGCCAAACATGACACAATTCAAACTAAAGTTGGAGCGATTAGGGTTCCAAAAAAACACATTCCGCAGTTGAAGCGTAAGGACAAACTAGTCTCCAGTGAGGAACATGAAACAGTCAATGCCTCCAGGCTGTGTAGGTGTATTGTTTTGACCCCGCCCCCATATCCACTGACCACTCCCACAGGCCTTGCCCCCAACTCACAGACCCCGCCCCATTGCCACAGGCCCCGCCCCCCCCACAGACACCGCACCCTTGCAGGTCTTATACGTTAATGCTCTTCCACCGCTTCCACTGCTGCCTCGAGGCCTTATCTCCCCTTACCTCTCTTGTGGGTTTGAGGGGGGAGTGGCCGGGCAGAAGGGGGGACAGTGTTGACCTGGTTGGAGGGGACACACCCGAGGGACACAAGTTCTGTGTCTTGTAAGATATATTTAATAGTCATATAGTAATTACAAGTTTCCAAGTAGCCAGTGTGTATGAGCAGTTGAGATAGAGCCGACACGTGTTTCGTCACAGCGTGTACGGTCTGTAACTCATCAGGGCTAAAATGCTCAGTGGCAGGGGTTGATCTGGCGGTACTTAAAATGCAGCCGGGTATGGATGCATTGACAGGGCATTAGTCGGAATCTCCCTTAATGCCAGTAGAGCTAACAGCACGGGTCCGTGCAGGCGGTCGACATCCGGGTTGTGGAATTTGTATTCACGGGGTTTTCACCTGGAACAGACTTACCACTTCGTGTGCACAGGACCTTGTTACTACATTTCGGATTTGTAGAGGCCTCTCCTAATCTCTCCAGGGGCTGGTTTCTACTGGGTTTGTTCCCCTGACCTGTCTGCACCGAACTTATCACTTATCCTTCAACTCGTTACTACAGGGACTTACTGTGCGCCACTCCTTCCCTGCACATATCCAAACCCTTGCTGTCCTGTTTTACTCAGAGATTTTAAGAAGTAAGGTGCCACCTGGCATTGTTTAAAATTGTGGCGCCTTAAAATCGGAAGGATAAAGTCTTCTCTTCCTGTCCTATAAAACCCACAAAACAAGACTAGGTGCAGGTCACATTGGGGGGAATGGTTGTTGCAGGGACACAGCATTAATCTGAGTGTTTGAATCTTCTCTCCGTATAACCTAACCTCAAGGGGAGGAGAGTGAGACAAAATCTCAATAGTTCCTATCCAGCACGTAGTGGTTCGTGCTAAATAGGAATATCCTCCCTCTGGCCTAGGGGAAATCAGATGATATGCAAGGACCGTCTTTTTTCTGTAATTCCTTTCCCTGCGAAGATAATGAGCCCTCCGCATAAAAATCTCAATTCATTTCTGTTTTGAAATCTTCCTGCATGCCGTTTAATCCTTAAATAATTCTCACAACTAAATTGCCCTTAATTCTGATTCCACATAACTCAGCCATCTGATCTTATTGTAATAGTCCAATTTTAAACAATCTTTAAATATGTTTTGTATTAAATTGGTGCTAGTCTAATGGTATGTAACATGTAAGGTAACCCCAATTCTATATGTAAGATATCATTTAAATAAGTGGATGGTAGGGACACTTGGGACTTAAAAATGATCTTCAAGTTTTTGCAGACATCCGGTAGGCGCCATACCCCAGACTCCTGCCCCTTATGTGGCTATTGCCTTCATTTTGGCCTGAGAAATGTTTTTAATTGGGTCAAGGGAGCTAGCGTCTAACTTTTGGAGAAGGCCTTAATATCTTTCAGACTTCTTTCCATTCCTAATGCTCTTGCCGATACCAGGTTCTCCCAAGTTTGATTTTTATCAAATAAGACTCCCAGGTATGGGAAGGACTCTACCACTTCTGTTTTCTGGCAATCCATATGGAAGTGTGGGGATTTATCAGCTTTGCCAGACGCTGCTATAATGACAGAAGATTTTGTATCATTTACTTTAAGGTCCAGCGAAGCCATGATTGATGCATATGTTGTTATGAGCCATTGGAGAGCTACCCCCATTCTTGCAATGAACACTGCATCATCGGCATAAGCTAACATTGGTAGTGGGTTGGTGTCAAACACAGGCACGTCCGGGGATGAGCCCAAGAGGGCTGCCTCAACCCTGTTTGTATAGCTGGAAAAAAAAAGAAACGGGGCGAGGACACATCCCAGCTTAACTCCCCTAGCGATCTTAAAGGGGCGGGTTCATTCCCCATTTTTGCCATACGGGACACATGCAGTGGCATTTACATATAGTTGGCCGATAAAGTTAACTACAAGTGGATCAATCCCCATCTCCTCCAATAAATACCAAAGTTTTTGATGGCTCACACAGTCAAATGCAGCTGATAAGTCTATAAAAGCCACATAGATTTTCCTGTCTTTCGCTCTGGTATATTTGTCTATACATAGTGACAGGTTTAGGCATTGGTCTGTAATGGCTTTTTCCCTCTGGAAGGCATACTGCACCTGCATTAAGATGTTTCTTGGGTCCACTCTTCCAGCCTGAATAAAAGGAACCAACCCATAAGTTTGGCAGTTGTGTCCAATAAGGAGATAGGCCTATAGTTCTTTGGGCTTCCCCAGTCCCCTTTTTGTATATCAGAATAATTACACTATGCTTCCAGGAAGGTGGAGGCCCATCTATAACTATGCTTTTAAAAACATTTGTTAGCAGCGGAGACCACAATTCTTGGTTTTCCTGAAAAAGATCTATCGGCACCTCATCAGGTCCTGGGGCTTTCCCAGCAACACAGGCCGCCAACCCTCTCCTGACTTCTGAGAGTGAAAAAGAAACCTGCAATTTATGATCTGTGTCACTAGAGGGCACCACAGGAGCAGTGTTTGAGGTGAATATATACTCACAGTGTGCCACCCATGCTTCTTCACCTACATATGAGTCCAGTGTCGGATCCTTAGTATTTTTGAAATAGGGAGTGTTTATTACTTTCTAAAAATCTCTGCTATTGCATGTCCTAGCCGCCTGCTCGAAGCCTTCCCAGGCCTCCTCCCTCATATCCCTCTCTCTTTTCCTTCGAACTGACTTATAGTCACTGCATAGCGATCTCTCTCAAGATTGGTATGTTTGCCAAAACCAGTGGAGAGGCCGCTGGACATCACCACGTGGTTCACAGCCTTTGAGAGACAACTAAAGAAACCTCTCTGGGGGCACTTCTCTGGGAACTGTTCTCTGGTAATTGCAGAGACAGACTTCTGGTCCTTTCCGGGCCAGATGCATGGTCCTATGACCTCATGAAGAAAACTCAGATGGCAGTATGGACTTCTGGGCCACCTTGCCGTTGTCGGTGGCTGGACGTATAGCACTGCTGAAAATGGTAGCACTCCCACGGCTGTTGTATTACTTCCGAACGCTCCCGATTTGGATCCCGCCGGCCACCTTTCGGCTCCTGAGATCCATGTTGGTGGCGTTCCTCTGGGGATCGGGCCGCCGAAGAGTGGCGCTCAAGACCCTGATGAGACCGAAACCGGAGGGGGGCCTAGCGGTGCCAGATTACGAAAAGTACTACTTGGCGGCTCAATTGCAAACCTTTACCCAGGAGATAGCGAGGGAGTTCCGAGGCCCGGAGGAGGGGAGGGGAAGAGGTATGCCCAGACATATTATATCCTACATTGCATTGCGTCAACGCCTAGTTCTGAAAGACCTTACGTTCGAGGAACGCACTATACGATTATGCTGGAATCGTGCCCATGGCCGAGGGGAGCTGAAACACCCGTATGCTCCGGAGATTCCGCTGGGTATGATCACTGCATTGCCACACGGTGGAGACTTGTCGCGCTTAAGACACTGGGAAGATGCAGGGCTACAGCTAGTAGGAGACCTCTACGAGGACGGTATGTTGCTGCCCTTCCAGGAGATTCTGGACCGCTTTGACATTCCCCGAGGCAACTTCCTGATCCACACAGCAGTCACCCGAGCAGTCCAGAAGCACTGGCAAAAGGGTGTGGAGGAGCCACCAACATCACCGGTGTGCCAATATGCCATGATGTTGTCGGGGATGGTCAAGGCGGTGACGTGCTTATATTCTAGATTGATCAACGAAGGACTACCCCCGCTTGATACACTAAGGACTCGTGGGAGGCCGACATTGGGAAAGATATACCGGAAACCACATGGGCACAACTAATGCGCCGTGCCTGGAAAGGAACTCGCCACGCCCGGTTTCAGTTGGTTCATTTTTACGTGCTTCACCGGGCCTACCTGACTCCGGCGAAAATTCAACAATATTTCGCCTCAGATACAGCGGCCTGCCCCAGATGCCGAACACCTGCGGCGGACCTTATACATATGCTGTGGTCCTGCTGTCATGAACCACCACTAAAGGTACACACATCCGACTCCCACGAGGGTAGTTTTGCCCACTCAGAAAACCCGCCCCTGTCCCGTGCAACCAGCACTCCAGAAATGTTATGTGTCAGAGTGTAAACCGTGTTTTCACTTTCAAGTGAATATTTATTCATTTCTGTTAAAACTGTATGGTTTTATGGTATCCTTTTCTGGTCAAGCGCTGTTAATTCTGATTATGAGGGGACTGGAGATAAGGATGTAATTTAACTTCTGTTTGCACAATTGCAAGTTATGTTTTTTCAGTCATTTGTCAGAGCGTGTCAGGGACGCTAGCGCATGCAGAGGAAGCGCACGCAGAAGAACGGTGCTAGCGCACGCATAGAAAAACGCACGCAGGAAAATGTGCGCGTTACGTCAAGGAGCCCTGGGTGTGGCACAACTATAAAAGGCCACACCCAACGCAGTTCCACGCTTTGCCTTCCACCGTCGCCCAAGCACAGGATCGTCTTGGGGAATCCACGGAGCCTGCAGACACCAGCCAACGCCCTTGCAATTTCGAAGGTCTGCATCTCGACGTCTTCATCTCGGCATCTCGCAGCAAAAGAGAAAGAACACGGAAAACAAAGAAAGCTAAGTGAAATCTTTCTTTTATTGTTTAAATCAACAGGCGCCCAACGCAAGCAAGCGACAAAGGTTCAAACTCGAACAATTTACCTGGAGAATGTTTTGAAGAAGCATTAAGGAACTTGAGCAGAGACTTCCTGAATTAGACATTTCTTGATCTTTAAGGCTTTGAGAAGTATCAAAGCTAACATTTGGGACAATAATTCTCATAGAATGTTTTGTGTGCACTTTGTATCTTGTTTATAAGTTATTTGTCTAGGAAGAAAAGGTGAAGGAAGACACAACCCAATACAGAGAGAGTAAGTGGTGTATACTTAAGTAAGGGATAGTGAAAAGGAATAGACAACATAAGAAAGGAAGTAACTTATTCTAAACTGTTTCCTTTCCAGTGGCAATCTGAATTCTCTGGCAACTCATCCGTTTCAACACTGCCCAACTCTACTTCACCCTTCACAACGACAACACGGACGTGACGCCTAGGCCTTAACAGTCGCAGGTAGGCTTGCACTTAATTTATAAAGAGAATTTATTGGGAAGCTAACAATAGAGCAGAAGATTAGAGAATAGAAATACAGAATAGTGATTACAAATAGCTTTCTTTTATTGCCTCGCAGGTCGACAATAAGGAAGCAGGTAGCGTCCACGATCCGGCCTACCTCCCTGATTTTTATATGATACCTCAGTGTAAACTACAAAATCACTAGGAATTACCTAGAATTTGAGGAAGTTGGTCCATAACGTCTCTGCGGAATCCGTTTACAAGTGGCCTACAGGTAAGGGTACTTGTAACCTTGACAGAAGGCAAAGCCCACGACAATTATTCCGCCCAGACGTTATGGATCCTTCCATTGCAAATTCTTTGCAAGACATGGCAAATCTGTTAACGCCAATTCAAGCTGATAACGCAGCCCTTCGTAGTGAGGTCGCTGATATACGAAGTAATATGCAGTCTGGTCCTAGTACTTGGAATTTCTCTCCAACTCAGAAGTCCGTATTAAAACCTGCAACTTTTCAGCCAGGGTTTCAAACCTTGCATTCTGGTTCAACTTCGTCTACAACACCAACTCAGATTCAAGTTGTAACTCCTGTACCTGTCCCCCTAGCACCTCCTGAAAGATTTTATGGAGATAGTAGTAAATTTTCCATTCTTCTAAATCAATGTCATCTACATTTTATAGCTAAACCAGCAGCCTTTCCTGACGACTCCTCTAAAATAGCCTTTATTCTGTCATATTTAGGAGGTGACGCAGCTTTATGGTCAGTGCCAATAGTAGATCGTGATGACCCAATACTCTATAATCTTCGAACTTTTAAAAATACCATGAAAAAATTGTTCGCAAAACATGTTTTTGTTCAATCAGCAGATCATGAACTATTACACTTAAAACAGGGTTCATCAGATTTATTGCATTATATATCTCAATTTAATAGACTTGTAATTGAAGCTCACTGGCCCGAGGAAAAAAGAGTTTCCCTTTTTTATAAAGGGCTCAAAGATGAATTAAAGGATATGGTCACAGAGATCTTAGATCCCCCAGATACTATAGAAGACTTCATTGATTTAGTGGTAAAACTGAATCATCGTTTGTTAGAACAAAGAGGCGAAAAAGGAAAGTCTGAAGTTAAAGTATTCTCTTTTAAAGAAAGAAATAACAGTATAAAAACAGAAAGCACGCCCAAGGTGGATTTAGGAGAACCCATGCAGATAGGCACTATCAAAGGCCCTCTAAGTAAAGAGGAAAAGGACAAAAGAAGGAAATTAAACCAATGTTTATATTGCAGCAAGTCTGGCCACTTTGTTAAAGAATGCCTGGTGCGCCCAAACAAACCCAAGGGGAGGAATCCTGAGGTAGCTTTAGTACAACAGTCGGAAAACTAACTGGCTCGACAAATCGAGAGGTCAGATTGTCGAGTACGATTTCTAGTTTGGCCTCCATAACTCCTGAAATTACTTCTCAACATCTTAGCATAAAGGTCACTTTGCAATCTCTTAAAGAAATAGGGAAAAACTGGACGGTCGACGCTTTAATTGACTCTGGGGCCACAGGCAATTTTATAGACACAACGTTTTTAAAGGAACTAGATTTCGAGACCAAGCCCAAAGAACATCCAGAAGTGGTCAGAGCCGTTGATGGTAAGGAGTTATCATCAGGCTTAATTCAGTTTCACACCGAAACACTTGCTATGACTTGTTTAGATGCACATAAAGAAAACATAACTTTTGACATCATAGACGCCCCTCAATTTCGCTTGATTCTAGGCATACCTTGGCTAACTAAGCATAATCCTAAGATTGATTGGGTAGAGAGAACAGTGTTGTTAGATTCAAATTATTGTACATCTACCTGTTTATTGTCACAAGATTCCAAAGTATTGATTCAAGGTAGTAATTTCCCCCTGAATTCAAAAAGTGTGTTGATTTTGGAAGGAGTTCCCAAAGAATATTCTGATCTTCACGATGTGTTCGACAAATCAAAGGCCAATACTTTACCACCTCATCGGGACTTCGATTGTCGAATAGATCTAGTGCCAGGGGCTACCTTGCCGTGTAGTCGAATTTATGCACTCACCGAAAAAGAAAACGATCATTTACGAGAATATTTAGATGAATACTTGGCAAATGGATTTATTAGACATTCGAAATCTCCAGTATCCTCCCCTCTCTTTTTTATCCCAAAAAAGGGAGGCGAGTTGCGAACTTGCATCGACTATAGAGCTCTAAACAACGTAACCATAAAGAACAGATATCCACTTCCTTTAATTCCTACTCTCTTAGACCAACTAAAAGATGCCGTCATTTATACTAAATTGGATTTGCGAGGAGCTTACCATTTGGTTAGGGTTCGAAGTGGTGACGAATGGAAAACAGCATTTCGTACCAAATTCGGTTTGTACGAGTATCAGGTCATGCCATTCGGACTCTGCAACGCTCCTGCAGCGTTCCAATTTTTTATAAACGAAGTCTTAAGAGAATTTTTGGATATTTGTTGTATTGTGTACATAGATGATATTCTCATCTATTCTAAGAACACCACAGAACATGTACAACAAGTAAGAGCTATTCTTCGAAAACTTCTTGACAACTCATTGTACGTTAAACTTGAGAAAAGCACATTCCATACTACTAGAGTTGAATTCCTGGGATACGTCTTAAGTCCAGAAGGTATAGAAATGGATCCAAAAAAGATTCAAGCAGTCCTTGATTGGAGCAGTCCTTCTTCAGTGAAGCAAGTACAGAGTTTTTTGGGGTTCGCTAATTTTTATAGACGCTTTATCTGTAACTTCTCTCATTTGATAACCCCAATTACTAGGCTTCTGAAGAAAGGAATAAAATTTGATTGGAATACCGATGCAGAGAAAGCTTTTCAGAATCTCAAAAGACAGTTTACTACAGCCCCTGTATTAATGCATCCAGATCCTTCTAATCCCTTTATTGTCGAAGCAGATGCTTCCCAGTTTGCCATCGGAGGGATTTTGTCTCAAAGACACAAAGAAACAGGTCAAATGCATCCAATTGCATATTATTCTCGAAAATTAACCCCTACAGAGCAGAATTACGCTATCGCTGACAAGGAGTTGTTGGCCATCAAAGCAGTCTTCGAAGAATGGCGTCATTACTTGTTAGGGGCAAGACATCCTATAACGATCTATACTGATCACAGAAATCTACAATTTCTGCGTTCTGTTAAAGCACTCACTGCAAGGCAATTACGTTGGACATTATTCTTTAATGATTACAACTTTGTGATTACCTACCGACCCGGAAAAGAGAACTTAAAAGCAGATGCTTTGTCACGATTGGGGATGTTAGAAGAAAAAGATGGTTCCTCTGAAAAAACCCAATCTGTTCTACCAGATCATTGTTTTAAGGTTGGAGTGATTGTTACCGATGTGATGGAAGACATTAAAAGAAAGATACAGGAAAAAACCTCACAAGAATGGTATGACTTACATCCTCTGATGCAGTTAAGAGAAGGATTTTTGTATATGAACGAACACATTTTTGTACCCACACCAGAACTACAGAATAGAGTAATACAGTTGCATCATGACACACAAATGTCTGCACACCCCGGAGTTACCAAGACCAGTCAATTGATTAAAAGGAAATTCTGGTGGTCTTCCTTGTTAAATGATGTGAGATCTTATATTGAGACTTGTGTGATTTGTGCACAAAATAAAACACAACATCAAGCACCTAGTGGTCTGTTACTTCCTCTCCCGATTTCCCCTCAACCATGGCACACACTATCTCTTGATTTTATTGTGGAGCTTCCAAAGACCAAGGAAGGTTTTAACACAATTCTGACTGTTGTTGATCACTTCACTCGTATGGCGCATTTCATCCCACTAAAGAAAATTCCCTCTGCAAAAGAATTAACTCAAATCTTCTCTAAAGAAATAATTCGATTACATGGTATTCCTTCGGTAATAGTTTCTGATAGGGGTCCACAATTTGTTTCGCATTTTTGGCAACATTTAGGTGAAACTTTAGATATGGACATTCGCACATCTTCTGGGTATCATCCCCAAACAGATGGCTTAACCGAAAGAACCAATCAAACCATAGAGCAATTTTTAAGATGTGCTCTGGTGGAAGAAGAGAAGGAATGGTCGGATATTTTATGGGTTTTAGAATTTGCATTCAATAACATGGATAATTCTTCTACCACTCTTTCACCCTTCTTCTGCACTTATGGGTTTCATCCTAAAAATATCCCCGGAACTATATTGATTCCTTCAGCAATACCATCTTTGGAAGATCACATTACGAAATTGGTTCATGTACAAAATCTGGCTCAGTATCACTTAGCACAAACAAAAGAAAGGCAAAAAGAACTTTCAGATGTACACAGGAAACCACCACCTAAATACTCCATTGGAGATAAGGTATGGTTGTCCACAAAGAATCTAAAGATAAATATTAGTAAAAAGTTTTGTCCCAAATTCATCGGACCATTTGATATCGAGAAAATAATCAATCCGGTCAGTATTAAACTAATATTACCCACCAAGTATAAATTTCATCCGGTATTTCATGTGTCACTGGTTAAACCTTGTGACCCTAAGACTAGATTTAAAAAGAATCCAGTACCCCTTCACATCGATGGAGTCCCTGAGTTTGAAGTCCAAAAGATCTTAGATTCAAAAAGAAGTCGAGGAAAACTGTTTTATTTGGTACATTGGAAGGGTTATGGTCCTGAGGAACGAACCTGGGAACCTCTTTCCAATTTACAAAATCCTCCTCGATTACTTAGAAGTTTTCATCTCCATAACCCAAACAAACCAAAACCTGTTCCACACATTTTGGGAGGGCTCTTGAGAGGGGAGTACTGTCATGAACCACCACTAAAGGTACACACATCCGACTCCCACGAGGGTAGTTTTGCCCACTCAGAAAACCCGCCCCTGTCCCGTGCAACCAGCACTCCAGAAATGTTATGTGTCAGAGTGTAAACCGTGTTTTCACTTTCAAGTGAATATTTATTCATTTCTGTTAAAACTGTATGGTTTTATGGTATCCTTTTCTGGTCAAGCGCTGTTAATTCTGATTATGAGGGGACTGAAGATAAGGATGTAATTTAACTTCTGTTTGCACAATTGCAAGTTATGTTTTTTCAGTCATTTGTCAGAGCGTGTCAGGGACGCTAGCGCATGCAGAGGAAGCGCACGCAGAAGTACGGTGCTAGCGCACGCATAGAAAAACGCACGCAGGAAAATGTGCGCGTTACGTCAAGGAGCCCTGGGTGTGGCACAACTATAAAAGGCCACACCCAACGCAGCTCCACGCTTTGCCTTCCACCGTCGCCCAAGCACAGGATCGTCTTGGGGAATCCACGGAGCCTGCAGACACCAGCCAACGGCCTTGCAATTTCGAAGGTCTGCATCTCGACGTCTTCATCTCGGCATCTCGCAGCAAAAGAGAAAGAACACGGAAAACAAAGAAAGCTAAGTGAAATCTTTCTTTTATTGTTTAAATCAACAGGCGCCCAACGCAAGCAAGCGACAAAGGTTCAAACTCGAACAATTTACCTGGAGAATGTTTTGAAGAAGCATTAAGGAACTTGAGCAGAGACTTCCTGAATTAGACATTTCTTGATCTTTAAGGCTTTGAGAAGTATCAAAGCTAACATTTGGGACAATAATTCTCATAGAATGTTTTGTGTGCACTTTGTATCTTGTTTATAAGTTATTTGTCTAGGAAGAAAAGGTGAAGGAAGACACAACCCAATACAGAGAGAGTAAGTGGTGTATACTTAAGTAAGGGATAGTGAAAAGGAATAGACAACATAAGAAAGGAAGTAACTTATTCTAAACTGTTTCCTTTCCAGTGGCAATCTGAATTCTCTGGCAACTCATCCGTTTCAACACTGCCCAACTCTACTTCACCCTTCACAACGACAACACGGACGTGACGCCTAGGCCTTAACAGTCGCAGGTAGGCTTGCACTTAATTTATAAAGAGAATCTATTGGGAAGCTAACAATAGAGCAGAAGATTAGAGAATAGAAATACAGAATAGTGATTACAAATAGCTTTCTTTTATTGCCTCGCAGGTCGACAATAAGGAAGCAGGTAGCGTCCACGATCCGGCCTACCTCCCTGATTTCTATATGATACCTCAGTGTAAACTACAAAATCACTAGGAATTACCTAGAATTTGGGGAAGTTGGTCCATAACGTCTCTGCGGAATCCGTTTACAAGTGACCTACAGGTAAGGGTACTTGTAACCTTGACACCTGCCCAGCGCTGTCCTCATACTGGCTGCTGATAGGTGACACTCTTAAAGGAGTCACTGGGAGATCCCTGACCTTTGACGCGGCGGTGGGGGTCCTACATTGGTTCCCTCATACCCCCAAAAACAAAAGCTCCAGTAAGTTCATTGACCTGGGGCTCATTCTAGCAAAGAGAGAGATAACCAGGCACTGGAAGGCGCAAGTTGGTCCAACGGGCAGTAAATGGCACAATAAACTCCTGAAATGGGCTATGTGGGAGAGCACCCGGCGGTACCAACTGGCGAGGCGACAGCAGAATGAGAAGGCGCTAGAAGCTGCACAGGAATGGGAGACATTGGTGCAGGCCTTGCGCGATTACAGCTCTCCCAGCGATTCCGAGAGTGATGATGCAGCACAACCTGAATCCCATTAGACATACATTATATTGATCCTCTATACAGTAGGAAATGGTTTCCTCCCACAAGCTCTTATCACACACACAACACACTGATGGCGGGGCTAGGCGGGGAGGGGGGGAGGATAGAGGTAGGGGGGAGCGTAGGATACTCTCATTTAATTACATTACCACTTTGGTTTTTCATACTGCGTGTTCAGTCCCCGGTCCTCTGGGGGGAGTTGGGCTGGGTGGGATATAGGGGGAGTTTTTTTTTTTTTAGGATGATTTAGAAAAGCAGACGAAGATCGTTCATTTATTCAGATCAACTCCAGCAGACTTCCGGACGCCGCCCGACCTTCGGGTTGTGGGCTGAATGGCTGTGTATGGGAAGTGCTCCTCCACGGGGGGTCTATTGCTTCTGTTTTCCTTTACAGATATATCTTTGATCTATTATGTAATTTTGGCCAATTCCTGCAATAAAAATATATTTAAAAAAAAAAATGAAGAAAACTCAGATTGAGGGCTTTGGACGCACTACTGAGGAGTATAGAATTAGGTTCAGTGGGGCTCACAAAACCCAGACCCAATCCTGGATAGATTTTGTAGACTACTCAGTAAAGACAGTGGATGGTTGGTTAACTGGACACAATGTGCATGATTTTACTGGACTTTATAATTTGTTTATGAAGGAACACATTTTGAGTAATTGCACAAATGAAAAGTTGCATCAGCATTTGGTAGACCTAGGTCTAATTTCTCCCCAAGAATTGTGTGGTGGGAATTCCTAAGAACTGGAAGAGAGTGATCACTGGGTTTCCCAACTGGGAGGCAAGATGGCGGTCGTGTGAGACTGCAGTGCGCACTGACAAGTGCTGAGGTCTAAGAAAATATGCGGATTCTGCAGCTTAAATGGTTAAAATGAAATTGAGAAGTAATTCCAAACCCGCCGCTGAAGTTATACACTAATGCAATAACCCCTGAACAGAACAATGGAGATTCTGGATAACGTGATCATAGACGACACAAAAGTGCCGATCAGGAGTCAAGTTGCAACGTTGGGATCCCTAATTGGTCTCATATTGATCAGCCACAAGTCTCAGAGAACCGCTGGTCAGACGTACCTTGTCGGAGCTACGGAGCGCAGCGGTGTCGTGGCTGTCAGTGGAAGCGTCATGGCACCAAAGAATGTGGCGGCGGCGGCTGCTAAAGCAAGTGCGGCAAGACTGGCAGTCCGGGACGGTGCGGACCTGTGAGGCAAGCGGGCGGTGTTCCAGAGCCTGCCCCAGGAGCTACCGAGAACATTCCAGCTAAGACACCGAAGCAGGATGTAACTTCTACGTGGAAGTGAAGTCTGACTGCCCCCTCTGTCGCTGACCTCCTCCGCAAGACGCCGGCGAAACTCCTTCCGGGTCAAGGCGGGAGGAGTCAGCCAGGAACTCAACAGACACCAGCAGCCGCAAAGGGGGCGAAGGCGGTGGATGAGCAGAGTAACCAGCAAAACAGCAACGCGGACGTCCCTGGGATAACTGTGATAACGGGGACAACTGACGTTAACACAGTAAGCCCTACACATAATGATACAGCAGCTGGGGTTGAAGCAAGCATGAATGTGATAGGGGGTGTGGAGGTACAAGGGGGTGGAACTCCCGCGGACTTGGCTGAACAAATTACTACTCCCCTCCACATAGCCATCGATGACATTGTCCCTATAGATACTCAGGTGCATACAGATGATCGCAAAATGCCTGACAGCACAATTGAAATAGAAGTGCCCCAGACGGAGCCAATGAGTTCTATGGCAGCTAAAATTAACAATAAATGTATCGATTTTGACCCGGACAAAGATAAAGATCTGAGCGATTTTTTCTCATTCTCGGACGAACTTGGGTGGTCTGATGACACAGGATCTCCTCTGAGTGATTTAGGTG
The DNA here is from genome assembly GCF_964263255.1 of Lissotriton vulgaris. Classification (NCBI taxonomy): domain Eukaryota; kingdom Metazoa; phylum Chordata; class Amphibia; order Caudata; family Salamandridae; genus Lissotriton; species Lissotriton vulgaris. Next base: position 176,775,603 of record NC_141685.1, read on the forward strand.
ACAACAAAATGAGTGCAAAAGAGAATAGAGCAGGCCAAAAAACTGTCCTAAAATGCAGAAAGAGCCATCAGGATATAGCAGAGATAGCTTAGGACTACACACCATCAAATCACCTCACAGCATCATTAGCACCGCCAGGCTTTGTTAATATAACACAACATTCGGACTCCCCCACATACCAAAGCTCAACTCCACCTACAATTGAAACTGTACTTCAAGCTATAGCGGCGCACAGAGAGGAGACATCTAATGATGGGTGCAAGGCCCAAGCTGCTTTCCGTAAGGCTCAAGGGGTGGTGCGCAAACTCTCAAGAAAAGTTGGGACATTTAGTGATTAAGTCACAGATTTAGAGTCTAGAATTGTCTCTAATGAGTCTGAGACTGCTGCAAATCACGAACAGATTGACGCGCATGAGGCTGAACTATCAGATGTGAGGTGGAAGGTGGAGGACATGGAAAATCGATTACGTCGGAATAATCTACGCGTGCTAGGTATCCCTGAGGAAATTGAAGGGGGAGACGCCCGCTCCTTCGTAATACAACTTTTTCGTGACTCTCTCCCTGAATTGTCTAGCTAGAATTGGGACTTAGAAGTTCAACGAGCCCACCATGTCCCTCTTACTCTAAGACACCCGGTCAAACCTGGGGGGGTATCCAAGGGCTATTCTAGTCTATTTCGGCAACTTCCTCTTAAGACAGGCAATTGCTGAGAAGGCCAGGCCAGAAGCCAAAAGATCCAGGGGGTCAATAACATACTTTGTACGCCCGGACTTCTGCCACGCAACTGTGGAGGGGAGGTGGCGGCTTCGCCAACTCATTAAACCCTTCCAAGAAAAAAAGGCGCAGGCATATTTGAACAACCCCGCTCGGCTGAAAGTTATAAATGGGGGACAAATGAAATTTTTCACCTCCGAGATCAAGCAAAAGAATATCTAGATGGTCTCAAATGAGATATGATGTACATTTTTCGCGTGCTTTTTTTTCTCTTCTCTTTCTTGAGTTTTAAGGATATCTCGTAACTTGGTTGATAATTATAATCATAGCTCTTCAGCCAGATGAGTTTTCCTAGTAGATGTGTAGGGGGGGGGGACCACGGTGAGACAGACTAAGTGGAATAGGGGAGAGGGAAGGAAATAAAAAGAATAAAAAAAAAAAATAGTGGTCAAAAATATATGGGTTATAAGGTTTCAAATTTGCATAATCCGTAGGATGAAAACTTTATCTAATTTAAGCACTGGTTAGGAGACGCACTTTCATCGAACAGACTCTAATGGAGTCTGCACGCCTCACTTTCAGGGATGGGGAGGGGGGATTTGGGAGGAGAGGGTTGGGGGCGGGGCAAGGGGGGAAAAAACTGTAAAAAAAGCAACCAAAATTGTACAAATAAAATTTATAGGTTAAGAATACATTTTTTGCATGGTAAAACCAGAATCTATAACAAGTCTACTAGATGTAAGCCACAAAAAATAAAATAATATGGATAAGCTGAAAATATGTTCCTGGAATGTGGCGGGACTCAATGATAGGGAAATAAGGGCTCGGCTGTGTGGGATATTTAGTCAAAATCCATTTGATGTACAATGTCTAAAAGAGACCCATATCCCATGGGAAGAAAGAGATTGATTGAAGGTCCCTGGATTTAACTTGTTGGTAACTACAACACACACATCTAGAACCCGAGGTGTTGCCATATTAGCTTGACCCTTTTTGGGACAGGCAATGCGAAAGGCAGCTGATCCCCTGGGAAGGTGGGTTATCGTCGAGCTCAAAATTGGTATTACAATTTGTCCAATATATGCCTCTAACCAGGACGATCCCTCTACATTTAGGGAACTTGAATTCGAGTTAGCCTCTTAGCCCAGAACATTGATATTTTGTGGGGATTTTAATGTTTCTCTGAGGCAAAATGGGGCAAGACAAAACCAAGACAAATATAAATACGCTGGACGTAAACCAAAAGGGTTAAGAGCCATTTCCCAGCTTAACCTCTTGGCTGCGGCGCCAATTCCGCCCCGGTGCCGGGCCCTAATGAAAACGGGCGTGGTCATGACGGAACGGTTCCATCATCAGCACAGCGCCACCGAGGCACATGACAGAACCGTTCCGTCATGAGCGTGGAAGGGGTTAAAGAGAGTTTAGATTTAATAGACATATGGGACATAAAACAACACTCTGACACTGGATATACTTCTTTCTCACATCCTCACAACAAATATGTCCGGATCGACTACATATGTGTAACCAGAGATTGCTCAGACAAGGCACTAATTAGTAAATTCCCAAAGATCATCTCGGATCACAATCTTTTAGCCCTTACACTCGATATCACCAATCTTAACAGGCCTCGGTCAGTATGGACTTTTGATAGAAAATTGCTTGTAAATAAAGACTATATCGAATACATTAAGATACGGACTCAGGGTTTCTTTGACTGTAACTGATATAGTGCATCCAGGGGCACAGTCTGGGATTGCTTCAAGGCCGCACTTAGGGGGGAGACAATTAGTTTGGTAGCTAAGCGCAGGAAAGATGCAGTTAAGGCTAATAAACTACAGATGTAAGAGTTAGCTAAAATAGAGGAAAAGCACACCACTCTAATAATGTGAGGCGACGATGGGGGATCGACTCTAAGAAAAATGCTTATTCTTAAAACTGAGCTAAATAGTAGGCTCACCCAGAAGGCGGCTGAGACCTTCCAGTCAAATCGTAATAAGATCTACGAAGATGGGGAGAAAGTTGGGAAGCAGCTTGCTTTACGTACCCGCCAGAAGCAGTCTCTTAATACAATCACCATCATTGAGGTAGAGGGTCAGGAATATACATCGCCGGGAGATATATTAGAAACGTTTAGAAAATGCTACCAAAACCATATCAAAATGAGGATACGCTCGACTATGAATAGGGCTCCCGGTTTTCCGTTTAAACTGATTTTTACATATAAATACAGACGGAAAACAATTTGTCCTTTGTCTGTATTTATATGTAAAAACAGGTAAATACTAGTGAATTGCTTTGCTGCCCTGCTCGAATCCAGAGCTGTCTCGACGCCCCCCCTACCCGCTTGTGGCAGCCCAGGATGAGACAGCTTCCATGGGCACACACACAGTTAACCCACTCCCTGAAACAGCACACATTTGAATGTCGTGTGTTGGATCTGCAGGGCTTCTGGCTTTTTTTTCATGTTCTTACATTTACTGTTCAGAGGTTTTCATGTGCTACATTTGCAATCTATGATGGGTCATCTGATGGTGACTGTATTTCACGTCAGACTGAGCACAGCAAGCTTTGACAAGTGCTGGCATACTGTGTTGTGCTAATCGTTTTTATGCGCCTGTGTGGGCCGGCTTGTAGGTTTCACTAACACCCGGCGGAGAAGTTGTTGCATAATTTAATCAAAGCTGCCAGATAATTGGTTCCCCTGTCCACCACCCCTACCCACACTATCCAAGTTGCCGAGGCCATGGAACGTTCCCAGAGCTTCCCGTGCCCTCCCAGCAGTTTAGTGTCTCCTACTCCCTTGCCTTAGACTAGACATGCATTCCCTGACAGGCAGGGCGTTCGTTTCGTCCTGTCCACTTGCGCACTTAGCATCACTTGCTCACGTCTCCAGGAACGGTACGGAGTAAATATACAAATGAAGGAGACACGTCCCCAGACGACTCTGTGATCACAGTGTTCGATAACAATCACTAAGATGCTCGTAAGATGGATTTGGGTAATTATTCTGGCTAGACGGGCGTGGGGCCTGTGATAGATGTCAGTACTAGAGAATTGCTTCTGCCCTCCTCGAATCCAGAGCAATCTCGCCCACCCCACCCCGCCGCCCCCTCCTTGTCATGAGTGGCAGCCCAGAATGAAATAGCTTCCCGGGGCACACACAGCCGCACCCGAGCACTTCACAGCTCTTTAAAAGAACATTTGCATGCTAATGGGCCTCGCTGTTGTTCACCCCTTCTAAGAGCCCCTGCAGCTCCACTCTGACTATTGCTTAACGATTCAGGCCCCCCCCTTCCCACCCCCTGAAATTTGACTCTAGTTGCATCTCAGGGCTGAACATTTTATAACAAGGATTTGTAACCTGTTCTTCATTCGAACTCCTTATCAACAGAAGGTCCCGGATAAAATCATTTTATTTAATAAAAAAAAGGAAACGTGTCACTCTGACCGGGTTTTTACTCAGCTTTCAATTCTTGGATTTAGAGTGTGAAAGGCAACAGAAATCACCAGCTTTTCAGAACAAGCACAGACTGGTTGTTTTTTATTTATTTATTTATTTATGTATGCGTTTTTCTATAGCGCAGACTTTACCGGAAGGTGTCAGAGGCTTCACAAAAGGAACAGAACTGATACACGAGGAGAAAATTACAAGTGAACAAATTACAAAAGCAAACGTTAAGTTACATGAATCAAAAGTGACAATAGTGAGCAGCCAAAATACATGAGGTAGCAATCGGTACATTACAGGAGGAAAAAGTGATGTGTGCAGACACGCACATACTCACACACACCTCTGCTGAAGATCGATTAAAGGCAACAGTGGTGCAAATAATAAATAATTACATAGTGCACGGATTCCACTCACATGCCCTATAGCGCTATTCGGGAACCAACCCGATTTTCAGCTAACTCCTTCGACCTGGACATTGGAACAATAAAAGTAAGTTAAAACCACAAACTACAGTTTTTTGTGTAGTGCTTGCTGCCAGATTCTTACGGATTCATAGCACTGCAAATGCGATAATGTGCCGAGCTTTGGAAGGGTTAAAAACCGAGACCGCAAAGAGATTGAACGTGTGACCTGTATGTTGCACAATGGTTAATACCATGCGCGCAAAGCCCATTGGGCTCAAAGGGCTTCAGCTGCTCAGAAACCAGTACTGTTGTTCTATTCTCTATATGAAGAGAGCAATATTTGGGCTTTGGCACGCATAGAAAAAAATACAGCGATTCTTCACAACATTTAAATGTACACTCCCATATTTCAATGCACACTCCAGAATCTTTACATACACACCGCATGGCTTCTTCCAGTCTTTGCCAACTGCTAGCACAAGGCTGGTGGCAGAGGAGAATGCTAAAATGAGGAATAAAATAAATGAGCAGAAACATGGTTACTGTAAATAACTCCCCAGGTTAACTGCCGCAAAGTCATGTTCATACCTTTGGCACACCTGCATGAAGTACCCGTATCATACTGTACATATGTACACATAGGGCCTTCTCATACAATCTTGGCTAACGCTCCTGTTTTTAAACCTGAATAATTGCCTAACGTGTACACATTGATTGGAAAATAAAGGCATCCTATTACATTTAGGAGAACCATATTTCCATTGAGTACGACGTTATTGAACAAAGACAGCTTCAGTTCTACACATATTCTGAAACACATTTGGAATCTGTGTACAGGTAGGAGCATTTGTTGCTGCCCCGGCCTTTCAGAGAATTCACCATCTCCAAGGCTCTGCCTCTCAAGTGACCTCTGCGCAGCCCTCCGCCATTTCAACTCAAAAGGTACGTGTATTTCCCCTATGTAAAAAGTAAATATCTTAGACTCCAAAAGAACCAGCGCACACAACCACCCATTCATCGGGATCCAGTACTACCCTATTACGGTAACAAGTCCCCAAAATTCGCACTCCCACATCGGTTCTGTCCAGGCTCTCACCTGCCCCTTCTCCACCTAGGGGCACCAACATCATTCTGTAGCCTCCCCCAAATCCCCTGACTCCTCCTGTCCCAGGCCCCATACAGTTGCCCAGCTCTGCCCACTGATGCCTTTAGCCCACCCACCCTCCAGACAGATGTGTTGTTTCTGTCTCGAGTGTCCATCACTATCGCCCACTCCCACCTGGCGCCCTCGGTTGCTCACCCCCCCTTTCTATGATACCAGTCCATATTCATGACATAATGACGTGTAATTCCACAGCCTGCAGATCCCAGCAACTCGAGCTCACGGCATACACCCGGGATTCCACGCATCTTAACCAACCTCCACCCCAGGGCTTTAGATGGAAATACAGAAGCGCTGGCACATGTTTGCTCCTGATAAGTGCTTGTACTCTATCCTAATGGGTCTTATAACAGAACTGAGAAGCACAGGTACTCTCCTTTTCAAATTACTCAGTACCGGACCATTTAGAGCACTGCTAAAGCCACAACAAATCGCTAGTTTAGGTGAGCGGATGTGTGCATTGTCAATTGAAATACATGTGGAAAAATACTAGCTGTAGCGCCGTCTTTTGCTTGTGGCAACAATAAATGTGGATAAATACAGAAAAAATGCTCAAAAAATAAATATGGATAAATACAGACGGAAATGGCAAAAAAATAAATACATTAAAAACCGGGAGCTCTAATTATGAAGTAATCAAAGAGGCCCTGACTAGATGGCAAACCGAGTCTGGATCAAATAAGGTCATAGACGGTATTACTAGGGAAGACCTGGAAAAGAATATTACGCATATTGAAGTACAACTCGCCCTATCAGAACTGGCCTCGGGTAAAGCCGCGGGCTCTGACAAACTGCCTTTAGAATTGTATAACATTTTGGGAGATTTTATAACACCCTATCTGTTAGATCTATTTGTAGGGATTCAAGGGAGCAGCATCACTCCGGATTCATGGAAGGAGACGAATATAGTCATTTTCCCAAAAAAGGGAAAGCCCCCTAAACTACCTTCATTATACCGCCCAATTTCTTTAATAAACTCAGACTCGAAGCTATACTCAAAGATCTTGGCTAATCGGCTCAGGAGGATCGTCGAACATCTCGTCTCCCCGTGGCAACATGGATTTATCCCCACTAAGTCTACCACGGATCATACACGTAGGGCCATAACGCTATTTAATATCATGAATGTGACGGTGGCCAGATGTCGATGATCCTCCTTGATGCCGAGAAGGCTTTCGACCGAGTTTCTTGGGAATTCCTATGGGCAGTGCTTGATAAAAATAACTTTGGGCCATGTCTTATGAAGTCAATTAGGGCAATGTACCATTATCCAAAGGCCAGGGTACTAGTGATGGGCCAGGAATCTAGGCTATTTGATATATTAAGAGGAACAAGGCAGGGATGTCCCTGTTCCCCGATTTTATTTGCCATTTATATAAATCCCTTGATCTTGAAGCTGATCGCAAGGATGTAATTAAACCAATCACTGTTGGCCCCTATTATACTAAGATACTGGCGTACGCCGATGACGTGGCGGTGGTAACACCTAACCCCACCGAGGCAATACCGGAAATAGAGCTAATCACTCAAGCTTTTGGTCAGATCTCTGGGTACTCTCTCAACCGTGATAAAACAGCGGTTATTTGTACTGAAAATATACGGTTCGAATGTGGTAAATAAAGATTTACCTGCTGAATTTCTATGCGGTAAAGTTCAATAAAATAACTCAATCGAAAATGAGAGGCAGAGTCCGTGGTATCTGAGTTTATAAGGGTTTTATTCCACAAAATGGAATTGGTTCGAACCAGGTATCGTGTTCCATCACCACGAGGGTTCAGGAAGGGATAGACAATGCTTTATTAACAGAGTACAATTTATATAGTAAATGCATACAGTGGTGATGGATACAGAAGGCGTAACAGCTGAAAAGAAACAAGATAAGAACACATGTGCGTAACAGAAGGCGTGCACGAGGGCGTACACGAAGGTGTGTGCTAGAAACATCACAAGAAAACGTCACAGGTGGGTGGATCCACAGAAGAAATCCTGCAGTGTCAGCAGAAATATTGTGCTAGATGCGCGCGCAGGCAACATGACGTGTGATTGACGTGGAACTGGAGGGTGAAGGGGACTTGACATTTGCACTATACGTGGAGACAAAAGTCTGGCGTGTCAGAACAACCTAAACCCAAATCATATCTGGTATCTTGTGTTTGAGGAACTGTATTATCTAGAAGGAAAGGTCTCTCGGGCAGAGGCTATTCTATACTGACTGCTAGTGCGTGCATATGTGACTAGGTGTCTACGTGTAAAGCAAGGGGGCCATGGGCCTACCATGGTAACGGGAGCAATGAATTACTTGCACGGAGACAGAAAGGCCGGGCCCTTTGCTCTGCAGCTGGGGAGGTGTTTACCTAAATCCCTAGACAGGAATGTATTTTCGAGGAGCGGAGCAGATAACTTGAAGGCTGAATACAGTTTTTGGCAGGCAAGCAGGCCGAGCCGGGCACCGCTCGCCACGCAGGGAGTAAGGCAAGGGTCATGGATGTGGACCCAGGCTGTAACTTTCGGAGGCAGAAGGCAGAAAGGGCTCGATGGCAGAAATCAGGGCCTAACTCGCCAGAGCCAGGAAAACGTGAAAAATGCACCATGTAAAGACGGTGGCACAGCATACTCAGGAACTGAATAATTGATCCATTCATGGTGGATCTGAAAGAGGACATATTAACGTTGGACGCAAATGTATTTGCGTCTTCATAGCTGGTTGTGGAGGGAACATACATGTACTTGAAGCACGTACATGGAGCCGGTGGGGTCTACGTTAGGGGACACAATTGACCATAAAAATTCCTAATCCCTCATTCCCTCCTTGTCCCCTACGGACCCTTCTTGATATATCAATCCTCATTAATCTATCAATCTGTTCATGTAACATCATTTGTTCTTCTTTTTTCAGACGGGGTTTAGAACGTGAACTTGAATGAGGAATACATGAAGTGGCGCACAAGCCGCAAATCGCTGGCCCACATTGCAGACATAAACAACAACTGAATACTATAAGAAGGGCTATTCCGAGGAAGGATAGGAATTTCCATCCCCAGGCTGATAACACACTCCAGAACCAACCGGACCAAGTCCAGGTGCCTGGATTCTGGTGTATCTGACTTGCAATCTTGTGGAGACGGGTTATGGCTCTATACACTGATGGTGCATTTTCTGGAATGAAAACACAGCAGCTTGATCCGATGACTCTACAAGCTCCGCCCCTATCGGCCAGGATGACGTCAAGAACAAGACGATTTTGAAGAACGACAAGTCTCATAGCAGACTGTTCCTCTGTTAAGTTGCCTAGGGAGGAAGTAGTTTCATTCACTACTGCTTCAAGGGTTCTAGTTAATTTACGTATCAATTTACTGTTAAAGACAGCACCTAAGTAGGGAAAGAAGCCTTTATTAAAGTCTGTGTATTGCTCCCATGCCGTTTCAGTATAGTCGACAATCGGGAGATCTCTCTTGGATCTAATGTGTACTAGATGGGAGTCCCTATGATAATCAGGAGTGGCTAGGAAAACAAGTGGCAGAAGGAATGCAATGTAACAAGTACCATCCCAATCTAGAGGTAAACGTATATATGCGGTATGACCACAAATGAAATAGGAATGACGGGAAGCCTTGAATGTAGACTTGCCTTTATCACTGAATTCGATCACAGTAGTACATGTACTATGACCTAGGTGTACTGAACCATTCTTTCTGACACATAATTCACCTTTGACTGGTAATACTGACATAACGGGTAAGTCTGGTTTTGTATCGGACTGGACATTCAGAATCATGAGGTTAAGTGTAAAATTACCTAATCCATATACTTCGTTTTCTAGATCGGTCCCTGTCCTTTGGGGAAGACCCTCCTTGTCAGGGAAACATACTTTATGCAAAACTGTGTTCAGATTTCCCCATACCCAATTGCCCTGGTAAACTACGGAATCAGAATTTAAAGAATTAATTAAACTAAACCATGCACCACAGGAACCATTGTGTGTGAACGGGTATGGAAAGAGGGGCAGAACTCCCTTGTACTTCTGATAGGGAGGGAGTCGGCCACATATCCAACAATTGGTAGCATTGCTGGTCTAATGGGAATGGTGTAACATACTGATAAAGGTATTGTTGCGCAGCGCAAGTCGGTAAGATAACTCGTGCGGGGGTAATTCACTGAAAGTGTGCTCGACAGTGTCATTTGCAGAAGAATGTGCACGTGTGAAAATAGGAAAATATACGTGTAGCAATATACTTGCAGCAATAATCATAAGACTCAGAAAAAACATAACCAATAATGTCACAATGCAGTGACTACGGAGAGATTTACAATATTCACGTTTCTTGAGCTGTTTCTGTCTATCTCTCTCTCTATTGGGGTCTAACGGGTACATGTCAGAAACTTGTCTAACCGATTCACCTAGGGGAGGACTTAAACAATTAAACTGTCTGACTTGCTAGACCTCAACTTTGATTTATACTCCTGAGAAGGAGTTTTCTCTACCAGGGGGAGTTTGGTGTCAGTCTCTGGAGGAGGGCAGGGCTGGGAGTCAAAGTCTGGCGGCAGTCCATGGCATTTCTTAACGTGACTCGAGTGAAGCCAGCCCTTACGGCCCTCCACTTTAATCGCTGTCCTTGTAGTCAATAATACAAGCTTCGGCTCCTGCCAGCGGGGCTCCAGCGGACTCCTCCTGTCGAAGTTCCGTACGAAAACATATCCACCAGGAACGATCTCGTGTGGCTTCACCTCGGTGTTGTCGGGAAAGGCTGCAGCAACCTGTGAACGACATGATTGTAGTGCAGACATCAAGGAAGCAAGGTAATCTGTCAGCATATTACAGTCAACATCTGTAATTTTTCTCGGCAGAGGCGTCCCCCACATATTCGGTGGCCTACCAAAGACCACCTCATACGGGGATAGCCCTGTTCTTGAATGCGCTACCATTCTCATGTAAAAGAGTGCAACGGGTAAAGCTACTATCCAGTCTACGCCTTTCTCTCTACAAATCTTGGCGAGACGAATTTTCAGGGTCTGATTGTGACGTTCCACGAGACCTGCTGCCTCGGGATGTCGGACACAGTGGAACTTCCACTGATAACCTAGCAGGAGTGATATCTGCTTCACAAGCTCGGACGAGAATGGCTGACCATTATCTGAGTACACGATACGGGGCAAACCATACCGCGGGAAGAATTCACGTACCAGCTGCTTGTCAGTGGTCGGAGCAGTGTAATCTGGGACTGGATATGCTTCTGTCCAACGGGAAAGTGCACATACAACTACGAGGACATACTTAAATCCTCGACAACGTTCCATCTGGATATAATCCATCTGGAGGACTTCAAAAGGGTGATCGGGAGGATGAAATCCACCTTGCTCTACGGGAATGCCTTTACCTGGGTTGAACTGACAACAGATCATGCAAGTACGCACTTTCTGTTTTGCTGCTGCTCGTAAATGTTTATTGAACCATAGGTTTTGAATACTGTCTAACATGGCTTTTTCTCCTAAATGTGCAGGACTATGTGCTGTGTTAATGATAACTTGAACCATAGAGTCGGGGAGAAACCATGTGGCTTTTCCCTTCGTCATCCATCCCTGTTCTGTTTGGATCCCTCCTAGTTCAGTCCATTTCTTGATTTCTTCTGGTGTAGCATGTGTCTGTATGTCAATTACATCTAGGGCGGGATCCCTAACTGTCATGCAATGTGTCGGTGTCGGGACTATTGTCTTTGTCGAGTCAGTTGTGTGAGTATGAGTCTGAGCTGTATGCTTGGCTGTTCTGTCTGCCAGGTCGTTACCCTGGGAAATGGTATCTGTGACTTTCGTATGTGCCTTGCACTTCATGATAGCTATGGCTGTAGGCAAATGTATTGCTTCTAACAGAGCTTGAATGAGGGGTCCGTGCTGGATCTTGGCACCGTGAGAAGTCAAAAACCCTCTTTCTTGCCAGAGTACGCCGAAGTCGTGTACAACTCCGAATGCATAACGTGAATCTGTGTATATGTTAACTTTCTTATTCTTGGCTCGAATACAGGCTTGAGTCAGAGCGATGAGCTCTGCTGCTTGAGCTGACAGGGTGTCAATATGATTTGTTTCTATGACTTCAGTTTCTGTCGTTACTGCATATGCAGCCACTAACTCTCCTGTACTTGTTCTCATACATAAATCATCCACATAAAGTGTCAGGTCTGGGTCTGGTAATACGGTGTCTGTCAAGTCTTGTCTGGGTTTCGTCGTGATGGTAATGACTTCAACACAATCATGTGCCAAAGGGTCTGTCTCACTTAGTGGCAAAAGTGTAGCTGGATTCAATGTATTGCAACGTCTGATTTCTATGTGTGGCTGAAACAATGTCAATTCATAACCTGTCAGTTGTGCTATGGTCAAGTGCTGAGTCTGTGTACGGTTTAAAAGAACTTCCACGGAATGTGGAACTTGTACTTTCAATTGATGTCCTAACACTATGGAATCGCTCTGTCTAATTGCTAGAGCTGTCGCTGCTACTGATTTCAAGCACGCAGGCAGAGCCTGGGCTACTGGGTCTAATGTACTAGAAAAATAAGCACACGGTTTGTGTGAACCTGCTTGATCTTGTGTGAGTACTGACAATGCAGTACCTTCGCGTTCTGTGACAAAAAGTGTAAAAGGTTTGCTGTAACATGGTGTCGCTAAAACTGGTGCTTGACATAAGGCTTTCTTCAAGTCGTCAAAAGCTTGTGTATGTTCCTGAGTCCATGGGAGGACAGTCGATGTCGCTGCCTCCTGTGTTGTCAACTGTATGAGTGGCTTGGCTAGAAATGCATACTGAGGAATCCATTGTCTACAGTAAGAAGTGAGGCCTATAAAGGCCCGTACCTCCTTTTGTGTCTTGGGTTGTGTCATGTTTACAATTAACTGGATGCGGTCAGGTGTTAGCTGTCTCCCCCTCTTGGACAGCAAGTGCCCAAGGTACACCACTTGCTGAACACAGAATTGCAGCTTCGAAGGAGACACCTTGTGTCCCTTGTCAGCTAAGAAATACAAGACTGTCAGTGATGCTTGTTCACATTCTAGTTCACTTCGGGCGGTGATCAAAAGATCATCGACATACTGAAGTAGGGCAGTGTTTGCAGGCATGTGGATACTGTCAAGTTGTCTTTTCAATGCTTGGCTATAGATGCTGGGGCTTTCTGTGAATCCTTGAGGTGCGCGTGCAAATTTGAAGCTTCGGCCATTTAAACAGAATCCGAAAAGGTATTGGCTTTCCGGATCAATGGGGACACTAAAGAAGGCGTTCTTCAGATCAATTACAGTAAAGAACGTCGCTTCGGAATCAATAGCTGTCAATAGGGACGAAATATCTGGGACCAAAGGATATTGTGGTACAATGCATTTATTCAATTCTCGTAAATCGATCACTAATCGATAAACTGGAGGTGCATTCGGATCAGTGCGCTTAAGAATCGGAATGATAGGGGAATTACATAAATTTGAGTCGGTTTCTACAACCACTCCTTGTGCAATGAGCTCGTCAATGATTTTCAGTAAAGCCACTACAGCATCAGGGGGTAACTTGTATTGTCGGATTCGTGGCAAAACAACATCTTGCTTGAGTGTAACTCGATATGGTGTAATATGCATACAACCTACATCAGTGGGGCCTTGTGCCCATAAATGTGCAGGAACATTCTGTAATCTGGGATCAATATCTCTCAACACATAGTGACCCTTAAAGTCACGCAGAAACAATCTTACTCCTTCCGGGGAACAACAAATCACAGCTCCTAGAGCCTTCAGTGTCTTGATACCTAACAAGTTTTCTGGACAAGATTTCGTGAGTAACAAATCTGTAGTGCGTGACAATGGACCAACTGCAAGGGGGACTGGTTTCGATACTTCATTAACAATAGGTTTTCCTGAAAATCCAAGGGAAACATTCTGTGAGCCTGAGAGGGGTGCCCCTGGAACTTCGTCGTGACTGATTGTTGTTCTGCTTGCCCCTGTGTCAATCAAAAACTTTCTATCTTTCCCTAATACCTGACTATGTACGTAAGGACCCTCTTGATCTACAGGAACCTCAATAAGAGGCAAGCCAACCTCCCTCTCTAGGCTGTTTCATGTGTATCGCTGGTGATCGGGATAATCAGTTTGTGCATACTGGTACATTTGCTGTGTTGCATGTTGCGTTGCGGCAATCGGTTGTGGCTGTGGTACCGCTACGGTCTGTACTGTCTGTTGTGGAGCATGCATAGGCTGTACATTCAGTGGCACGTGTTGTTGGGCCTGGTCCTGTCTAGGTTGACGCGGTCTCTCTTTAGTTTTACCTGTAGATATGTTGTGTTTTAAAACTGCACATTCGTTTACATAGTGACCTGGCTGTTTACAATAGTTGCATGTCCCTTTAACAGGAGCTGCTGAATTATTGGACTGTGTCATACCCTTTTTCTGACCGTCAGCTGGAACTGACTGAGCAACTAGCATTTTCATTTTCGTGTCTTTCATACGCCTTTGTTCGTGATCATGTTCTTCTCTAATTCTGTTCTGGTGGTACTGTAACATTTGTAACATTTGGGAAGGCGTGTTTGCTTGCCATGTGCTCTCGACCTTCAGTACACGATTCTTAACTTGGGGCAGGGAATTCTCGACTAATTTAGATACAAAAAGGTGTGGATATGACTCGCTACTTGCTTTCAGGCCACTATTAATAATAAAACATTTCTCAAATCGGGAATAGAAATCACTAGTGTCTTCATCGGGTTTCTGTTTGCAGGCTGAGATTGCATCCCAGTCCTCTTTTTTAGTCGCTAACAAACGTGGCAAAACCTGTACTAACAATCCTGGTAATGCTTTAGTTTTGTCCCCAAGACCCAACCCTGGGGTTCGAGTCGTTTCTTCGGTTTCTAATGCAGCCCAATCTATCTTTGTGTCTCCCACCTCCCATTCTTTTTCTTTGAGTTTCTCGTAAATACCGGCAGGCAATAATACTTTCAATATTTTCATAATGTCGGGATAGGTATAATCTCCCATGAGTAACATGTCTTTTATTTCACGGTGGAAACCTGCGGGGTCTTTATCGTGACTGGGCACTAATTTCTTCATTTCCAATAATTCCATTTTAGTTATAGGCGTGTATACATATACACGCGTAAGGGTGTTATCATTATTCCTGACTGGATGTACTTCTCGCAAGGGATTTTGTCTGTCTATGTAAAACATTTTTCTTTCTGGGGATGGAGCTGGAACAAACTGAGGATTCAGGAAAGCACTATATCTGTGTCGATGTTCTAAAATTACTTTAATTAAATCGGTACCCAGGCCTCTCCATTTATTCATGAGTAACTCTATTAGCACATCAGGTAGGGGACCTGGATCAGAATGTTGGCTCTTATACAATATAAGGAGGTGTTGTATCATGTACATACTAGCTAGTCGCTGTTCGTCTGGGGAAAGATTCAGAAATGTTTGCGCTAATGCGTCATCATTATATTTATCAGAATTGTCAGCCCATTGTACTGCTGACCTGGCTAATTCTTGTTCATCCATGGAATTGAGTACATGGTACCCCATTCGTTCTTGAAGTATTTTATCGGTAGCCTGAAATAAGTGTTCAGGAGTCTTCGGGTTTGCCATAGCAGAGTGAAAAAGTCTCTTGCTTTCTGGACGTATCATTTTATTAAAGGGTCTACCCTTTCCTACATATGCTACCGTACCTATGTCTTCTTCTAGCTCGTCCTCCTGTGAGGATTTAGGCCTGTCACTGTCTGCTTCATTTTCAGCTTTCTCCTTTTCATGATATACCGTTATTTCTTTACGAATTTTTCTGTACATGGCCTCTATACATGTCTTTTTATCATGTTTTCCGTCTGCAATATTCTGACCCCATGTAGTTAGTACCTCCATCTCTTCTTTATTTACACCAGGCCGGTCTCGTTCTCTTATGAAACAGTTTATGAGGAATCTTAAAATCATACTTTGGATGTCTACTTTCTGATGTGCCATGGCCTCGTGAATACATTCCTGACCCTCCCCAGTCTGAACAAAATAATATATCCTGTCTAGATAATTTTTCATCCCTGGAAATAGAACTAAAAAATTTGCAGCACGTCTTATACGTATTGAGGCTAATATCATGCAACCGTCTCTGCCTGGTACTGGATCGTATCTACAGTCTGTAAGATACTCTTTAAGCTTTTCCATTGGGACTGCTCTCGGGGTACGTTGCATTGCTAGTTCTCTAATAGTTAATCGTTGTACTGGTGGCGGGGTATGGTAACCTCCTGATGCAGCTCCTGAGGCGGAGGCTTGAGCATCACCTGTCTGTAGGGCCGTGTCAGGCCCGAAAGGATTAAGCGGATTAATAGGGGGTGCAGGTAAGGGTGGAGGAAGCGGACCGGGAGGAGTAAGCTGTTGCGGACCTGGGGGCTGATGATCAGGGAGCGGGTTACCGTCAGCAGGTGGTACACGGGCAGGTACATTGGTGTATGCGGGGGCTACATCGTCTAAATAAGAAGAAAGGAAAATCTCTGCTGCGGTCTTGTGACGTAATTTAGCCGGAACCAATGGAGGGGGCAGATCTTTCGGTACTTCCGGGGTCGCCTTGGGCAGGCCCTCGGCCAGGACTGGATACAAACCTGTCATAATAGCATTACTACGTCTATCGTGTTGTTCTATTCTAACTCGTTCTCCTTCTTCTAGTAGTTCCTTTTCTTTGGCTTTTTCAGAATCCTCTCTACTTTTCTCTGCTTTTCTGAGTGCTTTCTCTGTGCGTCTATGTGATTCTTTACGCCATAATTCAATGGCGTCTTTCTGTGACTGTCTGGCTTTCTTTTTCCATAATGCTTCCTCTACTCTCATGATGCACTCGGCATCCCATGTCCCTGTAACGGGCCATCTCTGATTCTCTGCTAAATCTTTAGTGTAGTCCACCCACAAGTCGAGATATAATACGGCATCTAGGCCGTGCTTGTGGTACATAAAATATCCGGGAGTGTCCCTGGGTGGGATGGGAACAGCTTCCTCGAGTATTCCTTTCCTAGTTCCTATCTGTCTTAATTTGGAGAATAGCGGCATTTCGAACCTTGGTACTTGATACTTGATACTTACTCGGACTTGGACACAACTATTACAATAAACACAGTAATGAAGATCAAACAATCACTCATACCACGACATTAAGACACACATTAAAACATTTACTAGATAACTTGATAACTAGATACTGGATATACTGCTAAACAGTACAGATACACTGCTAAAACAGTGCAGACCGGGTCTGCGTACCCAAACCCGTCTTGACCGGACACAAATTAATGCACCCGTCTTGATACATCCCCAGCAATGGTACTCACCGGGAAGCACGGAACGGAAGGCCTCGGAAACTCAACACTGGACTGGACCGGACTGGACTCGACTCGACTCGTGACGTAGGTACTTCGGAACTGGTGGGCTTCTGAACACCTCGGACCTTGCTCTCTCGGCTGGGCTCTGGTCGGGATCCTCCGCACTCCTCACCGCCTCGTCTGGGTGTCGATCGCAGTCTCAGTCACCTCCGTTGGCCTGAGGGAGATACAGGAAATCCTGCGGGTACGCGTAAACGTCCGTCACGGCTGTGGCAGGGGACCAGGCCTGCAACGCACCGCCGGCGCGTAAGGTGGGGGAGGGGTCCCTATTCGGGCGCCAAATTATGTGGTAAATAAAGATTTACCTGCTGAATTTCTATGCGGTAAAGTTCAATAAAATAACTCAATCGAAAATGAGAGGCAGAGTCCGTGGTATCTGAGTTTATAAGGGTTTTATTCCACAAAATGGAATTGGTTCGAACCAGGTATCGTGTTCCATCACCACGAGGGTTCAGGAAGGGATAGACAATGCTTTATTAACAGAGTACAATTTATATAGTAAATGCATACAGTGGTGATGGATACAGAAGGCGTAACAGCTGAAAAGAAACGAGATAAGAACACATGTGCGTAACAGAAGGCGTGCACGAGGGCGTACACGAAGGTGTGTGCTAGAAACGTCACAAGAAAACGTCACAGGTGGGTGGATCCACAGAAGAAATCCTGCAGTGTCAGCAGAAATATTGGGCTAGATGCGCGCGCAGGCAACATGACGTGTGATTGACGTGGAACTGGAGGGTGAAGGGGACTTGACATTTGCACTATACGTGGAGACAAAAGTCTGGCGTGTCAGAACAACCTAAACCCAAATCATATCTGGTATCTTGTGTTTGAGGAACTGTATTATCTAGAAGGAAAGGTCTCTCGGGCAGAGGATATTCTATACTGACTGCTAGTGCGTGCATATGTGACTACGTGTCTACGTGTAAAGCAAGGGGGCCATGGGCCTACCATGGTAACGGGAGCAATGAATTACTTGCACGGAGACAGAAAGGCCGGGCCCTTTGCTCTGCAGCTGGGGAGGTGTTTACCTAAATCCCTAGACAGGAATGTATTTTCGAGGAGCGGAGCAGATAACTTGAAGGCTGAATACAGTTTTTGGCAGGCAAGCAGGCCGAGCCGGGCACCGCTCGCCACGCAGGGAGTAAGGCAAGGGTCATGGATGTGGACCCAGGCTGTAACTTTCGGAGGCAGAAGGCAGAAAGGGCTCGATGGCAGAAATCAGGGCCTAACTCGCCAGAGCCAGGAAAACGTGAAAAATGCACCATGTAAAGACGGTGGCACGGCATACTCAGGAACTGAATAATCCACCCATTCATGGTGGATCTGAAAGAGGACATGTTAACGTTGGACGCAAATGTATTTGCGTCTTCATAGCTGGTTGTGGAGGGAACATACATGTACTTGAAGCACGTACATGGAGCCGGTGGGGTCTACGTTAGGGGACATAATTGACCATAAAAATTCATATTACCTCACGAAGACCCTAAGAAGGTAGATAACGCAGTGTATCTAGGAATATGTATATCCCCCAAGATGGGGAAGATCATTGAATTAAACTATGAGTCCCTCCTCAAAACCATTAAGAAAGACCTGAAGAGGGTTGACAGTCTGCACCTCTCAATAATTGGGAGAGGTAACTTTCTCAAATGAACATTCTTCCTAGGGTGTTGTATTTGTTTCGTGCTATCCCATTAATAGTGGAAGGCAAAGTCATCAAAACATTTGAATCCCAAATGAGTAAGTTTATTTGGAACTACGGGAAAGTAAGGAGAGCTCTAAACTATCTGTCCCTTCCCTGACACAGAGGGGGCTTAGCAATCCCTAATATAACGCTCCACCTGTGGGCTACTTTACTCCAGCAAATGCCACCGCTATTTAATATAAAAACAACGGAGTCAACCATAGAAGTGAATCCCATACCGTCAATCTATGAACTAGCGTTAGGTAATAAGGCAAAAGGCCTCTTGCTAAAACAGGTAGAACCATCATACTTTAAGAAGGTCAAGTTTAAGATTATAAATAGTGCCTGGAGAATCTGGAAGAAAACTGCAGGACCTGAGCCAGGGCCTTTTGAGGACCAGGACCTGAGCCAGGGCCTTGTGAGGACCAAGACGTGAGCCTGGGCCTGGTATGGACCAGCCTGTGAACCGGAGCCTAAGGAGGACCAGGACGTGAGCCGGAGTCTAGTGAGGACCAGGATGTGAGCCTGGGCCTGGTATGGACCAGCACGTGAGCAGGGGCTTGGTAGACCAGGACATGAGCCAGGGCCTTGTGAGGACCAGGACGTGAGCTGGGGCCTTGTGAGGACCAGGACGTGAGCTGGGGCCTTGTGAGGACCAGGACGTGAGCCAGGGCCTTGTGGGGACCATGACATGAGCCAGGGCATTGTGAGGACCAGGATGTGAGAAGGGGCCTTGTGAAGACCAGAACATGAGCCAGAGCCTTGTGAGGACCAGGACGTGAGCTGGGGCTTTGAGAGGACCAGGGTGTGAGCCAGGGCCTTGTGAGGACCATGACCTGAGCCAGCGCATTGTGAGGAGAGGGACGTGAGCAAAGGTCTTGTGAGGACCAGGACGTGAGCCAGGGTCTTGTGAGGACTAGGACGTGAGCCAGGGCCTTGTGAGGACCAGGACGTGAGCCAGGGCCTTGTGAGAACCAGGACGTGAGCCTGTGAACCGGAGCCTAGTGAGGACCAGTACGTGAGCCGGAGTCTAGTGAGGACCAGGATGTGAGCCTGGGCCTGGTATGGACCAGCACGTGAGCAGGGGCTTGGCAGACCAGGACAAGAGCTAGGGCCTTGTGAGGACCAGGACGTGAGCTGGGGCCTTGTGAGGACCAGGACGTGAGCCAGGGCCTTGTGAAGACCATGACATGAGCCAGGGCATTGTGAGGACCAGGACGTGGGACGGGGCCTTGTGAAGACCAGGACATGAGCCAGGACCTTGTGAGGACCAGGACGTGAGCTGGGGCTTTGTGAGGACCAGGGCGTGAGCCAGGGCCTTGTGAGGACCATGACCTGAGCCATTGCCTTGTGAGGACCAGGACGTGAGCCATTGCCTTGTGAGGACCAGGACGTGAGCCATTGCCTTGTGAAGACCAGGACTAGAGCCAGGGCCTTGTGAGGATCAGGATGCAAGCCAGGGCCTTGAGAGGACCAAGACGTGAGCCAGGCCCTTGTGAGTACCATTACATGAGCCAGGGCATTGGGAGGACCAGGACGTGAGCTGGGGCCTTGTGAGGAGCAGGAAGTGAGCTGAGGCCTTGTGAGGACCAGGATGTGAGCTGGAGCCTTGTGAGGACCAGGACGTGAGCTGGGGCGTTGTGAGGACCAGGACGTGAGCCAGGGCCTTGTGAGGACCAGGATGTGAGCTAGGGCCTGGTGAGGATCAGGCTGTGAGCCGGGGCCTTGAGTGGACCAGGACGTGAGACAGGGCCTCGTGAGGACCAGGTCGTGACCCAGGGCCTTGTGTGGACCAGCACATGAGCTGGGGCCTGGTGGTGGAACAGGATGTGAGCTGGAGCCTGGTGGACTAGGACGTGAGCCGGGCTTTGTGAGGACCAAAACGTAAGCATGGGCCTGGTAGACCAGGACGTGAGCCACGGTCTGGTGGACCACGACATGACCCAGGGCCTTATGGGGACCAGGGCCCGAGCCAGGACCTTGTGAGGACCAGGACGTGATCTGGAGCCTGGTATACCAGGACGTGAGCTGGGGCCTGGTGGACCGGGATGTGAGCCAGGGGCTTGTGAGGACCAGGACATGAGCCGAGGCCTGGTGGACCAGGACGTGAGCCGGGGCCTTGTGAGGACCAGGACGTGAGCGTGGGCATGATGGACCTTGTGAGGACCAGGATGTGAGTGTGGGCCTGGTAAACCAGGATGTGAGCCGGGGTCTGGAGGACCAGGACATGACCCGGGGCCTTGTGAGGACCAGGACGCGAGCCAGGGCCTTGTGAGGACCAGGACGTGAGCTGGGGCCTTGTGAGGACCAGGACGTGAGCTGGGGCCTTGTGAAAACTGGGACGTGAGCTGGGGCCTTGTGAGAACCGGGACGTGAGCCGGGGCCTTGTGAGGATCAGGACGTGAGCCGCAGGACTTATGAGAATCAGGACATGAGCCAGGGCCTTGTGAGGACCGGGATGTGAGCCAGGGCCTTGTGAGGACCAGGACGGGAGCCGAGGTCTGGTGGACCAGGACGTGAGCCGGGGCTTGGTGAGGACCTGGACGTGAGCCGGGGCCTGGTGGACCTTGTGAGGACCAGGATGTGAGCATGGGCCTTGTAGACCAGGACGTGAGCCGGGGTCTGGTGGACCAGGACGTGACCCGGGGCCTTGAGAGGACCAAGACATGAGCCGGGGCCTTGTGAGGACCAGGACATGAGCCAGGGCATTGAGAGGACCAGGACGTGAGCCGGGGCCTTGTGAGGACCAGGACATGAGCCAGGGCTTTGTGAGGACCACAATGTGAGCCGGGGCCTTGTGAGGACCAGGATGAGAGACGGGACCTGGTGGACCAGGATACTGAGCCAGTTCTCGCTCTTTAGAGAGGCCTGACTAAACACCTGGTTTGTCCTCTCTTGCAGGACATGGGAAGGGTCAGTCCAGAGATCCAAGGACACTAGAGACTGGGGCGCTGGACTTGCACCCCCTGTTTTTCATTGTATTTCTCCCTGAAACAGATAAAACTGTGTGAAATCTCCTTGAGAGAGATTCTTATTATCACAGATCTCACAGGACTCACAATCTACAGAAAGAGGTTGAGAATGAACGTCCTTGCACATGAACTGTTCTACTCTTCTCTGCCACGATGCCCTGGGAGGTACCAAATATTTTAATAGAGTGGTCCCCCGAATATTCATGCCTGTACTTTCATGTGATACGTAAGTGCATTCTGGGGGTTGTAGTCTCGGTTACTTCACTAAAGACAGTGGTTTAAAAAATAAACTCCATGCTTGGAGGAGATGTGTGCCTTTGTCAGGAGCCATCTGCGGCTCAATGGTAACTCCAGATACTTTTCGAAAACTCTAATTATAAGCTCTTAAAATAAAATGATATGTCTGGAAAGGAGCATCTCTGGGCGGTGGCTGAGGCGGTCCACATTCTTCATACCAAGAGAACAGGAGTGGCCTCACCTCCTACCCCTACAGGGCAGGTTTCATCCCAGCAGACGACACGCCTCCACGCCTCTGCATCCTCCTGGACAAGCCTCAACCACTCTGAACCCCTCCCGGATACGTCTCACCTCCTCTGCACCCCCAGCTCAGGACAGGTACCACCTCCTCTGCACCCCTGGACAGACCTCACCTGCGCTTAACCCCCTGGACAGGACATGCTTTACCTCCTCTACACCCCAGACAGACCTCGCCTCCTCTGCTCCCCCTGGACAGGCCTCTCCTCCTCTGCCCCCTGGACAGGCCTCACCTCCTCTGCACCCCTGGACGGGCCTCTCCTCCTCTGCACCCCTGGACAGGCCTCGCCTCCTCTGCACCCCTGGACAGGCCTCTCCTCCTCCACACCCCTGGACAGGCCTCACCTCCCCTGCACCCCTAAGGACGAGCCTCACCTCCTCTGCACCCCTGGACAGGCTTCACCTCCCCTGCACCCCTGAACAGATCTCTCCTCCTCTGCACCCCTGGACAGGCCTGTCCTCCTCTGCATCACTAGACGGGCCTCACCTCCTCTGCACCCCCAGCTCAGGACAGGTGCCACCTCCTCTGCACTCCTGGACAGGCCTCACCTGCAAGTAACCCCAAGGACAGGACCTGCTTCACCTCCTCTGCACCCCGGACAGGCCTCGCCTCCTCTGCTCCCCCTGGCCAGGCATCTCCCCTGCACCCCTCAGTACAGGCCTCACCTCCTCTGCACCCAGGACAGGCCTCGCCTCCTCTGCTCCCCCTGGACAGGCCTCACCTCCTATATACCCCTGGGCAGGTCTCACCTCCTCTGCACCCCTGGACAGGCCTCACCTCCTCTGCACCCCTGGACAGGCCTCAACTCCTTTGCACACCCCGGGACAGGCCTCACCTTCTCTGCACCCCTGGACAGGCCTCTCCTCTGCACCCCTCAGGACAGGTATCACCTCTTCTGTTCCCCCTGGACAGGCATCACCTCTGCACCCCTCAGGACTGGCATTACCTCCTCTGCACCCCTGGCAGGCCACACCTCCTCTGCACCCCCACGGAACAGGCCTCAACTCTTCTGCACCCACTTCGCAGGCCTCATCACCTCTGCACATGGACAGGCCTCACCTCCTCTATACCCCAGGAGAGGTATCAACTCCTCTGCACCCCTGGACAGGCCTCTCCCCTGCACCCCTCAGGAGAGGCCTCACCTCCTCTGCATGCCCCGAGGCAGGCCTCACCTTCTCTGCACCCCTGGACAGGCCTCTTCTCTGCACCCCTCAGGACCGGCATCACCTCTTCTGCTTTCCCTGGACAGGCATCTCCTCTGCAGTACTCAGGACAGGCCCCTCCTCCGCTGCACCCCATGTCAGGCCTCTCCTCCTCTGCACCCCTGGACAGGCCTCACCTCCTCGGCAACCCTGGACAGGCATCTCCTCCTCTGCACCCCTGGACAGGGCTCACCTCCTCTATACCCCTGGACAGGCCATTATCTTCCTCTGCACCCCTGGACAGGCCTCACCTCCTCTGCACCACTGGACAGGCCTCTCCTCCTCTGCACCCCTGGACAGGCCACACCTCCTCTGCAACCATGGACAGGCCTCACCTCCTCTGCACCCCTGGACAGGACTCTCCTCCTCTGCACCCCTGGACAGGCATCTCCTCCTCCGCACCCCTGGACAGGCATCTCCTCCTTTCCACCCCTGGACAGGCCACTCTTCCTCTGCACCCCTGGACAGGCATCACAGGCCTCACCTTCTCTGGACCACTGGACAGGCCTCTCCTCCTCTGCACCCCTGGACAGGCATCTCCTCCTCTGCACCCCTGGACAGGCCTCACATCCTCTGCACCCATGGACAGGCCACTCTTCCTCTGCACCCCTGGACAGGCCTCACCTCCTCTGTACCCCTGGACAGGCCTCTCCTCCTCTGTACCCCTGGACAGGCCTCACCTCCTCTGCACCCCTGGACAGGCCTCTCCTCCTCTGCACCTCTGGACAGGCCGCTCCTCCTCTGCACCCCTGGACAGGCCTCTCTTCCTGTGCACCCCTGGTCAGGCCTCTCCTCCTCTGCACCCCTAGACAGGCCTCTCGTCGTCTACACTCCTGGACAGACCTCACCTCGTCTGCACTCCTGGACAGGCCTCTCCTCCTCTGTACCCCTGGACAGGCAGCTCCTCCTCTGCACCCCTGGAAAGGCCTCACATCCTCTGCACCCGTGGACAGGCTTCTCCTCCTCTGCTCCCATGGACAGGCCTCACCTCCTCTGTACCCCTGGACAGGCCTCTCCTCATCTGCACCCCTGGGCAGGCCTCTCATCCTCTACACCCCTGGGCAGGCCTCTCCTCCTCTGCACCCCTGGACAGGCCTCACCTCCTCTGCACCCCTGGACAGGCCTCTCCTCCTCCCTCTCCTCCTCTGCACCCCTGGACAGGCCTCTCCTCCTCTGCACCCCTGGACAGCCCTCTCCTCCTGTGCACCCCGAACAGGCCTCTCCTCCTCTGCACCCCTGGACAGGCCTCACCTCCTCTGCTCCCCTGGACAGGCCTCACCTCCTCTATACCGCTGGACAGGTCTCACCTCCTCGGCACCCCTGGACAGGCATCTCCTCCTCTGCACCCCTGGACAGGCATCACCTCCTCTGCACCCTTGGACAGGCATCTCCTCTTCCGCACCCCTGGACAGACCTCACCTCCTCCACACCCCTAGACAGGCATCCCCTCCTCTGCACCCCTGGACAGGCCTCTCCTCCTCTGCACCCCTGGACAGGCCTCACCTACTCTGCACCCCTGGACAGGCCTCTCCTCCTCTGTACTCCTGGACAGGCCTCACCTCTTCTGCACCCCTGGACAGGCCTCTCATCCTCTGCACCCCTGGACAGGCCTCACCTACTCTGCACCCCTGGACGGGCCTCTCCTCCTCTGCACCCCTGGACAGGCCTCACCTGCTCTGCACCCCTGGACAGGCCTCACCTCCTCTATACCCCTGGACAGGCCTCACCTCCTCTGCACCCCTGGACAAGCCTCACTTCCTCTGCACCCCTGGACAGGCCTCTCCTCCTCTGCACCCCTGGAGAGGCTTCTCCTCATCTGCACCCATGACAGGCCTCTCCTCCTCTTCACCCCTGGACAGGCCTCTCCTCCTGTGCACCCCTGGACAGGCCTCTCCTCCTCTGCCCCCTGGACAGGCCTCTCCTCCTCTATACCCCTGGACAGGCCTCACCTCCTCTGCACCCCTGGACAGGCCTCTCCTCCTCTGCACCCCTGGAGACGCCTCTCCTCCTCTGCACCCATGACATTCTTCTCCTCCTCTGCACCCCTAGACAGGCCCTCCTCCCATGCACCCCTGGACAGGCCTCTCCTCCTCTATACCCCTGGACAGGCCTCACCTCCTCTGCACCCCTGGACAGGCCTCTCCTCCTCTGCACCCCTGGAAAGGCCTCTCCTCCTCTGCACCCATGACAGGCCTCTCCTCCTCTGCACCCCTGGACAGGCCTCTCCTCCTGTGCACCCCTGGACAGGCCTCTCCTCCTGTGCACCCCTGGACAGGCCTCACCTCCTCTATACCCGTGGACAGGCCTTACCTCCTCTGCACCCCTGGACAGGCCTCTCCTCCTCTGCAACCCTGGAGAGGCCTCTCCTCCTCTGCACCCATGACAGGCCTCTCCTCCTCTGCACCCCAGGACAGGCCTCTCCTCCCATGCACCCCTGGACAGGCCTCTCCTCCTCTGCACACCTGGACAGGCCTCTCCTCCTCTGCACCCCTCGACAGGCCTTTCCTCCTCCGCACACCTGGACAGGCCTCTCCTCCTCTGCACCCCTGGACAGGCCTCTCCTCCTCTGCACACCTGGACAGGCCTCTCCTCATCTGCACCCCTGGGCAGGCCTCTCATCCTCTACACCCCTGGGCAGGCCACACCTCCTCTGCACCCCTGGACAGGCCTCTCCTCCTCTGCACCCCTGGACAGGCCTCTCCTCCTCTGCACACCTGGACAGGCCTCTCCTCCTCAGCACCCCTGGACAGGCCACTCTTTCTCTGCACCTCTGGTCAGGCGTCTCCTCTTCTGCCCCTCCTCTGGACAGGCCCCTCCTCCTCTGCACCCCTGGACAGGCCTCACCTCCACTGCACCCCTGGGCAGGCCTCTCCTCATCTGCACCCCTGGAGACGCCTCTCCTCCTCTGCACCCATGACATTCATCTCCTCCTCTGCACCCCTAGACAGGCCTCTCCTCCCATGCACCCCTGGACAGGCCTCTCCTCCTCTATACCCCTGGACAGGCCTCACCTCCTCTGCACCCCTGGACAGGCCTCTCCTCCTCTGCACCCCTGGAAAGGCCTCTCCTCCTCTGCACCCATGACAGGCCTCTCCTCCTCTGCACCCCTGGACAGGCCTCTCCTCCTGTGCACCCCTGGACAGGCCTCACCTCCTCTATACCCGTGGACAGGCCTCACCTCCTCTGCACCTCTGGACAGGCCTTACCTCCTCTGCACCCCTGGACAGGCCTCTCCTCCTCTGCAACCCTGGAGAGGCCTCTCCTCCTCTGCACCCATGACAGGCCTCTCCTCCTCTGCACCCCTGGACAGGCCTCTCCTCCCATGCACCCCTGGACAGGCCTCTCCTCCTCTGCACACCTGGACAGGCCTCTCCTCCTCTGCACCCCTCGACAGGCCTCTCCTCCTCCGCACACCTGGACAGGCCTCTCCTCCTCTGCACCCCTGGACAGGCCTCTCCTCCTCTGCACACCTGGACAGGCCTCTCCTCATCTGCACCCCTGGGCAGGCCTCTCATCCTCTACACCCCTGGGCAGGCCTCGCCTCCTCTGCACCCCTGGATAGGCCTCTCCTCCTCTGCACCCCTGGACAGGCCTCTCCTCCTCTGCACACCTGGACAGGCCTCTCCTCCTCAGCACCCCTGGACAGGCCACTCTTTCTCTGCACCTCTGGTCAGGCGTCTCCTCTTCTTCCCCTCCTCTGGACAGGCCTCTCCTCCTCTGCACCCCTGGACAGGCCTCACCTCCACTGCACCCCTGGACAGGCCTCTCCTCATCTGCACCCCTGGACAGGCCTCTCCTCCTCTGCCCCCTGGACAGGCCTCTCCTCCTCTGACCCCTGGACAGGCCTCTCCTCCCATGCACCCCTGGACAGGCCTCTCCTCCTCTGCACCCAGGCCTCTCCTCCTCTGCACCCCTGGACAGGCCTCTCCTCCTCTGCACCCCTGGACAGGCCTCTCCTCCTCCGCACCCCTGGACAGGCCTCGCCTCCTCTGCACACCTGGACAGGCCTCGCCTCATCTGCACCCCGGGGCAGGCCTCTCCTCATCTGCACCCCTGGGAAGTTGTCTCCTCCTCTATACCCCTGGGAAGTCGTCTCCTCCTCTGCACCCCTGGTCAGGCCTCTCCTCTTCTGCACCCCTGGACAGGCCTCTCCTCCTCCACACACCTGGACAGGCCTCTCCTCCTCAGCACCCCTGGACAGGCCACTCTTTCTCTGCACCTCTGGTCAGGCGTCTCCTCTTCTGCCCCTCCTCTGGACAGGCCTCGCCTCCTCTGCACACCTGGACAGGCCTCGCCTCATCTGCACCCCTGGGCAGGCCTCTCCTCATCTGCACCCCTGGGAAGTTGTCTCCTCCTCTACACCCTGTAGAGGTCTCACCTCCTCTGCACCACTGGACAGGCCTCTCCTCCTCTGTACCCCTGTGAAGTCGTCTCCTCCTCTGCACCCCTGGACAGACCTCACCTCCACTGCACCCCTGGACAGGCCTCTCCTCCTCTGCACCCCTGGACAGGCCTCACCTCCTCTGTGCCCCTGGACAGGCCTCGCCTCCTCGGCACCCCTGGACAGGCCTCACCTCCTCTGCTCCCCACTCAGGCTCAGCAGCAGGAAGCTCTCCTGACCTGACCATGAAGGCCAGAAGGGGGAATCTGAACCATGGATTAATGAATTGCAGCCAAGTGAGTTAGCAGCTTTCCTACCTGAGCAGAAAACTGTCCAGGCTCTTCCTCCTGGGGGCCTGAGGGGGAGGAGGGGCAGATATAGGGTCAGGGGGGTCTGTGAGGGTCTGTAGATGAAGGTAACTGCCCACCAGACAGGGCTCCTTCCTCCTCTGCAGCAGGCTGAACACACCAGGAGAGGGAGGAAGTGATTTCAGCACTGCTGCTGGTGCTGTCTCTGCCGCCGCTGACCCGGAAGAGGAAACCCTTCTCCCTCAGCTCAGTGGATTTCATTAGCAGGCGAGGAGCGCCCTCAGGTGGCCGCTGACGGAACTGCCACCTCCAGCCTCCAGGCTCCAGCAGTGAATACATTTCAGGCAAACAAGCATGTAAAGACCTGGGATTTCAGATGTCACAGATGGGAATGTTTTTAAGGGTCAGACAGTTCAAGTACAGGGCCTCACACCTGGCTGCTGCTGTTGAAAAGTATTTTTAGCTTCTCTTCAGAAAAGACAGACTGTATTTCAAAGAATATATCTGCATTTCAATGAATATATCTGTATTTCATAGAATATATCTGCATTTCAATGAATATATCTGTATTTCAAAGAATATATCAGCATATCAGTCAGTTTTCCAATTAAACTGGGCAGATTATTTATTCTTTTAAATAATTTATTCGCAGTTTTTCAAATCCCCAACGTACTAGATAGCAAAGTCAACAGAGATAAATACCATGGAGTTTTAAGCACCAGATCAGTGACAACGAGGCATAGGTCATGTGTCAAAGCGACAATTGAAGGAACAGCTTATTTCTAATTTTCCTATGTCTGTGGCTTATTCCTTATATTTAATTTGGTTTTATATCCTCAAACAAGACTAAATTGTAGGTTCTAATTAGGTTTTGAATTTCTGGTTTAAGAGCACAACTGTCTCCTAAAATATTAAGATAGCGGTCTCTTCCAGGCTTTGTTTTTTGTTTACTGTAACCACCATCCTCTCTCAACAAAGTTTCATTGACAAAAAATAAAGCAATATATCCATGAAACAATTAATTCCTAAGATAGGGCAACCAAGTATGAACCAGAAGTTTCTCACACAGTTTACATTGTATCATAAAAATGAGTGGGTGTTACTGGTCTGAGGAACAGGGGAGGGGCATTTCACTACTCGAAAATATTCTACTCCTTCACATAGGCCCCTATATCATAGTACGCTCGTCATCAATACACCGTTGATTAGTGAGTGCGTCAACTCTTTGTAGCATTGTCATGCAAGCAGCCTTGAGTACCTCGACAGTGACATTAATTTGGGCGTGCATATATCAGAGCCTTCAAGCGTCAGTCATCACGAGTGACACTAACACATTTGGAGGTCGTGCTGAGGTCTCACACAAACCTGGCCCATTCTTCCAAACTATGGGGATTAACTAGAACTTCACACATGACTATTCGGCACAGAGCAGACCCTCTGTCCCACATTTTGGTGCAAAACGTTTCTCATATTTCACTATGAGTACTGCACACAGTTCAGTAGAATGTTAAATTGAATGTCTATTTTAGTGAGACTTGATTGTTAATTTTATCACTTGACATGTGTGCTGATCATGTCTATAAATTCAGTAATGTCTCTTCCTTTGGAATTGTCAAAGTCAAATGTTAAGTGACACCGCTCCCTGTGTCTTTTTTAAATACCTTAATTCTCTATTGATTTTTTATATGCAATGAGCATATTACAGGGATGGAAGTTTATCGAATCAGCAGAGTCCGAGATACTGTGTAAACTAGAACTTGTGAGAAGACTTTGAAAACAGGATAAACAATAAATGAAATAAACCCTCTAGATAGAGGTGATGTGGCTCAGAAAATCCAGCAGATGATCAGGGAAGGAGGATGAGGGAG
This sequence comes from Lissotriton vulgaris, assembly GCF_964263255.1. NCBI lineage: Eukaryota > Metazoa > Chordata > Amphibia > Caudata > Salamandridae > Lissotriton > Lissotriton vulgaris. The sequence goes on from NC_141685.1 coordinate 176,805,647, forward strand.
AACACGAGGGTAAGGGACATGGGAACAGGAGAAAAAATGTCAGGGTGCCAAGCCCCATGGTCGCCCCCAAAAAGCCAACTCCCACTATGAAGGCCATAGCCAGCTAACTCTTACAGTGGTGGGTTAAATCCTGGTGTACTGACATTTTGTGAAGCAAGGTCAGACGGGCCATCAATTGCGGTGCCACCCCTAGGTTGCTCATCAAGGTATCCCAAACGAAGCCCCAGTAGCACAAAGCACTGTACAGTCCGCAGGAAATATAAAATATCACAGCCGAGTGAGCCACACCTTCAGCACCTCCAGCACTTGGAATCGTCTGCCGTATGTGCTTTATAGATCCACTCCGGCGTCCACTTCCAGTGGTGTAGGAACTTGAAATAACAGAATTTCAACCTGACCTCCTGGAGGAAACTGCCATGGTCTTTCCAAAGGTCGTGTCCGTCCTGCTCTGATAGTGAGAGGCACAGCCTCTGCTTCCACAATCAGTATAAAGTGTGGGCAGTGGTGCTCGAAAAAAGGCTGTCCGCAGCTGTAACATACAATCCCACCATAGTGTCCTTGAATCCTTTCCACATCAGGATATAATGCAACATTGGGTCAGTCTCTAGATCGTAAGGGGGAGCACCCAGCATGTGTCGCAGGCAAAGCATGAGCTGTCGGTACTGTCAGTGATGCGACCGTGGCAGCCCATAATCACGCATGAGAATAGCAAAGGCGGCCAACCCACCGTCCCCTACTATATCGTCAGCAGAGCGTATCCATCTGGTCCTCCGCTGTGTAATCGGAGTTCAGATCATACTTTGCCCCAAGCAGCTCCTTGAGAAGAGCAGTTGTCAGCAATGTGTTATACGTCTGAGCCAGGAGAAGCATGAGGTCAGTCAACCAACGCGGTTATGCCTCACAGTGACACTTATAGGCAGCCAATTCAATCATCACATTACCTCTCGAAGGCCTTCCTGCCCTCCCACAGCACCTGTGCAGAGGACATGGACCCAATGTTCTCCTCCAAGTACTGGCTCAGATATTGGCACCATCTGTGCTTGTCTTCAGGGGCTTTATACCATACTGTATACATACGCCAACGGGTCTGAGGGGTTTGCAACAGTCGAAGTTTATGGTCGAGTAGCAGAAGATCATGATCAGAGGTACTGTTTGGGAGGATCAAGGCGTAAACGTTTGCAATGGACGCAGGAGGTGAAAGTATAGTCCGCGTCCCTCAGGTGCGTCCATCACCATGGATCCATCAAGGCATGATCATCAATAATGTCAGAGAGGAGGAGTTTGGTCAGCCGCCAGGGCATAGATAGAGCCCACACACAAAGATTCAAAGGGTATCTGAACCTTGACAAAGTTATTTATCTGCCAAGGGGTGTCCCGCCATGTCCGCTGTGTGCAAACCCCCAGCAATTTGTGGAATAAGATGTCCAACCCACTCTGTCCCTGTTCCAAAGGAGTAGGTGGCTGTGTAAGGGTAGTCTGGATCCTGCTGGCATGTAGTACCGCACTCATCCAACCCCTTCTGAGTTTATCATGTTCACTAGGTGACAGGTGTCGATTTGTTTCCTGGAGCAATGCTTCATCAAGGAGGTGTATCTTCTGAAAGGGGAGAATTGTCTGCCTCTTGATAAAATAGGTCAGGCAGTTGTCATTAAGGGGCATAATTACAAGCAATTGGAGAAGTATGGCATTAGCCTCCTTGGCTTAAAGCCACACACTCCACTTTTGAAATGTAGGGGTGCACAGTATTTAGAAGAATATAGTGCAGCCCTGTGTTTCTTCCTCTGCTGCTGCTAAATTTAGCTGCTGAGCACCAATGCAGGCAGCCTTGCACCATACTGCAATGCACCATAGTCCAAGGGTGCCTGCGTTGGGATGAACAGGCCTGCCAAGAACCACGCATCAGGGGTTAGACTAACGCATTTCAATGTGGTGGTCCGCATCCCTGTAATGAAATGCAGTCACACATTTTTATAGCTTCCTGAGCTGTCAAGTGCTGGAGCGATGCTATAATAATTAGAATTAAAACTGAGCAAAGCTGGCAGCGCACATTTAGGGGTTCTGGTTCAGTTACATTCAGTCATGGCACTCCAATCCGTCACATGAGATTGCAATGATTTGCCCAATGCTGAGCTGTTTGCCAGTGCTGGGTTCAGTTTCCAGTCGGGCCGTGGCTTGCTCTGTCACAATAGTGCCTGCCACAACCGGTATTTATGTCCTACAGCCCCAATCCTGGGTAGGGGGGTGCTTGCATTGTATTGTCGATTTTACTCTGGTCTGGGTTCTGGCGCAGGCAAAAACAATCCTAAATTATTATTAGAAGCCGAGTCAGCCCGTGTCTTATCGCGTGTGTAGCTGGAACTCAAATGTTGATAACATAAGTGCCATCACATGCAGACAGCGCGAGGCACACGTGGATCCATGAGGCTGTGCCTTGCCTGTTGACATGTACTGGCAAGGTTTGCCATGCTTATTCATAATTGCAGCGAGGCAGACATTCCAGCACATCCCCAAAGGGCCACTAGCTTTGCAGCAGGCAGCAGCAGTGAATGTACTCTTTCCTGGTGTGCTCGAGCCTGCCATAGTCAGGTCAAGTGTCTGCTGCATCCTAGCGCCAGATATCAGAGTGACAACTCGGATGACTTCATGTCTGCAGCCAGCAGACTCTCATGCAGGTGAACTTACAACAGCCCTTAGCTGGGGCCTCAGCACACGCACCACTGCCACGTCACCTGTGAAGCGCTCAGATGGGCAGACACACTCCCCACACACTTGTGAACTGGCAGCTTGGGGAAGGCCCGCACTTAGGGCCTGATTCACAAATGTAAACTGAGACGAAAGTCTAACTTTGCAACTTTTGGTATTCACAAAGGGCATTTACATATAGTAAAGTTAGACTTTTGTCTTAGTTTAATTTAAGTTTTGGTCTTAAGTCTAACTGAGTGCAAACTTAAGTTAAACTGAGAAAAAGTCTAACCTTACTACTCGTAAATGCCCTTTGTGAATACCGAAAGTCGTAAAGTTAGACTTTCGTCTCAGTTTACCTATGTGAATCTGGCCCGGAGTCTGTACTGAAGCTCTCTCCGACTGCTGCATGCATATGTTTCAACAGTAGTAGGCCGTAATTCCGATTAGTTTACACCAAAATGAGTCATAGGCATAGTTTTCCTAATTTATATCTCACTCATTTGAAACGGACAAAAATGTTATGCATGTAGGTTAACTTGTTACATCCACAAAGAGTGAATGAAACATGCATGAAAATATGAGATGAATGTTGTGTCTTCAGTGACTTCTTAGAGCTTCTCGTTGGGAGAAGTTGGCCTGGTATATGATGTTCACTATTCTAGTGATCACCTTGCACCAGTCCAAACAACCCTTATAGTGATGGTTGTAAGTCAACCTTATAGACCAGCTATCCTAGTGGTAGCGTGGACAGAACAGTCTTAGGCTAAAGACTCTTGAGGGCGTGTAAAGCCAGCTGTTTTACCATATGTAACCTCTTGAATATCAAATGAAAGGACACCACACAGGATATATATAAAATATATATGTATTTATTTTCTACCACACTCCTCTGAACTCTTTATGAGGTCAGAGGCAAAAGCACATAACAAGTTACACTCAGAAATACTTTAAATAGCACAATTTACAGTTAGGCCCTAGGGGCACGTAAAACCATATAATAAGTAAGTGGTATAAGAACCACGACTTGTGAAAGGAGAAGGCCTAAGGCCTAGGGAATCGCTGGGTCTACACTATCTGACCCTTAGGTTAGGAGTAGGAGGCCCACAGGCGGCACGTGCAGTGTCTGTACCCTCACGCGGGAGTCAATAGAAAGTCAATGGGAACTTAAAAGGAAAGTAAATGGAGATTTTGGACACTTCCGGTTTAGCTAGGAGGAAACAACTAGTAAATCTGGACACTAGGATAGTCAATCCCTACTAGAGCACCGAAGTACTCGCGTTATCTCACCCACGGGCTGCGGGTACATAGGTATCAAAGTGTGTCGGGTTTCGTCGTTGATTCCAATGGAGCCTTGAAGAAAGATGCTGCAGGCGACCAGGAGGAAGATGTCCGGGTAGATCCAGGGGTGGATCGAAGATGAAGAAGACCTGAAAGCAGAGGGGACAGAGTCTAGGTTACTAGCCAGTGACCGGGTGGAACCAGGAAGGAACAAGACGTCGTCGAGGAGCAATCAGGTGCTGTCGTGAAGCTTGTCTTTGCAGCCACGCGGACCAGGAGGTGTCGAGGACGACCAGGTGCTGAGGAGGAGCTATTCCACGAAGGTTCTCGCAGATGGAGGGGTCGATTTCCGGATTGGAGCCAACAAGCCTAAGCAAAGGCAACCCATGCAGGATACACAAAAGGCTTCTGGTGCAGACCAGGAAGGTCTGAGGTGCTTCACCTTTTCAGGGAAGCAAGGGCCAGTCTGGAGCAACCAGACTAACAATAGATTTTCAAAAGGATTGTCGTCACAGGCCTACTAGCCAACGGGCCAGCAACCAGACAACGCGTCGAGCAGAACACAAGCAGAAGGCCCCACGCAGATCTCGTGGAGTGTGGAGGGCTGGTCTTCGGTGCAGGTGGAGTTCTGGTTTGGGGTGTCTCAGTCCCCAGTGCACAGCTTCGAGGATGCCTCAGGAGCTGCGCTTAAAGCAAGTTGCAGGCTTTCCAAGATGTCCAGTCCCACGTTTCTCGACGCCTTCCACAGTGCTCAGCCGTGCTGGAGTCGTGCAGTGGGGTTAGAGAGGTCTGGAAGTTGGGGTCTTGTCGGGCTCTGATAATATGTCCACCTTTGTACGTCAAACACGGCACCACTTTTATATAAATATGCCCACGTTTGACTAGTTAAACACACAGTGGTTTGGAGCAGACCGACTGACTACTTGCCCGACGCCCTGCTGTCTGCTAGAGCTGAAGGAGCCGACCCTCCCATTTGACGCACTGAGAAAGACGCTGTCTTTTCTCCTGTCGAGAAATCCAGCGCCAGTGTTTCCCAACCGCCCTCGCAGGCTGCAGGGAGATCGAGTTCTGAGAGAGAGAGATACAAGACCTCCCGCATTCTAAATCAAGGTACGGAGCTGATTAGCCTCTAAGAGAATTCTTGGTTTTAGATTCTTGGCAGAAAACAATTTAACTTAAGATAATTCTCCCTTACTTCTTCCCAGTACTAGGCTCCGGTTAGGTACACGGGGTAGGCGTAAGTTAGAAGCACCACTTGAGTCAGTTTAGTCATTTTATTATTGTTGTATATATTTTATCTGTTTTAGATGTATCTTATGGCTTAGAAACTATAACATGCTTTTACAGTATTATTTCATAATACTCTTTTTACTGTACGCACTTTACTTTATGACAAGTATTGCAATTGTAACAATTCACTTCTCATGTGTGAGAAAACAGACTGTTCAATAAATAACATCTTTTATTGAAAATGCCCGTCTCTCTTTCTCTACACTTCTGGTGAAACTAAGCATGCACTACTGATTGAGTAAAATACCCTCTATTGTTTTTCACGACTCTGGAGATTCCCTCCTCATTCATGGAGATGCAAAGTTGTCATGTTGTATGGTTGTCAGAAACTAAATCCCTTCTTGTCTAAGTGATGAAACATAACACCTTCTGATACATTCAAGAAAGTTTCTAGTGACCTCTGAGCTAGCTGGCAAAACTAACTAAGTCTAATATAGTCAGCAGAGACCTAGGTGACCTCAGTCCCTGGTCTACACTGTTGTTTATATTATTCCAATGCGCAGATGCCTATTGGGAATATAGGAACTACACTACAGGGAGATTCTTCAGTCTTCAGCTCAGGTGAATGTCGAAGGGTCCAGAGTTTCGTTTCAAGTCGATTCAGGATTAATCTAAAGTCTCCTGGGTCAGATCCTACCTTTATACAACTAAAGGGGGCTGGATTGGTGACTAGGTCCCTCCTATGGGTGGGACCAGGAAGGGGGTGGTTACACCCTCTCTCCTTTGTTCAGTTTTGCACCAGAGCTGGGGCTGGAGTGCCCCAGCAACTTGTTTGAACTCGGGTATGCATGAAGCACCTAGTGTGTCTCAGGCAGTGTCTGTTTCTTTTCAGCCCTCCCTGTCCTAATACACAAAGTCCTGTCTGGGGTATTGCTCGCACCTCTCCAGGCAGGAAACCTATTGTCCAGGCCTCCCTCGCTGGAAGGACTCCCAGCAGCAGGAGGTCAGACTTGTGTTGGGGCAGCAGCGTCCATTATGTGAAGCAGGGCCTCTGGTTAATTGAAACCGGGATAGTCAGAACTAACATGTCTTCTCCCTCTAGAAGGGTGGAATGCTACCCCCTTCGCCAGAATTGGCGAGGGGGTAGTATTCCAAAGTGTATGACACCTTACACGACATGTTTTGATAAATCCAAACCAAAGTTAGCATTAACCGCGAGGATTATAATGCACTTAAGAGTATATGGTATGGCAATATCATAGAACAGCTATAAGGACATGGTTCCGAAAGCTGCAGACAGGCTCCGCTCATGCTAGAGCACCATCTCACACATAACCAATCACTCTGCCATCAGGATTGTTAAGGCCTGCCATAGGAGTGACTTATAGGTTACTATGTGTCTATATATATAGGTGTAGGAATACTACACCTAAGCAAGGGGTGATTACATGACCTTGCGCCAGCTGAATGATCAGCCAGTTGTGTCTGTTTGAGTGGCCAGCCAGGGGTGGCATAAAACATGCTGCCGCCCCTGGTAGGCCTTGGTGACCCCTATGCCCTGAGTACCTAGGGTACACTTATTACAGGGGCTGACAAGGTGAACCAATTCCCAATGGTGGTTGCACCTAGGGTACATGTTGAATTTAGAGAGAGTGCATCTGTGCTGTGGGTCTGATTAGCAGGCCCACAGCCACATCTAAGTCGAAAACCAGTAAAGCAAAAGCAAAAAGTGGGGGTGATCATAGGAAGCAGACCCTGCTCTCCTACACAACCCCCCCTCCAAACTTAGGGACATTAAACTAACCTTGACCAGTTGAGTCTTCATGTTCTAAGTAGAAATATCTGGAAAGTCCATCTGCATTGGCATGGTCAGTCCCAGGTCTATGTTCCACTGTAAAGTTCATCCCCTGTAGGGAAATGGACCACCTAAGAAGTTTGGGATTTTCACCCTTCATCTGATTTAACCATAGTAGTCTTTTCTCCATTTACAGTTGCGTTGGATGCGCAAGACCAATGATTTACCATTCCTGGATGTCACCATCCACGCAGAAGATGGAATTCTGGGTACATCCCTCTACCGAAAACCCACAGAAAGGAATACTGTTACAATATTCCAGCCACCACCCAAGAGGCCTACTCGACGGACTGCCATATGGCCAATTTTTGCGCATCCGACGCAACTGTAAATGGCGAAAAGACTACTTTCGTGAAGCCAACATACTTGTGAACAAATTTATACACAGAGGATACCCACGCCGCCTAGTCACCAGAGCCAAAAAACGTGTCTGGTACAATCATCGCGAACACCTCCTCACTCCAAATACCAAGAAAACCATGACCAGGATTCCGTTTGTGTCCACCTTCAGCCCTGACAGGCTCACGGAAAAAATGGAAAATAATGAATACAATTGATGTAAATTGTGACTCCTTGAGCCACCACTGTATATTTTTACCATTTTTCACCTTGCGCCGTCCACGCTGTTCACTCTGATCACTTGCGTCGTCACCTTTATCCACCTGTTTATATCACTATACACCAAGTGCCTTCGGGTTGTCACATGATTTTCTCTATACAGTGCTGCTATAACTGTATACCGTCATGTAACTTTGTTTGATATATTTTGGTGATTAACAACCTCAAGAGAAACCAATTGAGTCTCCTTGTTTCTTGTTTGTGTAATGCTTTCCGCATACATACATAACTGTCTTTGAACTGATACCTGTTGGGATATTGTTTTTTACGTACTGGGTCCCTGCCCATCAGGTTCTCAGGGCCTGTGTTCTTTCCCCAAAACTAACCCAATTGACATCTCTGGCCACGTCAGCCCCTGGTAAATGGTACCACAGGTACCCAGGGCACTGTGACCAAAGAAGGCCTCTAAGGGCTGCAGCACTTATTGTGCCACCTTTAGAGACCTTTTACCCTGACACTCACACACTGCCTTTGCAGACTGCCTATCCTGGGGCAGAACAAACTGAAGAGTCAACATGGCACATCCCTGTGTGCCATGCCCACAAACAACTGCCCTGGCATACATCAGTCACCCCTCTATCTGGGTGCCCTATGCCAGTGGTGAGTGTACAGGTGCATGCGCCCTATATCCCTACAGTGCCCAAGTCTATTCCTGGGCATTGTAAGTGCAGTGCAGCCATTAAGAATATATGGTGCTGGGAGCTTGTCATTACGAACTCCACAACACCATAATGGCTACACTGAAGGCTGGGAAGGTTGGTATCAAACTTCTCAGCATATTAAACCCAGACTGATGCCATTGTGGGATTTAATGTAAAATGCACAACAGAGGGCATCTTAGAGATGCCCCCTGAAACACGACCAACTCCTGGTGACATGACTAAGTGGCTGCTTAAGCAGCCACCACCAGACATGTTTCTGGACCCCTGGGTCGAGAGCTTGCTGCTCTTGGGGGCCTGAAACAATGCACGTCCTGGGAAGAGGTGCCAAGCCTCCTCCTCAGGGATGGGCAACTCCACCACTAAAGTGGGGGAGGCGAGGAGAAGCACAACTTTGTGTCCTCACCATCTTGAGGATGGGGGGACCCAGCCAACCAGGGACAGGCGCCAGCCTCCCTCCCACTGGAGAGTGGCAGAATAGAGGGTGTACCCACACCAGGGAAGGGATCCATTGGTCCCTGACCTTTACCTACCTGTAACACCCCTAAATCTAGTATTATGAGGCAGCCTGAACCTTCCTTCCTCAGATCCAGCAACAAGAAAAGAAGAGAAGAATAATGAGAAGCAGTGCAGAGCTAACAAGAGGACGCCGCCCACTGACTTGGCCCCAGCCCTACAGGCCTGTCTCCCCTCGAACCTGCTCATGGGAAACCCCGGCGTGTCCAGCAGCCAGCTACCTCCCAAACCCCGGAGGACCTGCTGGCCTTCACTTTCAAGACTATATCTCCTGCGAACATCGGACGTGTTTAAACAGCAGCTTCTGGTGCCAGCCAGAAACCGAGAATCCAGCCGACTCCGCAAACACTGAACCCGGCCCGAGCTCGAGTGTAAAAACACCACGAGGTGGCCCCTCCGGCGATCCTGACCTGAGATCCTGCGACCCCTGACCTGCCTAAAGCCTCCAGACAACGCCTGCAGCCTCAATCCAGGGGACCCCCTTACCGCGACCAGAGCAGGTAAGAAAATCCAACATCCAAAGGCACCCTTACACCCGACGCCCCATGGCCTTGTGTGCCCAACCCAGCGGTGCCTAACCAACCCTCAACATCCCAACTTACCCCTCAAAGTGGTGGTCGCTCCTGGAAGATCCTCGTCCACGAGCCTGCAGTTTTTCTTTGTCCCGGAGAATCTCCATTGAAATCAACAGGGCACCCGACCTCAAAACAGCCCCCTGTGCCAGGGCGCGCTAGTGCCACCTTTAGTCCCCAACTTGCCCTGAGCAAACCCATAGGAGCTTTGCTCCCACAATCCTGTGGCCTGCTTGCCAGCCGCCACCAACCAGAGCCCCCTATCCTCCATAGGATAACATTGGGCCTTAACACTCTGCACCCGGCTGTCCTAGTGCCGCTGAGGGTGCAACAACAGTGCATCACTGACCCTGGGAGACCCCTGAGTCTAACCCCAGAACCTTAACTCCCACAGTCGATTACTTACCCGAGAATCGTTAACCTGTTTTCCCTCCATAGGATAACATGAACACCTTTTCTCCAAAATGTTTCTAAGTGTGGAGTTTTGAAACCTAAAAATAGTTTTAAACTCGCACAAATCGCCAAAAGGTGTTTACTTACCTGTTTCTAGGGAATGTCCGAGTGCTGAATCGAGGTATCTAGCACAGAGTTAGATAAGTAACGCAAAAAGTAACTTACCTGCAATTTATTGTAGAAGCCCATTCATTTCAATGTACTGCTCCAAAAAGTTTCCAAGTGTGGAGTTTTGAAAACTGAAAATATTCTTTAAAAATCATGCGAATAACCAATCGTAATTTCTTAAGTGTTTCTAGGAAATGTACCAGTGCTGAATCTAGGTATCCAGCACTGAGTTAGAATAGAAACGTAAAAAGTAACTTACCTGCAATATACTGAAAAAGTCTATTCATTTCAATGTACTGTATTTGCTAAGTGTTGCATACTACTGCTCCCCTGTAAATCAAACAAAGTACCATTTGTACTGCATACTTGAACTGTGTTCATACAAGTAAATTATTACTGCTAAATATTTTTATGCTTACCTGTGCCAGGCTTGCTTGGTTCTAGAAATAAAACAACAGTATATTTTGTTATACAAAAACAATTGGCCTAGAGTTCAGTTCTTGAGTGTGTGAATTCATTTGCTGACTGAGTGTGTACATCAAATGCTTAACACTGTCCTCTGATACTGCCTTACTGCTCGACCAAGCTACCACTTTAGAGAGTAAGGTTCTATCTAACTTTAACCTCTGCCGACCTCTGGAGACCCTTGGACTCTATACACACTGTACCTCACTTTGGTGCAGTATACAGAGCCAGTTTCTTACAATACCTCATTATGGACCATATGTAGGTAGCTTAATACTGGCCAGTAACGGCCAAAAATCTGAGATTTTCCTGTTACCGACCAGTATTTAGCCCTTTGCAATGTAGGTGGCTGGTTTTAAGGATTCAGTAATTTACCGATTCGTTATTTTAAGGAATCAGTAAAATACTAATTCCTTATTTTAAGGAATCGGTTAGTGACTGAATCCTTAAATCCTATGTAGGTAGCACTCAAGTGAGTGCATTTTTGCTTTAAGGATTCGTTATTTACCACCAACTACAAGTTGGTGGTAAATACCGAATACCTTTAAAAAAGCAATTATTTGCTTTTTTTAAAGTACCATGTGGCAGACATACATGCCCTAAGGGCATGTATGTGCGCCACATGTGCACACATGCACAATTCAGGGGTGCAACAGGGTGTCAATGTGACACCCTGCCACCCTTGAATATGCTCCCCCTATTACCGAATCGTTAATAGTAAATGGCTTCCCATTCATTCCTATGGGCCTACAGGGAAGGTGATTCCTTATTACCGAATTGGTATTACCGATTCGGCTATAACAAATTTTTTTGTTAAAGATATTTTTATTGAAAGCACAAGAAGAAAGAAGAAAGAAAGTAAGAAAGGATAGAAACACAAGAAATGCGACAAGAGCCCTCGCACAAGCTCACTCTACACGGCAGAGGAGACTGAACATTGCTGAAGATTGGTCAATGCGGCCACCCTAGCCAGGATGGTTCTCAAAGTTCGTCAGCTAATAATGTTGCCCCAAGGGGGAGTCCATATCAAGGCATCGGCTCTCAGTGGTGCTAGGCATAAGCCACCCGAGTCGGGGGCTCAGTCGATCAGTCTATTTTGCGCCTCCTCGTCTCTCCTCCGAAAGAAAAACAATGCAGCGAGGTGAAACACAAAAACCCATCCCCCATAGAGAAAGAAGAAACAGAACACCCTCCCCCCAAAACTCCTTCAACCCTCCATCCCCCCTCCCCCCAGTGGTGGCAGCTAAGTAACAGGCACACATCAAAAGATCCTCTCACACCTGGAACAAATGGAGTGCACACAAAGTGGGCGGGCAGACCGCCAACAGCAGACCCTGAGAAAGGAAGCGGACCAAGGGGCCCCATCAAAAAACGAAATTTTTGAAATCTCCTCTGAAAACATCCGCCATACGTTCCATACTCAGCAGTTTCCACAACCTCGCATACCAGAGGGAAAGTGCAGGGGCCTCCTTCTTTTTCCAGGCCGTTGCCAAGGTCAGCTTGGCCGCACCAATGCAGAGCCAAAGGATTTGTTTATCCGCCTTGGTCTGATGCTCCAGGAGCTGATCACGGAGACCCAATAGAACAAAACCCATCGAGTCAGGAACCGGGTAACCCAGCACATCTTTGATGTGGGACAGTATCTCCTCCCAGTAGGGGCGAATGACAGGGCAGTCCCACCAAATATGGCGAAAATCCCCCAAGAGGCCACATCCTCGCCAACATCTATCCGATGTGGAGGGAAAAATCTTTTTCAACCAAGCTGGGTAAAGATACCAGTCCAACATCGTTTTCATGTGGGCCTCCCTAAGGTCAATGGAGTGATTAAATCTGTGCAGATCACGCCAGAGGTGAGTCCACTCCTCGTCGGAGATATCCCGACCCAGGTGCTCTTCCCACAAACCCATATATATCGAGGGCGAGGCGAGATAGCCGTAGCAAGCAGAAGGCCATAAAGGAATGAGATCACCCCTCTCATGGAAGCTGTGCGGGTGATAAAGGATTCAAAATCTGTAGGAGGCCTTGTCGCTGCGTCCCACACCTCAGGTGACAACGCCCAGTGTAGCATTTGGGCATGCCGGTAACGCTCGGACGGTAACACCGCATAGTCACGCATGCAATTATGGAAGGTGAGTGGCTCATACCCGTGAAACAGGTGCGTGAGCGCGTGACACCCTCCCGCCCTCCACACATCAAAGGGGCCCTCCACAAGCGCAGGCGGAAAGGCCGGGTTAAAATGTATAGGGGTGAAGGGGGACGGGAAGGAGGTCCATCTCTCATCGCTCGAAACCGAGTCCCAGACCTTCAGGGTAGTGCTCGTAGGAGTGCTAATATAGGCATTCCGAGGACGATCCCCCTTCGCCTTCCAGACCAGGTCCCATATCGACCTCCCCGCCACACTCCTATCCATATGCAACCAGTGCTTTTCCGATTCCATCTGGGTCCACTCCACCAGCACTCGGAGTTGCGCTGTCTTATAATAGAGGTGCATATCTGGGAGGCCGACCCCACCCTTCTTCAAAGGCCTTCGCAGCGTGAGGAAGGAAAGTCTAGTGCGACCCCCTTGCCAAATGTAGTGTAGGATCATGGTCTTAATGCGCCTAAAAAAGCCCCCATCCAATGTAATAGGGAGCGCTTGAAATAGATACAGGAGCCTGGGAGCATCGTCATTTTAATAGCATGGATGCGGCCCAGCCAGGAAATGAACATGGGCTTCCACCGATTAAGCTCAGTCTGTATCTGGGCCAACAAAGGCGGGAAGTTGGCCGCATACAGAGTGGTGACGGACGAGGTCAGCCGGACACCTAGGTACTGTATAGAGGAGCTGGCCCATGACAGGGGCGAGAGCGGCCGGATGCGGTCCACCTCGGCAGATGGTAGCGTGAGGTTGAGGATGTAGGACTTGCTAGGATTGACCCTAAAACCCGCCACTGCCTCAAATTGAGAGAGTACCTCCTGTACCCGTGGAAGAGAGCTACCCGGGTCCGCCAGTGACAGCAGAACATCATCAGCAAAGAGGGAAATTTTATGCTGCTCTCCTGAAAAGGGGAGACCACTGATGCCCGGGTCTTCCCGTACCCTAAGAGCTAAAGGTTCAATGCTGAGCGCAAAGAGAAGGGGAGATAAGGGACAGCCCTGCCGCGTACCCCGGGAGTGCGCAAAGAAAGGTAAAACATGGCCGTTAACCATGACTCTTGATCGAGGACCGTAGTAGTTGGCCCGCAGCATAGCTATGAATCTGGAGGAGAAACCATATGCCGCCAGCGTACCAAAGAGAAAGTTCCAGTCTACCCGGTTGAACGCTTTTTCAGCGTCAAGGCCCACCAAGACCGCCAGGATCTTGAAGCGAATGGCCTTCTCAATCAGGTGAATCAGCCTTCTGGTGTTGTCGTGGGTCTGACGACCCTTTATAATTCCCGACTGATCGGGATGAATGAGGGCAGGCATAAGGTCCTGGAGTCGTGCAGCCAAGATGGAGGAATATAACTTGGCATCCACATTCAGTAGAGCTATGGGCCGGTAGGACTCACACCTCGAGGGGTCCTTCCCGGCTTTGGGGATAATCGAAATCATCGCCTCCGCCATGGAGCCCAAAGTCTGACCCGCCTCCCTCATGCCGTTAAAGAGTGTCACCAAAAAGTCTCACAGCTCAGAGGCAAAGGTCTGATAGAAGGGTGCCGTGAAGCCATCCGGGCCAGGCGCCTTAAGTGGCTTAAGGGACTTAATCGCGGCCAACACCTCCTCCCTAGTAAAAGGGGCCTCCAAAAGATCATTCCACTCCTTGGAAACCTGCGGAAGCGGATGAGCCCTCAGGTACTCCTCCTGATCCTCCGGCACCAAGCTATCCGTCGAGTACAGGGCGGCATAAAATTTGCCGAAGAGCTCCGCCTTGGCCGCGTCTTGATGCTCCAAGGCGCCCGAGGGCGCCCGGATGCCACCTATGTATTCTCTCTCGCGCCTATTGCTGAGCTGTCGAGTCAGATGTTTCCCTACTTTATTGCCTTGTGCGTAAGAAAGACGCCGTAAGCGCAGGAGGGTATACTCCGCCCGGTTATTATAGTTGGCACTGAGTTTACCCCGCACTGCCGCCAGCGGACGGAGCGTCCTTTGAGAAAGATTCTGCTTGTGCGCAGTTTCAAGTGTCGTCAGCTCCGCCTCCAGCGCCTCCCTTTCCTCACGCCTAAGTTTGTTCAAGGCAGAGTTCAAAGCAATGCACGTGCCCCATGTCGTCGCCTTAAAGGCGTCCCATTGGGTGAAAACCGAAGTGTCCCCTTCCTTATTAAACTCAAAGAATTCACCAATGGGCGCCCTGAGTTTTGTGCATGACTCCTGATCTCGCGTAAGAGAGACAGGGAAGTACTATTTGCGGTGGGGGGGCGTCCCCGGGGCCCAAGTCAGGCACACTGCCAGGAGGCTATGGTCCGATACAGAGAGCGGGAATATCCTACTTTCCCTCAGGTCCCCCTGTAACGACTGGCTCAGAAAGATGTGAACAAGACGCGAATACGTGTGGTGAACATGGGAGAAGAATGTGTAGTCTCTAGTGTGGGGGTTGAGGGCGCGCCAGCTATCAATGAGGCCAAACCTTTCCATAGCATCACGCGACTCGGAGGAAAAGAGGCCTGCCTCCGTCCGCTGCTGGTGCGAGCAATCAAGTTCTTTGTCCCAAACCAAATTGAAATCCCCCATTACCACCAAAGCCCACCTCCCGCAAGAAAGCCTCAAGGAACCCATTTTGACCCGTGTTCGGCGCATAGAGAACCACCCGCGTGCAGAGCTTACCAAGGAGCATTCCCTTCACCATCAGCCATCTACCCTCCTTGTCACTACACACCCCCATGGGTTGGAATTGTAGTGTAGAGCGGAACAAGAGTGCCACCTCCCGGTGCTTAGTGGCGGCCGAAGACCTGTAAATCAGTGGGTATTGCCTATTCTTGAGCCTGGTTTCGTCCCTACGAGCCAAATGTGTCTCTTGCAGTCCCACCACATCCAGATGATGGTCTATAATGTATTTCCACACCCTCTGACGCTTTTGGGGGGAATTAAGGCCTTTAAAATTCCATGAACCTATCGTGACTGGCATCATTTAGACATTCCCCTCCCCCGCCCCGCTCCACATAGGGCCCCCTGTAGTGCCCTAAACAGCCCGTAGAAACCCACAGTCATACCAGATTCACCACTGCCACCACTGAGCCCATTCCAAATCAACACCCCCCCCAACCCAAAGGAACCCCAAGACACTATACAAAGAAAACAGCCCCAGAACCTTAAAGAGAAAAGATAGACCAAAAGAAGAAGCAGCTGGACATGACCATAAGGGTCGGGGGTAGAAGACCCGGGTAATGCCCCCCTCGAGTTCAGGGTCGGGGTAACCCTCCAGTGGAGCAAGGTCCCTTAATGTACCTGAGGTGGTAGAGCCCCTCCGGCCCCACAGGCCGATGGTTGGGGAGCCTAGGCTGCCGAAGAGCTGTCTATCCGCTTGAGTCAGTCACCAAAGGCACCGAGGCAAGGGCCTCTCCCCTCTCACTTTGGCTCGCCGATGGATTCGGGCCTTCCGCCATTCCAGTGCGGCCCACTCTTTGCCATGCTGGGGAGCGGGAACGGCGTTGTCTCCTTGGGGAAGCGCTGGCGCCAGTCGATGCGGCCTCTTCCTCCATGCCCAGAAGTTCCCTGGCAGCCGCCAGGGATCGTATTTGCACCAGTCTGTGCTGCCATCTAAAGATGAGCCGAAAGGGGTGGCCCCAGGAGTAGGACACCCCGTGCTCCCGCAGGAAAGCCGTGACCGGGCGGAAGTCCCGCCGCTTCTGTAACGTGGAGGCCGCCAAGTCCTGAAAAAGCTGGGGGCTGTGTCCCCGAAATTGTAGGTTGTTGGTATCCCTGGCCTTTCTTAGGATCCTCTCTTTCAATTGAAAGTCATGGACACAGACTAAAATGTCCGGCGGCGGTGAACGCGCGCTACATGGCAACCCAACTCGATGAACTCTGTCCGTGCGGATCTCCGAGAGATCCGCCTCTGCTAGAATCTGCAGAAAAAGGGCCTCCACATACTCCCGCAAGTTTCCACCTTCTCCTTCCCAGGGCACTGCTCGGATTCGAATGTTATTACGGCGGGATCGATTTTCCAAATCCTCGCAGTGGGCCTGAAGGTCTAAATTTTGCTCCCGGAGTCTGAGCATGTCCTGCTGTAACTGGTGGACGTCACCAGCAAGGCCTAGATCGTGGTCCTCCAGGGTCGCTACCCGCTCTCCGATGCCATCCACATCTCGGCGGACCTCTCGCAAATCAGAGGTCAGCTGCGACTTCAGCTCCGTGATGTCGTCCTTGATGGATCAAGAAGGCCTTTGTAACAGGGCCGTCCCCGTCCTCCTTCGTGGGTGACCTGCTGGAACCGGGGGGCGACGCAGATGGACCCTTCCCAGGACCGTCCTTCCCCGGCTTATTCATGCGGTTCCTCGTCGTCGTGATGGGGAGCCGGGGCTAGCCCCCGCGCACTCCGCGATTGCTAGGAGCGTCCCGGAATATCAGGCCATGCTCCCTCGCACCCCCCGGGACCCCCGCTCTGCTGACACCGGGAGGCCGGATCTATCAGGGATAGCGATCGCCGTGCACTCTCAATGTTCGTTGAGTCGCCCCCGAGCTGTATGGGGTAGGGTCGGCTCAGCACCTCTTCTCCTCTCGTCCCTCTACGCTGTCCAGCAGCCGCCAGACAGGTCGGCGCCTCCCCGTCACCTCGTCCAGACGACGTTAGCCGAAATGATCCACAGGGGGGTAGACTAAGCTCAGGACGGTCCCAGTCAGGGCGTCCTGTACTGCGATTGTTCCCCTCCGCAGGTCGCGGTGGCCCAGGGTCCCCGGGTAATCGCAGCCGAAGATCTCCGGGTGATGCAGTGTAGGCCGCACCAACCTCGTGTGTCACCGCCTCGTCACCTCGGCTAAGTCCGCCGTTCTTGGTCGTAACTCGACGGGGAAAGGCTCAAAAGCAATCAGGGCACCTCAGCAACCCCAATAACGTTGATTCCGGAGCAAGGATCGCCCCAGGGCAGCTATACAAAGCGATGAAGGGCTCGAGGCGCCGGAGGAGCTCGCAGGCACGTCTTACTCCGTCGCCATCTTGGCCACGCCCTCTATAACGAATTTTACCGATTTTACCGATTCAGTATTTTTTACCGAATTTTTAGCTACATATGAAATACTGATTCCTAAATACTGAATTGGTAAAATTCGGTATTTAGGAATCGGTATTTCATATTTACCTACATTGGGCCCCTATATGTCTCTCCCAATTTACATGTGATGTTGTTGTCCAGTGGAAAGAGCAAGCTACGTCTGGTAAACTTTTACAATACTGGAGTTACACACCTGGATGAAGGCAATATAACTCTGCTGGGGTCTGTCCTTCAGGATATCATCTTGAAAGGTCAGAGTTATCACTACATTTTTTTAACAGGGGATTTTAACACTCATGCAAGGAGGAGTGGAAGCTTTGGGCTGTGCACGACAAGCAGGCTTACACATGGAACATACTCCCCAGTGTATTGAGCTTAACTCCATCTTGCTTGAATTTGATCTAACATCTGTAATGAATAAGCTGCCTCCGGGGAAAACAGACATTACTCCCACCTGTATTAGGAGAGGGTGTGACCCCTTTATTGATTTCACCTTTGTATCTACCCCCTTTTACTCTCTGGTTACCGATTTTTCTGTGCAGGCGAGTGAATGTAGTGACCGCAACCCCATTTGTGTCTTAACAGGCTGGACATGAACACTCGACACACCAAATGGGTGGGAGGACTGGTGTCCCCCTTAAAGCAGTGAAAGCGGGAAGGAGCGGAAGGTGGGGGGTGAATTGTCCCAGACCTACTCCACAGTCCCTTTTAACTCAGTGTCGCAGCGAGTTTGTCACCTGTCTCGACGATGAGGCAAGTGCTCCGGACATCATGGGTGCATTTGGATCCATGTCTACTGTCATAAGGAAGTTTCTACGGGCCCCGAATGGGGGCCGTTAGCAACCAGGTCCACGATGGTTTGAGTCAGCGTTCTTCCAGGAACCTGAGACAGTCCTTGGGTGTTAAGCCCCGAGACCGGGTGGTGGTCAAAGGCCTTAGAAGAGCATATAAGGCTGCTCTAGCAACTTGCAAGTCTGTCCTGAGGGAGGAGCGCTGGATCAATTTAGTGGAGGCTAGTTCAATGCGTAATAGCTCAAGTTCTGGGGCATTATTAACAGCCCATTTCTATCTGGAAATAATGCTAATTTACTGGATACCCAAATCACAGAGCACGATTGAGTACATAATTTCAAGGGTTGATGAAAACAACTTTTTATCCGATATCCAAAACGGCGCTCGCCCAGGTCGTGGAACAGTGTTTAAACCTGTACATGGTTCTGAACAAATACACTGTGGCTCGTTCCAGCCCCATATACCTAGCCTTCATAGACCAGTTCTCAGCATTCGACTGGGTCAATAGGTCCAAGCTGTGGCAGTTGATGTCCTCCATTGGCATTGACAGTAACATCATTTTATTTCTGAGGGATCTTCACCGTGTTTCAACCGCCGTTGTCCGCAATTCAAAGGATCTGAAAGTGTCCAGTCAGCTTGACGTCAAGAGAGGGGTGTTCAGGGGTGCATTTCAACCTATATATTTTGGCCACAAATGCTGATTGTCCCAGGTAGGCGAGCGTAGCCTGTCAGTCCTATAGGAGGGCAGCTAGGGGCCTATAACTTCTTCTGAATTCTTTTGCCCTTTTTATGGAGGACTTGGACCTGTTGTTTCATCATGCCAAGTTGTTCATTATGCAGGTGGGACCTCGTAAAGATATGCAGTTCACTTTTAAACTCAGACTTTCGTCAATGCTGAAGACCACTGTTTTCTCCTATTTGAGAGTTGTGTTTGACGATTCCTTGAGTAGGTGCCCTTTGCTTACTTGGAAGAAAGGTGATCTAGTGAAAGCTTTTGCAGCTGTTTTTAACTTTGCCAACAGAGTGGAAGGGAAGCCAAGAGGGGCTCTTTTGAAGATATATGAAGCCAAAAATATCTCAAAGGTTAGTTACGGGAGTGAGATATTGGGCCACATTGGGGTAGGGGCAGTGCAAAGTGCTGAAAACTCTTTCCTGCGATGGCCCTTCCTGTCCCACAAAGCACCCCGTTTTATGTTGTGCACGAAGAATCGAATTTTGCCTAGCTTAGTAACGGTAAGTTTCAATTCTATTAAGGACACGGAGGCGAGGATTATGCTATTCTTTCTACGCTTTATTAACAACAAATATTTCACACCAGCTTCAGAAAAAGTCTTAAACATTTTTATCCCAATAGAGGAAAAAAACAATCCAAAGAAGAAACAACAGACTACAATATCCATGAGTCCATAAGGTAGGATCAGCCACAAGCCCTTCCACAGTGTCTATGCACCCAAGAAGACCCCTCAACAACGTTGTCCTTCCTCTTTCTTCGCACGTATGTCACTGAATCACTGATCTTGTTTGGAACCATCAAATCCTGAAACAAAAAACATATTGTGTGGTTGATGTAACGCACCGCAGAGACGTTGTCCATTCTGAGGAGGACACATGAGCGAACTCTCTCCTTGGTCCAACATTGAACTGCGAAAGAGCCTGCCAAATGCTCCAGGCAGTTGATATGGAGCTCTTCCTCGTCTAACGACCAAGCGCCTCTATCAGAAAAATCATCCACAGCGGGCTCCCCAACCCGACCTGCTGGCGTCGGACTCTATGACAATGTCGGGGGTGGACCCGAAAATTGCCCTGCCATTCCAGGCGTCCACATGGGAAAGCCACCAGGCCATCTCTTTGACCTCGTCCGTCATAGGAACCAACTGATCGTATGACAAGCTTCTCCTGAGGTGATGCGCCTTCAGGCGTTGCAATGCCCGGTAGTGCAGGGCTACCCGGAAAGATTGCCTGGATGGACGAGAAAAGGAGCCCCACCACTCGGGCAATCTGGCGGAGGGAGGTGTTGGATTTTGAGATGGTTTAACGCAATAGATGTCGCATCTTGGTCATCTTCCGAGAAGGAAGGCTTAGCGACGCGTGGACTGAATCCACCACAAAACCCAAGAAGACTATGTTCTGCGTCGGGGAGAGGACTGACTTGTCCCCATTGATAATTAACCTTACGTTTTGCAGGAGAGAGACCGTCTGCCGCACCTGAGCAGCCATCTTCTGAGGGCATTGCACCATAATGAGGATGTCGTCCAAGTAAACAATCATCCGAACACCCTGACTCTGAAGGAACTCCACTGCGGGATGGAGGACCTTTGTGAAGCACCAGGGCGCGGAGGACAGCCCGAACGGAAGGACGGTGAACTCGTAAACCTGCTGCCTCCAATGGAATTGAAGAAACCGGAGGTGTGGAGAGTAGAGTGGGATGGCTAGGTAGGCGTCTTTGAGGTCCAACCTTGCCATCCAATCCCCCATGAGCAGAATGTCCCGGAGGAGGTGGATCCCCTCCGTTTTGAAGTGCTAGTACACTAACCACACATTGAACTCCTTCAAGTTGATGACTGGCCGACGCCCCCCCCGTCGGTCTTCTCCACCAGGAAAAGATTGCTAAAAAAAACACGGGGCTGCAGATCTGACCGACAGATTGCTCCTTTGCGTAGAAACTCAGACACCTCCTAGTCTATCAAACTGGTGTCTGCTACGGAAAAACTGATGGGACAAGGAAGTTTTGTTTGTCGGGGTGAATCGTAAAACTCGATGTGGAAACCCTGAACTGTCTGTAAGACCCAAGAATCGCTTGTAATCTCCCTCCAGGCCTCTTGAAAGCCCGCTAACCGACCCCCAATACGGACCTGCAAAGGGAAAATCAGACTTACCGCTGGGTGGAGGACCGCCTGTGTTGTTCCTGTATACTCCACGATCACAGGATCTCTGTCCTCTTGACAGATAGAAGATGATGAAATTGGCGGTAGTATTATACTGACCCCGCCCAGAGCATTGTCCCCCACCGGGATTGTGTTATCCACCACAGCCGGTCGCTCGGCCCCTACCACGACAGGCTCCATTGAAAAAACGAGACTGAAAGACCCGCTTAATGTTAGATTGGGCTTTGTCTAAACTAGTGAAAGTGGCAACAAATTTCCCAAGCTCCTTCACAAAAGGATCTCCAAAAAGGCCCCGTTGCGCCACCGCACCTGCCTCCGAAGAGGCCAAGTCGCCCAGTTTAGGGTCTAGCTTTATCAGGAGTGAACTCCTACATTCAGTTGACAGAGCACAATTGGCGTTACCCAAAAAGATAATCGCCCGCTGAGCCCAGTTCGACAAAACCTCTGGGGATATGGTGGAACCCGTTACCTTCGCCTCCTCCGCTATAGCAAGGATCTTCGTCATGGGCCCTACCGTGTCTAGGAGCTTGTCCTGACAGTAACGCCAGGAGCGGTCTATACCCTTACGGGGATCCTTTGTATACTTTGCCATGAAGGTGGCCATTTTGGAGTCAAGCTCCGGAGTATGGGCCACCTTCCCCTCCAAAGTTGGACAAGGACACTCGGCTCTCAAGCAACTCCTAGCATCCTTCTCCAAGGGCTTGCAGAGGCGACAAGCCACGAACTTAACCGCCTTGTCCCCCGGAGTACAGGCCGCCGACCGTGGATAAACAATTTTATCTGGATCCAGCATGCCCGAGGAATCCTGAGGCAACTCGCGGTTGAACTGGCTGGACGCCACAACCGCGAAGACCCTTCTTCATCGTCCGAATCTGTCAGTGAACCCCCATCAGGCGACGGAGAGTCTGGGGCAACGGATTCCGCGGGGGTTCGGAGCCGGGGCAGGCAGAGGCGGTGGAACGGACTTCTTTGCGAGGAATGCACTCTTGAGGCGGGCGAAAGCGTTCTTATCCACCCTTTGGCACTCCCCCGGCCCCTCCTCCATGCGGCCCTACTTAGGCAACGAGGGATCCTCCCCCTGGGGTACAGTAGGTGTCGGTCCCTGGGGAACCAAGTGGGAGTAAGCCAACTTGGCGCATTGCGCTATAATGCGGTTAGATAGATGCTCCTCCTTCGGACCAACCACATCATTCACACACTTGAAAATGGACTCGTCCACTGCCTCAAAGAATTGATCGTCTTAGGGTAAGTATTGCACCTGTTCCTCCTCATAAAACTCCTCAGTGTTCATTATGCAACAAGGTCACCTGCACCCAAGGACAGTATAAGAAACCTAGGTCCAACACACCCGGACCCGGACTGCTATAGAGATGGCTCAAGGAAACACAACCTACACTAGTAACTAGAGCCCTCCTACAACTGCCAAATGTTTGAAAAACAGGGTTACAATAGCGTGATCACCATGGATCATTTGCCTTCTTTCTTTGAAAATATAGGCAGCCAACAAGACTTCAAAGCTTTTTAGCATGGGAGTAAAAACCCGAATGTAAGGCGTCACCCACTTCCAGCGCACAGGTCCTCAGTGAAACTGACAGGACCGAGCCACCACCAATGCGCGGAAAAGGCTCTGACAGCCAAGTGCCGTAAATCTTGCCCGCAGACGATTAACGTGGCAGAGCCGCAATACGGACCCCCGCCGGGGCGTATAGAATTGCTCAAATGGCTTTGCCCGTTCAGGTTGGCGGCACCACGGGGACAAGGCTCACCGGACCGTTGGGTTTCCGGCGCATCTCCTCATCTGTGGAGACGCGACGCAAAGACCAACGAGATGCGGGAGCTCCCCCTAGCGGCCCGAAATCACCGCCGCACTCTGGGCCGGCCGCAAAAGGAGCAGAGAAAACTCCTGCAGCCCGGGGACTCTGAAAGAAAACAAAACGTCAACAGAACTCCCCACGGACGTATAAGGGAACCCGCCTGAGCCTTAATGCGGGCCCGAACCGTCTGATGTGTACAATAAACCACAAACACAATAGTAATTAGAGGCTTATGTCACTTGGCACCATGGAAAAGATCAGACGAAAACTGCTTATGTAGGCTATGTAAATCAGGTCAAGAAGCCATCTTACACCTATTGTGTCTTTGTCCTGACTTGGAAGCGGAAAGAAAAAGTACACTTACGAAAAAGTTTAATGAACGTGGTATAAGGACTTGTAGGCAGACACTAGTGGCTAGTTTAAATCCAGACGACTTACCAATGAACTCAGCTTTTGTTAAATTTCTGTTTATGGTCCAAAAAAAAATTGGAAGCCTGTGTTTGACTAATGTAAGAGTTGCGTGAATATGAACCTATTGTATTAACCAAAAACCCAATTTTAAACGATTGATTTTTATACCAGATTGATGAAAAATATTCCAATATATGGAAAGTTTTTAGCATTTTATAACTGTAAACGTTTTAACTTGTTTTTGTAAGATTTTAATTAATCAAACAAATAAAATTAATTTGAAATTTTAAATAGTAATTAAGACAACAGAGAGAAGCACTAAAAGTGACTTATCTGGTGCTGTGGGGCAGCGAAGAAAGAGGAAGGACAACGTTGCTGAGGGGTCTTCTTGGGTGCATAGACACTGTGGAAGGACTTTTGGATGATCCTACCTTATGGACTCATGGATATTGTAGTCTGTTGGTTTCTTCTTTGGATTGTTTTTTTCCTCTAGTGGGATAAAAATGTTGAAGACTTTTTCTGAAGCTGCTGTGAAATAATTGTTGTTAATAAAGCGAAGAAAGAATAGCATAATCGGAGCCTCCGGTCCTGACATAGAATTGGGGATGCCTTTCCTCTCAGATTAACTAGCTTTCTGTCCCTGGATTTGTGGTTTAATATTTGGGCTAAGCAAGAAAATACACTTAGCAAAGACGTCCTACAGGAATGCCTTTCACTTGACCATGTCTCAAGCATCCGATGGCTCCAGTATATAAGAGTTGGCCTCTACAGGGTAGGTAGGATCTATTCGTTAACCCTAAGCGCATATGCTCTCCACACCACTGGATTCAAGCAAGCCGGGCTGAAGACGACTGGAATGCCAGAAACCGGTACTCGGAAGCTTGTTTCCGGTCCAGGGAAGGCATGGCTTGGCAGTTCGGGCTGGACTGTTCCCACGAGGCACAGGGTCAGACTGATTTGCATATGGCCATGTCTGAACTGGGGTGGTGTGGAGTGCAAAAAAACGATGGATTTAGTTTCAGATCTCTGTACTGGGGTGAATGTATGACATTGTTCTGCATTCTGTCCATCAGCTGTGGTTTTTGCATATGTAAGAGGGACCTTTCTCTGGTCAAAGAGTGTTTTTTAAGAATGAGCCGCTGTGATAGAGAGGGAAATGAGCTGTGTAAGCTTAGTGTGCGTAAGTACATTGGGTTAAAAACTGTACCAACCACCGAACCTTATCTTCTAGGGCATAAAAGCATCCGTGATCGTTTTCTATTGACCCGGTTTTGGCTCAACCTCTTCCATTACCTCTTGGCACAGCCTCGTGGCTCCCACAGAGGCCTGTGCTTTATGCCCTGTGGCAGCAACGGTGTGTCTCCTCAGGACATGATGCACTTTATAATGTTTTGTAGTTTTTATGCTGTCCCTAGAAAGTTATTTATTATTCCCATTCTCAAAAAAGTGGGTTTTAGGCGGGTGAGACCAGCTCTTATCTTTTTACAACTCCTCTCTAATTACACTGTTCTGCATACGCTTAACTTTTTACGGGTCGCTGTTAGACTCCGGTCAAGCAGCCATTAACTTCTGTACTGTAATTCATGGATTTTTATCTTGTGTTCTGATTAACTTGGACATATTATATTTGTCAATCTGTAACAAATAAAGTTTGTTGATAATAATCGCTAGGGGATTCATTTACAGGATAGCATGGTATCCCTCACAATAACTCCAGGAGTCACAGTCCACACAATGTACATGCTTTGTTCCCCTACTCTAACCTTACATATACCCCAATCACCTGCCCAAACCTCTCTCTGCTGATGCCAATGTGGTACTCCGTCAACCCGCAGACCATATTTTAGATCCCTTTGAATGTGCCCATACAATACAAATGCTGCAGTTGTGAATACATATCAACTACCATTTGTTGTATTTGAAACATTTTATTGAATATTAAGACCTAATAAACATAAGCTGATTATTAAAGGAAAACAAAACATCAGTTGCCATACACATAAGAGACAAAAGTTGTACATAAAAATCAACATACTGTAACACAGCAAAGTTATGTAGAGCACAATTCCTAATTTTGGGCAAACTTTAAAGTTCAACAATAGAAACGTTCATAAAGAACAGGAAAGAAAACAAAGAAGGTGGGATACAGAAGGCACACATTGTTCCTGAAACTCAGAAAATGTATCTAAAGATTATGATTACATCCTATTTTATGTCCAGAGACCGCTTTAGCTGCTTTCCTGTTTAAGTGACAACATTTGCAAATATATTTAACAAAACATTAAAGCTGGATGTCAGAAATGCTGTCTTCAAGTATTGTGTAACAGTTATGTGTGATGTTTTTTATTTGATCTGAAGCAACACTCACCCTAAATAGGTACATGCACCGGTTATCATTCAACTAACATTATTAGCAAACAATTTGGATGGAATTGAGAAAAATGGCCGCATGTACCAAGGGTTTTATTGTTAAAAAAATCCACTGGTTTGGTAATTCACAGAGTTTGCAAATGCTAAACCCCTTTTTGAAATGTACTAAGCCCATTTAACAATTCAGAATTTGGAAGGGGAATGTTAATAGTTTCCTTTCTGAATATTTAATACATACTTAAGGTATGTATTGAGCTATGAAACCATTTGTGGGCTGAAAAACAGTAACAGGAGGTAGTAACCCAAGGGGACATTTGTGAATCTGAAAGTAAAATGGGGTGCATTAAAAAATGCCTTTATTTAAAAGCAATCACAGACACAGTAGTGTGCTGACTCTACAAGCAACTACTTTTTACCAAATGGATTATTAGTACATGAACTTCAGTATTTCCTATAGTGCTGAAATTTAGTCTCTAATATTTTTGTAATGTCGTGTACATATTTGTTCCTGTTATTTCCCATTTCAATATTGTCATAAAATGTACCTATTCTTTTAGTAAAACATATTGAAATATCTTTGTCACAATTTTTGGGGCATTCTAAAAAGTGTTTTCACCCTCTAACTTGAAGCTTCCTAAGAAAAATACTGACGCGCAGTCCTGGTTTCTCCTAGATCATTTAGCTTTCTCACTAAACCAAGCACAATATTGATTTGAGAGAGGTGGTTATTGTAGTCATATGCACTGGGGTTAGTTTTGAAAAGACCAATATATAACCTCCTTTATCTTTAGAAATAATAATTGCAAAAGTTTATGTTCAATAATTTCAGATAATTTACTGATGAAGATATCTGATAAAGATCCCCTAATTTCTTATACCTTGTGGTATCAAAAATCTGCTAGAATTAACAGATTTCTCTTCTAGATAAATCCAGGTATGAGAAGGTATTAAATGCGATTATCAACCTTCTGTTATTTTAACACATTTTGTCAGTGCACAGAGTATTTTCCCTACATAGATCACAACATTTCATGCAATGGTCTCTGCTTGAACGTACAATGAAGGGGTAAAAATGTATTTCTACCACAATCAAGAAACCCCTGGGTCTCTGAGGATTACTATTTCAAATGAAGACCTAGCTAAGATGAAATATCCTTTTAAAAGGATGATTTCCCTCACCCACTTTAGTTGGCATGCTTCCTTATTGGGAATCTCCTAGCACTGTGATACAACCCCGTCAGCGAGAGGGAGGAGTTCAGGCATGTTTTGTTATAGAGAAAGGTATACTAAATACCACAATAATGAGCTTAGGGTAGTGGGGGCAGCAGAGTGAAAGTTAAACCTTGCTAAAGGGTATGTGGTTTACATTATTTGTATGCCCCTCGGCCAGGATTAAAAACAGGGCACTGTGGGAGAAATATATATGCACTATTAGAGTCAATAAGATGTCAAGATGTTTCAGCCTATTAACCCTCCAAAGAGGTGTTTGCCACATTCTTCAGGACTTAATCAAAAGTTCTGCTGCTCAATGTACTACATCAATAACAAGCATTGGCATAGCCAATAGGTCTCGCCTTCGGGACCTTATAAGTGTTTAGCCATGCATATTCAGTAACAATGTGAAATAATTTCCATTAAAAAAAAAGAAGACTATAAACTAACTAAGCTTGACGTGACTTTATAACTAGTTAATCGAACGTTTCTGGAGGTTTAGTATATATAAACAACACTGAAAGCTTGAAGTGAAAGACAATTCTAAGTGGCATTTGCTTATGAGTAGGCGCTAATGACTATTTCCGGATGACAATGTAATTAGCATTTTTTGTATAAGATGTGCTAAAAGTATGGGTAGGGAAAATGGCTATTTTGGCCAAAGGCTTCCCTTTCTATATGCATGCTAGTTCAAATTTGTACACAGAATCACAATTTTTTATGTGGTACACTATAATGTTAGATGAATCTATTTTACCCTTCTGACCCTTGACCTTGCTGGTAGGTCGCTCCCCCACCACACAGCTCCGCCTGTGTGTCCTGACTCTGCCTTCTGTTCCCTGATTGTGCTCGTTTTTCTTGCCTCTGTTCCCTGATTGTGCTTGTTTTTCTTGCCTCTGCCCCATTATTGTGCTTGTTTTTCTTGCCTCTGCCCCCTGATTGTGCTCGTTTTTCTTGCCTCTGTTCCCCGATTGTGCTCGTATTTTCTTGCCTCTGTTCCCTGATTGTGCTTGTTTTTCATGCCTCTGCTCCCTGATTGTGCTCGTTTTTCTTGCCTCTGTTCCCTGATTGTGCTTGTTTTCTTGCCTTCTGTCCCCCTCGCTGCCCCTGATTTTTTACCTCGCCCCCCCCGTGCCCACTGCTCACCTCCCGACGCTGCTGTCCCTGCGGCCCGCCCCCGCGCCCATTCGCCAACCCCTGCCTCCCGTCTGCTCCTCCCTCCCAGCTCCCCTTCAAATGGTGGCAGCTGCGCGGCTGGCGCGCCGAAGATGCCCCTAAGGCAAGCCCGTCTGCGCCTGGACCGCACCCAGCGCCAGAACCCCTGGACCCCGCAAACGCCACGACACCAGACTCCACTACGACGCCAGCAGCCTCCACGCACTCAATGCTGGGCGAAACCACACCTGCTTCCAGGCCACCCCAAAACGGACCCACGGACCTTTCTACTGCCGCACCTGCAGCTTCACCTGCAACAGAACCCCCAAACCTCCAAGGTCTGTGCTGCATACCTCTGCTGCATACTCCTCAACACCCGCTCCGCACGCAAACACGCCGTCAAGCTCGACACCTCCGCCCCAGGCGTGGCCTTCCTGACCAAGACCTGGTGGAATCATTCCTCTGCAACCGACATCGCCATAGCCATCCCGGACGGCTACAAGATCACCCGCAGGGATCGTGCCAATGGAACCGGAGGAGGAATAGCCATCATCCACAAGTCCACCCTCAAGGTCACCACCCACGCAGACGACACCCTCCACACCGCTGAACACCTGCACTTCCGGATCCACACTGACCTCAACACCACCCTCAGAGGAACACTCATCTACAGACCCCCCCGGACCCCGGGCTCAGTTCAGCGACTCCATTACCGACCTCGCCAGCACCCACGCACTTGCCTCCATGGACTACATCCTCCTCGGGGACCTGAACTTCCACCTCAAGAACAACAACAACGCCAACTCCACCACCCTGATCGACAACCTCGCCAACCTCGGCCTCAAACAACTCGTCACTGCACCCACCCACGCTGCCGGCCGCAGGCTGGACTCCCTCTTCTCCACAGGCACCCACGTCGCCTTCGACCACACCACCAAACTCCACTGGACCGACCACCGCTGCATTAATTTCACCTTCAAGAAACCAACCACGCGCCACCGCACCCAACAGCTGGCTCGCCGCTACTGGAGCAAAGTCACCGAAGACCGGCTGATCACCACCCCCGAGCAGAACCTACCCACCAACCCTACCAACCTAGACGCCGCAGCCGCAACCTCAGACAGTGGATCGACGACTGCGCCAACACCCTCGCCCGCTCAAAAAACCCTCCAACAGCCACGCCAGCAAGAGAGCCACCTGGTTCACCAACGAGCTCCAGACCTCCAAACGCGCATGCCGGAAACTGGAGAAAATATGGCTCCACGAACGCACACCGGACGCCACCCGCAGACATCACCACCTCATCAGATTAGCCAAGAGATCCTCCTTCAAAGACCGCTTGGATAACAATGCACACGACAGCAAAGAGCTCTTCAGCATCGTAAAGGAACTCTCCAAACCCAGCGCCAACGCGAACGCCAACGACATCCCGCCCTCACAAGAACTATGCGACTCGCTGGCCATCTTCTTCCACCATAAGATCGCTGACATCCGCGACAGCTTCAACACCACAACCGCCCCGACTACACCAGACTCCACCTCCCCTGCGAACACCACCAGCGCCATCCGCCGGACCTCCTGGTCCAACGTCAACGACGACGAGACACGCAAGGTCATGAACTCCATCCACTCAAGAGCTCCGTCAGACCTGTGCCCACACCACGTATTCAACAAAGCAGACGCAGCTTCACACCCCAACTATGGAAGGTCATCAACATCTCCTTCGAAACAGTCACATTCCAGGAAAGCTGCAAGCACGCCGAAATCAACGCCCTCCTCAAGAAGCCCAAGGCGGACCCCAAGGACCTCAAGAACTTCCAGACCATCTCCCTGCTCGCGTTCCCGGCAAAGGTCATCGAGAAAATCGTCAACAGGCAATTGGCCCACCACCTGGAAGACAACAACATCTTGGACCCGTCCCAGTCCGGATTCAGACGAAACCACAGCAACGAGACAGCCCTCATCGCCGCCACAGACGACATCAGGCACCAACTAGACAACGGTGAAACATCAGCCCTCATCCTCCTGGACCTGTCGGCCGCCTTTGACACGGTCTGCCATCGCACTCTAAAGGCACGCCTCCTAGAAGCCGGAATCAAAGAGAAGGCCCTTGACTGGACCAAGTCCTTCCTCTCCGACAGAACCCAGAGCATCCGCCTCCCACCCTTCCGACCCGAAGCCACCGACATCATCTGCGGCGACCCCCAGGGCTCATCCCTCAGCCCGACGCTGTTCAACATCTACATGGCCCCCCTTGCAAAAGTGGCCCACCAGCACGACCTCAACATCATCTCCTACGCCGACGACACCCAGCTCATCCTCTCCCTCACCAAGGACCCACACACCGCCAAAACCAACCTCCATGAGGGAATGAAGGCTGTCGCCGACTGGATGAAGAGCAACTGTCTGAAACTGAACTCAGACAAGACGGAGGTACTCATCCTCGGACCCACCCCCTCAGCCTGGGACGACTCCTGGTGGCCAACCACACTGAGAACAGCACCAACACCCACCGAACATGCACGCAACCTAGGATTCATCCTCGCTCCTACCTCTCCATTGCTACGCAGGTCAACGCCGTCTCCTCCTCCTGCTACAACACCCCCCGCATGCTTCGCAGGATCTACAAGTGGATCCCGACCGAAACAAGAAGAACGGTGACACAGGCCCTCCTCAGCAGCAGACTGGACTACGGCAAAGCGCTCTACGCAGGAATCCCAGCAAAAACACCTACAACGACTACAACACATCCAAAACGCCTCCGCCCGACTAATCGTCAACGTCCCCCGCCGCAGCCACATCACCCCCCACCTGAGAGACCTACACTGGCTCCCCGTCGACAAGAGGATCACCTTCAAGCTCCTCACCCACACATACAAAGCACTCCACAATGCCGGACCAGCCTACCTTAACAGCAGACTCAGCTTCTACAACCCCACTCGCCAGCTCCGCTCCGCTAGCCACAACCCTCGCCACTGTCCCCCGCATCCAACGAACAACCTCCGGCAGCAGATCCTTCTACTACCTCGCAGCCAAGACCTTGAACACCCTCCCTACCCACATACGACAGACCCAAGACCTACTCGCCTTCAGAAGACTCCTGAAGACCTGCCTCTTCGAGCAGTTTGGTCAGAAGGAATTGTACACACTAGGCTTGTCATACAATTGTTGTGATATTAAGTATTGTTCAACAAATCCTTGAGTGGTTTGTTCTGATTTGCTCCTGACTCTGCTTGTTTGACCTTCTTTCTCCCCCTTGTTTGTCTTATTTCACATGCACAGTGTTCAGTTTGGTATGGAAGGAATGTGAGTGTAAATGTGGAATGACTGATGTGTAAAAGATTTTTGTTCACAGCACGGACTGTCGGTCCTACTTCGTAATTTATTTCCTCTATCTCTTGTCTGTCTCTTTTTCATATATATATACTAAATAAAAAAAGTATGTTGCTAATGTTTGTTTGTTTATACAAAAAATAAGATATATCAAGATAACAAAATAAATATATTTGATTTGCTTTCAACAGCCGGCTAGCAATTGATTCATTGTTGGTCTGGTCCTCAATTGAGTTGTTGTTTGTCTGTGAAATTAGTCACAGTATTTGCACCTCTTTTGTTTATTCTTCGAGCAGTAACAGCACCCCCTCCCCTCAGCACCTTGAGACCCTCACGGGTAAGTAGCGCGCTCTACAAATACTCTGATTGATTGATTGAAAAGCAAGGATGACGATGAACAGTTATTAGGTCCCTGGTTTTAAACAGATTCAGGTTGGAACATACGAGGTGTTGGTTGACTGTGCCTCACAAAATGGTTGTTTCCCGCATGCTGCTTTCATGCAATTTAAATCCCTTCAGCGGAAGAGGCGGCTGCATGCCTGCAGATATGGCCAGATCAGTACTTGGCTGTTTCGGTTCTCCAGTGGGGCTAGAATAGAAGCTGTTAAGGCCAGTGGCTTAGCTTCCTATTGGTGCAGCAGGTGCAGTGGCACCAGGCAGGAATAGATCTCATAATATAGGAAGGCCTATGTACAAATGCAGCTCGATCAGACAGGTCGGGAACGCCTAATGGCTTTGAATTTGATAAAGCCACATTAATCACTGGTCTTGAAATGCAAAGGCACGCAGAGGTGTAATCTACGTAATCTCATTATGTTCAGGGTATGGGAGAGTGTTTAGGGCATAAAGCAGTTTGACAAAAACATTTCCGCCACCTTAGAAATGCAATCTTCCTTGTCCTACACAGGGGGAGTACACCAGATTATGCTGGAAAAAGCATGTGGTGCCCCAACATAGGTACAGTTGTAAACCACCAGTCTGCTTACAAAGTAAAGCGTCTGGCAGCTATTAAATGAGGTGGCACGTTTTCCCTGCAGGTGGCTGGGGGCTCAATTCTCCTCCTGACTGCTTGTTTGCCTTTTCGCCTGTGTCAATAATACAGTGATGTCCTTGGAGGAGTAGTCAATTTGTATTCATGAAAGACACTTGTGTTTCTCGGATGTGTTATCCCCAGATGATTCCTAAACTGTTCCCAAATGGGCTATTTGTACATGGTATTGAATTGTATGGTCTTGTGAGCACTGCTAATAATAAAAAAGATTTAGTGGAGTGTTTATTGCCCTCTATGTCACTCTACTTCTAAGCACCTAATACAGCTTGTACAGTGGTTACTGTCATCTGTTCACCTACATTATGCTTAATATAAATAGTGCTCAATTTAGGCGTTTGTGTCTGCCAACAACGTGGACCTGATACAAATAGCAGTACCTTCAAGGTGGATGGTACAATTCAAGATACTTCTGCACAACTGACTTTGCATCAACATTACGGGACATCAGTCTTATCAGTATTGTATACATTATTATCAGAGACTATACTTGCCTCTTGGATACAACTTTACAACAGAATTTCATAAATTTTTGTACGGTTGTGTGTATATAATAAAACAATCTACCCACCATAATTGATCTATCTATTCATCTTTTTTGGGTTCTGGAGTAGCATGCTACTCGCCAAAAGGCACTTCAACACTTCATCAGGGGTAGCAAGCACTATATAAAAGCAGACCCTTTCCTCTTCTATCCCTCCACTATCCATTTCAACCCAACTAACAGACCAACATGTCCAGCTCTCAAATTAATTTTATATTTCCCTATACTAATTCATCACTAACCAATTTTGGATCCTGGAGTAGCGTGCTACTCGCCGAAAAAGCGCTTCAGTGTTCGTCAGGGGTAGTAAATGTTATATAAATGCAAATACATTACAATTACTATTTACATCGGGCTGCACTAAGACGAGGATAGAAGTAGAGTGGGGCTTAGAGTTGATCTG
Source organism: Lissotriton vulgaris (assembly GCF_964263255.1). NCBI lineage: Eukaryota > Metazoa > Chordata > Amphibia > Caudata > Salamandridae > Lissotriton > Lissotriton vulgaris. The sequence continues at coordinate 176,839,219 of NC_141685.1, forward strand.
CCCAGAAAGAAGCATACTACAGAAAGTGTGTGAACAGTCTATATGTTGTGCGCCTGGCAGAGAAAAACACAGCATACAATATCTATCGAAGAGTCTATTGGCTCAGTCAAGGCTTGTATTTTTAATACAATTCATGTCCGCAAGCACAAGGATAGGAAAAAAGCTTTCTAAATATACAAAAGAAAATTGGATGATTTTGAAAAACGCTCCGGCACACACCCATCTCCCACGTAGCAGGATGGATACACTGTGAATGCGATATCCTCTGTGGACATGTGTGCCTCTACTGGAGTTACATTTGAATGATCAAAAAAATACCTCCTCTCAAAAAGAAAATGTTACTGGGCAAACTGGAAAGTAAATGTAAAGGAATAAATAGGCACTGTATTAATACTGAAGGCATTTTGGACGAACCGGGGTTAAATGTTTCAGAAAGTCAAATAGGAATCCCTGGGTACACACTCACTATCCTTTCATACCACTCTAGGTTAACATTCAAACTTTAACAGGGAATACTGGTACAGTACACTAAGTAAATTAAATATTAATTTCCACAACAAAATTGGAACGTTCACAGTCTAATTTTAATAAAAAACATGTACATAAAAAAGTTTAGCGCTTTACAACACAATTTAAAATTTTTTAAAGAAGGTTTTCTTTGAAAAAAGTAAAATACAACATTTAATGATAACATTTAATTGCACATATTGTCACATTCAAATTGAAATTAAAAAGCAAAGAGAGATACATAAATACCATTTCATCAAATCAAAGATTACACATGAAAACAGTTATCAAACACCTATTAGTAAAAGAAACCCCCTCAATTAGCTGTGGCCTCTTGCTATCTTTGCCACTACTAGTATCTGGATCCAAAGGCCTATAGTTTTTATACAAATGTAAACAACAGTAACAGTAGTGCTTGTATATCGGTTGTTCACTAGACCTAGTTGGATTCTCTGTGTTAAAGAATGCGTCGACGCGTTTCGGTGCAGAACAAAAGATGTTGTGGCACCTTCTTCAGGACTTCCGTTTTTGGGGTTATTCGCTTCAATACGTGGTGACTTGCACCCTCTCTGCAGATTTACGGGGAAAAAAGGTAGGATATCACTTACTTCGCACAAGATGTGTGAAAATCACATGATCTTACACTCTTCTCTACACATGCTATGCATTGACATCTTTTTACAATATATCCCCTACATCTTGCATCTCCTAGGGTGCAACTGTTAAGGTCCTAATATTTTGACCCACTTGGAAAAAGTCTATCTATTTCTCCAACGATGTACATCCTAATGTTTTTACTCCATGTTATAGATTTCTCATTACATTGATTCATATTGGCATCCCTCCGTGTCCATTTTGCTGTGGAGATTTCTGAGGGAGAAGGGGGCAGCTCATGGCAGACACTCACATGCGGGATATTGCAATCAGAACTCATTCTTACCCTTTATTTATATGAAAAGTATCTGAATCGCTATATTTGTAGTACTCGGAATACTTCTTCTGTTTTCAATTGAGGAAAGTGGATGATCCTTAAATGTTTCAGAAGGCTACAATTTGATGAACCAGACTACCAAAGCACAGGAATGCGGCGGGAGCCTCCAGCTCTGGGTCGGATTCCTGGAATGATGCACACGCCGCAGGGAACAGATGCAAGGGGCATGCATCGTTCTCGTAAAATACCTTGACTTATATGGTGCAAAAATCTAGACGTTTTCATTACTTGGTATTAAAACTCATAGATATAGAAGACAGACCCAACGCTCCGGACCTCAAAAGAATGGATTCTTAGGCATTCTGAAATTTTTGTACATGGAGGGATTTAAAATTAACTACGTCTCCGGCAAAAGGTCAGAGAGAACTAGGGATATCTGACAGTCAGTTCATCTCTCCAAGCTATTACGCAATTTATTTCAACTTGGTCAATGCTCAGAAACCGGCAGACGAGATCCAGTTTTCATGGGTTTTTTCGTACTCAAATCTGCCATAGCTTCCATGCACAGGGTGATTAACAAAAACGCTTTATTAAAAGAACAACGATTGGTCAGCAGGTTTTACAGCTTTTTGTTAAACATTGAAAAGGTCCCAAAGCAAGAGAGGGAAAAGCAGAAAAGGGGAAGGTGATAAAGAGAGACAACAAGGATGAACAAGCGCGGCCGCACGTGCCAGGTTGGCGGCGAAAGTGAAAGCGCCGCGTTTGGAGCAAAAGTGCACTAGGGCCAGCGCGACCGCTATCTGTTCCCAATTAATGCGACAGCGAGACGCGGGCGCGATAATTGGAAACAGATGGCGCTGCTGCTCTATTCCAGAGCTCCGTAAGCCAGGGGAGAGCGAAGGCAGGACATGAACCCGCCTTTGGCCAATAGCATGCTGGCTTTATTAGAAAGAACGCATGCAAAGGCCAATAGCGGGTGATGAAAAAAAAAAGCACACGAACGAGCGTGTGTTCAGAGTTTAAAGCCCTTACTAAAAGCCTCTCAGGCGGGACCTAAAAATGGTGTACGAACCGTATAAGTATAAAGAAGGGTTTTAATAGACAAAACCATCCAGTGATCCTATTAATCTTCATATAGAGTGGTGAATTCACTGGTGGTACCTAAAAGAACACATACATAGGAAATATAAGACTGGTTTGAAAAAATCTAGGTCAGACATTTGAACAACTATGCTAGCATTACATTTCAAAGCTATTCAATCCAGGACATACAAAGCCATCTGAATGGGACACAACCATATACTGTATAGTCAATGTCTGTTATTATTAGTATAGGTGAATAATAAAATAATTTTTAGACAACAAGGTTCACTACAATAACAATATACTGTAGAAGGGTTCATCCGCTGACATCGGGAAATGTGCCTGAACTACCGTGGCATGCGGCTATCTGCCCTATAAAAGAATTATTGGAAGGGGAGCATGGTAAGAAAATAAGTCTTCTGGAATTTCACAAAGAAGTGTGAAGAAAAAAGGTGCCGATGTAGATTAAAAACCGTCCAAATACTCATTGGCGGTGTCTGCAATAGTGATTGAGGTATTTTCGTATGGCTGTGAAGTCCCTAATAGTTTCCCCAAGCATGTATTCAGATGTCACTAAGGTCTATCGAGAAAAGCGGGCAGTGTAATGGTGTTTAACACTAGGGGGAGACACGCCAAGACCGTGGAGGCAGTCATGTGTCTGCCTTGAAGTTTGTGTATCAATGCTTTTGATGGCTCGTGCCTCACAAAAAGTGTGTGCTAAGGCAGTACAGGGTGAACAAAGGCAGAACCTAGTGCAGTAACTTTCATAGCAAACGTGGTGTTATGGGGAAAAAAAAGACTCTTAGAGCTAGTTGGCCTAACACACAAGTACAGTGTGCTTAGATTTCAGAAGAAACTGCCCCATCAAAATATGCAGCGGTTTTAACATACATGCAGCATTTTTCAAATGGAAAACAGTGGACGTGTTTGATGTGCACTGCAATAACAAGGCTGCGATGCAATGGAGGAAATGCGCTTAAAAAAGTTGACCTCTGCATGGGTGCATCGTGCTTTGTTTTCAAAATACAACACCTGACACTTTGCACTGAGAACTTTCCTATGACATGAGAGAGTGTGCTTTGAAACTTCCATATCTTTAACACGAATGCAGCATTCTTTCAGTTTTCATAACAAAAGAAAAGACGGGCTTAGTGCACAAAAGATTCAAGTCAAACAAAAAGGTAGGTTCAGGGACCAATTCCTGTATACAAGGAACACGCTGCCTCGAAACAATTACAGATATAACAAACGTAGGTTCCGAGACCCATACCTGTATACGGGGAGCCAGCAACCTGTTATACCACAGCAGATGGAGGACGGTGACCAGAGTAATTGCTGCTGCTTGTATAGAGTATCCGGGGCTCGCTAAAGCCAAATTTGGTGTGTGTCTACTCACTCAGATTGTATAATCGCATCACTCTGATGCAGTCTCATGACCACGAGTACTTGAGAAATGTAGCCCCATGCCGGAAGCATGAATCTGAATGAACGTGCACTAAATGCGGAAGGCTTTCGTGCTTCTGTCACACACAGCCGCTTCTTCACATAGAATAGAATCACTAAAGCCGGGCCTCCATCGAAGTTAAAGGCAAACACCACAATGTACTGGCATGTGTTTTTAAAGGGTCAGAGGCGTATACCCAAGGGCAGAAGACCCATTAGGAAAATAAGCACACACCCGAAAACCAGATTGCCTATAGTAAAAATGAGTGATGGGTGTGTAAACCATGTCCCTTGCACTACACATGTATCCCGTTGCAAGCGGTCGGCCCCATACATCTAAGGGTATAGATATGTCAGTGCACCTGAATCAGAGTACCCAATCTTGTATGGATAAGTGTAGGATGGTTGGACCACGTCCAACGGACAGTCTGTTACAGGTATCTGGTGGTGCTAATCTTCTTCTGAGCTTATGAGAGGACAATAAAAAAGAGATATATATGAAAATATAGAGAAGAACAGGCAGTGTCCCTCGCACATATTCAAAGGCACCTGGTTATCAGGAGCCATCGTTCTAAATGGTTAGCCATATGTATTCTCTTGTATGTTCAGTGACCTGTGGCACTTCACCACACACCCTGAAAAATCGCTCACGTGGAAAAGGTCATGTCTAATGGCGCCCCCTCCGTCAGGGAAGGGACAACTCCCTTGTTCCTATAGCAACCAATGGAGATTTGGGCCTATCCTACATGGACAAGGGAAAATGGTGTTCCGGCCCGGTACGATCCCAATCACTGCTTTTGTTCCCATGGTTTGTCTGTGCCAATTGGGATTTCAGTTATATGTGTGTATCAACGATATTTTGGTCATCTGGCGAGGTGAAGATCAATCTATCACTACCTTTACTAAATCAATGTGCAAGTACTAAGAGTGTGGCATGCCAATGAGTGCTTCCACAACAACTTCAAGAAAATACTCTCCTACCTTATAGGCCCTATTAACGGCCACAAACGGAATTCTCCTTAAGAAACAATTGGTTTAATAAAGAAATCAGACTATGACGTAGATATCTGGGTAAGGCACTTTGCACAAAGGACATCTCAAAAATCAGTCTGGGTGGAGAGAGGTACAAAAGGGCCCAGGCTCGGGCTAAGAAAGAATGGGTGGAAGAAAGATGGCAGGAACTCAAATTGGCTTGCTCTCTTAAGAACTTCACCAGGTTTTGGGCACTTGTAAAGTGGAGAGGAGAGAAGTCTCTGCTTCATAACATTTATCCCCAAAACTGAGTTGATCATTTCTCCAATCTTTATTCAGTAACTCCTTTTAATGAGGCGGACACTGTGCTGGGGACTGTGTAAACAGACAACTCTATAGCTGTACCTGGCCCTTTCCTTGACCTGGCCGACACCCTTTGCACTGGATGTAATAATGAGAGGTAGAACTCCAGTATTAGACAGCATTTCAGCTTATATACTTCTGCTAGAAAGAGATAAATTGTCTTGGTATAACCTTTTCTTAACTAATGCCATTATCATTGGTGCCCAGTACCTGACTCTTGGAAGGGAGCGGACGTCGTCCCGATATATAAGAACGGAGATAGATTCCATCCAGCCAATTACAGGATGATCAGCTTGATCAACAGTGCGGAGAAAATTTCTGCCCAATTGGTCTTGAGCAGGATTGAGGAATGGACTGCTGCTAAAGCCATCGTATCGTATCCCCCTTTCAGACAGGCTTTCGGAAGAAGATATCCACATTTTAACAGGTTTTCCGCTTCCTTTTATTCTATTGGAAGATCGTTGTGGTCGGCAGGGCAACAGGTTTTGGGTGATATGGGCATCCCAGGAGGCTCTTGAGCCTACTGATCTGTCTACATGAGGGTATTTATGCCCAGGTTCGCTGGAGAACTCAGGGCCAGGTGACTGAACAATTTCCTATCAATTAAAGTGTTCGCCAAGCTGTGCACTGGCACCCACCCAGTTTTCTTTATTTCTTAATGTTGTTCATTATCTGCCCTCTTTCTCAATTGATGCACTATCCCTGGCTGGCACAAAAAGAACAAGTTACTTATCTTATTTATTTATTTATTTGATTTGTAAAGCGTGCAAATACCTGAAGGTGTCTCGGTGCTGGGGACAACGAGCATGAACGACACTACAGATTAGCTTATTGAGTAAACAGCCATGTTGTTGTAATTTTTCTGAAAGCAAGTAAGGACTGGCTGGCTTTGGTATGAATTGTGAGGGAGTTCCAAAGTTTCGCTGTAGCAACAGTGAATCGCTTGTCACCCCATGATGCTGTCTTAGTACGAGGGACCTTTAGCAGGATTGCTGTAGAAGAGCGTAAGGCCCAATTTGGAATGTAAGCATCAAGGGCCTCATTCAGAAACTGAGGTCCAGAGTTACGTGAAGCTTTGTATGCAATACAGAGAGCTTTAAACTTAATTAGATGATACTGGTGAAGTATATGTGAGATGGATTTGTATTTGGGGGTACCTGATAGCATTCTGGCTGCTGAGTTTTGAACCACTTGGAGTTTATGGAGGACTTTGCTCTGAGCATTAATAAGGAGCCCATTGCAATAGTCAATGGTGGACATAACTAAGGTGCTTACTGGTGTATTTCAAGCCCCAAGAGAAAGGTAAGAGCCTTTTTATCATTCGCAATTTATGGAATGATGATGAAACCACAGCGTTGGCATGAGGGACAAAGGACAGTCTGTCGTCAAATATGACGCCCACATTTCTGACTTTGGTGACTGGCACTGGAAGGGGCACCAAAGAAGATGGCCACCATGAAGAAGACCAATTTGGCAGTAATTTGCTGAATATCATAACCTTCGTTTTTTCCGAGTTAAATTTAAGGCAATTGTTGGCCATCCAACAACTGATGGCCAACAAGCCTTTCTGCAAATTAAGCTGCTACTTCATCACCATCAGCGGGGAAGGTATTCCGGACCACCATCACAGGAGGGCTGGTGCAGCTTCTCACAGACAAGACAGTCAATGACAATGGTCTCATCAGGAAGAGTCACACTTGAACTTGTTTGACAGCGAGCCGAGGATTTACTGGCTGCAGTTGTTTGGTCCGACGAACGGGCGATGAAACTGCTTAGTTGAATTTGACTTCCTCCCAGGTACGCTGCCCAGAGATACAGAAGAATCCTTGCTATGTTGTACTGAATATAGTTGAGAAGCATATTGGAGAGGCGGGGATCTACCGTCCTGATGAGACCACGGTAATTAACTGGAACGGTTGAAACATTAACTATACAGGGACTGTTTCATATAAATTATGTCTTCTAAGAATCGCCTCTGCTTAATTTGTATTGTACAAAAGTATTTTCAACCCTGTACAAAATGTGGATCGGACGGTTTTATCATCATATCACTTTCATCTTGAGCACTGCGCAGTCATCACTCAACGATTTATATATACACTTGCTGCTGAGAATACAATTAGAATTTTGGGAAATGAAAAGGCCTCATCTGAATTCTAATCATGATTAAAATGGTGAATTAGTATATGCCCAGGGCCTGCATATGTGATACAGACCTGTGAAATAATGAACTCATAGGTAGTTGTTCACAGTGCGCCTGGGAAGTGCTTCTTTGAGTCTCCGCTTGTCCCTTCTGTAGCAGAATGACGTCGACACTGAGCTGCATATTGTCTCCTACTCTGCTTTAAAGTTAGAGGACCCAGTCTGGTGTGTGGGGAATATTCACAAGGTGAGTAATATGCAGGTAAAGGAGTATCCACCAGAAAGAGCGTTACCAAAGGCAAGTAACTGGTGTGTTATGTTTTCCTGCTGTTGTATATTATCTCATTTTGGGTGGTGGACTCCGCGGAGCTCGCGTTGTTCCTGAAAACTCCGCTCCGTGGAGCGTAGCAAGGTTTTTTTCAACGCTCACACTCTTCAACGTTATGTGATGGAGCGAGGAAAATCCACCTTCTGATGAGATTTTTTCTTGCTCGCGCAGGTCTAGTTGGCGAGCAAAATCAACCTCCTGGCGAGATTTCTCAAAGCGGGTCGTCGGATTTCTCAATGCAAGTGGTCGTGGCAGGTCACAACCACTCGCATTGAGAAACCTTCCTTCGCATTGACAAAGCGGCCGCTTGAGTAGAAGCAGCTGCACCCTCTTGTGCTGCACATGGTGCCTTTCGCGATTATTTTTATAGGGCGGGACAAACACTAGGAGATCAAAATCACCATGAACAGCATGACCCTTATGCACTCCGCTGCTTATGGAACTCTGCGTAGACCGCCAGAGTTATCTTAGTCACTTTGCAGAGTTCTTCATTGAGGAACTCCGCCTAGGCTTAATCTTACCATGAAAATATAGAATCAGTCATATGTTAAGAAACAAGAGTGAGTAGAAATCTTTTGGGTGGAGTAAAATTTAAGACATTAATATTGTGTTTTTTTTTGACAATTAGTTGATTTTTTCAAGCACTAACACTTCTCTGTATCAAGTAAAGACCTTAAGAGTTTTGTAAATTTCAGATACTCAAATTGTGGATTCTGTTGCAATGAAAAAAAATTCAAGGCCTGAAATTTCTTTGGAGGTTGCATGTGGGCAACCTAAGTTATCCTGTAGGAGTTTCTTTTTTTTTTTAAAACCTTTATTGTGCAAGCAGAAACGTACAAATACGGGCCTACAACCAATCAGGCCGGCCACAACACATTACGGGCGCACAAAATCAGGATAGAAATTCTCCAGCAGTTCCTCAGCATTCTATAAACAATCAGTAAACATTAAAAGTCGCAATATAACCGCTAGGAGCAGGATAAGAGAAGGTTAATTTTATAATATAATAGGAAGTACAGCAGGAACAATTGCAGCTGTTAGTTTCCGAATTCCTATGGCGGGCAGTTGGTGAAGCAGCAATACAAAGGAGCAGTGAGAATCAGAAATAGTAGCAACAATTGGCGAAAGCAACGCATAGTCCCCACGTTGCAAATCAGTTCCCACCGCTGCCCACCGTCCACCCGTCACCACTTGAATATGTGCTGGTACCAATCAAAGAAGTCAGAACTGCAACACAAAAATAGCCATCCGCTATACTAACCCAAAGAAGGGGAAAAGGAAAGGAAGGGTAAAAGAAGGAATGTGAAAAACAATGAAGAAAGAACGCAGCGCCGCAGCATGCGCCCCATGGCAGATAAGGCACACAATACTCAAGACCCACAATCGGAATCGAGGCAAGTAGGATGTGTAAGTGTGCTATCATTATCATTAACGCGAAGAAATCATGTCCTACACTGTCAGCGAACACCCCCTGGGGCATGCATGCGGACATAGCGTCCCGATAAAGGGATATAAAAGAGCCATAGAACTAAGAAAAAACGAACAATATACAGACCCTATCCCACCCACACCACCCTGCACCCCTGCAGAAGGCTACGGCCTACCCCCCCAGCAGCGTGCCTGTCGCCCTAAGTAGAACCCGAAATACAGAAGAATCAGAAAGTAAAGAAAGAACACTACAGACAAAAATAGGAAGGAAAGCGGGAAGAAAAAAGCAGTGGGAGAGGAGATATGCAATCGAACCGTCAGCTCCCACCCCCCACCTTAACACAATTAGAACCCACATCGAGATGAAATCGACACAAACTCAAACATCAGGAACATGAAGAGGAATTGGTCATACTGTTACAGCTGCGAGCAGTCCTCATCTCCACAAATTAATTGAGTGGAGAAGTGTGGCTCAGGGGTTAGAGGCGGCAGACCCGGAAGCTGAGATCGGCCCCGGACCAGGGTTCAATTCCCCGCCTCGGCGGGTCTTGGGCTAAAAATTCCACGGACTCGATAATTCTCGCTCCGGTGCCTTCTCGATTCACGGGTTCACTCTCTGCGACTCTGGGCAATAGCTTGCTTAATCTCCACAACGGCCCCTCGCGGCGGGATGCCTGGCTTTCACCTTGTGGATACCCTGCCGTTGTGATCTCACAGGGGAATACCAGGACGGGTTCCCTAAGCAAGCGCCGGGAAACCCACTGCGGGTAGCTGTGCGCTATATAAGCTCAAATACATTTACATTTACATTTAATTAGCAGTCCGCCGAGGCGAGTCCATCTCACCCCTGTCCTCTCCTGACCATTACTTTAGGCACGGAGTGTGCATAGGATCGGAACAAAGCAGGCCAAGGGTGCAAAATAGGGGATCCAAGTCTCGAGCAGCAATACAGATAGTGGCAGCCGCGGACCAGACTGGCGAAGAGCAACGTCAGGAGCAGCAGGCAGCGCGGGTTCAGTTTTGCCGACCAAAGGGGGGAGGTTTCCCCCACGGAACAGCCATGGGACCCCTTCCAAGCATTTCGAGTCAAAAAACCGCCAGGTACCCCAGCGAAACTGACCTGGACGGACCCCGGCGTGGGGCCCTCTCCCACGTCCACCTGAAGCAAAACCTCCTGTAGACTCGAAGCAACAGACATTTGAACTCTCAGATGAACGGCGGTCGCATTCCTTTCAACAGCCGGGAGAGACAAATCAGCACATTCCCTTGGTCGGGCCGCATACATGGGGGGCGGCCCAGCAAGCCAGGCGATAGAACCGCTATCCTGTACAGCTGCGGCAAAGGCCATGGTTGTGCGCCAGGAACACAGGGCGGCGAAGACATCGCCAATCGTGGGCTCACTCCCACATTCTCCAGCCAACGTGCAGTTCGACAGGCCAGTTTCGCCGCCCCCAACGGGTCTGAGACCCAGGGCGCCGACCGCCATTTTGTCGGCACAATGAGGCCGCTACGGTCCTCGACCCCGATCCGGGCCGTCAAACAAGGCTCAGCGGAGTCTCGCCGGATCCCGCTAATGACAATCTTGGTGCAGAAAGATGGGTCACCAAGACACTGGGGGTAGCCGGCGCCACCGTCTCATGGGCGTCGCCCGCCGATTCCGGGCGAAGGGCTTCAAGATGGCCGGACTGGAGAACAAAGGGGGGACAAGCCTCCTATACGGTCAACCCCCGTCCGAGGGAGGCAGCGCCCCGCAGCTGGGCCCCCGGGCCACCAGACAGGGCCCGGTCAGTCGCCACCGGTCCAACCGCACAATGGCCTCTTCAGCCGACTCCTCTCCTCCACCAGGGGTCGGCGTTGATACCCCGCTGCGGCCGACCGTCGCAGGCGAGTCCCCGGCCTGCACGCCACGGAGGCTCCGGAGCAAACAAGGGCACAGCTCAAGATCCGCGGCACTCAGGAGCTCCTGGGACAAACGGTGAGTGCAAGCAGCCTTTCATAGTCCCATATTCCGTCGAATGTGTCTCCTTGGGGCAGGATAAAGTACAGGATTTACGGTTCAGGCAGGAAGGTTGACGGAGCCGAGCTACAATGCGGCCATCACGGTCGTGAGCTTGGCTCCTCCCCCCTGTAAGAGTTTCTTGATGAATCCTATTGCAACTACAATATGTGCTCTGTCATTTAAAGTCAGGTTGTTAGAAGCTTTTCTGCATCTCAAGGTACGCCTTACTTTTCACCTGGTGTGGATGCATTTCTCATGTTTAGTGAGATCTCCTTTCTGAGTATAACGTTTCTGGCTTTCCCCTCCTGTAAGGCTTTAGTCCAATGGGAATTCTCTCTTGTGAAGTGACATTGTATTCAAGACTAAACCTTATCTGACATTCAGAACACACATAAGGCTTTTTTCCCCGTGTGAGTTCGCTCATGTCAAGTGAGAAGTAATTCGTAACCAAAACTTTGCTTGCATTTCGAGCACTCATAAGGTTTTTCCCCAGAGTGGGATCTCTCATGAAGCAGAACAGTCTTTCAGATACAAGCTTTTATGGTATAAGGATTTTCTCCAGTGTGGAGCTTCTCATGGTGAGATAGCGTTTTTCTCTGCATTTTATTCTGGCATTCAGAGCACTCATAAGGTTTTTCATCAGTATGGAGTCGCTTATGGTTAGTGAGGCTGTGCCAATCAAATAGGAATTTCTGGCATTCATCGCATTGGTAATGTTTTTCCCCTCTGTGTGTGTGCTCATGTAGAGTGAGATTGCGTTTGAAATTGATGCTTTTCTGGCACTTGTAGCACTGAATTATTTTGATGGTGTGTTTTCTTATGGCGCTTGTAACCATCTCTACCTCTGAATCTTTTCTGACATTTAGAGCACTGATAATTTTATTCACCAGTGTGGATTCTCACATGTTCAGTGAGATGAGATTTTTGGCTGAAACATTTTTGGCATTCGGAGCACTGGTAAGGTTTTTCCCCAGTGTGGATTCTTATATGCTCAGTGAGATTGCTTTTTTGACGGAAACATTTGTGGCATTCAGAGCACTGATAAGGTTTTTCCCCAGTGTGGATTCTTATATGCTCAGTTAGACTGCTTTTTTGACTGAAACATTTGTGGCATTCAGAGCACTGATAAGGTTTTTCCCCAGTGTGGGTTCTTATATGCTGAGTGAGACTGCTTTTTTCACTGAAACATTTGTCACATTCAATGCACCGATAACGTTTTACCCAAGAGTGGGTCCTTGTATGTTTAGTGAGTCTCATTTTGTCACTGAAACATTTCTGGCATTCAGAGCACTGATAAGGTTGTTCCCCAGTGTGGAATCTCACATGTGCAGTTAGAAGTGATTTAAGTCTGAAATCTTTTGGGCATTCAGAGCACTGATAAGGTTTTTCCCCAGTGTGGGTTCTTATATGTTGAGTGAGACTGAATTTGTTTGTGAAACATTTCTGACATTCAGAACACTGATAAGGTTGTTCCCCTGTGTGGGTTATTGTATGTTGAGAAAGACGTCTTCTGTCTCGGAAATTTTTCTGGCATTCAGAGCACTGAAAAGGTTTTTCCCCAGTGTGGGTTTTTATATGCACCATGAGAAAGCGTTTTTCACTGAAACATTTCTGGCATTCAGAGCACTGATAAGGTTTTTCCCCAGTGTGGAATCTCAAATGTGCAGTTAGAAGTGATTTAAGTTTGAAATGTTTTGGGCATTCAGAGCACTGATAAGGGTTTTCCCCAGTGTGGATTCTTGTATGTTCAGTGAGTCTGATTTTGTAACTGAAACATTTCTGGCATTCAGAGCACTGAAAAGGTTTATACCCAGTGTGGGTTCTTATATGCCGAGTTAGACTGCTTTGGTCACTGAAACATTTCTGGCATTCGGAGCACTGAAAAGATTTTTCCCCAGTGTGGGTTCTGATATGCCGAGTGAGACTGCTTTGGTCACTGAAACATTCCTGGCATTCAGAGCACTGGTAAGGTTTTTCCCCAGTGTGGATTCTTGTATGTTCAGTGAGTCTGATTTTGTAACTGAAACATTTCTGGCATTCAGAGCACTGAAAAGGTTTATACCCAGTGTGGGTTCTTATATGCCGAGTTAGACTACTTTGGTCACTGAAACATTTCTGGCATTCAGAGCACTGAAAAGATTTTTCCCCAGTGTGGGTTCTGATATGCCGAGTGAGACTGCTTTGGAAACTGAAACATTCCTGGCATTCAGAGCACTGAAAAGATTTTTCCCCAGTGTGGGTTCTGATATGCCGAGTGAGACTGCTTTGGTCACTGAAACATTCCTGGCATTCAGAGCACTGGTAAGGTTTTTCCCCAGTGTGGGTTCTTGTATGTAGAGTGAGTCCTCTTTTGTCACTGAAATATTTCTGGCATTCAGCGCACTGATAAGGTTTTTCCCCAGAGTGGATTCTCATATGTTCAGTGAGTTTAGATTTACGGCAGAAACTTTTTTGGCATTCAGAGCACTGGTAAGGTTTTTCCACAGAGTGTGTTAATGCATGTTCATATAGACTCGGTTTGACTCTAAAGCTTTTCTGGCATTCAGAGCACTGATAAGGTTTTTCCCCAGTGTGGATTCTCATATGCTCAGTGAGATAAGATTTACGCCTGAAACTTTTTTGGCATACTTTGCACGGAGAGTGGTTTTCCCCAGTATGGATTCTCATATGCTCAGTGAGATAAGATTTACGCCTGAAACTTTTTTGGCATACTTCGCACTCATAGTGGTTTCCCCCAGTGTGCATTCTGTCAAAATTGTGAGATGAGATTTATGGCTGTATCTTTTTTGGCACATGTAACTTTTTTCCCTAACTTAGGTTATTTTGCCTTGATTGAGGTGGTTTTGAACACTGAATTTGTTCTCACAGTCTGTGTTTTTATAAGGTGTATACCTAGACTTAATATCTCTACGTTTAGTTTTCTCTTGCTTATATGCCGCGATAAGAGTGAACCCGATTTTAGAGGCAGGCTTGTTTAGATAATGTTCAGCATTTATCTCTAAAAGAAATTGTGTGTAATCTTCTTAACACTTGAATTGAGCAAAATATGTCTGGAAGCAGCCCTGTAACACCTGTCGAAATGTTTCAAGCAGATAATAGTCTTTAGGTTATAGCAACTTATTTTGTGACTGAAGATTTTCTCAAATCTATTTGTATAGGTTCTTAACAATGCAGTGATAAGGTGTTAGTCTGATATTTAATCATTAAACTGATAAGTACCTTTTTGCACTGACGTAATTGCAGTAACTGAGGGTGTTAGAACGTGCACAGTACTATTGTAGATCACAAGTCTCAGAACATCAGTTCCTTTTACCCTTTCTTTATTTGGTGTAAGGTTAAGATTTGTAGTTCTGAAGACGAGGATTTATTTACATTAGCTATAGCGCAACTGTACTCATTTAATCAATTTTTACCTTTAACAGTTTTACATATCACTCACGCACAGCAGGTAATGTTGAGGCGATTTAGATAGAATTACAGAACAGTACACAATAAAAAGGAAACAATCTGAGATAGTTATGAACACAATAAAGTGGTGAATTTTTAAGGTTTTCGCAAGAGTGAGCAGAGTGGGTCGTGGTTTTCTTCCCAGAGGCAGATAGTCTCAAAGTTGTGTAACTGGTTAAAACGGTTGTTGAACAAAGGTGATTTTCCAATCTTTCGGTTGTTAACGTGTCAGCTTCAGAGTCTTCTCTCAGCGTCTTTTCCTTGATGGTCTGCAGAGGAAACCTTTTGTTACATCTTTCTTTTATGCAGTGTGTGCTTCCTCTCAGGAATTACATGATGTTTTAGATCATGCGTGCTTTAGATGAACGTTATTCTGTCATGCTGAGGCAATTTGTCTTTCTGATAATATTTCAGATGAGGATGCTGGAGTGGTCTTTCTACATTATTTCTGATGCTGTGTGCACAGATATGGTTTTGCTCTGGGTTAATGAAATACTAAATTAGAGACTTCACTTACAGGTATAGTACTTTCCTCAGCTCCCACTTCCTCGCCACACCTAGATTTTGGAAATTGTTTAAACGTAGAATGCTGGCTGTCCTTCAGTTTTTCAAAATAATCCTTCTTATGGCACTGACTTCAGTTGCCTGGTGCTAAATCTTGCTTTCTTCGTCAGTAATTTGAATCACCTATCGTAATAAAATTAAATAGTTAATACATGAAAATTTCCAAAAATATAATTTACAAGCCAAATCAATGCAGAGTTGCAGAATTTTGAAAACGTTGAGCTGTTTTTCAGACAGAGCAGAGTGTAGAATGGTAGCCTGAGAGTACTTGGATGTAGGAGTGAGGATTTATAGAAATGTCAACATTTTATTAAGCTCACAAAGGATACATGCACCCTATGAACTTGTAACATAGAATCCCAAAGGCAGAAATTAAAGTCATATGCACTGGCACCAAACATATATTTCAAAAAGGATACTATTAATTAATTTTTAATGTAGATTTCTGGGACGGGGATTTCCCCTGCATGGACAACAGGCATTTTCCCCTGCCCTGAGTTACCACCTACTTGTATCTGGTATCCTGACTTTTGAGCTCTGGCCTCTGCCGCACACAAATCTATTGTGTGCTGCGAGGACTATGCCTAGACCTATCCCTCAACTATGTCCAGAGTATGAATCAAGGGCAATGAAATTAAGGAGTACTTTCATGTGCTCATTTTATTCCACCTGATTATCAGTTGTTAGGTTTTTCTGCACCTGGATGTACCGGGTGCAGAAAAACAGGACACCATTTTTATCCAGACAGGAAACTTAGACTGAAAAGACGCACAAGACTCTGGGTGCAACAGAAGCAGCCAAGACTTATGCTGATTTTTAACAAAATGGGGGAAACACACAATTCTTCCCTTTGTTGGACATTTCTTTACCCTTCCCTCCCCTGCTTCACCCATCGCCCCCCAACCAACCACATGCCTATATCTACCACCTGATTAAATCTAGTGGTAAAAAAAATCCCCAAAACATTATGAAATAATGAATGGCATGCGGTTTAACAGGCAGAAGAATCTGTTCCTTGTGGCAACTCCACAGTCAATGGCGTCAAACTGGTAATTGCACATTACTGGGATAAGTCCACCACAAAACAATTACATGAGATTTTTCTGCCACCCCAGTACTGTGCAATTTCTAACAAGGGACTATGAGAGGTCTTGGACCGGTCCTGTGACCTGGAGGGTCACACCAAGTGTGCCCTTATTTAAGGCAGAGGACTGTCATGGGTTTAACAGCTAGAGCGGTGGTGGCAATAGACCCTGTTGTAAGGATCAATAGCCTGATGAGATCTTTGCATCATGGTCAGTGTAGTGGCTTCCTACTGACACACCCAAGTAATGCTCCATTTCTATGCCTGTGCACAGACTTTGCGCTAACATCAAGGGCGTGTTTAGGGTGTTGGTGTGCGTAGCATAAATGCAATGTGAGAGTGCAACAGAGTAAACAGCATCTCCTGCCTGCCAGTTGTGTATGCAAGTGGGACCATCTATCCCTTTTTCATACCCTAGTTCAAAGTCCTCTGTTACCAAGGAATAAAGTGCTCTGCAAAGTACTCCGGTGCCTGCTGTGCCACCAGGGATGGTGTCAGCCTGACAGTCTATCTAAGTTTAGGGGACATCACCTGCAGGCTGAATTACTTAATGGAGAAGCTGTGTACCTGTCCTGAAGAGCCTAGAAGTCTGCCTAGAAGCCTGCCTGTCTGGTAAGAAAGGGAAGGGAGTTTGACTATCCAGCAGGAGGACAAGGCTGTCCTGGAAGAAGCACGGTCCGACACATCCCCGTTATCTGTAGGGTGGGCCGGAAAGCCATCCAGCAGGACCAGCTAGTCTGAGGGACTTCCCACCCCCCCGCTCCGCCAAGACTCTCCCAACAGTTTAAGGCAGAAAATAAAACTCTACGACAACGTAATTGTTGAGGCCCAGTTGGACGATTGTGTGCTGCCAACGGCCCCTTCAAAGTTGCATTTGCCAAATTCCTAACACAACAGGGTCTGAATCTACTGGCTTCCTGGAGAGCATGTGTTGGGCTTTTAGCTGCTGAATTTCTGACTACTCTGTGTCAGAGGCCCATGAGGGACTACAACTACTCCAGTGTCGAACACCCTGTCTGAGCTTATGCCTGTGGTCCAGCCGGCCACAGTGTGGGTTCAATTGCTGACGGTCGGGCCTCCAGAAGGGCTGCACTTACCGTCAGGCCAGCTGTGACTGCTACCTTGGGACTGCTGATCTTCAGGCAAAGGCAAAGAAAAGACAGAGTGGGTGCCCTACTGAATTCAGCCCTAGATCCAGGACAAAAGCGCTCCACAAAAGCCTACTGGTGGGTCACTGCTCTCTCGAGTGTTCGGGCATGCCATTCAAGTGCCGGGAAACAGGAAAGAGACCTAGACAAGACTGACTCATCCTGTGGAAGGATGAGACGCTTACGACAGAGCATATACGCATTGGGGTAACTGAAGTGACAGAACTGCACCTATACTATATTCATGATACTCCTAAATGCCCCTAGAGGGTAAGAGGGTATCAGAACCGGACGCACCTGTCTACAGCACATGGTAGTCTGGCATGCCTGCACCATCCTTTCACCCAGACTGTCCATAAAGTTGATTTTAGAGCCACTACACACATAGCAGGGGGAATCTCAGACCATTCGCTGGTGGAGGTGCAACTCGATGGTCCTGTTGTGGACTTCATCCTACCCCCAAGGGTTGATCCATGATATTTAAAAGACAAGACGTTCAAAGCTCACATGAGAGATAGAGCAGAATTCTATTTTAAGGAGAACGGGCGGCCTGTTGAATCAGCTTGCGTACTATAGGGTGAATTCAAGGCAGTGATTCGAGGCCAGACACAGGCCTTGATTGGGGGAATGTCAAAGGAACATAAATTGAAGTGCGAAGCTCAAGACAGGGAATGTGCTTTCCTGGAGGTTCGGTTGGCAAGTGGGGAATCAATTTCTCTCCCATTACACCATCAACTGAAGCAGCACACATTAAGAGCACTAATGGAAAATAGCGTGCACTCATGTGCTGGCTACCCAGCATTGTCTCTATGATGTCGGTGATAAAGCCAATGAGTTGCTTACATGGCTAAAAAGACGAGACAAAGGATGGAACTGGATCCTTGAGGACACTGACAACAAGGGGACGGAAATACTGGGAGAGACTTCCTGAAAGACCTGACCCTGCCAATGCTAACAAATAAGGACCTAGACGCACTAGAGCAAGACCTGACAGTAGACTAAATAAATAAGACAATAGGAACCTTGCAAACAGGGCAGCGACAGGGCCTAATAAGCTCCTGTTAGAATTATATAAAAGCATGAAGGATAAAATCAGGGAGTGCCTCCAGAGTAGGATTCAGACTGCCTGAAAATAAGGGTGTCTCCCAGAGGACCAAAGAATGTCTGAGGTGGTGGTCATCCCAAAAAAGGACGAACCAGCAACTGAGTGTGGGCCTTATAGATCTATCTCCCCGCTTTATATTGAGACTAAGGTCCTTGCGAACGCCCTGGCGATCTGCCTGCGGACAGTAATTGCAACAGTGGTTCATCCTGATCAATCGGGCTTTATGCCACACCAGGGAACACGCTTAAATCTCTGACACCTTAATGGAGTACCATATGCAACATGGGATTCCTTTGCTGAACCAGTGGCGATGCTGTTAAGCTCTTGTATGAGGCCCCTCTAGCGTGCATGCGGGTCAATAATACAGTCTACCGAGTCTTTGCCGTCCGACAGGGATGTTCCTTGTCTCCTATGCTCTTCACACATGTTTGGGTTCACCAGGACCTCTCATATGGGATATTCCTGTTGATCAGGATATAATATCAACTGGAAGAAGTCCTTAATATTCCTGCCGGTGGCAAGGACCCTGCGGCTGCAGTCTAGGTGCACAGTTCGAGTGGCACTACATGGCTTTAAATATTTGGTTGTGTTTATTACAAGAGAGCACAGGCAGGAACATACTCCCGAAATGAGACCGTCTTTGCTGGGATGCCCCACACTTGCGGGCGCTCCCGCTCTCCTCACTGGGCCGGGTGGCCCTATTTAACCACATGGCTGCTGTGCGTTTTCCCCCCCCTGTGCTGGAAAATGCCATTTTAGTGGCACCATGACGAGCTCAGCTCGTCATCAGCACACGACACCCGTGGGTGATGACGAGCTGAGCTCGTCATCAGCATCGAAAGGGTTAAAGTGATGACCCTCCAGGGTCTCCTGTACATTGGGCAAAAAATGTCCTTTAAGATCACACCAGACATTTTTTTTGAAAAGGTAGTCTGAGAACTTTGGCTCCTGTTGTGGGATGGTGGCACGTCACGCTGAGTAAGTTGCAGAGGGGAGTTTATTAAGGTGGACTCGCAGTCAGCAACTGGGTTTTTGCGGACTGTGAAGATCCTGCTTACCGGGTAGATAGATTCGCCATGAGCAAGAGAGGTTACCCCACCCCGGTGCTGTATCGAAAAAAGTATGAGTGCACCCTGCCTTCTCATACCCAAACATTGGTAAAGGTGTGGAAAGAGGCTACCAACTATTTAGGCTGGGAAGGTAAGCTGACTGAAATTACTCCACTGTATGATGGTGATTTCTTAAGTGCAGTGGGAGGATTGCAGGGCTTCTCCCAAATGGGGATTGATTAGCTTAGAAAAATAAGGCGCCTGGCCCGGATGGAATACCTCCTGACCTATACCTCGGTAAAATAGAGCTGTGGGCGCCCATTCTCACGAGGGTCCTGAACGCGGCAGTGGAGGCGAGTCTGCCGCGTTCTTGGTCCTCGGCAACCATAGTTCCAATTTTCAAAAAAGGAAATCGAGATGACCCCAATTGCTATCGCCCGATATCTTTGATTGATGTCACGGCGAAGGTCCTGGGTAGGGTGGTTTTAAATCGCCTGACTGAATGGGCAGACACCCACCGGGTAATAAAGGACACGCAATATGGGTTCAGGGAGGGGAGGTCGACCACGGACCAATGCCTGAATCTCTACTTGTTGGTCGCTAAGTACAGCATAGCCAGCAAGGAGGCAGTCTACCTGGGGTTCGTGGACCACTCCACGGCATTTGATCATGTGAATAGGGAGAAGCTATGGGCCTCGATGAAAGGTCTAGGGGTGGATCAGGATTTAGTTAACATCCTAAAGGCTTTGTACTGGAACACAACAGCGTCCATCCGATTTAACCAAGACGGAAGCAAGACCTCACCATTTCCATGCAATAGTGGAGTGCGGCAGGGCTGCATTTTAGCTCCTTTTTTTGTTTTCACTTTATATTAATAATTTAGATAGGTATTTATGCAAACTTAGAGTGGACCCCCCGCAAGTAGGTATCCGCCCAGTCCCCGTCCTGCTTTACGCGGACGACGCGATGTTATTAGCCCGGACACCGCGGGGGTTACAGAGGCTCATCAATGGATTTGTGAGTTTTATGGCCTCACTTGATTTGTCAGCAAATCTGGACAAATAATATGTTATGCTCGCGGGGGCCAGACAAGACAAGAAATTTTCTTATAAGATAGGAACCCATAAAATTAGTTGGTGCAGTCCTTTCCTTATTTAGGTGTACTATTTGAAGGGCTTCCAAAGTTTAGATCTTTAGTGGACAAACACTGTGCAAAATTGGTGGCCTCATCTGGGGCTATAATGGGGTATGGGAGAAGGCTGGGAAGATGGTCTCCTGAGCAAGTGATGAATTTGTATAGATCGATATGCTGTGCTAAGGCAGCTTACGGGGCGGTAGTTTGGGGTTTTGTGAACATATACCCGGTCCAGGCAGAGGAAAACAAATTCTTCAGAAGGATATTGAAAGTCCCATCTAGTACATCTGCCTACATTTTACACGAGGAACTGGGAGAACCCTACATTGAAGACCAGATCAAGATCAGACCACTTTTGGCCTGGGTGAAAATCTGGTACAACCCCGAGGCAGGCCTCAGTAGACAAATTATCACAGACTGTTTGATACAAGACAAATGGAGCTCTATCCCCTGGCTAAAGTATGTAAAGCGCACCCTAGAGGCCATTGGCTGTAAGAACCTCTTCACGGAACCTGAAGGCCTTATTGCCCAGAATAAAACGACGGTCAAGAAAATGTTTGGGGAATGAACAATTGCAAGGAGGGCGGCTACTGAAGAGTAAAATCTACAGTTGTGGCTTATAGATTATTGAAAATAGAAAGTGGAAGGGAACCCTATCTCTCACTGATCCATAATGCACAGGACAGATTTTATATGACCCGTTTTAGATTTAACCTGTTGCACCACCTGTTGGCTGATCCCTCCGGTTTTACCTTAACGGTCGAGCAGAAGGGTACCTGCGGCTGCGACAATAGGTCTCTGCAGGATACCCTTCATTTTGTTTTGTTGTGCCCTTTTTATTCATTACCTAGGGCGAAAGTTCCTGGTGGGATTACTGAAACAAGCCAAGTTTAAACATGCTAAGGTAGCATTAATGTTTTACAGAAGGCTAATGATGCATATACCCTTTCCTGTATTATGAGTTTTATTAAGATGGCAGTGAGGCTAAGGAACTCAAGAGAGATGAGCTGAATATGATGCCCTGCAAAATGAGACTTTGGACTAAATGAAATGAAATGTATTGGATGAACTATTTTTTAACGTATTTTTAACTATTTTTATGTACTTTTATGGTATCTTTTTAAGTGCCGAATAAAGAAATATTTGATTTGATTTGATTTGATTAGCTTAAAACGGCTGGGCGATGTGTAAAGGGGACAGGCACTTGTGTCCTTTACGATCCTACAACAAAAGTATAAATTAGGTGACTAAAAACGGTTCTGACATTTGCAGGTGGCCACGCTCTGCAAAGTCACATCCGGGAAGGGGGGCAGTTGCCTGATGCTTCCCCACTGGAGGACCAGCTGCTAACTAATCCCCTGGCCGAAAAAGCAATCTCAACCATCTATAGGAAGTTGATCTACAATTCTCTGGATGCCTTGGGGACGCGGAGAGCTGTGCGGGAGAGGGATCTAGGCACGCTTGGCGATGGCGATTGGGTTGAGGCCATTCAGGGTGTCAGGGAGTTGGCAATTAGAACTCATTTTTGTCTAATTTAACTGCAGATACTGATACTGCCAAATCAATGACCCTGTTTACATTAAAGGGCAGCTTGAACTCAGAGCTCAACAACAGACTCGATTGAATAAATGACCAGCACACTGCTTATCTTGCCAAGACACAGGTACTTTGTAAAACTCTTTTTATTGAACAAGTACTCAATCGATGGTGTTGACACCGAAAATACGGTGCACATTAATGAGAGTGATTAGACCAAAAACACAAAGTCTGCAAATATAGAGTGAGTAGCATAGCTTGGCTTGTCCTGACACTCCCTGGCCAAATCCCACTACATAAAACTAGATTGCCCCTTATTGAAGGCAGGTAGTCCTCCTAAGGTTCTGGAGGTCGCTGGGCTGCAAGATGACTTGCCTTTTGGTTCAGGATCATCCAGGGATGCAGACAGCCCAGTAGGACTGGGACCAACACAATAGTTCTCTACAGATCCTCACCAGCAGAGAAGGCTGCAGTGCCCGGCTCTTCTTAGGTCGTCAAGAACTGAAATTCAGGGTCTGGGGATGCCACCTAAAATCTTGATTTAAGGGTGTTACAAGGGAGTGACAGGTAGAGGCTAATGGGCCCCTTTCCTGTGGTGTCTACACCCTCTTATCATGCCCACCTCCTGTGGGAAGGGGACATAGTCGTAGCCCAGATTGGATAATTCCCATCATCTTCCCATCTTCAGCACCTGAGAGGTGGAGTTGACAGAGGGTGCGGTGGCGCACCTCCTGCTCTATCTAAGGTTTCCCACCTGTCCTTGCACCTAAAAGGGGGTGAGGCCAGGATGATCGCTTGCTACCTCTAACAGAAGAGGCTGGGGTCGCATTACCAAGGCGGCAAGGCCTTTGAAAATCCCTGCCACAGATGGCTCTGCCTGACCAGGGGGAGGTGTGAATACCTCCACCCAGGAAAGGCATTGTTATCAACCTCAAAGTGCACAGGCACTCTCTCCATGAGGACAGAAAACTGTCTGGTGGTAGCAGGCTGGCTCAGGCCAGTCGGTGACCACACTAAGGATTGGTAGATCTAAGGGGCACCCTGTGTGCAATTTTTAATAAATAGGATACTGCAATCAATGCAGATTTAATATGCTGAGATGTTTGGTATCAAATATCCCATATTTCAGAGAAACCTCCATGAGGCTGGGGAACTCGTAATGACAAGTGTCCAGCTAATGTGCTTACTATAGAGCTTGCCTGGTCACTTGCAATATCCAGGAATCAACAAGGACATTGCAGGAGATATCCCTAAAGCAGCATGCACTAAAAGGCCTGCTAGAGGGGTGTCTTACCTATATCTCAGACAGTCCTTATGGGCATCGCATACAGGGATGTGTGGCATGTCGTCTCTTCAGTTTTGTCGGCACCAAGACACACAGCTGCAGTGGCAGTATGTATGTATGTATGTATGTGCTTGGTGAGGGGTCCCTTAGGGTGGCATAATTTGTGCTGCAGCCTTTAGAGACCCTCTTTAACAACAAGGCCCTTGGTCCCAGAGGTATCTTTTACTAAGGACTTATAAGTGAGCTAATGGGGTGACAATCGTGGAAACGACGAGTACATTTAAGGGAAGGAGATCGGCTCAGGGGACCTGGTTGGCAGGGACCCTGTTATGTTATGTTATGTTATGTTAACTGTTTTTATACCGCGCACAGCTGCCCCAGCATAGGGGCGTCCTGGCGCCATAAGAAGGTATACACAACACAGCATAAAAGATACTTAATCAGATTTATTAAAAAGGAAGGTTTTGATGGCACGTCTGAACTGGAATAAGTCGTCCAATGCCCGAATTTCAGCAGGAAGAGAGTTCCACAGTTTTGCGGCCACTACTCGAAAGGAGCGACCACCTGTCCTACTCAACAAGAAACGTGGGACAACAGACAGGTTCAATTCAATTCAATTTAATTAATTTATATAGCGCGCTACATACCCAGAGGGTCTCAAGGCGCTTGGAGAAGGGTGGGGAATTACTTGTCGAATATCCAGGTTTTAAGTTGCTTTCTGAATGCTAGGTGGTTCTGAGTGAGGCGAAGGTGAATGGGAAGTGAGTTCCAGGTTTTTGCTGCCAGGTAGGAGAAGGATCTTCCTCCCGTGGTGGTTTTGTTGATGCGAGGTACAGCAGCAAGGGCTTGGTGGGAGGAGCGTAGCTGGCGGGACGGGGTGTAGAAGGAAAGTCGTGTGTTGAGGCATTCGGGTCCAAGTTCGTAAAGTGCTTTGTGTGCGTGGGTTAGAAGGCGGAATGTTTCCTCTTATTGACGGGGAGCCAGTGGAGGTTTTTCAGGTGACCAGAAATGTGGTCTTTACGTGGAATGTCTAGTATGAGTCTGGCTGATGCGTTCTGGATGCGTTGGAGTTTTTTCTGAAGTTTTGCGGTGGTACCGGCGTATAGGGTGTTTCCGTAGTCCAGGCGGCTTGTAACCAGTGCGTGGGTGACCGTTTTTCTAGTTTCGGTGGGGATCCAGCGAAATGTTTTTTGAGCATGCGAAGAATGTTGAAGCAAGATGATGAAACGGTGTTGACTTGTCTGGTCATCGAGAGTGAGGAGTCCAGAATGACGCCCAGGTTCCGTGCGTGGTCTGTCGGGATGGGTGCTTTTTCAAGGGACTCAGGCCACCACGAGTCGTCCCAGGCGGAGGGGGAGGTGCCTAAGATAAGGACTTCTGTTTTGTCGGAATTCAGTTTCAGACGGCTCTGCTTCATCCACTCGGCTACTTCTCTCATTCCTTTATGTAGGTTGGTTTTGGCGGTGTTAGGGTCTTTGGTGAGTGAGAGGATCAGTTGAAAGTCATCAGCGTAGGAGATGATGTTGAGGTTATGTTGGCGTGCGATGGCCGCGAGGGGGCTCATGTATACGTTGAAGAGGGTGGGACTGAGTGAGGATCCTTGTGGCACGCCGCAAATGACTTCAGTGGCCTCTGATTTGAATGGGGGGAGGCAGACTCTCTGGGTTCTTCCGGCAAGGAACGAGGTGATCCATTCCAGTGCTTTTCCTTGGATTCCGATGTTTCTGAGGCGTTGTAACAGGGTGCTATGACAGACTGTGTCGAAGGCTGTGGAAAGGTCGAGGAGGATTAGGGCGACTGTGTCTCCATTGTCCAGTAGAGTTCGAATGTCGTCTGTTGCTGCGATGAGTGCGGTCTCAGTGCTGTGTTTGGCTCTGAAGCCGGACCGTGAGGAGTCGAGGGATTTGTTGGTTTCGAGGAAGGCGGCGAGTTGGTTGTTGACAGCTTTCTCGATGACTTTGGCCGGGAATGGAAGGAGCGAGATGGGGCGATAGTTTTTGAGTTCGGTGGGGTCAGCTGTGGGTTTTTTCAGAAGAGCGCTGAGTTCGGCGAGTTTCCAGCTTTCCGGGAAGGTGGCGGAGTTGAGGGAGCAGTTGATGACGTCTCGGAGGTGTGGTGCTATGATGGAATCTGCTTTGTTGAAGATGTGGTGAGGGCATGGGTCTGTGGGGGATCCTGAGTGGATGGAGTTCATCAGGCGGATGGTGTCCTCAGTGGAGATTGGGTTCCAGTCATTAAGGATGCTCAAGGGGGGTGACGGTATGGCAGAAGGTTGGGTGTGTTGGTCTCCGGGTTGGTTGTCAAAGCTGTTGTGGATGTCTGCGATTTTGTCGTGGAAGAACGAAGCTAGGGAGTCGCAAAGGGCTTGAGAGGGAGTGATGTCGGTGGAGTTGGCAGTGGGGTTGGTAAACTCTTTGACGATGTTGAATAATTCCTTGCTGTTGTGGGCGTTGTTGTCAAGTCGGTCTTTGAAAGCGGCTTTCTTGGCAGTCCGGATCAGTTGGTGGTGTATGCGGGTGGCGTTTTTGAAGGCGTCCCTGGTGCTTGTGTTTGGGTCTTTTTTCCATGCCTTCTCAAGGGAGCGACAGAGTTTCTTGGATTTCTTAAGATCATCGTTGAACCAGGGGGCGTTTTTGCTGCCTATTTTGATTTGACGTTTTTTCAGGGGAGCTAGGTTGTCGGCGCTGTTGGTTAGCCATTGAGTGAGGTTAATGGCTGCTTGGTTGGGGTTCGAAGAGTGGGCAGGGGGGTTTTGAAGAAGCGATGAGGAGATCTGGTCGAAGGTGATTTTGTTCCAGTTTCTTCGCAGAGTAGGTTGAGGATGGTTGTGGACTGTGGTCTTTTTGTAGATAAAGTGAACGCAGCTGTGGTCTGTCTAATGGAGAGCTGTGGTGTGACTGAAGGAGATATGTTTGCTGGAGGTGAAGATAGGGTCGAGTGTGTGACTTGCGTAGTGAGTGGGGGAGTTAACAAGTTGTTTGAGTCCGAGGTTGGCGAGATTGTCCAGAAGGGTGGTGGTGTTGCTGTCGTTGCTTTTTTCCAGGTGAAAATTGAGGTCTCCCAATAGAATGTAGTCCTCGGAGGGGAGGGCGTGTGGGGTGATAAAGTCAGTGATGTCTTCACTGAATTGTGCACGGGGTCCTGGTGGCCTGTAGAGGAGGGTGCCTCTGAGTGTGGTCTTGGGGTCGGTGTGTATCTGGAAGTGAAGGTGCTCGGCGCTAGCAAGGTTGACGTCTGAGCTGGTTGAGATGCGGATGGAGTTCTTATGGACGATGGCGATGCCTCCTCCTGTTTGCTTGGTGCGGTCTTTCCGGATGATCTTGTAGCCTTCCGGGATGGCAATGGTGATGTCTGGGGCTGAGGAGGCGTTCATCCATGTTTCTGTTAGGAAGGCGACGTCCGGAGAGATGGTGTCTAGTAGATTCCAAAGGTCGATGGCGTGTCTGTGGACTGAGCGGGTGTTGAGCAGGATGCATTTAAGGTGGTTGGTGTCAGGTCTCTGTTTGGTGTTAGTGGATGAGGAGTTGGTCTTGGTGCCGTCATACTTGCAGGAGTTGCATGTGAAGGGTCCATGGGTGTGTCCAGGGGCGGCTTGGGCGCAGTTGGGGAGTCGACCGGGGTTTAGGGCTAAGAGGGTGGAGGCGGCGTATGTAATGCGGGTGGGGTGGGTAGTACGGGGGCCAGGGGGTCTGGCGCTGGGCGCGGGCTTGGCGCGGACGGGCGTAGACGGGCTTACCTTTGGCACACCTTCGGCGCAACTGGGGCGAGACCGCTGCGCGTAGGTCCTTCTGACATAAGTGGAGAAGTGGAGGGGGGCGGAGCGTGGGAGGGGGAACTGGGAGGCGGTAGCGAAGGGGGGGGACGGGCTGCAGGCACAACAAAATGGTGGGATCAACAACAACAACAGGACGCTATGGGCGCAAACAATCAGGCAGCAATTGTGCTTAGGGGCCAATGCGACTAGTGCGATCTAGCGGTGGAGCACACAGTAATGATAAAATCAATGAGCAAAGTAATGCGGAGCACTATGCCACAGACCGGCTTCCGAGTCAGTTTCAGTTAAGTTTACGGCAGTGGGGGAGAGGGCAATGCGAAGTGACAATCAGCAGCGCTATGCACACAGGTCGGATGCAAGATATAATAAAACAAATGCGAGGTCACAATCAGCAGCGCTATGAACACAGGTTGATAGACAATATTATAAAACCCTGAAAGCAATGGGAAGTGACAATAAGCGGCGCAATGCACACTGACCCATTGATCTCAAGGATTGAGAGGGGATAGGCCCTACAGCGCTCGGGGCAGGTCCCGACATGGACAGCACCACTGATTACACAACTGGAATGGCTGACGGAAGCAATGTTGAGGGTGGGGGGGTAAAAGCAGATACGTAAAACGACATATCAACCATGGTCCCTATGGGACGAGCACCGTGAGGTTCTCCTACTGAGTGGAGTATTATGCCGCCCGGCCTCCGGGATGCGGGCTGAATGGCTGTGTACGATATCTGTGTTACTATTGACCGGGGGGGATGTCGCGAGTGGACTGGTTGACTATTTGTATCCTGTGGTTTCTAATTCTGCAATAAAAACAAATTTAAAAAAAAAAAAAAAAAAGGATCGAGAGGGGACATAAGGGGTCAATAGGTTCGTCAATATAGGGGGGGCCGTGCCTTTTAAGATTTTAAAAGCCAAGCAAAGCACCTTAAACTCAATCCTCCGACCAACAGGCAGCCAGTGGAGCGCTTGCAGTGTTCTTGAAACCGGACAACGCCTAGGCAGTCCTACCACCGCTCTGGCTGCGGCGTTCTGCACTCGCTGCAGCCGCGTGAGTTCAGCCTGGTTTGTTCCTGCTAGCAGCGCGCTGGCATAATCTATCCTAGATAGTACTGAGGCTTGGACCACTAACTGTCTGGTGGGGGCATCGAAGAATTTAAGTACAGGTCTAAGGCCCCTGATGATGCCAAAGCAAGAGGCTGCCACCCTCTTAGTGTGGCAGGTGAAACTAAGAGTAGAGTCCAGCCAGACCCCAAGATTTTTTATCTCCATTACAGGAGAAGGGGTCATTCCTAATTCGGGAGGCCACCAGTTATCATTCCACCATCCTGCCTGCTTTCCAACCACCATGACCTCTGTCTTCTTAGTATTCAGTTGGAGACAGTTCTGATTCATCCAATTGGCCACCGCACGTAGCCCCTCGCGAAACCTGAGGGCCTCCACATCTGAGTCCCCACTCAACGTGACCGCCAGCGGCGTGTCATCCGCGTAGGATGCCATTGTCAGGCCCCAACGCTTGACTACCGCAGCCAGCGGTCTAACGTATAGGTTGAATAAGGTGGGGCTCAAAGATGATCCCTGTGGGACCCCCAGTGTCAGCGGGTAGGAGGTAGATTTATTTATTTATTTATTTATTTACTGGCATTTGTAGAGCGCAACCAAATACCCGTGGGTGTCTCGGCGCTAGACTGCAGTAATGTCTATCCTTAGAAGTAGGTACAGTGGGCTGAATATGTGAGTTACTGGTCAAATAACCACGTTTTTAGTTTTTTCCTAAACTGTAGGAGTGATGAGCTGGATTTAACGTAGTAAGGTAGGGTATTCCAGATCTTAGAGGCTGCAGCAAGGAAGCGACGGTCGCCCCAAGTAGCTGTTCTACTGCGTGGAGTGATTAGTTGATTAAGTGTAGAGGAACGGAGTGTTCTGACTGGATTGTAGGGTTTTAATTGATCTTTGAGGAAGCGAGGCCCCTGGTCCTGCATTACTTTGTAAACTATACACATGGCTTTAAACTTTATCCTGTTTTGGATAGAAAGCCAGTGATAGGTTCTCAGGGGGTCTGAGATGGGGGCGAATTTGGGTTTTTTGGATAGCAGGCGTGCGGCCGCGTTTTGCACAGTCTGAAGTTTTTTAGTGACTCTTTTTTGTGCATTCAGAAGGAGGCCATTGCAATAGTCTAGGGAGGTAAGAACCAGTGATGTAACCAGGGTCTTGGCGGCCGTGTCAGGTAGAAAAGGCAGGATTTTTCTAATCATCCTAAGTTTGTAATGGGCCGTGGAAGCTACCTTATTGGCATGGGTCATAAAGTTAAGTTGGTCATCAAACATGACTCCCAGATTTCTGACCTTGGAGGAGGGACAAGGTGGGGTGCCAAAAGTTGATGGCCACCAGGATGTGGGCCAAGATGGCGAGAGCTTGCCAAAGATGACCACCTCCGTTTTGTCGGAGTTTAACTTTAGGCAGTTACCTGCCATCCACTCACCTATCGCTGTCATGCCAGCTTGGAACCGTTCGGCCACCTCCTGACCGTCACCCTTAATGGCCAGCACCAGCTGCGTGTCGTCGGCGTATGAGGTTAGGCTCATCCCATGTGCTTTGATGACACTAGCAAGGTCCGACACGTAGATGTTGAAAAGTGTCGGACTTAGGGATGAGCCTTGGGGAACCCCACACGGTAACGACCGACTGGCAGATTGGAATGGGCCTAGTGTGACCGCCTGGGTTCTGTTAGCCAAGAAGGAGGTCAGCAGATTTTTCGCAATGGACTGGATGCCCATTTTTTCGACACGGTTGACCAAGGTCTTGTGGTCAACCGTGTCGAATGCTGCTGAGAGATCTAGGAGTACCAGCAGGGCTGTCCCTCCCTGGTCCCGGATGGCTCTAATATCGTCCGCTGCCTTAATGAGGGCGGTTTCCGTCCCGTGATATTTGCGGAACCCAAACTGGGTGTCATCAAGCCGGGTTGTCATCAATTTACCGGGTGGGATAGCGACCTGGAATGATCTGTCAGAGAGGAAGGACCGGAACCAACACAAGGAGGACCCCCTAATGCCTGCTTCCTCTAGCCGCCGCAAAAGGATCTCGTGAGAAACCGTGTCGAACGCGGCACTCAGATCTAATAACAGGAGTGCCGCTGTTCGACCGGTGTCCAGCACGGAGCGCAGATGTTCAACCATAAACAGCAAGGCAGTCTCCGTGCTGTGGCCCGCCCGAAACCCATTTTGAGTGGGGTCCAAGATGTTGGCTTTGGCGAGATGGTCAGCCAGGATCCCATTCACGTGGGCCTCGGCGACTTTGGCGGCCCACGGCAGCAGTGAAATGGGGCGATAATTCTCAGGTTTTACCGGATCTAGGGAAGGCTTTTTTAAAATAGGTGTCACTACCGCTTGCTTCCATCTGATAGGCACAGTCCCTGAGGCCAGCGACAGGTTGATAAGAGCTAGCACGGGTGTGCGGCATGTCGCCTGCATGTTCTTAAACTGGGCCGATTTGAGTGGATCCACAGGGGAGCCAGATTTAATTTTTGGCTAAATAAATCAAACCCCTCCTCGGAGAGAGGGGCCAGCAGGTCCAGAATCACATCATCGCCCATAGGGCAGTCAGCTGGATCCGAATGCTGCAGATTAGTTGGAAAGGTGCGGTAAATTGCTTGCACCTTTTCGATGAAGAAGGATGCCAGACTTTCACTGTGGGAGTATGTGCATATTTCCGCTGCGGTGGCCCTCTTGGTCATGAGGTCCTTTAGGACCTTAAAAATCAGTTTAGAGGGGTTGGGACTATTCCGAAACTCCTGCGCATAGTAGGCGTCACGAGCCTTACAGTAAATACTATATCATTTTCCAGGTAAAAAGTGAAGGCTAACCATGTCCAAAACATGCACCTTCCTACATTGAGACATATTTCCTAGGACAGCGGAAACTCTACAGCAGGTCTTGCTCACAGTCCTTATACTGCGACTGCCACTACTGAACATTAATCTTGAATTGTTAAAGCAGGGCCCGGATCTGGACAGGGGCCAATGAACGGGAGGGCAACTCATCGGATAATAGAAGTCTTCTGTCTTCACACTCACTCAGAGAGAACAATGCCATCCCATGTATTGCATGACAAAGAGGCCACAACCCTCAGTGAAACACTCACCTCTCAGATGTGATTCATTAATAAGAATCAAATGAACATAACGGGTCCCTGTGGACCCCACAGATACACCGTTCCTATCAGTACCATAAATGCTTGGGGTCCCGCAGGTAAACCTAACAGTGCTACAAAGGCTTAGGGGCCCTACAGGTAAACCTTTCCTAACCCAGTTCTACAAATGCTATGTGCTCCCTGCAGCAGGACTGGGCGCTCTAGGGCAGCAATTAAGTTGCTTGGCATTTATCTACCCTTAGCAAAGCCACGTGATAAAGGCAGTTGATCAGGATGATTCTCTTCGATCAGAAGTAGCTCTCACTATTGAAAAGGTGGAGACCCTGGTATAACACAAACGCAGACATGCGGTTCGGCTCTACCAGGACATGCAGTAAACTATTAATTCATGTATCTGTAGGATTAGATTGCATTGCAAGTTAATTCTTATTTCACTATTTTCCGCAAACAACATACAACATAGATTCCTCATGTGCGACCCCTGATGAAGGGAGAACCCCCAAAATGAATTGAGTCAGACTGAATTTGAATTTACTTGCGCAAAAGTGGATTTTGAAAGTGATTCTATGAGAATAAATATGCTTAAACTGGAATACAGGTGGATTTGCTTCCAAGAGAAGGAGACATTGATGCACTTTTACAGGTACAAGCTGTGGAGCAGGAGACACAGACCTGATCTAGTCTGCCGCTATATAAACAACTGTAGCCACACACATCTCCCTTCTAGCACACAATGAGTGGATTACATAAACACTAAAATAATGAATGAAAAATACACGGCATGCATAGACAAGGTTTGCTATGTAACCTCTGAACTCCTGTAAACCTAAACAAACACCAGTAATCAGACACTAGGGACATCACCTGAAGCTCCTAAGTTTTTCATTTTGTTTGGTATCTTGTTTTTGGAGAGTGGGTTTTTACGATAAGCTATTTTTAGGTGTGTCTTCTTTTATTCCAGGCTGGGCACTAGTTTTGGCATTGTCATCTTTTATACTCTGCATACCAAGTTGCTGACTTTCTTTCACGCATACCTCATTTCCCCGAACGGGAAACGTCTGGGGGTGGGGTGTGTCAGGTAGCCCCTGTGGTAGAAGATGGGATAGAGGATAAGGAGTGCCATGCCATCCCTTCATATATTTCTCCCCTCCTATATTCACAGTCCCCTTTTACCAGTTGTCCGCTTTGCTGTCATCAAGAAGTGGAGAGAGGGAAATCGGCAGGCGGCCCCTTTAAGCCGGAGCTGAGGACGGACATCAGAGGATACACGCTTGAAGAAGGGGTGGAGAGCGTGAAAGGTTGGTCAGTAGTTGGTCCAGCTACACGGGGCATAGGAACGCGAGGTGGAGAAACCAGCGGGGGAAGACCGGAAAGACAGAGAAAGACTAACAGCCTTCAGAGAGAGAGAACCGGAGCCCAGGGGAGGTCACAGCTTGCCGGCGAGCAGAACACCCGAACCTGGCGGAGGAGGGAAAGCCGAAACAGAAGACCAGACCTCACTGAAGGACTCAAAGTCACCACGCCACTGCCCCGGAGGGACGTGGCTTTTCCAGGTGCGTGAGCGTCTACGGGCTTTTGGAAAGGGGCTGAGTAAGAGAGGAATGGGAGGGGAGGCTGAGGGCTGAAAGGGACCCAGGGAAAAGGAAATAAGTGAGACGGAAAAGAAAGACAAGAGCAGAAATCATTGGCTACTCTTTTTCTTTTGGTTGCTCCAACCTCTAGCCCCTCCCTTCACATTTATGCATAGCTATTATTTATCCCTCAAATCCTCCCTTGATTAAACCATAAAGCAAAAACACTTACCTGAGTCTTTTCCTTCTGTCCGAGGGACGACGGCGGCCGAGGCTCACCTAAGGGACTGAAGTGGAAGACCCTGTGGGAAAGAAGAATATAAAAGAGACAATCAATCATTGTGATTTCCTGTAATACTAATAAAAAGTGCATACGAAGAAATTATTCAATGCAGTGTGCTCCTTCTTGCCCGAATCTTCTCCACGAGGAGCTACATACTTTCCCCACAGGGAATGGGAGACATACACACAGAGACCAACAGACACACACACAGGAAAGCACAGTAGGAAAACGCTATATACAGTTTTTATATGCTTGCATATGTACATTGTTTTAGAAAGATGGTGGAACTATTGATTCTGTTCAATGTGCTTATTTTGCTAATTACTTTTATCTGCTTTTATTATCATTGCAGTTTGGGCTGGACTGTTCCCATGAGGCACAGGGTCAAGACTGATTTGCATATGGACATGTCTGAACTGGGGTAGCATGGTGAGCAAAATAATGATGGATTTACCCAGATCTCTTGACTGGGGGTGAATTAGAATGGTTCAATTACTAATGAAAATGCTAATATTATGTTATTTTAATTTGATATTACATATGAATTACCCCTAAGCAGAAACTACTTTAAGGAGAAATGTAGGATTGGTAAGTAGAACCCCTCTGTCTTTGTGAAGTTGAAAGAAAGGCTCTTGTATAGGTAATGCCTGAAGTTCATCAACTCTCCTTAGTGAGGTTATCGTTATGAGGAAAGCAACTTTCCATGACAGGAATTGTAACTGACATTTGTGCATTGGTTCAAAAGGCGGGCCCATTAGCCTTGTAAGGACTATGTTTAAGTTCCACTCTGGAGCAGGGGGAATACTTGGCGGTACCTTTTTAATCCTTCCATGAAGGCTTTAATCACCGGTACTCTGAAGAGAGGTAGGTGTTGTCTATGTTGCAAGTGTGCAGCTACGACTCCCAGGTGTAAACAAATGGATGTGTAAGTGAATCCACATTGCTGTAAATGCAACAGATAACAGATTAGGTTCTGCACAAAAGCATCAAGATGATTGATATTGTTGTTGTTACAATAGGCAACAAAACGTTTCCATTTGCTGCATGACATGCTCTAGTAGTAGGCTTTCTAGCTTCCTTAAGAATATTCATACAGTCTGGTTGTAGTTGTAAATAACCAAACTCTATGACTTCAGGAGCCAAATCGCTAGGTTGAGTTCTCTGGGAATTGGATGTCTGATTTCTCCATGGCTCTGAGTGAGGAGACAAGGTGTGAGATGTAGCTTTTGATGTGGAACCACTGAGAGTTCTAAGGATGAGAGTACCAAGGTTGACGAAAACATGTGGGGGCTATTAAGATCAGTGTGAGGGACGTTTGTCTGAGCGTCCGAACCAGAAATGGAATTAGAAGGAGAGGCGGAAAAGCGTAAGCAAATATCCCTGACCAAATCATCCATAGGGCATTGCCTTTGGATGCTGGGTGTGGGAACCTGGATGCAGAGTTTGGGCATTTTGTGCTGTGCACTGTGGCAAACAGATCTATCTGTGGAAAACCTCAGTTTTGAACGTAGGGAAGAAGAACTTGGGGATGAAGTTCCCACTCGTGTACTTGCTACCTGTGTCTGCTGAGCAGGTCTGCAATCTGATGGTCTACTCCTGGGAGGTGTTCTGCTAGGAGATAGATTTTCTGGTGAATCGCCCAATCCCAAATGCTTTGTGCAAGGTGCGACAGCTGGAGAGAGGGAGTCCCTGCCTATTTCTATAGGTAGTACATTGCTGTCATGTTGTCAGTGCAAACTAAGGCAGTCTTGCCTAAAAGTTGGGTGAGAAAAGCTGAGTGCTATGAACAACACTGCTAGAAGTTCCAGGTAGTTGATGTAAAGACGTTTGTGTTTGTCTGACCACAGCCCCTGGACTTTGTAATGTTGTATATGGGCACCCCAACCGGTTAACGATGTGTCTGTGGAATCGGGTCTATGAAAGGCTGTCCTGCTAAATTTTGAAGGTTCCACCACTGCAGCGAGCGATGGTTTCCGCTGTCTACAAACACTAGGTTGGGGTCGCAAATTGCGAGGCTCATTAATATTAATGAGCATCCCGCAATTTGCGAGCCCATTGGGAATGTCAGCCCTACCAGGGATGGTGGCCTGCTGGGCTCAGCAGATAACCATGACTGGGACTGCTTTTTAATGAAGCAGCTTTTTTTTTCCTTTTTTTTTTTTAAATGCAGCTCGTTTTTCTTAAAGGAAAACGGGATGTATTTTAAAAAAAATGAAACTTTTTGTTTCATTCTTTAAGGACTGGCAGTGGTCCCTGGGACCACTGCCGGCCCTTAAAAAATATTTTTAGACACAGTCACAAAGTGGAAGAGGTACACTGGGGACCCCTTCAAAATTGCGACTGCATTACCACCCTCTTGATGAGGGTGGTCATTTGCAAGTGTTTTGCGACTGCAATTGTGGTCTTAAAACATTCACACATAGCATTGCGGACGCAATTAGGAAGGGAATGCCCCTTCCTAATTGCGACTTACAATTCTTAAATAGAGAGTCGCAAATAACCTGCAACTCGCTACTTTGGAATTGTACATGGCCAACAGTGATTTTGCATGTGCAAACAGGTTCCCAAACCCATTTGCGCATGCAAAATCACGTCGTACATCTGGCCCCCTGTGATTGATTCCACTGAGTCGCTAGACATTGTTGCAGAGGACGCATGTGAAGCCTTGCATGAGGTACGATTGCAACGCAGGATGCCATCATTCCCAGCAGATGCATGAAGCCTTTGGCTGGTAATGATTGGTTGAGTTGAAATTGTAATAGTGTGGCCTGGATATTGTGAATCCTGGCTATATTGGGAGTGGCAGGAGCATTGAGAGTGTTGATGGAAGCTCCCAGATAAGATTGCACTTGTGCCGGACACAGGTGAGATTTTTGTGCAATTATTGTAAAACCCAACTGGTGAAGTAGATGTACTGTTGTCCGATTGTGTAGTGTCCTTGGTGAGAGAGAGGATGATCTGGGTGTCGTGGGCGTAGGATACTATACTGAGTCCGTGCTGTTTGACGATGGTGACAACGTGTGATTCCTAGTGGGTAAAAACACGGAAGAAGATGTCCTGGCATGTGACGTCACCTACCGAGGATCGAGAGTGGGAGAGTGGCCCGGAGGAGCAGAGAACGGAGCTTTTGGAGGCGAACCCGGGGACGACAGGAGTAAGCCAGGAGGCCACCGGATTTGTGAATCGCCGTGCCACACTCCTGAGGGAGGAGTGTGGCTACAACAGGTACGGCAGCGTTTGGCGGGCTGGGTAGGAAGACGGGGTTCTTCTAAACCATAGCCGCGTGTGTGCCAGAATATCTGCCCAACCTTTCTTTGTCCTCACCGTGTAAATATACCCCTCCTCACCAGTAATCACGCCTCTGCACCCTCGCACGTTTAATAAAGTGTTTAGCACCTTAGCACCGGTGTCCCCTGCACTTGCCCGGTTCCCTGTGGGAGAGTCCAGATAGAGTACATATCCTGACGATCTGTACCTGTTTATTTTCCCTGGCGGAGTCCAACGAGGAGTTAGGAAGAACGGAACATCCCCTGAAGTCTGCTTCTTAACCATCTGGAAACAAGACCATAACCAGATGCCATCAGGGACCCCAGAGCTTTTCAGAGAGACACCTTGACAACCCGCCATAAAAAGACGTTTTCCAAAATAAACCTTACCTACCCCAAACTGGTCTTAGGTCTCTTCTTGATCCCATGCCACAGTCACACACTACAACATCTTTCCCTTTAAACCGAAGATAACAGCCTACAATAAAAAACGAACCAAAAAGCAACAAAACTAGAAAATGCATTTCCAAAAGCTGCAAAAGAGAAACTGTTAATACAAACTTTGTTGGTACCTTAGTAATGTGCTTACTTCTTGGCTTCACTCCATCTACAGCAATAACGCTCTGAAAGGAGAAATTACTGCTGTTAGTCTCAGAGTCTTCAGTATTACTAGTCTCAGGCAAGAAGACTGTGGTGTCGGAAGATAACTTTCTCTTATTTGGCTTCATAGATCCACCAGTTACGCAATCGCTATTAGCAGACAGGCCACTGTCAGCAGCATCATAACTTCAGGCAGATCAGCAAAGCGGATCTCACCACTCACATTGGGTGAACAGACTCGTCTCTGCTACATACATCCACTCTGTTCTCAAATTAGCTTGGGGCTGTCAAAATGCAAAGAGCTGCAATATATTGGCCACACTTTCCTGACTACCTTGTTTTAAAAAGTTGTGACATTCAAGCGTGATGCTTGGTTCATCTCCAAGCTGAATTTTTTTAGAGGTTCTATTGCCACACAATACTATTCCCATATTCCAGTTTGTCCACAGGGTGCTTCAAGCCTGGTAGGTTATCACCTGCGTGTTTTGCAGATAATTTCCACAGGTTTTCCACAGATAGATCTGTTTGCCCTGGGGAGCGACTGATGACTCAGCCTGCACCTGGCCCAGGAAGGGCGAAGTACTGTCAACAAGGTACTCCTGGCTGCCCCTGTCCACACAATGCTGGCTCCACCTCCTGTGGAGCGTCTGATGTGCCTGCCCCTCACACTGAAAGCAGAAGCCAGAAGTACACCCAACAAGTGCTCAGAGACTGAATGAAGTTATGCAAAGGCCCCCCTGGCCTGAAAAGACAAAAGAAATGCTGTATAAAAGTAGGAGACCTGCTCCTTGTAAATCAGAATCCTGTTTCCACAAAGAACCTCGGCCCAACTAGAAGGAGAAGAAGACGCTGGAAGGACTGGCCTGCTGCTTGCCTTGCTGAGGAAGGAGAGGAAAAGACTTGC
Source organism: Lissotriton vulgaris (assembly GCF_964263255.1). Lineage (NCBI taxonomy): Eukaryota > Metazoa > Chordata > Amphibia > Caudata > Salamandridae > Lissotriton > Lissotriton vulgaris. Next base: position 176,877,317 of record NC_141685.1, read on the forward strand.
TGAAAAAACTTTACTGATTTGTGCTTGAAACTTTCTCCAAGGTCTTGTCTGAGCTTGCCCTCTAACCTGAGCCACAGGACCATCTGGCTCAACCTGCTCTCTGCTCGTCTGCCGGTAATTTCAAGGACTTCTGCCCCGCCGGAGACGTGATCTGTGGTGCCCCCAGCCCCTCCTTGAGGCCGTGACCAAACCGTGTTTCCCCGTCCCCGCCGAGGAAGAGCCCCGCTCCGTCGAGCTGCTCTCCCCCCCGCTGAGGGAAATCGCTGTGTCACCTCGCCTTGGAGGCTCGCTGCCGTGACCTTTGTGGTGCCCCCCAGCCCCTCCTAGAGGCAGTGATCGAACTGTGCTTCCCCGTCCCCACCGAGCGAGAGCCTCGCTCCATCGAGCCGCTCTGCCCACGCTGAGGGAAGTCGCTGTATCACCGCCGTTGGAGGCCCGCTGGTGCACCCCCCCCACGCTCCCGTCTGACGTCCCCACTGGACCCTACAGACACAGAGGACAGACAGCTGAAGCTTCGGGAGCCTCGGGTGCCAGCCTCGCTCTGCTGAGAGCCACCGTGTGCCCCGCAACAGCCTTCACGGAAACCCCCAAGAGATGCCGCACACCGGCACACACGTTCTTCTTTCCCCTCGAGAGCACTGTGCGCGGCGGTTGCCTTTGTACACTGATCTCCCCACCTGAGCTGCCCTTCAACCTTCAGCGCTCACGGTGCGAGTCACCCTCCGTGCGCCGCAAGAAGCGTACCCCTTGATCGGACTGCCCCGAACGCCTCGTTGCTGGGAGTGGTACGAGTCGAACCCGTGCTCACGCCAGATGCGTGAGACGCGGTAGGGTTTCGCCGTTTACACCGGAAGAGGCACACAGAAGCGCAACAAAGCAGCTAGTGAGTCCTGAGAGGACTCAAGGAACTGAACTAAACATTTAAACTGCAACAAGGAGAACACTGCCTATTTTCAACCTTGTGGCTAGGAAAAGCGTTACCTATGGTCTTGTGATAAATACTTGCCTGCATATCTATATTTTTACATAAAGAAGACGTATTTTTATATAACCACAGCCTGGTGTCCATTTGTGGGGGGATTGGTACATTTTACTGTGTGTGTTATTACAAATGCTTAACTCAGAAACGCCTGAAGAATAGCCTTGACTGCTCAGAAGCCACGCACCTAGAGGGTGAGCAAGGGTAATTCTAAGGGGTCATCCTTTGCCCTGACTTAGAGGAGAGGGTGCCTGCTTGTCACAAGGGAAAACTTGCGCCAACCAGAGACCCCCAATTCTAACAGTTATTATGTTAACATTTTAAATGCTGCACCTTTTAATTTGTTCCGATATGAAAAGATCCTTAACCTGCACCGGCTTTGATAAGGGGAAGGAAATCATTTTTAAAGGGAACTTGTGAGAAAGTAGCTTTTTTTCGAGGAAATATTGTTTGTTTGTGGCGGATTGCTGTGTTCAAGTTGTACATTTGGGAAAAACCTGATCTATGAAAAGGCCAATATTTGTGACGTCCATAAAACTTAAATCTGGTAGTAAACATCTGGCACACTCCGAGATGCAAGTAACACTGAATGGCCTGTCCCACACAAAATACTGGCTGCGCACCGAGTTAGCACCGCGTGGGACGGGATCGTCCACGAGTAAAATCGATATAAAGCAAAGATTTTGACTTCAGCGTGTATTTATAGCTCCCGGGAATTCTGTGCTACATGTCCACCACCACCATGTCCACCACGTCCATCACCACCACGTCCACCACCACATCCACCACAACCACATCCACCACCACCATGTCCACCACCACCATGTCCACCACCATCACCACGTCCACCACCACCACCATGTCCACATCCACCACTACCATGTCCACCACCACCACATCCACCACTACCATGTCCAACACCACCACATCCACTACCACCACCACATCCACCACCACCACAACATCCACCACATCCACCACCACCAAGTCCAAGACCACCACCACCACGTCCACCACCACCACCACGTCCATCAACACCACATCCACCACCACTACTTTCACCACAACCATGTCCACCACCACTACATCCACCACCATGTCCACCACCACCACATCCACCACCACACCCACCTCCACCACCACCATGTCCACCACCACCACCACGTCCACCACTAACATGTCAACCACCAACCAGTCCACCACCACCGCGTCCACCACCACGTCCACCACCATGTCCACCCCCACCACGTCCACCACCACCATGTCCACAACCACCACCACGTCCACCACCACCACATCCACCACATTCCCCACCACCATGTCCACCACCACCACGTACACCACCCCCACACCCACCACCACCACGTCCAACACCACTTCCATCACCACAACATCCACCACCACGTCCACTACTACCATGTCAACCACCAACCACGTCCACCACCACGTCCACCACTATCATGTCCACCACCACCATGACCACCACCACCACGTCCATCAACTCCACATCCACCACCACTATGTCCACCACAACGATGTCCACCACCACTACGTCCACCACCATGTCCACCACCACCAGGTCCACCACCACACCCACCACCACCATGTCCACCACCACCACATCCAGAACCACCATGTCCACCACATACACCACCACGTCCACCACCATGTCCACCACCATCACCATGTCTACCACCACCACATCCACCACCACCACATCCACCACCACCACCACCTCCATCACCACCACCACGTCCACAACCACCACCTCCACCACCACCTCCACCACCACCACATCCACCACCACTATGTCCACCACCACCATGTCCACCACATCCACCACCGCATCCACCACCACCAGGTCCATCATACCACCACCATGTCCCCCACCACCACCACGGCCACCACGAGTCTACCACCACGTCTACCACCACCACGTCCACCCCCACATCCACTACCACCGCGTCCAACACACCGGTCCATCACCACCACGTCCACCACCACCACATCCACCACATCCACCACCACCACCTCCTCCACCACCACCACATCCACCACCACCACATCCACCACCACCACCACCATGTCCACAACCACCACCTCCACCACCACCACATCCACCACCACTATGTCCACCACCACCATGTCCACCACATCCACCACTGCGTCCACCACCACCATGTCCATCACACCACCACCATGTCCACCACCACCACCACCACGGCCACCACGAGTCAACCACCACGGCTACCACCACCACGTCCACCACTACCACCTCCACGTCCACCACCACGTCCACCACCGTGTCCACCCCACATCCACTACCACTGCGTCCAACCCACCGGTCCATCACCACCACGTCCACCACCACCACATCCACCACCACATCCACCACCACCACCACCACCACATCCACCACTACCATGTCCAACACCACCACATCCACTACCACCACCACATCCACCACCACCACCACATCCACCACATCCACCACCACCAAGTCCAAGACCACCACCACCACGTCCACCACCACCACCACGTCCATCAACACCACATCCACCACCACTACTTTCACCACAACCATGTCCACCACCACTACGTCCACCACCATGTCCACCACCACCACATCCACCACCACACCCACCTCCACCACCACCATGTCCACCACCACCACCACCACCACGTCCACCACTAACATGTCAACCACCAACCAGTCCACCACCACCATGTCCACCACCACCGCGTCCACCACCACGTCCACCACCATGTCCACCCCACCACGTCCACCACCACCATGTCCACAACCACCACCACGTCCACCACCACCACATCCACCACATTCCCCACCACCATGTCCACCACCACCACGTACACCACCCCCACACCCACCACCACCACGTCCAACACCACTTCCATCACCACAACATCCACCACCACGTCCACTACTACCATGTCAACCACCAACCACGTCCACCACCACGTCCACCACTATCATGTCCACCACCACCATGACCACCACCACCACGTCCATCAACTCCACATCCACCACCACTATGTCCACCACAACGATGTCCACCACCACTACGTCCACCACCATGTCCACCACCACCAGGTCCACCACCACACCCACCACCACCATGTCCACCACCACCACATCCAGAACCACCATGTCCACCACATACACCACCACGTCCACCACCATGTCCACCACCATCACCATGTCTACCACCACCACATCCACCACCACCACATCCACCACCACCACCACCTCCATCACCACCACCACGTCCACAACCACCACCTCCACCACCACCTCCACCACCACCACATCCACCACCACTATGTCCACCACCACCATGTCCACCACATCCACCACCGCATCCACCACCACCAGGTCCATCATACCACCACCATGTCCCCCACCACCACCACGGCCACCACGAGTCTACCACCACGTCTACCACCACCACGTCCACCCCCACATTCACTACCACCACGTCCAACACACCGGTCCATCACCACCACGTCCACCACCACCACATCCACCACCACCACCTCCTCCACCACCACCACATCCACCACCACCACATTCACCACCACCACCACCACCTCCACCACCATGTCCACAACCACCACCTCCACCACCACCACATCCACCACCACTATGTCCACCACCACCATGTCCACCACATCCACCACTGCGTCCACCACCACCATGTCCATCACACCACCACCATGTCCACCACCACCACCACCACGGCCACCACGAGTCAACCACCACGGCTACCACCACCACGTCCACCACTACCACCTCCACGTCCACCACCACGTCCACCACCATGTCCACCCCACATCCACTACCACTGCGTCCAACCCACCGGTCCATCACCACCACGTCCACCACCACCACATCCACCACCACCTCCACCACCTCCTCCACCACCACCACATCGACCACCACCACATCCACCACTACCACCCACACCCCCACCATGTCCACAACCACCACCTCCACCACTACCACATCCACCACCACTACGTCCACCACCATCATGTCCACCACATCCACCACTGCGTCCACCACCACCATGTCCATCACACCACCACCATGTCCACCACCATGGCCACCACGAGTCCACCACCACGTCTACAACCACCACCACATCCACGTCCACCACCACGTCCACCCCCACATCCACCACCACTGCATCCACCACATCCACCAACACCATGTCCACCACCACCACATCCACCACCACTATGTCCACCACCACCAGGTCCACCACATCCACCACCACCATGTCCACCACCACCAACACAGCCACCACCATGTCCATCACGAGACCACCACCACATCCACCTCCACCACCACCACCACCACATCCACCACCACTACGTCCACCACCACAATGTCCACCACATCCACCACCACCATGTCCACCACCACCAAGACCATCACCACCACCATGGCCACCATGAGGCCACCACCACGTCTACCACCACCACATCCACCACCACCACCTCCACCACAACCACAACCACCACGTCCACAACTACCACCATGTCCATCACCACCACATCCATCACCACCACGTCCAGATCGTTCACCCCCACCATGTCCACCACCACCACGTCCACCACTACCACCCTCCACCTCCACCACCACCATGTCCACCACCACCACACCCACCATCACTACCACCACCACGTCCACCACCACCATGTCCATCACCATCACCACGTCCACCACCACATCCACGCCCACCACGTCCACCACCACCACAACCATGTCCTCCACCACCACCGCTACCATGTCCACCACCAATACCACCACATCCACCACCACATCCACCACCACCATGTCCACCACATCCACCACAACCACCACGCCCACCCCCAACCACATCCAACACCACTACATCCACCACCATCATGTCCACCACCACTACGTCCACCACCATGTCCACCACCACCAAGTCCACCACCACACCCACTTCCACCATCACTACATCCACCATCACCACACCCACCACCAACACGTCCACCATCACTACCACCACCACCATCACAACATCCACCACCACCATGTCCACCACTACCACATTGTCCACCACTACCACATCCACCACCACCACATCATCACCACCACGTCCATCACCACCATGTCCAAAACAACCATGTCCACGTCCACCACCACACCCACCACCACCATGTCCACCACCACACCCACCTCCACCACCACCTCCACCACATCCACCACCACTACGTCCACCACCCCCATGTCCACCACATCCACCACTGCATCCACCACCACCATGTCCATCACACCACCACCATGTCCACCACCACCACGTCTACTACCACCACCACATCCACGGCCACCACCACGTCCACCCCCACATCCACCACCACCACATCTACGACCACTGCATCCACCACCACCATGTCCACCACCAACACCATGTCCACCACCACCAGGTCCACCACATCCACCACCAACACGGCCACCACCACGTCCATCACGAGACCACCACCACATCCACATCCACCACCACCACCACCACATCCACCACCACCACCATGTCCACCACCACCATGTCCATCACCACCACCACAGCCACCACCACGTCTATCACTACCACATCCACCACCACCACATCCACCACCACCACCTCCACCACAACCACAACCACCATGTCCACAACCACCACCATGTCCATCACCACCACATCCATCACCACCACGTCCACATCGTTCACCCCCACCATGTCCACCAACACCACCACCACGTCCACCACCACCACCCTCCACCTCCACCACCACCATGTCCACCACCACCACACCCACCACCACTACCACCACCACCACCACCACGTCCACCACCACCATGTCCACCACATCCACCACCACCATGTCCATCACCATCACCATGTCCACCACCACCACATCCACGCCCACCACGTCCACCACCACCACAACCATGTCCTCCACCACCACCACTACCATGTCCACCACCAATACCACCACATCCACCACCACCATGTCCACCACATCCACCACATCCACCACAACCACCACGTCCACCACGTCCACCACCACCACGTCCACCACCACCACGTCCACCACCACTACCTCCACCACCATCATGTCCACCACCACCACGTCCACCACCACCAAGTCCACCACCACACCCACTTCCACCATCACCACATCCACCATCACCACACCCACCACCAACACGTCCACCACCATCACCACATCCACCACCACCAAGTCCACCACTACCACATCCACCACCACCACATCCTTCACCACCACATCCATCACCACCATGTCCAAAACCACCATGTCCACGTCCACCACCACACCCACCACCACCATGTCCACCACCAAGTCCACCACCACACCCACTTCGACCCATCAACACATCCACCATCACCACACCCACCACCAACATGTCCACCACCACTACCACCACCACCACCATCACCACATCTACCACCACCATGTCCACCACTACCACATCCACCACCACCACGTCCACCACCACTACGTACACCACCATCATGTCCACGACCATGTCCACCACCACCACCACATACACCACCACACCAACCTCCACCACCACGTCCACCATCACCACACCCACCACTATCACCACGTCCACCACCACATGCAGCACCACCACATCCATGTCCTCCACAACCACATCCACCACTACGATGTCCACCACCAACACTACCACACCCACCACCCCAACCACCACCACATCCACCACCATGTCCACCATGTCCACCACCACCAACACGTCCATCACCACCACTTACACCACCACCACGTCCACCACCACATCCACCAGCACTACGTCCACCACCACCATGTCCACCACATCCACCACATCTACCACCACCACCACGTCCACCACCACCATGTCCACCACCACTACATCCATGTTCTCCACCACCACATCCACCACTACCATGCCCACCACCAACACCACCACATCCACCACCACCATGTCCACCACGTCCACCACCACCACGTCCACCACCACTACGTCCACCACCATCATGTCCACCACCATGTCCACCACCACCACATCCACCACCACACCAACCTCCACCACCACCACGTCCACCATCGCCACACCCACCACCACCACGCCCACAACCACATCCACCACCACCACATCCATGTCCTCCACCACCACATCCACAACTACCATGTCCACCACCAACACCACCACACCCACCACCCCAACCACCACCACATCCACCACTATGTCCACCACCCCCAACACGTCCACCACCACTACATCCACCACCATCATGTCCACCACCACTACGCCCACCACCATGTCCACCACCACCACGTCCACACCCACCTCCATCACCACCACATCCACCATCACCACACCCACCACCACCACATACAGCACCACTACGACCACCATCACATCCACCACCACCATCACCACATCCACCACCACCATGTCCACCACCACCACATCCATCACCACCACGTCCATCACCACCATGCCCAAAACCACCTTGTCCATGTCCACCACACCTACCACCACCACATCCACCACCACATCCACCACCACCACATCCACCACCACTACGTCCACCACCACCACGTCCACCGCCACCACAGCCACCTCCACCACCACCACATCCAGCACCACCACCATCACCACCACATCCACCACCACCACGTCCACCACCACGTCCACCCCCACGTCCACCACCACCACGTCCACAACCACCACGTCCTCCACCGCGTCCACCACCACTGTGTCCAACACCACCGCATCCATCACCACCTCGTCAATCACCACCACGTCCACCACCACCACGTCTACCACATGTCCACCACAATGTCCACCACCACCCCCACCACCAGCAAATCCACTACCACCACGTCCACCACCACCAAGTCTACCATCACCACCATGTCCACCACCACGTCCACCACCACCACCATGTCCACCACCACCATGTCCACCACCTTCATTTCCTATGCAATGAATAACGTTAACAGATTTTTCAGTGGGGCATCTGCAGAAAAGTCCTCTTCCTGTTGGAAATTAAGAGAAATTTAACCCCTCACCCAAACAATACATTTATAAAATAAAATGGACTGAATGAGAGCCATGGCTTGCGGCCTTGGTGCTACAGTAATACTACACCTGGCGGCCAAGAAACCAAGCACGTAGAAGCCTTGAGAGCACGGCCGCCGCGCCGCAGATGCACGCACTGCGGCGGCCATCTGTGGTTTCTGCCCCGGTAGCTTGTGTGCTTTAATGTAACAGGCCATTGGCTGTGAATAGATCCCACGGGCTTCCCAGGAGCGAGATACACTTACAGGGGAAGATTTAATCTTCCATGAAAAATCCGTGGGATGCCAGTGGAGCATGGGACAAAGAGGCACGAGTGGTTTATAGCCGTTGCCAAAAGTACCACTGGACATAACTTCTCCAAACAGTATATGTACATCTTCACCATTGTAATGCACACCAGAACTGGGTGGTAAGGACAACTGTGGCAATCAAACCACACACACAGGTATCTAGGTAATCTATAGGATTGCTTCAGTTGTGGGGTGGGAAGGGGGAATTCCATAAATCTAATGCCATTTGAATATAAATAAATTGGGGACTTTACTATAAGGACAATAGTACTTCAAGGAAGTAAGCGGCCACTGAGGCATTTATACCACACACATGTTTATTTGTTGACAGGAAAATACACTATGCAAAATGTTTCAGTAACTGACAGCTTTTGGTTAAACCTGGGCAGAATCATTCAAATTCAAACTTTGTTGACAACGAATTAGAAATGTATGGTTGTGTATACAGTGCCCTAGGCCATAAGGGCACACACAAAAGCTTCAAATTTAAGTTTTCTAATGTTACTAAAAAGACCATGATACTGAAGATAACAAGCATTTGCAATGCAACAGGTAGCGCATTTACACGAGTTTAAGCTATTGGGATTGTAAATGACAAAGCATTTTATTTATGTTTTGAAACCCAAAACATAAATAAAAGGCATTGTCATTTACAATACCAATAGCTCAAACTTGCGTAAATGTGAAAGCAATTCAATTGCAAATGCTTGGTTCAGTTTGTTGTGTGCCCAAACACCCATTTGGTAGCAAGTAGCAGGTATACCCCAACTGCCTGGTATTTACTAAACATCAAATGAATCGCTAGTGGGCTGCCAACTATCAGGGTCCCACTGAGATAGAAAGTAGTCACGGCCAACAAAATAAAAATGCTCACCATTAGTTAATAGCTGAAGAAGTGGCATCTATAAGCTAACTGTAATGCACAGCTATCATGCAAAATGAAAATAATACTAGATTACTGCATAGAATATCTGTGCAATGCAGTAAAAAAAAGTACATAGATATGCAAGTCAGATTCAGAGAGGACTATATTCATTCTATATCATGCATTACAATATTTTAGCTTTCTCCCACTGGAAACTTGCTCTGCCCAATAAAAGTTAATGTTAACATGTTCCCGCACGTTTCATTAAAACTCTCCCACATTGTTGTACCAAAATACATTTAAGCCTTCTATATTTATGTACATGAGGGTATACGCTGCTCATGTGCGTGCTTATAATACGTGAATCATGGTTCATTACCATTAAAGAGAGGGATAATAGACTTGCAATGTCCCTCTCTGTGACATTACTGTACACTGCCTATGCTAATTTGCAAACCCTGCCCCTCTAAAACCTATTTTTTGTTTTGTTTGGGGCTCGTGCCCCCTGTACTTTTCATTTTTGTACTTGCGATTTTGCTGTTTTCAGTATCTGTATGGACTTAAATATACAAAAGTGATGTTATTACAATCCTTAAAATAGAAAATGTGTCACAATTTGTGACTTACGTGAGGACGGAGGGACAGGAGACTGATTAGTTAAGTGGTGAATAAATGCACCAGCCTCGTCACACTCACACTTCCTTGAAGACTTGACGAGCCTGTCTGCTCTGACACATCTGGAAAGTTAGGGAAGGATTAGCAGAATGAGCAGCTATTACTCCCATGGGACCACCGAGAACAAAGGAGATACAGCGGCCCCGGCTCAAATGCGATCCCTTTTTGAAGAACATGGAAATACACATGTAGCTAGGGCGGTTGCCAGGGAGGATAGATATCAGTGATACTCAAAGTACGGCCCGGGGGCCGCATAAGGCCCTCCAGGTCTTTACATGCAGACACCCCGGCATCAGCAGCACTCGACTCAGAACTAACATGAAAAAGAAACGTACATATACTGCAAACACTTTTTTAAAGGTTAATTGCAGTTAGGAAAAGGAAGTAACTAGGCTCTTAACTTTAGGAACACCTTCATTCTTAAAGGCAGCCACTAGATATACATGCTTTGTTTCCCTACCCCGACTTTACACCCTGCTGGCATCAGTGCATCCCTCTGTCACACCATAAACCAAACTTTGCGGCCTCCGGGAAAATGTTTGTGAGTACCTGTGACCTAGATCAACAAAAGGTGGAAGTAGTTAGACTCGAGGACGAAACAGAAGCATGCATCTCTAAAAGGCACAACAGGAACCAATGAAAACAAGCCTTGCCTTTGGGACCTTATAAGTGTTTAGCCATACAACAGTTGATGCTGTTGCACCAAGGATATTGTGCTGTATAACTAAATACTTGTAAGGTCCCAAAAGCGAGACCTAGTGGCTATGCCAATGCTTGTTGTTCATGTTTAGCTATACAATAATTAGGTATTCAATCTTTCTATCTCATGACTTCACCTGGGGTTTAATATGGGTGCTGTGGTCCCTGTTGTGGGCCTGGCACCCTTGCCTGGCCTTGCTGAGCATTCTAAGGTCTTTTCGTAACACCAGGACTGAACTAAAGAGGGCCTGTGGATGACAACTGCGCATGCGCTGAGGACAGACACAGCCTCCTGCCGCCGAGCGCTGGTTTAGGAAGGTCTTGAATTAACACAGCCTACCGCGGATTAAAGAGGGCCTGTGGATCACACCTGCGGCGGAGCATGGGTTACAGAGGTCTTGGGTGAAAGCCTGCACATGCGCGGAGGACAGACACTACCTCCCGTCGCCGAGCGTTGATTCAGGAAGGTCTTGAATTAAGAATCTGGAACTCACTTCCACCAAACATTAGAAAAATTCCAAACACTGCAACATTCAAGAGGGAAGCGAAGATCTTCCTAATGAACAAGTTCCTCCCTTAGGCAAGACTTTCCATCAGTACTACTCTGGAATCCTGATGTAGAACTTAATGGCAATACACATCGGGATCATTCGGAGAGGATCAGAGGTACACCTCTGTACACTAAACAGATCCTAAATGTGTTATTGTTGAAACTGCTAAGAAAGACATATACCGGACTCTAATATATATTAACACTACTATACCGTTGTACTCTAACTGTAACACATGTAACTGTGAAACGCTCTGATACCCTTGGGTCACGTTCGCGCTATAGAAAACTCTATAAATAAAAATAAATAAATAAAATATGTTGTGTGTTTTGTTCCATTAATTTTCCAGACCATATATTGATCTGCATACCTTGGTGATGTATTCTAGAACTGTCTTTTCATTCAAACAATTGCGACACCTAACTGAACACATTGTAGCCAATATCATTAGATACCCAGGTTCTGATGGACATGGGGCAACCCCATTAATTTTTATGGTAACATTCTAAAAGTGTCATTTTCAGAATTGTAATTTAAAATTCAACTTCAACATGAGTTAGGATTTTAAATAAGACACCAAACTTGAACCAAACATCTCTTCCCATTGGGAAAATACACCTCTAAAATGTAACACAGCAACTCCAATGTTATCCTACGAGAGAGAGATAGGCTGCGCTGTAGTAAAAAACAAACGTAAGAGCTTTTCACTGCCAGGACATGTAAAACGTAAAAGCACATGCCCAACTTTTTAAATATTGCACCCTGCTCTTAGGACTACCCAGGGCCTACCATAGGGGTAACTTACATGTATTAACAAGCAATGGCATAGCCAATAGGTCTCACCTTTGGGACCTTATCAGTGTTTAATCAGAGATTTTGATTTTGGCAATATTTTTAAGCTATGTTACCCAAGTAGACAGATATGCCTACTTAGAAAAGAGAGAGTTTGATGTACCCAACAATTGAATATCTTGTTAGTGTGGATTAAAACGATACACAAACCCTAATGCACAAGCAGATGTTAAAAGTGCTTGTGCCTGAAGCAGAGGGACCGTGAAGTTTGCAAACTTAGTTTGGTGTGGGTGCAAATCCTGCATTGTCTATTTCTGATGAGTTGCCCTACCACTGCTGAAACAAGGCCAATGGAGGCACCAATGGGTGAGGTGGACTGGCCTCAAGGGTTATGTGACCTCAGTGCCAAAGTCACTGTCGCTATAGCGTGTGCTGCTTCATAGGCCGGCCTGCAAGACTGGAGGTGAACTTCGGCATGGATTGTGGTAACCTTTAAGGTTAACCCATACCTGCCACTGCTAGGGTCCACCTGCTGGTGCTAAGACACTAGGGCTTCTAAGGTCCAATGGGGCCTTCTAAGGTCTAGCATGGGAATATGCTCCCTCAGGAGAATGGTCTGGTAATGAATGCTGAACCTGGTTCACCAGTTCCAAATTCGGCATCTCTGGCCATAGAGCCAAATTCTCACCCCCACTGAACACCAAACTGCCCCACTGAGAAAAAGGAGCCCCATCACGTAGAATTAAAGCACCACCTGAATATCTTTTGAGGTGTTATTCCTCTGGCGCAGTAGGGACAACTTTATAGTGTATTGCTCTGATTTAAGAGTATACAAGCTGTTTGTTTTGTTCTCAGTGGGGGAACCAATCATTGATTTATTGTTTTTTTTATTTTTGATATATGTATGTGTTTGATATATGTTGTATATGTTGTATATATTTTATATATGTAGTGTATCATATATATGAGTGTGATTTAATTGTTTGTGTAAAGATGTGTACATTGTGTATATATGAAAACTGTATACGTACTAGTTTGTTGTGACTATACTGTGTTTCTTTTCCCGTCACTTGAAACGTACACAAGCTGTAATAGCAGAAATTAATTTGTCCTTAATAAGAATAGAGATTAGCAGGGTAATTAATTGTACTCTGGCTGGAAATAAATGTTTTTGATTGATCCCTCCATACCATTCTTTTGTGATTTTACATCATTGATGTTATTGCCCTTATTGCTCTCAAATTGTATTTGAGAGTAATTTGGGCATGACCCCTACTATGTATATACTTGTCCACTGAGAAAAACGTGCACTGCCTATAGCTACAACCCAATTGTGCCCCGCTATAAACACCTGGATGCGACTCATTTCAAACTATGCACTCGACAAGAGCAATATGCTGCCTGAAAAGAAAAAGTAATAACCTCCTGGAAAAGCAAACACTTATAGGGAATGCAAGATTAAGTAAAGCATGTGTAATATTACCTGGAACAACATGGTTACCTTAACACTTTTACACTCAATATTTAGAAATCAAAGAGTGTTTTTGCCTGAAAAGTAAAGGACATGACTACAGGAATAGGAAGGGACCCGTTTCAATGCCCATTGCTTATATCCTTACAAAACGTAAGCAGTATGATTTAAAAAGACCACATAATTGAACAGAGAGCCGTGTTACACATTTTATAAACTATAATAAGGAAAACAGTCGATAAGGATTGCATTAAACGTTTTCCACTCCACGCACCAACAGAATGCGAGAAAACGAAAGTACTGTTTCACTGGCAAACTCCATGAAGTGGCGCTAATGTGTTTAGGTGTGAATAAAACCAATCTGGCCTCTTTGCGACCCCTCTGTTTTGCTTTACTTTGTATTTTTCTTATTTTGAACCTTTTTTCTCTTCATCCCTAGGCTGCACTTTGGAATAGAAAAATTTGAGAAAAAGACGACATTTCCAGCAAAAGTGTTTCTTTTTCTTTTGGATCCATTTCACAGGGGAACAAATGAAGGAAACGAGAGGAAAGAGAGGGTAATAGCCGTTTCTTGAAGTCACGCTTTCATTCAGCAAGTGAGGAAGTGCGAGACAGAGACAGAGAGAGGGAAGAAGAGGAAGAAAGGAGGGGGCTGCTGACCGCGGCAGAGCAGAAGTGGACTCTCTCCTTGTCAGAGTAGAAGGTGGAAGTGCCTCTTTCTGGCCAGACACACCCAGGGGCAGCCTGCGCGTCGATGGGTGCGTGAGTCCAACCTCCCATGGTATAAAAAAATCAGCAACAATGAGAATGTAAATTTCCCTCAAATGTGCAGGTAAAGAAGTGTGGTGGCAAAGATTCCTCACAGTGCAGTATAAAGCAGTGCAGCGATAAGCATCTCTCCTAGTGTAGTAAACATCAGTGCAGTGTACACATTTTCACTGTGAATGCCCTCCTGTAGTGCAGTAACAAGCAGTCCATTGTGAACATAGTCCTCATAGTGTAGTAAAAAGCAGTACATTGCACAGAGATTTCTTATAGTGTGGTAAAAGCAGTGCCCTGTGCACAGATGACCTCTTTAAGCTGTAAATATCCTTTACAGTGCCCTGAAAAGCAATGCAATGTGCACAGATTTCTTATACTTAAGTAATAAACACGTACAATGTGCACAGATTTCACAAAGTGTTGTAAAAAGCAGTCCAGTGTGCAAAGATGTCTCATACAGTATTACAAGTAATGCAGTGTGCACAAATGTAAAGATTAAGCTGTAAATACCTCCGTGTGCAGTGAAATGCAAAGTAACTTGCAGGATTTCCCAGCGATCAGTAAAAAAAAGCAGCACAGTATGCACAGATTTGTATATAGTAGACTCTCTCCACCTCCTGGAGGGGGGGCAGGTTTGGAGTCTGAGGGGGTGGGGGGCAGATCTGGGGGGGTCGGTGAGGGTCTGTAGATGAAGATAGCTGCACAGACACCCGAGAGGGTGTCCTTCCGCCTCTGCAGTCAGCTGAACACAGAAAGAAGCCAGAGGTATCAGCATCTAATGCTTGTGCTGACTCTGTGGCCCCTGACCCGGAACACAAGTTCCTCCATGCTTGGGCCATTCTCAACAATTGGCCGGAAGTTAAGTCGGGATCTGCTGATGCTGACTCTGCCTTTGATGACCCTGAGTCCTTCTTCTCACACTATTAACTTCACCCAGCGCGGTCAGACACTGCTCCTCCGCACATGCGCAGACTGCCGAGACAGAGGCCGTGACTTGACACGGCTCCTCCGCACATGCGCAGACTGCCGAGACAGAGGCAGTGACTCGACACCGATCCTTCGCACATGCGCAGACTGCCAAGACACCAGATGTGGCTGGACACTACTCTTCCGCACATGCGCAGACTGCCCTAGTCACCGGACGATACCACCGTATTTTCACATAAATGAGCCTAAAACACTCAAAAGGTAAATAGACTTTCTCAATTAGGAATGTTGTTATTCACCAGAAATCCACATCCTGCACTTCACGTGTGAGAGACACAAACCCAAAACGATGTGGCGTAGCGGCCAGAGCTGCAGTCTATGGGTCGAGTACCGGCTTCGGCTCACAGCCCTGTGATTCTGGGCAAATCACTCCATCGCCCGGGTCTGGAACAAGTGAAGGTGACCGTGTGTAAAGTGACTGGGCCTCATGTAAAGCGCCCCAATACCTCCTGCTCGACTTTGACCATAAAACTGCAACAACCGCCCCCCCCCCCCCAACCCTGGAAACGAGGCAGAGCACGGATCCAAACAGAAATAAACAAAGCAACAACCTCGAGTTTAACACTCCCTGCACTGACACTGACTCCCTGCACTGACACTCCCTGCACTGTCACTCACTCCCTGCACTGACACTCACTCCCTACCTGCACTGACACTAACTCCCTGCACTGTCACTCACTCCCTGCACTGACATTCACTCCCTGCACTGTCAGTCACTCCCTGCACTGACACTCACTCCCTGCACTGACACTCACTCCCTGCACTGTCACTCACTCCCTGCACTGTCACTCATTCCCTGCACTGTCACTCACTCCCAGCACTGACACTCACTCCCTGCACTGACACTCACTCCCTGCACTGACACTCACTCCCTGCACTGTCACTCACTCCCTGCACTGTCACTCACTCCCAGCACTGTCACTCACTCCCTGCACTGACACTCACTCCCTGCACTGACACTCACTCACTCCCTCCCTGCACTGACATTCACTCCCTGCACTGTCACTCACTCCCTGCACTGTCAGTCACTCCCTGCACTGACACTCACTCCCTGCACTGACACTCACTCCCTGCACTGACACTCACTCCCTGCACTGTCACTCACTCCCTGCACTGGCACTCACTCCCTGCACTGATACTCACTCCCTGCAATGTGGTAGATTCAGAGCATACGGTT
This sequence comes from Lissotriton vulgaris, assembly GCF_964263255.1. NCBI lineage: Eukaryota > Metazoa > Chordata > Amphibia > Caudata > Salamandridae > Lissotriton > Lissotriton vulgaris. The sequence continues at coordinate 176,894,687 of NC_141685.1, forward strand.
CACTGACATCTGAGCCAACAGTGATTGAGCAGAGTCTCTCCGGCAAAGCAAAAATGCACAGAAGAGGTGAAGAAAGTTTAGGAGTAAGCCTCCAACAACTATAGCACAGATGTCAGTAGGAGCGCACAGAGATCAGGAAGAGCAGGTGAAACACAAGGTTTGGCTGGGGTAAGAAGTGTGGGACAGGGACATCACAGCAAGAGGCGAGGTGCATGGGCAGACATGGCAGTGTCACACGCAGTAAGGTCATAGACAGCAGGGTTAGAGTTTTCATGATCAGAGGTTGTAGAGGCTGGAGGAAAACAGGGTTGAGACACACTGTCACTCTCCCACTCCTCTCCTTTACTGCCAGTCACTCACTTTTGGCACTTCACACACTCTCTTCCTGCACTTTCACTCCCCTTTCCTGCACTGACACTCACTCCCTGCACTGTCACTCACTCCCTGCACTGACACTCACTCCCTGCACTGACACTCACTCCCTGCACTGACACTCCCCCTTCCTGCACTGTCTCTCACTGCCTTTGTGTGCTGTTAACACTGGATCTTTTGAACACCCTGATAAGCCATGAGTATTCAGTGATCACAGATTTAACCTCTTTATTTGCAGGCAAGAAGGGAAAACAGCTGCAGCACAAATGATGGACGGAATGCTGCATGAATCAAACATTCACCCCCAGTCAAGAGATCTATTCTGTTGCTCACCATGCCACCCCAGTTTGGACCCAGCCACATGCAAATCAGTCTTGACCCTGTGCCTCATGGGAACAGTGCAGCCCGAAATGCCAAGCCAGGTTCCTCCCTGGACTTAGAACAATCATCCTGGGATCAGTTTCGGAGTAACACCCCTTATCAGCCAGGCTAGCTTGAGTCCAGTGGCACAGCGAGCAAGAGACCCACATCTGGGCATACCCATCCCACTTAGGATGAAAAGTGCTGCAGCAACAAATGGTGTACGGAATGCTGAATGAATCAAACATTCACCCCCAGTCAAGAGATCTATTCTGTTGCTCACCATGCCACCCCAGTTTGGACCCAGCCATATGCAAATCAGTCTTGACCCTGTGCCTCATGGGAACAGTGCAGCCCGAAATGCCAAGCCAGGTTCCTCCCTGGACTTAGAACAATCATCCTGGGATCAGTTTCGGAGTAACACCCCTTATCAGCCAGGCTAGCTTGAGTCCAGTGGCACAGCGAGCAAGAGACCCACATCTGGGCATACCCATCCCACTTAGGATGAAAAGTGCTGCAGCAACAAATGGTGTACGGAATGCTGAATGAATCAAACATTCACCCCCAGTCAAGAGATCTATTCTGTTGCTCACCATGCCACCCCAGTTTGGACCCAGCCATATGCAAATCAGTCTTGACCCTGTGCCTCATGGGAACAGTGCAGCCCGAAATGCCAAGCCAGGTTCCTCCCTGGACTTAGAACAATCATCCTGGGATCAGTTTCGGAGTAACACCCCTTATCAGCCAGGCTAGCTTGAGTCTAGTGGCACAGCGAGCAAGAGACCCACATCTGGGCATACCCATCCCACTTAGGATGAAAAGTGCTGCAGCAACAAATGGTGTACGGAATGCTGAATGAATCAAACATTCACCCCCAGTCAAGAGATTTGGGTTAAATGCATTGTTGTTTTGCTCACTTCACCACCCCAGTTTGGACCCAGCCATATGCAAATCAGTCTTGACCATGGGCCCCATGGAAACAGTCTAGCCCGAAATGCCAAGCCAGGTTCCTCCCTGGACCGGAAACAAGCTTCCCAGGACCGGTTTCAGGGTAATACAATCAGCAAGGAGCTGTCTAAACTCCAATGGACAATCGACATGCGGTCCTCAAGAGATGGTATAGAGTTTCATATATCCCGTTCAATATCAAAATGACATGCAACTCCTCAGTCCACTCTTCCCAAGAAACTCCTTGACCCGACTCTGTGAATTCAGCTTAAGAATCTCCCTTGAAACCTGCAACTTGAAAGAAAGCTCCTCCAATAGCGCTCTTCTTGAATCGTGTGCGGCAAGAACTAAAACTAAAGTCCAGGCGGTGGTTGCTAGCTGGAAAAAAAGGGCCCTGGATTTTGCTCCATGCTGTCACTAGAGACACAGTACCACAGTCCGTCATTGTGTCAGCAGCCCATATAAGATCCACAGAACCACGTCACTCATATCCCTGCACCTCCTGATAGGGATGGGCGATGTTTCAATGACCTGGGAAGAAGGACCAGTTCTGCGGGAGCCACTTCTGTAAAGACAGGAAATGCTCTGCTAGTCCAGTGTGTAAAGATAGTTCACCTATTACCGACCTCATCCACAAGCGCAGGCGCGGTGACAGGAAGGCAATAATAATGGGAGGAGCCAGCTGGTTTGGCTCCCATTACCAGGAAGACTTACGTAACTGGATACCACTGATCTTCACCTCCAACTGTCCAAGATCCATCCTCTTGCGGTCTGGTAAAGATGACAGTGCTGTCCTTCTGGGTGACTCTGTCTCCCAGCCCTTTGCATCACCCCTGGGGAAGGAACAGGAAGTGCCCAGGCATCCGCAGGTCTCGTCTGATCCTGCAGGATGGGAATTCAAGGACAACTCTTCCACTTCCGGGTCCCTGCCAGGAGGTACCCTGCTGCAGCCTAAACAAGCGTTTGCTCTGGGCCTAGGTAAGTTGCCTCAGGTCATGCAGAACTTTAAAATTCAACCACTGGAGTTTAACATCCATAGGGAAGAGCCTATTATGCTGGACACTATGTTCTGTAAATAAGCAAATTAAACCTTGTTGTAGTCCTGTGAGAAGTTGGCCTGGCATATGATGTCCACATAGACCCCCCCAGGATATTGCGGAATAGATTTGCAACTTTTGTGGCAATAAAATTGAAATTTAGCAGCACAAAAATGAAAATTGTGCAACATTATTGCGGCACTTTATTTGACCCGTAATCAACCCTTTTCAGCCTTAAATCAATGGAACCTGTTTTAGCAGAGTATTCCACTTTGAAACAGGTATGTTTAAAGTTTCTCCAACTCTACGGAAGCATAGCTCCGATCCTAACCTCAAGGGAGAGGGCCGTATTTCTCTCCGAGATGTTCTAGTGCCCATGCATGCACCCCTGCACTACTTTCACCACTCCCTGGGTTTAGTCACACGGCCCCCTTCGCTCCCTGGGTTTAGTCACACAGCCCCCTCCGCTCCCTGGTTTCAGTCACACAGCCCCCTTCGCTCCCTGGTTTCAGTCACACAGCCCCCTTTGCTCCCTGGGTTTCAGTCACACAGCCCCCTTCACTTTCTGGTTTCAGTCACACAGCCCCCTTCGCTCCACAGCCCCCTTCGCTCCCTGGTTTCAGTCACACAGCCCCCTTCGCTCCCTGGTTTAAGTCACACAGCCCCCTTCGCTCCCTGGGTTTAGTCACACAGCCCCCTCCGCTCCCTGGTTTCAGTCACACAGCCCCCTTCGCTCCCTGGTTTCAGTCACACAGCCCCCTTCACTTTCTGGTTTCAGTCACGCAGCCCCCTTCGCTCCACAGCCCCCTTCGCTCCCTGGTTTCAGTCACACAGCCCCCTTCACTTTCTGGTTTCAGTCACACAGCCCCCTTCACTTTCTGGTTTCAGTCACACAGTCCCCTTCGCTCCCTGGTTTCAGTCACACAGACCCCTTCACTCCCTGGGTTTAGTCACACAGCCCCTTCACTTTCTGGTTTCAGTCACACAGCCCCCTTCACTTTCTGGTTTCAGTCACACAGCCCCCTTCGCTCCCTGGTTTCAGTCATACAGACCCCTTTCGCTCCCTTGGTGCACTCATACAGCCCCCTTCACTTTCTGGTTTCAGTCACACAGCCCCCTTCACTCTCTGGTTTCAGTCACACAGCCCCCTTCACTTTCTGGTTTCAGTCACACAGCCCCCTTCGCTCCCTGGTTTCAGTCACACAGCCCCCTTCACTTTCTGGTTTCAGTCACACAGCCCCCTTCGCTCCCTGGTTTCAGTCACACAGCCCCCTTCACTTTCTGGTTTCAGTCACACAGCCCCCTTCGCTCCCTGGTTTCAGTCACACAGCCCCCTTCACTTCCTGGTTTCAGTCACACAGCCCCCTCCGCTCCCTGGTTTCAGTCACACAGCCCCCTTCGCTCCCTGGTTTCAGTCACACAGCCCCCTTCACTTTCCGGTTTCAGTCACACAGCCCCCTTCACTTTCTGGTTTCAGTCACACAGCCCCCTTCGCTCCCTGGTTTCAGTCACACAGCCCCCTTCACTTTCTGGTTTCAGTCACACAGCCCTCTTCGCTCCCTGGTTTCAGTCACACAGCCCCCTTCACTTTCTGGTTTCAGTCACACAGCCCCCTTCACTATCTGGTTTCAGTCACACAACCCCCTTCGCTCCCTGGTTTCAGTCACACAGCCCCCTTCACTTTATGGTTTCAGTCACACAGCCCCCTTCGTTCCCTGGTTTCAGTCACACAGCCCCCTTCGCTCCCTGGTTTCAGTCACACAGCCCCCTTCGCTCCCTGGTTTCAGTCACACAGCCCCCTTCGCTCCCTGGTTTCAGTCACACAGCCCCCTTCGCTCCCTGGGTTTAGTCACACAGCCCCCTTTCGCTCCCTGGGTTTAGTCACACAGCCCCCTTCACTTTCTGGTTTCAGTCACACAGCCCCCTTCACTTTCTGGTTTCAGTCACACAGACCCCTTTCGCTCCCTTGCTGCACGCATACAGCCCCCTCTTGTGTTGCGTGCACTGGCTCCCTGCCCCACCCCCTCCCCCCACGCTTGGTCTGGGCTCTTTTCATGTCCCTGAAAGCTTTATAGCGCCTCTCTGTCTGGAGATACAATAGGGTCCCCTTAAAGACACTGAATGAGCCATCAGCCCTTTCTTGGACTTTATCCCAGAAGGAGAAGTAAACAGATCCATCCATGAAGCTTTTTGTGCAAATGTGTCCCTTTTCCACAGAGGCAAAACCGGGGCAACCCACCTGGGTCCTATTAATACAAGAAGACACACACATTTTTTGGGGGGGGGGGGTGGGGGGTTCATTGGTTCCAGACTTATCGCTATTTAGGAATAAACCAACTGTGCCAAATGTTCCTGTTAAAATGCATAGATTTCAAGTAGTGGTAAATATAACAAAGCACAAAGGACATACCAAAGGGACAGATTTCAAGTAGTGGTAAATATAACAAAGCACAACAGACATACCAAAGGGACAGATTTCAAGTAGTGGTAAATATAACAAAGCACAACAGACATACCAAAGGGACAGATTTCAAGTAGTGGTAAATATAACAAAGCACAAAGGACATACCAAAGGGACAGATTTCAAGTAGTGGTAAATATAACAAAGCACAAAGGACATACCAAAGGGGAAGATTTCAAGTAGTGGTACATATAACAAAGCACAACAGACATACCAAAGGGACAGATTTCAAGTAGTGGTAAATATCACAAAGCACAACAGACATACCAAAGGGACAGATTTCAAGTAGTGGTAAATATAACAAAGCACAACAGACATACCAAAGGGACAGATTTCAAGTAGTGGTAAATATTACAAAGCACAAAGGACATACCAAAGGGACAGATTTCAAGTAGTGGTAAATATAACAAAGCACAACAGACATACCAAAGGGACAGATTTCAAGTAGTGGTAAATATAACAAAGCACAACAGACATACCAAAGGGACAGATTTCAAGTAGTGGTAAATATAACAAAGCACAACAGACATACCAAAGGGACAGATTTCAAGTAGTGGTAAATATAACAAAGCACAACAGACATACCAAAGGGACAGATTTCAAGTAGTGGTAAATATAACAAAGCACAAAGGACATACCAAAGGGGAAGATTCCAAGTAGTGGTAAATATAACAAAGCACAAAGGACATGCCAAAGGGACAGATTTCAAGTAGTGGTAAATATAACAAAGCACAAAGGACATACCAAAGGGACATATTTCAAGTAGTGGTAAATATAACAAAGCACAAAGGACATACCAAAGGGACAGATTTCAAGTAGTGGTAAATATAACAAAGCACAAAGGACACACCAAAGGGACAGATTTCAAGTAGTGGTAAATATAACAAAGCACAAAGGACACACCAAAGGGACAGATTTCAAGTAGTGGTAAATATAACAAAGCACAAAGGACACACCAAAGGGACATATTTCAAGTAGTGGTAAATATAACAAAGCACAACAGACATACCAAAGGGACATATTTCAAGTAGCGGGAAATATAACAAAGCACAACAGACATACCAAAGGGACAGATTTCAAGTAGCGGTAAATATAACAAAGCACAACAGACATACCAAAGGGACAGATTTCAAGTAGTGGTAAATATAACAAAGCACAAAGGACATACCAAAGGGACATATTTCAAGTAGTGGTAAATATAACAAAGCACAACAGACATACCAAAGGGACATATTTCAAGTAGCGGGAAATATAACAAAGCACAACAGACATACCAAAGGGACAGATTTCAAGTAGCGGGAAATATAACAAAGCACAACAGACATACCAAAGGGACAGATTTCAAGTAGCGGTAAATATAACAAAGCACAACAGACATACCAAAGGGACAGATTTCAAGGAGCGGTAAATATAACAAAGCACAACAGACATACCAAAGGGACAGATTTCAAGGAGCGGTAAATATAACAAAGCACAACAGACATACCAAAGGGACAGATTTCAAGTAGTGGTAAATATAACAAAGCACAACAGACATACCAAAGGGACAGATTTCAAGGAGTGGTAAATATAACAAAGCACAACAGACATACCAAAGGGACAGATTTCAAGTAGTGGTAAATATAACAAAGCACAACAGACATACCAAAGGGACAGATTTCAAGTAGTGGTAAATATAAAAAAACACAACAGACATACCAAAGGGACAGATTTCAAGTAGTGGTAAATATAACAAAGCACAACAGACATACCAAAGGGACCTATTTCAAGTAGTGGTAAATATAACAAAGCACAAAGGACATACCAAAGGGGAAGATTTCAAGTAGTGGTAAATATAACAAAGCACAAAGGACATACCAAAGGGACAGATTTCAAGTAGTGGTAAATATAACAAAGCACAAAGGACATACCAAAGGGGAAGATTTCAAGTAGTGGTACATATAACAAAGCACAACAGACATACCAAAGGGACAGATTTCAAGTAGTGGTAAATATCACAAAGCACAACAGACATACCAAAGGGACAGATTTCAAGTAGTGGTAAACATAACCAAGCACAACAGACATACCAAAGGGACAGATTTCAAGTAGTGGTAAATATAACAAAGCACAAAGGACATACCAAAGGGACAGATTTCAAGTAGTGGTAAATATAACAAAGCACAACAGACATACCAAATGGACAGATTTCAAGGAGTGGTAAATATAACAAAGCACAACAGACATACCAAAGGGACAGATTTCAAGGAGTGGTAAATATAACAAAGCACAACAGACATACCAAAGGGACAGATTTCAAGTAGTGGTAAATATAACAAAGCACAACAGACATACCAAAGGGACAGATTTCAAGTAGTGGTAAATATAACAAAGCACAACAGACATACCAAAGGGACAGATTTCAAGTAGTGGTAAATATAACAAAGCACAAAGGACACACCAAAGGGGAAGATTCCAAGTAGTGGTAAATATAACAAAGCACAAAGGACATACCAAAGGGACAGATTTCAAGTAGTGGTAAATATCACAAAGCACAACAGACATACCAAAGGGACAGATTTCAAGTAGTGGTAAATATAACAAAGCACAACAGACATTCCAAAGGGACAGATTTCAAGTAGTGGTAAATATTACAAAGCACAAAGGACATACCAAAGGGACAGATTTCAAGTAGTGGTAAATATAACAAAGCACAACAGACATACCAAAGGGACAGATTTCAAGTAGCGGGAAATATAACAAAGCACAACAGACATACCAAAGGGACAGATTTCAAGTAGCGGTAAATATAACAAAGCACAACAGACATACCAAAGGGACAGATTTCAAGGAGCGGTAAATATAACAAAGCACAACAGACATACCAAAGGGACAGATTTCAAGGAGCGGTAAATATAACAAAGCACAACAGACATACCAAAGGGACAGATTTCAAGTAGTGGTAAATATAACAAAGCACAACAGACATACCAAAGGGACAGATTTCAAGGAGTGGTAAATATAACAAAGCACAACAGACATACCAAAGGGACAGATTTCAAGTAGTGGTAAATATAACAAAGCACAACAGACATACCAAAGGGACAGATTTCAAGTAGTGGTAAATATAACAAAGCACAACAGACATACCAAAGGGACAGATTTCAAGTAGTGGTAAATATAACAAAGCACAACAGACATACCAAAGGGACCGATTTCAAGTAGTGGTAAACATAACAAAGCACAAAGGACATACCAAAGGGGAAGATTTCAAGTAGTGGTAAATATAACAAAGCACAAAGGACATACCAAAGGGACAGATTTCAAGTAGTGGTAAATATAACAAAGCACAAAGGACATACCAAAGGGGAAGATTTCAAGTAGTGGTACATATAACAAAGCACAACAGACATACCAAAGGGACAGATTTCAAGTAGTGGTAAATATCACAAAGCACAACAGACATACCAAAGGGACAGATTTCAAGTAGTGGTAAACATAACCAAGCACAACAGACATACCAAAGGGACAGATTTCAAGTAGTGGTAAATATAACAAAGCACAACAGACATACCAAATGGACAGATTTCAAGGAGTGGTAAATATAACAAAGCACAACAGACATACCAAAGGGACAGATTTCAAGGAGTGGTAAATATAACAAAGCACAACAGACATACCAAAGGGACAGATTTCAAGTAGTGGTAAATATAACAAAGCACAACAGACATACCAAAGGGACAGATTTCAAGTAGTGGTAAATATAACAAAGCACAACAGACATACCAAAGGGACAGATTTCAAGTAGTGGTAAATATAACAAAGCACAAAGGACACACCAAAGGGGAAGATTCCAAGTAGTGGTAAATATAACAAAGCACAAAGGACATACCAAAGGGACAGATTTCAAGTAGTGGTAAATATAACAAAGCATAAAGGACATACCAAAGGGACAGATTTCAAGTAGTGGTAAATATAACAAAGCACAAAGGACATACCAAAGGGACAGATTTCAAGTAGTGCTAAATATAACAAAGCACAAAGGACATACCAAAGGGACAGATTTCAAGTAGTGCTAAATATAACAAAGCACAAAGGACATACCAAAGGGACAGATTTCAAGTAGCGGGAAATATAACAAAGCACAACAGACATACCAAAGGGACAGATTTCAAGTAGCGGGAAATATAACAAAGCACAACAGACATACCAAAGGGACAGATTTCAAGTAGCGGTAAATATAACAAAGCACAACAGACATACCAAAGGGACAGATTTCAAGTAGCGGTAAATATAACAAAGCACAACAGACATATCAAAGGGACAGATTTCAAGTAGTGGTAAATATAACAAAGCACAACAGACATACCAAAGGGACAGACCAAAGCTCCATATTCAAATCATTCTCATGGTATATTTTATCATTATTATTCAGCACCAGAAAGGTGCACAGTAGTGCATAATGTGGCAGTGAAATGCCCATGTGAATTTAGTGTGCATAATGCAGTAAAAAGACAAAGCAGAAAAGACAAATGGAACAGTGGTGGTCATAAATGTAAGCAAAGTTGGAGGTGGGGCTCGTTTGCAGGCTTTGCACATCACGATCTCTGTTGCAGGAAACAGTGCAGCCTTTTGGTCATGCATTTTAAAATCAGCACTACAATTCCCAGAATGCAAAGCTAAAAGTGAACTAAATGAACTAATTAATCACTCCTGGACCTATGAAAATCGAGAACTCTGCCACATGCATCGTAAATGTGATTTGTACATTAAAGGGGTACTTGTTTGTTAAACCTTATTGTGCTTCAGGGAAGTGAAAACAACCATGGTGCGCTTTTGTTTGTGTTGTCTGGTGTTTTTTTCACTCCCTATGGTCACCCCCCACCGTTGGAATGTGCAGTGTTTGAGTGTAAACCAGTTGTGGCATGTCTGGTGTCTTTATGCGGTGTAGACTCGATGCACGCGTCTCTCACGTGCATTGTACGGCTCTTTATACAAACCTCACACTCCTTCCCTCCCTCCCCCAGCATTGTGTTGTCCTGTGTCAGCAGTCTCCCTTACTCCTTTCCCTCTGCTCTATTGTATTGCTGTGTTACCTGATCCCTCAGTCATGCACAGTCAGTGGGGGTGGATTTAGGAAGTGGTCACCTGTCAGGAAGAGCTCAACCGACCCGCGACCCCCCTTGAAGCATCCTCTGTGGAATCTTTGGAACCGCGCTGCGAGTTTAAGGGGTCGGAGGAGCTAAAGCAAAGAATCTGCTATCAACACCAAGACTGGACTTTTTTATGCTTTCACTGCAGCTCAACAAGCTATGAATGCACAATCAATCAATCAATCATAGCATTTGTAAAGCGCACTGCATATCCGTGGGGGTCTCAAGGCGCTTGGGGGGGACGCTGCTAGTGTTCGAAGAGGCAGCTTTTGAGAAATCTCCTGACGGTTAGAAGGTCTTTGGTCTGCCGCAGGCGGATGGGGAGGGTGTTCCATGTAAATGTAAATGTAAATGTGTGTATACTTGTAAAGCGCACTGCCGCCCCATCTCGGGGCATTCTGGCGCTGTATACCGCTGTGGAACCCTTCCCGGCTTTCCCTGTGAGATGCCCCCTCCAGGGCACCCCAAGGTGAAGCCAGGCATCCCAGCGCTGTTGGGGCCGTTGTGGAGATTAAGCAAGCTATTGCCCAGAGTTGCAGAGTGGGACCTATGATTAGAGTAGGCACCTAGGCGAGAATTATCAAGTCTGCAGACATTGAGCCCAAGACCCTGCCGCGTTGGGAATTGAACCCTGGTCCCGGGCCTGACCTCTGCTTCAAGGTCTGCCGCTTCTAACCAGTGAGCCGCACTTCTCCACAGGTGTTCCATGTCTTGGCGGCGAGGTGGGAGAATGATCTGCCGCCGGTGGTCACCCTTTGGATGCGGGGGACGGTGGCGAGGGTGAAGACGGCGGAGCGTGGCTGGCGGGTGGGGGTGTAGAAGCTGAGTCGTCTATTGCGGTATGCTGGGCCGGTGTTGTGGAGTGCTTTGTGTGCGTGGGTGAGGAGCTTGAAGGTTATCCTCTTGTTGACAGGGCGCCAGTGCAGGTCTCTCAGGTGGGGTGTGATGTGGCTGCGGCGAGGGATGTTGAGGATCAGGCGTGCGGAGGACTTCTGGCTGCATTGGAGCTGTCTTAGGAGTTTGTCCAGGCCTCCTGCGTAGAGTGCGTTTCCGTAGTCCAGTCTACTGCCGACGAAGGCCTGGGTGACCGTCCTTCTTGTTTCGGTGGGGATCCAATTGAAGATCCTGCAAAGCATGCAGAGGGTGTTGAAGCAGGCGGAGGAGACGGCGTTGACCTACTTGGTCATGGAGAGGGTGGAGTCGAGGTTGTCCCCTAGGTTGCATCTCTGGGATTTCCATTAATAATCCTCCACTCTGCAGAAGACAAGCCTTGTGCTCTGCCTGGCTATCACACAGTGTGCAGCTCTGCGATTTCCATTAATAATCCTCCACTCTGCAGAAGACAAGCCTTGTGCTCGGCCTGGCTATCACACAGTGTGCAGCTCTGCGATTTCCATTAATAATCCTCCACTCTGCAGAAGAGAAGCCTTGTGCTCTGCCTCGCTATCACACAGCGTGCAGATCTGGGATTTCCATTAATAATCCTCCACTCTGCAGAAGAGAAGCTTTGTGCTCTGCCTCGCTATCACACAGCGTGCAGCTCTGGGATGGCAAAACGTATATGTACGCTAGAGCTTTAAATGTTGAACTGGCAAAAATAGAGACCTCTAAACCTGGTCTCGATAATTAACTATATGAAATGATTGTGACTAAATTATTTACCTTTCTTTTTGCCTCAAACTGTAAATATGTATGTAAATGTAAATGTAAATGTAAATGTAAATGTAAATATACGTAATATAAATGTAAATATACGTAATATAAATGAGTAAAATTTTATAAAAATTGAAAAAGTGATGTTAAAATGCATCTTGACAATATCATGTCCCAACGAATGAAAATGCAGTTTTGCTCATCTGCCTTGGCTCGGCATGCATCTCAAGGGCTGCTCGCGGATTGCTCCTGCCTCTTCCTAGATGGTCAATTTCAGACAATTTCACTCCTGATCAGGTTTGGCGCCTCAGTGAAGACAAGCGACTCAAGAAAATCCTACACAGGGGAATCATGGAGGCAGGGTGGCGCCGGTCGCGGGAGCTCCCAGACTGAGGAAAGGAAAACGGACAGGAAAACAGTGATGAGCTAAGAGGCAAGATGATTTTGGAAAAAACTATAAACTATAAGAGATTTACTAATCACGAGAAACCTACCCGTAGCCAGGACCTCATGAGATTCAATGTGATACCGCAGCTGGGGATTTGGTGGCATGAGGCAGGTTTCCTGCAGAGGACTCGTGCAGCAACGGTGTTGGCTGGCTTCCGGTTGGCCAGGTCAGAGTCGGAATAGGACAGCGGCTCTAGGAGGGGAGACACGACAGCGATGCAGAGGAGCTGGCAAAGACCTTGAATGTACAGTTCAAGGGATATTGTACGGAGGAGCAGGAGGAGAATATGTGGGAAAACAAGCTGTATGTGCGGGAAATTTCTCTGGGATCTTTGAGACTGATGGAAAAGGATCTCCCATTTAAGGCATCTCCTTCCTGTAGTGTGAAGTATGAAGGTAGGGGGAGTGACATTGAGTGTGCCGGTGCAGGTACAAGCGTACCCAGTAGATTGAATGTACTGGGTTCGGGGGGAAACACCCAGTCTACATACCTGCAGATAGAGGACGCGAGCCAAGAGCCGGCATCAACTTAGGTCAGTCCCTGAGGAGAGAGGTAAGAGTACGAGGGAGCAGGTAGCCCGGGAAGTCAATGTGGTTTCCCCCTAAGAATAAAGCGGTAAAGTTGGGAGCTCCCTGGGCTGGGTTGCCTGGGCCACTTCATTGTGTGGACCCATTGCTACCCCTGGTTGGCCCTGGCCCCTCCCTTCTGCAGATTTATTTATTTATTTATTACACTTATAAAGCGAGCTATCACCGCGAAAGGCATCCTGGCGCTAGCAGCATCAAAAAGCGGGAAAAAGGGCGGCTAGTGGCAGGCTGAAAATTTAAGAGGAGAGGGGAAAAAGCCAAGTTTTTAGCTGCCTTCTAAAGTTAATCTGCCTGAGTTCAATGGGCAGAGAATTCCACAGCTTAGCCGCAGCCACACTAAATGATCTGCCTCCCGCTCCAGATCTTTTAAACCTGGGTATGGCCACCACCCTGGCCGAAGAGGAGCGCAGGCTACGGGCCGGTGCATACCACGAAAACATCCTTTGTAGACAAACCGGGCCCAACCCGTGAAGGGCTTTGAAGGTCGGACATAGGGACTTAAAGGTCACCCTCTCCCTTACTGGGAGCCAGTGCAAGATCTCGTTGGCCAGACTAAGGCTAGTTTAGCTGCTGCAGACTGGAGTCTCTGAAGCCTATCCATAAGGTAGCTCGGGGACTCCAGCAATAAAGCATTGCGGTAGTCTAACCTACTGAGCACGGTGCAGCGCACCACCTCTATCCGAGCAGTGGGCGGTAACAGGGGCAAGATTTTTCTCAAGAGGCGGATAATTGTCATGCAACTAGCTGCCACCTTAGAGACCTGCGCCTCCATGGAAAGGTCACTGGTGAACATAACACCCAGGACTACCTTCACCATCTGGACCAATGGGGAAAGGTCCCTTGGCCAGAAGTTGCAAGGTAGAGAAGAATTTATCCTAGACCAAGGGCAATATAGCACCTCGGTCTTCCCTGAGTTAAATTGCAGCGAGTTTGCTTCCAGCCATTCCGCAGTGGCTCGCATGCAGCTGTGGAATTCCTCCAAGGAGGTAGAACCATTTCCCTCCAAGGACAGAATCAGCTGCGTGTCCTCAGCGTAGTTGACGATTTCGATCTTAAAATTTTTGATGACAGCGATTAAGGGCTTCATATAGATGTTGAAAAGAATTGGGCTAACTGCCGAGCCCTGTGGGACGCCATGCGAGATGGTAGAGAAGGCAGATTGAAAGGGAGGAAGGGACACAGCTTGTTCCCTACCTTGGAGGAAAGACTCAAACCACCCAAGGGCACTCCCCACAACTCCTACCTCTCTCAGCCTGTCCAGCAGAATATCATGGCGGCAGACAGGTCAAGGAGGATCAAAACCCCTGCCTCTCCCCTGTCTGCCCGCCAACAAAGCTAATCCAGTACGGTCACAAGGGCCGTCTCGGTGCCATGAGCTGGACGGAAACCAAATTGAACATCTTCCAGAAGCTTGTGCTGTTCAAGATATTTAGAGAGGGTGCCTGCCACTGATAGAGCGCGCAGGTCACCCGGGTCACTAGTTTACCAGATTTCCACGCACTGGGCCCTGGCGTGCATATGACGACAGTGGTTTGCATGAACCGGGTGAACTCCTTCGCACGCTACTATGAGTAATTCAGGGGGGTGAATTTCACTCACCACTTACTATTCATGTACCTGACTTACCACAGGCACATTACTCCTGATGGATTCAGGAGCTAGCAGTGGACAGGTGACAAGATTCCTAAAAGGAGTAGAACTCTTATACACTTAGTACATTTATCTACACTTTATACTGTAAAATGACCACAGACACCTGATGGGTTTTAAAGTTTATAAAGAAATTTCAGAATGAATATGCCAATATAATGAGGCAAATACAAATCAGCACATCAATAATTAGAATCAATGCCACAATGTAACTATGGATTAGGGCAAGTACCATTAGAGTAACTGGGAACACTACGGGGAATGAGTATTGAGGAGCAAGCTTATTCGAACCAGTTTAAACTAGGGTAAGGGACGTGAGAAAGGACCTAACATGTGCACTTAAACTAGGCTTGACTGAGCTATTCTTTACTAAGTTCACTGCAACCATACTAAAGGAAGGGGGAAGAATGGAACACACTACACAATATGACAGTTTCAATAATATCCTAAAGGTAGGGAAAGAAGTGGAACATTACTAATAACCAGTTGCATATAAATCACTTTATAGGTGATAGAGCAATATCACAGGCAAGAATGCTTTATTAAGAAAGGAAAGGTAAGAGCGTAGTCAGACAGACACCCACGGAGGATATTTACCTTGAACGAGAATGAAGACTAACCCTGGCCACGGGTCAGTTGAGACAAGATCGGGGACAGGACCCTCAAGGATTCAGGAATACCAGAAGGTGAGCAGGTACAGCTCACGGACAATCAGGACAGGATACCCCTCAGGATTTGGGTCAGGACAGGGCTCACCAAAAGGCACAACCAACCCCTGCAGCTTCGGATGCAACGCCTGCGTTACTCCCTCTTCTGCACAGAATCCGCCAAGAACCCCGATTGGGTTTTCGAATTTCCCCAGCAAAGTGCTTCGCCAGCACTTAAGACTATTTCCACCCCTTGGAGTTTTGTGGAAAGTATGGACAGAGTGCTCCGCAGCCCTCTCTATCAATCACCTATAGAGTTCGTAGGGTCAGTGACAGGTCTGCTACTCGGACAAGTCGGACAATTTCTCTGAGCTACACTAAGCTAGTTATACTGTTTTGGGACCCCTAGACCACCCACAAATGTTGCAAGTGACAGAATCCCACATTATGATTGGTCAGGAGAGGTGACTTTGTCATTGTCACCACCTATAATTCAGTGTTCACATCATTACTATGTAATTTTTCATACCCGCCCCTTGGAGTTCACGTTCCCAGGCATAGGAATATAGAAAACAATGAGAGTGTACAGTATATAGCAACAATGTTGCGCAGTCAAGGTAGACTGCAGCATCTTCGAGGTGGGTTCCCAGGCGCATCGTGCTTCAGGAGCCAGCTGGCTTGTTTCAGCTTCTGCGCAGTGGGGTTTTTCCCATGTCACGTGACGGGGTTTAGAAGAGCTTCAATATGGACCGGCTCCCCGTTCCCCGGCCCATAGATACGCGGTACATGAAAAGTAAGCGAGAACAAATTAGAATCACACGTAAAAATGATTACACTGTATACCATTAAAAGCTTCACTGCACCCCTTTACTTTATAATATCTATGGCATTAAGGTTTAGTGCGAAAAGACAGATATGCAGAAGCAGCAGTGGCAAGCAGAGAACATGGTTAGAGACAAGCGGCCATGTTTGCAACAATGCGCCTGTGCAACAATATCCCTCCAAAATGCGAGTGCGTCACATCACATGGGTATGACCGACGCATGCGCAGACTGGATTTTCTGCAAAGCGGCCATTCAGTAGTGCAAGCTTTGTTAATATGAAAACAACACGTAGGCAAGCCTCCTAGGGACACCCGCGTGTTGGGGAAAATGCTAAATAAATGACGGACAGATTGAATTAATATGATTACAAGTTAGGCGAGGTTCTTGATCAAGAGCAAGTCGCTTTACGTGCGAATCCTTGCTCCATCAATCCCCTCTTTGATGATATTCACTATCATCACAAAAAAAGAAACAGATGCCAACTTCATTCTTCCATATCTTCCATCTCAATTTCAACAGACTTATTGTTTAATTTTCTTTCTGCTTCTCTATGAGAGTGGTGATTCTTAGCCTTTTTATAGATTTGATTCCTCAATTCTTCTAATTCTAACTCATCAATATTTCGTTTCACTCCTCTCTTATTCACAGTGTACTTTTTGCATTTTTTACATTTACAGCAAATGAATATGATCAGTGCAACCACACCTATTCCAGCTATTGGCATCAGTATTTTCCATAGAAGATTTTTACCTAAGTTGGAAAACCAACTACCTATAGAGGAGAGACCTCCAGTCAGTCTCGTCCAGGCACTGTCAACCTCTAATGGTTTGAGTTATTTTTCCAAATTAGTTATGTTCTTCACATATCTCTTAAGTTTGATACTTTTGTCAGGTATGTAGGTGCAACAATGTTGCGCCTTCAGCATCCTGCAGACTCCGCCCTCTTTTGCCAACAAGGTGTCAAGAGCAAGGCGATTCTGTAAAACCATTGATCTGATCGCAACCATTTCAGTATTGACCAGCAGGAATCCAGCAGCAGTTGATAACCGATCCACTACTGTAGACAATTTGCAAATTCTGTGAGTATTCAGAACTACCCCCATTCCAGGTATCAGTGCACTAAAAATATCCCCTATAATTTCTCCTACACTTTCAAGTTTTCTACGCGCTAAGCCATTAGTCTCTTCATTGCTTCCAGCAGCATTATTCACATGGTATATTTTTGGGAAGACAATGCTAAAGTAGCAGCTTCCATACCAGTGATCCGGCAATTTGAAATAAGCCTTGTTCCCACATATATAATAAATTCCGGGAAACACAGGTTCTGACCCATTTTTGAAACCCCAACCTCCAATTACCTTATAATTATGTTCACACTCGCTGGAACCGATGATTACATTGTTATAATACTCCGTCCTTTCTCTATGGAGACAAAGTTTCCCTTTTCGTTCAAAATCCAGCAACAAAGCAGGAGTAGCTTCGCCTTGTGAGGTGTTGTCCATATGTTCTGCCCACCTAGGGACTCTATCCTTTTCTTCATTTGCCTTTTTCTGAAACTTTTCCCTCCTTCTGTCTGCCATTTTTATAAACATTTTTTCCTGCTCTTGCAAGGAACAGGTCAGATTAGCTTGTCTTGCTTCATTTAAGTCTATGTCACCTATAGTCAGGAAATATTCTACCATATAACGGGTTACCTCGCTTCTGACATGTACCAGGTTCAAGTGTCCTCTAATAGGAAGTTCAGAAAAGATTACGTCAGCATTTGAATAATAGTACTGTAAAGTGCTTCTATAAAACAAGCTTGCTAATATACTACAGGAAATTCCATAGGTATGGGGTAAATGGTGATATGTCACACCTTCAGCTACAGAAGTGGGTAGCTTCATGCAGACATAACAATCTTCTATTTCCATAGCTTCTACATAGTGCACTAAAAGGTTAGCAAAGACATTTAAATGTGTCCTGTTTCTCATTTTGTGGAAATGTAGTCCACCCTCATCTGATGCTTCTATTTTAGGTTGTGTGTGTCTCAGGCTAACTGTATTGTCACGTTTTTCTAGACTTCGTGGTGTCTCTTCAGTCTGTACAATTTCTGTGTCTAATGTCTCAGGTTCGGTAGGCGACAAGTTAGGATCTTTACTTATCATAAAAGGTATAAAGACGGTCAGTCCTATCCACATCACTATTAACATAGCTACACTACATAAGCATATTTTACAGCAGGTTTTGCAACACCTAAATCTGGATCTTCCATTGACATTTGAATCAGACATTATAGCTTACAGGTGGTTCTTTTTCGACCCCTCTTTGTTTCTTTACACCAAAGGCTCACTCGGGTTTTATTTCAAGGAGGGTCTTCGTCAGAACTCTGATCAGCAATGGACTCTTCGTCACTTTTGCCACTGTGATTGGGCTCATCAATTTCTTCCAACACCAAGTATGTCCATTCAGGGCTTCGATACAGCCTGTTCTGTTTCTTTACTCTGTCGCTTTTTCTGAGAGACTTTCCTCGGGCTGCTTTCCTTTCACTTTCAGCCCTTTTTTGGTCTTTTAGTTTTTCTTCAACTGTCTTTATTCGCAGTCTCAATCTTTTGATGTATCGGGGTTCACCCTTACTCTTGTGACTTTCAGTGGGTGAGGACACTTGACCTTCCTCGTGAACTCTCTTAATTTCACTTCGTGTTTGTTCTTTGGTCTTGGCAGTGTCTATTTCCCTTCCTGTCTGACTAGTTACAGGTCTTTCATCTATTTCTTCTGCCTGGTTCCTAACCTGGCCTTGTTCAGGTTGAATTTGTATTTGTTCTTTACTTTCAGGTGATCTGGTTTCTGCTTCCTGAACACGTTCGTCTATATCTATCTGGTCCTGTTCATGCACTTCGATCCCTTGATTTTCTTCCGCATGAACTTCAACTTTAACCACTATCTGACCCTTTCCAGATTCTGGAGTTTCAGGAGGAGTGTCAATGGCTTGATCTGTCCCTACTTGGCCTATTTCCTGATCAGGTTTGATGTGAGTCTCGATGACCTGACCTTCGTCCACTAGTTCTGTCTCTCCTGCACTATCCCACTCACTATCTAGGTAGGAATATTTTCTGGTTCGTATTGGATCAAGAACCTGGTCGTCGGCAGGGAACCAATCAACGTCTTGACTTGTGCTCGGCAGTTCGATGTCAGCGAGATCCGGACCCTCTTCGGGAGTCTCCTCAGCTGGACTACCTTCAGCTTCAGTCGCATTTTCTCCAGTTACCTGCTTCGTGTGGCTGGCATGGATCCACTTCGGTACACCAGCACACTTTACAGCAGTTGTGGTGACAAGGATCACTTGTCTTGGCTTTCCCCACTTTGGTCCAAGGCAACTCGTCCGGGTGTGTTTCTTTAACACCACCCAATCACCTGGTTTCAGTTTATGTGCTGGAGTCTTGGGCCAGTCGTCAGCTGTCTCTCCAATCTGGTGAGAGATAGAACGCACTTGGTCACCCAGCTGCTTGCAGTATTCTAGTATCAAATCATCAGAAATACTTAGCAGTTTGTGTCCAGGTACCCATGCCTGTCGCATCACTCTCCCCATTAGTACCTCATGGGGGCTCAGGCCTGTTTTTCGGTTTGGAATACTTCTCAAACTCATCAGCACAAGGGGCAAAGCTTCTATCCAGTTCATTTTTGTGGAGTCACACATCTTCGCCAGTCTGGACTTGATCGTACCATTTATCTGCTCAACTATTCCAGAAGCCTCTGGATGATAGGCACAGTGCAGCCTCTGCTCCATTTTAAATGCTCTACAGAGTTCTTTTAGGACATCGTTGGCAAAGTGCCCACCTTGGTCTGTTTCAATAGTCTCAGGAATTCCGAATCTAGGTATCAATTCCCTGAGTAACAGTTTGGCTACAGTTATGGCATCATTTTTCTTTGCTTGGGTAGGCTTCCACCCATCTAGAAAATAGGCAAACTATTACTAGGACGTACCTGTATCCTTTGCACATGGGCAACTGGATAAAGTCTGCCTGCATCCTGACAAAGGGACCTACTGCCTTTCCAATTGTACTTTGTTCTACTACAGTCCTCTTTCCTGCGTTGAATTGCTGGCATACTAGGCACCTCTGGCAAAGTCTTTCCGCTTGGTTCCTGAACCTTGAATTATAGAATACTTTTTCAAACACACGACACATCGCATCCCTTCCCATATGTGTTGGTTCATGTATCATTCTGACCATTGGATCTACCAGGCTGTCTGGCAGTACAGGCACACCATAGGGGTCAACCACCACACCATCATTCCTGATTCGGCATTCGTTCGCCCTCCATCTGCCCTTTTCTTCCCTGTCTGTGGCCTGTTGTAAGTCTCTCAATTCCTCCCATGTAGATACATTCTCAAACAACATCAGTTGGCAGCTGTTTCCACCACCCCATAATCCAATTTGGAGGGACATTTTGTGTCGGGCACAAAACTGGGCAATTTGGTCAGCGTATCGATTTCCGGCTGTCACATCATCATTTCCAGATCTGTGAGCCGCACACTTGACCACAGCCAATTCTTTGGGCAATTGAATCGCTTCCAGTAAGTTCTGTACCACCTTTCCATTTCTGATAGGGGTACCTGAGGAAGTCATGAATTCTCTTTGTAACCATAGTTGGCCGAAGTCATGAACAACCCCATAACAGTACTGGCTGTCGGTATATACAGTTATTCTTTTGTTTTTACCCCTCTTACAAGCTCTCGTCAACGCGATGAGTTCTGCTACTTGTGCAGATTTCACTTCGCATAGGTAAGATGCTTCCAGGGTGGTCGTCAATGTGACTACAGCATAGGCAGCACTCAGACCTCCATCCTCATGTCTTAAACATGAGCCATCCACAAAGATTGTACGATCCCCATCGAGTAAGGCTATTTCTCTGATATCAGGACGTGGCTTAGTGCTGAATTCTGTTAAATCAATGCAGTTATGTTCCATTTCATTCTCTGCTTCTACATCCAGAGGAACAGGTAACAGAGTTGCAGGGTTTAAGACATTGCACCGGGAAATAATTACATTTTCAGCACCAATTAAAATTCTCTCATATTTAGTCAGCCGACTAGGTGTGAGATACTGGGTCTTGGTTCTAGTTAGTAAGATTACAACAGAATGTGGAACATATACAGTGACAGGATGTCCCATGACAATATTCTCACTCTGTTCTAGACTGACGCAAGTAGCAGCTACTGCCTTCAGGCACCCGGGTAATCCAGCAGCCACTGGATCCAGTGTGGCCGAAAAATAGGCCACGGGACGCCTGACCAGCCCATGCTCCTGGGTCAGGACTGAGAGTGCACAATTGTCTCTTGTGTCACAGAACAGTTCGAAGTTCTTGGTATAATCAGGCATTCCTAATGCAGGAGCTGAACACAGACAATTTCGTAATTTTACCCAAGCGGACATGCTTTCACTGTCCCAACTGACTGGGTCTTCCACTCCCTTCTTGGTCATTTTTATCAAGGGTTTGGCTAGGGCTGCGAATCCTACAATCCATTGCCTGCAGTACCCCACGACTCCTAGGAACATTCTTACCTCTTTCTGAGTTCGGGGTAGGTCCATTGTTTGAATTATCTTGATCCTTTCTGTAGTGACTTTTCGGATCCCTTTTTCTATCTGGTGCCCCAGATATTTGACTGAGTTCCTACAGAACTGTAATTTGTCTGGTGATACTTTATGTCCTCCTTTTCCTAGGTGATTCAGCAAGGCAATGGTGTCCGTGACACAGTCAGTTTGAGTTTTAGACGCCACTAAAAGGTCGTCTATGTACTGTACCAAAACGGACTCTCTGGCATTTCTTTAGGATCTGGTTGAAAATCGATGGACTTTCAGTGTACCCTTGGGGGACACGATTCCAGACATAGACGTGGCTGTCAAATTCAAAACTAAAAAGGAACTTGCTTTCAGGATGCAATGGGATGGAAAAGAATGCATGGCACAGGTCAATGACAGTGAACCATTCCGCATCCCAAGGAATCTGATACAGTATCACTGCGGGGTTTGGCACAATGGGACAGCAAGGTACAACAATTTGGTTTACCTTGCGCAGGTCCTGCACTACCCGGTACTTTCCGCTAGGCTTTTTAATTCCAATTATGGGCGAATTACAGGGACTGCTCATTACTTCCTGTATGATGTCTGCTTCAAGCAACCTGTTTATTTCAATTGCGACTCCCGCCTTTACTTCTGCACTCATTTTGTACTGTCTTGTTCTGGGGTATATGGCATTTGTCTTTATTGCTATTTTAACTGGGTCCACATTTGCCATTAAGCCCACATCTCTTCCTGTGAAATCCCATACTTCAGGTACCACTTTTGACTGTAATTCTTCAGGAAGGTCTTCAATGGACAGGGGTCTAATTTCGGTGTCCGGCCTGACTAACATCAATTTGTACAGGCCATCTTCATCTGGGGTCTGAATTTCGACACCTTTTGGTTTGCAAAAGATAGTGCAGTTCTTTTTGCACAGCAAATCACGACCTAATAGGTTCACAGGACTGGAGTCACAGACCACAAATCTGTGCATTTCTTTGAAATTTCCTATGGAAATTTCCATAGGTTCAGTTATTGGAGTACTGATTATCTGATTGGAGACACCCACTACTTGGATTGCTTCTCCCGAGAGGGGTAGGTTAGGAACATCCACTGTTCTCACAGTGGAACGGGTAGCACCAGTGTCCAATAGAAAGGTGACGTCTTTTCCCTCAACCTTTCCTTCAATGTATGGTCCAGTCTGGTCTACCGGTAAGGAGGCGCCAAGTACGCACTCCTTGTCCTCCCCCCTCAGGCCCCGTCAATCTTGATCATCACAGAGAAAGGAATCATTTAACAAATACCGTGGAATGGTTGCATTTCTTTCATTCTCTCCTTCCCATATCTCAGCCCTTTCATTCTGCTGACCCTGGTTCTTATAATTCTGTCTAGGAGCGCGAGGTATTGGAGGTAGCTTTACCTGTGGCTGGTTCTTTCGTGTCCCCTCTTTCTGCACCTGTGGATTTAAACCATTTACAGGGGCATTACCGGCCTGTAGGTGTGGACACTTGTCTCTCCAATGCCCTATCTGACCGCACCCGTGGCAGGGGAACTTCTTCATAGCCTCTTCCCGACTCATTTTTGCCCGGGGCTTCCCCCCTCCCCCAGCATTGGTATTTTGGACATTATTATTAGAATTCAATTTACTTAACTGTTTTTCTTGCTGTTCAGCCAATTTTACTTGTGCCCACATAACCTTCTCCTTGAGGGCTTTCTTCTTGTTTTCTATCTCATCCTCGCAGTACTTGGCGTACTTAAGAACATCATCTATGGGCTTTCCCTGCCAACTGATTTTATTATCTCGAATCCATTGGGATATTTCGGGCCTTAATCAGCACGAATCTGTAACTGAAATGGGTCATGTCTTTCATGTCCACATTATCGATTCCACTGTAAGTTTTGAACACTTGCAGCAACCTTTCATAAAAAGAGTGGACAGTTTCATCGCGCTCTTGGGTAGTTCTATCTATCCGGGTCCAATCGGTTTCCTTTGCGGGCACCTTTTTCTTTAGGTATTGTATGACTTGCTCATACTTCCTCATTACTTCAGGTGAGGGAGCCCCGGTTCTGGGGTCTCTCGCATACTCGTCATTGGGCCAATCAATTTCAATTTTGCACTCGGTCCACAGATCTACAGGTACTACAATGTCAAAGAACCCATCCAGGTCTTTCAGGAGACATTTCTGAACCTTTATGAAGCGTTCGACCTGTCTGTACCAGTCAACTGGCTTCTCCCGCAATTTTGCAATATCTTGTCGGGACCAAGGAACATGGACGTATTTTCCCCCAGGGACCTCTCTCATGGGACACAATTTTTCTGCGGGACCCAATTCTTTGAGCACGAATTCTGAAGTTTGGGATTTGGCCTTACTGTCTTCCTTTTTCTTTGCCCACCGGGTTTTCCATTTTTCTACATCCCCCCATTTCTGTAGGAGTTTCAGTAATTCTTTTATCTGGATTTGTTTCCCTACTACATTCAAGCTCTCTAAGTCTTTGTCTGAAAAATCCGCTCTATAGGGTTTCTGGAGGACTTTGGAACGACTGACATCGATTCCCATGTCAGCAGCTGTGTCCATTAATCTCTCATGTAGTAATCTAGTGTTTCGGGTAAGGTTCTTGCTGATGAACAGTAGCTCTTCTTCATTAAAGGAGTTTAACCTGTCTAATCCTACATTTCCGGCCAATAGTTCTTCAATTTCTATCCTCAGCTTATAAATTTCTAAGGGTTTTAGTTGGGGGGTGGTCTCTTTCTCTAACTCCTTTGTCCATCTGTCCACTTCTTCTGGAGTTACTACCGTGACACTTCTGACCCCAGATGTGCTTTCAATCACAACCTCTTTTGCTCTACTCTGATTTCTTGTCCTTGGTACACTGGTTCCAGGTTCCCCTACAGGCATATCCATCAAGACCACCGACTCACATTCACTTTCTTGATCATCATCTATGAGTGGCTCTCTTCTCGGGGGTGGGACACTGGAGTTTGGGTCCATCGGGGTTATAACAGGAGTTTGAGGACTGGCCAATCTATCCCCGTAAAGAGGAATAGCTGGACCGATAGTTACTGGGATAGTCAGTGAATCTGGATGAGGATGTATCTGAGCTATGGTCCGAATTAAATCATCTCGCTGTCTTGCCAGGGCTTCCTTCTCTCGCTCTCTCAAAGCCTTTTCTGCAGAATTGCCATGCAATACTTGGGGTACCAAGGTAGGGTAAATATTCGGGGCTGTCGGAGTAACCAACCGAGGTGGGTCTTCTCCAAAAGGACGGTAATTCGGGACGGTAGAACGAGGTCTGCAAAACCCATCCCCATCACTGGTCTTACTATCCGTACCCGTTCCATCTGTCTCACTATCCCTCCTACATCTAGGATATTTAGAAAACGGGTTTGGTGAACTCAAAGGCTCTGACTCTGCTACATAGGGAGGAGGGTTTTTCATCAACAAGTCTTCTAGATGTTCATCTTCCGAGTCTCCCTTAGCCATTAAGTGGCGGGTTTTCTCTGTACATTTTCCTTTCTTCTGTTCAGGTACTCCCATCATGGGAAATAACCCTTCAACCATCATATTCTGCCTCCACTGTTTCATTT
Organism: Lissotriton vulgaris; assembly: GCF_964263255.1. NCBI lineage: Eukaryota > Metazoa > Chordata > Amphibia > Caudata > Salamandridae > Lissotriton > Lissotriton vulgaris. The sequence goes on from NC_141685.1 coordinate 176,919,931, forward strand.
TCTGCTCTTTAGACTCTTTATGCATTTTGGGATACCACCTACTCAACCCCTTATCCGTTCTAAGGCTTCGATTTCCCATTCTTCTAACGCTTCGTATTGAGTTAATCTGGGTCGGGGATGTAATTCATTCATTCTGGTTCTTAAGTTGAACAGAATTATGCCATTAAAGGAACCATTAATAGGAAAGGCTAAGACTCCATCATCGGCATATACTTTGCCCAGTTCTCTAACCACACGCAAGTATGATACCCTTTATCAAACATCATGAATGAGGCAGGAGTATCTGGCGGAGGAATGATCACACCCTCCCTTGTTCTAATGGGCTGGTCTTTCTTAAAGTAATTTTTAATTTTGTCAGCAAGGGACAATTTTCTTTTAACTCCGTACATTTTGTTTGGTCTACCTCGTAGAATCTGCTCTTTATGGAAGCCTAAATGCTGTGGATTAGGTATAAATTTGGGATACCACATACACACCTCCAAACTATCTTCAAGCTCTTGTTGATTAATTTTGTCTACTTTTGTGCTTCCAATGCTATCGCGACTTTTATTTCGCGGCAGCCAATCAAAACCAGGCTTGTAAAAATCTTCAGCCAATGGGTGCGCGGCCTTTCGCGAGACGAGGTCTCACGCTCCGGCACTCACCCCTCCCTTACAATTTCAGCTTCACTACACACCCGCTGTCTCGACCAATACCAGCGCGGCACGGAGTGACGTCAGAGCAGTCTTCCGACCGACTCCCTCCTTCACAAGGTAACGGAAACTTTGAATTTTTCCTAAAGTGCGAGTGCAAATTTTAGTCAATAACACGCAACGTTCGCCACTGTGTCTGAGTGTTCTAAATAGATAGAAAAATTTCCTCTCACTACAAGTAAACCACTTCTGTCTACTTTTCATTCACTCCGGATAGACTTCTCTGCCTAACCTCCCACACGAGCAAAATAGAACCTGCTACTCCTCTGACTCATCCACTTCTTTCTGGGATATATACTAAGTCAGACTTTCACCAGCGGACTACTTTGCTTACCAATCAAGCCTCGGAGACCCTATTACTCCTTCCGCATGTGACCCTTACTAGGTGATATCACACTGGAAGTTTTATACAAAAGGACTCATTAGCTATCACTTATTCAGATACACAAGGATCCTAATTAGTGCTTCCGGTTTTCTCCTAACCATGCACTAATAACTCACGACAAGTGACCTCACCAGCTAACCGGATTCTGCTCACCGTTAGCTATATACTTCCCCAGAGAATCGGACTACACTTAATGCTTACAGACAATTTTGTTAATATCACATATAATACTTATAGCAGCAATGAAATAATCATTTATATATACATAACAATCCTTTAAAACATTTGCGCAATTTTTGAAGCAATGCAAGCATAGAATTTTCAGCAGCACATTTCTTTTCACGTTTTGTTTATCAACTTTCCTGTCTACCTATCTTAACTAGTCCTAACCATATCTCTGCTACCAGAAAATTACTGATAGAGCGCGCAGGTCACCCGGGTCACTAGTTTACCAGATTTCCACGCACTGGGCCCTGGCGTGCATATGACGACAGTGGTTTGCATGAACCGGGTGAACTCCTTCGCACGCTACTATGAGTAATTCAGGGGGGTGAATTTCACTCACCACTTACTATTCATGTACCTGACTTACCACAGGCACATTACTCCTAATGGATTCAGGAGCTAGCAGTGGACAGGTGACAAGATTCCTAAAGAAGTAGAACTCTTATACACTTAGTAAATTTATCCACACTTTATACTGTAAAATGACCACAGACACCTGATGGGTTTTAAAATTTATAAAGAAATTTCAGAATGAATATGCCAATATAATGAGGCAAATACAAATCAGCACATCAATAATTAGTATCAATGCCACAATGTAACTATGGATTAGGGCAAGTACCATTAGAGTAACTGGGAACACTACGGGGAATGAGTATTGAGGAGCAAGCTTATTCGAACCAGTTTAAACTAGGGTAAGGGACGTGAGAAAGGACCTAACATGTGCACTTAAACTAGGCTTGACTGAGCTATTCTTTACTAAGTTCACTGCAACCATACTAAAGGAAGGGGGAAGAATGGAACACGCTACACAATATGACAGTTTCAATAATATCCTAAAGGTAGGGAAAGAAGTGGAACATTACTAATAACCAGTTGCATATAAATCACTTTATAGGTGATAGAGCAATATCACAGGCAAGAATGCTTTATTAAGAAAGGAAAGGTAAGAGCGTAGTCAGACAGACACCCACGGAGGATATTTACCTAGAACGAGAATGAAGACTAACCCTGGCCACGGGTCAGTTGAGACAAGATCGGGGACAGGACCCTCAAGGATTCAGGAATACCAGAAGGTGAGCAGGTACAGCTCACGGACAATCAGGACAGGATACCCCTCAGGATTTGGGTCAGGACAGGGCTCACCAAAAGGCACAACCAACCCCTGCAGCTTCGGATGCAACGCCTGCGTTACCCCCTCTTCTGCACAGAATCCGCCAAGAACCCCGATTGGGTTTTCGAATTTCCCCAGCAAAGTGCTTCGCCAGCACTTAAGACTATTTCCACCCCTTGGAGTTTTGTGGAAAGTATGGACAGAGTGCTCCGCAGCCCTCTGTATCAATCACCTATAGAGTTCGTAGGGTCAGTGGCAGGTCTGCTACTCGGACAAGTCGGACAATTTCTCTAAGCTACACTAAGCTAGTTATACTGTTTTGGGACCCCTAGACCACCCACAAATGTTGCAAGTGACAGAATCCCACATTATGATTGGTCAGGAGAGGTGACTTTGTCATTGTCACCACCTATAATTCAGTGTTCACATCATTACTATGTAATTTTTCATACCCGCCCCTTGGAGTTCACGTTCCCAGGCATAGGAATATAGAAAACAATGAAAGTGCACAGTATATAGCAACAATGTTGCGCAGTCAAGGTAGACTGCAGCATCTTCGAGGTGGGTTCCCAGGCGCATCGTGCTTCAGGAGCCAGCTGGCTTGTTTCAGCTTCTGCGCAGTGGGGTTTTTCCCATGTCACGTGACGGGGTTTAGAAGAGCTTCAATATGGATCGGCTCCCCGTTCCCCGGCCCATAGATACGCGGTACATGAAAAGTAAGCGAGAACAAATTAGAATCACACGTAAAAATGATTACACTGTACACCATTAAAAGCTTCACTGCACCCCTTTACTTTATAATATCTATGGCATTAAGGTTTAGTGCGAAAAGACAGATATGCAGAAGCAGCAGTGGCAAGCAGAGAGCATGGTTAGAGACAAGCGGCCATGTTTGCAACAATGCGCATGTGCAACAATATCCCTCCAAAATGCGAGTGCGTCACATCACATGGGTATGACCGACGCATGCGCAGACTGGATTTTCTGCAAAGCGGCCATTCAGTAGTGCAAGCTTTGTTAATATGAAAACAACACTTAGGCAAGCCTCCTAGGGACACCCGCGTGTTGGGGAAAATGCTAAATAAATGACGGACAGATTGAATTAATATGATTACAAGTTAGGCGAGGTTCTTGATCAAGAGCAAGTCGCTTTACGTGCGAATCCTTGCTCCATCACCACCACCCGCTCTACAATTTTAGCTGGATAGGGTAGGAGCGAGAGAGGCCTAAAGTTCTTAAGGCAGTCCGGGTCAAGGGAGGGCTTTTTCAATAAAGGGGTCACCATCGCTTGTTTCCATTGCGGTGGAACCCTACCCGTAGCAAGTGACTGGTTACACACCCGCCAAAGCGTAGGGAAGAGCTCAGACTCATACTCCTGCCAGATTTTTAGAGGGAGCGGGTCCAGCGGGGACCCAGATGTTATACCAAAAGCCAGTTCCTTGAACTCCTCCGCAGACAGCTGTGCAAATTCTGCAAGGGGCTCAGCTCCTCCCAATTCAAACAGAGCATCGGGAGTCGACAGGCTGCTGCAGTCAGTTTTTACCAGAGGTTGTTGTTTTTTCACCCCCAGATCATCAATGATCAGTTTGATTTTATCCTGAAAGAACCTAGCTAGGTTCTCGCAGAGTTCCTGCGAAGGGGGGAAATCGTTCTCAATACACTCTGGACTGGTAAGATTATTCAAGATATTGAAAATGCTGCGAGAACTATTCGGGGCGTCAAAAATCACCCTCGAGAAGTGTTCTACCGTGGCTCTATGAATCTCCTTCTTGTATTCCCCCCGTTTGGTTTTCCAGTCCAGCCTATCCCTGTCCAAATACGCATGCCTCCACTTTCTCTCTGCTTGTTTGCATTCCAGTCGCAATTTTTTGAGGCTATCTGTAAACCAAGGTGCAGAGGGTCTACCCTTGCTCGTATGAAGTTTGAAAGGAGCAGAGGTATCAAGCTCCGAAGTGATCTTCGAGCAGAGGGCGGCGTAATTCACCTCCGCCTGTAAGGCGGGGGCGAAACACTCCTCAACCATGAACGTAGGTGACATATCTTTTTTCCGAGCAAGGGCCTTCCAGTCCCTACTAACATATTCCCTTGCTTGGCCAGATGACCCTGCTATAAGTGTGTCTGTCTTTGCAAAGAACTTAATCAAAGAGTGATCAGTCCAAGCCATAGGTAGCACATCCCCAACAGTAAGGAGGTTGATCTCGGAGAAGATCAAATCCAGCCGATGGCCTCCAATATGTGTAGCTTGTAAAATACACTGGGAAAGACCAAGAGCCTCACACATTTGGATAAAATTAAAAAAGCCTGTATTCAAGGTGCCATTGAGCCAGAGGGTAAAGTCCCCAAGAATGACCAAATGGGTATGACTGACGGCCAAATTTGAAATCAATTCCAATAGCGCCTGCTGCTGGGCAAGCGTAAAGACTCCCGGAGGTCTATATCAAATAATACATGTTAAAGCAGGCCTCTGTGAAATCTTAATAAAGAAACCAAATAACTCACAGCTGTTGCACTCTTCCATGTTGAAGACATTCAGATCAATATTATCCCTGAAAATCACACCCACACCGCCCCCCCTCCCACTAATTCTGGGCTTGTGGCGCATTTTAAACCCTGGTGGGCAGGCATACCCAGCATCAACTTCACAGCCCGGCACCATCCAGGTTTCAGTCATGCATAAGAAATCTAGATCGTGGATCTCCAACACCAGTTGAATATCAACACAGTGTTTAGGGAGAGACCTCACGTTCAGAAGCCCATCGACTGAGGAGTCACCCCTCAGGAAATCCGCTACAGGAGAGGCCGTGTGAGACAGCAAGAAGGTCCCTTTGTCACGTCCCCTCTCCCAATAATAATAAGTTCCTTACTGGTGTACCGTCTGGTCTCTTCCTCAGCAATAGGACCCCGTCCTGTCCCTGTAGGAGCAGCATTTCTGGCACTGAGCGCGTCCTTGGCGCGGACGGGCTTGCCTTTGGCGCGCCGCCGGCCCGCCCGCTGCGCGCGTCCGCTGCGCGTTTGTTCCAGCGTCGGCTTATGTGCCCCCGTGAGTCCTATAGACTAGACCGCCACTCTGCTGATCTACTACTTCCAAGATGGCGGGTCCGCTCGCACGGACGGACCCCCACTCAAGGAAGATAGCACGAGTGAAGCGCGGCTAGTCCAGACCCCCTCTGCTCTCAGGTGTGTACTGAGCGAGTGCACAAGATGTTAGGAACGTGAATAAGGAGGTGTCACGATCTGATTAAAAATACTAAAGGAGCCGATTTAGTGCCCCCAAAGTGCGTGTCACACGCAAGATAAAACACAACAATTTCTTTTTAAAATGAACAGAAGCCACAGACGTAGCTCCGACGTAACAGCCTCCCGCCTTCGAGCTGCCCGCATAAGCAGCACGCTCGTTCCAGCGTCGGCTTTTGTGCCCCTGTGAGTCCTATAGACTAGACCGCCACTCTGCTGATCTACTACTGCAAGGAGGGCGGGTCCGCTCGCACGGACGGACCCCCACTCGAGGAAGATAGCACGAGTGAGGCGCGGCTATTCCAGACCCCCTCTGCTCTCAGGTGTGTACCGAGCGAGTGCACAAGATGTTAGGAACGTGAATAGGGAGGTGTCACGATCTGATTAAAAATACTAAAGGAGCAGATTCAGTGCCCCCAAAGTGCGTGTCACACGCAAGATAAAACACAACAATTTATTTTTAAAATTAACAGAAGCCACAGCCGTAGCTCTGACGTAACAGCCTCCCGCCTTCGAGCTGCCCGCATAAGATCGTGATGGAGTGGGGACGACTGGGAGTCCCCCCTGATTTCAGTGCTTGGGCTGGTTTCCCCTCACGGCTGCACCACCATCCAGTGACTAACCACCTGGGGCTGTCGGCTGCAAAGCTCGATCGGCGCCTGGTGGTTTTTGAAGACCTCCCGCCGGAGCTCCCCCGTCTCTCCCACTGGGCTGGGGCCTGGGACGGTCCCCCCATCCTGGCCAGCGTCCTTACCTGTTGCATCTTTAGCCTAGAGGGGACAAGGCTTCCTGCTGCATTGCCGAGGCGTAGCCCTGCAGAGGGCGTGGGGGCCTTGGTGGGCAGGGCCCCACTCATGATCCTGGCGCTGACTCTGTTTTTTCTTCCCACCTGCCTCTCATCACCTGCTTTTGTGGGGCCGCCCCGTCTGGAGCGGAGGGCTCGGCTGCACATATCGGGCGGCAGCGAACTGGGTCGTGCCTTGTCAGTGCATTGGTAGCTTTAGATGCTTAATCCCGGTCTATCTGACTACATCCGCCGGTCCCCTGCTGTGAAATCCGCTTCTGGCTCCCCAGGTGCCATCATGGGCAGAACGGATAGGTCAGCAAAGCTCCCTGTGACCCAGACAAAAATGGATAGTTTCACTACCTCAGAGAGTGGGGCGACCGGGGGAGCTGAGGAGCAGGAGCCTCCATGATCCATGGACTTGTCCACTATTCTACAGCCCATCCAGGCCTCACGAACTTCAGTCGAAGGTAAGACTGCAGAGGTGCGCGTGGACATGACCCACACCCGGCAGAACCTCCGGAATGCCATGGCCCGGATCAAGGAAACTGAGAGCCGGATCTCTACCGTTGAGGATGATGTCTAACAACTCAAGGGGCAGGTGGCCAGTCTCCAGTTGCATACGCAAGGACTGCACCACTGGGCGGTGGACGCAGAAAACAGATCCCGGCGCAACAATCTCCGCCTGGTGGGCTTCCCGGAGGGGGCGGAGCAGGGTTGCACGGCAGGCTTCCTGGAGAGGTGGTTAAGATCGTGGGTCCCCGAGGGCTCTCTCTCTCTCTCTCTCCATGGTTCGCGATTGGGCGGGCCCATCGCTCTCTCGCTCCCAAACCGCCACCGGGCGTGGCCCCATGACCAGTCATAATGAGGGTCCTTAACTTCAGAGATCGTGACGCCATCTTGTCTGAGGCTCGCAAGCAACAGCGGCTCCACTACAAAAACCACACAATCATGATCTTCCGGGATTAGACCCGCGAGGTCCAGGGTCAGCGCCGCTCATTTGACGAAGTTAAACAAAAACTGAGGGCACTCAACATTCAGTATAGGCTCCTTTTCCCGACACACCTGCGAGTGGTGTTCGCTAATAAGACCATGTTCTTCAACAATCCTACAGAGGCTTGGGCCTGGGCGACGGAGGAGCGCCTTCTGCGCATTGCTGACCAGCCATCCCTTGTGGGGAGGGGAGGTCGGGGGGAGCCTATTCGGCCCGCACCCTTCACTCCCCAGCCTCAGCGTAACCGTTCATGCAGGCGTCTTGGTCAGAGGCTGCTACGGTCAGTTTCCTCGCCGGGCCAATCCCCACGACACCCAATATTACTCTCTGATGGTTCCTCGGCTGGGAGGCGCTCTGGCTTCTCTAGACACTGGACTGTTGGGGTGCTTCACTGCGACCTTCTCTGATCGATCTCCCGGACACAGATCTCTCCTGCATCCCGATGCTCCTGAGGGACCCTGCCTGAGGGGGTCTCTGCCTACCGGGCCTGGGTCCGCGGCGGAGATGGCCCACACACATCTGAAACATTTCTTCCTTTCTGATGGACTCGTTCAAGCACATCCTGACAAGAGGAGGGGTCCTCCACGCTTTCCCATTTCCAAGCGTTGTAGTTTAGGTGTTCATTCACTAGTTTATTTTTGGGGCAACAAATGCTTCCATTCCTGAAGTGTAGGGTGGGGGGTGGTGGGGAGACTGGGGGGCAGGGACAGTGCTCCAAATGTTTTTCTTAATTTTGTTTATCTTGTGTTTTAGTTTTGGCACTCACACAACACTCTAACTGGCGCAAACTTGGACATGTAGACTCCATTCCTGACACCTTGGTAAGCCTGGCGATGTCTGCCTCAACTACCACGCTCCCCCCTTGTGGACCCATTACCATACTGTCACAGCCGGTATGCCTGACTCATCATCGCTAACCACCTCCCTGTAACATGTCTTGGAATGTTAATGGTCTCTTGGATCGTTTCAAACACATGGCTGTCCTACAGTATGAACAGCGTTTGGGGGTGAGAATTCTGAGGCTGCAGGAAACACACCTCTTGGGGAACCATTGCCCCTTTTTGGCGTGATACGGGTATGATAGAGCCTGGCATTTGGGGTTCACTCGCAGCTCTCACCGGTTGGCGATTCTGGTGAAGCTCTCCCTTCCCTTTGTGACAGTACGGACGACCCTCGATGCCCAGGGCACCTTGGTGGCCCTTAGTGGCACGCTGAATGGTTATCCCCTCAACCTCATATCACTCTATTCTCACCCGCAATGCTGACAGCTACCCTAACCAAATCTGCTGACCTACTGGCATCCCTGCCTCTGGGTCTCACTTTCCTTGGGGGCGATTTCAATGCAGTCTCCGCACCTGACCTGGACTCAACTGGCCCCCTCCCCTAGCAGGATTGCACAGGCAAAACAGCTGGCGGCTTGGGCTACATCCCTGGCTGACTGTGTGATGCCTGGCGAGTTTGCACCTGCACTCTAAACACATTACACACACCTCGGTGTTGCACCACACTGAGGCACGCATCAACGCCATCTTTGTTCTATCAATAGACTGCCTCCTGAATCAAGACGTCTCAATTCTCCCAAGAGGCATCTCCGACCATTCCCCAGTGATGCTCCGCATCTGTCTCCTCTGCCTTTGCTTGTCAAACATGGAGGCTAAATGCCTGGTTCCTTCAGGATAAAGAGTTTCGGAAGGTGGTGAGGCGGGAACTCAGGCATTGCTTCCTTTCTAACGAAGGGTCGGTCTCCTCACCGGGTACCCTATGGGAGGCGGGAAAGGCCACGATCAGAGCGGTTGCTAAGGGCCAGCTCAAGATCCACGGCAAACCCAATTGGAGCAAATTATCACGCAGGAGTTGTGGGCTCAGCTCCTGGAGCGCTCCTCGGCCCGATTCCTTGACGCTTCCAATACTAGACTTCTAACCCGGCTTCGTGCAGCAATCAGGCAGCTGTCGCTGGATGCGGCCAAACTCTTCCTGCGCTCATCTGTGCCCAGGGTGTACGGTTTACCACCTTGCTCATACCCTAGGGCGAACCGCATTATTCCCGAGATTTTGGAACGGGACAGTTCGCTGCTCCGCTCCCCTATGGATATGGCTCAGGCCTTTTCCATCTACTACCATCAGCTCTATGAGGCCAGACATCCTACCCTGGTGATTGGCGGAGGGAGCCTCCCATAAGTAGGCCCCACCGCCCAAGCTGACCTTGACCGCTCTATCACCTGCAAGGAGATCGGGGAGGCGATCGGCCTTCTTTCCTCCGGCAAAACACCAGGTCCGGATGGTCTCCTCCAAGGAATATTATGCACAGTCGGGACACGCTGGTACCCCACCTGGTGGGGCTGTATTGGGAGGCGGTGGAGAAGGGCTCCTTCCCTCGTGAGAAGGACATGGCCACCATTATGGTTCTGCCGAAATCCCTGCCACCCTTGTCCTGCTCCACCAATTACTGCCCAATTTCACTCATTAATATCGAGATCACAGAGTACGCCACAATACTCTCCCAGCGGTTTAAACCCCACTTATCCACACTGGTTCATCCCGACCAGTGCGGATTCATGCCCTCACGTGGAGCCCGACATTGTCTTCGTAGATTGCAATCTGCTCTGGCCCACCGTCACCTCCTAATGGCATACCTGGCGATTTTCCTGGTAGACTTCGAGAAGGCCTTCGACTCGGTGGATTGGGGGCTTCTCAGAGACATCTTGGAGAGGATGGGCCTCGGTCCCCGGTTCTGAGCCATGGTCAGGGTTCTGTACGCCTTTCAGAGAGCTTGAGTCCTTGTAAATGGGGTCTTATCAGAACCCTTCTCTATTTGCAGGTCGAATGAGGCAGGGCTGTCCACTTTCCCCCCTGCTCTTCGCTTTGGTGATAGAGCCCTTGGCATCCCTGATGTGGTCGTGTGAGCACGTGCAGGGGCGGGAATGGCCCAACACCGAGCCGGACAAAATTGCCTTATATGCGGACGACGTCCTCATCTACTTAGCAGACCCTGCCCAGTTGGGACAGCATTGTCTTCACATTTTTGCACTCCTTTGAATGGGCCTCCGGCTGAACCCCGATAAATTGGTTCTGGTATCCCTTCATCTGTCTAGAGCATGCTTTGACTGGCAATCTGTAATACCTCTTCGCCGTCAATCCTTTAAATATTTGGGGATCTGGATGACCCTGCTCTCCGAGCTGAGCTGGGTCCTCAATGTTACTCCTCTGGTGAAACGTGCCAAGGTGGACCTCCAGAAGTGACAGTCGCAGCCCCTGAACCCCATGGGAAAGGTGCCCTTTTTAAAATGATGGTCCTCCCCTGCTTCCTTTACGTCCTTCATAACACCCCCTTGTGTTTTCCTAAAACTTGGTTTCGCGAACTAGATTTTATAGTCTCTAGGTTATTGTGGGGGAAAGGTAGGTCCCGACTGGCACTGAGTACTTGTAGGATCCCTTCATTTGACGGGGGCCTAGGAATGACTCACCTCTATTTAAAATTAGCTTGCTACGCGACTTCTCTCCTTAAATGACTGGTTCAACAGGGGTTAGTCGGACCCAGCCTATAGGCTGTGAGAGCTGGGCCTTGCTAAGATTAAGTCTATGATGTATGGAGCCCCTATTTCCACTCGCCTTCCCGATGTGACGCGCTCGGTGTTGCAGGCCTGAAGGGCTGCACTGTGGCACACCAAGTGGACGCACATGTTGACACAGTGTCCTCCATTGTGGAATGGGACCTGGCTCAAAGAAGTGAACTAACTGCAGGGTTTCAGGGCTTGGGATCTCATAGGTATTTCGCAGCTGGGAGACGTGTGGGTGGGGATCATTTGCGTTCCTTTGGTGACCTCCAAAACAGATTTTCACTACACCAGTCACCATTCTATAGGTACCTGCAGCTGCGACATGCTCTCCGCTCACACCTTATAACGGCTCCCTGACCACAGCCCACCTGACGCTCAGATAATGTTTGGGGATCTCTGGAAGGTGGCATCTCGCATATCTATGATACACTGATTAATAATACTCCCATCTCTACTACTTACACGCAGCTTATCTCACCCCGGTGCGCCTCCATTGGGCTGGGTTTAGTCCGACCCCAGCCTGTACCAGATGCGGTCACGACCCAGCAGACTTCTTTCACATGGTGTGGGCCTTTCCCGACCTGGTGCGGTTCTGGAAGGAAATAGAGGAAGAGCTTACTGAAATCTTGGGGTGGGAGATCCCCCATGACCCTAAGCACACACTCCTGGGTATTACTGACCGGTTAGAAGGGTCTAGGAACGAGAAAGTATTTCTAACTACATTATTGGTGATCACTAAGAGAGACATTGCAGCCTCATGGAAATGCCCGGAGCCCGCGAGTGTCGGAAGATGGCGGGCTGGAGTGGACTGGCGCCACAAGAAATATTGCAGAGTGTGGGGGAAATGATTGGGGGAGGTGGGCTGATCGTTGAGGGGGCTGTCTATTTGTCAAATAATTGTATTTTAATATATCTGTCCGATGGGTTGCGCAGAGTCTTATATGTAATCCACAACATTCATGGGTTTATGACGCAATGCTGGTGTATTCCTTTGTAAAATCAATAAAACGGAAAGTCAGCAAGCTCCAATACTTTGCGTATGGAGAAAGGTGTAGCTCACTGCTGGCCTGGAAGGCTAAACCAAATAGGGCCAGAAACATGATACATAATCTAATTAGAAGAGTCATGGGAGTTGTATTCAAATGTAATAATAAGTGGAGATGCCCGAAGTTATATGAGTAGCCTCTATAGTGATGATATACATCTTAGGCGAGAATGCATTGTAACATGGTTAAAGATGCTAGAGCTCCCACAACTAAAAAACGAGCAGAGGATGGCTTTGGAAGACGAGATTACGGAAGAGGAGATCAGGGCACAGTGTAGGAGAATGGTAAGCGGAAAGGCAGCTGGACCAGATGGTCTTCCAGTTGAGCTCTAAGCCCACATCATAGACAAAGTGGCCCCAATCTTAAAAGATCTATTTATTGCTATATATATAGATGGAGAAACTACTCCCAGTCAGTTCTTGTTCAGAGGCTACGGTATCTCTACTATTGAAACCTAACAATGACCTGCAGAGAGTGGATTCATATAGACCAATATCCCTCTTAAATACAGATTATAAGATCTTTTCTGGGATTGTAGCATCAAAAGTGGCGAAGGTTATAAAGTGAGTTATCCACTCAGACCAAAAAAGTTTTATACCAGGGAGGCAGCCGAACGAACTTACATTTCTGATGTCGGGGTTATAGATATGGCAGAGGCTAATCACCTTTGACCGTAGTAGCTGTGGATGCAGCCAAGGCCTTCGACCAAGTGCACTGGGTGTATCTTTGGGAGACCCTGAGTAGTTTTGGGTTTCCTCAGAATCTTGTGAAGGCTGTGCAAAATCTATACTATATCCCTAAGACGAAGGTGTTGGTGAATGGAGAATTGTCGGATTGGTTTAACATCCCGAGGGGTACAAGACAAGGTTGTCCCCTGTCCCCAAACTCTTTAATTTGCATATAAAGCCCTTCACCAATTTGATTAGAGCAGACCCCACTATCCTTCCCTTTAAGTCCTCTGGGTTTGGGGCACAATTAGCCTTATATGCAGATGACTTTATTCTTTATACCTCAAATCTGCAAGAGGCAAACCCTAACCTGATTGCGAAGGCAGAGAACTTTGGTTTAATTTCAGGATATAAGATAAATGCGGAAAACAACAAAATAATGGAATGGAATCAGAGGATACAGTGTCAGGGGGTTAAATCCCAAATGCGCTATCTAGTACTATTGAACACAGAAGCTTCAAGAGGTCCCTAAAATAAACTGGAAGAAGGTCACTCAGGAAGTTGCCAGTCTGTTGTTAAAATGGGCCAACTTACATTTAAACATCTGTGGTCGGGTAAACCTTATAAAAATGATTGTTCTTCCTGAAATCACGTTTATTTTTAATTCTATTCCCTTAACTTTTCGGAAGGAGGATATTGCCAAGCTCCAGGGGAAAATTGGGAGTTTCATCTGGGCTTCAAAGGGCCCCAGGATAACTGGGAAAAAGTTGAGGAGGAGGTTAGAGGCAGGAGGTTTGGCTTTACCTGATTTACTTGTGGACTGCTATGCTTTCCTCTTTAAAAATGTTCGTATGCTTGCTAAAAAGACAGATAGGTCACCCATGGGTCTTCTTTTTGAGGCAATGTTGGCTGATGTTTGTCAAGGCCAGCATCACTTCCTTTTTAAATATGCAGACCTGATTTTTTTTTAAGTGGGGCTGAATATTTTGAGGTCTGCCTTAAGAACTTGGCTATATATGCGGAAATGGTTGGGAGTCCCATATTATCCAGCACGGGCTCCGATCTGGGATTCAACGGGTACCCCAGAATGTCTGAGAGACCAACTTAGTCAGCATTTAAAATCCAGGGGTTATATTATTGGGCAGATCTAAAAACGGGTTCAACCTTAGTAAGTTGGGAAGTGTTAAGCAACTGCACCCAGGGACAATTGACGAGATTTTAATATTACCAACTTTGTTCCTGGTGGGAAAAACAAGATTGGATAGAGTGTAAGAGGATGCGAAGTTCGATCAGGTGATGAGAGTCGACCGATGGGAAAAGGAAGTCTCATTCTGGTATTGGACCTTAATGGAGGCGGATGAAAAGATCGGGGCTGAAATCTCAAATTTATGTGCAAAGGAGCACGGGGATGGAGATTTGAAGCAAATGTCGCTGGACTCTTTGTATTTTACTAACTGTGGTAAAACCTGCCTCGCTTAAACGTAATCATCTGTTTTCCAACCATAGAGTTTATTGGTCCCCAGGGAAGCTATCAAAGGTCATGGGTAATATCTACAACTTCCCATCAGCAGATTATCTGCATATGTTTATGTTGTGTCCAAAGATCACTTCTTACTGGACCTCGGAGTGTGATTTTCTTGGGGAAGTAATAGGTAAACAGATTAAGGTAAGCCCTTGTGTTGTTTTCTTTGGACTCAGCCAAGAGGAAGATGTACGAATAAATTCTGCTGTTTCCAAGTTTATTTTCTATGTGGTTTTGCTGGTGAGGTGGAAGATATGTAGGCTTTGGAAGTCTGAAAGTCCCCCATATTTTTCTGAGTGCCTCAAAAGTCTAATCTATACGAGCCAGTCTGATATGGCCTGTGACCCAAGGAGTCAGGATAAGATCTGGACAATGTTGGTAGAGTGGAGGGTAAAGATCATTGGGTCCACTTTCGAAGATCATATCAGTACCATAATACAGGTGGAAATTAAAACAGACATTTGTTTAAGTTGTATTTTCATAATAATGATGCAGTTATTATAGAATGTTAGAGATGTCAATTATTGTGATGTCCTAAGGATTAAGGTTACATGACTCCACCTTCTGGAAAGACTCAGAATTAAAGGTCATATGATATAAATTCCTCTGATTCTCAACACCCGATCTACCCGCAAAAACGCCGTTGAACTCTGGGACCTACTCGACTCAACCACCCCAGACGTCACCTTCCTGATGGAGACCTGGCTGAACCCCTCCTCGGCACCCGACATCGCCATAGCCATCCCGGAAGGCTACAAGATCACCCGCAGGGATGAACCAACGGAGTAGGAGGATACCCTCAGCACCACCGAACACCTCCACTTCCAGATCCACACCGACCCCAACAACACTCTCAGAGGAACCCTCGTCTTCAGACCCCCCCAGACCCCGACCACAGTTCAGCAACTCCATCGCTGACTTCGTCAGCATACATGCCCTCGCCTCCACAGACTACATCCTACTCGGGGACCTGAACTTCCACCTCGAGAACAACAACGACACCAAATCCACCATCCTGATCTACAACCTAACCAACCTCGGACTCAGACAACCCGTCACAACACCCACCCACTCTGCCGGCCAAAACGCTTAACCCCATCTTCTCCACAAGCCCCGTCTCTTTCAACCACACCACCGAACTCCACTGGACCGACCATCACTGCATCCATTTCACCTTCCGGAAACCCACCACACACCACCGCACCCAACAGATGCCTCACCGCTGCTGGAGCAAAGACACCGAATACCAGCTAACCACCACCCTTGCCCAGAGCCCACCCGCCGATCCCCCCAAGTCCTGACACCGCTGCCCTTAACCTCAGACAGTGGATCGACCACTGCGCAAACACCCTTGCACCGCTCAAGAAACCCTCCAACAGCCACAGCAGCAAGAAAGCCAGCTGGTTCATTGAAGACCTTCAGGCTTCCAAGCAAACCTGCTGGAAGCTAGAGAAGAACTGGCTCCGGAACCGAACACCGGACAGCTACGCAGCCCACAAGAACGCCACCCGCAGACACCATCACCTCATCAGAGCCACCAAAAGAGACTCCTTCAAAAACCGCCTAGGAAACAATGCACACAACAGCAAAGAGCTCTTCAATATCGTAAACGAACTCTTCAACCCCAGCTCCAACACCAACAACATCCTACCTTCGCAGGACCTATGCTACATGCTGGCCACCTTCTTCCATCGCAAGATCACAGACATCCACGACAGCTTAAACACCACGACCGCCCCGACAACCACTGAGACCTTTGCCCCCATGACTACTATCCGCACCAACCACCTGCTCTCCTGGACCAACATTAACGATGACACCATCAAGATCATGAACATCACCTACTCCGGATCTCCGTCAGACCCATGTCCTCACCACATCTTCAACAGAGCCAGCACCACCATCGCACCCCATCTCCGGAAAGCCATCAACATTTTCTTTGAGACAGTTACCTTCCCGGAGAGCTGGACGCACGGCGAGATCAACGCCTTACTCAAGAAACCCAAGGTGGATCCCAAGGACCTCAAGAACTTCCGGCCCATCCCTGCTCCCGTTCCCGGCGAAGGTCATCGAGAAGACCGTCAAAAGACAACTGACCCGCCACCTTGAGGAGAACAGCATCCTGGACCCGTCCCAGTCCGGGTTCCGCAGCAACCACGGCACCGAAACTGCCCTCATCGCCGCCACCGATAACATCAGGACCCTGCTAGACAACGGAGAAACGGCGGCCCTCATCATCCTGGACCTGTCAGGAGCCTTCGACACGGTCTGCCACTGCACACTACACTCATGCCTCCACGATTCCGGGATCCAAGAGAAGGCCCTGGACTGGACCTCCTCCTTCCTCTCCAGCAGAACCCAGAGCGTCCGCCTCCCCCCTTTCGCTCCGAAGCCACTGAGATCATCTGCGGCGAACCCAGGTCTCATTCCTCAGTCCAACGCTGTTCAACATCTACATTGCACCGCTTGCCCACCACGCCTGACTGCACAACCTCAGCATCATCTCTTACGCCGATGACACCCAGCTGATCCTCTCTCTCATTAAGGAGGAACAGCCGACTGAAGCTGAACTCAGACAAGACGGAGGTCCTCATCCTCGGACCCACCCTGATGGCCTGAGACGACTCCTGGTGACCGACCGCACTGGGAACAGCTCCAACACCCACCGACCACGCACGAAACCTAGGGGTTATCCTCGACTCCACCCTCTCCATGACTAAGCAGGTCAACGCCGTCTCTTCCCCATGCTTCAAAACTCTCTGCATGCTCCACGAGATCTACAAGTGGATCCCCACCAACACCAGAAGAACGGTCACCCAGGCCCTCGTCAGCAGTAGGCTGGACTACGGAAATGCCCTCTACGCAGGAGCCTCAGCCAAACTCCTGAAACGGCTTCAACGCATCCAGAACGCCTCTGCGTGCCTGACCCTCAACATCCATCGCCGCGGCCACATCACACCCCACCCGAGAGACCTGCACTGGCTCCCTGTCAACAAGAGGATCACCTTCAAACTCGTCACCCAGGCACACAAGGCACTCTACAACACCGGACCAGTGTACCTCAATAGACGACTCAGCATCTACACCCTCACCCGCCAGCTCCGCTCTGCCGACCTCGCCACAGTCAAGCGCATTCGAAGAGAGACCTCTGGTGGCAGAGCGTTCTCCCACCTCGCAGCCAAGACCTGGAACACCCTACCCACCCACCTACGGGACACCCAAGTCCTGCTGACCTTCAGAAGACTCCTCAAGACCTGGCTTTTCGAGCAGCACCTCCTCCCCCCAGCACCTTGAGACCCTCATGGCTAAGTAGTGCGCTTTACAAATGCTATGATTGATTGATTGATTAAGGCCGAAGGCTGTGTGATGACACTCTGCTACTCCTGGCATTTTGGTGAATTGATGTCCATGCAAAACCTAAAAGGGAACCAGAAAAAAGTTAAAGACAGGAGAAAGTCAGCCGCACAAGATAGAAAAACACTGGAAAATGAAGGGATTAAAAACCTTAGCTAGTAAAGTTGAAGAAAAGTAAATAGTATAAATATACAAGGCCATACTTTTACTAGTGGGACAAGTTACAAATAATAATAAACGTGATTTACTATCTGCCAAGGCTGCAGAGCTGGTGGTGGTTGTCTTCCCACCTTCCGCAGCGCTGGTGGTGGTGGCAGCTGTTTATGAAGGTGCCCTCATGCCCTTGGGTGCTTATGAAAGGAATAAAGATAAAAAGAACAAAGATTGGCGGTACTCACTTTACAAAAAAAACTTTGACAGGCAAAGTATTGAACATTTTAAATTGGATAACCTATTCCTAGATTTCTAATCCAAAATTACATTTTGCACTATTAATTCATTTCAATTAATGATCCTGGCTTCTCCAACCTCTTTGGATGGGCCAAGTTGGTCTCCCTTTGTGTACTGTACATCAGGGAGATTGAGACTGTATGAGCTACATAAAGCGGCAAAAAAGAACGCTAACACCCCTGGTATACTACTATCATAATAGTAGTAGCATCCCTTAAATGTTCCCAAGCGAACACCTGGCTGGCTAACACTGGAACAGAATCCTGGCAGTATCAATTACTCTCTGATGCAAAAAGTGCATTTATGTGAGTGAGGCACACTAAATCTCCATAGCTGCCAAGGTTTCAGATTGCTTAAATGTGGCATTTTCATAGTTTCAGTGTACTTATGAGTGACTTTTAACAACCGAAAGTTTGACACTTAGAGTGACACTTTCTCACTATCAAAATCAAGTTATGAACATGGAAGAGTACTTACCTCTATCATGCGTGTTTCATTTGTTTTATAGAGCTGCTCATAACACTGTAGAGTGTCAGAGCTCGATACATCACACACAGATTATACAGAGACAATGAATCAAGTGTGTGTATCAGTCTACAGGAAATGTTACATGTGACAGTGAGGATTGCAAGTTGTAGGAATCACGTCTTCGATATAAGTATGCAGTATATTTTAAGAGTGTATGGTCTGGAGAAGCATAAACTCAGGATTGAAAATGTACCACAGTGATTGGCTTTAGTAAAAAGAATGCTTATCTACCCAAACTAACCCTTTTGAGCAACATTAGGATAATAAAAGACTGGGGGAGGAAAGAATGTTCTAACCTGTAACACACAGTTTGAATGCAGGTACTTGAAGAGAGTTCATACCTAACTGTGCTATATTAGGATTGTAGCTAGTGAACTGCAAGTAACAAAAGGACCTCTGTGATGAAAGCAGTAACTCATTGAGCGGGCCACATAACACAGAGTTAAGTGATCTGCATGGCACACGTTCTTTATAGCAGCCACATAACACGGAGTTAAGTGATCTGCATGGCACACGTTCTTTATAGCAGCCACATAACACGGAGTTAAGTGATCTGCATGGCACACGTTCTTTATAGCAGCCACATAACACGGAGTTAAGTGATCTGCATGGCACACGTTCTTTATAGCAGCCACATAACACGGAGTTAAGTGATCTGCATGGCACACGTTCTTTATAGCAGCCACATAACACGGAGTTAAGTGATCTGCATGGCACACGTTCTTTATAGCAGCCACATAACACGGAGTTAAGTGATCTGCATGGCACACGTTCTTTATAGCAGCCACATAACACGGAGTTAAGTGATCTGCATGGCACACGCTCTTTATAGCAGCCACATAACACGGAGTTAAGTGATCTGCATGGCACACGCTCTTTATAGCAGCCACATAACACGGAGTTAAGTGATCTGCATGGCACACGCTCTTTATAGCAGCCACATAACACGGAGTTAAGGGATCTGCATGGCACACGTTCTTTATAGCAGCCACATAACACGGAGTTAAGTGATCTGCATGGCACACGTTCTTTATAGCAGCCACATAACACGGAGTTAAGTGATCTGCATGGCACACGTTCTTTATAGCAGCCACATAACACGGAGTTAAGTGATCTGCATGGCACACGCTCTTTATAGCAGCCACATAACACGGAGTTAAGTGATCTGCATGGCACACGCTCTTTATAGCAGCCACATAACACGGAGTTAAGTGATCTGCATGGCACACGTTCTATATAGCAGCCACATAACACGGAGTTAAGGGATCTGCATGGCACACGTTCTTTATAGCAGCCACATAACACGGAGTTAAGTGATCTGCATGGCACACGTTCTTTATAGCAGCCACATAACACGGAGTTAAGTGATCTGCATGGCACACGTTCTTTATAGCAGCCACATAACACGGAGTTAAGTGATCTGCATGGCACACGTTCTTTGTAGCAGCCACATAACACTGAGTTAAGTGATCTGCATGGCACACGTTCTTTGTAGCAGCCACATAACACTGAGTTAAGTGATCTGCATGGCACACGTTCTTTATAGCAGCCACATAACACGGAGTTAAGGGATCTGCATGGCACACGTTCTTTATAGCAGCCACATAACACGGAGTTAAGTGATCTGCATGGCACACGTTCTTTATAGCAGCCACATAACACGGAGTTAAGTGATCTGCATGGCACACGCTCTTTATAGCAGTCACATAACACGGAGTTAAGTGATCTGCATGGCACACGTTCTTTATAGCAGCCACATAACACGGAGTTAAGTGATCTGCATGGCACACGTTCTTTATAGCAGCCACATAACACGGAGTTAAGTGATCTGCATTGCACACGTTCTTTATAGCAGCCACATAACACGGAGTTAAGTGATCTGCATGGCACACGTTCTTTATAGCAGCCACATAACACTGAGTTAAGTGATCTGCATGGCACACGTTCTTTATAGCAGTCACATTACCCTTCTCTGCTACTTCATGATGAGGGAAAACAGCCACCAGACAAAAAGACAAAACGCTGATCTCGCTCCAGCAGAAATCTTATTCACAGGAGGCATCTTTACATTTTTTTGTTGCCTGAGAACTCTTGGACACACAATAAATTTGGCAGCAGGTGGTTTTAAACCCATGTTATTTCTGAACACACAGCACCTGACCCTCCACTCCCCCAGATCAGTGCTAGGTGTTGTAGTGCACCAGACGTTGCACAAGCACCAAACGGATCTCTGTGACAAAATCAGTAACTCATCGCAATAATCCTCATAAAATACAGTCATTTCTGTGATAAAAGCCTGGTACGCATTCTTTGGAGCAGGATAATTAACCATCGGAGCTGCTAGCCGTGCTGGTCCGTCAAAACTGCCACTAGACAACAAAACTCCAACCTCTCCGCAGGAACATTAGTATCGCCAGCCGCATTATTTGACGTACACGTGAGTCTCAACTCCGATGGGAAGCAGCAATTCCTGGATACATACAGCAGTTGCAATCAATGTATTTCAAATTTCTGGCAGAAATTCTAGTTTCGTACCCAGACCCCATGGATTTGACACAATAACAGATTAGAAGCCTCGTCATTGAACGAGGGCTGCTGGAATCAAAGCCTGTGTCTTGAATCTTTGGTGGATGACCTACCACTTCCACGCACAAACGTAGACTACTTTCTATGCTCAACGGACAAGCTGGCGGCTTTATGACGCGTCAGTGTTCTTTGCCTGTGATGGTCTTGATCAATGCTTGAAATGGAAAAATAGAAGTGCAGGTACTCTGTGCCAGAGTACCTGCTTGTTTCTGAGAAGTGCCTCAAATCCCGTGCCATTAGAGTTGGTATGAAAGGTCAGTGTGAGAGTACTCTGTATGTTTCAATTTGGGTCCTATTCAAAGGGAACCTTTCTTTTTTAACTTGATAGTTATTGGGTCCAGTGCAGCGTCCGAATGGCAGTGGTCAGGGGGAAGGCGGTGCAGTTGAGTGAGCAATGATGTCCCTCTACTTACAAAACGAGTCCTTAAC
The DNA here is from genome assembly GCF_964263255.1 of Lissotriton vulgaris. NCBI lineage: Eukaryota > Metazoa > Chordata > Amphibia > Caudata > Salamandridae > Lissotriton > Lissotriton vulgaris. The sequence goes on from NC_141685.1 coordinate 176,941,499, forward strand.
AACCTCCCCTGGGGGGAGGCAGGTCTGCACAGCCATGCTGGTGTGCAGCCGCGGTACAAAAGGGGGTGGTAATGGACGGAGAATCTGAACCAATCAAACACTCACACCCAGTCATAAGATCTGGGTTTAATCCATCACCGTTCTTTAGCCCACTCTGCCACCCCAGTTCAGACATGGCTATATGCAAATCAGTCTGACCCTGTGCCTCATGGGAACAGTCCAGCCCGAACTGCCAAGCCATGCCTTCCCTGGACCGGAAACAAGCTTCCGAGGACCGGTTTCTGGCATTCCAGCCGTCTTTAGCCCGGCTTGCTTGAATCCAGTGACAAAGTGAGCAAGGGACTCACGTCTGAGCATACCCTCCCACACTTATGGCGGCCAAAAGCGGTAAAAAAGGGGGTGGTAATGGACGGAGCATCTGAACCAATCAAACACTCACACCCAGTCATAAGATCTGGGTTTATTCCATCACCGTTCTTTAGCCCACTCTGCCACCCCAGTTCAGACATGGCTATATGCAAATCAGTCTGACCCTGTGCCTCATGGGAAGAGTCCAGCCCGAACTGCCAAGCCATGCCTTCCGTGGACCGGAAACAAGCGTCCGAGGACCGGTTTCTGGCATTCCAGCCGTCTTCAGCCTGGATTGCTTGAATCCAGTGGCAAAGTGAGCAAGGGACTCACGTCTGAGCATACCCTGCCACACTTATGGCGGCCAAAAGCGGTACAAAAGGGGGTGGTAATGGACGGAGCATCTGAAAAAATCAAACACTCACACCCAGTCATAAGATCTGGGTTTAATCAATCACCGTTCTTTAGCCCACTCTGCCACCCCAGTTCAGACATGGCTATATGCAAATCAGTCTGACCCTGTGCCTCATGGGAACAGTCCAGCCCGAAATGCCAAGCCATGCCTTCCGTGGACCGGAAACAAGCTTCCGAGGACCGGTTTCTGGCATTCCAGCCGTCTTCAGCCCGGCTTGCTTGAATCCAGTGGCAAAGTGAGCAAGGGACTCACGTCTGAGCATACCCTGCCACACTTATGGCGGCCAAAAGCGGTACAAAAGGGGGTGGTAATGGACGGAGCATCTGAAAAAATCAAACACTCACACCCAGTCATAAGATCTGGGTTTAATCAATCACTGTTCTTTAGCCCACTCTGCCACCGCAGTTCAGACATGGCTATATGCAAATCAGTCTGACCCTGTGCCTCATGGGAAGAGTCCAGCCCGAACTGCCAAGCCATGCCTTCCCTGGACCGGAAACAAGCTTCCGAGGACCGGTTTCTGGTATTCCAGCCGTCTTCAGCCCGGCTTGCTTGAATCCAGTGGCAAAGTGAGCAAGGGACTCACGTCTGAGCATACCCTGCCACACTTATGGCTGCCAAAAGCGGTACAAAAGGGGGTGGTAATGGACGGAGCATCTGAACCAATCAAACACTCACACCCAGTCATAAGATCTGGGTTTAATCCATCACCGTTCTTTAGCCCACTCTGCCACCCCAGTTCAGACATGGCTATATGCAAATCAGTCTGACCCTGTGCCTCATGGAAACAGTCCAGCCCGAACTGCCAAGCCATGCCTTCCTTGGACCGGAAACAAGCTTCCGAGGACCGGTTTCTGGCATTCCAGTCGTCTTCAGCCCGGCTTGCTTGAATCCAGAGGCAAAGTGAGCAAAGGACTCACGTCTGAGCATACCCTGCCACACTTATGGAGGCCAAAAGCGGTACAAAAGGGGGTGGTAATGGACGGAGCATCTGAACCAATCAAACACTCACACCCAGTCATAAGATCTGGGTTTAATCAATCACCGTTTTTTAGCCTACTCTGCCACCACAGTTCAGACATGGCTATATGCAAATCAGTCTGACCCTGTGCCTCATGGGAACAGTCCAGCCTGAACTGCCAAGCCATGCCTTCCCTGGACCGGAAACAAGCTTCCGAGGACCGGTTTCTGGCATTCCAGCCGTCTTCAGCCCGGCTTGCTTGAATCCAGTGGCAAAGTGAGCAAGGGACTCACGTCTGAGCATACCCTGCCACACTTATGGCGGCCACAAGCGGTACAAAAGGGGGTGGTAATGGACGGAGCATCTGAACCAATGAGCAGCCGCAGCTCAGCCTATATTCAGCTTTTGTAGCTGTTGTAATGCTTCACTTTATATTTGACCATGAGTCGCGTGCCACCACGTGACTCATGGACATGGTTATGTCATATGCTATGTACATTCTCGAGCGTTGCTGCTCGGTTAGGAAGCATCCTGGCACCGCCAGATAAGACGTTGGATTCTTCGTGGCTGGTTGGCTCCGGTCGTGGGTGCTTTGTTTATGAATAAATCCTTGGAAAGAAAACAAGAATTTCTCCTGTTTCCTTACAATAGAAGCTGTGGGATAGTTTAAATGATTAGCCTGATATTCACTTTAAAATAACTACTCCCTGTGCTGCATGTCGTTGTGTATACCGCTTTGGTCCCATTCAGCTCAGAGCCACCAGCTTCAGCAGAAACCAAATCTGTTGTTTGTGCATGAAGCTGTTGTTCTGGAGGGATGCTATAGTATTGTGTGTTGCATTGAATGATGCAGTGTCTCGATTCTCCTTGTTTTTGAAGTCCAGATGTGTCTCTGCCCGGCCAGCCTCCGCCTTCCATGCCTCTGCCCCTCCTTGGAGCTGCACCCCTGCTCTGCTGCCAGGCCTCAACCCCGGCGGGACAGTGTGTGTCCTCAGCGCATGCGCAGTAATCCATCAGGCCCTCTTTAACCCTCACTCCGAAGCGGGAGGTAGTGTCTGTCCTCCGCACATGCGCAGGTAATCCACAGGACCCTCTTTAACCCTGTGAGGCAGTGTGTGTCCTCAGCGCATGCGTAGTTAATCCATCAGGCCCTCTGTAACCCGCGCTCCGCTGCGGGAAGCGCTCTCTGTCCTCAGCGCATGTGCAGTCGTTAATACATCAGGCCCTTTTTAACCTGCGCTCGTACGGCAGTCCTGGGGGATTTCCGGTGTTGCATGGAAGACAGTGTTTTCTCTGCGAGGCTGCTCAATCCTCAGTGACACACTCTGACGCTCCCATGAGCGTCTTATTCTCTGCGCATGCGCAGTCATAGCTCGTGAGGGAGCCGCAATGATGTGCACTTGCATTTCACGTGTGTGTGCGCATGCGCCGCTGTACACGGTCGGAAGTTTTCTCCCACAAGGTCTGTTGTCTGTTGAGTCCTCTGAGCCCTCGGGGTCCCCTCAGGGCCGCTCCTCACAGAGCAACGGACGAGAGGTGAGTAAGACAGGGCCTCGAGGCAGCGGCCCAAGAGCACTAAAGTATGAGAAGTATAGTGGGGGCGGGGCCTTTGAATGTGGGGGAGGGGCCTGTGGGTGTGAGAGAGAGGTCAGTTAATGTGGGGGCGGGGCCTGGGGGTGTAAGGTCACTGAATGTGGGGCTGGGGGTCAGTGAATGCGGGGGGTCACTGAATGTGGAGGCGGGGTCAGTGAATGTGTAGGCGGGGTAAGTGAATGGGGGCGGGGTCAGTGAATGTGTAGGCGGGGTCAGTGAATGGGGCGGGGTCAGTGAATGTGGACACGGAGTAAGTGAATGTGTAGGCAGGGTCAGTGAATGTCGAGGCGGGGTAAGTGAATGTGTAGGCTGGGTCAGTGAATGTGGAGGCAGGGTCAGTGAATGTGAAGGCGGGGTCAGTGAATGTGAAGGCGGGGTCAGTGAATGTGGGGGTGGGGTCAGTGAATGGGGCAGGGTCAGTGAATGTGGAGGCAGGGTCAGTGAATGTGGAGGCGGGGTAAGTGAATGTGTAGGCGGGTTCAGTGAATGTGGAGGCGGGGTCAGTGAATGTGGAGGCGGGGTAAGTGAATGTGAAGGTGGGGTAAGTGAATGTGGGGGCGGGGTCAGTGAATGTGGAGGCGGGGTAAATGAATGTGGATGCGGGGATCAGTGAATGTGGAGGCGGGGTAAGTGAATGTGGATGCGGGGTAAGTGAATGTGGGGTCAGTGAATGTGGGGGCGTGGTCAGTGAATGTGGAGGAGGAATAAGTGAATGTGGGGTCAGTGAATGTGGGGGCGGGGTCAGTGAATGTGGAGGCGGGGTAAGTGAATGTGGAGGCGGGGTAAGTGAATGTGAAGGTGGGGTAAGTGAATGTGGGGGCGGGGTCAGTGAATGTGGAGGCGGGGTAAATGAATGTGGATGCGGGGATCAGTGAATGTGGAGGCGGGGTAAGTGAATGTGGATGCGGGGTAAGTGAATGTGGGGTCAGTGAATGTGGGAGCGTGGTCAGTGAATGTGGAGGAGGAATAAGTGAATGTGGGGTCAGTGAATGTGGGGGCGGGGTCAGTGAATGTGGAGGCGGGGTAAGTGAATGTGGAGACTGGGTCACTTAATGTGAGGCTGGGGTCAGTTAATGTGGGGGCGGGGTCAGTGAATGTGGAGGTGGGGTAAATGAATGTGGAGGCGGGGTCAGTGAATGTGGGGTTGGGATCAGTGAATGTGGAGGCGGGGTAAATGAATGTGGGGGTGGGGTCAGTGAATGTGGAAGCGGGGTAAGTGAATGTGGAGGCGGGGTAAATGAATGTGGAGGCGGGGTCAGTGAATGTGGGAGGGGTCTGTGAATGTGGAGGCGGGGTAAAGGAATGTGGAGGTGGGGTCAGTGAATGTGGGGGTGCGGTCAGTGAATGTGAAGGCGGGGTAAATTAATGTGAAGCGGGGTCTGTGAATGTGGGGCCGGGGTCAGTGAATGTGGGGGCAGGGGTCAGTGAATGTGAAGGCGAGGTCACTGAATGTAGTGTCGGGGTAAGTGAATGTGGAAGCAGGGTCAGTGAATGTGGGGGCGGGGGTCAGTGAATGTGGAGTCGGGGTCACTGAATGTGGAGGCGGGGTCAGTGAATGTGGAGACTGGGTCACTTAATGTGGGGCTGGGGTCAGTTAATGTGGGGGCGGGGTCAGTGAATGTGGAGGTGGGGGTAAATGAATGTGGAGGCGGGGTCAGTGAATGTGGGGTTGGGGTCAGTGAATGTGGAGGTGGGGTAAATGAATGTGGGGGCGGGGTCAGTGAATGTGGAGGCGGGGTAAGTGAATGTGGAGGCGAGGTAAATGAATGTGGAGGCGGGGTCAGTGAATGTGGGAGGGGTCTGTGAATGTGGAGGCGGGGTAAAGGAATGTGGAGGTGGGGTCAGTGAATGTGGGGGTGCGGTCAGTGAATGTGAAGACGGGGTAAATTAATGTGGAGGCGGGGTCTGTGAATGTGGGGGCGGGGTCAGTGAATGTGGGGGCAGGGGTCAGTGAATATGAAGGCGGGGTCACTGAATGTAGTGTTGGGTAAGTGAATGTGCAGGCAGGGTCAGTGAATGTGGAGGCGGGGTCAGTGAATGTGGAGGCAGGGTCAGTGAATGTGGAGGCAGGGTCACTGAATGTGAAGGCAGGGTCAGTGAATGTGGGGGTGGGGTCAGTGAATGTGGGGGCGGGGTCAGTGAATGTGGAGGCAGGGTCAGTGAATGTGCAGGCGGGGTCAGTGAATGTGGAGGCAGGGTCAGTGAATGTGGAAGCGGGGTAAGTGAATGTGGGGGCGGGGGTCAGTGAATGTGGAGGCTGGGTAAGTGAATGTGGAGGCGGGGTCAGTGAATGGGGGCGGCGTCAGTGAATGTGGAGGTGGGGTAAGTGAATGTGGAGGCGGGGTCAGTGAATGTGGGGGAAGAAGTCAGTGAATGTGGTGGCAGGGTCACTGAATGTAGAGGCGGGGTAAGTGAATGTGGAGGCGGGGTCAGTAAATGTGGCGGGGTCAGTGAATGTGGAGGCAGGGTCACAATGTGGAGGCGGGGTCAGTAAATGTGGGGGTGCGGGTCAGTGAATGTGAAGGTGGGGTCAGTGAATGTGGGGGCGGGGGTCAGTGAATGTGGAGGTGGGGTCACTGAATGTGGAGGCGGGGTCACTGAATGTGGAGGCGGGGTCAGTGAATGTGGGGGTGCGGGTCAGTGAATGTGAAGGCGGGGTCAGTGAATGTGGGGGGAGGGGGTCAGTGAATGTGGAGGCGGGGTCAGTGAATGTGGAGGCAGGGTCAGTGAATGTGGAGGCGGGGTAAGTGAATGTGGAGGCGGCGTAAGTGAATGTGAAGGTGGGGTAAGTGAATGTGGGGGCGGGTCAGTGAATGGTGACAATGGATGAAGGGTCGGAAACAACCAAGAAAAAACTACACAGTTGTCTCTCCGAAATGGCAGAATGGATGCGCAACCACTGCCTAAAACTAAATGCCGGAAAATCGGAGATACTACTGTTCGGAGGAGCCAAACTCTCATGGAACGACACGTGGTGGCCACCGTCTCTGGGATTAGCTCCCGTACCGAAACAGTACGCCAGAAACCTTGGCATCATGATGGATGACGCCCTGTCCATGAAAGACCACATACGCATACTCTGGGGCAAAGGTTTTGCAATTCTCAAACTCTTGGCAAAAATTTTCTCCTGGATACCTCTGGACTGTCGACGCACAATCACCCAGGCCCTCCTGGTTAGCCGACTAGATTACGGCAATGCCCTGTTCGAAGGGATGAACGAGCAACTGTTCTCCCGCCTACAGATCCTACAAAACCAGGCGGCTAAATTGGTCTGTAACAAAGGCAAGCGAGATTCGGCCTCTGCATGCCTAAAAAAGCTTCACTGGCTACCAATGCGTCAGAGGGCTACCTTCAAACTACTTTGCCACGCGCACAGAGCCCTTCATAAAACGGGCCCCACCATCCTTCAAGGGAAAATCGAATTCTATATCCCAAACAGGAATCTAAGATCCAACAACTCAGCTCTGGTAAAATCCAAGCGCATTTACAGAGCAAGGACTGGCGGCCGCGCCTTCTCATACTTGGCGGCTAAAAGATGGAATGAGTTACCTGTGGACCTTAGACACACCACTAACTACCTCCAATTCCGCCAAAAATTAAAAACTCACCTCTTTCCCAAAAACTAACCCCCCAGCACAGTTTCAGTAGTCTTCTTTTCTTATAGCTCCGTGATATCCCATGGGATGAGTGTCGCGCTCTACAAATACCAAAATAAATAGATAAATAAATGTGGAGGCGGGGTAAATGAATGTGAAGGCGGGGGTCAGTGAATGTGGAGGCGGGGTAAGTGAATGTGGAGGCGGAGTAAGTGAATGTGGGGTCAGTGAATGTGGGGGCGGGGTCAGTGAATGTGGAGGCGGGGTAAGTGAATGTGGGGTCAGTGAATGTGGGGGCGGGGTCAGTGAATGTGGAGGCGGGGTAAGTGAATGTGGAGGCTGGGTCACTTATTGTGGGGCTGCGGTCAGTTAATGTGGGGGCGGGGTCAGTGAATGTGGAGGTGGGGTAAATGAATGTGGAGGCGGGGTCAGTGAATGTGGGGGTGGGGTCAGTGAATGTGGAGGCGGGGTAAATGAATGTGGCGGCAGGGTCTGTGAATGTGGGGGCGGGGTCAGTGAATGTGGAGGCGGGGTAAGTGAATGTGGAGGCGGGGTCACTGAATGTGGAGGCAGGGTCAGTGAATGTGGGGGTGCGGGTCAGTGAATGTGAAGGCGGGGTCAGTGAATGTGGGGGAGGAGGTCAGTGAATGTGGAGGCGGGATAAGTGAATGTGGAGGCAGGGTAAGTGAGTGTGGGGGCAGGGTCAGTGAATGTGGAGGCAGGGTCAGTGAATGTGGGGGCGGGGGTCAGTGAATCTGGAGGCGGGGTCAGTGAATGTGGGGGCAGGGGTCAGTGAATGTGGAGGCGGGGTCAGTGAATGTGCAGGCGGGGTCAGTGAATGTGGAGGCAGGGTCAGTGAATGTGGAAGCGGGGTAAGTGAATGTGGGGGCGGGGGTCTGTGAATGTGGAGGCGGGGTAAGTGAATGTGGAGGTGGGGTCAGTGAATGGGGCAGGGTCAGTGAATGTGGAGGTGGGGTAAGTGAATGTGGAGGCGGGGTCAGTGAATGTGGGGGCAGGGGTCAGTGAATGTGGAGGCGGGGTCACTGAATGTAGAGGCGGGTCAGTGAATGTGGAGGCGGGGTCAGTAAATGTGGAGGCGGGGTCAGTGAATGTGGAGGCGGGGTCAGTGAATGTGGAGGCAGGGTCACTGAATGTGAAGGCAGGGTCAGTGAATGTGGGGGTGGGGTCAGTAAATGTGGGGGCAGGGGTCAGTTAATATGGAGGCGGGGTCAGTGAATGTGCAGGCGGGGTCAGTGCATGTGGAGGCGGGGTCAGTAAATGTGGCGGGGTCAGTGATCGTGGAGGCAGGGTCACAATGTCGAGGCGGGGTCAGTGAATGTGGGGGCGGGGGTCAGTGAATGTGGCGGCGGAGTCACTGAATGTGGAGGCGGGGTCAGTGAATGTGGGGGTGCGGGTCAGTGAATGTGAAGGTGGGGTCAGTGAATGTGGGGGTGGGGGTCAGTGAATGTGGAGGCGGGGTAAGTGAATGTGGAGGCAGGGTAAGTGAGTGTGGGGGCGGGGTCAGTGAATATGGAGGCAGGGTCAGTGAATGTGGGGCGGGGGTCAGTGAATGTGGAGGTGGGGTCAGTTCATGTGGGGCGGGGGTCACTGAATGTGGAGGCGGGGTCATTGAATGTGCAGGCGGGGTCACTGAATGTGGGGCTGGGGGTCAGTGAATGTGAAGGCGGGGTCAGTGAATGTGGGGCTGGGGGTCAGTGAATGTGAAGGCGGGGTCAGTGAATGTGAGGGCGGGGGTCAGTGAATGTGGAGGCGGGGTAAGTGATTGTGGATGCGGGGTAAGTAATGTGGGGGCGGGGTAATTGAATGTGAAGGCAGGGGTCAGTGAATGTGGAGGCGGGGTAAGTGAATGTGGAGGCGGGGTCAGTAAATGTGGGGTCAGGGGTCAGTGAATGTGGAGGCAGGGTAAGTGAATGTGGGGTCAGTGAATGTGGGGGCGGGGTCAGTGAATATGGAGGCGGGGTCAGTGAATGTGGAGGCTGGGTCACTTAATGTGGGGGTGGGATCAGTGAATGTGTAGGCGGGGTCAGTGAATGGGGGCGGGGTCAGTGAATGTTTAGGCAGGGTCAGTGCATGTGGAGGCAGGGTAAGTGAATGTGGGGGTGGTTTCAGTGAATATGGAGGCTGGGTCAGGGAATGTTGGGGAGGGGTCTGTGAATGTGGAGGTGGGGTCGGTGAATCTGGGGTGGGGTAAGTGAATGTGCGGGATGAGTCATTGAATGTGGGGGCGGGGTCTGTGGATGTGGGGGCGGGGTCAATGAATGTGGAGGCGCGGTAAGTGAATGTGGAGGCAGGGTAAGTGAGTGTGGGGGCGGGGTCAATGAATGTGGAGGCAGGGTCAGTGAATGTTGGGGCGGGGTCTGTGAATGTGGAGGTGGGGGTCAGTGAATCTGGGGTGGGGTAAGTGAATGTGTGGGATGAGTCATTGAATGTGGGGGCGGGGTCTGGATTAGGGGGCAGGGATCAGTGAATGTGGAGGCGGGGTAAGTGAATGTGGAGGCAGGGTAAGTGAGTGTGGGGGCGGGGTCAGTGAATGTGGAGGCAGGGTCAGTGAATGTGGGGACGGGGGTCAGTGAATGTGGAGGCGGGGTCAGTGAATGTGGGGGCGGGGGTCAGTGAATGTGGAGGCTGGGTAAGTGAATGTGGAGGCGGGGTCAGTGAATGGGGGCGGCGTCATTGAATGTGGAGGTGGGGTAAGTAAATGTGGAGGCGGGATCAGTGAATGTGGGGACAGGGGTCAGTGAATGTGGTGGCGGGGTCACTGAATTTAGAGGCAGGGTAAGTGAATGTGGAGGTGGGGTCAGTAAATGTGGAGGCGGGGTCAGTGAATGTGGAGGCGGGGTCACTGAATGTGGAGGCAGGATCACTGAATGTGAAGGCCGGGTCAGTGAATGTGGGGGTGGGGTCAGTGAATGTGGGGTCGGGGGTCAGTGAATGTGGAGGCGGGGTCAGTGAATGTGCAGGCGGGGTCAGTGCATGTGGAGGCGGGGTCAGTAAATGTGGCGGGGTCAGTGAATGTGGAGGCAGGGTCACAATGTGGAGGCGGGGTCAGTGAATGTGGGGGTGCGGGTCAGTGAATGTGAAGGTGGGGTCAGTGAATGTGGGGGCGGGGGTCAGTGAATGTGGAGGCGGGGTCACTGAATGTTGAGGCGGGGTCAGTGAATGTGGGGGTGCGGGTCAGTGAATGTGAAGGCGGGGTCTGAATGTGGGGGAGGGGGTCAGTGAATGTGGAGGCAGGGTAAGTGAATGTGGAGGCAGGGTAAGTGAGTGTGGGGGCGGGGTCAGTGAATGTGGAGGGAGGGTCAGTGAATGTGGGGGCGGGGGTCAGTGAATGTGGAGGCGGGGTCAGTGAATGTGCAGGCTAGGTCACTGAATGTGCAGGCGGGGTCACTGAATGTGGGGCTGGGGGTCAGTGAATGTGAAGGCGGGGTCAGTGAACGTGGGGGCGGGGGTCAGTGAATGTGGAGGCGGGGTAAGTGAATGTGGATGTGGGGTAAGTGAATGTGGGGGTGGGGTTCATTGAATGTGAAGGCGGGGGTCAGTGAATGTGGAGGAGGCGTAAGTGAATGTGGAGGCGGGGTCAGTGAATGTGGGGTCAGGGGTCAGTGAATGTGGAGGCAGGGTAAGTGAAGGTGGAGTCAGTGAATGTGGAGGCGGGGTCAGTGAATGTGGAGGCTGGGTCACTTAATGTGGGGGTGGGGTCTGAATGTGTAGGCGGGGTCAGTGAATGAGGGCGGGGTCAGTGAATGTTTAGGAGGGTCAGTGCATGTGGAGGCAGGGTAAGTGAATGTGGGGGCGGGTTCAGTGAATATGGAGGCAGGGTTAGTGAATGTGGAGGCGGGGTCAGTGAATGTGGGGGCAGGGGTCAGTGAATGTGGAGGCGGGGTCACTGAATGTGCAGGCGGGGTCACTGAATGTGCAGGCGGGGTCACTGAATGTGGGGCTGGGGGTCAGTGAATGTGACGGCGGGGTCAGTGAATGTGGGGGCGGGGGTCAGTGAATGTGGAGGCGGGGTAAGTGAATGTGGATGCGGGGTAAGTGAATGTGGGGGTGGGGTTCATTGAATGTGAAGGCGGGGGTCAGTGAATGTGGAGGCACGATAAGTGAATGTGGAGGCGGGGTCAGTGAATGTGGGGTCAGGGGTCAGTGAATGTGGAGGCAGGGTAAGTGAATGTGGGGTCAGTGAATGTGGGGGCGGGGTCAGTGAATGTGGAGGCGGCTTCAGTGAATGTGGAGGGTGGGTCACTTAATGTGGGGGTGGGGTCTGAATGTGTGGGCGGGGTCAGTGAATGGGGGCGGGGTCAGTGAATGTTTTGGAGGGTCAGTGCATGTGGAGGCAGGGTAAGTTAATGTGGGGGCGGATTCAGTGAATATTGAGGCAGGGTCAGTGAATGTTGGGGCGGGGTCTGTGAATGCGGAGGTGGGGTCAGTAATTCTGGGGTGGGGTAAGTGAATGTGCGGGATGAGTCAGTGAATGTGGGGGCGGGTCTGTGGATCTGGGGCGGGGGTCAGTGAATGTGGAGGCGGGGTAAGTGAATGTGGAGGCAGGGTAAGTGAGTGTGGGGGTGGGGTCAGTGAATGTGGAGGCAGGTTCAGTGAATGTGGGGGTGGGGTCAGTGAATGTGGGGGCAGGGGTCAGTGAATGGGGAGGCGGGGTCAGTGAATGTGCAGGCGGGGTCAGTGAATGTGGAGGCAGGGTCAGTGAATGTGGAAGCGGGGTAAGTGAATGTGGGGGCGGGGGTCTGTGAATGTGGAGGCGGGGTCAGTGAATGGGGGCAGGGTCAGTGAATGTGGAGGTGGGGTAAGTGAATGTGGAGGCAGGGTCAGTGAATGTGGGGGCAGGGGTCAGTGAATGTGGAGGCGGGGTCACTGAATGTAGAGGCGGGGTCAGTGAATGTGGAGGCGGGGTCAGTAAATGTGGAGGCGGGGTCAGTGAATGTGGAGGCGGGGTCAGTGAATGTGGAGGCAGGGTCACTGAATGTGAAGGCAGGGTCAGTGAATGTGGGGGTGGGGTCAGTGAATGTGCAGGCGGGGTCAGTGAATGTGCAGGCGGGGTCAGTGCATGTGGAGGCGGGGTCAGTAAATGTGGCGGGGTCAGTGAATGTGGAGGCTGGGTCACAATGTCGAGGCGGGGTCAGTGAATGTGGGGGCGGGGGTCAGTGAATGTGGTGGCGGGCTCACTGAATGTGGAGGCGGGGTCACTGAATGTGGAGGCGGGGTCAATGAATGTGGGGGTGCGGGTCAGTGAATATGAAGGTGGGATCAGTGAATGTGGGGGTGGGGGTCAGTGAATGTGGAGGCGGGGTAAGTGAATGTGGAGGCAGGGTAAGTGAGTGTGGGGGCGGGGTCAGTGAATGTGGAGGCAGGGTCAGTGACTGTGGGGGCGGGGGTCAGTGAATGTGGAGGCGGGGTCAGTGAATGTGGGGCGGGGGTCAGTGAATGTGGAGGCGGGGTCATTGAATGTGCAGGCGGGGTCAGTGAATGTGGGGCTGGGGGTCAGTGAATGTGACGGCGGGGTCAGTGAATGTGGGGGCAGGGGTCAGTGAATGTGGAGGCGGGGTAAGTGAATGTGGATGCGGGGTAAGTGAATGTGGGGGTGGGGTTCATTGAATGTGAAGGCGGGGGTCGGTGAATGTGGAGGCACGATAAGTGAATGTGGAGGCGGGGTCAGTGAATGTGGGGTCAGGGGTCAGTGAATGTGGAGGCGGGGTAAGTGAATGTGGGGTCAGTGAATGTGGGGGCGGGGTCAGTGAATGTGGAGGCGGCGTCAGTGAATGTGGAGGGTGGGTCACTTAATGTGGGGTTGGGGTCTGAATGTGTAGGCGGGGTCAGTGAATGGGGGCGGGGTCAGTGAATGTTTAGGAGGGTTAGTGCATGTGGAGGCAGGGTAAGTGAATGTGGGGGCGGGTTCAGTGAATATGGAGGCAGGGTCAGTGAATGTTGGGGCGGGGTCTGTGAATGCGGAGGTGGAGTCAGTAATTCTGGGGTGGGGTAAGTGAATGTGCGGGATGAGTCAGTGAATGTGGGGGCGGGGTCTGTGGATCTGGGGCGGGGGTCAGTGAATGTGGAGGCGGGGTAAGTGAATGTGGAGGCAGGGTAAGTGAGTGTGGGGGTGGGGTCAGTGAATGTGGAGGCAGGTTCAGTGAATGTGGGGGTGGGGTCAGTGAATGTGGGGGCAGGGGTCAGTGAATGTGGAGGCGGGGTCAGTGAATGTGCAGGCGGGGTCAGTGAATGTGGAGTCAGGGTCAGTGAATGTGGAAGCGGGGTAAGTGAATGTGGGGGCGGGGGTCTAAGAATGTGGAAGCGGGGTAAGTGAATGTGGAGGCGGGGTCAGTGAATGGGGGCAGGGTCAGTGAATGTGGAGGTGGGGTAAGTGAATGTGGAGGCGGGGTCAGTGAATGTGGGGGCAGGGGTCAGTGAATGTGGAGGCGGGGTCACTGAATGTAGAGGCGGGGTCAGTGAAGGTGGAGGCGGGGGGGTCAGTGAATGTGGAGGCGGGGTCAGTAAATGTGGAGGCGGGGTCAGTGAATGTGGAGGCATGGTCAGTGAATGTGGAGGCAGGGTCACTGAATGTGAAGGCAGGGTCAGTGAATGTGGGGGTGGGGTCAGTAAATGTGGGGGCAGGGGTCAGTTAATGTGGAGGCGGGGACAGTGAATGTGCAGGCGGGGTCAGTGCATGTGGAGGCGGGGTCAGTAAATGTGGTGGGGTCAGTGAATGTGGAGGCAGGGTCACAATGTCGAGGCGGGATCAGTGAATGTGGGGGCGGGGTCAGTGAATGTGGCGGCGGGGTCACTGAATGTGGATGCGGGGTCACTGAATGTGGAGGCGGGGTCAGTGAATGTGGGGGTGCGGGTCAGTGAATGTGAAGGTGGGATCAGTGAATGTGGGGGTGGGGGTCAGTGAATGTGGAGGCGGGGTAAGTGAATGTGGAGGCAGGGTAAGTGAGTGTGGGGGTGGGGTCAGTGAATGTGGAGGCAGGGTCACTGAATGTGGGGGCGGGGGTCAGTGAATGTGGAGGCGGGGTCAGTGAATGTGGGGCGGGGGTCAGTGAATGTGGAGGCGGGGTCATTGAATGTGCAGGCGGGGTCACTGAATGTGAGGCTGGGGGTCAGTGAATGTGAAGGCGGGGTCAGTGAATGTGAGGGCGGGGGTCAGTGAATGTGGAGGCGGGGTAAGTGATTGTGGATGCGGGGTAAGTAATGTGGGGGCGGGGGTCATTGAATGTGAAGGCAGGGGTCAGTGAATGTGGAGGTGGGGTAAGTGAATGTGGAGGCGGGCTCAGTAAATGTGGGGTCAGAAGTCAGTGATTGTGGAGGCGGGGTAAGTGAATGTGGGGTCAGTGAATGTGGGGGCGGGGTCAGTGAATGTGGAGGCGGGGTCAGTGAATGTGGAGGCTGGGTCACTTAATGTGGGGGTGGGATCAGTGAATGTGTAGGTGGGGTCAGTGAATGGGGGCGGGGTCAGTGAATGTTTAGGCAGGGTCAGTGCATGTGGAGGCAGGGTAAGTGAATGTGGGGGCGGTTTCAGTGAATATGGAGGCTGGGTCAGTGAATGTTGGGGAGGGGTCTGTGAATGTGGAGGTGGGGTCAGTGAATCTGGGGTGGGGTAAGTGAATGTGCAGGATGAGTCATTGAATGTGGGGGCGGGGTCTGTGGGGGCGGGGTCAGTGAATATGGAGGCGGGGTAAGTGAATGTGGAGGCAGGGTAAGTGAGTGTGGGGGCGGGGTCAATGAATGTGGAGGCAGGGTCAGTGAATGTTGGGGCGGGGTCTGTGAATGTGGAGGTGGGGTCAGTGAATCTGGGGTGGGGTAAGTGAATGTGTGGGATGAGTCATTGAATGTGGGGGTGGGGTCTGGATGTGGGGGCAGGGGTCAGTGAATGTGGAGGCGGGGTAAGTGAATGTGGAGGCAGGGTAAGTGAGTGTGGGGGCGGGGTCAGTGAATGTGGAGGCAGGGTCAGTGATTGTGGGGGCGGGGGTCAGTGAATGTGGAGGCGGGGTCAGTGAATGTGGGGGCAGGGGTCAGTGAATGTGGAGGTGGGGTCAGTGAATGTGCAGGCGGGGTCACTGAATGTGCAGGCGGGGTCACTGAATGTGGGGCTGGGGGTCAGTGAATGTGAAGGCGGGGTCAGTGAATGTGGGGGCGGGGGTCAGTGAATGTGGAGGCGGGGTAAGTGAATGTTGATGCGGGGTAAGTGAATGTGGGGGCGGGGGTCATTGAATGTGAAGGCGGGGGTCAGTGAATGTGGAGGCGGGGTAAGTGAATGGAGGCGGGGTCAGTGAATGTGGAGGCGGGGTAAGTGAATGTGGGGTCAGTGAATGTGGGGGCGGGGTCAGTGAATGTGGAGGCGGGGTCACTTAATGTGGGGGTGGGGTCAGTGAATGTGTAGGCAGGGTCAGTGAATGTGGGGGCAGGGGTCAGTGAATGTGAAGGCGAGGTCACTGAATGTAGTGTCGGGGTAAGTGAATGTGGAAGCAGGGTCAGTGAATGTGGGGGCGGGGGTCAGTGAATGTGGAGTCGGGGTCACTGAATGTGGAGGCGGGGTCAGTGAATGTGGAGACTGGGTCACTTAATGTGGGGCTGGGGTCAGTTAATGTGGGGGCGGGGTCAGTGAATGTGGAGGTGGGGGTAAATGAATGTGGAGGCGGGGTCAGTGAATGTGGGGTTGGGGTCAGTGAATGTGGAGGCGGGGTAAATGAATGTGGGGGCGGGGTCAGTGAATGTGGAGGCGGGGTAAGTGAATGTGGAGGCGAGGTAAATGAATGTGGAGGCGGGGTCAGTGAATGTGGGAGGGGTCTGTGAATGTGGAGGCGGGGTAAAGGAATGTGGAGGTGGGGTCAGTGAATGTGGGGGTGCGGTCAGTGAATGTGAAGACGGGGTAAATTAATGTGGAGGCGGGGTCTGTGAATGTGGGGGCGGGGTCAGTGAATGTGGGGGCAGGGGTCAGTGAATGTGAAGGCGGGGTCACTGAATGTAGTGTCGGGTAAGTGAATGTGCAGGCAGGGTCAGTGAATGTGGAGGCGGGGTCAGTGAATGTGGAGGCAGGGTCAGTGAATGTGGAGGCAGGGTCACTGAATGTGAAGGCAGGGTCAGTGAATGCGGGGGTGGGGTCAGTGAATGTGGGGGCGGGGTCAGTGAATGTGGAGGCAGGGTCAGTGAATGTGCAGGCGGGGTCAGTGAATGTGGAGGCAGGGTCAGTGAATGTGGAAGCGGGGTAAGTGAATGTGGGGGCGGGGGTCAGTGAATGTGGAGGCTGGGTAAGTGAATGTGGAGGCGGGGTCAGTGAATGGGGGCGGCGTCAGTGAATGTGGAGGTGGGGTAAGTGAATGTGGAGGCCGGGTCAGTGAATGTGGGGGCAGGGGTCAGTGAATGTGGTGGCAGGGTCACTGAATGTAGAGGCGGGGTAAGTGAATGTGGAGGCGGGGTCAGTAAATGTGGCGGGGTCAGTGAATGTGGAGGCAGGGTCACAATGTGGAGGCAGGGTCAGTAAATGTGGGGGTGCGGGTCAGTGAATGTGAAGGTGGGGTCAGTGAATGTGGGGGCGGGGGTCAGTGAATGTGGAGGTGGGGTCACTGAATGTGGAGGCGGGGTCAGTGAATGTGGAGGCGGGGTCAGTGAATGTGGGGGTGTGGGTCAGTGAATGTGAAGGCGGGGTCAGTGAATGTGGGGGGAGGGGGTCAGTGAATATGGAGGCGGGGTCAGTGAATGTGGAGGCAGGGTCAGTGAATGTGGAGGCGGGGTAAGTGAATGTGGAGGCGGCGTAAGTGAATGTGAAGGTGGGGTAAGTGAATGTGGGGGCGGGTCAGTGAATGGTGACAATGGATGAAGGGTCGGAAACAACCAAGAAAAAACTACACAGTTGTCTCTCCGAAATGGCAGAATGGATGCGCAACCACTGCCTAAAACTAAATGCCGGAAAATCGGAGATACTACTGTTCGGAGGAGCCAAACTCTCATGGAACGACACGTGGTGGCCACCGTCTCTGGGATTAGCTCCCGTACCGAAACAGTACGCCAGAAACCTTGGCATCATGATGGATGACGCCCTGTCCATGAAAGACCACATACGCATACTCTGGGGCAAAGGTTTTGCAATTCTCAAACTCTTGGCAAAAATTTTCTCCTGGATACCTCTGGACTGTCGACGCACAATCACCCAGGCCCTCCTGGTTAGCCGACTAGATTACGGCAATGCCCTGTTCGAAGGGATGAACGAGCAACTGTTCTCCCGCCTACAGATCCTACAACACCAGGCGGCTAAATTGGTCTGTAACAAAGGCAAGCGAGATTCGGCCTCTGCATGCCTAAAAAAGCTTCACTGGCTACCAATGCGTCAGATGGCTACCTTCAAACTACTTTGCCACGCGCACAGAGCCCTTCATAAAACGGGCCCCACCATCCTTCAAGGGAAAATCGAATTCTATATCCCAAACAGGAATCTAAGATCCAACAACTCAGCTCTGGTGAAATCCAAGCGCATTTACAGAGCAAGGACTGGCGGCCGCGCCTTCTCATACTTGGCGGCTAAAAGATGGAATGAGTTACCTGTGGACCTTAGACACACCACTAACTACCTCCAATTCTGCCAAAAATTAAAAACTCACCTCTTTCCCAAAAACTAACCCCCAGCACAGTTTCAGTAGTCTTCTTTTCTTTTAGCTCCGTGATATCCCATGGGATGAGTGTCGCGCTCTACAAATACCAAAATAAATAAATAAATAAATGTGGAGGCGGGGTAAATGAATGTGAAGGCGGGGGTCAGTGAATGTGGAGGCGGGGTAAGTGAATGTGGAGGCGCAGTAAGTGAATGTGGGGTCAGTGAATGTGGGGGCGGGGTCAGTGAATGTGGAGGCGGGGTAAGTGAATGTGGGGTCAGTGAATGTGGGGGCGGGGTCAGTGAATGTGGAGGCGGGGTAAGTGAATGTGGAGGCTGGGTCACTTAATGTGGGGCTGCGGTCAGTTAATGTGGGGGCGGGGTCAGTGAATGTGGAGGTGGGGTAAATGAATGTGGAGGCGGGGTCAGTGAATGTGGGGGTGGGGTCAGTGAATGTGGAGGCGGGGTAAATGAATGTGGCGGCAGGGTCTGTGAATGTGGGGGCGGGGTCAGTGAATGTGGAGGCGGGGTAAGTGAATGTGGAGGCGGGGTCACTGAATGTGGAGGCAGGGTCAGTGAATGTGGGGGTGCGGGTCAGTGAATGTGAAGGCGGGGTCAGTGAATGTGGGGGAGGAGGTCAGTGAATGTGGAGGCGGGGTAAGTGAATGTGGAGGCAGGGTAAGTGAGTGTGGGGGCAAGGTCAGTGAATGTGGAGGCAGGGTCAGTGAATGTGGGGGCGGGGGTCAGTGAATCTGGAGGCGGGGTCAGTGAATGTGGGGGCAGGGGTCAGTGAATGTGGAGGCGGGGTCAGTGAATGTGCAGGCGGGGTCAGAGAATGTGGAGGCAGGGTCAGTGAATGTGGAAGCGGGGTAAGTGAATGTGGGGGCGGGGGTCTGTGAATGTGGAGGCGGGGTAAGTGAATGTGGAGGTGGGGTCAGTGAATGGGGCAGGGTCAGTGAATGTGGAGGTGGGGTAAGTGAATGTGGAGGCGGGGTCAGTGAATGTGGGGGCAGGGGTCAGTGAATGTGGAGGCGGGGTCACTGAATGTAGAGGCGGGTCAGTGAATGTGGAGGCGGGGTCAGTAAATGTGGAGGCGGGGTCAGTGAATGTGGAGGTGGCGTCAGTGAATGTGGAGGCAGGGTCACTGAATGTGAAGGCAGGGTCAGTGAATGTGGGGGTGGGGTCAGTAAATGTGGGGGCAGGGGTCAGTTAATGTGGAGGCGGGGTCAGTGAATGTGCAGGCGGGGTCAGTGCATGTGGAGGCAGGGTCAGTAAATGTGGCGGGGTCAGTGATCGTGGAGGCAGGGTCACAATGTCGAGGCGGGGTCAGTGAATGTGGGGGCGGGGGTCAGTGAATGTGGCGGCGGGGTCACTGAATGTGGAGGCGGGGTCAGTGAATGTGGGGGTGCGGGTCAGTGAATGTGAAGGTGGGGTCAGTGAATGTGGGGGTGGGGGTCAGTGAATGTGGAGGCGGGGTAAGTGAATGTGGAGGCAGGGTAAGTGAGTGTGGGGGCGGGGTCAGTGAATATGGAGGCAGGGTCAGTGAATGTGCGGCGGGGGTCAGTGAATGTGGAGGCGGGGTCAGTTCATGTGGGGCGGGGGTCACTGAATGTGGAGGCGGGGTCATTGAATGTGCAGGCGGGGTCACTGAATGTGGGGCTGGGGGTCAGTGAATGTGAAGGCGGGGTCAGTGAATGTGGGGCTGGGGGTCAGTGAATGTGAAGGCGGGGTCAGTGAATGTGAGGGCGGGGGTCAGTGAATGTGGAGGCGGGGTAAGTGATTGTGGATGCGGGGTAAGTAATGTGGGGGCGGGGGTCATTGAATGTGAAGGCAGGGGTCAGTGAATGTGGAGGCGGGGTAAGTGAATGTGGAGGCGGGGTCAGTAAATGTGGGGTCAGGGGTCAGTGAATGTGGAGGCAGGGTAAGTGAATGTGGGGTCAGTGAATGTGGGGGTGGGGTCAGTGAATATGGAGGCGGGGTCAGTGAATGTGGAGGCTGGGTCACTTAATGTGGGGGTGGGATCAGTGAATGTGTAGGCGGGGTCAGTGAATGGGGGCGGGGTCAGTGAATGTTTAGGCAGGGTCAGTGCATGTGGAGGCAGGGTAAGTGAATGTGGGGGTGGTTTCAGTGAATATGGAGGCTGGGTCAGGGAATGTTGGGGAGGGGTCTGTGAATGTGGAGGTGGGGTCGGTGAATCTGGGGTGGGGTAAGTGAATGTGCGGGATGAGTCATTGAATGTGGGGGCGGGGTCTGTGGATGTGGGGGCGGGGTCAATGAATGTGGAGGCGCGGTAAGTGAATGTGGAGGCAGGGTAAGTGAGTGTGGGGGCGGGGTCAATGAATGTGGAGGCAGGGTCAGTGAATGTTGGGGCGGGGTCTGTGAATGTGGAGGTGGGGGTCAGTGAATCTGGGGTGGGGTAAGTGAATGTGTGGGATGAGTCATTGAATGTGGGGGCGGGGTCTGGATGTGGGGGCAGGGGTCAGTGAATGTGGAGGCGGGGTAAGTGAATGTGGAGGCAGGGTAAGTGAGTGTGGGGGCGGGGTCAGTGAATGTGGAGGCAGGGTCAGTGAATGTGGGGGCGGGGGTCAGTGAATGTGGAGGCGGGGTCAGTGAAGTGGGGGGCGGGGGTCAGTGAATGTGGAGGCTGGGTAAGTGAATGTGGAGGCGGGGTCAGTGAATGGGGGCGGCGTCATTGAATGTGGAGGTGGGGTAAGTAAATGTGAAGGCGGGATCAGTGAATGTGGGGACAGGGGTCAGTGAATGTGGTGGCGGGGTCACTGAATTTAGAGGCAGGGTAAGTGAATGTGGAGGTGGGGTCACTGAATTTAGAGGCAGGGTAAGTGAATGTGGAGGTGGGGTCAGTAAATGTGGAGGCGGGGTCAGTGAATGTGGAGGCGGGGTCACTGAATGTGGAGGCAGGATCACTGAATGTGAAGGCCGGGTCAGTGAATGTGGGGGTGGGGTCAGTGAATGTGGGGTCGGGGGTCAGTGAATGTGGAGGCGGGGTCAGTGAATGTGGAGGCGGGGTAAGTGAATGTGGAGGCAGGGTAAGTGAGTGTGGGTGCGGGGTCAGTGAATGTGGAGGCAGGGTCAGTGAATGTGGGGGCGGGGGTCAGTGAATGTGGAGGCGGGGTCAGTGAATGTGCAGGCTAGGTCACTGAATGTGCAGGCGGGGTCACTGAATGTGGGGCTGGGGGTCAGTGAATGTGAAGGCGGGGTCAGTGAACGTGGGGGCGGGGGTCAGTGAATGTGGAGGCGGGGTAAGTGAATGTGGATGTGGGGTATGTGAATGTGGGGGTGGGGTTCATTGAATGTGAAGGTGGGGGTCAGTGAATGTGGAGGAGGCGTAAGTGAATGTGGAGGCGGGGTCAGTGAATGTGGGGTCAGGGGTCAGTGAATGTGGAGGCAGGGTAAGTGAAGGTGGAGTCAGTGAATGTGGAGGCGGGGTCAGTGAATGTGGAGGCTGGGTCACTTAATGTGGGGGTGGGGTCTGAATGTGTAGGCGGGGTCAGTGAATGAGGGCGGGGTCAGTGAATGTTTAGGAGGGTCAGTGCATGTGGAGGCAGGGTAAGTGAATGTGGGGGCGGGTTCAGTGAATATGGAGGCAGGGTTAGTGAATGTGGAGGTGGGGTCAGTGAATGTGGGGGCAGGGGTCAGTGAATGTGGAGGCGGGGTCACTGAATGTGCAGGCGGGGTCACTGAATGTGCAGGCGGGGTCACTGAATGTGGGGCTGGGGGTCAGTGAATGTGACGGCGGGGTCAGTGAATGTGGGGGCGGGGGTCAGTGAATGTGGAGGCGGGGTAAGTGAATGTGGATGCGGGGTAAGTGAATGTGGGGGTGGGGTTCATTGAATGTGAAGGCGGGGGTCAGTGAATGTGGAGGCACGATAAGTGAATGTGGAGGCGGGGTCAGTGAATGTGGGGTCAGGGGTCAGTGAATGTGGAGGCGGGGTAAGTGAATGTGGGGTCAGTGAATGTGGGGGCGGGGTCAGTGAATGTGGAGGCGGCGTCAGTGAATGTGGAGGGTGGGTCACTTAATGTGGGGGTGGGGTCTGAATGTGTGGGCGGGGTCAGTGAATGGGGGCGGGGTCAGTGAATGTTTTGGAGGGTCAGTGCATGTGGAGGCAGGGTAAGTTAATGTGGGGGCGGGTTCAGTGAATATGGAGGCAGGGTCAGTGAATGTTGGGGCGGGGTCTGTGAATGCGGAGGTGGGGTCAGTAATTCTGGGATGGGGTAAGTGAATGTGCGGGATGAGTCAGTGAATGTGGGGGCGGGTCTGTGGATCTGGGGCGGGGGTCAGTGAATGTGGAGGCGGGGTAAGTGAATGTGGAGGCAGGGTAAGTGAGTGTGGGGGTGGGGTCAGTGAATGTGGAGGCAGGTTCAGTGAATGTGGGGGTGAGGTCAGTGAATGTGGGGGCAGGGGTCAGTGAATGTGGAGGCGGGGTCAGTGAATGTGCAGGCGGGGTCTGGAGTTCTGGACTTTTTGGTTCCGTCCAGAGGTGTCAGGGTACAACACCCAAAGACCCCGGAGTCCCACCTGCCTTGGTGCACAAATGAACAGAAACACGGGCTTCTCGAAGGTGGCGTCAAAGACCAAAGGTTTATTACTGCAGGGACACAGAAGTCATAGATACTGCACACGGGCAGTAACCAGGAGCCTGTTCGATTTGTACAAAGTGGGTTGCTCCTTATATACCAAAAAATGTGCTCTAGGCAAATATTTCACATGTCGGTACATTCCCAAACCTTTTGTGTCTTTAAACAATAAATATTTGGCGTTACACAGGAACTGTCGATAATATCTGATACCAAACATCACGAAGAGGGGTTCCCACCAGTCCATCACAATTCCTTGTCAATATTGTATTCAAGAGCCGGACCGCCTCATCGTAAAGTTCGTTACCTCCCCCTAATAAAGGCCCAGAAGGAAAGGAGCAGAGCCAGGTGCAGAAGATAGAAAAGCGGGATAAGAGATGTTTGTGGGTTGTAAATGGGCAAGGCTACCGGCTTCGGCCGCCTAATCATGATCAGGTACAATGGACACGAAGACCAGTTTGGCAGGGCTGGCCTCGGGCAGAGGAGGCAGCCTTTGTCGAGTCATGCAGCTACAGCGTGATCTGGTTTAAGGTGCACGTGTCACGTAAGAGGTGAATCTCCGGCTAAAGCTACGTGTCCTTAATCAAAGTGGAGTGAATGAAATGATCAGAGGCTATTGCATATGTGAGGGCAAAGAACCACAAAATGGCGGCCACGACTAAGATGGGTGCCGTGTGTATATCAGAAATGTGTCGGTGGAAGGAGTGCTCTTGCTCGTAGCGTAGCGAAAACACTAGGATATACTAAATGGATCATTTGCGGTTCACTGATATCATTTTTATGTATTTCCGACAAACTTGAAAACACGGGTTCAAGCTGTCACGGAACCGTCACGGAACCTCAGACCCTCCTTTTGCCCTTACATAGGCAATTACTCAATCTATGTCTGAATCTAGTTCTATGTTCATCAGGTCAGTGACATGCTGTTGTATCATCATCCTTTCTCGTGTCTTTTCTCCAAACGCAGGTGGTTTTCTGAGACAAGTTGCAGCACAAAGACTACACAGAGCAGGACCACACTGGATAATCAGACAACATGAGAATAGGAATACTAAGATGACACCAATGACCATTAGAATCTTCCATCCCCACGCTGAGATCAGAGTCCAAACCCACTCCATGAAGGACCAGTTTCCCTTGTCTACATGTATGGAGTCCGAAATCTTGTGCAACTTAGAGATTGCCTCGTAAACTGTTGGAGCATTATTAGGAATAAAGACACAGCAGCTCGATTGGATCATTCTGCATACCCCACCTCGATCTGCAAGTATAACATCTAGAACCATACGGTTCTGTAATGTCATGAGCCTATCCGCCTGAAGCTCAGCTGTCAGATTGCTAAGGGCACCAGCAGTTTCGGTAATAGTAGATTCAACTACCCATGTTAGCTGACGTATGTTTCTACTATTGGCCATAGGCCCCCAGAACGGAAGGAAGCCTTTGAAGAAGTCTCCAGCTTCCTGGCCAGCGGTATCTTCCTTGCTGAAAACACCTCTTGCTACTCTTGTTCTGTGGTAATCCGGTGAAGCAGTGTATGTTGGAGGCAACAATCGAGCAATATAACATGATCCTGAGAAGTCGGCAGGCAACCATGTATAAGCTCTGTCTCGACAAATGAAGTAGGTACCCCTAGCAGTGAGGAAGGCAGGGGAGGAGTTAGCCGAAAACACATAAGTTTCTACGCACTCACTCCTCCCTAGCTGAGCTCTCGGATTTCTCCCATTACCTTGCAGACAGACCTGACCTCGGTGAGGTACGACCCAGATTGGAGTTGAGCTTCTACGCTTGTTTTCTCCTAAACTAAGGCGATACTCTGAAGTATTCCAACTTAAATATACTCGCAATTCGTCTCTAGGGTAAGATGGAGTATTATTGACGTCCTTGACCATGTCAATAATTCCCTGGACTAAGGCTTTGTTGGCAGAGTTATATTTAGTGGAACGTGGTGGACGTGGAGGATAGATTTCAAGGGCATAAGCAAAGATGGTTTGGAAGGCCTGAAATGATCCATTATAGCTGTAAGGCAAAACCAAATAGGGAATACCTTTATCCATAGTGTGGGGTATCAAGCCACACACCCAGCAGTCTGTAGTGTTAACTACCAGTTGGTGTTGGTACAAGAGCTGTACAAAAGTGTTGTTAATGAATTCTGAGCGTCGGGCTTGCTCATGTTCTGGAAATGAGTGAAAAGAGTGTATAGAAGAAACAGTAGAAATAGCTGGATCAAGGGGAGGCACTGTAGAAACTGGCACGAAAATCAAATTTATGCTAAAAACAATTCCACCCACCAATGTTGCTAAAACAATCAAAAATGTAACGGCACATTGCATCAAGAAACATTTGCTGTGAAGAATTCTATTTAGTCTGTTTCTGCGAACGTAAATCACATTTTCTCGTTGCAGCGCAGGAAGTTCCATCTTCTACAATCCGCTCGCGACCACTGATGATGTGTACGTAGATGAAAATGCCTCTGTCAGCCCTGGGAGTTCCCAAAACTAACAGAAAGATCGACCTTGTGTCAGACCCCTGCAAATTCAAACTAGGCACACAGCCACGACCCTACGGCTACCCAGACGGCAAGGCAATTAAAAAAACAATAGACAATAGCAAACTTCCTGGCTGAAAAGCAAAAGTTCAATATATATATATATATATTAAAATCACAATATGCAGTTGCCTGCTTTATTTGTCCGTTTTATGGCTTCTAAGGTTGTATCTCTTCTTCGCTGGTACTGTTTGATCGGAAAATAGTGTATCACTAGCAGTTGTTGTAGAGTTTAAGTTCGCAGATGGCAAAGTTTCTTTTGATGCTGGAGACAAATGTTCAATGTTCAAAGCAGTCTTTTCAGGAGGAGAGTCAAGTTTCAAAGTGTCAGTAATCAAATCGGCATCGCTGAAAGGGACAAATTTCGGAGTTATTTCAGATTCGGAGGCACCAATTCCCTTCTTCACCCAGTCGTCGTAGGGCAGCGGCAGTGGAACACGCTTTACGTGAGAAGCGTGGATCCAGTGCTTGCGGCCAGCAACACGTACAGCTGTCCTCGTCGTCAGCAGGACCTGGAAGGGGCCGATGTAGCGAGGCTGAAGATTCTTTGTCCTCGCGAAGTTCCGGACCACAATGAAGTCACCCGGTTTCAGTTGATGCCCTGGACTCTCCGGAGGCTTTGGTAGTGCATCAAAAACCTGTTGATGAATAAGACTTAATTTAGCAGTCAAGTCGTAAAGGTAGTCTATCAACATAGGATATTCAATGGAGCAAAACCTTTTAGGCCTTGGCACACCCCAGATATTTGCTGGGCGGCCAAACACAATCTCATATGGAGAAAGCCCTATTCTAGAATGCACTGTTGCTCTCGTTGATAACAAAGCCAAGGGAAGTGCGTCTGGCCAAGCCAAACCTGTGGATGCTTGTATTTTGGCTATTTTAAGCTTGAGGGTGCCATTGTAACCCTCGACTAAACCAGCAGACTGGGGATGGTGTTCCATGTGAATGAAGTCTAACTGAATCACTTCAAAGGAACAGGAAGGAGGAGCAAAATGACCAGCTGGAGTTGGAGTTCCCTTGCCAGGATTATGCATCAAGCACACCATACAATTTTTCACCACTCTCTCTGCATACTTACTGATTCCCTCATTCTTCCAGACCGGATCTAACATCTTACATATCCCTTTAGAACTTATGTGCGCCACTCCATGCGCCATTGTCACTACTGCAAGCACATACGCATCAGGCAACATCCAACGCTGCTGTTCTGTCAAATCGATCCAACATCCATTCGAGTCCAATTTGCCCGTACTTTCTCTCCATACGCGTTTCTCTTCCTCAGTCGCTTCTTTCTGAATCTCTTTCACACTTTCCATTGTGTCCTCACACATTTCAGACTCAGCAATCCATCTTGCAGACGTAGCAACATACATTCTACTCATCATGTCTCTAGCTGTTTGTTTAGCGGTTTCATCAGCAAAGGCATTTCCCCGACCAACATCATCCGTGATTGCTTTATGAGCACTGCACTTCACAATCGCAACTTCAGTCGGTAAGGTTAGAGATTCCAACAAGTCGTTAACTAGCTGACCATGCTGAATCTTAGTCCCATGGGACGTAATGAAACCCCTTTCTCTCCACAACCGGCCAAAACTATGGGCCACGCCAAATGCGTACTGACTATCTGTAAACACATTCACTCTCTTTCCCTCAGCTAAAACACACGCTCTCGTAAGAGCTATTAATTCTGCAGCTTGGGCAGAATTCTGACTCACTCTTGCAGTCTCCACAATCGTCTTCAAAGTCGTTACCGCGTAGGCAGCAGTTACATCACCATTCTCCAATTTAAAACATGACCCGTCCACATACAGCGTACCCTCCGGGTCGGATAGAGGAGTATCCCTCAAATCGATGCGACCTTTTGTCTCTTCCTCCGTTCTAAAATAACAGTCATGTGGCTCAGAATCACTCGACTCTTGATCAGTCGGCAACAATGTTGCTGGATTCAATACATTGCATCTTTTGATCTGAATATGACTCGCTAATAACGTCAACTCGTAACCAGATAATCTCGCACTAGTAAGGTGTTGTGTCTTCGTTCGGTTCATGAGTGTATCCACTGCATGAGGAACCATGACCACTAGCATATTGTTCATCACCAAACCAGCAGATTGTCGAATGGAAGCTGCAGCTGCCGCTGTAGCCCTCAAACAACTAGGCAATGCTCTAGCTACCGGATCTAATGTTGATGAGAAATACGCACAAGGGCGTTGTTTGTCACCAAACTTCTGTGTCAGAACACTCAACGCGCAACCTTCTCTTTCGTGAATGTAGAGCGTGAATGGCTTGCTATAATCAGGTGTACCCAATACAGGAGCTGAACACAGTGCTTTTCGTAATTCAATAAAACTCTCTTGACATTCATCAGACCATGGCACCGGACTCGGAACATTTTTCCCAGTCAAAGCTACCAATGGTTTCGCTAAAAGTGAAAAATTTGGAATCCACTGCCTACAGTAGGAGGTAATACCTAGAAAGGCACGTACTTCCCTCTGTGTGCGTGGAACACTCATCTGCGTAATTGCTTTTACTCTTTCTGGGGTCAACTTCCTTCCCTCCTTTGATAAGAGGTGACCTAGGTAGGTTACTTCTTGGCAGCAATATTGCATTTTGGAAGGTGACACCTTGTGATTCAAACTAGACAAATGATGCAATAGTGAAATTGTAGCTGCTTTGCAAGTTTCCTTGTCATCGGCAGCCACTAAAAGGTCGTCTACGTACTGTACTAGGGCAGAACTTGGAGGAAGGACAAAAGAATCTAGCTGACTTTTTAAAGCTTGACTGTAAATGGATGGACTTTCACAGTAGCCTTGTGGAGCGCGTTTAAATCTGAAACTGCGACCTCCTAAACAGAAGCCGAAAATATCCCTACTTTCTTCAGCTATCGGAATGCTGAAAAATGCATTCTTGAGGTCTATAACTGAGAACCACGTAGCTGTGGCAGGAATCAATGTTAACAAGGCAGTAATGTCTGGCACTACAGGAAACTGCGGAATTACAATCTTATTAACTTCTCTAAGGTCTATGACAAACCTATAGACTGGAGGCTTTGTAGGATCAGTTCGTTTCAAGATCGGTAATACAGGACTGTTACAAACATTTCCTCGCGTTTCTTCAACCACACCTTTTTTAATCAAATCTTGCACGATTAGTAAAAATGCACGTTCTCCTTCATTCGAGATTTTATATTGAGGAATTCTTGGAAATTTTACATTCGCTTTCAAAGTTACTACATATGGTGGAATTTCTAGTAGACCTACATCATTGGGACCAGTCGCCCAAAGAGAATCAGGGAGTGAACGTAACTCCGGCGGGAGTGTGTCCATTGACAAGTACATCGGAGAGGTGAGTCTTTTACCCAAAGTAAGCTGTACTCCTTCCGGAGAACAGTACAATGTCGCATATAGTCGTTTTAACAAATCTAAACCAAGCAGATTTTCATTACAACCTGTCGTCAAAATCAGGGGTGCTTTCAATTGACACGGTCCAACAGAAATAGACAAAGGACCAGATATTGGATTGTACACAGGGGCGCCTGAAAAACCTACGGAAACATTTGTTGAGCCAGACAAAGGTGCGCCAGGGAGTTTCGCATGCATGATAGAACTTTTCGCGGCACCAGTATCCAACAGAAACGGTTCGATTACACCTGATGTTGCTACTGCGACATAAGGCCCACTCTGATCCACTGGAACTGATACTACTCCCTCTCTCTGTCCATGGCTGTCCTAATACCCATTTTGTTGGAATCCCTCATCAACTTCACAATAATCCTCAACAAGATATTGCTGAGATCTATTTTGCTGAGCAGATTGTCCATTTCGTTGATCAAAGTGATTGAAGGGACGATCATTCGTCTGTGGAGGCATAGCACCTCGTCCTCGACCTCTAGAATTCTGCGCATAACCACCACGACCTCTCTGAGCTGCTGCTGCATTATTTTGCGCTAAGATCGGACATTCATTTTTATAGTGACCCTCTTTCTTACAGTACGCGCACTGATTCCACTGATATTGAGGCCTTGATGTACTATAATCTGTCCTTTGATATGAGTTTTGCTGTGTATTAGTCTGATTCGTACGAGGCGGATACGCCTGCTGTAAAAGAACTTTAGTTTTTAAATCTTTCGTTTTCTTCTCTGATTTCTCCTTTTCCTCTTTATCCCTATTTTCGTAGTACTGTGCAGTCGCAAGTATTTGCGCTGTCGTAGATACAGCCCACGCACTTTCTGAGTCTTTCAATTTATTGCATAATTCAGGTAACAAATTATGCACAAATTTATCAACAAAGAGTCTTTGTCCTCCTTCTGTGCTCATATCCTGGCCACTATGATCTACAAAAGTCTCTTCGAACCTCGTGAAGAAGTCGGAGACACTTTCGTCTTTCTTCTGTCTACACGCTGACAACTTGTCCCAATTAACACGCAATGCTGGCATCAGAGTCTTCATTAAATCAATTATTCTACCTGGCAGATTAGCAATCAAAGGTTCGGGTTTCGCACCACCTATTTGTTGAGCATCTGCTGCAGTGATAGCTGCCCAATCACCACCTAAAGCAGCCTGATGATCCTCCCTACGAATTTTAGCCCACACTGGTTGCGGAACTACATTACCAAACAACATATCAATGTCGGCTAAGTTCATTATACAAGCCTCAACTGTCTGTGTCAATTCCTTGTAATATCCGGCTGGATTCTTACGTGGATCTGGCAAAGCCTGTTTCACTGCTAACACTTCTGCTCGCTTCCATGGAATATGTATCCATACTCTTTGGAACTGTGCTGGAGCAGCTGCAATACCTGCATTTTGATCAGCTTGCACAGCTTCGCGCCAAATTGGAGGAACCTCCCTCATAGGATATTGGCGACTTGGCTTCACTTTACCTTTTTCTAAATCTCTCGGTGAACGAAGAGATGGATCACTCCTAAAACTTAAAATGAGTTCCATCGCTTGCTTTATATTCTCACCCACTATCATTCCAGCAGCAAACTCCTTTTGAACTTTAATTAAATCTTCCAAATCTGATTCGACATCGTCTTCTTCTATCTCTTCACGTAACAACGAGCACATCTCATCAAAGACGTACCGTTGCGTTGGCTCTCCCCATTGCATAAATGTCTCTAACACATCTCTCGTACTATATCTTCTAACTTTCGAAATCCATCTGAGAGCCATGGAGTCTAAAACTCCCCGTTCCTCAGTACTTGGAAGCTGACTCCGTCTCTGAACAGAGTCAGGAGTAGGAGTCTTAATCAAGGTTTTATATATAGGAGACAGCATATTAGTAACAGAATCAGTGATTCTTCGACGAACAGAAAGTGGAGTTAGTACACTCGCAGACATAGAGAACGCAGTAGAGGTAGGAATAGATGACGAAACAGTAGGAGTATCGAGAAAAATAGTTTGAGGACCAGTAGGTACAGTGGTAGGTATAGGAGCTGGCAGTGCGGGAAGAGGAGGAGCTGTAGGAACATGTACATTTACCACAGGAAGTATAGGAACTTGATTCTGAGGAACAGGAGCAGGAACACCAGGTTGTCCAGCAATCGGCAATTGAACATTCGGGATAAATGGAGCCGAAGCACCTTGTGCATACGGTGGAGGTGACCGTAACAGATAAGATAGCAGAGGATCGTTTTCGGAATCCTCCAGTGTCTTAGCCATTTTCGATGGCAAGGCAGGATAGCACTTGTCAATCGCTAAATTATGCTCTCTAATGGCTACATCTATGGCCTTTTCACACTCGTTAGCCTGCAACTGTTTAGTCGCTTGCTCTAGAGTTAACTCTTCTTGTTCTTTTTGCTCTTTCTTCAACCTTTTCATTTCTCTCTGTTTGGATTCTTTCCGCCAATAACGAAAAGAGTCAAACATTGCCGGCCGGGCTTTCTTCCTAAACAATTTCGCTTCTAAGTTGTCGAGAATCTCTTGTTCAAAACTACCATGCAGTGGCCAACTAAGGACACCATCCTTCTTACAATAACGGACCCATATCTCATTATAAGTTATAGGACCCACACCATACTTACAGTATAAATCATATAGGGGAGTCCCAATCGGAGGAACCAGACAAGAGTCCTCTAATTGTGAGTCACTGTTGCAACTAAAACAAGACAACATTTTCCGACTTACCATTTTCAGTCCGGAACACAAAACAAACAAACACGAAACAAATTTGTGCACCTGAACCAAGAACTTAGGCCTACCAAAACGAACTGATGTATCGATACCCAAAACTAAACCAAATAGATTATCGTAACTAGAACAACCAAAGATAATCTTACAAAACCAAACCAAACCAAGAACCGATCAAGGATTTTTAACAATCCTCACAAAAGTAACCAGCTAGCTATTACTAAATACTTAACTGAGTCACTGAAGACGTCACCAAGGAGAAACCCGTCACGTTTCGCCGTACTAAGGACTGCACCACTTCGGGTCCAAGACAGGGCGACGGTCAAGGCAACGGCCCACTGCAGCCGTCCTGAACGGGAACCCTCGTGGAAGAGAACTTCAGGGCCACTTTTGCGATATGCCGGGATCGATGAAGTGGGGCGCCTCCCTCAGGAATCTTCACACGAAGCTTCTCGAACTCTTCAGGCTTTTGGACCGGTACCGAATGACGTCGCCCCACGTTGGGCGCCAATTGGAGTTCTGGACTTTTTGGTTCCGTCCAGAGGTGTCAGGGTACAACACCCAAAGACCCCGGAGTCCCACCTGCCTTGGTGCACAAATGAACAGAAACACGGGCTTCTCGAAGGTGGCGTCAAAGACCAAAGGTTTATTACTGCAGGGACACAGAAGTCATAGATACTGCACACGGGCAGTAACCAGGAGCCTGTTCGATTTGTACAAAGTGGGTTGCTCCTTATATACCAAAAAATGTGCTCTAGGCAAATATTTCACATGTCGGTACATTCCCAAACCTTTTGTGTCTTTAAACAATAAATATTTGGCGTTACACAGGAACTGTCGATAATATCTGATACCAAACATCACGAAGAGGGGTTCCCACCAGTCCATCACAATTCCTTGTCAATATTGTATTCAAGAGCCGGACCGCCTCATCGTAAAGTTCGTTACCTCCCCCTAATAAAGGCCCAGAAGGAAAGGAGCAGAGCCAGGTGCAGAAGATAGAAAAGCGGGATAAGAGATGTTTGTGGGTTGTAAATGGGCAAGGCTACCGGCTTCGGCCGCCTAATCATGATCAGGTACAATGGACACGAAGACCAGTTTGGCAGGGCTGGCCTCGGGCAGAGGAGGCAGCCTTTGTCGAGTCATGCAGCTACAGCGTGATCTGGTTTAAGGTGCACGTGTCACGTAAGAGGTGAATCTCCGGCTAAAGCTACGTGTCCTTAATCAAAGTGGAGTGAATGAAATGATCAGAGGCTATTGCATATGTGAGGGCAAAGAACCACAAAATGGCGGCCACGACTAAGATGGGTGCCGTGTGTATATCAGAAATGTGTCGGTGGAAGGAGTGCTCTTGCTCGTAGCGTAGCGAAAACACTAGGATATACTAAATGGATCATTTGCGGTTCACTGATATCATTTTTATGTATTTCCGACAAACTTGAAAACACGGGTTCAAGCTGTCACGGAACCGTCACGGAACCTCAGGTCAGTGAATGTGGAGGCAGGGTCAGTGAATGTGGAAGCGGGGTAAGTGAATGTGGGGGCGGGGGTCTGTGAATGTGGAGGCGGGGTCAGTGAATGGGGGCAGGGTCAGTGAATGTGGAGGTGGGGTAAGTGAATGTGGAGGCAGGGTCAGTGAATGTGGGGGCAGGGGTCAGTGAATGTGGAGGCGGGGTCACTGAATGTAGAGGCGGGGTCAGTGAATGTGGAGGCGGGGTCAGTAAATGTGGAGGCGGGGTCAGTGAATGTGGAGGCGGGGTCAGTGAATGTGGAGGCAGGGTCACTGAATGTGAAGGCAGGGTCAGTGAATGTGGGGGTGGGGTCAGTGAATGTGCAGGCGGGGTCAGTGAATGTGCAGGCGGGGTCAGTGCATGTGGAGGCGGGGTCAGTAAATGTGGCGGGGTCAGTGAATGTGGAGGCAGGGTCACAATGTCGAGGCGGGGTCAGTGAATGTGGGGGCGGGGGTCAGTGAATGTGGCGGCGGGCTCACTGAATGTGGAGGCGGGGTCACTGAATGTGGAGGCGGGGTCAATGAATGTGGGGGTGCGGGTCAGTGAATATGAAGGTGGGATCAGTGAATGTGGGGGTGGGGGTCAGTGAGTGTGGGGGCGGGGTCAGTGAATGTGGAGGCAGGGTCAGTGAATGTGGGGGCGGGGGTCAGTGAATGTGGAGGCGGGGTCAGTGAATGTGGGGCGGGGGTCAGTGAATGTGGAGGCGGGGTCATTGAATGTGCAGGCGGGGTCAGTGAATGTGGGGCTGGGGGTCAGTGAATGTGACGGCGGGGTCAGTGAATGTGGGGGCGGGGGTCAGTGAATGTGGAGGCGGGGTAAGTGAATGTGGATGCGGGGTAAGTGAATGTGGGGGTGGGGTTCATTGAATGTGAAGGCGGGGGTCGGTGAATGTGGAGGCACGATAAGTGAATGTGGAGGCGGGGTCAGTGAATGTGGGGTCAGGGGTCAGTGAATGTGGAGGCGGGGTAAGTGAATGTGGGGTCAGTGAATGTGGGGGCGGGGTCAGTGAATGTGGAGGCGGCGTCAGTGAATGTGGAGGGTGGGTCACTTAATGTGGGGTTGGGGTCTGAATGTGTAGGCGGGGTCAGTGAATGGGGGCGGGGTCAGTGAATGTTTAGGAGGGTTAGTGCATGTGGAGGCAGGGTAAGTGAATGTGGGGGCGGGTTCAGTGAATATGGAGGCAGGGTCAGTGAATGTTGGGGCGGGGTCTGTGAATGCGGAGGTGGAGTCAGTAATTCTGGGGTGGGGTAAGTGAATGTGCGGGATGAGTCAGTGAATGTGGGGGCGGGGTCTGTGGATCTGGGGCGGGGGTCAGTGAATGTGGAGGCGGGGTAAGTGAATGTGGAGGCAGGGTAAGTGAGTGTGGGGGTGGGGTCAGTGAATGTGGAGGCAGGTTCAGTGAATGTGGGGGTGGGGTCAGTGAATGTGGGGGCAGGGGTCAGTGAATGTGGAGGCGGGGTCAGTGAATGTGCAGGCGGGGTCAGTGAATGTGGAGGCAGGGTCAGTGAATGTGGAAGCGGGGTAAGTGAATGTGGGGGCGGGGTCTAAGAATGTGGAAGCGGGGTAAGTGAATGTGGAGGCGGGGTCAGTGAATGGGGGCAGGGTCAGTGAATGTGGAGGTGGGGTAAGTGAATGTGGAGGCGGGGTCAGTGAATGTGGGGGCAGGGGTCAGTGAATGTGGAGGCGGGGTCACTGAATGTAGAGGCGGGGTCAGTGAATGTGGAGGCGGGGTCAGTGAATGTGGAGGCGGGGTCAGTAAATGTGGAGGCAGGGTCAGTGAATGTGGAGGCATGGTCAGTGAATGTGGAGGCAGGGTCACTGAACGTGAAGGCAGGGTCAGTGAATGTGGGGGTGGGGTCAGTAAATGTGGGGGCAGGGGTCAGTTAATGTGGAGGCGGGGTCAGTGAATGTGCAGGCGGGGTCAGTGCATGTGGAGGCGGGGTCAGTAAATGTGGTGGGGTCAGTGAATGTGGAGGCAGGGTCACAATGTCGAGGCGGGATCAGTGAATGTGGGGGCGGGGTCAGTGAATGTGGCGGCGGGGTCACTGAATGTGGATGCGGGGTCACTGAATGTGGAGGCGGGGTCAGTGAATGTGGGGGTGCGGGTCAGTGAATGTGAAGGTGGGATCAGTGAATGTGGGGGTGGGGGTCAGTGAATGTGGAGGCGGGGTAAGTGAATGTGGAGGCAGGGTAAGTGAGTGTGGGGGTGGGGTCAGTGAATGTGGAGGCAGGGTCACTGAATGTGGGGGCGGGGGTCAGTGAATGTGGAGGCGGGGTCAGTGAATGTGGGGCGGGGGTCAGTGAATTTGGAGGCGGGGTCATTGAATGTGCAGGCGGGGTCACTGAATGTGAGGCTGGGGGTCAGTGAATGTGAAGGCGGGGTCAGTGAATGTGAGGGCGGGGGTCAGTGAATGTGGAGGCGGGGTAAGTGATTGTGGATGCGGGGTAAGTAATGTGGGGGCGGGGGTCATTGAATGTGAAGGCAGGGGTCAGTGAATGTGGAGGTGGGGTAAGTGAATGTGGAGGCGGGCTCAGTAAATGTGGGGTCAGAAGTCAGTGATTGTGGAGGCGGGGTAAGTGAATGTGGGGTCAGTGAATGTGGGGGCGGGGTCAGTGAATGTGGAGGCGGGGTCAGTGAATGTGGAGGCTGGGTCACTTAATGTGGGGGTGGGATCAGTGAATGTGTAGGCGGGGTCAGTGAATGGGGGCGGGGTCAGTGAATGTTTAGGCAGGGTCAGTGCATGTGGAGGCAGGGTAAGTGAATGTGGGGGCGGTTTCAGTGAATATGGAGGCTGGGTCAGTGAATGTTGGGGAGGGGTCTGTGAATGTGGAGGTGGGGTCAGTGAATCTGGGGTGGGGTAAGTGAATGTGCGGGATGAGTCATTGAATGTGGGGGCGGGGTCTGTGGGGGCGGGGTCAGTGAATATGGAGGCGGGGTAAGTGAATGTGGAGGCAGGGTAAGTGAGTGTGGGGGCGGGGTCAATGAATGTGGAGGCAG
This sequence comes from Lissotriton vulgaris, assembly GCF_964263255.1. NCBI lineage: Eukaryota > Metazoa > Chordata > Amphibia > Caudata > Salamandridae > Lissotriton > Lissotriton vulgaris. The sequence goes on from NC_141685.1 coordinate 176,976,805, forward strand.
GGTCAGTGAATGTTGGGGCGGGGTCTGTGAATCTGGGGCGGGGGTCAGTGAATGTGGAGGCGGGGTAAGTGAATGTGGAGGCAGGGTAAGTGAGTGTGGGGGTGGGGTCTGGATGTGGGGGCAGGGGTCAGTGAATGTGGAGGCGGGGTAAGTGAATGTGGAGGCAGGGTAAGTGAGTGTGGGGGCGGGGTCAGTGAATGTGGAGGCAGGGTCAGTGATTGTGGGGGCGGGGGTCAGTGAATGTGGAGGCGGGGTCAGTGAATGTGGGGGCAGGGGTCAGTGAATGTGGAGGTGGGGTCAGTGAATGTGCAGGCGGGGTCACTGAATGTGCAGGTGGGGTCACTGAATGTGGGGCTGGGGGTCAGTGAATGTGAAGGCGGGGTCAGTGAATGTGGGGGCGGGGGTCAGTGAATGTGGAGGCGGGGTAAGTGAATGTTGATGCGGGGTAAGTGAATGTGGGGGCGGGGGTCATTGAATGTGAAGGCGGGGGTCAGTGAATGTGGTGGCGGGGTAAGTGAATGGAGGCGGGGTCAGTGAATGTGGAGGCGGGGTAAGTGAATGTGGGGTCAGTGAATCTGGGGGCGGGGTCAGTGAATGTGGAGGCGGGGTCACTTAATGTGGGGGTGGGGTCAGTGAATGTGTAGGCGGGGTCAGTGAATGGGGGCGGGGTCAGTGAATGTTTAGGCAGGGTCAGTGCATGTGGAGGCAGGGTAAGTGAATGTGGGGGCGGGTTCAGTGAATATGGAGGCAGGGTCAGTGAATGTTGGGGTGGGGTCTGTGAATGTGGAGGTGGGGTCACTGAATCTGGGGCTGGGTAAGTGAATGTGCGAGATGAGTCAGTGAATGTGGGGGCGGGGTCTGTGGATGTGTTTTTTTGGTGTATTCTCAAACACAGAGAGTAAAGTCTATATACAAAAAGTATATACATATGTGCATTACTGATTCACAAGACATTAAACAACAACAATATATTTTAGATACACAGTGTGAAAAAACATGAATAACCCTTTCCCTGCTGCCGTCGGCCGTTCGCCGTCACGAGCACTACCTCGCTGGTGCTGGGAACTGCTGACGCGGCCCGGCCACTCCGCGGAACCCCCGCACTGCCGCAAAATAACGGCCGCGGCTAAGCTAAGATTTTGGAGACAGCTCATGTAGGCCATCTGGGTATGAGTGCCACTAAGCGTAGGATAAGAAATGATTTCTGTTGCCCTGGAGTGGATGTGGAGGTAGAAGGATTAGTGAGAAACTGTGCACCATGCTGTTTGAGTGATAAACATTTGGTGACCTCTGTTCCTACTGCTGTGCCTGTATCATGTCCTGGTAAGGTGTGGCAGAGAGTTGTGGTTGAATTTTTTCCCCCGACCCTTTTCATGTATTACCTTCCAACATGAGACACTTTATTGTCATGATGGATCATCTTTCCAGGCGGGTGGAAGTACGTGGTATAGCCGAACCCAACACAAACTCTGTGATTCCTTTTGGTTGTGAAGTGTTTGCTAAAGAAGGTACTCCCGAGGAGCAGCTCACTGACAATGGAGTTCAATTTACTTCTTCCACCATGACAGAGATTTTAGGCAAGTGTAGAGTGAAACATTTATGCACGCCATTGTACCACCCTCAGGCCAACTAAAAGTGGAGAGCTTCAACAGGTTTCTAGTGGAGTGTATCCGGAGCGCGGTGACATCTAGAGTTGATTGTAAAGTAACTACCAGATATTTAGAGAGGGATTATAGCTGTACACCTCACTCGATCTCTGGTAAAGCACCTTTTACACTCATGAGAGGGTCCTTGTTGTGTCCCTAATTTGATCTCTGGTAAAGCACCTTTTAAACTCATGCCGTGGAGAAAAGCGGTGTCCCCTGTGTTTCCCTCATTTGATCTCTGGTAAAGCAACTTTTAAACTCATGACTTGGAGAAAAGAGGTGTCCTCGTTGTGTCCCTATTTCGAACTCTGGTAAAGCACCTTTTACACTCATGAGGGGGAGGAAAGAGGTGTCCTCATTGTGTCCTTTTTGAAGATGGAGGTGATGGATCAAGGATGTGATGAATGTCTACAGCAAGTGATGATGCCGGGAAATTGAGTGACAAACAGTGTTGCTCGGTGTCAGAGGGATGTGAGGTGTAAGGAAAAATATGTCCAGAGGTCAAAATCGCAATGATTGATTTGGCTCGTGTCAGGAAGACACCATTTTGCTAAGAGATGCATCTTCGAAATCTAGAGATCCTGTTAGAGTCTTCGAGGTTAGAGGCAATGCTATTCGTGGTTCGAATGGACAATGGTGAAATATGACAAGAGTGGCTAGAAATGGAAAATGTGAGAATGAAAGTGAAAAAACATGTAAGTGACAGACAAGTGTCTGTTGCAGGGAATGGTGCAGAGTTCTTGGTTCAGAAGGAGTTCTCGTGTTATCAAAGTGCCTAAAAGATAAGCTCCTCTTTGTTGAGTGGCAACTGGTTCGTTTTTCATATTTTCCTTGGGTATTGCTTTTTTCTGGTTCTCTGGGTTGATTTATTGTCCTGTTTTGTGTGTGATAGTGTCTCTGTGGTTCTGTGTGTATGTGTGTGTATGTCTGTGTGTGGTGTTAAAAAGGGGCAAAGATGTGTAGCCTCTGCAGATAGGATGCCTTTACTGTTTATTGTTGTATTGAAGATGCCCTACATCCCTTGGCTCTTCCCTGGACTGACCACCGTTTGGTTCCTTTTAGGTGGCAGTTGGTGAAGGGGAGAGACCCAGTACCTCAACGGCACACAGTGGAATGTCTCTGGTCGAGGCTACCAGTGGAAAGCTGGGCAGCCGAGTTGGCAAGAACCTGTCCTCCCCCTGCTACTGACCCCACTATGGCGGATCAGCAGGTGGGCAATTGGCTCACTAATACTTTGGATTCGCTGATCCCGAAAAAGAGGAGGCCTCTCAGAGAAAGAAGAGTTGGCTCCGCCCCATGGTACACTCCCGAACTCAGGGTTCTTAGAACTTCATGCAAAAGATTAGAACGTGCATGGAGAATAGAGCGGACTGACGAAAATCGGAACAACTACAAGACAGGGATGAGGAAGTACAAAGTGGCTTTGAAAGAGGCTAAAAAGAACTTTTTTAGTGATAGGATTGAGAAGGCAAGCAATTCTCCAGGGGAATCCTTTAAGATCTTTAAAGAGCTTCTGAAGGCTCTGGTCCCCCCAGTTGTCCATGACAACACGCAGGAGAAATGTGAGGAGCTCGCCGACTTCTTTCACTTGAAAATCGAGAAGATTTTGTCCTCATTGCCTGCAACGTCGCAGAGCTTGGAAATGGACGTCAGCCCAACAATAAGCCCCGTTGAGCTGCCCTCGTTCGGCCCCTTCTCAGAGGAGGAGGTCGAAAAAGTCCTGAAAAGGATGAAGAGCGGGTCTCCAAGTGACCCGGCGCCCATGAAATTCCTTAAACGGGTGGCAAATGTTCTCTCCACTCCGCTTGCGGATCTTATTAACCTTTCGCTTGCCCAGGGCACAGTGCCTCAAAGGTGGAAATCCGCTGTTGTCAAAGCACTATTGAAGAAACCTGGACTAGACCCATCAAATCTGGCCAACTTCAGGCCCATTTCACTCTTGCCCGGCTTTTCAAAAGTCGCAGAGAAGCTGGTCAACTACCAGCTCTCTCGCCATCTTGAAGACCACCATCTGCTAGGGGACTCCCAGACGGGTTTTCGCCCTGGTCAGGGGACAGACACAGCCTTACTGGCAGTGGTGGAGGAAGCAAGGAGCATTCTTGATTCAGGGGGGTCAGTGGCAGTGATCCTCCTGGACTTGAGTGCGGCCTTTGACACCGTTAATCATCAGGTGCTCCTCCAACGGCTGGCAGAAGTGGGTGTTAAAGGGATGGCCCTGAAATGGCTGAAATCTTTCCTCTCAGACCGGTCTTATCAAGTATGGGAAGGGGGAGAGCAGGCCACCTTGTTCCCTCTTCAATGTGGAGTCCCGCTGGGCTCATCCTTGAGCCTTACCTTATTTAACACCTATATGGTTCCACTTGAAAGAGTGGTCTCCCCTTCAGGAGTGAAGATCATCAGCTATGCTGATGATACTCAGCTGGTTGTAGGCCTCACCCAGCTGGAGGAACAACCCGAAGTCCTTCATGACTGTCTTTCTAATGTTCATCGCTGGATGTCCCAGTCCGCTTTGAAGCTCAACGGTGACAAGACTGAGCTGATGGTGCTGGGCAGGGCCAGTCCCTCTCTCATCACTAGCTGTTGGCCTCGGTCCCTGGGTGACCCGCCATCCCCCAAGAAGGAAATCAAGAGCTTGGGGGTTTGGTTAGAGGAAGATTTATCCTTCAGGACCCATGCTAGGAAAACCGTGGGGGTATGCTTTGGCTTGCTGCGATCTGCCCGCAAGGTGCTACCTTTGCTCCCTAATCCATCTAGGAAGCTTTTGATCCGTGGTCTAATTCTGTCGCGGCTCGACTTCGGGAATGCGCTATTTTTGGGCGCACCCGAAGCGACTTTTAAAACCCTTCAGCAGGTGCAGAACGCAGCCGCGAGGGTTCTGATGGAAGTGCCGCGAAGACAGTCAGCTGTCCCCGCCCTGAAAGCGCTTCACTGGCTCCCTGTTAAGGAGCGGGTGAAATGTAAGGCGCTATGTACGGCCCATAAAATTTTGCACGGTAGGGGCCCTTCTATTCTGTCCTCTATTGCACGCCCCTACAAGCCCACACGTCCATTGTTCTCAGATCAAAGACATCTGATGCAGACTACAAGAGTAAAAAGAGCTCGCTCTGGGGGCCGACGTTTTTCGGTGCAAGTGGCGGCACACTGGAACTCCTTGCCCGTTAAGATCCGCGCTGAGCCCAATATCCTGCACTTTAGGAAACTATTGAAAACACACTTGTTTCCCGTGTAGGACTGAGTGAGAGCCTTCCTTTCCTGTGTTCACAGCGCCGGGATGCCCCTGGGTAACTGCACGCGTTACAAATTTTATATAGATAGATATAGATAGATATGATGTAATATGGCAGTGTACAGACATTGGTCATGTTGTGTTCTGTTATGGAATTTTGTTATGTGATGCTTTGAATAGTGTTACAGATGCAAGGATCCGCTCGGCCTTCTACAGCTGTGTAACAACTGGCTCTTCTGGGACTTCTCAGATCTCTACCCCCACCCCGCCCCCACCTTGTGGATTGGCGTTATTTCCGCATGGTTTCTACCCCTCTGTTCTGGGGGTTCTTGCCTGTCCTCCCCAGGGCCTCCGCATGTTTGCCGCCACTGACCCATAAAGTGAATAGTGGTGGGAAGGTAGAGTATATTTGTTTGCGAGTTCCACAAAGTTCCTTAGTTTTCCACCTGTTACCCACTCCATAGCACTATCATACCCTTTCTCTCCAACAACCTAGACCAATATCCCTCATGCGAGAGATGTAGTAATGCCGACAGTGTAAGGTACTTCGCACACGGAACCCTCATTTGTGTTCGCTGCAAGACCCAGGCCCATTGAAATTGCAGGATGTCCAGCAAAAGACCAGATATTTAACTCTTGTTTGAGCATTAGGGCTAATCAATCTGGCCCACAGCATGGTACTGGCGTAGAGAAAGTGTACTCCAGTCTCTATCACGCCCTTCTACCCCATCGACAATGTCGTCCGTAAGCTGCCCATTTCAGGTGCGCCGCCAGGCAATAAAGCTCCAAGTCAGGGACCACTAACCCACCTCCATCAGTGGGGAGCCGTAGTTTGATTAATGCCAGTCTACAACGTCCTGTGCCTTATATGAGGTATATCAATAGGCTGTTAATCTCCCAAAAGATGGATTTTGTGAGCCAATTTGGGCGAGCTGCAAAGTAATGAAAGAGACTGGGAAGGAAAACCACCTTCACAGTATCACCCTGCCTGCGACTGATAGAGAAGGTATTAGCCAGAAATTTATGGATGTCTGCAAAAATCAGTGCCAGTTGAAGATTGCTCAAGATCGGCCAAGTTGTAGTAAATATGAATGCCCAGGAAGCATAATGTGACTGGTTCCGAGCAGAGATCCTGCCCCATTTCTGTCAGAATAGCGGCTGTTTTCGGAGCGTGTATCGGGAATGCATTTGACTTATCCCAATTCACCTGGACTCTCGACGTCTGGCTAAAATCATCCAAAGCGCTAAATGCGTGATCCACATTTGCGTGTTCCCCACGCCGGTACACTTATAGATCCTCTCCATATAGGGGGATATAGATGGGGTGGTCGTCAATCACTATTCCTCGATAATGATGGATGGTGCAGAGTGTCAGGGCCAGGGTCTCAACAGCCAAGGCAAACGGCACTGGCGACAGTGGGCAACCCTGTGTGGCAATGGCCTCTACCCTACAGGGTGCTGATATCACACCCCATTTCGGACCGGAGACATCAGGGGCACATATAGCAGACGTGTCCAGGTGAGGAAGCCATTCCCCAGTCCCATACTGGCCAGAGTAGCATCAAGAAAGTCTCAGCGCCGATAGTCACATGCTGTCTCTGTGTCAGTGCTTATCACTAGTGCTCTAGGATAGTCCACTAATAGGGTATGGAGCATTAGGCGAATGTTAGGGATCAAACTGCATTTAGGTATAAAACCCATTTGATCCGTGTGAATAAGATCACCTGTTTGGTTGCCCAGTCACCAACAATTTACTAAGTAGTTTATAATCTACATTTAATATGGAGAGCCGTCTATATCTTATCACTCTACCCTTTTTGTGGAGTGGAACAAACAGGGACTCTCCCTTCATTGGTGGTAGTTCCCCCACTGTTTTTGCTGCATTATACAGTGTAGTCAAGATTGGGGGAAGCGAGTTTGCACAAGATGCATAAAATTCCAGGGTCAAGCCATCTGAGCCTGGTACCTTGCCCAGGGCTTTACTCGCCCCCTTACCTCCTGGATTGTGATGTCACCTCCTAGGGATGCAGCCACTACCTGTGCCATTTGCTTCGTACTTGCCAATAGAACATAATCCTGCACTGGCAGGCTTGGGTCCACATCAGAGCACCCATAGAGGTCAGAATAATAGACAGCAAAGGCGTATTAATCTCGGCTTACCTATAACGCTGGTCACCCTCCCCTTGTTTTGCATCTGCAATATTTGGGGCCCCTATCTATCAGGATTGAGCATCCACACTAGTAATCTGCTGGATTTATAACATTCTTTGTGTGCCCTAGTTTTATATATGCTCACTATTCGTATGCCGTGAGTCTCTCCACTAGTTTTAGGAGTTTTTCGCTTTCTGCTCTCAGTCTGTCATGCAGCACCTGTGCTCCCTCTGTCGGTAGATCCGGTTTTATTAAGAGGTGCTGCAAGTGTTTGATCTCAGTGTGACGCTGGGACCGAGTTCCTACTACTGCTGAGATGCTGTGACCACGTACCGCTATTTTGAATGCCTCCCACTCCGCTAGTGGGGAGGAAGTCGTACACGTATTTTCATTAAAGTAATAACTGATCACGTTCCCTAGGGTAGATCTGAAGACTAGGTCATCAGCTTCGCAGTATTGAGCTTCCATGTTGCAGTGCGGGGTCTGGACAGCGCCAGGCCAGAATCAGTAATAACGGATGGTGGTCGCAGTATTTTTCACCAGATATTCAACCCTTCTAGCTCTTGCATGTACGCTAGCCGAGCATAAGAAAGCATTTAAGTGTACTGATAGCTTGTGTGTACCCAAGCAATAAGAATCGAAGCCGCACTCCAAAGTTAAGGTTTTCCAGGTATCAACAAATCCTCAACCGTTAATCCAACATCGAAATGCGTGGGCAGTTTTATGTAGTGGGGATGTGAGCAGTGGGGGTGTGATCTATCTAAAGGTACACCAGCCATGCAGTTAAAATCTCCTCCAAGTAACATAGGGTAATGATGTATTCGGGTGAACAGAAAATTAGGGAGAAAAGGAATGATAGTTTGTCCCACATTGGGGGCATAAATATTCACACAGGCCATATCTTTGCCATCCAGTTTACCTGTTAATATTACGTAGTGACCTTCTGGGTCTATGATCTCGATCTGTGAGAGAAACCGGGAAAGAAGGAAACAAACCAGCACCCCCTAGCAAAGGCGAAGTACATGGTGGCAAAGATTTCCCCCCTTCATCGCTTCTGCAGCGCTAGGCCCACAAAGCAGTTCTGTTTGAGGTATCTGTGAGGGATGATGCAGATATACCACCTGCGGTCCCCTTGACCACCCACAGTTGTTGTTTCAGGAGTACCCAATTGATGCGTTTCCATCTTTGGAAGTCTCAGTCCGCATGAAGTAGCGGCTTGGAGTTTCGACATGGCCCGTCCGCGTGTCTCACCTTGCCGGAAGTATGTTATAAGGGCTGCGTCTATTAGGCATAGTTCTGATGCCAAGACCAGTATAATAAGCATGCTGCAAATGTAGTTAAACCTTGGACTACCACCATGTTCCCTGTTTAGACTCGTCCCCACAGCGACAATTGCCATTTGATCAATTTAGTGAAATCCCTGTGCATTTGATCAGTCAGTGCAGTCATATTGTCTTTGATCATCATTGGAAATCAATACTTATAATATTTCATCTTTGTGTCGATTTACCGAAATGGATGTGCACGGAGGGCTTCCCTCGTGGTATAGAACATCAAGGGTAAGACTTCACTTTTGGTCTAGTTCATTTTGTACTCTTCTCTGATCATAGGCATTGAAAACAAGATGCATAGGCTTTTCTGTTTTCAGTTTCTATAGGTTCTAAATTGTGTTTTTTTCAGTACTTTGCTAACTTTAACTTTTTTTTGCTCTATAAAAAATCACAGGGCAAGTGAGTTTATTTCCTTATCTTGCTTGTCCCTATTGTAATTTCTAATATCCATCTATCTCCTCCTTACAATTATTTTTTAATTTGTTCTTTCAGGTAATGTTTCAGTGTTTTGCTCACCTCCAAACCTTTCTCATTTCCCATCGATCTCTTTCCAGCAGTCTTGTCCCAGGATGTGCAGGGTGGAGGTATGTTTGCATCTCATTATCTCATAAATATTTGATTGCATGTTTTATTCTTGTCAAACATCAACAAGAGAAAACTTTGAGCAATATTGGTTGCAGGGAGTATCAATTACATAATATATGTGGCATATGTAAAGCACATCATGGTTGGGAGGCATTTCCAGTTACATCAGTGTCAGAGCTAGATCTACTAACCCCTTCCAAGCCTTGGACATAACGGTTACGTCCAGGTTTGTGGTGCTCAGGTGCCATGGATTGAACCATTACGTCAAGGCCCACTATTTTGAAATCTAGCTGCCCAAGGCACTTTTTTCCAGTATACTGACAATCGGCGTGCATGGTGTGCTGACTTCCTTATAGTGAAAGTGAAATTAGCTGATCGGTTCATTTACTTTTCACTGCCTATATGCTCTTGACACCGCAAGAGGGCGATCCCCTAGCAGGGATCCACCACTAGACACCAGAGAGGGGGGATTGGCCCCTTGGGCAAGAGTATTTGCTCCCCCATAATAATTTGGCCATATTCAGTCTTTCCGCCCCCCTCCCCCCGGGTGCGGGCTGCCCAAAGTGGGCATTATAATGCCCCCAACTGTCACAGAAAGCCAACTAGGCACCAGGGATTATTGTCTTTTTTTAATAATAGAGAGGTGGAGGCTGCCCACAATGGGCATGTCTATGCCCATACCCCAAACACAACAGCAACAGTCTGCTTGCCCCTCTGGGAGGTTGATGGGGATTGTTAGACCTGGCATCCTTGGCGTGGGTCTCCCTTTCCATTTTTCATTATGCCTCCTACGTGTATGACCTATTTTTGTGCTGGACAAAATGCTCTGAGCACTGTGCCACTGCTGATCAGTGCCACAGTGCAAGTGCTCCTTCTGATAAATATGACATCTTATATTCGTATCTGACCCAGTGAAAATGGTAGAGATCCCAGACAAGTGTCCCTGAACTCAGAAGTTCGTAATGCATTCTTTAGGGGAATGATTTTTAGACGCTTGGAAATAGCACTTTTAGAAAGTGACTATTTTCTTATCCAAACCTTGCTGTGTGCTGCCGAAGATGTGTAGTCAGATGTCTGGGAAAAGTGACAGGGTCTGGGCCGTCTCCAGAGCCTGGTGTTAGCTGGCTGCATTTAGATAGGAGGGGTGGAGTAGTTTCTGTTGAGCATCTTGCCTTCCGCAGTGCCGGCCCCACTTCCAGCTGGGCGTCTGGCGACCCTGCCTCCCTCCTTCAAAGGAAAGAGGTGTCATCTGGCAGGAAAGACCCACAACAAGGACCTAGGTACCGGGGAACCCCCTGCCGGATCAAACAACTTCAAAAGCCCTTTTGCCCTACATCTAGGGGCCTTTTTGGCTGTAGTTTAGATTGCTTTGGACTAAGAAGAGCCCTGCTGAATTCGTCGTGGCTCACACCCTACGAACCGTACCTTCTGTACGCATCGCATCTTATCTGTTGAGCCCTGCTGACATTGTCGTGGCCTACACCCTACGAACCGTACCTCCTGTATGCATTGCATCGCATCTGACAAGCCCTGCTGACTTCGTCGCGGCTCACACCCTACGAACCGTACCTCCTGCACACATTGCAACGCATCTGACGAGCCCTGCTGACTTCGTCACGGTTCACACCCTACGAACCGTACCCCCTGTACGCATTGCATCGCATCTGACGAGCCCTGCTGACTGCGTTGCGGCTTACACTCTACGAACCGTACCTCCTTTATGCATTGCAACGCAACTGACGAGCCCTGCTGGCTTTGTCGCGGTTCACACCCTACGAACCGTACCCCCTGTACGCATTGCATCGCATCTGACGAGCCCTGCTGACTGCGTTGCGGCTCACACTCTATGAACCGTACCTCCTGTATGCATTGCAACGCAACTGACGAGCCCTGCTGACTTTGTCGCGGCTCACACCCTATGAACCGTAACTCCTGTACGCATTGCATCGCATCTGACCAGCCCTGCTGACTTCGTCGCGGCTCACACCCTACGAATCGTACCTCCTGTATGCATTGCAACACAAATGACGGGCCTTGCTGACTTTGTCGCGGCTCACACCCTGCAAACCGTACCTCCTGTACGCATTGCAACACTTCTGCGAGCTCTGCTGACTTAGACCCGGCTCACACCCTATGAACCGTACCTCCTGTGCGCATCGCATTGCACATCTACAGCCCGGCAGTACTTTAGCGCGGCTCGTACGCCTCGTACCGACATCTACAGCCCAGCAGTATTTCAGCGCGGCTCGTACGCCTCGAGCGGAACATCAAGTACGCCTCGTACCAACGTCTACAGTCCAGCAGCTTCTCATCGCGGTTCCCCAGAACCGTCTTGTACTATCGAACACATCGTACCAGATGATTCCACATCACACCCCTGTCGACTGTGAGTATCCGAGTCGCCCCAGCCACTCGAAACCGAACTGAACTGAGTCTTGTTGCAACGCACTTACAATCATCTTTTTCTTCTAACTTATTGTGGATTATTTTTTACCGTTATTGGCTTGATGATAAAGATTATATAAAGAACACTATTTTTTCATATACAACTGGTATGGTGTCCATTTGTAGAGTGTCAAGATATTACTGTACATGGTCATAAATGCGTCATACCTTTCCTCGAAGATAAGTCTAACCGCTCGGTAACACTACTAAGGGGGTAACCCTCTACCCTAACTAGAGGAAGTGGGTCCCTGCTTGGTCAGAAGTAACTACCTCTGCCTACCAGAGACAGCCAAATCTAACAGGGATTATTACCCCGATCAGCCCCCCCCAGTGGGGGCAGAAAGCCCACTAGACGCCAAGGTTTTTTTCCCTCTCTGAAAGAAGAGTGGGGTCTTCCCAGAATGGGCATGCTAATGTCTCTACACCCCAAAACTAAAGGGACAGTCTCTCTGTTCCTCCCTGGGGCAGATGGGGGTTATTACCCCTGATCTCTGCCCCCCGGGGGGGAGCCCACTAGACACCAGGGATTTCATTTTTATTAGAAAAGAGGGATGGGGGGGCTACCCACAATGGGCAAAGCCATGCCGCCATTCACAATTATAAAAATAGAAGTCTTTCTGCCCCTCCTCAGGTTTAATTGAGGGTACTAGCCCCCGCTATGCCCCCATGGGGGCAGAAAGCCCACTAGGCCCCAGGGATTTCTTGTTTTTAATATGTATGCCAATGCCCCCAACTCCAAACAAAAAATGGGATAGTCTTTCTATTAGACACCAGGATTTGTTTTAATAAAAGATGGGTGCGATGCTAATGCACCCTCCCCCAAAGGGGCAATAGCCCCTGATCTGCTCCCTGGGGTGCAGAAAGCCCACCAGGAACCAGAGAAATGTTTATAGGCTTAGGCTGGGCCGGTCTCCTTTTTTTGTGAACAAATCTTTGCTGCTTCTGTCCCCCTCCACACTCTTGGGGGCAGATCAGCAATATTTTTAGGCTAATCTGCTGAAAACCTCTAGACACTAGCTTCTGTGTGTGAACTGGAGTGCGGCTGATGGTCGGTGTTTACTGGCGTTTGGCTGCCTGTGTGTGAACATGCATTTTGCTGGTGGTGTGTGTGGGCTTGCGCTTTGCTGGCAGTGTGTGTGGACTAGTGCTTGGTTGGCAGTGTGCGTGGATTGTTGCTTGGCTATCGGTCTGCATGGATGGACCATGTCTTGAGGTGTGTGTGTTGACTTCAGCTTTGCTTGTGGTATGTGTGGGCTGTCACTTGGCTGGCGATGTGCGTGGATGTTGTGTTGCTGGCGTTTACATGGATGGTGCTTGGCTGCAGGTGTGCATGGATGGTGCATGGTTGGTGGTGTGCATGGATGGTCCTTGGCTAGTGGTGTGCATGGATGGTGCTTGGCTGGTTGTGTGCATGGATGGCGCTTGGTTGGTGGTGTGCATGGATGGTCCTTGGCTGGTGGTGTGCATGGATGGTGCTTGGCTGGTGGTGTGCATGGATGGCACTTGGTTGGTGGTGTGTATGGATGGTCCTTGGTTGGTGGTGTGCATGGATGGTGCTTAGCTGGTGGTGTGCATGGATGATGCTTGGCTGGTGGTGTGCATGGATGGCGCTTGGCTGGTGGTGCGCAAGGATGGTCCTTGGCTGGTGGTGTGCATGGATTGTGCTTGGCTGGTGGTGTGCATGGATGGTGCTTGGCTGATGGTGTGCATGGAGTGTGCTTGGCTGGTGGTGTGCATGGATGGTGCTTGGCTGGTTTTGTGCATGGATGGTGCTTGGCTGGTGGGGTGCATGGATGGTCCTTCGCTGGTGGTGTGCATGGATGGTGCTTGGCTGGTGGTGTGCATGGATGGTCCTTGGCTGGTGGTGTGCATGGATGGTGCTTGGCTGGTGGTGTGCATGGATGGTGCTTGGCTGGTGGTGTGCATGGATGGTGCTTGGTTGTTGGTGTGCACGGATGGTGCTTGGCTGGTGGTGTGCATGGATGGCACTTGGTTGGTGATGTGCATGGATGGTTCTTGGCTGATGGTGTGCATGGATGGTGCATGGCTGGTGGTGTGCATGGATGGTGCTTGACTGGTGCTGTGGGTTGCGTGAAACCTCCAGCCTTTTGCTACCCAGAAGCTCCTGCAAAACGTCAATTTAGATAAAAAGTCACACTTTCCTCACATTTCTGTGTGATAAAGTTGTGGGATCACCATGCCGGCACAAATTTCCCACCACCCAGCGTACTCCTCAGTTTCCTGATAAAAATGATACCTCAATTGTGTGGCTGCCCAAAACAGAGAACTTAAAAACGTATAAAATGAAACACTGATGGGGACCAAAGAGGGTCCAAAAGGGCAGTTTTATTAAATAAGTTATTAGGCTGACTCTGCTTTGGGCACCCACACAAGTGAGGTATCATTTTTATCAGGAGACTGAGGAGACAATGGGTGGTGGGAAATGTGTGCCGGGCAGTGATCTCACAAACTTGGCACACAGAAATGAGAGGAAAATGTGACCTTTTAGCTAAATTTGAGCTTTGCAGGGGATTCTGGATAAGAAAACTTTGGGAGATCCATGCAAGCCACACATCCTTGGACTCCACCAGGTGTCTAGTTTTCAGAAATGTCTATGGTTAGTAGGTTTCCATTGATGGCATGCAAGCAAGGGCTCAAAAACGCAGGTGCTCCCAATCTATCACAAAACAACCTATTTTTGCGAAGGGAGTTTTTTACCAAGAACTCACACATTTCCTACCACCCAAAGTTCTCCCAGCTCTCCTGATAAAAATGCTACCTCACTTGTGTGGGAAGGCTAAGGGCCTGCGACAGGGAGGGTCCCAAAACACATTGTGAAGACATCAAAATTATTTATCACAAAATGACCTTGTTTTGCAATGTGGGCATCTGCATTTTTGGTCCCTGGCTCTGTGGCTATCTAGGGAAACCTACCAAACGCAGACATTTATGAAAACTAGACACCTAGGGAGTCCAAGGATGTGTGGTTTGCATGGGTTCCCCAAAGTTGACTTACTCAGAATTCCCTGCAAATCTCAAATTTAGCTAAACAATTACATTTTTCTCACAGTTCTGTGTGGGTACACCATGCTGGCACAAATTTCCTACAACCCGGCATTCCTCTTGGTCTCCCAATAAAAATGATGCTTCACTTGTTTGGGTGGCCAAGGGTCTGCGACTGGGAAAGGCCAAAAACGTAGAGACTGAGAAAATAGCACAGCAAGCTCTAAGCACCCTATTTTTTTTTTTTTAGGCGATTCTGCAATGGACACCCAAACAAGTGAGGTATCCTTTTTAGGTCGAAGCTTCCATTGCAGGGCATGGCCCTGCTGGAGGCAAAGACTTATTGTGAACAGGAGAATTTCAGTACTGTATGAAACCACGCCCCCTTTTTATATTGGCAGGCCTCTCGAAACGGAGGCCTGCCATTGGAAAAAGCTCCTGTTTAGCAGATTTATCTGCTCTGGATCCCACCTCTCGAGGACTCCATGACCTGCCTTACGGTAGCACGACAATATTTTTAGAAATATTGCCTTGGCAACCATGAGGCTGGTCACGGAGTCCTGGAGGGGAGGGTTTCAGTGGCTGTTCCCGCCCCCTTTTTTTTTTTTGTCCGTGCGTCTTTCTGTCATTGTTACCTCGTTATGAGCAGGGGTCAGAGAGGCTGCAAAACACTGAACAGTTATGTATTTATGTATTTGACTAATACTCTAAATGAAGCCGGGGCTGCCAGCAGGGGAAGTAGGACGCACCTAGGATACTGTTGGAAGCTGTTCCATTTAAAAGAAAAATGTGATTGTCTGTCAATTTTTTTTAAACTGCTACGATCCTGTCGCTAAGGTTCCTGCTTTCGTTTGTGTTGGGCAATGAACACGCGCAACCACCATCTTTTCAGACCGTGTCCTCTTTCTGTGGTTTTCAAGCTAGAAGCAGTGCAGAGGCACGGTTATATTGGAGCCTTCTGTGGCAAGACAGCAGGTAAGGCTCATGTGCGGTAATCTCCTGCTTGACAAGGGGGAGGGGTGGCTTGTTTTACACAACCGGGAGTCTCCCGTCGGAATTGGGTGTGTTAGCATAGCATATATGATTTGACAAGTCGCTGTAAGAGCACGCTGTCTGTCATTGACAGCACGTTGCAGTTTAACATCGGCCATGTTTCGGTCACGCACCATTGCCTCGGTTAAATTGAAAGGGTCAAGACAGCAGTCAAACAGAAAGGAGCTGACTGACTATAACATGGCAACTACATGATGATCTCTTACTGGTTGACAGTGGGTCAGTCCTAGCCAATGTGAGATCAGACCGTGGGGTCGATGGCGTAGCTCGTGGTGAACGCATGCGTAGCTATTTTCATAGTGACGTGAAAAGTAGTGTGTATCATTGCACGTATGCGCAGTTTCAAGTCAAGTCAAGTCAAAACATTTATATAGCGCACTACATACCCAGAGGGTTTCAAGGCGCTTAGGAAGGGGAGGAGGATTATTTGTCAAATATCCACGTTTTAAGCTGCTTTCTGAACGCTAGGTGATTCTGGGTGAGGCGAAGGTAAGCGGGGAGTGAGTTCCATGTTTTGGCAGCCAGGTATGAGAAGGATCTGCCTCCCATGGTGGACTTGTTGATGCGAGGTACAGTGGCGAAGGCTTGGCTGGAAGAGCGAAGTTGGCGGGGGGGGGTGTAGAAGGACAGTCGAGAGTTGAGGCAATCTGGTCCGATGTCGTAGAGTGATTTGTGTGCGTGGGTAAGCAGTCGGAAAGTAATCCTCTTATTGACGGGTAGCCAGTGGAGGTCTTTAAGGTGACCAGAGATGTGTTCGTTGCGTGGGATGTCTAATATGAGCCTGGCTGAGGCGTTTTGGATTCGTTGTAGTTTCTTCTGGAGTTTAGCGGTGGTACCTGCGTAGAGGGTGTTTCCGTAGTCCAGTCGGCTCGTGACTAGAGCGTGGGTGACTGTTTTCCTTGTTTCGGAGGGGATCCAGCGAAATGTTTTTCTGAGCATGCGAAGAATGTTAAAGCAGGAAGAGGATACGGCGCTGACTTGTCTGTTCATTGAGAGTGAAGAGTCCAGGATGACGCCAAGGTTCCGTGCGTGGTCTGTCGGGATGGGTGCATTTCCGAGGGCTTCCGGCCACCAGGAGTCGTCCCATGCAGAGGGGGATTTACCTAAGATGAGGACTTCTGTTTTGTCTGAGTTCAGTTTCAGACGGCTTTGTTTCATCCATTTGGCGACTTCTTTCATTCCTTCGTGTAGGTTAGTTTTGGCGGTGCTGGGGTCCTTGGTGAGAGATAGGATCAGTTGAGTGTCATCCGCGTAAGAGATGATGTTGAGGTTGTGTTGGCGGGCGATGGCCGCGAGGGGGCTCATGTATACGTTGAAGAGGGTGGGACTGAGTGAGGATCCTTGTGGTACGCCGCAGATGATTTCAGAGGCCTCGGACTTGAATGGTGGGAGGCGGACTCTCTGGGTCCTTCCGGTGAGGAACGAGGTGATCCATTCCAGTGCCTTTCCTTGGATTCCGATGTTTCTGAGGCGTTGTAAAAGGGTGCTGTGGCAGACTGTGTCGAAGGCTGCAGAGAGGTCGAGGAGGATGAGGGCGACTGTGTCTCCATTGTCCAGTAGAGTTCGAATGTCGTCTGTTGCTGCGATTAGGGCGGTCTCAGTGCTGTGTTTGGCTCGGAAGCCAGATTGAGAGGGGTCGAGTGATTTGTTGGCTTCGAGGAAGGCGGCGAGCTGGTTGTTGACAGCTTTCTCGATGACTTTGGCCGGGAATGGAAGAAGCGAGATGGGGCGGTAGTTTTTGAGTTCGGTGGGGTCTGCTGTTGGTTTTTTCAGAAGGGCGGTGAGTTCAGCGTGTTTCCAGTCTTCTGGGAAGGTAGCGGAATTGAAGGAGCAGTTGATGACGTCTCGGAGGTGCGGAGCTATGACGGAGTCTGCTTTGTTGAAGATGTGGTGAGGGCATGGGTCTGTGGGGGATCCAGAGTGGATGGAATTCATCAGGCGGATGGTGTCCTCAGTGGAGATTGGGTTCCAGGCGTTAAGGGTGTTAACGGGGGGAAGATGGTCAGCTGATGGTGGGGTGGGTTGGCTTCCGGGTTGGTTGTCAAAGCTGTTGTGGATGTCAGCAATCTTGTTGTGGAAAAAAGAGGCTAGGGAATCGCAGAGGGTTTGAGAGGGGGTGATGTCGTTGGAGTTGGCCGAGGGGTTGGAAAATTCCTTGACGATGTTGAAAAGTTCCTTGCTGTTGTGGGCGTTGTTGTCAAGTCGATCCTTGAATGCTGTTTTCTTGGCTTTTCGAATCAGTTGGTGGTGAGTACGGATGGCGCTTTTGAAGGCGTCCTTGTTGCTGGTGGATGGGTCTTTTTTCCAGGCCTTTTCAAGGGAGCGGCACAGTTTCTTGGACTTCTTGAGGTCATCGTTGAACCATGAGGCCTTCTTGATGCCAAGTTTGTGTTGACGTTTTTTCAGTGGTGCTAAGGTGTCGGCAGTGTTGGATAACCAAAGGGTGAGGTTGGAGGCGGCTTCGTTGGCGTTAGAAGAGAGGGCTGGGGAGGTTTGAAGGAGCGATGTGGAGATCTGCTCTGTGGTGATTTTGTTCCAGTTTCTTTGTAGAGTTGGTTGGAGGTGGATGGTGGGTTTTGGTTTGTTGTAGGTGAAGTGAACGCAGCTGTGGTCAGTCCAGAGGAGATCCGTAGTGTGGCTGAAGGAGACATGATTGCTGGAGGTGAAGATGGGGTCGAGAGTGTGACCTGCGATGTGGGTGGGGGAAGTGACCAGTTGTTTAAGTCCGAGGTTGGCGAGGTTGTCCAAGAGGGTGGCGGTGTTGCGGTCGTTGATCTTTTCAAGGTGGAAGTTGAGGTCTCCCAGAAGGATGAAGTCTTTGGAGGGGAGCGCGTGTGGGGTGATGAAGTCCGTGATGTCTTCACTGAATTTTGCGCGTGGTCCTGGTGGTCTGTAGAGGAGGGTGCCTCTGAGAGTGGTCTTGGGGTCGATGTGGATCTGGAAGTGAAGGTGTTCGGAGTTAGCGAGGTTGGCGTCAGAGCTGGTTGAGATGCGGATTGATTTCTTATGGACGATAGCGATTCCACCTCCTGTATGGTCGGTGCGGTCCTTGCGTGTGATCTTATAGTCATCAGGGATAGCGATGGCGATGTCAGGGGCGGAGGAAGCGTTCATCCATGTTTCCGTTAGGAAGGCGACGTCAGGAGAGATGGTGTCTAGTAGGTTCCAAAGGTCAATGGCGTGCCTGTGGACCGAGCGGGTGTTGAGAAGGATGCATTCTAGGTGGTTGGGGTCGGGAATCTGTGTTGTGGTCGTAGCGGAGATGTTGTCGGTGCCGCTAAATTTGCAGGAGAAGCAGGAGAACGGTCCATGGGTGCGTCCAGGAGCGGCTTGGACGCAGTTGGGGGCGCGACCGGGGTTAAGGGCTAGGAGGGTGGCGGCATCGTAGGTAATGCGGAAGGGCAGGGCAGCGTGAGGGGCAGGGGGTCTGGCGCTGGGCGCGGTCCAGGCGCGGACGGGCGTAGACGGGCTTACCTTTGGCGCACCTTCGGCGCGGATTGGGCGCGGTCGCTGCGCGTGGACGCTGCACGCGGGAGCTACTGTCATATATGGATAGTGGAGGGGGAGGGGCGAGGGCGTCTCAGCTGGGAGGCGGGTCGGGCACACGAGGAGCAGAAAAACAAACAAAATGGAGGCGGAGGGGGGAGCAGGGCGGAGCGCTATTGGCTAACGCGCAAAACAAAGTAAATAATAGTAAGTACAGTCAATACTTCGAGCGCTAAGGAGGCAAAGCGTTACACAGGCAGGCGAAATAAAAATGCAGCACAAATAATTTAAACTTTGGCAGAGCAGCGCTAAGGAGGCAGAGCGTTACACAGGCAGGCGAAGTGAAATGCAGCACAAATAATTCAATCTTTGGCAAAGCGGCGCTACGATACCAAAACCACGTGTCTGCCAGGGACACTGGGAGCGACCACTCGGACCGTCAGGAGGAGCGAGTCACAGCGTCTAGGAGCCGAGGAGCGCTATAAGAAGTCAGTGGGAGGGCGTCTCAGCTGGGAGGCGGGTCGGGCACACGAGGAGCAGAAAAACAAACAAAATGGAGGCGGAGGGGGGAGCAGGGCGGAGCGCTATTGGCTAACGCGCAAAACAAAGTAAATAATAGTAAGTACAGTCAATACTTCGAGCGCTAAGGAGGCAAAGCGTTACACAGGCAGGCGAAATAAAAATGCAGCACAAATAATTCAAACTTTGGCAGAGCAGCGCTAAGGAGGCAGAGCGTTACACAGGCAGGCGAAGTGAAATGCAGCACAAATAATTCAATCTTTGGCAAAGCGGCGCTACGATACCAAAACCACGTGTCTGCCAGGGACACTGGGAGCGACCACTCGGACCGTCAGGAGGAGCGAGTCACAGCGTCTAGGAGCCGAGGAGCGCTATAAGAAGTCAGTGGGAGGGCGTCTCAGCTGGGAGGCGGGTCGGGCACACGAGGAGCAGAAAAACAAACAAAATGGAGGCGGAGGGGGGAGCAGGGCGGAGCGCTATTGGCTAACGCGCAAAACAAAGTAAATAATAGTAAGTACAGTCAATACTTCGAGCGCTAAGGAGGCAAAGCGTTACACAGGCAGGCGAAATAAAAATGCAGCACAAATAATTCAAACTTTGGCAGAGCAGCGCTAAGGAGGCAGAGCGTTACACAGGCAGGCGAAGTGAAATGCAGCACAAATAATTCAATCTTTGGCAAAGCGGCGCTACGATACCAAAACCACGTGTCTGCCAGGGACACTGGGAGCGACCACTCGGACCGTCAGGAGGAGCGAGTCACAGCGTCTAGGAGCCGAGGAGCGCTATAAGAAGTCAGTGGGAGGGCGTCTCAGCTGGGAGGCGGGTCGGGCACACGAGGAGCAGAAAAACAAACAAAATGGAGGCGGAGGGGGGAGCAGGGCGGAGCGCTATTGGCTAACGCGCAAAACAAAGTAAATAATAGTAAGTACAGTCAATACTTCGAGCGCTAAGGAGGCAAAGCGTTACACAGGCAGGCGAAATAAAAATGCAGCACAAATAATTCAAACTTTGGCAGAGCAGCGCTAAGGAGGCAGAGCGTTACACAGGCAGGCGAAGTGAAATGCAGCACAAATAATTCAATCTTTGGCAAAGCGGCGCTACGATACCAAAACCACGTGTCTGCCAGGGACACTGGGAGCGACCACTCGGACCGTCAGGAGGAGCGAGTCACAGCGTCTAGGAGCCGAGGAGCGCTATAAGAAGTCAGTGGGAGGGCGTCTCAGCTGGGAGGCGGGTCGGGCACACGAGGAGCAGAAAAACAAACAAAATGGAGGCGGAGGGGGGAGCAGGGCGGAGCGCTATTGGCTAACGCGCAAAACAAAGTAAATAATAGTAAGTACAGTCAATACTTCGAGCGCTAAGGAGGCAAAGCGTTACACAGGCAGGCGAAATAAAAATGCAGCACAAATAATTCAAACTTTGGCAGAGCAGCGCTAAGGAGGCAGAGCGTTACACAGGCAGGCGAAGTGAAATGCAGCACAAATAATTCAATCTTTGGCAAAGCGGCGCTACGATACCAAAACCACGTGTCTGCCAGGGACACTGGGAGCGACCACTCGGACCGTCAGGAGGAGCGAGTCAGTTTGACTTCAGGAAAGCTAGTAACACGGTGTTTCTGATGTGTCGCATGCGCTTTTCTTTCTTGACCGTGAACATTGTTTCTCTTCTGACGCAAGTGTAACTGGTCTCACTGTGCCTCACATGTGTATCAAGCAGTTGCACTTGCACCACCGATCGCCTCTTGCGGCCGCTCACACAGCCAATGCTTGTTTTTTTAACAGCCGCACACATGCCTTCATTTCAGCACACGCCGTGTAACTCCGACCATTGTTTCCTTCCCCTGTTCCCAAGGGCGCTTTTAATGCAGCCATACATCTTTTCTCTACCAAGTGCATGCACTTTCACGGCAGAACTCCTGGGCTTGTTTTAATTGATTTGCCGTGCAGGCCACTTTCACTGCAATTGTTCTACACGGCCCGGCTTTCAATTAAAATGTAAGGAGCGGTAGAGGTGAGCGCTGCGCTTTAACACACAGCATGGCTGTGCACCTTTATTTATGAACAGCGCCGCTTACATTTTAAATTTAAGGAGCTGAGCTCAGCACACATGCCTTCATTTCAGCATGCGCCGTGTAACTCTGACCACGTTATTGTTTACTCCCCCCTGTTCCCGAGGGCGCTTTTAATGCAGCCATAAATCTATTCTATACATGGGCACCGTTCTTCATTTTTTTACCACGACACCTGATACTCCTTAAAAATTTCCTCCTGTGCACACGGTGATGAAATATACAAAATGCCTGATACAAAGCTAATTCAGTTGAAACTCGTTTAAATGTCCCTTTTGTGACTTATGCCAGCACCTGCGAAACCTGTACAAACAACACTTGCTAAATGAGTGTAGGACCGGGATCACAGAGAAGGGCGTTTATTGATTTTAAACCCTGATCTCTCGGTGTGCCACCATAAACACTGACTGCTTCTGGCCCGAGCCTCTCAGTATTGGCAGCTCATTCAGATTAGACTGGCTAGTTTCAAATATCTCTTTCAAATTACTTCTGTATTACGTGCCTCCGAAAAAATAATGCATCAGAAAATAAGAAGGCGCAGAAAGTGAGCCTCCTCCGCCGCCCACTTATCAACTTTCTCTGCTGACCAATTCCCATGACTTCTATCACTGCTTGTAAACAGTAATTGATTACCATGGAGAGGACATCTAATGCACTGACTCAGACAAAGAATACTGAACGTAGAAGTGCTGCGTAACTAATCTGCTCTTTCGGTGACTCCATCTGATGGTCGGTAACCCTAACAACCGGAGCGTTTTGACAGGTCACTTCCATGAGGATGCACAGAGCTCCTTGTCAGTGGAACGATGGTAAGACACTTTACGAAAAAAACATGCCCATAACTTAATTCAGCACGGCGAGACCACAAACGAACGGATGTTTGTTGAGGAACCTCGCCAACACTGCCTGCTCTTGCTTTCTCCACATTCCTCTGCTTGTTCCCACAGGCAAGATGAGATCCCTATTTACTGATCCATAAACAAAATGGGCCCTACCATACAAATACTAACTGGGTTCAAAACGCTTGTGATCTCAAACTCAAGCCCCCCAGATACAACATATTTTATTTAGTGCAACAGGGGTTCAGCATTAGGGGGACTTGGAGAACTTGCATTGCCATTGCCAATAGGTCTTACTTTTGGGACCTTTAAGTATTTAGTTATGCAGCACAATATCTTTGGTGCAACAACCACAATCGCTGCATGGCTAAACGCTTATAAGGTATAAGGTTTAGCCATGCAACAGCTGATGTTGTTGCACAAAGGATATTGTGCTGCAAAACTAAATACTTATAAGGTCCCGAAAGCGAGACCTATTGGCTATGCCATTGCTTGTTATTTTTTAAAGGGCACTCTGGGTGGTAGGAAATCTGTACCGGCATGGTGATCTCAAACAGAAATTTGAATATAATATAATTTTGATTAGCAAAATTTGAGGTTTGTAGGGGATTCTTGGTAAGCAAACATTGGGAGATCTACGCAAGCCACACCTCCCTGGACTCTCCCAGGTGTCTATTTTTTAGAAATGTCTGGGTTTGGTAGGTTTCCCTAGATGGCTGCCAAGCATGTGACCAAAAGCACAGGTAACTCTCGCAAAACCATATCTTTTTGTGATCAATAATTTCGAAGTCTCCACAGTACGTTTTGGGCAATTTCCTGTTGCTATGTTTCCCTTCGTGCCGGCTGAACTAGGGTCTAAAATCCACAGGTAGGCACGTTGCGAAAGAAGGATCAGTTTTCCTTGCAAAAAATGATGTGACCACATTTCTTTTATTTTGGACCGTTTCCTGTTGCGGGCTCTAAACCTATCCACATAAGTGGGGTACCAATTTTATCAAGAGACTTAGCGGAATGCTGGGTGGTTGGAATGTTGTGACTCCCCACAGATTCCAGAACTTTCCATCGCAGAAATGTGAGGAAAATGTTTTTTGTTTTACAAAGTTTGAGGTTTGCAAGGGATTCTGGGTAACAGAACCTGGTGATAGCCTCACAAGTCACTCCATCCTGGATTCCCCTGAGTGTCTAGTTTTCAAAAAATATCCATGTTGTATTTTGACCCATTTCCTGTCACAGGCTTTAGGCGTACTCACACAAGTGAGGTACCGTTTTTATCGGTAGACTTAGGGGAACCCAGAATAGTAGAACAAGTGTTATTAGCAGCTGTTTTTCTAGGCATTTCTGCCTTTGAAAATATAACACAGTGGGTAAAAAAGACATTTTGAAAAATGCCCCCTGATTCACATGCTGGCATTGCTACCCACAAATTCAGAGATGTGCAAATAACCACTGCTTCAAAACTCCTTATCTTGGTCCCAATATGAGAAATACCTACGTTTCTTTGATACCTATTTTTCTCTCTTTATATTTTACCAAATGAATTGCTGTCTCCCCGGTACACAATGAATAACCATTGCAAGGTGCAGCTCAGTTATTGGCTCTGGGTATCTTGGGTTCTTAGTGGACCTTCAAGCCTGATATATCCCCGCTAACAGAAGGGTCCTGTAGACATAACGGTATATTGCTTTAAAAAATCTAGCATAGTTAGAAGTTACAGGTGAAAATGTAGGCACAAATGACTGTTGTTTTGAACTAATTTTCAATATATTTTATTTCAACTGTTAATTTCTATAGGAAATCCTTGAAGGATCTACACAATTGACCCCTTTGCTAAATTCAGAATTATGTCTTTTTTCATAAATCTTTTGCTTTCCGGGATCCATTATTGGTTTTACACCCATTTCTACCACTAACTGGAAGGCGGTTGAAAGCACAAAAAATAGGAAAATAGCATATTTCCTAATAAAATGCCAAAACCTTGTAGAACATTTTGGTTTTCTGACAAATTAATGCCTGTTCGTGAAAGCTGGGAAGATCGTGATTTTAACCAAAAAAGGGAGTGGCACAGGGGGACAAAAGGCCTGGCAGCGAGGAGGCTAAAGTAAAGGGTGATCACAGGGCAAGGAGGATGGTGAGGACTATGAAACAGGCCAATCCTAATAGCAGACAGTGCATCAATAAAACAATACATTATAAAGAAGTAGTATGTAAGGAGGAGGCTGCAGGGGACACTTAAGTGTAGATCAACATAATGTCATACCATGCAATCTGCCGGCGTGGCTCCCAGCCCCACTGTCCACAGGGGAACAGAGATCGCATGAACAGGAGGCTATACATCATACTTGGGTACAATTGTACATGCACCAACTCACACAGGCTGCAATGGCATGCCTGTATTCAGAGTTAGGAGGGACCCTTATGGGTGGCATAACACATGGTGCAGCCTATGGGGGTCCCCTGGAGTTCCTTGACCCTAGGTACCTAGTACCATATACTAGGGACATACGAGGGTACACCAGCAGCCAATTAGGAATGTACCAAGGTACTCACCATAGTCAATTTAGGAAGGAAGCCCAGTGACTGGGGCCCTGATTAGTAGGATCTCAGTCAGACTACTCAGAAAAAACTGTATGACACTAGCAAAAAGTGGGGGTAACCATGAAAGCAGATCCTACTTTCCCACCCCCCTACCCCTTCTCCCCTCTCCTCTAGAGAGTAGCATGTGTAGTGTGTTGTCCTCTGCTCGTGCACAGTGCAGGGGAGTATGCAGCCACCTGCATGTGGAGAAGTGTGGCTCAGGGGTTAGAGGCGGCAGACCCGGAAGCTGAGATCGGTCCTGGACCAGGGTTCAATTCCCCGCCTCGGCGGGTCTTGGGCTCAAAAATTCCATGGACTCGATAATTCTCGTTCCGGTGCCTACTCGACTCACGGGTTCACACTCTGCGACTCTGGGCAATAGCTTGCTTAATCTCCACAACGGCCCCTCGCGGCGGGATGCCTGGCTTTCACCTTGTGGATACCCTGCTGGGGTTATCTCACAGGGGAATACCAGGACGGGTTCCCAAGGCAAGCGCCTTGATGCCTTCGGGTGATACGTGCGCTATATAAATCGCAATACATACATTTACATTTACCTCTTACTGTCCGGCACAGAGGCCGCTTTCCAAGACATTGCTATTTGTCACTTGAAAAGTACGTATGTAAGGTCTATGAACCTGTGTAAGTGTTTGCCCCCTCTTTGCTTTAGGTTGAAGGCCTAGCAGGCAGGATTCAGGGGTAGTTGACAATGTATGATCTGCAAGTTCTGCTATGGTGGCTGCAACCTCGAGCCATGACACCTGTAGTGGTGGGCACTCCCACACCATATGTTAGAAACCAGCATCAGCCAGTTTACAGCACGGACACTCTGGTGTCGAATCAGGAAACGCGCTCTTGATACGGTGGGGGGAGAGTTAACTGTAATGTGTGTAGTTAAATTGAGTGAATTGAAATCGAGGGTTCCAGGACACTTGGCTAACATGTTGTACCACTTGCATGCATGACTTGAGCGGTTGCGGGAGCACAGCGTTCATCTAGCCAATGCTGGCCCCTGTGTACAGCTGGTGAAAGGTTGATTGTCGGCATTTAAAACACCTTCCTGTTGCCCTGTTCTTCAAACATTCGTTAAAGATTGGCTGAGGTGGAGTGCTCAGTGCTGTGTTATTGGAAGCCAGCATCCTACTTTCCGCTACTATATCTCTGAATATTACTGAGCTATAAATGTTTTATTTCTGTCTGATCTTGGCCTGCACCCACTCTACATGTCATAGAGGGAAAGCTGCTGAGGAATTAGCACACATGCTGCTAGTTTCAGGCTCTTCGATCACAATGCAGTAACAATCCACTATCCAGCTACCTCACCTATCACTCGTTGACTCTGTGCCTGCCTTGGACCGATAGGGAGCTCAGCTGCTTTTTGGTTAGGTATGTGCTGTACAAATACCACATGCATAGCACCTTTTTCAAAGGAAGAGCACTTTGGTGACAGCAAACTTTGCTGCTGTAGAACGCAGTTGAGATAGTAAAGAACCTTGGTGGAATGCTGCACGCTTCGGATCATTTGGCGGTGCATTTCACACTGTGAAATACTTTAATTTTACATTGTTGAGCTGTGCCTATGGCATTTTGTGTGTATTTGAAAAGCAGTGCTAAGCATCTGGCCCTTTGTAAAAGCTGTGTAGGGGCTGTGTACTTGCCGGGCATGTGTGAGAGTCGCAAAGGGCACTTTATCTTATGTGCAGGCTGAACAGGAGGGGAGGTGGGGTTGGGGTCATTTATAAAGATACCTTGAAGATGGGGACTATTGATATTGATGTGGTTAATGGACTGGAACTATTCGGCATGACCTTAAAAATGGTTCTGGTCTTATTTTGACGGGGATTATCTGTTACAGACCCCTCGGGCTTTTAGTGTTCAGCAGCAGCAATCACTATTGGATACCCTCACTAATATGGCAGCCACACATCATAGATTAGTAATTTTGGGTGATTTTAATTTGTGGTTAAATGGCTCTCTGACGCCGCTACCCTCCTTGGCCTCAACCCCGGACGCACACCACAATGCTGCGCAGCTGCCCCAGGACACACTCATGGTCCATTCACCTGCCTCCCCTGCAAGTTCGCCTGCACCAGGACCCACACCAAACCCACTACCTCCAAACACAGCCCCAACTCCAACCACCTGAAGTGCTTCTTGCTGAACACCCGCTCGGTCCACAGACACGCCATTGAACTCTGGGACCTACTCGACACTGCATCGCCGGACGTCGCCTTCCTTACAGAAACCTGGATGAACGCCTCATCAGCGCCCGACATCACCATAGCCATCCCGGACGCTTACAAGATCATCCAAAAAGATCGCACCAACCAAACAGGAGGAGGCATCGCCATCGTCCATAAGAACACCATCCGAATCACGACCAGCTCCGACGTTAACCTCGCGACTGCCGAACACCTTCACTTCCAGATCCACACCGACCCCAGGACCACACTTAGAGGCACCCTCATCTACAGACCACCAGGAACCCGCACACGATTCAACGAAGACATCACTGATTTCATCAGCCCACATGCCCTCACCTCTGAGAACTACATTCTACTGGGAGACTTCAACTTCCACCTGGAAAAGAAAAACGACAGCAACACAACCACCCTTCTGGACAACCTGGCCAATCTCGGACTCAAACAACTTGTTGACACCCCCACCCACCTTGCCGGACACACGCTCGACCCTATCTTCACCTCCAGCAAACACATCTCCTTCGATCACACCACAGCTCTCCATTGGACTGACCACAGCTGCGTTCACCCACAACCCCCCACAACCCTTTCCTCGAAGAAACTGGAACAAAATCACCACCGACCAACTCCTCACATCGCTAAACCATAACCCTCTTACCATATCATCGGACCCAAACCAAGCTGCCACCAAACTCACACAATGGATCACCCACAGTGCTCACGCACTAGCACCCTTGAAAAACCATCAGATCATACAAGGTAGCAAAAAGGCCCCCTGGTTCAAAGATGACCTTAACAAATCCAAAAAGCTATGCCGTACCCTCGAGAAAACCTGGAGAAAAAACCCAACCTCTGACAACCTGACCACCTTCAAGGACGCCACCCGCAAACACTACCAATTGATCCGATCCACCAAGAAATCAGCATTCAGGGATTGACTCGACAACAACGCCCACAACAGCAAGGAACTATTTAACATCGTCAAAGAATTTACCAACCCCACCGCCGGCACCAACGACATCACTCCCTCCCAAGACCTCTGCGACTCTTTATCCTCTTTCTTCCACAACAAAATCGCCGACATACATAACAGCTTTGAAAACCAGTCCGATGAACAGCCCACTCCACCCAACCACCGAACCAAAACAGCACCCTCACAACCTTTTCACCTGGAACCCAATCTCCACTGAAGACACCATCCGCCTGATGAACTCCATCCACTCAGGATCGCCAACCGACCCATGTCCCCACCACATCTTCAACAAAGCAGACTCTATTATCGCACCCCATCTCCGCGATGTCATCAACTGTTCCTTCAACTCCGCTACCTTCCCGGAAAGCTGGAAACATGCCGAACTCAGCGCCCTTCTGAAGAAACCCACAGCAGACCCCTCTGAACTTAAGAACTACCGCCCCATCTCACTCCTCCCATTTCCTGCCAAAGTCATTGAGAAAGCCGTCAATAGTCAGCTCGCCGCCTTCCTTGAATCTAACAATTCCCTCGACCCTTCACAGTCCGGCTTCCGAGCCAAACACAGCACCGAAACCGCCCTCATCGCAGCTACAGACGACATCCGAACGCTACTAGACAATGGTGAAACAGTTGCCCTCATCCTACTCGACCTATGTCATAGCACACTCCTACAGCGCCTCAACAACTTAAGAATTCAATGGAAAGCTTTGGATTGGATCCTCTCGTTCCTCGCCGGAAGAACCCAAAGAGTCCGCCTCCCCCCATTCAAATCAGAGGCCACCGATGTCATCTGCGGCGTACCACAAGGATCTTCACTCAGCCCACCCTCTTCAACGTATACATGAGTCCCCTCGCATCCATCACGCGCCAACACAACCTCAACATCATCTCCTACGCAGATGACACCCAGCTGATCCTCTCCCTCACCAAAGACCCAAGCTCCGCCAAAACCAATCTACACGAAGGAATGAAAGAAGTAGCTGAGTGGATGAAGAACAGCCGCTTAAAACTTAACTCGGACAAACGGAAGTCCTCATCTTAGGATCATCCCCCTCTGCCTGGGACGACTCATGGTGGCCACCGGCACTGGGCACAGCACCCATACCTACAGATCACGCACGTAACCTGGGCTTCACCCTAGACTCCTCCCTCTCGATGAACAGACAAGTCAACGCCGTCTCTTCTTCATGCTTCAACATCCTACGCATGCTCAAAAAAATCTTCCGCTGGATCCCCACTGCAACAAGAAAGACAGTCACCCACGCATTGGTCACCAGCCGACTAGACTATGGAAATACCCTTTACGCCGGGACCACAGCCAAACTACAGAAAAAACTCCAACGCATCCAAAACTCCTCAGCCAGAATCATACTGGACATCCCCCGTCATGCTCACATTTTCGGTCACCTGAAGGATCTCCACTGGCTCCCCGTTAACAAGAGAATAACGTTCTGTCTCCTTACCCACGCACACAAGGCCCTCTTCGACCTAGGACCCGAATGCCTCAACACACGACTGTCCTTCTACACTCCCACCCGCCAACTATGATCATCCAACCTAGCCCTCGCCGCAATTCCGCGCATCCTCAGATCCACCATGGGAGGAAGATCCTTCTCCTACTTAGCGGCCAAAACCTGGAATTCTCTCCCCACTCACCTCTGACTTACACAGAACCACCTCTCCTTCAGAAAGCAACTAAAAACCTGGCTATTTGATAAGTAATGCACTCACCCTCCCTCAAGCACCTTGAGACCCTCTGGGTGAGTAGTGCGCTCTACAAATTACTGAACTTGAACTTGAACTTGGTTTTTATACTGTACTTCACTCATGTGAAGGTCTTGGCCTCTTTCAGCAGGTCTCCAAGGTCACTCATAAAGCTGGGCATCTTCTTGATTTCATTTTCTCAGAAACCCATCTTCTGCATTTTGGCGAAATTCTGCCTTTGGAATGGACGGATCACTTTCTGATTAAATTCTTTGTTAACTTTAATACCCTTAATACTCAGGTATCTCACTCCACAACAGAATAAATCAGTAGAGATTGGAAGGCTCTCACACGGATGCATGGTTCTGATATTGTGTTCAAGGTCAGGGATTGTTTCTCATTAGACAAGCCAGTTGAGGAGAATTATGCCTCTCTGTGTCTGAGATCACCTCGGCCTTGGACTCTTGTGCCCCCCTGAAAAAACATAGATGTAGGGGCAGAGCCTCGGCCCCGTGGTTTAACTATACTTTGAAAGACCTGAAATTAGCGTGCAAACAGGCTGAGAGGAGATGGAGGCGAGGCTACAAGGAGGTGGACAAGCTCCTGTGGAAACTGAAAATTATGGATCATTAGAAGGAGATCAGAAGGTCTAAGGCTGACTATTTCTGTTCCTTAATCTGCAATGCCTCTAACAGCTCTAGAAACATTTTTAACATCCTGAACAGTCTTACTAGCCCTGACTATTCTAAGAATGTGACACCCCCTCTAAAGAACTCTGTGAGAACCTGGCCAGGTTATTCCAGGAGAAAATCCAACTGATCATTGATGATCTGGAGGGTGGCCATCAGGCAGCAGGGAGTGTAGTCTCTGAGGCTACGAGCGTTGACGCTCCTGTTGTGAGTGACTCTGAAGGTGTGGATATTAGCACCGCTTGTCAGGCCGCTGAATATCTATCTGAG
Organism: Lissotriton vulgaris; assembly: GCF_964263255.1. Classification (NCBI taxonomy): domain Eukaryota; kingdom Metazoa; phylum Chordata; class Amphibia; order Caudata; family Salamandridae; genus Lissotriton; species Lissotriton vulgaris. The sequence continues at coordinate 177,007,568 of NC_141685.1, forward strand.
TTTGTGCTTCTGGCGGCGGAGGATTTCAGTAGGGTGGCACAGGGTATTTCCTCCGGTTCCCCCCTGGACCCAGTATCACACAAGATTTGGAAGGAGTTTGAGGAAGAAATGTTTCCAACTCTCCGCTTGATCTGTAATCAGTCTTTAGCCAGTGGTGTGGTCCCTCCCAAATGGAAGCAAGCTCTGGTGACACCTCTGCTGAAGAAGTCTTCTCTTGATCCAGAGTGTTCTAAGAACTATAGGCCTATTTCCTTGTTGCCGTTCCCGGCCAAGATTGTGGAACTTGTAGTCAGTAACATTCTTTCTAGGCACCTGGAGCAACATAACTTGCTGGAGGTGGGCAGACAGGGGTCAGGCAGCAGTGCTGATCCTGCTCGACCTGTCTGCCCCCTTTGATACGGTCAACCATGAGATCCTGCTAAGAAGATTGAGCGAGGTTGGAGTGAGGGGCTGTGCCTTATGAAGGTTTTGGTCTTTTCTACAGGACAGACAGCAGGCGGTGTCCCTCCCTCCTTTTCAATCTGTCTTCTCCAACGTGTCGCATGGTGTGCCACAGGGTTCGGCAATTAGCCCTATTTTATTTAATATTTATTTGAAACCCCTGATTGCGGTCATCAAAGCATACAATATTGACATCGTAAACTATGCTGACGACACGCAGCTGATTCTCTCCTTTGAGGGAGAGGACTCGACGTCAGTGGATGTGTTTCACAACTGTCTGCGGGACACAGCCCTTTGGCTTAAGGACAACCCATTACAATTTAATGCAGGGAAGACTGAGGTGATTTCCTGCTCAGTGAGCAGGATTCCTCATGTCCTTCCTTGCAATTTTTGGCCCTCTGGTAATTCAACCGCAGTTCGGCCTGTAAAAACGGTCCGTAACCTGGGCATTATGTTTGACAACAAACTTACTATGGAAGCTCAGGTTACAAAAACGACAGATTGCGGTTTTGTGATCATTAGATCCCTGCGGAAAACCTTCCCTTTGCTACCTCCTCAGGCGCGTGCGCTAGTGGTAAGGTGTACGATTCTCAGTAGGTTAGACTACTATAATGCCCTATTGCTTGACTCCCCGAAGTAAATTTTTGGACGGACTACAGAGGATCCAGTCAGCAGCAGCCAAGCTAGTCCTAGGGCTGCCTAGAACGTCCTCTACATCTGCAGTCTTGGAAGAATTGCACTGGCTTCCTCTGAGACAGAGAGTTTATTTATTTTATTTTTAGAGTTGGTGAATTCTGGCTTCAAATGGTAGCCAGTTAAGAGATTTAAGGTCAGGGGAGATGTGGGCCCTTCTTTTTAAGCCAGTGATGAGTCTCGCTGCCGCATTAGTAGATGCTCTTAGGGGAGCTCTAGTAGCTGTGGGGAGACCGCATAGCGAGACCCTTCCGTAGTCCAGCCGAGAGAGACATAGAGCTTGAACCAGTTCTATTTCAATCTCTTTGCCTTGTCTTTAAAGCCCTTATTAGGATGGGTCCTGTGCTCATGCCCAAATAAATGTAATCGGTATATCCCTACAAGAAGGCTCCGCTCCTCATCAGCGAGACTGATGAAGGTACCGAGGTTTAGGAAAGTCAGGTCAGGGGGTAGATCCTTTGGGGTGACAGCGGCCAAACTGTGGAACGAGCTCCCGTGGGGGATCAGACAAATTAGGGAGCTCTTCCCTTTTAGAAAAAGTTTGAAAACCTGGCTGTTCCCCAAAACTTAGTTGTCTGGCCATGTATCCAACACACCTGTACTCTGAGTTGCTTAGCGCCAGGATGCCTGCAAGGTGACAGTGCGCTTTATAAGCTGAATAAATAAAAATAAATAATCAACAGTGTGTGCTGTTCTGGGGCATTCTCCATCTTGTGGAAAGAATGACCGCACCTCAGTATTGTTCCATTAAATGTGGCCACGGTGGTTTGTACAGGTGATGTTGAAAAGCATGAGTAGGAGGAGAGACCCATGAAAGGTCATGGGAATTACATGGTTGTAAAATCTTGTTCACAGGTTTTGTGCTGGAAATGGAATGTTGAAAGCAGGTCCATGCATGTGAGGTGCAGGTGAATACATTTGCGAACAGACCCTACCTTGTGTGGAGGGCAGCAGAGGTGCAGTGTATATGGGCAGAGCAGTTTGGCTTAAGAGATGTTTTTAAGAGAGTGTTTGAGGTGCTTGACATGGTCCAGGGGTGAAAGAGCGATAACAGGTTTGGCTTTGGCGCACCATCTGTGCTCTTGCTACGCTGATGCACCACAGCTGTCTACTAGTAGGCTGCCAGGCTAATGTGCTATCTCGATCTCTAAAGTTAGAGGTGAGACAACTAAACAACAGAGCAGCCCAGCTCAATCTCCTAGTCCATCCATGGAACTCCCTCCCCAGTGGATAATACAGACAAATATTTGAGAGAAGTAAAACCACAAAGTAAGTTACAATCATTAAACTGCTGCTCTACTGCATATTGTGGGTATAGTGGATGAAGCCAGGCACCTCTGGGAGCAGCAATATTTGATTTATGGCGCAACATCCTGATGTCCACCCTTCTGTCTCAAGTCTTCCTGATCCATCTCACATCTCTTACTCAAAGAGCTGTTCTTGTTTTAACAAAACCTTGACCATATGCATCTACCTAAAGCTGTAACTAGTGTATGAGTGCTATGCGAGCGCCCTTTTTTTACTAACTTACTCATGAACACCTTTGCTGAAATAAGTAAGATGTGAGATATTCAAAGCAACTTTTATGTAAATTTCTGTGTATGGTTAAATATGCCTTCATAAGTTTCAGAAATGGTAATCAAGAAATATTTATACAATCAATTAAAAATTGTGTGTGCACATTCCGTTATGTTTCCCTTTAAATAATTTTAAATCTTTTTACATCCGACAGAAAACAATCTTTGATTGTACAAAATGTTTCAAAATGAGGAAGATAACACTGTAAATCTGCAAAGACGAAGCCTGAACTATTGAGTTCCAGTATTCAGGAAAACGTAAGTGCCGTCAGAGCCAGCCAAACCCGAACATAAACTGAGACATCCTGAAAGAAGGGACGAGGGACACGATAAATTCAGTGATTCCACTAGTCTCAGCTGTGCACCTCCATGCCTCAAAACGAAGAAATGACCTCTAGAAAATTAAGACAACACTGATAAACCTCCTCTTGTGTAAACATGTCCAATAACAGCTTTGATCATGAGGTTGGTATGAGGTGGTTACAGCAGTGCTCTGCTTCCTAAAATAATACCAAGCCACCATTATGTGCTAAAGGTGTATTGCAAACTGTTTCAGACCAATCCACAGCAACCATTGAAAAGCGCAACGGAGTGGAGTCAGACAAGTGAAGGTTAAAAGAAATAGGGGTTCTGCTGTCTAAAATACAGATCACTGTTCCAGTGTACCCCGACCAGAAGGACAATGAATCTTTACCCACAAGGATGCAGAACCATTATCCAGTCTAAAGACACAATCGCCTACGAAGAAGCCTTACACACGTTATGAGATTGGAAAGTAGTTGGTGACCATTGCACTTTATTCTTTAATCGGAAAACAAAAGTGCAAAATACGACTCATACAGGGAATGCAAGAATAACACAAGTGCTTTATCAGCCATGTTGGCTCTTCAGGAAGTACAGTCAATGGATGTAAACAAGTATATACCAGAGTCAGAGACGCTAACCAAGAGAGAAGTCTCAGACACATGCAGTGAGAGCTTTAGTTTGTCATCAATATTAAAACCCCATCAGCAAGCACACACAGGGAAAAAACTATTCAAATGCACTGAATGTGTAAAGAGCTTTATTCAGTTATCAGGCCTACAAAGACATCAACGAACACACACAGGGGAAAAACCATATAATTGCACTGAATGTGTGAAGAGGTTTAATCAATTATCACACCTACAGCGAATACACACTGGGGGAAAACCATTCCAGTGCAGTGAATGTGGAAGAAGTTTTAGTGATTCATCAGCATTAAGGAAACATCTGCGAACACACACAGGGGAAAAACCATTCCAGTGCAGTGAATGTGGAAGATTTCTTAGTGATTCATCAGCATTAAGGAAACATCTGCGAACACACACAGGGGGAAAACCATTCCAGTGCAGTGAATGTGGAAGATGTTTTAGTGAATCTTCAACATTAAGGAATCATCAGCAAACACACACAGGGGAAAAACCATTCAAGTGCAGTGAATGTTTGAAGAGCTTTAGTCGATTATCAGACCTAAAATACCATCTGAGAACTCACACAGGAGAAAAACCATATAATTGCACTGAATGTGTGAAGAGGTTTAATCAATTATCACACCTAAAACAGCATCAGCGAACACACACTGGGGAAAAACCATTCCAGTGTAGTGAATGTGGAAGAAGTTTTAGTCAATCTTCAACATTAAGGATTCATCAGCGAACACACACAGGGGAAAAACCATTCAAGTGCAGTGAATGTGGAAGAAGTTTTAGTAATTCATCAACATTAAGGATTCATCAGCGAACACACACAGGGGAAAAACCATTCAAGTGCAGTGAATGTGAAAGTAGTTTTAGTGATTTGTCAACATTAAGGAATCATCAGCGAACACACACAGGGGAAAAACCATTCAAGTGCAGTGAATGTGAAAGGAGTTTTAGTGATTTGTCAACATTAAGGAATCATCAGCGAACACACACAGGGGAAAAACCATTTACGTGCAGTGAATGTGTGAAGAGCTTTTGTCAATCATCACACCTAAAACAGCATCAGAAAACACACACCGGGGAAAAACCATACCAGTGCAGTGAATGTGAGAAGAGGTTTATTCAATTATCAGACCTAAAACAGCATCAGAGAACACACACTGGGGAAAACATGTTCAAGTGCAATGGATGTGGGAAGAGCTTTATATATTTATCAGGACTAAAACGGCATCAGAGAACACACACCGGGGAAAAACCATACCAGTGCAGTGAATGTGAGAAGAGGTTTATTCGATTGTCAGACCTAAAACAGCATCAGAGAACACACACTGGGGAAAACCCATTCAAGTGCAAAGGATGTAGGAAGAGCTTTATATATTTATCAAGCCTAAAACGGCACCAGAGAAATCACACTGGAGAAAAACCATGCCAGTGCAGTGAATCTTAAAGTAAGTGGAGAAGTGTGGCTCACTGGTTAGAGGAGGCAGACCTGGAAGCAGAGGTCAGCCCAGGACCAGGGTTCAATTCCCGGCTCGGCGGGGTCTTGAGTCCTAAAATGTCCATGGACTCGACAATTCTCGCTCTGGTGCCTTCTCGATTCACGGGTTCACACTCTGCGACTCTGGGCAATAGCTTGCTTAATCTCAACAACGGCCCCTCGCGGTGGGATGCCTGGCTTTCACCTTGTGGATACCCTGCCAGGGTTATCTCACAGGGGAATACCAGGACGGGTTCCCTAAGCAAGCGCTTAGATACCGGGTCGGTGACTTGCGCTATATAAATACATGTACAAGTAGTTTTAGTGAATCTTCAACATTAAGGATTCAACAGCGAACACACACAGGAAAAAACATTCAAGTGCAGTGAATGTATGAAGAGCTTTAGTCGATTATCAGACTGAAATCACCATCAAAGAACACACACAGGAGAAAAACCATATAATTGCAGAAAATGTTTGAAGAGGTTTAGTCGATTATCACAACTAAAACAGCATCAGAGAACACACACTAGGGAAAAACCATATCATTGCCATGAATGTAAAAGTAGTTTTACTGAATCATTAACATTAAGAAAATATCAGCGAATACACACTGGAAAACCATTCAAGTGCAAGGAATGTGAAAATGGATATATATATATATACATATATATATATATCAGGTCTAAAACGGCATCAGAAAACACGCACAGGAATCCTTCAAGTGCAGTGAATGAATATTTTATGAATATTCAATATTAAGTACTGATCAGCGAACACACACGGGAAAAGCCATGTCATTGCAGTACATGTGTGAAGATCTTTTGTCAACTTTCAAAGCAACAAAGACGTCAGCCTCTCTTCAGAAGAGTGCAGGATCAATAATGACGGTTGCAGAGCTAAAGCTGTGTGATAGCCAGGCCCAGCACACTTCAGAAGAGTGCGGGATCAATAATGAAGGTCACGAAGCTGCAGATGTGAGATAGCCAGGCCGAGCATGCAGCTTCACTTCAGAAGAGTGCATGCTCAATGATGAAGGTCACAGAGCTGCAGATGTGTGATAGCAAGGCCGAGCACACTTCAGAAGAGTACAGGATCAATAATGAAGGTCACAGATCTGCCGCTGTTTGATAGGCAGGCCTATTACTTTACCCCAGAAGAGTGCAGGATCATTAATAACGGTGACAGAGCTACAGCTGTGTGGTAGCCAGGCTTAGTACTTCACTCCAGAAGAGTGCAGGATCAATAATGAAGGTCACATAGCTGCAGCTGTGTGGTAGCCAGGCCTAGCACACTTCAGAAGAGTGCAAGATCAATAATGAAGGTCGCAGAGCTGCAGCTGTGTGATTGCTAGGCTGAGCACAATTCAGAAGAGTGTAGGATCAATAATAAAAGTCGCAGAGATGCAGCTGTGAGATAGCCAGGCCGAACACACAGTGTCTGTTCACCAGATACAGATTATTAATGAAACTCTCCGATCCACATGCTGTGTGATAGACAGGGTGAGCACGCAGCTTCTCTTTAGGAGAGTGAGGAATCATTTATAAAAGTCACTGATAGTTGACACTGACTGTGTGATATTTAAGCAAAATCACCATTTTACATTCTTGGACGCCGTTTTTTTGATGGCTAATGGAGCTGGATTTTGACATGATTGTTCCACAAAAGAAATGAAAAAAAAGATTGATTGTATAAAATTAATGTAAAGGTAGAACACAATAATGACTAAGTTTTACATATTAAAAAGAAAGGCATGTTTTTAAGATATGTAATAGAATAAAAAAATTATTTGGATTTTGGCATTTTACTGCTGATTGTAAAGAAATGATATTGCGCCCCTAAACTCAAGATAATTTGTGCTGTCAGCATGGAGTCTGGCACAGGTGGCATTAGAAGGGGGTCCTGTCTCGACAGTGTGACTGCTGTCAGCAGAGAGTCTGGCAGAGGTAGCATTAGAGGGGGGTCCTGTCTCGACAGTGTGACTGTTGTTAGCAGGTAGTCTGGCAGAGGTGGCATTAGAAGGGGTTCACGTCCCGACAGTGTGACTGCTGTCAGCAGGGAGTCTGGCACAGGTAGCATTAGAAGGGCGTCCTGTCTCGAAGGTGTGACTGCTGTCAGCAGGGAGTCTGGCAGAGGTGGCATAAGAGGGGGTCTTGTCTCGACAGTGTGACTTCTGTCACCAGGGAGTCTGGCAGAGGTGGCGTTAGAAGGGGGTCCTGTCTTGTCAGTGTGACTGCTGTCAGCAGGTAGTCTGGCAGAGGTGGCATTAGAAGGGGGTCCTGTCTTGTCAGTGTGACTGCTGTCAGCAGGTAGTCTGGCAGAGGTGGCATTAGAAGGGGGTCCTGTCTCGACAGTGTGACTGCTGTCAGCAGGGAGTCTCAGTGTAAATAACAAGGACCCCCTGTTCGAAATATCAATTCTTAATGCAGGGAAAAACACAGTGTAAAAATCATGGCATAATATCAACAAAATAGGTGGGAGAAAGTGCATGAAGGAACTACAAAAGCAAATAGTTATAAAAAACGTTGTTTCATTTAATAGATATTCAAATATTCATGTTAAAATCAATCAATAAAGCAACATAAATACAGAAAAAGATACAGAGAAAACAATTATACAATTTCCATACAATGAATGAAAAATATAAAAAACACAGTGGCAATCAATATTGTTCGACGCGCGTTTCGGCGTTATAAGAAACGCCTTCTTAAGGAGCCACAAATTCTATCTGAAAAATATAGTTTGTTCAAAATTAATAAAACACTTTGGTGGCCATTTTATTCCAAAAATTACATTTTAGTTTACGCAAATATAAAAAACAGTAAATGCAAACAAAGACATGTCCCTTAATGACATTCACTCCCTACTTGTATAACAAACTGAATAGAGCTAAACAAGGTACAAAACTAATATTACTACATTTGAGCAGTTGTAATTAAAAGGAGGATGATTTCTACAGAGCAAAGATATAATGTAAGCTGTATGATGACTCACTTTCTTAAACATGGAGAATGGACAAAAATAACCGGTTGGAATTCAGCGTAATTATTAATGTCCCAAGCTCCGGGTGTACCTGTTATAACGGTCTCTGCCCAACATCTAAAGAATTTTTTTACACAATCTACTTGGATAGTTAGCTATACATACGAGGTATTTTAGGTAGCAAGCATATCTAACAAACAAGTATTACCTAATTTAATTCTTATCCCCTGGTATGTCTTCAATAACACGTGTGTTTTCGGATATATAGATGTATATCAGGTAGCACAATTTGCCAAATCTCGAATATAGGGCCCTTAGAAATCAATATTTAAAGGTGCATAACTCCATCTTTACAACCAATGATCTACGATGGATTAACTAGTGATTCAAGGCATATATTGTTTTGCGACCTGATCTTTTTTAACTCAGGGTCACTTACCTAATTTTAGATCCTAAGGAGGATGGTGTACCAGGGACTGCGCTCTCTTTGTCTTTTTATTTCTCTGTCCCTTGATTCTAGTCTTTAATAGGATAATACAATGTGGGAAAGAAGATGGAAACTATCAGTTGTGATTGCTGTAATGCACGTGGGATTCGTGGAAACATAAACTCATATCAATTAATTTACGAAACGGATAAAGGGTAGTAACATTAGATTTGCCCTAAAGTTACAAAGCACATATTTTATACTAGCTGATCTGGTACAGGCATAGGAACGCTGTTTAATGTTTGAATAAGTTGATTCTTTCAATAAATTGTTGCTCTTCTGTTAAAGGTTCCTAGATGAAAGAGTGCGTTCGCAATATAGAAAAGAAAAAACGAGTACTTGGTATATAAAAGAAGTTATTGCGGTAGAAAGAGGTTAATGGCAAGAAATTTTAACCTGTGCTTACCGTTACAAATTATCGCTGGCTACTCGTAATAAAGTTACACCATCTAGCTAAATCGTTGCTATATCCCTTTATCCCTTTATCCGACTTCTATGTAGCTTTTCATATAAAAAAGGATCTAAATGTGGAAACCAGGATAAAGAATTACTCAAAAATGTAGATAATCTTGTTAGTTTGAAAAAAGTATATTTTTTTAAAAAAACGGACTTAAAGAGTTCTCTTATAACACAATATCCTTACCAATAGGAAAGCAGAGTGTTGTTTTTCTTCTGTAAGAGTACAACAAAGATGATTGTTGACGTCCTGAGGCTACGGTGGTTAACGTGTCCTTTTATAAAAAACTTCTATTCACACAGAGTGGTACTAAATGAAAAAAACAGAATATGTAACTGTCAGTGACATGGACTTCGGTAAAGTAATTGTTTTTAGACCAATCAATAGATTACGTCTCTTAAGTCACATCTCCTTACCCAGAGCAAGGTTGTTTGTTGCTTAATATTTCGTACGGGCGGTGCAAATGATGATTGCCGGCGTCCCGTAGCCGTGGGAAAGTTATATCGCCACGTCAAGGTTCAATTCTAAATGTGAAGATAAATGAAATATACCGGTCAAAGACCGAGATTGTCTACGATTATCAGGGACTCTAAAGACTACAAAAGAAGGCCCAGCGAGAGGCGGTGTTCTTACCGATAGGAAAATTCTCGTCCTGCTCATATCAACCTGCGGGCACCGCAAAAGATGGCTGCTGGCGTCCCGCAGCCATTGGGAAAAATATCACCTGATGCATGAGAAGGCCCACCCTTATATGTGAACCATTCGGTTCGACTTAGAGATGACGTATACTCTCTACGGTCACGCCCATTGTTAAAGAGAAATACCTCTCAATTCATTACAGAGGCCAGATTAAGGGCAGTAGATCGCACAGAGGAAATATTTATATGTACATGTATAGTGGTGCTAAGAATGTCATGTCTCAACGTAGTTACCAATCCATATAATACTGAGGACTGGTATGGCATATATAATCTCGATCAGAGGAGATCTGTATATACAGGGGTGATTGTAGTAACATACCGATTAAGAGAAGGAATAAGGCAGAGATAAATACAGATAACTATGGTGCAATGCCGATTTAAGAGGATGAACTGGCCAAAGATGGATCGAACTGAAACCAATGCATACAATGCCAATAAAGATGTGTTCATATGTATTATCAGATAAAAGTATAATCTCTTAATAAAGAGTATTTTTTGAGGAATAATCGGTCGGGATAAATTGTGCATAGCTGGTCAGTACATTATTTCACAACAAATACCCCATCTCTACAATTACAATGAGCATAAGTGGAAGAAGATCAATCCACTGTTGATTAGAAAAAGGAAACTTGTTGATAGAATGTACAACCGACCGAAAGCAGCCATCTTTTGCGGTGCCCGCGGGTTGATATGAGCAGGACGAGAATTTTCCTATCGGTAAGAACACCGCCTCTTGCTGGGCCTTCTTTTGTAGTCTTTAGAGTCCCTGATAATCGTAGATAATCTCGGTCTTTGACCGGTATATTTAATTTATCTTCACATTTAGAATTGAACCTTGACGTGGCGATATAACTTTCCCACAGCTACGGGACGCCGACAATCATCATTTGCACCGCCCATACGAAATATTAAGCAACAAACAACCTTGCTCTTGGTAAGGAGATGTGACTTAAGAGACGTAATCTATTGATTGGTCTAAAAACAATTACTTTACCGAAGTCCATGTCACTGACAGTTTCATATTCTGTTTTTTGCATTTAGTACCACTCTGTGTGAATAGAAGTTTTTTATATAAGGACACGCTAACCACCGTAGCCTCAGGACGTCAACAATCATCTTTGTTGTACTCTTACAGAAGAAAAACAACACTCTGCTTTCCTATTGGTAAGGATATTGTGTTATAAGAGAACTCTTTAAGTCCGTTTTTTAAAAAATATATACTTTTTCCAAACTAACAAGATTATCCACGTTTTTGAGTAATTCTTTATCCTGCTTTCCACATTTAGATCCTTTTTTATATGAAAAGCTTCATGGAAGTCGGATAAAGGGATAAAGGGATATAGCAACGATTTAGCTAGATGATGTAAATTTATTATGAGTAGCCAGCGATAATTTGTAACGGTAAGCACAGGTTAAAATTTCTTGCCATTAACCTCTTTCTACCGAAATAACTTCTTTATATACCAAGTACTCATTTTTTCCTTTCTAAAATGCGAACGCACGCTTTCATCTAGGAACATATAATAGAAGAGCAACAATTTATTGAAAGAATCAACTTATTCAAACATTAAACAGCGTTCCTATGCATGTACCAGATCTGCTAGTATAAAATATGTGCTTTGTAACTTTAGGGCAAATTTAATGTTACTACCCTTTATCCGTTTCGTAAATTAATTGATATGAGTTTATGTTTCCACGAATCCCGCGTGCATTACAGCAATCACAACTGATAGTTTCCATCTTCTTTCCCACATTGTATTATCCTATTAAAGACTAGAATCAAGGGAAAGAGAAATAAAAAGACAAAGAGAGCGCAGTCCCTGGTACTCCATCCTCCTTAGGATCTAAAATTAGGTAAGTGACCCTGAGTTAAAAAAGATCAGGTCGCAAAACAATATATGCCTTGAATCACTAGTTAATCCATCGTAGATCATTGATTGTAAAGATGGAGTTATGCACCTTTAAATATTGATTTCTAAGGGCCCTATATTCGAGATTTGGCAAATTGTGCTACCCGATATACATCTATATATCCGAAAACACACGTGTCATTGAAGACATACCAGGGGATAACAATTAAATTAGGTAATACTTGTTTGTTAGATATGCTTACTACCTAAAATACCTCTTATGCATATCTAACTATCCAAGTAGATTGTGTAAAAAAATTCTTTAGATGTTGGGCAGAGACCGTTATAACAGGTACACCTGGAGCTTGGGACATTAATAATTACGCTGAATTCCAACCTGTTATTTTTGTCCATTCTCCATGTTTAAGAAAGTGAGTCATCATACAGCTTACATTATATCTTTGCTCTGTATAAATCATCCTCCTTTTAATTACAACTGCTCAAATGTAGTAATATTAGTTTTGTACCTTGTTTAGCTCTATTCAGTTTGCTATACAAGTAGGGAGTTAATGTCATTAAGGGACCTGTCTTTGTTTGCATTTACTGTTTTTTATATTTGCGTAAACTAAAATGTAATTTTTTGAATAAAATGGCCACCAAAGTGTTTTATTAATTTTGAACAAACTATGTTTTTCAGATAGAATTTGTGGCTCCTGAAGAAGGCGTTTCTTATAACGCCGAAACGCGCGTCAAACAATATTGATTGCCACTGTGTTTTTTTTATATTTTTTATTCATTATATGGAAATTGTATAATTGTTTTCTCTGTATCTTTTTCTGTATTTATGTTGTTTTATTGATTGATTTTAACATGAATATTTGTATATCTATTAAATGAAACAAAGTTTTTTATAACTATTTGATTTTGTGGTTCCTTCATGCACTTTCTCCCACCTATTTTGTTGATATTATGCCATGATTTTTACACTGTGTCAGCAGGGAGTCTGCCAGAGGTGGCATTAGAAGGGGGTCCTGTCTCGACAGTGTGACTGCTGTCAGCAGGGAGTCTGTTAAAGGTGGCATTAGAAGGGGGTCCTGTCTCGACAGTGTGACTGTTCTCAGTATGGCTCTGCTTTCGGCGTTCACATGACTGACAAGGTTTCTTTGAGATGGGACTAGCTCTCCTGTGTTGATGGAGAGAGAAGTGCTACTTGTGATATGAAGACCTGGGATGCACTTCTTTTAATTCAGTCATTTTTGCCCAACCAATGTATCATTTCTATGGAAAGCTAAAAATGTGTCGGTGGCTTGGCACTCCCCTTGTTAATAATCCATATAAATGCCATAACATTTTCAGTACTTGTATGTATTCTGCTACAAGAGGGATGTAGACATTGATTTTTCATATTCCAAAGAGACTTTTTTTAAGGTTCTTATTTAGTGCAACTTTATATACTGGGTGTTATATTGTGTTATATCTAGAATAACGGTGTCTGTGATGGACGTGGAATAAGGGAGCCAAAGTACAACGAGCTGTGAGCACCTTCGAAGGGTGAACAGTTATAAAGCTAAGCTTATTTCAGGGTTGGCTTTTTGTTGAAATCTTTATGCCACAATCATATCCAGAATGTCGGTCTTCCTGTGTCCAGGACGAACCAAGTGTTTTAAGCTTTTTCTTAGTATGGAAGGAAGGCTGTTCCTTAAAGCCCCTGTAATAACATACAGTGCTAAAGTTCGAGCAAAAGCAATCTATGGAGCCCTCCGCTGGTGTTACTGAGCAGCACCTGCTTGAGCTGTTGTCGTATGTAACTTGTAAAAGAGAATTCTGTGGGTTCCTCTGGGGAATAATAATTCCATAGTCCTATGGAAGCTTAACTTTAAATGTATAATTGACTATAATGGAACTGAAAGCCCTCTTGGACTGAGCCAAGATAGGGATAAGTAAGTAGTCTGTACTGATGGTTGTCTTTGTTACCTGATGAGCTCGAGTGTGGATGATTGGCACAAGGATCGCTGTCATCACACAGTTTATCCAGCTCAAATCTGTGTATGGAATTGTGTTAAAATGTCCTCATTTTGTGCACATATTCACTCCAGTACTTCTAAAGCCAGGACACCATATCTAAATATTCATACAATTGAATATAAATACTAGTGAGGCTGAGTCATTTGGAAATCTAAGAGAACCAAAACAATTGACACAAAAAATGGTGATATGAAATTGATTGTATTTTGTTCTTTTGATTGCATAAACCTTTTTCTGCCCCTGGTTCTCTTTAAAACAGGTGCTAGCTGATAAGCCTATAAAGCTAGCACACCACGTCAATGTCCGGTAGACTAGGACGAGGTCACTTTCAGAAATTGGAAATGAAACCTTTAGTTACCGTAAAATAACAGAGAGAGAATAGCACATCCACAGAGCCAGACTGCCGTCCACCATGGCACATTTGGTATGGAAGGCTTTGTGAACCAATGATATTCAAGTAAAGAAAGATGACTCCCTATCGACTTTGCTACCTGTCCTGTAGGACATGGTGGTTGTTCACCGAGAACTGGTTTCTCAAACTAGGCAGAGGACACTGGGGATGCTCAAACTAAGTAAAAAGGTAGTTTGGGGGGGCGTGGCCAAGATGGCGGCCTAATCGGACGTGTCTCGGCAAGGCTCTCTGGCCCTGATCCCCAAAGCCCTTCAATAACAGCGAGATACCCCCCAAAAACTGCTGGTTTCTCAATCGAGGGTGTAGCGCTTGCCCCTGATGCCCTCCCACTGAAAATCCAGACTTGGTAACCCCCCGGTGCCTAATTACACAAGCCGGGAGCTCCCGGCACTAACCAATGAGGGAAATGGCGGCCGCTGGCCGCCGGGAGTGAGCCCAGAGCCTTACACCCTAGACCGGAACAGTCGGAGAAGACGGGCACGGACCCTGCCGAGACCGCAGGGGTAAACGCGATGACCGTGAGGTGGCCTTTCCGGCTGATACGGAGGCAGAAGCATCGACCTGCGGCTGCGCGGCCGGCTGGATCACCCGAACCCCCGGCTTTGGGCCTAGTCCGGGAGGAGGACAGAGACGGAGGTCTGTTCCCGTGAGCTTGGAACTAGCGGGACCCCTGAGAGACCACCGGACCCCCAGGGACGGGAGAGGAAGCCCCCCCCAACCGCTGGCACAGAGAGCCTACACAGAAGTAAGCAGGGCGGGCTGCGACGAGGGAGCCGGACCGACTCCCGGCCTGGTTAGGCCGCAGCCGCAACGGGGAGGACTGAGGGGGAGGCGTCGCTGCACGCCCCTGGAGCCTAACGGAGCCGCCTGCTTCCGGGTGGGGAGCCAGAACCAACCAACACCGATCTGGGGCCGCATTGGGAGGACAACGGTAGCTCGGCTTGGAGCGCAGTCATCGGCGCAGGAGTAATGAGGAACTAACCCCCCCTCCCCCCAGTCACCTCAGCAGCGCCGACGGCCCTCGCCCTCGGTCCACGCAGGGACCCCTGAGAAGGGTCCTGATCAGGGCGGTCTGCCCCAGAACCAGTATCCGCCACCATAGATCGTCTGCTGGGGTCACGGGCCTTGAGGTGGGACCCCCACACACATGAGCGAAAGCGCTGTAGACTTCGACCGGTCCGCATGTCCCACGGCCCAGTGGAGACATCGGCCCGGGCACAAAAACGTCCGCCACCATAACGCCAATTCCAGGTGCCCCACAGGCCCCCCCCCCTGCTTGTCGGCCTGGTCCCTGCTTGCCACCAGACGACCTCCAAGCTCCCCGACAGCGTAAAGCCCAGCACCTGCCACACGAAGGCCTCGGATAGCTCACCAGCCCCAACAGGAGCTACACCTAACGCTACCAGAGCGCCAACTGCACCCCCCCCTTTTTGAACTCACAAGTCGGGACTCCAGGGACCCTCACACCGGCAAAATGGCACACTCTAGCCGCAAAGAAAACCCGGAATATCGTGGACCTTCTACACAAAAACGCGCCGAAAGGAGAGAAGGCCCAGACCATGGTGTCCCCGAAGATGCCGGCAAGCCCCCAAGGACAGGATGATGAGTCCGCCCCATCACCAAAGCCTTCCTGGCTTCCCTCTTTAACACTCTGAGGGACGACTTTCAAATCCTGAAACAGGAGTTGGCGGGAGAACAGCGGGAGCTGCGTCGAGACCTAGACGGGGTGGGCGAGCGAGTGGCGTCGGTGGAGGAGGCAGACCAATCCCGCAGCATGGAGGTATAAAAGCTGCAACAGGAGATTCTATGTCTCTACGACCAGCAAGTGGATTTACAGTCGCACGCAGAAGACCTTGAGAACCGCTCTCGGCAGAGCAACATAAGGGTCCCAGGAGTCCCGTTGAAGTCCGAAAAGAACAACATGGTTGAGTATCTGCAGGACCTATTCAGGGAGATCCTGGGGGAGTCGGAGGAATTTGTGATACGGATCGACCGGGGACATACTGGCCTTCCTCCCAGACTTCCCCTTGAAGGAACGTATTTTACGAGAGGCCTGAGCGAAACAACCTATTCTCTTCCGGGACGAACCCATAGCTCTCTTTCAAGACCTTTCCACCATCACCCTACAGAAACGTAAGTCCTTCCGGATAGCGACGAACTTTTTGAGAGACAATGGAATACCCTATTCCTGGGGTCACCCATATCGCTTGATCTTCAGGTGGAAAGGATCGCTGCACCAGCTCAAGTCACTCCACGACACTTGTGCCTTACTGGACATCGATATGCCGAAGGAAGCAGGATCTAGAGACGCATCTCCAAGCAGATCGCAAGACGGCCCCTCGCGGCGATCAGGAGAAGGATGGCAGACAGTACGGTGGAGGCGATCCCCCGAGGTCCGTCTCGAAACCAGACCCAGCCACAGTCGCTCAGGAACAGGAGGCGGCTGTGCAGGAGGTAGCGGATAACACAGCGACCAAACTGTAAGACAATATCGCCCAGGGTTTTTCTTTCACACTATAGTTGCCTGGGGTGACGGGTCGGGGAGCCGCCGTTTGGGCCGATGCCATGTTACCCTCTACACTGCCTTCCTACGGACCTGTGCTCTGCACAAGTAGGCCCGAGACTATGAGTAGTTCTAATTTTGGTTTTTTGGGGGGGGATGTTGGGGGGCAGACAAGGGTTTGGGGGGGGCTCTGTTGGGGTTGGGCAAGTTCTTCGGGGATGGTTGGTAGGGGGGAGAGTTGGGTTCCAGGAGAGGGAGGGGTGGGCGAAGGGAGGGGGGTCCAGTGCTCTGTTCCACACACAATGGTCGTAACCCGACCCTGACGTCTCATGCCTCGTCGGGAATGCTGATTAGCCAATTCACTTCCCATAGACATCATGCCACCTACTACTCTTAAAGTTCTCACCCTGAATGTGCGAGCTCTCAACAATCCTGTTAAAAGGCACGCCGTCTTATCCTTGCTAGAAAACTCACAAGCAGACATCTGTCTCCTACAAGAAACACATCTGTTAATGCACGATTGCCACAGACTACGATCCCGAAAATTCCCCACTCAACTCTTTTCCTCGGGCCCCAACAAGACTGGTGGAGTGGCGATTTTGATAGCACAAGCTTTTAAAGGTAAAGTCCTACATAAATGCGCTGAGCAGAGGGGGGGCTGTTAGCATATCGCTTCGCTTTGGGCGGCCTGCTGTTCACCATCGGGTCCGTCTACAGCCCCAACGAGGGCCAAGAACGCTTCCTCCACTCCACCCTGACTGACATCACTGCCACCCCAGACAGACACATTTTACTGGGGGGGACTTCAATATGGTGTTTGACACGATGCTGGATAGATCGGCGCAATGCTCCCCCCAGACTGGGACTTTCTCCGCCACCTGCACAGACCGACTCAAACAGCTAGATCTCCATGACCTATGGCGCTGCACTCACCCAAACGACAGGGAATACTCATATTATTCCAACGCACATAAGACCTACGCTAGATTGGACCACCTCTTGGCCTCTGGCCCAGTCTGTACACTAGCCACCTCGACAGAGATCGGAGTGCTTTCACCTTCGGACCACGCACCGGTTTCCACCACACTCATGTTGCCACCTATCTCAGGACCCCCCAGTGTGTGGCGTCTCCAAGACACTTTACTACATAGAAAAGAGGTAATAAAACATATCCATGACACAATCCGTGAATACCAGCTACACAATGCTAACGACGACACAACGCAGGCGACACAGTGGGCAGCCATGAAGGCAGTGCTACGGGGAGAATTCATAGCCATCTCCGCAGCAGAGAATAAAGATAGACAGCTCAAGCGTGACGAACTGACCCTCCAAGTACGGGAGTTAGAACGTATCCACCAGCGGACAGGAGCCCCCAGGATCTGGAAACAGCTTAAAACAGCCAGACACCTCCTGTCCGTACTAGACACAGAACGGGCGGAATATACAGCCTTACGGCTGAGACATGCCTATTACACGGGAGGGAACAGGTGTGGTAAGCTGCTGGCAAGCAGACTCCGCGTCTTACAACACCAACAGATGGTGAAAGAACTTTCCCGCCCCGATGGAGCGACGGTCACGGAAGACGTAGAGATTGCTTACACGTTTCGAGAATTCTACGCCTCTCTCTATGCCAGGGACCGCCTCGACGGCACGGCAGTGGCCGAGTACCTAGATTCAGTGGTGCTCCCTTCCCTGGAGCCCTCGCAGGTGGAATACCTCGACAGAGACATCCGTATAGAAGAGGTGATATCCGCCATAGCCAAAATCAAACCCGGGAAGGCCCCGGGACCGGACGGTTTCACGGGTCTTTTCTACAAGTCCTTCTGCACTATTTTAGCCCCGATCCTCACCCATCTGTTTAACACCTTCTCAGACCCAGGGGCGATCCCCCGAGATCTCCTACGGGCGTCTCTCTCAGTCATCCCCAAACCAGGGAAAAACAAGTCTAAATGCAGCTCATACCGTCCCATCTCGCTGTTAAACATCAACCTCAAACTGTACACGAGCATCTTGGCGGCCCGTCTGGGCCCCCACCTGCCGGGCCTCATAGACCCGGACCAGGCGGGATTCATACCGGACCGCCAGAGGGTCGATCACACCAAACGAGTCACTCACCTTATAGAGAAGACCTCCCGAACCCCCGGGGAACGTATGCTATTGGCGGTTGATGCCGAAAAAGCATTCGACCAAGTCCATTGGCCGTATCTGGAGATGGTCTTGCGGAAAAGGGGCATCGGTGAGAAATTCAGCACCTTCATCTTCAATTGCTACACATTTCCAACAGCAGTAGTCTGGGTCAATGGCTACAATTCCCAAAGCTTTCTCATTGAGAGGGGCACAAGGCAGGGCTGCCCTCTGTCACCCCTGCTCTTTGCCCTTTATATGGAGCCAATGGCCCAAAAGATCTGCCAAAACACAGCGGTGACCGGATAACATTCGGGGGCTACACACATACCATTAGCCTTTACGCAGATAATGTCTTGCTCACACTGGACAACCCGCGAACGGCCCTCCCCGCGAGCCTGGCGGAACTGGAGGAATTCGCCACAGTGGCTGGCTTTAAAATGAACGCTGATAAATCACTGGCTCTCGATCTTTCCCTGAATCCCTCCACCTGCAGACCTCCTTTCCTATCCAGTGGGTATCGGGCACGGTGCCCTACCTAGGGATCCAACTGGCCTCCACACTCCCAGCTATGACAACGGTTAATTACATCGCGCTCCAGCAGAAGGGCCGCGGGGAATTGGACCGGTGGAAAAACCTTCCTCTCTCGTTGCTGGGCAGGATCGCTGCTGTCAAGATGACAGTTCTGCCACAAATTCTGTACCTCTTTCGTCCACTGTCGCTCCAGCCACCCACAGGATGGCTCCGACAAACACAGGCAGATCTTGCCCGCTTCGTCTGGCAGGGCCGGAAGCCGAGAATGCGAAGGGCTCTGTCCATGCTTGCCCTAGAAGAGGGGGGGTTAGGAGTGCCGGACCTACACAAATATTTCCAAGCGGCACAATTGCGTACTTGGTGGAATGGAGCAGGTGGGAGTCAGAGAAACCCTGGCTATTCCAGGATCAAGCGATAGCGGGACGTCCACTTCAGGAAATTCCATTCCTTCCCAAAACGGCCCGACCGGCTAATCTTTACGCCTCGTTTGTCACACGGGTCCCATTACGAGCGTGGACGCCACTAACATAGTACACGATCTCACCACCTTCCCCTCGCCGCTAACACCACTAGTCGATAACCCGGACTTCACCCCGGGTATGGCGAAGGGAGCCTACATCCATTGGCATTCAGCGGGATGCCGCTCCCTCTGTCACGTATATGGTCCGGAGGGAGTGCTCCCCTTCCCCCTCTTCCGACAGGAATATAACTTCCCGGAAACGGAACAAATGCGTTACCTTCAGGTTCGCCACTGGGCCCTACAGCTGCAGGTGAGGGAGACTGCCGACCGCCTCCTCTGACTATACGAGAGATGGCTACTGGCTCGCACTTCGGACGCCAAACTCATATCTGACATTTACAAATTCCTTCAACCACTTTCAACCCACCGGGAAGGGAGCGGTGGGAGAGAGAACTAGGCAGGACTCTGAGCCGTAAGGAATGGAGCCAAATTTCCTACAGAGCGCGATACTCGGCATACCATTCAGGGCTGACTGAGACACTGACCAAGGTGACCACATATTGGTACTATACCCCGTAACGCATTAGCGAAATGGATCATAGTAAAGACAAGAACTGCTGGAGGGGTTGCGGGCACCCGGGCACTCTACTACACATTCTATGGGACTGCCCCCTGATACAACCATACTGGACACAAGTGATTGATGACATAGATACACACTTCCACACCAAACTGCCCCGCTTTCCTGCCTACATCATATTTGGGCTCCCCAATCCCCTGACATACCCCCTACGCTCTCAAAGAAGACGCCAAATGGCCATTGCCCTAGGCTCGGAGATCCAAAACATTTTGATACACTGGTGCACTGCCACTGTCCCTTCCACTACAGGTTGGCTACATCGGCTATGGGGAGTGTTGGGGATGGAGAAGATGTCCATTAAACTAGCCAGAGACATAGACCAATTTGAGGAGATATGGCAGCCGTTTCACACTCTATTGATCACAGAATTTAGGGAACTTGCATGCCCGCGATACCTCCGCCTATTGCGCCTCTCGAAATCGGAGGACAAGGGCCACTGATGGAAAGGAGACAATGGGGCCCCGAATTGAGGCCGGCTGGGGCGTCATAGGAGAAGAATGACTTGAGCACTGGACAGGGAGGGACGGGGAGGGGGTGTTGGGAGGTTGGGGGGAGGGAGTAAGGGAGTTTTCCACCTGGAAGGCATGTTGCACTTTTCCTTACAGAGCAACGCGGCAACAGATCTAATGAGTACTGGACTTGCAGGAAGCTTTCTTGTGCACTAACTGTACCTTTCTTATGTACACTATCGCTGCTGATGTTGTTTTATCTACCCTGTATGATTTGCCTTCCAGGTGCAGTCCTCAAATAAAAAGAGTTAAACCTAAAAAGTAGTTTGGTTGATGAACAAGACAGCTGTCCCTAGCTTTCACTGCAGTGTACAGAATAAAAAGGTCATACATTTCTGAAACACCTAGTTGCTGACTCCGGAGGGGAGGTTAAAATTATAACAAAGCGGCAATTTACCAACAGTTATGTATTGAGATACATTTTCACTGTATTAAAACCCTTAAATGGCTTGTAATTGCTGGCATATGTCTGGAGCTCCGACATTCCAATGTTTGTCTTCATATTTTTCTCTTTTTAATTTAGAACAATCTACCCTCAGTGGGTGGAATCTTCTGATTGCCTTATAGCCCTTCTGCCTCTGGATATACCAGTCGTTAAAGGCCCTGAACCCGTTACAGGCCCGAGACGCAGACCCTCGTCAGCGGGCCATAAGGCTATATTAAAGCCTGCCTGACCAGAACAGTATGTTTGGCAATCATGTATTTGATTGCATTCTTAAAACAGTACTTAACAGCAATGCTTAAATGAATCTAGACATATTTAAACATTGGCAATTGAATAGAATAATTGTGAACCATTCTGAGGGGAGCCCGACGATCGATGTGGGGTTGGGGGCGTGGCATTAAAATGTTTTAAGTCCACTGGTCTAGGGTGTTCCTCATCGGAGAGGTGTGAGGGGCCTGATGTAACACTGTTGGTTAGTCAAATCTTAAAGGGGAGGGCACAGAGACTCAAAGCCGATGGATTTCAATGTCGAACCTGTTTATCACCACTTAATCATCCTCACAATTGCAATAAGTGACTGGATCAGGCCCCCTCCTCCATGTCCAGATGGGCTGCTGGCTAGGTATATTCAGCACAAGTTTGGAAATCAAGGTTTAAGATGTAAAACATGAAAGTAATAGAAACATGTACGCTTTACAAAGGAACGATGATGGTGATGCCAAGCCTTATGTGCCACTGTTAGTACTGCCAGCAAGAGTGTGTACATTTATCTGCTAACAGCGCCGCTCCATGGAAAAGGTCAGCCATCCCTCATCATACCTGCTAACCCACCCTATTCTAGACCCTCTCCTGCAGCACCTGCAGGTGGCTGGCCAGTGAACACTAAACTCTCTCTCATAAACCCACCTTTAGCAGACATGGGGCGTGAACACTTCAGGCAAAAACAACAAAACTAGGGCTGCTGATCGACCCCGATCACAGGCCCAGAGTGTTTGGTCCTAGAGATCCACGAGGACTATTTTGGTCCCGTGTGGGGCTGAAACGTAACCGGTTCCTTACAGAAATGTTGAGTGGAAGAGCATGGGCATTCAGTGCTTATGACCAGGGGTTGCTCAGCCCTTTAAAATAATTAGACAGTACGTAAACCACAAGGACAAAAATACCTTAAACCTCACCCTCATCCCCCTCCCACCTCCCTTTACCGTTCCCATCCCCTTCTCATCCCCCCCTCCCTCCCTTGATGACCTCGAACTTAGGAGCTGCGACGGCAGATCCGTCTGAGAGCAACACAGAGGTTTTTCATTTAAACAAGTTATGTCAGGAGAAACTTGAGTGAAACTGTGAGAGAAATATTAAAAAGAGGGTTGCTCTTGCGATTATAAGAATGAACATTTTGGCTATTCTGGCCTGGTCAGGTCTAACTAGGAACATCATTAAGTATTCTTAGTCCTCAATGCTTAAACCTTAAACCCCAAGCCTCCTCAAACCTTAAACCTCAAGCATATAAACCTTAAGTACATATAAATTGAGTAACAGAAAGTGCCGTAGCACTTCTTACGAACATTGAACGTTGGGAATTGGAATTCCAGTGATAAGTGCCAATGATAACAGTGTGTTGGCACCGCTAATTCAGGAGCAAAAACTAAACTCTAGATGCAAGAGTCGTGGGGTTTGAAAATTAACAGGACTTACCACCCTTACACCTCTGAATATGTCTAACTGTATAGAAGTACATCATGCAGGGCTTCTTTGGATGACATTTGTGCAAAAGCAAAGTAATGGTGTAAGTGTTGTGTGACAAAGAATACAAAGTAAAGGATATCAAGTTTTTTGCTTGTTTGACGAACCGCCAGAAAGGTCCATCTCCTGGGCAGGGTTGTCTTCCAGGTGATGTGCGAGGTCTTGGGGGTTTGTAAAGATGCTTGGTTTTCCATTCTCTAATATTCTGAATTTCAAGGGTCCTGCAAAAAAGAATTGAATGTTCTTCTTCCTCAGAATGTCCCGAAGTTGTAGGAATCCTTTCCTTGTGTCAACTGTGTCTTTGGAGTAATCCTGTGTAAAGGTAATCCATCGGCCTTCCCAGGTGACGTGATGATTTTTCCTGGCGTAGTTTAAGATGGCTTTTGTGTGTTGGTAGCGGAGCGGTTTGCAGATCATGGGGCGAGAGCCTTTTCTATTTAGAGGGTTGAACGACGGGACTCTATGGGCTCTGCCCAGTTCCAGGCCCTGTTGGAAGTTTATCCCCATTATCATTGGTATCCAAGCTTCGAGGAAGGCTACGCATGATATTGCATCAGACTCTGACCCTTCCGGAATACCGAAAATACGTATGTTCCCTCTCCTATTTCGGTCTTCCAATTCCGCGTTCAGTTTCTTAAGCTCACTGGCAATGTTGAGGAGGTGTTTGATCTCTTTGGTGGCCTGGGAGGTTGTGTCTTCAAGATCGCTTATTCGTTGTTCCGCTTCATCAATTTTCGTGTTCATAGTGTTCATATCGGCACAGATTGTTCTAGTTTTGTTTCGTTGATTTGGCCAGGTCATGGACTTCTGCAATTTATTTTAAGACCATGTCCATTGTGCAATTTTGGTCTGGTTTGGCTTTTATCAGTAATTCTGAGATGGTTGTTCCGGTTTCACTTTCTTGTAGGAGGATCTGCTCTCTTTGTCCGCCATTTCTAGTCAAGAGGTGGTTGAGATGGCTAGGTGACGCAATGATTAAGGGCAGGCTTACTCTCAATGAGCTATATCTCTAAGGCTGCAAGGTCGACAAAGATCCCAGGGACTGCGCTTGTCAATATTAGCTCATAGATACAGTTAAAGCCCAGGCAGGTCCACAGGTAGGATGATGAGTGTGCCTATAATATCAGCAGTAGGAACAATTGGGACAAGTAGTCAGCACATACACAGTAATGCAGATAATGTTAATGTCCAATTGGCAAACTTAACATCCAAGCCAATGGGTCAGAGGAAGCTGCAACCTTGATTCTGACAGTATACCGCCTGTGAAGGCTTTATAACATGTTGTCTTTCCTGAATGATAGGTATTGTAAGGCAGACAGACTTAGCTGGCAGTGGAGTTGGGTCACCATCAGGAGAGGCTTGCCCCTATACTTGCGCCCAGTAATTAGCGACAGCAAACACCTACATGACACAGAATAGAGCCTTAGCAGAGAACCTTAATATTGTATCTCTGAACGTTAAAGGCCTCAACCATCCAGCGAAGCGCAGGAAATACCTAGCGAAAACCAAAGGGGACATCATCCTCCTACAAGAAACCAAACTCTCAGAAGAAGACTTAGGCTTCATAAAACATAACTGGATCTCTCATGTCTTATGCTCCCCAGCAGCCCATAAGAAACAAGCATTGGCATAGCCAATAGGTCTCGCCTTTGCGACCTTATAAATGTTTGGTTATCCAGCACAATATCCTTGGTGCAACAACATCAACTGTTGCATGGCTAAACACTTATAAGGTCCCAAAGGCGAGACCTATTGGCTATTCCAATGCTTGTTGGTGATGGGAGGAACTCCGATGTTGAACAGGAACAATGGTGAAAAGGCTGGCACCACTGGGAAGGTGAGAGTTTGAAAGTATGCAATTAGCTTGGTGATTTGGGGTCCAGGAGGAAGCTTTTTTCAGGAGGAACGTGTGCATTTCCGATGCCAGGTCCTACCCAGGCAGGTCATAAGGTAACGTTAGTCTAGACAAAGTAAGTGTGCAATTTCACAAGGCAAGGTGACTGCCTAAAATGTATGTTATAAGATGGTGCGGGGAGTGGGGTTAGTGCTTTCTCATTTTCTGGTTCCTACCAAAAGACAACTTACACCCTGATGCTTCTTGTGAGGGCTATGGATGATAATGCTTTCAGCAAATTGAGGCCGGAAGGCAGCTCACCTGTCTGGGGCTGGTGCATGATATACTGGACTATTGTTGATTCACATGTTGATCAATAATGCAGGCAAGACATACTGAGGCTTTATCAGTCATGAGAGGTATGGCACACATGCTGTCCTGTTAACAAGGAGAACCCTCTCTGAACAGAAATTTGGAGCTTTAACTTTTGTTAAAGCTAAAGTTACCTGCAATTATTATATTCAAGCTCATTAGCCACTCATGAGCAGGAACAGCCCATATTTAAATATTGCACTGCAGAAAGGGCTTCAAATCTTTGGCCATGTGTATTATGTATTATTCAATGGGCAGAATAATCTCAACCAGTTACTCATTACATGGTACTGAGGGAAGGCAAATCCAGAGAGAGAAAAGTAACTCCTTTTAACCAGATTTTCAGAGGTGAAACTGTGCGTATAGTAAAAAGATTGATGCGGTAGGGGTCCGATTCAATCATTGCCCAACAGAGCAATCACCATTGGCCTAATAAAGGACTTTACTTCAGGCAAGACAAGACTACTATACCCACTAAATTTATAAATACCACCCAGCAGGCAGTTCTTTTCACTGAATTCTACTGTTTGTTTCGATGGAGCCCTGTAACAAATAGTTATAATTTTGTTTTCAAAAAGAAAATCCCAAAATTAGATTTTATTTATGTAAAGAAAAAAGCGTAATGCTCCCCTAGCTATGGGAGGCTTCTCCCATGGCGGGGGGAGTCTAAAAAATATTTTTGCAGCAATGCATGTACGTTTTTGGCAGCCAAACTGAATCGATGGCTAAAGGTCTTTTCCCAATGTAGCGCTTTGGTGCTGCGTATGCGAGACCTAAAAAGGACATTTAGTGGGGCTCACACAATTTCCCATCGCCAGCTTTTTACTGGTAGTTTCTCCCTTAACTTTCATCAGCCTCTGACAAACCAATAAAAAGTTACCCAGGAAACTTGGTATATCCACCAAAATAAGCACCTTGAAGGGTCTGATTGGGTAGTCAACCAATCGACGGAGGCCGAGGCCCAAGGCCTGCCAACCATTGGCTTTTTCACCCCGCTTTGTGTGGGTGGGCCAACTATCACAGCTTCCACCCAGTCCAACAGCCTGCAGCCACCCTGAACATGCACACACTCTGGCTGGCTCAGTGTCATACTGAGAAGTATGATGGGCTGACCTGGGATGGCAGAACATAAAGTGTGGCTTGTGTATGCTCTCTTGCAGCACGGCTCTGAGCAGAGACACTTCCACAGAAGATTATACGTTAGAGTGTGTGGTTAAGGAGGTTAATTTGCCCTAGCACAGAACTTTTCCTGTGTTTCTTGAGGTATGTTACGCTGCTAATGCTGGTCAACACATGAGGAGTGATAGGTGCAGCTAAAACTACATGTAGGTAAAGTTTTGTCAGCAGGCTCATTTGTTTTTTAAAAGTGTTAACGTTTGTCCATTAGCTTTGGGATGGGATTCACCTTTGCAGGGTCATCTCTGCCCTTCCCCTACCGCCCTGATTAAGGATTCTGAAAAGAAGAGCAATCCAAGTTGAGAATGCAGTCCGAGCAGAGACGTAAGCCATATTAGTGCAAAGGATCCTGCTGAAAACTGCAAATGTGGAGATGATCAGTAGAGGGTTATTATCATGAGCAAAGTGTCACTTTTCAAACCACATATTAATACAAAACCTAAATAAAAAGTATGACAGGGTGGAGGAAAAATAGAAAATCAAAAAAGCATTTTAGGTTGCTTTTTAAACTACTGGGAAGTTTGATTGATTGATTGATTGATTGATTGATTGATTTGATTGATTTGATTGATTGATTATTGAAGTGGCTCCATGTCATGTAAAATCATCAATCTGTCTTGGCTTTTGAAACATGGAATCAAATTCCCTCACATGCAAAGTGATGTTGGCTAAAACAACAGGAAAGACTGAAGATGTCACATATGAAATGGAGTCACTCATTTTACAAAGCAGTCCAGTCAATTTCTAAAACAGTTTCATATGCAAAATCAAAGTAAACTCTGTTGACCTATTGTGTCAAAGTTCATTCTTTGGCATCTTGCATTGATTATTGGCAATCCCACTAATTTTGGCGTTTGTGGAACGAAAATATATATTTCAGCCTTCATCAATAGTCTAATTAGCTTCCCCACCACAAAGAATAGTTAGAAGTCAGGAGGAAAGAGCATCAGGGGCTTTGGTGTGGGCAAAAGGTACTGTCATGTACATGGACGATGAAAAACCAGGAAGCAACCGGGCAAGCTTTTTCCCTCTCAGAACAAATACAAGAATGGAATGACAGAGCAGGAAGGGGGTAGAGAAAAGGAAAGGAGAACAGACAACGTGGGAGGAAAGACACACAAGCTGAATGGAGAATACCGGTGGGATGAGACGGTGAAAAAGAGGGACGAAGAGCTAGAGTGCAGGACAGAAGGTAGAAGAATGAGAGTTGCATGAGGGTAGGTGAAGAACTGAGTTGCATGAGTGTAGGTGAAGTAATTAGTAGGGCCGAGCAGAGGTAAGGGAAGAACGCTTGTCATTTATCAAATATGTTGCCACAAATTAGCCCCCAGCTCTAATAAAGCCACAGTTCGCGAAGAATTGCGATCTACAAATGTGGGAAACTTTTTTGGGGTGTCCGGGCCTACTTTTGGTCTCAGTTTATCCATGGTTCCTTGCTACAGTAAGACTTTAAACATACACAGATGCCTTCAGTGAATTCATGTGATATTCAGCGAGTATTTGTCAAAAAGCAACTGATCATCTACCAGGAAACAAGGAAGAAAAATACTGCCTCGGTTAAACGCAACAACCTGAAAGCTAGTGCCAAATTTGTAAAAGAAAGTATGCCGGTGCCCGAAGCTCAGCGGCCAGTTTAATATAAAGTGGACGTGCCAAGTGCCAAGGCTGGTAGACTTAAATACCCTACCAGACACCCTCACCCCCCTCCCTCCTCCTCGCCCCTTTCTCTAACTCTAGAAGGTTCCTGCTTTCTCCCTCTGTTATGGTTGTTCTGATCTGTGTGTTTTACTCTCTTCAGCTCGGTAAAAATCAGATGCGTTATGAATAGGTATAGGTGGACGCCACCAAAAATCACTCGCTCAAATTAAGCCCTGCTGAAAGCTTGTTTCATGTACTCTTATGCCAACATGGCCTCCTTGGCCTTGCAACTTTCCTTCTCTGACCTTGCTAAATCAAAAATATGTAAGAAAGTGAATAGTACCCTCCTTGTCAAGCAACAAATGTGTGAACAATTTACTGCAACTTGGGAAGAAAACAAAAGAAGCATGTAATCAAACCCAGTGAAATAAAATTAAATAGTTCAAATTCTACAAATTGTGAGCAAAATTATTTACAAAAAAGCACAAATACATTATTTTACATTTTCCCAGTGTCCCATTAGCTACAGGAAGGATTTACTGGGGCCTCTTAGTTGTGATTTGATTTAGATTCCGGGCTTAAAACTTTTTTCTAAATGTTAGAATGTCACAAGCCTGTTCTCTGATTGGCACGCACTTCTACCCACGGGCTTACCACTGTTAAAACAGATCTTTTCTGGGAACTGCATATCCACACAGCCATTTGAAGTTCTCCGGGGATCGATGCAGAGGAAAAGCAACCACACGAATGAAAATTCTTCCAGCTAAATCGGATTGATTCAATTCCCCGAGCTGTAGGAAAATATCCCATGCCAGTGTTTACCTTTAAAGTGTACAAGTGCATGACTGAAGGAAAAGTTTGTGAGCCTGCTTGTGGGAGCAGCACGAGCGTTCGCAATTAAATCCAGATGGCCCTGCACTCCTCTGCTGGCTCCCGAGAGCAAATTGCTCTGGGAGTAAACCTTTTAAAAGAAGCTAGGACTTCCACACACCTTTGACCAATTGTGTTCTAAAGCCACACATGCACAAGCTTTTAGGAAATCTGTGCTGATGGCAAGATGCTGCACTAGGCTCGACATAAAAAGGCGTGATTACCCTCATTGCTAAAAAGGCCAACATCACAACTGTATCAAGCTCCCACGATGATGATGGTAAACTTTTAATAACACACCTCCAGAGAGTTGATGACACCCATCCGGAGTTCTGGGAGAAGGTCTCCAATAATCTTGAGAGCCTTCCGCAGGATGACTTTATCATAGTCGGAGGGGACTATAATTTGCCGCTAGACCCACACATAGAGCGCCAATCTAAATACAAATACCAGCCCTCCCGCTCACATGAAATCCTCAAAAAAATATGCTCTAAATATAACCTAAGGGATTTGTGGCGCCTCCAACACCCAGACGCAAGAGACTATACATTTTACTCGGCCCCTCATAACTCCTATCCTAGGAATGACTACATCCTATTCTCAAGTGCTTTCACACATATCATAGACGAAACAGATATAGCCCCAAAACTAGTCTCCGATCACTCTTGCATTAGTGCCAAACTCGCGGGTACACACTCCATTTTTCCCGCAAAGAGATTGCGGTTCAACAATGACATCCTCTCTGACCCAGCAAACAAAACAAAGATCGAATCCGTAATTAAAGAATACATTGAACTAAATGACCATCCTGAAACGAGCTCATCCACTTTATGGGATGCTCTCAAAGCGACTATTAGAGGTGTCATTATCAGTATTAAGACGCAAATTAATAAAAAACTAAATCAAGAACTGGAGTCGCTAGAGAAAGAAATCAAATCACTCAAGGTAAAACACTCTGCAAATATAGATAATAAAGACATTCTTGACCTTTTGATCAAGAAGAAATATGAATACAGCAAGATAATGAGTAAACGCAAGGGTGTGTGGATTAATACATTTAAAGCACTAAAATTATGTGAGGGAAATAAGGCAGGCAAATTGTTAGCTTCATATCTCATGCACAAACAGAAACAATTCACCATCCAATCAACTTGAGATTCCAAGAACATTGTCCAAACTAAACAAAAACAGATACTAAAGGCATTCCAAAACTTCTATGAGGACCTTTACAAAAATAAACATACAATAGATCTAGAGATCTGCACTAAATATCTAGAGACATTGAACCTACCAAAATTAAGTGAAACTGAGAGCTCAGCGCTAGGGAACACCATTTCTGAAAAGGAACTCTCTATATCCATTAAATCCCTCAAAAGCAATAAAGCCCCAGGCCCAGACGACATCAAGGCCTCCTTTTACAAAGAATTTGATAAGTCACTAAAACCCACCTTACTGAAACTGTTCAACTCTATTGCTAAGGATGGCTGTGTAAAAAAATCAATGGGTGAAGCCAACATCATCGTTGTCTCCAAAGACGGTAAGGACTCCCTTTTAAACAAAAATTACAGGCCAATCTCGCTTATCAATCTTAATTGCAAGCTCTATGCAAAAATCCTAGCCAATAGCCTAAAGGCGATTCTGCCAAAGCTGATAAGTAATTCGCAGGTGGTGTTTCTCAAGCATCGCTTGTCTAATGATAATACGAGATTCTTGTGCCACATCCTGGAAGAAGCTAAGATACAGCCGTCCCTTCCATCGCCATTACCTTAGCTGAAGAAAAAGCGTTCGATAGAGTATCATGGTCTTTTTTAAAACAATGCATGTCATCTTTCAATCTAGGTGAGGCATATATCAATATGGTCCTGGCCCTGTACTCTTGCCCTACTGCCCGAATAGCTATTATTGGCACCTTGTCAGAACCCTTCCGCTTAGAACAGGGAACCAGACAGGGCTGTCCCCTCTCTCCTGCATTATTTCTTTTGGCCTTGAAACCACTGATCACGGATATCAAACGTAATAGCTATATAAAGGGTGTGTCATTCGGAGATATCAAAGTGAAGCTGGCCGCTTACGTGGATGATATCCTTGTGGTTACGGAGAACCCGAGTGATTCCATCAAAGCACTTATGTCCACCATAGAAAGATACTCTAGTCTCTCTAAATACAAATTAAACCGCGACAAGTCCGAAGTCAAACCCCTGAACATCCTTGGTTCCCGGGATATGTTAGGTGACTCTGGGCTTGCTTGGCATCCTGGTTACATAAAATATCTAGGGATTGAATTTGGCAATTAAAGGTCTCCTTGATGCATGGACCCCAAGATTCATAACATGGTGGGATAGGATTGAGACCACCAAAATAATGATCTCTCCCCTAGATAACTATATAATCACTATGCTCCCCCTCCTTTTAACTGAGGACTTCCACCATAAATTAGACGCCCTGCTCTCCAAATTCCTCGGAAAGCGAAGAAAGCGAGAATTAGCATAGATTCACTGGGTGAGATCAATCTTGCCGATTTCAAACTCTACCAGACGGCTTTTTTAGCAAAACAAGGCTCCTATTGGCTCGTTAAATCAGAGCACTACACCCCAGTTTGGGGGGACATTGAGAAATCAATCCTCATGAATCTCTCCCCTGCGTCCCTGCTGACCACGGATCTCAAGGCGGTTACATGCTCAAAGTCCTTGTTTAAGAACACAAAATGGGCCCTACTGAAGATCGATACATTTCTGGACAACAGTATTAAGAGCTCCAAACTTAATTCACTTTGGAACAATCATAAAATACTCTACAAGGGAAACCCACTATACAATGACTCCTGGGTTAACAAGGACATATTATTTCCACACCAACTCTTCAACGGCGCTTAACCCCTCTCGATCAAAGAAATAAAAGCTACTTATAACCTGGAATCTATAACTTCCTAAAAATAAAATCAGCATTAAATAAAGTGAAGTTACCTCTCCTCTCTCCTTCCCTACCGCACTATCTCTCGAAGTTAAATAGGCTAGGTCATCAGGTCTCCTGGATCTATAAGCTAATACGTCCTCAACAATTTACCCTTAATAAGAAGTTGGTAACCTTTTGGGGATCGCAGTCCTCCTCCCTGATCTCAGAGCTAGACTGGTCCAAACCTGGGCCTCAATCCTGAGAAATAAAATTAGCCCGGTACTCTCTCAGACAAAGTTTTGGATCTTGGACAAGGCCTACTGGACAGCAGCCCGACTCCACTCACACAAAATTAGGGAGGACCCCATCTGCTGGAATTGCAAGGACAAAGTTGGTGACCTTGATCATCTCGTACTCCAGTGCGTTTGTGTGACACCATTCTGGGATAAGATCTTTGACTTCATATCTAACCTTTTCACTTTGCCCGACACTCTGCCCGAGTAGCCGTGTGCTTTGTAAGACACCCTTATAACATAACATAACTTACTCCCCTAGTAGAGATATCTCGTCACTAGTTTTTGGTTTCCTTAGAGCAGAAGCACTGACTGGAAAGGACAGGACACTCCTAGACTTACTTCTAACTGCAGCGATTAAGATTATCCTCAACAATTGGAAAGACACACGCAAAGCCTCCTTTAATTGTTGGTTAAACTGGGTCATCAATCTAAGAGGCGCCGACAATATATCCCT
Source organism: Lissotriton vulgaris (assembly GCF_964263255.1). Lineage (NCBI taxonomy): Eukaryota > Metazoa > Chordata > Amphibia > Caudata > Salamandridae > Lissotriton > Lissotriton vulgaris. Next base: position 177,040,104 of record NC_141685.1, read on the forward strand.
CCAGAACTCGCCATGGAAATCTTCTACCAGACACATGTGGGACACTCTTGACTCATATCTTAGCTCACACAAACCGCCCTGATTCACCTCAATCACGCTAGGCCGGCTCACCTCAAAGATCTGACTATCGCACCAAGACCTACGAGCGGCACCGGCTATCTTAACCCCCGCTCTCCGTGATAAGCCTCTCCAACCGGGTATCTGTTCATACCTCCTGACACTACTGTCATGTCGTTCACCTTAAGGCACTCTCCCCTGACACTACATATGCCTCAAAATTGGCCAAGTCTGAACTGGGGCGGCTTGGTGAGCAAAATAACGATGGATTAAACTCAGATATGTGACTGGGGGTGAATGTTTTGCCATTGTGCAACATTCCATCCTGGAGATCTAGTGTTCGACAGCATTTGTGGGATCTGCACTGGCTGCCTGTGGCCCAGCGAGTACAAGTCAAAGCTCTCACTCTCGCGCACAGGGCCCTTCATGGTCTTGGTCCTTTGTATCTAAGGAGGCGCTTCGCCCTGTATGTACCCAATCGATCTCTGCGGTCTGCCTCTTTACGCCGGATGGTAATGCTGTGTTTCCGCAGAGCTCGCTTGGGAGGCCAGTCTCTTTCTGTTTAAACAGCAGTGGCTTGGAATTCGCTCCCTGCGGATCTTCAGCTTACTCTAGACTTCCAACTTTTAAAAAAACACCTAAAGACACATCTGTTTAGTAAGCTGCCTTAATTGGTTTCCATCTGTTCCGCCCCAGTTCACTTCCGTGCCAGGACACCTAGAGTATTAGTGCGCGATACAAGCTTTCTATTACGTATAAAATAACATAACATCTTGCCTTTTAGGAAGAGGGGGTCTGCTATCAGACACACAGTGGGAGGTGGAGCCATCATTCACCTTGCCAGGCACAGCCCTGCTCAGATCAAAGGGTCACCCCTCGCCATACTCCAACTGCATATATCTCTATTCAATCCAGGTCGGGATCAGCCTGCCCTGACCCTCCAAAACCAGACAGCCAATACACATAACAGCAGAGCACACTTGAAGGTCAAGACAAGAAATTACCTTCTTCCTAAAAGTGGTATTTTCAATCACATCCCTGTGTTTAGCTCTTTTCTGTCCCTGTGTTTAGCTCTTTTCTGTTTTCTGCACTCCCCGTGACTGTATTTCTCCCGCTCTGTGCCCCACCGCTCCCCGCTCCCGCCACTGCTCCCCGGCAGCCCATCCCCTTTTTCTCTTCTGTACCTGCTCCCCAACGCCCATTCGCCGCCCCGCTCCGGCCTCCCAGCTGCTCCTCCCTCCCACTTGGCCATTTATGGAGGAGACCGCACGGTCGCTCCACTCACCGCACGGCTCCCCGTGTGTGACCAGGACCTTCACCGCTGCTGCCGCGAGTTCGCTGCTGCTCCTGTGCTCCGTCGGCTCTGAGTATTTTGTATTTTTACTGTGCTCATTATTGTATTTGCTTTATGCCCTGTGTTTGGCTCTTTCCTGTTTTCTGCACTCTAAGTGACTGTATTTCTCCCGCTCTGTGCCCCCCCGCTCCTGCCGCTGCTCCCCGTTGGCCCTGCCCCTTTTTCTCTTCTGTACCCGCTCCCCGATGCCCATTCCCCAAACCCGCCTCCCAGCTGCTCCTCCCTCCCATGTCGCCATTTATGGAGGAGACCGCGTGGACGCACCGCTGGCGCGCCAAAGGCACGCCAAAGGCAAGCCCGTTTGTGCCTGTCCGTGCCTGGACTGCGCCCAGCGCCAGAACCCCTGGCCCCCGCAGTTACCTGGACATCCGACTGAAGTACGACACCGCCGCCCTCAACGCACTGAACATCGGACGACCACCTACCTGCTATCAAGCCACCCCAAGGCGCACCCACGGACACTTCATCTGTCAAGACTGCAAATTCACCTGCCTCCGACCCCGCACCCCACCCTCCAAACCAAACCACAACAACAACCACCTCAAGTGCATCCACCTCAACACCTGCTCCGTTCACAAGCACGCTATCGAACTCTGGGACCTCCTCGACACAACAGCACCTGACGTCGCATCCTCACAGAATCCTGGATGAACGCCTCCTCAGCCCCCGACATTGCTATAGTCATCCCGGACGGCTACAAAATCACCCGGAAGGACCGCGTCAATAAAACAGGAGGAGGGATCGCCATCATCTACAGAAACACCATCAGCGTCACGGCCAACACCGAAGACACCCTCTCCACCGCCAAACACCTACACTTCCAGATCCACACTGACCCCCAGACCACCCTCAGAGGAACGCTCATCTACAGACCCCCCGGCCCGCGTACACAATTCAGCGAAACCATCACCAACCTCATCAGCCCGCACGCCCTAGCCTCACCAGAATACACCCTCCTAGGAGACCTGAACTTTCACCTGGAGAAAAACAACGACAGCATCACCACCACCGTGCTCAACAACCTCGCCAACCTCGGACTCAAGCAACTGGTGGACACCCCCACCCACCTCACTGGCCACACTCTCAATGCCATCTTCTCCACCAGTAACCACGTCACCTTCAGCCACTCAACCGAACTACACTGGACCGACCACAGCTGCATACACTACACATTCAAGAAGACTACATCTCACCACCTCACGCATAAGATTCCCCACAGATGCTGGAGCAAAATCACCACAGACTAGCTTACCACATCACTGAGCCAGAATCCACCAGCCGACACCAACATACCCGACACCAACGACGCAGCCCACAACCTTGCACAGTGGATCAAAAGCTGCGCCAATGACCTCGCCCCACTGAAGAACCCCCACAGCATGACCGCCACCAGAAAACCCTCATGGTTCACAGACGCCCTCAAAACCGCAAAGAGATCCCACCGTACACTCAAAAAGACCTGTCGCCACAAACAAACAACAGAAAACATGACAGCCCTCAAAACGCCACCCGCGAATACCATCAGCAAATCCGGGCCACCAAGAGGACATCGTTCAAAGAGCGACTGGACAACAACACCCATAACAGCAAGGAACTCTTCAGCCTCGTCAAAGAGCTCTCCAACCCCAACGCCAGCAACAACGACATCACCCCTTCGCAAGATCTCTGAAACTCCCTTGCCACGTTCTTCCACCGCAAAATCGCAGATATACACAACAGCTTCGGACCCCAAACTCCACCTCCGGACACCAAACCAGCAACCCCCACCACCACCATCAGCTCTTGGACCCCCATCAGCAGTGAAGACATCATCCACATCATGAATACCATCCACTCCGGCTCCCCCTCCGACCCATGTCCCCATCACATCTTCAACAAAGCCGACACCACCATCGCACCCCACCTGCGTCATAAACAGCTCCTTCAAGTCAGCAACTTTCCCTGAGAGCTGGCAACACGCAGAGATCATCGCCCTCCTGAAGAAACCCACAGCGGACCCCAAGGACCTCAAGAACTTCCACACCATCTCTCATCTCCCCTTCCTGGCTAAAGTCGTTGAGAAGACCGTCAACAAACAGCTGACTGCTTTCCTCGAGGCAAACAACTGGCTCGACCCCTCCCAGTCTGGATTTCGACCCAACCACAGCACCGAGACCGCCCTAATCGTAGCCACTGATGACATCAGAACCCTGATGGACAACAGAGAAACAGCCGCCCTCATCCTCCTAGACTTCTCAGTGGTCTTTGACACCGTCTGCCACCGCACCCTAATGCAGCGCCTCGACGACACTGGAATCCAAGGAAAGGCCCTGGAATGGGTCACTTTGTTCCTCTCTGGCAGAACCCAGAGAGTCCGCCTCCCCCCCTTCCGTTCTGTGGCCACCGAGATCATCTCAGGCGTGCCTCAAGGATCCTCACTCAGTCCAACGCTCTTCAACATCTACTTGACCCCCTCGCCACCATCGCACGAAAACACAAAATCAACATCATTTCCTACGCCGACGACACCCAGCTGATACTCTCCCTTACCAAGGACCCAGCCATCGCCAAAACCAACCTTCAGGAAGGTATGAAAGAGGTAGCAGATTGGATGAAGCTCAGCCGTCTTAAGCTCAACTCGGCCAAGACGGAGGTCCTCATCCTCGGACAATCCTCATCTGCCTGGGACGACTCCTGGTGGCCCTCGACGATGTGCACCACATCGAAACCCACGGACCATGCACGCAACCTGGGATTGATCATGGACTCCTCCCTCACAATGACCAAACAAGTCAATGCTGTCTCATCCTCATGCTTCAACACCCTGCGCATACTTTGAAAGATCTTCCGATGGATCCCCACAGAAACCAGAAGAACAGTGACCCAGGCCCTCGTCACCAGCCGGCTGGACTACGGGAACGCCCTATATGCAGGAACCACCGCCAAACTTCAGAATCGCCTACAGCGCATACAGAACGCCTCCACACGACTCATCCTCAACATCCCTCGCCACAGCCACATATCCACCCACCTGAGGAACCTCCACTGGCTCCCCGTCAACAATCACGTTCAGACTGCTCACCCATGCACACAAAGCGCTTCACAACATGGGCCCCGAAAACCTCAACGGCCGCCTCTCGTTCTACACCCCCACCCGCCAGCTTCGCTCCACCAGCCTCGCCCTCGCCATCGTCTCACGGATTTGCAGATCCACCACCGGGGGAAGATCATTCTCCTACCTGGATGCGAAGACCTGGAACTCCCTCCCCATTTACCTCCGACTGACTCAGGACCATCTCAGCTTCAGGAAGGGAAGCACCTCAAGACCTGGCTCTTCGAGCAGTAGCAGCACCCTCCCCCCCAGGGTGAGTAGCGCGCTCTATAAATGGAAATGATTGATTGATTGACAGAATATAAAAATAATCATCACTAAAACATGCACTTTAATATTCGGAGCTCAGGCATACTAAATTCGAATTTCTTATCATGTTCCTTGGATCAATTAGGATTATACTAATTCATACAGTCAATTTACAATAGGGAGCATTCGCGCTGTGGCACTTGGCACAGCGCCCAGAGCATCTAACACCAGCAAGCACACAGGAGACAAAAGAGAAAAATGGAAGGACGACCCACGACAAAGGTGCCAGGTCTAACACTGACCCAATGTTGCACTATATCCTGATGCGGAAAGGATACAAGGACACTATGGTGGGATTATATGTTACAGCTATGAACAGCATTTTTTCGAGCACCTCTGCCCACACTTTATGCTGTTTGTGGAGCAGAGGCTGGGCCTCTCACTCTCTGAGCAGGACTGGCATGACCTTTGGAAAGACCAAGGCAGTTTCCCCGAGGTGGTCAGGTAGAAATTGAGTTATTTCAAGTTCCTACACCACTGGCACTGGATGCCGGAGTGGGTCTATAAAGCACATATGGTGGTGACGATGGGCCTGGCACACTGACTATTCTCTCCTGTTCCCACGTCGTCCCTTCCCCTTGTGTTCCCCCTCAGGGGCGTAGCTAGAGCTTGTGGCGCCCGGGGCTATCCCTCAGATTGCCGCGCCTTGGGGGGGGAGAGGTGCTGGGGAAAAAGGACGGCGAGCACTTGAAAGGTCCGTGTAACTTCTGGTATTCATATGACTTTCCTTCATCTTTATTGAATGATTTTAATGTTTGCCCATGAGAAAGTGTGACTCCTAGACGTTGAAATGTCACTCATAATTACAATTACATTCTGAATGTGGCACATATAGCAATCTGAAACCTTGGCAGCTATGGATGGGCCACAGTCTCAGCCACCCACCCCTCTGAACCTGCTACTGCTCTCCTCTTAACTCACTCGATCCAGGCAGGGTCTCTATGGCAGGCAGGGGTGGTTCGGTTCGAACTTTGATCCCCTAATAACTTCTGCTGTACTGAGTCTGCAGTGCAGCAGCCAGACTCTCAGTCCAGAGAGCCAGCAAAACAACGCTAAAAGCTGCAAGCACCAGGCCAGAATTGACTCCTCACAAGAGAGTAGCGGTGAAGCGCATAACGCGTCACTGCTACGTTCTAATCACGAGGGCTGTAATAGCTGCCAAGGTTTCAGATTGCTACGTGTGACATTTTTTTAAATTTCAGTGCAATTATGAGTGACATTTCAATAATTTATGAGTGACACTTTCTCGCAAGCAAAACCAAGCAATGAAGTCAATGGGAACGGATAAATATTACAGATTATACTCTTTTGAGCTGTGAGAAACTCTAAAAAGATCTTGAAACTGCTGCAGAGCACCTGAAATTAAAGTTTCCTATTGATCACCAAATGTCTGCTTTTTATACCTAGGTGTTCTTTGTATTCTGGCGTTTGTATGCCCATGCATTATTATAGGAAAGGAGAAAACTATTAATTTCAGATTCCAAAGTATTTAGGATTAACAAATCAGGATTCACGGTGTTACAATTCGCATGAAGCACACAACAGGAAGCAGCTACGGATAGGTCACATTATAATACTTGGTGTCATGTGACACAGAGAGCCAGCCACCCTTTGACACAGATGTAACCTGAGAAGTAATGTAAACCCTTCTACCCACCATAATAACAAAAAGATACAACGAGGCGTGGACTGACCCAAAAACAGCAGCAGATGCTGCTCAGTGAGCACATTTACCCTCCTGCCAATAACAAGGATTACTGCCTTCACTACTACTCTATATGCTGCAGCAGATCACATGTAGTTCCTACTGTACCTGTCACTTACATTCAGGGTTACTGAAGAACCGGGTTATTTAATACCCAGTGGCGCCAGGGGCACGCCCAAAGTCTTCGGGTTCCACCTGTCTTAGAATACAGAGACACGGAAACTTCTTGGTGGCGTCAAAGATCAGATTTATTGGCTGCAGCCAGTAACAGAAGTCCTTAAAATCATCACGGTATGAGTTCTCAGGAGACTGCTCAATTTTACACAGCAAGTCGTCCCTTTTTATGCCAAAAATCACATTCCAGACAACTACCTAATATTTACAAACTGTCCAATCACATGTATTCACACCAAAGGTATCGCATGACAGTAAAACCCACTTTTCAGTTGCCCAGCCCATGATCAATCATCGGTCAAACCCAACATTCATCTTTAGACAGGTCGAACAAACCCATAATAAAAGAGGCCACAACCCAATCATAAATAGACCATAAAGAAAGGAGCAGAAACAGGTGAGAGTAGGATAAGGCATATTTGTGTGCAATAAAACTTTACGATGTCCTGTGCTCTGATCCTTAATCGTGATCAGCTAAAGGGCAGAAACTGGTTTAACAAGGTCAGCTTTAGGCAACAGGGTCAGTTCACTCAGGTCAAACAGAAGTCAGCACGAACTGGAGCTAAGGTGTACATGTCCTTAAAAAGACTAGTTCAGCCACAGTCATCGGCTTATGTGAGGGCAACCACAAAATGGCTGCCATACACAAAATGGAACCCAAGGGCTCAGAACGAAATCCCTAAATACGTAGTGAATCCATTGGTCTAACATGATGAAAACACTCATAATTGCCGCACTAACTAGTTACGGTTCGCTAATATCAAATTCGTAATGAAACCATGACCTTTATGAAACGGGTTCAGAATTCACGGAACCTCAGACCCTCCTTTTGCCCTTACATAGGCAATAACCTAAACTCACGTCAATCTGAGTCCAGGTCTATATTCATCAGATCATCAACATGTTTCTGGAGCATAATCCTATTACTTACTACCTCTCTTGGGACAGGTCTCCTTGCACACGTAGTAGCATAGAGGCCACATATAGCAGGAGCGCACTGCACACAAAGAAAGAACAGGAAAAGAATCTCTGCTTCTCACCCAGACTAATACTATATCCGGTTGCATTCCAACCAACATATGCCATAAACTTATCTCTGGGAATAGTTCTATAAGTATCGATCTCTCTACTCATGTTTAAAACTCCTTTCACCAAAGCTTGGTTACTCGTGTTCTCTCTTCCAAAACGCGGAGGAAAAACCTCAAGGGCATAAAGGAACATAGTCTGAAAAGCCCACAAAGACCCATTCTGACTAAACGGTAAAATCAAATAGGGAACACCGCTGTCCGTAGTATGCGGCATAAGACCACACACCCAGCAATTAGTGATGTTCACCACCAACTGATGTTGATGCAATAACTGTATGAATGAGTTATTTACAAATTCTGACCTTCTAATCTGTTCGTGTTCAGGTAAAGTATGAAAAGAATGCAAAGAAGTAGTAGCAGGTAAAGTCGTAGGTTGGAAAATGGGTGCAGAAATCAGTTGAAGAGAAAATACAAACCAACCGACCAAAGCTAACGTCATGCTAAAAAACATCAAAAGACATGTGATCAGAAAACATTTGCTATGCATAATTTTACACAGTTTCTTCTTAAAGTTCATTTTCTCAACGGCTCTCTCAATCTCAAAAAACTCCATCCTCTAACCAATGCTGTTCACGGCGGTTGGTTTTCTTCTGCTAAGGAATGCTTCTGTCAGCCCAGGGAACTCCCTTAGACCAACCAGAACCGTCGACCTTGCGTCTTCGGCTTGCACTCTCTAGTCTTTACACCGTGACCCTACAGCTGAACCCGGATGGTGGTTCACAAAAATATACCAAAAAAGTTTCTTGGCTGAGAGAGTTCAGTTCCAAAAATCAAAAAGGAATTATTCACTTTATTAGTTCATTGTCCCTAGGTCGTAGATTATAACGGTATTTTCCAGGCTTTGTTTGACTTTGGAATAATAGTTCAGGTTCAGTAGTGTCCAATCTTAGAGACAAAGGCACAGCTTCTTGCAGAACATCGTCACCTTCTTTCTCGGAACCTCTCCATACCAACTCAGCATCGCTAAACGGTGCAAACTTCGGCACCCTTTCAGTCTCGGAATCTGCAATACCTTCACGGACCCACTGGTCATACGGCAGAGACAACGGTCCTCTCTTACAATGTACGCCGTGGATCCAGTTCTGAGGTCCTCGTAGACAACAAGACTTGGTGTGGGCCGGTCCAGCGGGGCTGATCATTCTTGGTTCGCTGAAAGTTCTTCACCAAAATCCAGTCACCAGGATTGAGGGTGTGACCTGGATCCACAGAAGCTGGCGGCAATTTATCATGAACCTGTTGACACTTAATTTAGTCGTTAAGTCATACAAGTAGTCCACTAGCATAGGATAATCGATGTCACTGAACTTCGTTGGCCTTGGCACTCCCCACACATTTGCCGGACGGCCCAAAACTATCTCATAGGGACTAAGGCCTATTCGGGAATGTACTGTAGTTCTAGTTGACAAAAGTGCCAACGGCAAAGCATCTGGCCGTTGAAGACCAGAACTCGCCTGAATTTTGGCTAACTTTAACTTCAAAGTGCCATTGTAACATTCCACTAATCCAGCTGATTGGGGATGATTTGCGGCATGAAACTTTTGTTTTATGCCCAAACCCTCACATACTTTTTTCATAATCTTCCCCACAAACTCACTTCCATTATCACTCCACACCATCCTTGGCAATCCAAATCTAGGGAAATATTCTTTGACCAGGACTTTGGCAGTGGACGAGGCAGTATTATCTTTTAGGGGGTATGCTTCTACCCATCTAGAAAAGGCACAAACAACTACAAGGACGTACTTTAAACTATTGCACCTTTCCATGTGGATGGAATCCAATTGCAAAACCTCGAACGGATACGTCGGAGGCGCAAAATGACCAGCTGGAGTTGGAGTTCCCTTGCCATGATTATACATCAAACACACCATGCAATTCTTGACCACATTCTCCGCACATTTGAGAATTCCAGCATTCTGCCACACTGGAGCCAACAACTTACAAATTACTTTCACACTAATGTGAGACAAACCATGTGCCATTGTAACCACCGCAAGCACATATGCATCCGGCAACATCCATCTTTGGTGTTCTGATAACTCAACCCAACAACCAGTCGAATCCAATTTACCCGTAGTTTCTCTCCATACGCTCTTTTCACTTTCAGTAGCTTCAGCTTGGATTGATTTCACACTCTCAATCGTATCTTCACACATTCCCACTGCACCAATCCATCTGGTAGGGCCTGAAACATACATTCGACTCATCACATTCCTCACTGTTTCTTTCGCAACTTCATCCGCAAATGCATTACCACGACCAACATCATCCGTAACCTTTCGGTGATCACTACCCTTCACATTGGCAACTTGCTTCGGCAAAGTAAGTGACTCCAGAAGCTCGTTCACCACCTGTCCATGTTGAATCTTAGTCCCATGCGACGTCAGAAATCCTCTTTCTCTCCACAAGCGTCCAAAACTGTGGGCAACACCAAACGCATACTGACTATCGGTGTACACATTCACTCTCTTTCCCTCAGATAAAATATACGCTCTCGTTAAGGCAATCAACTCTGCTGCTTACACCGAATTATGGCTCACTCGTGCAGTTTCAACAATTGTGCATAATGTCGTTACGGCATATGCTGCAGTCGTATCACCATTCGGGAGCTTGTAGCATGACCCATCAACCCATAGCGTACCATCAGGATCCAAAAGAGGAGTGTCTTTCAAGTCGACTCTCCCCTTCGTTTCCTCTACCGTCCTCAAAAAACCATCATGCTGTTCCTGACCATCTGTATCCACAGAAATCGGCAACAATGTCACTGGATTCAATACATTGCACCGCTTGATGTGCACATGACTAGCCAAAAGCGTCAACTCATAACCCGACAACCTCGCACTAGTAAGGTGCTGGGTTTTGGTTCGATTTAATAAAGTATCCACTGCATGTGGAACCATCACAACCAACGTATTATCCATCACCAATCCAGCAGACTTTCGATGGAAACAGCCGCTGCCGCTGTAGCTCTCAAACAGCTTGGCAACGCTCTAGCTACCGGATCTAAAGTTGACGAGAAATACGCACATGGACGCTGCTTATCACCAAACTGTTGAGTCAAAACTGAAAATGCACAACCCTCTCTCTCGTGGACATAGAGTGTAAAAGGCTTACTGTAGTCAGGAGTACCCAACACTGGAGCAGAACACAACGCATCACGCAATTCAGAAAAACTTTTCTGACAATCGTCGGACCAAGAAAGAGGATTCGGTGTATCCTTACAAGTCAATGCCAACAGAGGTTTCACCAGCAAAGAAAAATGCGGAATCCACTGTCTACAATACAACGTGATCACCAGAAAAACACGTACCTCTCTCTGCGTACTAGGCACAGTCATTTGAGTAATCCCTTGAATTCGTTCTGAGGTCAACCTTCTTCCCTCCTTTGACAAGAGATGACCTAAGTAGGTCACTTCTTGGCCACAATACTGCAACTTAGAAGGTGACACTTTATGATGCAAGTCCGACAGATGTTGCAACAAAGAAAGAGTAGCTTCTTTACAAGTTTTCTCATCATCAGAGGCCACTAACAGATCATCCACATACTGAATAAGAGCAGCACCAGCAGGCAACACAAGAGTATCAAGTTGAGTTTTCAAAGCCTGACTATAGATAGAAGGACTTTCACAATAGCCTTGGGGAGCTCTCTTAAACCGGAAGCTTCGGCCTCCGAAAGAGTAGCCAAAAATATCTCTACTCTCCTCAGCAATTGGAATACTGAAGAAAGCATTTTTCAAGTCTATGACTGAAAACCAGGCAGCTGAAGCCGGAATCATGGTCAGCAAAGCAGTAATGTCTGGAACAACTGGGAACTGTGGCACAACAATCTTATTAACTTCTCTAAGATCGATCACAAACCTGTAAACAGGTGGCTGAAAAGAATCAGTACGCTTCAAGACAGGCAAAACCGGACTGTTACACAAATTACCTCTCGTTTCTTCAATCACATCTTTCTCAATTAAATCATAGATGATTGCTAAAAACGCTCTTTCACCATCGTGAGAAATCCTATATTGGGGGATGCGTTGCAATTTAACATTTGCTTTAAGCGTTACAACGTAAGGTGGAATCTGCAAAAGACCCACACCATTAGGACCAGTAGCCCAAAGATATCAGGGAGAGAGAGAACACATGTCCGGTGGAAGCCGATCTCGAGACAAATACACCGGAGAGATCACTTTCTTACCCAATGTAAGCTGTACTCCTGAAGGAGAACAATGCAATGTTGCATGCAACCTTTTCAACAAATCCAAACCCAACAGATTCTCACCACAACCTGTCGTTAAAATGAGAAGTGCTTCCAACTCACAAGGCCCTATAGAACGAGACAAAGGACTAGAAACTGAATTACGAACTGGGGCTCCAGAGAATCCTACCGAAACATTCGTTAAGCCAGACAAAGGTGCGCTAGGGAGTTTAGAGTGCATGATAGAACTCTTCGCTGCACCAGTATCCAAAAGAAAAGGCTCTACCACACCTGATGTGGCTACTGCAACATAAGGCCCACTCTGATCTACTGGAACCGACACTACTCCCTCTCTTTGTCCATGGCTGTCCTAGCAATCATTATAATCAGCATTCTCACTCTCAACATAATAGTCATCAGCATAGTACTGAGTCGACTGACCAGATGCAATTTTCTGTTGATCAAAACGCACCACGTCCTCTACCCCTAGACACTTGCTGAAAACCACCTCGGCCTCTCGGGGCCGTCATACCACTCGCGCGCTGTCGCAACATAGGGCACTCATTTTTATAATGGCCTTCCTCCCTACAATACGCACACTGATTTAAACCCAAGGGTGGTCTTGGCGGAAAATACCCAGCTTTCTGTGGCGGTCTCTGAAATGGGGGAGGTTGCTAAAACTGTGGGCGTTGCTGTGACTCTTGCTGATTCGAGCGAGGCGGATACGCCTGCTGCAAAAGAACCTTTGTCTTTAAGTCTTTGGTCTTTTTCTCTACTTTTTCTTTCTCGTCCTTATCCCTATTCTCATAGTACTGTGCAGTCGCCAATATCTGGGCCGACGAGGAAACAGCCCAAGAACTCTCAGAATCTTTCAACTTATTACACAGTTCAGGCAGTAAGTTAAAGACAAACTTATCTACGAACAATCTTTGCCCACCTTCGGTGCTCATATCCTGACCACTGTGATCTATAAACGTCTCTTCAAACCTAGTGAAGAAGTCAGACACACTCATCTTTCTTCTGCTTACATGCTGCTAACTTGTCCCAATTCACTCGTAACGCTGGCATCATCGTCTTCATTAAATTAATAATTCTACCTGGCAATTCCGTAACCAAAGGTTCAGGTTTAGCACCTCCCTGTTGTCTACCATCCGCAGCAATAATATTCGCCCAAGTATCTCCTAATTCTACCACATGATTCTCATGACGAATCTTCTCCCACAAAGGTTGAGGTACTACATTACCCATCAACATGTCAACGTCAGCTAAATTCATTATACACGCATCTACTGTCTGAGACAACTCTCGTAGTAACCAGCAGGATTCTTACGAGGATCAGGTAAGGTCTGCTTAAGAGCCAAGACCTCTGCTCTCTTCCAAGAAACATGTACCCATACTCGCTGAAAATGAGCCGGTGCGGCAACAATACCCTGATTTGCATTAGCCTGAACTGCTTCCTTCCATACAGGAGGAACTTCTCTCATGGGATACTGTTTTCTTCTAACAGAGGATTCAGGTTCGTGCAATGTCTGAGGCGGAAGGCTAGATCTAAAAGCTAGTATAGTCTCTACGGCATCTGTAATATCAGATTCCACTATCATCCCTTTAGCAAAATCCGACTGAACATCAAGTAGTTCCTGCGGGATCAAACCCAAATCGTTATCTTCCCATTCCTGATGCAGAAACATACACATTACATTAAAACATACCTTTGCTTAGGCGGTTCCCACTGAAAGAAAACATCCATAACCGCTGGAAAACTATACCTTGAGGCATTTATAATCCATTTACGAGCGAACAAATCCAACACAGCCCATTCCTCGGAACCAGGAAGCTGACTACGACTCTGCTTACGTTCCGAAACAGGGGTCACATTCAGTTTCTGTCATTCGTTTTCGAACAGAAGGAGAAGAAGCAGTCATAAGAACAAGAGAATAAGTGTTTTGAGGCAAAGAAGGTGTAGGAATAAGAACAGTAGGAGTCTCAGATGCAGAAGCTGAAGGCAAAGGAGTTTGAGGCAAAGCGGATAGCAAAGCTGGCAACCCTAGAGCGGGTTGCGCAGGAGGAGGTAAAACCATCTGTGGAGTACCGGGTGGCTGGACAACAGCAGAAGGTTGAACAACAAAGGGTGGAACAACCGGTGGTAATTGAGGCGCAGTAGCACCCTGCACATAAGGAGGTGGCAATCTCAGTAAATGAGAGATCAAAGAATCTTTTTCAAGATCTTCAATCGCTTTCGGAGGAGAAGACGGCAAGGCCGAATAACATTTATCTATGGCCATGCAACGTTGCCTATCTGACACCTCAATTGCTTTATCTTCTTCGTTTTCTTTAAACTTCCTAGCAGCTTGCATTATTGATACATCCTTTTCTCTTTTATCTCTTTTAGCTTGTTTAATTTCTCGTTGTCTGGCTTCTTTACACCAAAGCCGAAAGGAGTCAAACATTGCCGGCCGGGCTTTCTTTCTAAATAATCTAGTTTCTAAATTGTCTAAAATCTCTGTATTAAAGCTACCATGTTGGGGCCATTGTAAGACATCGTCTTTTCTAGTGTAGTGGACCCATACTTCATTGAACGTAATGGGGCCCACGCCGTGTTTAGAATAGAGCTCATAAGTCGGAGTTCCAACCGGAGATATCGGACACGAATCCTCCAATCAGGAATCCCTGTTGCAACCCCAACCAAACCAAGTACCAAATTTGCTACGATTAGGCATCTTCGCTCACTAATCGAGCTTCAAACTTCAAGGGATTATCTCTACCGATACACTCGTAAATATACAAGACCCTCGGCTTTGGAAATTGCAATTTTCAAATCAAAACTAAGGACCAAACAAACTAAGAACCAAAGGACCAAAAACTAAGGACTGGGAGCGACCCACGTATACTTAACTGAGGTATCAGTCACGCCACCAGAAGACCCGTCTATCGTCTCGCCGTACAAAGCATCACAAATGGGTTCAAGACAGGGCAACAGTCAGGGCAGCAGTCCTTCGTAGCCATCAGGAGAGCGGGAAGCCTCGCAGAAAAGACCTTCAGTTCACATTCGACATGCCGGGGTCGATGAAGTGGTGGCCGTCCTCCAGAATTTCCTCACGAAGCTCCTCACGAACCTCAGGCTTAGACCGGTACTGCTGAAGTCGCCCCACTTTGGAAGCGCCAACTGAAGAACCGGGTTATTTAATACCCAGCGGCGCCACGGGCACGCCCAAAGTCTTCGGGTTCCACCTGTCTGAGAATACAGAGACACGGAAACTTCTTGGTGGCGTCAAAGATCAGATTTATTGGCTGCAGCCAGTAACAGAAGACCTAGAAATCATCACGGTATGAGTTCTCAGGAGACTGCTCAATTTTACACAGCAAGTCGTCCCTTTTTATGCCAAAAATCACATTCCAGACAACTACCTAATATTTACAAACTGTCCAATCAAATGTATTCACACCAAAGGTATCGCATGACAGTAAAACCCACTTTTCAGTTGCCCAGCCCATGATCAATCATCGGTCAGACCCAACATTCATCTTTAGACAGGTCGAACAAACCCATAATAAAAGAGGCCACAACCCAATCATAAATAGACCATAAAGAAAGGAGCAGAAACAGGTGAGAGTAGGATAAGGCATATATGCAATAAAACTTTACGATGTCCTGTGCTCTGATCCTTAATCTTGATCAGCTAAAGGGCAGGAACTGGTTTAACAAAGTCAGCTTCAGGCAACAGGGTCAGTTCACTCAGGTCAAACAGAAGTCAGCACGAACTGGAGCTAAGGTGTACATGTCCTTAAAAAGACTAGTTAGCCACAGTCATCGTCCTATGTGAGGGCAACCACAAAATGGCAGCCATACACAAAATGGAACCCAAGGGTTCAGAACGAAATCCCTAAATACGTAGTGAATCCATCGGTCTAACATGATGAAAACACTCATAATTGCCGCACTAACTAGTTACGGTTCGCTAATATCAAATTCGTAATGAAACCATGACCTTTATGAAACGGGTTCAGAATTCACGGAACCTCAGACCCTCCTTTTGCCCTTACATAGGCAATAACCTAAACTCACGTCGATCTGAGTCCAGGTCTATATTCATCAGATCATCAACATGTTTCTGGAGCATAATCCTATTACTTACTACCTCTCTTGGGACAGGTCTCCTTGCACACGTAGTAGCATAGAGGCCACATATAGCAGGAGCGCACTGCACACAAAGAAAGAACAGGAAAATAATCTCTGCTTCTCACCCAGACTAATACTATATCCGGTTGCATTCCAACCAACATATGCCATAAACTCATCTCTGGGAATAGTTCTATAAGTATCGATCTCTCTACTCATGTTTAAAACTCCTTTCACCAAAGCTTGGTTACTCGTGTTCTCTCTTCCAAAACGCGGAGGAAAAACCTCAAGGGCATAAAGGAACATAGTCTGAAAAGCCCACAAAGACCCATTCTGACTAAACTGTAAAATCAAATAGGGAACACCGCTGTCCGTAGTATGCGGCATAAGACCACACACCCAGCAATTAGTGATGTTCACCACCAACTGATGTTGATGCAATAACTGTATGAATGAGTTATTTACAAATTCTGACCTTCTAATCTGTTCGTGTTCAGGTAAAGTATGAAAAGAATGCAAAGAAGTAGTAGCAGGTAAAGTCGTAGGTTGGAAAATGGGTGCAGAAATCAGTTGAAGAGAAAATACAAACCAACCGACCAAAGCTAACGTCATGCTAAAAAACATCAAAAGACATGTGATCAGAAAACATTTGCTATGCATAATTTTACACTGTTTCTTCTTAAAGTTCATTTTCTCAACGGCTCTCTCAATCTCAAAAAACTCCATCCTCTAACCGATGCTGTTCACGGCGGTTGGTTTTCTTCTGCTAAGGAATGCTTCTGTCAGCCCAGGGAACTCCCTTAGACCAACCAGAACCGTCGACCTTGCGTCTTCGGCTTGCACTCTCTAGTCTTTACACCGTGACCCTACAGCTGAACCCGGATGGTGGTTCACAAAAATATACCAAAAAAGTTTCTTGGCTGAGAGAGTTCAGTTCCAAAAATCAAAAAGGAATTATTCACTTTATTAGTTCATTGTCCCTAGGTCGTAGATTATAACAATATTTTCAAGGCTTCGTTTGACTTTGGAATAATAGTTCAGGTTCAGTAGTGTCCAATCTTAGAGACAAAGGCACAGCTTCTTGCAGAACATCGTCACCTTCTTTCTCGGAACCTCTTCATACCAACTCAGCATCGCTAAACGGTGCAAACTTCGGCACCCTTTCAGTCTCGGAATCTGCAATACCTTCACGGACCCACTGGTCATACGGCAGAGGCAACGGTGCTCTCTTACAATGTACGCCGTGGATCCAGTTCTGAGGTCCTCGTAGACAACAAGACTTGGTGTGGGCCGGTCCAGCGGGGCTGATCATTCTTGGTTCGCTGAAAGTTCTTCACCAAAATCCAGTCACCAGGATTGAGGGTGTGACCTGGATCCACAGAAGCTGGCGGCAATTTATCATGAACCTGTTGACACTTAATTTAGTCGTTAAGTCATACAAGTGGTCCACTAGCATAGGATAATCGATGTCACTGAACTTCGTTGGCCTCGGCACTCCCCACACATTTGCCGGACGGCCAAAAACTATCTCATAGGGACTAAGGCCTATTCGGGAATGTACTGTAGTTCTAGTTGACAAAAGTGCCAACGGCAAAGCATCTGGCCGTTGAAGACCAGAACTCGCCTGAATTTTGGCTAACTTTAACTTCAGAGTGCCATTGTAACATTCCACTAACCCAGCTGATTGGGGATGATTTGCGGCATGAAACTTTTGTTTTATGCCCAAACCCTCACATACATTTTTCATAATCTTCCCCACGAACTCACTTCCATTATCACTCCACACCATCCTTGGCAATCCAAATCTAGGGAAATATTCTTTGACCAGGACTTTGGCAGTGGACGAGGCAGTATTATCTTTTAGGGGGTATGCTTCTACCCATCTAGAAAAGGCACAAACAACTACAAGGACGTACTTTAAACTATTGCACCTTTCCATGTGGATGGAATCCAATTGCAAAACCTCGAACGGATAAGTCGGAGGCGCAAAATGACCAGCTGGAGTTGGAGTTCCCTTGCCATGATTATACATCAAACACACCATGCAATTCTTGACCACATTCTCCGCACATTTGGGAATTCCAGCATTCTGCCACACTGGAGCCAACAACTTACAAATTACTTTCACACTAATGTGAGACAAACCATGTGCCATTGTAACCACCGCAAGCACATATGCATCCGGCAACATCCATCTTTGGTGTTCTGATAACTCAACCCAACAACCAGTCGAATCCAATTTACCCGTAGTTTCTCTCCATACGCTCTTTTCACTTTCAGTAGCTTCAGCTTGGATTGATTTCACACTCTCAATCGTATCTTCACACATTCCCACTGCACCAATCCATCTGGTAGGGCCTGAAACATACATTCGACTCATCACATTCCTCACTGTTTCTTTCGCAACTTCATCCGCAAATGCATTACCACGACCAACATCATCCGTAACCTTTCGGTGAGCACTACACTTCACATTGGCAACTTGCTTCGGCAAAGTAAGTGACTCCAGAAGCTCGTTCACCAACTGTCCACGTTGAATCTTAGTCCCATGCGACGTCAGAAATCCTCTTTCTCTCCACAAGCGTCCAAAACTGTGGGCAACACCAAACGCATACTGACTATCGGTGTACACATTCACTCTCTTTCCCTCAGATAAAATACACGCTCTCGTTAATGCAATCAACTCTGCTGCTTGCACCGAATTATGGCTCACTCGTGCAGTTTCAACAATTGTGCATAATGTCGTTACGGCATATGCTGCAGTCGTATCACCATTCGGGAGCTTGTAGCATGACCCATCAACCCATAGCGTACCATCAGGATCCAAAAGAGGAGTGTCTTTCAAGTCGACTCTCCCCTTCGTTTCCTCTACCATCCTCAAAAAACAATCATGCTGTTCCTGACCATCTGTATCCACAGAAATCGGCAACAATGTCGCTGGATTCAATACATTGCACCGCTTGATGTGCACATGACTAGCCAAAAGCGTCAACTCATAACCCGACAACCTCGCACTAGTAAGGTGCTGGGTTTTGGTTCGATTTAATAAAGTATCCACTGCATGTGGAACCATCACAACCAACGTATTATCCATCACCAATCCAGCAGACTGTCGATGGAAACAGCCGCTGCCGCTGTAGCTCTCAAACAGCTTGGCAACGCTCTAGCTACCGGATCTAAAGTTGACGAGAAATACGCACATGGACGCTGCTTATCACCAAACTGTTGAGTCAAAACTGAAAATGCACAACCCTCTCTCTCGTGGACATAGAGTGTAAAAGGCTTACTGTAGTCAGGAGTACCCAACACTGGAGCAGAACACAACGCATCACGCAATTCAGAAAAACTTTTCTGACAATCGTCGGACCAAGAAAGAGGATTCGGTGTATCCTTACAAGTCAATGCCAACAGAGGTTTCGCCAGCAAAGAAAAATGCGGAATCCACTGTCTACAATACAACGTGATCCCCAGAAAAACACGTACCTCTCTCTGCGTACTAGGCACAGTCATTTGAGTAATCCCTTGAATTCGTTCTGAGGTCAACCTTCTTCCCTCCTTTGACAAGAGATGACCTAAGTAGGTCACTTCTTGGCCACAATACTGCAACTTAGAAGGTGACACTTTATGATGCAAGTCCGACAGATGTCGCAACAAAGAAAGAGTAGCTTCTTTACAAGTTTTCTCATCATCAGAGGCCACTAACAGATCATCCACATACTGAATAAGAGCAGCACCAGCAGGCAACACAAGAGTATCAAGTTGAGTTTTCAAAGCCTGACTATAGATAGAAGGACTTTCACAATAGCCTTGGGGAGCTCTCTTAAACCGGAAGCTTCGGCCTCCTAAAGAGAAGCCAAAAATATCTCTCTCTCCTCAGCAATTGGAATACTGAAGAAAGCATTTTTCAAGTCTATGACTGAAAACCAGGCAGCTGAAGCCGGGATCATGGTCAGCAAAGCAGTAATGTCTGGAACAACTGGGAACTGTGGCACAACAATCTTATTAACTTCTCTAAGATCGATCACAAACCTGTAAACAGGTGGCTGAAAAGAATCAGTACGCTTCAAGACAGGCAAAACCGGACTGTTACACACATTACCTCTCGTTTCTTCAATCACATCTTTCTCAATGAAATCATAGATGATTGCTAAAAACGCTCTTTCACCATCGTGAGAAATCCTATATTGGGGGATGCGTTGCAATTTAACATTTGCTTTAAGCGTTACAACGTAAGGTGGAATCTGCAAAAGACCCACACCATTAGGACCAGTAGCCCAAAGAGTATCAGGGAGAGAACACATGTCCGGTGGAAGCCGATCTCGAGACAAATACACCGGAGAGATCACTTTCTTACCCAATGTAAGCTGTACTCCTGAAGGAGAACAATGCAATGTTGCATGCAACCTTTTCAACAAATCCAAACCCAACAGATTCTCACCACAACCTGTCGTTAAAATGAGAAGTGCTTCCAACTCACAATGCCCTATAGAACGAGACAAAGGACTAGAAACTGAAATACGAACTGGGGCTCCAGAGAATCCTACCGAAACATTCGTTAAGCCAGACAAAGGTGTGCTAGGGAGTTTAGAGTGCATGATAGAACTCTTCGCTGCACCAGTATCCAAAAGAAAAGGCTCTACCACACCTGATGTGGCTACTGCAACATAAGGCCCACTCTGATCTACTGGAACCGACACTACTCCCTCTCTTTGTCCATGGCTGTCCTAGCAATCATTATAATCAGCATTCTCACTCTCAACATAATAGTCATCAGCATAGTACTGAGTCGACTGACCAGATGCAATTTTCTGTTGATCAAAACGCACCACGTCCTCTACCCCTAGACACTTGCTGAAAACCACCTCGACCTCTCGGGCCGTCATACCACTCGCGCGCTGTCGCAACATAGGGCACTCATTTTTATAATGGCCTTCCTCCCTACAATACGCACACTGATTTAAACCCAAGGGTGGTCTTGTCGGAAAATACCCAGCGTTCTGTGGCGGTCTCTGAAATGGGGGAGTTTGCTAAAACTGTGGGCGTTGCTGTGACTCTTGCTGATTCGAGCGAGGCGGATACGCCTGCTGCAAAAGAACCTTTGTCTTTAAGTCTTTGGTCTTTTTCTCTACTTTTTCTTTCTCGTCCTTATCCCTATTCTCATAGTACTGTGCAGTCGCCAATATCTGGGCCGACGAGGAAACAGCCCAAGAACTCTCAGAATCTTTCAACTTATTACACAGTTCAGGCAGTAAGTTAAAGACAAACTTATCTACGAACAATCTTTGCCCACCTTCCGTGCTCATATCCTGACCACTGTGATCTATAAAAGTCTCTTCAAACCTAGTGAAGAAGTCAGACACACTCTCATCTTTCTTCTGCTGACATGCTGCTAACTTGTCCCAATTCACTCATAACGCTGGCATCATCGTTTTCATTAAATTAATAATTCTACCTGGCAATTCCGTAACCAAAGGTTCAGGTTTAGCACCTCCCTGTTGTCTACCATCCGCAGCAATAATATTCGCCCAAGTATCTCCTAATTCTACCACATGATTCTCATGACGAATCTTCGCCCACAAAGGTTGAGGTACTACATTACCCATCAACATGTCAACGTCAGCTAAATTCATTATACACGCATCTACTGTCTGAGACAACTCTTCGTAGTAACCAGCAGGATTCTTACGAGGATCAGGTAAGATCTGCTTAAGAGCCAAGACCTCTGCTCTCTTCCAAGAAACATGTACCCATACTCGCTGAAAATGAGCCGGTGCGGCAACAATACCCTGATTTACATTAGCCTGAACTGCTTCCTTCCATACAGGAGGAACTTCTCTCATGGGATACTGTTTTCTTCTAACAGAGGATTCAGGTTCGTGCAATGTCTGAGGCGGAAGGCTAGATCTAAAAGCTAGTATAGTCTCTACGGCATCTGTAATATCAGATTCCACTATCATCCCTTTAGCAAAATCCGACTGAACATCAAGTAGTTCCTGCGGGATCAAACCCAAATCATTATCTTCCCATTCCTGATGCAGAAACATACACATTACATTAAAAACATACCTTTGCTTAGGCGGTTCCCACTGAAAGAAAACATCCATAACTGCTGGAAAACTATACCTTGAGGCATTTATAATCCATTTACGAGCCAACAAATCCAACACAGCCCATTCCTCGTAACCAGGAAGCTGACTACGACTCTGCTTACGTTCCGAAACAGGGGTCACATTCAGTTTCTGTCATTCGTTTTCGAACAGAAGGAGAAGAAGCAGTCATAAGAACAAGAGAATAAGTGTTTTGAGGCAAAGAAGGTGTAGGAATAAGAACAGTAGGAGTCTCAGATGCAGAAGCTGAAGGCAAAGGAGTTTGAGGCAAAGCTGATAGCAAAGCTGGCAACCCTAGAGCGGGTTGCGCAGGAGGAGGTAAAACCATCTGTGGAGTACCAGGTGGCTGGACAACAGCAGAAGGTTGAACAACAAAGGGTGGAACAACCGGTGGTAATTGAGGCGCAGTAGCACCCTGCACATAAGGAGGTGGCAATCTCAGTAAATGAGAGATCAAAGAATCTTTTTCAAGATCTTCAATCGCTTTCGGAGGAGAAGACGGCAAGGCCGAATAACATTTATCTATGGCCATGCAACGTTGCCTATCTGACACCTCAATTGCTTTATCTTCTTCGTTTTCTTTAAACTTCCTAGCAGCTTGCATTATTGATACATCCTTTTCTCTTTTATCTCTTTTAGCTTGTTTAATTTCTCGTTGTCTGGCTTCTTTACACAAAAGGCGAAAGGAGTCAAACATTGCCAGCCGGGCTTTCTTCCTAAATAATCTAGTTTCTAAATTGTCTAAAATCTCTGTATTAAAGCTACCATGTTGGGGCCATTGTAAGACACCATCTTTTCTAGTGTAGTGGACCCATACTTCATTGAACGTAATGGGGCCCATGCCGTGTTTAGAATAGAGCTCATAAGTCGGAGTTCCAACCGGGGATATCGGACACAAATCCTCCAATCGGGAATCCCTGTTGCAACCCCAACCAAACCAAGTACCAAATTTGCTACGATTAGGCATCTTCGCTCACTAATCGAGCTTCAAACTTCAAGGGATTATCTCTACCGATACACTCGTAAATATACAAGACCCTCGGCTTTGGAAATTGCAATTTTCAAATCAAAACTAAGGACCAAACAAAGAACCAAAGGACCAAAAACTAAGGACTGGGAGCGACCCACGTATACTTAACTGAGGTATCAGTCACGCCACCAGAAGACCCGTCTATCGTCTCGCCGTACAAAGCATCACAAATGGGTTCAAGACAGGGCAACAGTCAGGGCAGCAATCCTTCGTAGCCATCAGGAAAGCAGGAAGCCTCGCAGAAAAGACCTTCAGTCCACATTCGACATGCCGGGGTCGATGAAGTGGTGGCCGTCCTCCAGAATTTCCTCACGAAGCTCCTCACGAACCTCAGGCTTAGACCGGTACTGCTGAAGTCGCCCCACGTTGGAAGCGCCAACTGAAGAACCGGGTTATTTAATACCCAGCGGCGCCACGGGCACGCCCAAAGTCTTCGGGTTCCACCTGTCTGAGAATACACAGACACGGAAACTTCTTGGTGGCGTCAAAGATCAGATTTATTGGCTGCAGCCAGTAACAGAAGTCCTAGAAATCATCACGGTATGAGTTCTCAGGAGACTGCTCAATTTTACACAGCAACTCGTCCCTTTTTATGCCAAAAATCACATTCCAGACAACTACCTAATATTTACAAACTGTCCAATCACATGTATTCACACCAAAGGTATCGCATGACAGTAAAACCCACTTTTCATTTTCCCAGCCCATGATCAATCATCGGTCAAACCCAACATTCATTTTTAGACTGGTCGAACAAACCCATAATAAAAGAGGCCACAACCCAATCATAAATAGACCATAAAGAAAGGAGCAGAAACAGATGAGAGTAGGATAAGGCATATATGCAATAAAACTTTACGATGTCCTGTGCTCTGATCCTTAATCTTGATCAGCTAAAGGGCAGGAACTGGTTTAACAAGGTCAGCTTCAGGCAACAGGGTCAGTTCACTCAGGTCAAACAGAAGTCAGCACGGACTGGAGCTAAGGTGTACATGTCCTTAAAAAGACTAGTTAGCCACAGTCATCGGCCTATGTGAGGGCAACCACAAAATGGCAGCCATACACAAAATGGAACCCAAGGGTTCAGAACGAAATCCCTAAATACGTAGTGAATCCATCGGTCTAACATGATGAAAACACTCATACTTGCCACACTAACTACCGTATTTTCCGGCGTATAAGACGACCCGGCGTATAAGACGACCCCCTACTTTTCTTGAAAAAATTTAGGTTTTGTGCTATATTCGCCGTATAAGACTACCCGTGATTCTAGCCCTCCTCCGTGACATGAAGTGTAAAGAACTGTCCATCCGATCTTAAAAAGAATGCAGTGTCTTGGTGATTCAACAGGAATGTACTGTAATCACCCTTCTGAAATACCGTGCGGTAACTGCAGCAAAACATTATGTTGCTGTATTGCCGGCGGGAAAGTATTACAGTCCCCTTTCTATGGCCATTAACTGACGCTCCTCTCCTTCCGATGACCACGAGATTTATGGCCACATCGGAAGGAGAGAGACCCCAGATCAGGACATGCTGCTGCATCCCCCCACCCTCCCACGAGCAGTGGCAGATAACAGGGCGCCCGAATTCCTCCCCACTGGAGCTGCTGCGCTGCCATCACTGACTGCACCTACGCGGAGGCATATCTTTTGGCCCAGCTGAGTGGCATCAGTACCTGGGTCGTGAAAGCGGAGCGGCACGACTACCATAGCCGGTAAGGACCACAGCAGGCAGGCATAGGCAAGGTTGGTGGAGCGGTAAAATTTGGTTACCGGCGTATAAGACGACCCCCGACTTTCGAGCACATTTTAAAGGGTTAAAAAGTTGTCTTATACGCCGGAAAATACGGTAGTTACGGTTCGCTAATATCAAATTCGTAACGAAACCATGACCTTTATGAAACGGGTTCAGAATTCACGGAACCTCATTACCATCAGGCTCTGTTTTACTGGCATGACCAGTATTTTATTGTCCTGGCTTTTACAAAAATTCGGAGAAGCCCTGAAAGTCGGTATTTTCCCCCTCATAGGCGCATATTTTAAACAGTAAAACCAAAAACAAGTTGCAGTGTTCTGGAGCTGCGAAGTTAATAACTGTCTCATAAATAAAGTAAAGACAGAAAGTAAAGCCCCGATATACACTTTAGAAAGACATTTTGTTTATAACTCGCTCATCTTAAATCGACAAGGTCTGTGGTGCAGAGCAGAGTGCAGTAGCGCAATGATGTCTTTTAATGACAACTCAGGCACCTAGTCACAGTGTGACTGGACAGGTGTGCCCCCGCACCGGGCCGGCAGACAATTAAGTAACAGACCCTGCTTTAGCCAGCCTTTGCCAACTGGGCCCCTCTGGGTACTCCCTGGCAATCAATCAGATGCAGAGCAAATATGCACGGCAGGCCACTCTGTCCCACGTGGGACCCGGCCAAAATATGATGTGTGGCCCCAACAGCATAGCTGTTCTTCGTCAGCTACTGAAGTAATTAAAATTAAATAGTCAACAGTCTGCTGACTATCGGACTCGACAGCTGAGCATCGAAGCCTCAGGCTGAGGCGCAAAACATACATAGGTCACAACCAAGGTGCACGCTATGTCAATCTTTATTTAAATAATGACTCAACACTAAATCAGTCACCACGAGAGCTGCGATCGTCCCGATCAGCGCGCAGCTACCAGCCCAGCCCCACAGCCACCAGCATGGTACAGATGATGTCGCAGGCAGCTGAAAATGAAGTACTCGCACAATTGAAAGTCTTCAGCTGTAAAGGCAGGGCAGGCAGGCGAAGATAACCCATATGTTAAATAATATAACCACATTTTACAAGAGTGAGGATATCTCACTCTACTTACTTTGAGAGGTGAGCTTCAGCGGCTGCAAACTGGTACGGGCCCGGTCTCCTCGTGATAACAACCGGCATGAAAATTCAACAGCCGAGTGTGTTCTGGGATCTAGAAGTCACGGCGCCTTTCCTGTGCTTGAGGTTAGTAGGTCAAGTTTGCTGCTGCTAGTGCCAGCCGCTTTTGCAAAAATAGGGCAAGACCGCGGCTCCTGTCTTCTGTTCAGTGTGAGTCTCCTGCTGTTTACCCTATTGAAGCACCCTGGGGCGGCGGAGGGTTGTTCACCTAATCACTGCTCTCCGCTCACATTTCGAAAAAAATTGATTACTGCGTGGTCTCGTTTTTTGGGTTGCAGTCAGAGTGGCGAAATGTGCGCCGGCGGGACTTTCGCATGCAGGAAGCAGTGCAGATAATGTAACATTGTAGGACTAGAGCAGATATTTAACTGTTGAGCTGATGGTGCTCGAGTCGCAAGTGAAGTCTTCTGCGGCCCGGGGCACACAAAGGTGGCGCCAGAGCGTGCTAGCACCTGGCGTAGGCGCGGCCGCCTTTATAATTTATTTGGAGACACTGTGTTCGTTCCCAAGTAAATAATAAAGGAGGCCGCAACAGGCGGCCGCCTCAAAAAGAGTGCCGCCTGGGGCGGACCGCCCCCTCGCACCCCCCTAGCTACGTGGATGTTCCCGCTCGTCCTCCTTTCCTGATAAACTGCAGGATCTTCTGGGTCACATCACCTCTATCTGGACGGGATATCTTATTTATCGAGTTTCCTTTTATCAACGTCTTCTCACAAGTTCTAGTTTTCACAGTATCTTGGACTCTGCTGAGTCGATAAACTTCCATCCCTGTTATATGCTCATTGTACATGAAAAATCAATAAAGAATTGAGGTATTTAAATAAGACACAGGGAGCGGTGTCACTTAACATTTGACTTTGACAATTCCAAAGGAAGAGACATTACTGAATTTATAGATATGATCAGAACAAATGTAAAGTGATAAAATTAACAACCAAGTCTCACTAAAATAGACATTCAATTTAAAATTCTACTGAACTGTGTGCAGTACTCATGGTGAAATATGAGAAAGGTTTTGCACCAAAATGTGGGACAGAGGGTCTGCTCTGTGCCGAGTAGTCATGTGTGAAGTTATAGTTAATCCCCATAGTTTGGAAGAATGGGCCAGGTTTGAGTGAGACCTCAGCACGACCTCCAAATGTGTTAGTGTCACTCGTGATGGGTGACGCTTGAGGGCTCTGATGTATGCGCGTCCGAACTAATGTCGCTGTCGAGGCATTCAAGGCTGCTTGCATGACAATGCTACAAAGAGTTGACGCACTCACTAATCAATGGTGTATTGATGACGAGCGTACTGATATTGGGGCCTCTGTGAAGGAGAACAATATTTTTGAGTAGTGAAATGCCCCTCCCCTGTTCCTCAGACCAGTAACACCCACTCATTTTCATGATACAATGCAAACTGTGTGAGAAATTTCTGGTTCATACTTGATATCTCTATCTTAGGAATGAGTTGTTTCAAAGATAAATTGCTTTTTTTTGTCAGTGAATCTTTGTTGAGAGAGGAAGGTGGTTACTGTAAAGAAAACAACTAAGCCTGGAAGAGGCCGGTATCTTAATAATTAAGAAGACAGTTGTGCTCTTAAATCAGAAACTCAAGACCTAATTAGGGCCTACATTTCAGTCTTGTTTGAGGATATAAAACTGTATCAAATATAAGGAATAAGCGACAGACACAGAAAAATTGGAAATAAACTGTTCCTTTAATTGTCGCTTTGACACATGACTAAGGCTCACGGTTTTCCGTTTAAACAGATTTTTACATATAAATACAGACAGAAAACGTTTTGGTTTTTGTCTGTATTTATATATAAAAACGGGAAAATACTTATAAAACAAATGATCCTCCTGCCTCTGTGGTCCTCTGTAAAATCCGAGTCAGAGGTGCACTGGGGCGGTGCTGCCCTGAAACTGCTCCAGAGAGGGGGAAACTGAGAGCGCCGTGCCTGCAGAGACACTCAACCACCCCTTACAGCAGTAGATCACGCAAGATAATCGTCAGAGCAGTGCAAGCAGCCGATGTCCATTAAGAGGTGTGAAAACACCCCAGGACATCGTCTGCAGCTCCAGCAACATTTTGTTTTGTGTTGTATGGGAGGGGGAAGGAGGTGGGGGGGCTGGGGGCCGAAATGCCTTCAACAACTATTAGCACAAAGCTTTTAGGGTTCAGCAGAACTTCACCCTTTTTTACTTTTATTTGTAACCATTATTTTATGTTTAGTACACAGACAAGGCATGCGCCGACTGCCATGGCACCAGTCAGTGCAGGCAGGAGCAGGGGCTCTCTGATGCAGAACTATAAACATGGACATACCTTTCCTGTGCTGACAATGGTGATTTTCATCCTCCCCTTAAAAAATGTCATTTTTGGAACCGTACCGATAGTGGGTAACAGAGCAACGATCCAGGTTCATTTGACTGATTACTGAAAACGATTGCGAAGCAGCAATGCAAACAAACACTAATGGGTTTATCATTGGTTTCACGGTTCTTTGGGTGAGTTGATACCCGATGTCCCAAAATTCATTATCAAATGTTTAGGATTGGAGAAGTCTAGTGTATTCTGTTTGCTTCTTTGCTAATATTATGCCTGGTGAGAACGTTTTTATACTTTTTGTTTCGACATTCCACCTTACAGCTGATATACATTTAAAGTAAAGTTGCTTTTAGGGGTCAGAAGAACTTCACCCTTTGTCTTTTATTTTTAACCTTTTTTTCTTTAGTTTAGCACACAGACAAGCCATGCATGCGCACTGTCCTGGGGTCTAGTCTGTATATGACATACTTGGCCTGTGGTTCAACGAAATTAAAGTGCGTGGCTCGTCACAATGGCCGCTCGGGTGCCTTTCCTCGCCTCAGCCCTCTACCCTTGCTCCCTCCATCCCCTCCCCTCTCCTTCCTTTCCAGCACTCGTGTAAAACAAGGAAGAGAACAAAAGCGCTCCGAAATAGGACACTGCCAGACTGCGAAGACACTGACAAGTGTCACTCAGTGCTTTTCTTCTCGCTAGCACAGTAGTTGGTAATGTACAATGGCCGCTCAGGTGCCTCTCCTCGATTCTTGCGCTGGTCTGTGCCTTACAGACGGTGCATACACTTGTGCATTAATTGCTAAGCTGCATATCCAAAAATAGTATTTATGTATGGACGGCATGTTTTCAAAAGGGACACTTTTACATTAGACGTGTTTAAGATGTTTCATGTACACCACGCTTTGTAAACACTCTTCAGAAAGTTGTTATGGTTCAAGGGGACATGTGGTTAAAAAGTGCAGCGCATTCTTAACAATTAGAAAGGGCAGAGCTTTCCCACGAAAACCTATACATTTAATCCATATATTCCATTTTGAGGTATGGTGCAAGAAGCCCACAATATTCAGGGAGGCCCCATTTCTTTAAAGGCCTATGAATATCTGAGATATGGGATGCTGTGGGGAATGATCTGATATTCTTCAAGCAGACACTCTCTGTGATGGTCGATTAAATGTGAGTAAAAGAGGTAGTAATGCGTTTACATTATGCAAGACAGCTTCGCAAATGGGACCTAATCAAAATCACAAATTAATGCATCTTTTCTTAGAGGACAGGGAAGAAATTGACTCCCAATATGTAAAGTGCACCAAGCATAGGCTCCAATAAAAAAAAACCAGCTATAACAACCTAGTGCAAGTGTGCATGTCAATTTAAATAAATGTGGAAAATGACAAGCTTTAGCGTTTTTTTTCTTGCGTCAAAAAATAAATGTGAATTAATACAGATAACATGACCCAAAAATAAATATGGATAAATACAGACGGAAATGTGGAAAAAATAAATACCATAAAACCGGGAGCCCTACACATGACTTATGTCAAATTTTATTTGATCTGGTGTTTAAAACTCCATGGCATTTTCCTCTGTTTACTTTCCTATGTACCACACTGTGGATTTGAAAAACCTGCAAATAAATTATTTAAAAAAATATATAAGCTGTCCAGTTTAATTGCAAAACTGACCAAAATACTCATATATTCATTGAAATACAGATATATTCATTAAAATACAGACTGCCACTTCCAGTTGTCACCTTTCTGTAAATACTGTGTAGTCCTCTGCATCAGTGTTTGGAAGATGCTTGTCTGAAGTGAAGCTATAAATACTTTTTCACAGCAGCCAAGTGTGAGGCCCTGCACTTGTTTGTGTGAAATGAATTCACTGCTGGAGCCTGGAGGCTGCGGTTCCGTCAGCAGCCACCAGAGAGCGCTCCTCGCCTGCTGATGAAACCACTGAGCTGCACAATGTTTGAAAGGGAGAAGGGTTTCCTCTTCCAGGTCAGCGGCGGCAGAGACAGCATCAGCAGCGGTGGTGACATCACTTCCGGCCTCTCCTGGTGAGTCCAGCCTGTTCCTGAGGAGGAAGGAGCCCTGTCTGGTGGGAAGATACCTTCATCTACAGACCCCCCTCAGGCCCCAGATGTGCCCCTCAGGAGGAGGAGAGGGCCTGGACAGGTTTCTGCTCAGGTAGGAGAGCTGCTAACTTACTTGGCTGCAATTTATTCATCACTGGATCAGATCCCCCCCCCCCCCCCCCCCCCAATTAATGGTGTCGTCGGAGCGGAGGAGGAGAGGCCTGTCCCGGGGTACGGAAGAGGTGAGGCATGTCCAGGGGGGTGAGGAGGTGAGGCCTGTCCTGGGGGTACAGAGGAGGTGAGGCCTGTCCAGAGGAGTGCAGAGGAGGTGAGGCCTGTCCAGGGGTGCAGAGGATGTGAGGCCTGTCCAGGGGTATAGAGGAGGTGAGGCCTGTCCAGGGGCTGCAGAGGAGGAGAGGCCTGTCCAGGGGTGCAGTGGAGGAGAGGTCTGTCCAGGGGTGCAGAGGAGGAGAGGCCTGTCCACGGGTGCAGAGGAGGTGAGGCCTGTCCCGGGGTGTGCAGAGGAGGTGAGGCCTGTCCAGGGGTGCAGAGGAGGAGAGGCCTGTCCACGGGTGCAGATGAGCTGAGGCCTGTCCAGGCGGGGGGGGGGGCAGAGGAGGTGAGGCCAATCCAAGGGGCACAGAGGAGGAGAGGCCTGTCCAGGGGTTCAGAGGTAATGAGGCCTGAGTGTCCAGGGGTGCAGAGGAGGAGATGCCTGTCCAGGGGTGCAGAGGAGGTGAGGCCTGTCCAGGGGTGCAGAGGAGGAGAGGCCTGTCCAGGGGTGCAGAGGAGGTGAGGCCTTTTCAGGGGTGCAGAGGAGGAGAGGCCTGTCCAGGGGTGCAGAGGAGGTGAGGCCTTTTCAGGGGTGCAGAGGAGGAGAGGCCTGACCAAGGGTACAGAGGAGGTGAGGCCTGTCCAGAGGAGTGCAGAGGAGGTGAGTCCTGTCCAGGGGTGCAGAGGAGGAGAGGCCTGTCCAGGGGTGCAGAGGAGGTGAGGCCTGTCCAGGGGGATACAGAGGAGGTGAGGCCTGTCCAGAGGAGTGCAGAGGAGGTGAGGCCTGTCCAGGGGTGCAGAGGATGTGAGGCCTGTCCAGGGGTATAGAGGAGGTGAGGCCTGTCCAGGGGCTGCAGAGGAGGAGAGGCCTGTCCAGGGGTGCAGTGGAGGAGAGGTCTGTCCAGGGGTGCAGAGGAGGTGAGGCCTGTCCAGGGGGGCAGAGGAGGAGAGGCCTGTCCACGGGTGCAGAGGAGGTGAGGCCTGTCCCGGGGTGTGCAGAGGAGGTGAGGCCTGTCCAGGGGGATACAGAGGAGGTGAGGCTTGTCCATGGGTGCAGATGAGCTGAGGCCTGTCCAGGCGGGGGGGGGGGGCAGAGGAGGTGAGGCCAATCCAAGGGGCACAGAGGAGGAGAGGCCTGTCCAGGGGTTCAGAGGTAATGAGGCCTGAGTGTCCAGGGGTGCAGAGGAGGAGATGCCAGTCCAGGGGTGCAGAGGAGGTGAGGCCTGTCCAGGGGCTGCAGAGGAGGAGAGGCCTGTCCAGGGGTGCAGTGGAGGAGAGGTCTGTCCAGGGGTGCAGAGGAGGTGAGGCCTGTCCAGGGGGGCAGAGGAGGAGAGGCCTGTCCACGGGTGCAGAGGAGGTGAGGCCTGTCCCGGGGTGTGCAGAGGAGGTGAGGCCTGTCCAGGGGGATACAGAGGAGGTGAGGCTTGTCCACGGGTGCAGATGAGCTGAGGCCTGTCCAGGCGGGGGGGGGGCAGAGGAGGTGAGGCCAATCCAAGGGGCACAGAGGAGGAGAGGCCTGTCCAGGGGTTCAGAGGTAATGAGGCCTGAGTGTCCAGGGGTGCAGAGGAGGAGATGCCTGTCCAGGGGTGCAGAGGAGGTGAGGCCTGTCCAGGGGTGCAGAGGAGGAGAGGCCTGTCCAGGGGTGCAGAGGAGGTGAGGCCTTTTCAGGGGTGCAGAGGAGGAGAGGCCTGACCAAGGGTACAGAGGAGGCGAGGCCTGTCCAGGGGTGCAGAGGAGGTGAGGCCTGTCCAGAGGAGCAGAGGCGGTGAGGCCTGTCAGGGATGCAGAGGAGGAGATGCCTGTCCAAGAGTGCGGAGGAGGAGAGGCCTGTTCAGAGGTATAGAAGAGGTGAGGCCTGTCCAGGGGTGCAGAGGAGGTGAGGCCTGTCCAGGGGAGTGGAGAAGGTGAGGCCTGTCCAGGGGTACAGAGGAGTTGAGGCCTGTCCAGGGGTGCAGAGGAGCTGAGGCCTCTCCAGGGGTGCAGAGGAGGAGAGGCCTGTCCAGGGGTGCAGAGGAAGAAAGGCCTGTCCAG
Source organism: Lissotriton vulgaris (assembly GCF_964263255.1). Classification (NCBI taxonomy): domain Eukaryota; kingdom Metazoa; phylum Chordata; class Amphibia; order Caudata; family Salamandridae; genus Lissotriton; species Lissotriton vulgaris. The sequence continues at coordinate 177,072,928 of NC_141685.1, forward strand.
GGTTACAGAGGAGGTGAGGCCTCTCCAGGGGTGTAGAGGAGGTGAGGCCTGTCCAGGGGGTGCAGAAGAGGAGAGGCCTGTCCAGAGGAGTGCAGAGGAGGTAAGGCCAGTCCAGGGGTGCAGAGGAGGTAAGGCCTGTCCAGGGGCGCAGAGGACGTGAGGCCTGTCCAGGGGTGCAGAGGAGGAGATGCCTGTCCAGGGGTGCAGAGGAGGAAAGGCCTGTCCGGGGTGCAGAGGAGGTGAGGCCTGTCCAGTGGTGCAGAGGAGGTGAGGCCTATCCAGGGGAGTAGTGTCTTTCTTCGGGGGACTGTGCATAGCACTGCGAGGCTCAGGGCGGAGTGAGAAGCGCTGTATGGGGTGGAATGAAGTCTGGGCTCCTCTGTCCTTAATGAGAATCCTTCACCGAGAGCTCCTGGGAGAAGCACCGAGAGGTCTGTCCAGGGGTGCAGAGGAGGTGAGGCCTGTCCAGGGGGCAGAGGAGGAAAGGCCTGTCCAGGGGTGCAGAGGAGGCAAGGCCTGTCCAGGGGGTGCAGAGCAGGAAAGGCCTGTCCAGAGGAGTGCAGAGGAGGTGAGCCCAGTCCAGGGTTGCAGAAGAGATAAGGCCTGTCCTGGGGGTACAGAGGAGGGGAGGCCTGTCCAGGGGTGCAGAGGAGGTGCGGCCTGTCTAGGGGTGCAGTGGAGGAGAAGCCTGTCCAGGGCTGCAGAGGAGGAGAGGCCTGTCCAGGAGTGCGGAGGAGGAGAGGCCTGTTCAGAGGTATAGAAGAGGTTAGGCCTGTCCAGGGGTGCAGAGGAGGAGATGCCTGTCCAGGGGCAGAGAAGGAGAGGCCTGTCCAGGGGTGCAGAGGAGGAGAGGCCTTTCCAGGGGTGCAGAGGAGGTGAGGCCTGTTCAGCGGTGCAGAGGAGGAGAGGCCTGACCAGGGGTACAGAGGAGTGAGGCCTGTCCAGAGGCGCAGAGGAGGTGAGGCCTGTCCAGGAGTGCGGAGGAGGAGAGGCCTGTTCAGAGATATAGAAGTGGTGAGGCCTGTCCATGGGGTGCAGAGGAGGTGAGGCCTGTCCAGGAGTGCGGAGGAGGAGAGGCCTGTTCAAAGGGATAGAAGAGGTGAGGCCTGTCCAGGGGTGCAGAGCAGGAGATGCCTGTCCAGGTGCAGAGGAGGTAAGGCCTATCCAGGGTAGCAGTGTCTCTCTTGGGGGGGACTGTGCATAGCGCCGCGAGGCTCAGGGCGGAGTGAGAAGCGCTGTATGGGGTGGAATGAAGTCTGGGCTCCTCTGTCCTTAATGAGAATCCTTCACCGAGAGCCCCTGGGAGAAGCACCGAGAGGCCTGTCCAGGGGAGCAGAGGAGGTGAGGCCTGTCCAGGGGGCAGAGGAGGAAAGGCCTGTCCAGGGGTGCAAAGGAGGTAAGGCCGGTCCAGGGGGTGCAGAACAGGAAAGGCCTGTCCAGAGGAGTGCAGAGGAGGTGAGGCCAGTCCAGGGGTGCAGAGGAGGTGAGGCCTGTCCTGGGGGTACAGAGAAGGTGAGGCCTGTCCAGGGGTGCAGAGGAGGTGAGGCCTGTCCAGGGGTGCAGAGGAGGAGAGGCCTGTCCAGGAGTGCAGAGGAGGAGAGGCCTGTTAAGAGGTATAGAAAAGGTTAGGCCTGTCCAGGGGTGCAGAGGAGGAGATGCCTGTCCAGGGGCAGAGGATGAGGGGCCTGTCCATGGGTGCAGAGGAGGAGAGGCCTGTCCAGGGGTGCAGAGGAGGTGAGGCCTGTTCAGGGGTGCAGAGGAGGAGAGGCCTGACCAGGGGTACAGAGGAGGTGAGGCCTGTCCAGGGGCGCAGAGGAGGTGAGGCCTGTCCAGAGGAGCAGAGGCAGTGAGGCCTATCCAGGGGTGCAGAGGAGGTGAGGCCTGTTCAGGAGTGCGGAGGAGGAGAGGCCTGTTCAGAGGTATAGAAGAGGTGAGGCCTGTCCAGGGGTGCAGAGGAGGAGATGCCTGTCCAGGGGCAGAGGAGGAGAGGCCTGTCCAGGGGTGCAGAGGAGGTGAGGCCTGTTCAGGGGTGCAGAGGAGGAGAGGCCTGACCAGGGATACAGAGGAGGCGAGGCCTGTCCAGAGGCGCAGAGGAGGTGAGGCCTGTCCAGAGGAGCAGAGGCGGTGAGGCCTGTCGAGGGGGTGCAGAGAAGGAGAGGCCTGTCCAAGGGTGCAGAGGAGCGAGGCCTGTCCAGGGGTGCAGAGGAGGAGAGGCCTGTCCAGGGGTGCAGAGGAGGAAAGGCCTGTCCAGGGGTACAGAGGAGGAGAGGCCTGTCCAGGGGTGCAGAGGAGGTGAGGCCTCTCCAGGGGTGTAGAGGAGGTGAGGCCTGTCCAGGGGCTGCAGAAGAGGAGAGGCTTGTCCAGAGGAGTGCAGAGGAGGCGAGGCCAGTCCAGGGGTGCAGAGGAGGTAAGGCCTGTCCAGGGGCGCAGAGGACGTGAGGCCTGTCCAGAGGTGCAGAGGAGGCGAGGCCTGTCTAGGGGTGCAGAGAAGGTGAGGCCTGTCCAGTGGTGCAGAGGAGGTGAGGCCTATCCAGGGGAGCAGTGTCTCTCTTCAGGGGACTGTGCATAGTTCCGCGAGGCTCAGGGCGGAGTGAGAAGCGCTGTATGGGGTGGAATGAAATCTGGGCTCCTCTGTCCTTAATGAGAATCCTTCACCGAGAGCTCCTGTGAGAAGCACCGAGAGGCCTGTCCAGGGGTGCAGAGGAGGCGAGGCCTGTCCAGGGGGCAGAGGAGGAAAGGCCAGTCCAGGGGTGCAGAGGAAGTAAGGCCTGTCCAGGGGGTGCAGAGCAGGAAAGGCATGTCCAGACGAGTGCAGAGGAGGTGAGGCCAGTCCAGGGGTGCAGAGGAGGTGAGGCCAGTCCAGGGGTGCAGAGGAGGTGAGGCCTGTCCAGGGGTGCAGAAGAGATGAGGCCTGTCCTGGGGGTACAGAGGAGGTGAGGCCTGTCCAGGGGGTGCAGAGGAGTAGAGGCCTGTCCAGAGGAGTGCAGAGGAGGTGAGGCCAGTCCGGGGGTGCAGAGGAGGTGAGGCCTGTCCAGGGGTGCAGAGGACCTGAGGCCTCTCCAGGGGTGCAGAGGAGGTGAGGCCTGTCCAAGGGTGCAGAGGAGCGAGGCCTGTCCAGGGGTGCAGAGGAGGAGAGGCCTGTCCAGGGGTGCAGAGGAGGAAAGGCCTGTCCAGGGGTACAGAGGAGGAGAGGCCTGTCCAGGGGTGCAGAGGAGGTGAGGCCTCTCCAGGGGTGTAGAGGAGGTGAGGCCTGTCCAGGGGGTGCAGAAGAGGAGAGGCCTGTCCAGGGGGTGCAGAAGAGGAGAGGCCTGTCCAGAGGAGTGCAGAGGAGGCGAGGCCAGTCCAGGGGTGCAGAGGAGGTAAGGCCTGTCCAGGGGCGCAGAGGACTTGAGGCCTGTCCAGAGGTGCAGAGGAGGCGAGGCCTGTCCAGGGGTGCAGAGGAGGAGAAGCCTGTCCGGGGTGCAGAGAAGGTGAGGCCTGTCCAGTGGTGCAGAGGAGGTGAGGCCTATCCAGGGGAGCAGTGTCTCTCTTCAGGGGACTGTGCATAGTTCCGCGAGGCTCAGGGCGGAGTGAGAAGCGCTGTATGGGGTGGAATGAAGTCTGGGCTCCTCTGTCCTTAATGAGAATCCTTCACCGAGAGCTCCTGTGAGAAGCACTGAGAGGCCTGTCCAGGGGTGCAGAGGAGGCGAGGCCTGTCCAGGGGGCAGAGGAGGAAAGGCCTGTCCAGGGGTGCAGAGGAAGTAAGGCCTGTCCAGGGGGTGCAGAGCAGGAAAGGCATGTCCAGACGAGTGCAGAGGAGGTGAGGCCAGTCCAGGGGTGCAGAGGAGGTGAGGCCTGTCCAGGGGTGCAGAAGAGGTGAGGCCTGTCCTGGGGGTACAGAGGAGGTGAGGCCAGTCCGGGGGTGCAGAGGAGGTGAGGCCTGTCCAGGGGTGCAGAGGATGTGAGGCCTGTCCAGGGGTACAGAGCAGGTGAGGCCTGTCCGGGGTGCAGAGGAGGTGAGGCCTGTCTTGGGGGGTACAGCGGAGGTGAGGCTTGGCCAAAGGGTGCAAAGGAGGTGAGACATATCCTTTTCAGGGGGGTTGCAAACGAAGGTGACGCCTGTCCAAGAGGTGCAGAGGAGGTGAAGCATCCCCAGGGGTGCAGAGGTGATGAGGCCTGCAAGGCTGATGCAGAAGAGTTGAGGCCTGTTCCACGGTTGTGCAGAGGAGGTGTGGCCTGTCCAGGGGTGCAGAGGAGGTGATGCCTGTCCTGAGGGGTGCAGAGGAGATGCTTGTCCAGGGGGAGCAGAAGAGGTGAGATCTGTCCCGGGCGTGCAGAGGAGTTGAGGCTTGTCCCGGTGTGTGCAGATGAGGTGAGGCCTGTCCCGGGGTACAGAGAAAGTGAGGCCTGTCCAGGGTTGCAGAGGAGGTGAGGCCTGTCCAGAGGAGTGCAGAGGGGGTGAGGCCAGTCCAGGGCTGCAAAGGAGGTGAGGCCAGTCCAGGGGTGCAGAGAAGTTGAGGCCTGTCCCGGGGTACAGAGAAGGTAAGGCCTGTCCCGGGGTGCAGATGAGGTGAGGCCTGTCCAGGGGGTGCAGAGCAGGAGAGGCCTGTCCAGAGGAGTGCAGAGGAGGTGAGGCCAGTCCAGGGGAGCAGAGGAGGTGAGGCCTGTCCAGGGGGCGCAGAGGATGTGAGGCCTGTCCAGGGGTGCAGAGGAGTAGAGGTCTGTCCAGGGGCGCAGAGGATGTGAGGCCTGTCCAGGGGTGCAGAGGAGGAGAGGTCTGTCCAGGGGTGCAGAGGAGGAGAGGCCTGTCCAAGGGGCAGAGAAAGAGAGACCTGTCCGGGGTGCAGAGGAGATGAGGCCTGTCCAGTGGTGCAGAGGAAGTGAGGCCTATCCAGGGGAGCAGTGTCTCTCTTCGGGGGGCTGTGCATAGCGCCGCGAGGCTCAGGGCGGAGTGAGAGGCGCTGTATGGGGTGGAATGAAGTCTGGCCTCCTCTGTCCTTAATGAGAATCCTTCACCGGGAGTTCCTGGGAGAAGCACCGAGAGGCCTGTCCATGTGTGCAGAGGAGGTGAGGCCTGTCCAGGGGGCAGAGGAGGAAATGCCAGTCCAGGGGCGCAGAGGAGGTGAGGCCTGTCCAGGGGTACAGAGGAGGAGAGGCCTGTCATGGGGTGCAGAGGAGTTGAGACCTGTCCAGGGATGCAGAGGAGGTGAGGCCTATCCAGAGGATGCAGAGGAGGAGAAGCCTGTCCAGAGGAGTGCAGAGGAGGTGAGGCCAGGCCGGGGGTACAGAGGAGGTGAGGCCTGTCCAGGGGTGCAGAGGATGTGAGGCCTGTCCAGGGTGCAGAGGAGGTGAGACCTGTCTGGGTTGCAGAGGAGGTGAGGCCTGTCCTGGGGGGTACAGCAGAGGTGAGGCTTGGTCAAAGGGTCCAAAGGAGGTGAGGCATGTTCTTTTCAGGGGGTTGCAAAGAAGGTGACGCCTGTCCAAGAGGTGCAGAGGAGGTAAACCCTCCCCAGGGGGAGGAGAGGAAGTGGCCTGTCCAGGGGGAGTAGAGTAGGTGAGGCCTGTCCAGGGGTGCAGCGGTGATGAGGCCCACGAAGCTGATGCAGAAGAGTTGAGGCCTGTTCCACGGGGGTGCAGAGGATGTGTGGCCTGTCCAGGGGTGCAGAGGAGATGATGCCTGTCCTGTGGGGTGCAGAGGAGATGCCTGTCCAAGGGAGCAGAAGAGGTGAGGCCTGTCTCGGGCGTGCAGAGGAGGTGAGGTTTGTCCCGGTGCGTACAGAGGAGGTGAGGCCTGTCCCGGGGTGAAGAGGAGGTGAGGCCTGTCCTGATGGGTGCAGCGGAGATGCCTGTCCAGGGGGAGCAGAGGAGGCGAGGCCTGTCCACGGTGTATAGGAGGTGAAGCATGTCCTGTCTAGGGGGTTAAGAGCAGGTGAGGTCTGTCCAGGGGTGAAGAGTAGGTGAGGCCTGTCCTGAGGGGTGCAGGGGAGATGCCTGCCAGGGGGAGCGGAGGAGGCGAGGCCTGTCCGCGGTGCAGAGGAGGTGAAGCATGTCCTGTCCAAGGGGTTAAGCGCAGGTGAGGTCTGTCCAGGGGTGCAGAGGAGGTGGTACCTGTCCTGAGCTGCGGGTGCAGAGGAGGTGAGTCGTATCCGGGAGGGGTGCAGAGTGGTTGAGGCGTGTCCAGGAGGATGCAGAGGAGTGGAGGCGTGTTGTCTGCTGGGATGAAACCAGCCCTGTAGGGGTAGGAGGTGAGGCCTGTCCTGTTCTCTTGGTATGAAGAATGTGGACCGCCTCAGCCGCTGCTCTCACCGCCCAGAGATGCTCCTTTCCAGACATATCATTTTATTTTAAGAGCTCATAATCCGAGTTTTTGAAAAGTATCTGGAGTTACCACAGAGCCGCAGATGGCTCGTGACAAAGGCACACATCTCCTCCAAGCATGGAGTTTATTTTTTAAACCACTGTCTTTAGTAAAGTAACCAAGACTACAACCCCAAGAATGCACTTACGTATTACATGAAAGTACAGGCATGAATATTCGGGGGATCACTCTACGGAAATATTTGGTACTTCCCAGGGCATCGTGGCAGATAAGAGTAGAACAGTTCATGTGCAGTGGCCTTCATTCTCAGCCTCTTTCTGCAGATTGTGAATCCAGTGAGATCTGTGATAATATGAATCTCTCTCAAGGAGATTTCACACAGTTGTATCTATTTCAGGGAGAAATACAATGAAAAACAGGGGGCGCCTCAGTCTCTGGTATCCTTGGATCTCTGGACTGACCCTTCCCTGGTCCTGCAAGAGAGGACAAACCATGTGTTTAGTCTGGCCTCTCAAAGGGAGCGAGAGCTGGCTCAGTATCCTGGTCCAGCAGGTCCCGTCTCCCATCCTGGTCCTCACAAGGCCCCGGCTCACGTCCTGGCCCTCACAAGGCCCTGGCTCACGTCCTGATCCTCACAAGGCCTTGGTTCACGTCCTGTTCTTCACAAGGCCCCCGGCTCAGTCCTGTTCTTCACAAGGCCCCCGGCTCACGTTCTGGTTCACACAAGGCCCTGGCTCACGTCCTGGTCCTCACAAGACCCCGGCTCACGTCCTGGTCCTCACAAGGCCCTGGCTCACATTCTGGTCCTCACAAGGCCATGGCTCACATCCTGGTCCTCACAAGGCCCTGCCTCATGTCCTGGTCCTCACAAGGCCCCAGCTCATGTCCTGGTCCTCATAAGGCCCTGGCTCACGTCCTGGTCCTCACAAGGTCCCGGGCCACGTCCTGGTCCACCGGACCCCAGCTCAGGTCCTGGTCTACCAGGCCCACGCTCACGTCCTGGTCCTCACAAGGCCCTGTCTCATGTCCTGGTCCACCAGGCCTCGGCTCACGCCCTGGTCCTCACTAGGCCCTGGCTCACATCCCAGTCCTCCAGGCTCCAGCTCACGTCCTGGTCCTCACAAGGCCCTGGCTCACGCCCTGGTCCCCACAAGGTCCTGGGTCATGTCGTGGTCCACCAGACCCTGGCTCACGTCCCGGTCTACCAGGCCCATGCTTACGTCCTGGTCTTCACAAGGCCCGGCTCGTGTCCTGGTCCACCAGGCTCCAGCTCACATCCTGTTCCAACAGGCCCGACTCATGTCCTGGTCCGCACAAGGCCCCAGCTCACTTCCTGGTCCTCACAAGGCCCCAGCTCACGTCCTGGTCCTCACAAGGCCCCAGCACACGTCCTGGTCCTCACAAGGCCCCAGCTCACATCCTGGCCTTCACAAGGCACCGGCTCACATCCTGGTCCGTCAGGCCCCGGCTCACATCCTGGTCCTCACAAGGCCCTGGCTCTAGTCCTGGTCTTCACAAGGCAATGGCTCACGTCCTGGTCCTCACAAGGCCCTGGCTCACGTCATGGTCCTCACAAGGCCCTGTCTCACGTCCTGGTCCTCACAAGGCCCCAGCTCACGTCCTGGTCTACCAGACCCCTGCACACATCCTCGTCCTCACAAGGCCCTGGATTACGTCCTGGTCCTCCCAAGGCCCGGCTCATATCCTGGTCCTCCCATGGCACTGGCTCACATCCTGGTCCTCACAAGGCCTTGGCTCACGTCCTGGTCCTCACAAGGCCCTGCTCACGTGCTGGTCCATACCAGGCCAAAGCTCACGTCCTGATCCTCACAAGGTCCTGGCTCACGTCCTGTCCACCAGGCCCTGGCACATATCCTCAGCCTCACAAGGCCCAGGCACATTTTATGGTCCTTACAAGGCCCCAGCCCACGTCCTGGTCCTCACAAGGCCCCGGGTCACATCTTGGTCTTCACCTGGCCCTGATCACATCCTCATCCTCACTAGACTCTGTCTCACATCCAGGTCCTCACCAGACTCCGGCTCACCTCCTTGTACTCACTAGACTCCGGCTCACGTCCAGGTCCCTACCACGCTCCGACACATGTCCTGGTCCTCACAAGGCCCTGGCTCACGTCCTGGTCCTCAACAGGCCCTGATCACATCCTCTTCCTCACTAGACTCCAGCTCACGTCCAGGTCCTCACCAGGCCAAGCCGGAGAGGGAGATCAATTGATTGTTGGCCCACAATGCCACCTCAAACAGGAAGCAGACATATGCAAATCAGCTTTAGACCTCTTCCAATAGGGCAGTCCACCCTGAAGAGCCAATCCAGATCCTTTCTGAACCAGAACACAATCAACCCAAGACCGGTTTCAGCCTATCTGGGCCTTGACTGTAGGGTGCGGCTTCGTTCCAGTGGTGCAGCGAGCACGGAACCCACATCTGGGCTCTGTCTGTAGGGTGTGACTTGATTCCAGAGGTGCAGCGAGCACGGGACCCACACATGGGCACACCTGGCGTATTTATGAATAAGCAAAATGATGGGTGGGATGTTTGAGTTCGTCCCAGGCTCTGGTAATTACTCTGGGACACATCCAAGCCCAGCCTTCTTGTTCTTGCCCTCCGTTGCACACCAGCCTGCAGCCAGTCAGAGTGTTTTAGACAACATTACTTCCAGATGTCTGCTCCAGTAGTCACAGCAGTTCTAACTCTAAGGATCGGCCTGTCTCTCTGCTCCTGATGTTCACCAAACTAACTGAGGCCACGGTGAACAAGCAGCTCACCAAATACCTTGAGTCCCACCAACTTCTGCACAAAGTCCATCCAGGGCTCCAAAAGAGCTAAAGCCACGTGGGATATTAGAGACATTATGTATGGGGGTGGGGAGGTGGGGCTCTGATCTGATTAGATCTATCTGCAGCCTTTGACACCATCTCCCACTCGACATTACTACAGAGATTGCAGATGGTGGGTCTTAGGGGAAAGTGCCTGCTTGGTTTTTATCCTTTTTGAAAGATCCGACCCAAGCGGTGGCACCAGCTAACTTCAGATTAACCCCTAAGACAATTCCCATCCCCCCGGCTGGTTTTGAGCCACAATCTTTTCAATCTTTAGATGGCTCACTTGGCCAGCCTGATTGAGTCATTCGATATCACCTCTACTCGATGATACACAGATCATTAGATTAGAAGAAAATACAGATGACCGAGTCATTCGATAATCGATATCACCTCTACTCGATGATACACAAATCATTAGATTAGAAGAATATATGCCTGATCGAGCCATTCAAATGTACACAAATCATTGGATTAGAATTAAATACAGATAAAATACCCAGTAATTTCAGGAGCTGCCGCCTGGAAGTAACTGATTGGATGAGCTCAAACTGCCTGGCGCTAAACAGTGAAAAAAACAGAAATAGTGGTATTTGGGACCGGAGCCTCATGGCACAAGGGCGGCGGCCGGTGTCGTTGGGAGCTCTGTCCATCCCATTCCATCAGGTCAGCAAACTGGGAGTTTGGGTGGACCTGCATCTGTCCCTAAAAGGATAAAACAAAATCACCTGCTTTACAGGCTTCTGACTGCTGAAAGTTATTAGAAAAATACTTCTATTCATCCCTGCTTCATCTAGGAAGGACCTGGTTCTGATTCTATCGAGAAGGAATTTCTGCATCTCTTTATACGTAGGCATATCTAAATATCGCCTTCATAGATTGCTGCTGCTACAAATACAGCAGCTGGGCTGGTTCTGAGGTTAAAAAAATCAATGTCGCTCTCCAACAAACTGGTCAAATTGCACTGACTTCCTGTCCTGAAAAGTTGTCAATTTAAAGCACTTTGGGGCATATGCATCAAGCCCTTTTCCCGTTTGCAAACAGGCCGATTCTCAGAACCGGAAAAGGCCTTTTGGGATGTATCATCCAAAAAGGGCATCGCAAATTAGAGAATCGTAACATTTTCGATTATCTATTTTGCGATTGCATTTAAGGAATCACAAATTGCGATCCATTAAATGCAATGTATGAAGCATGGAAAAAGTGCAATTTGGCCTTAAGAAATCGCAAATTACCACCAACTTCAAGTTGGTGGTAATTTGCGATTTCTTTGAAAACTGCAGTTTTTTGCATTTTTCAAAGTGCCATGTGTATTACATACATATTTCAGGGGTGCAACAGGGTGTCCTTTTGACACCCTGGCACCCTTGAAATTGCCTTCTCAATTTGCGATTCTCTAATTGAGAATCGCAAATTGAGAATGCCTTCCCATTCATTCCTATGGGCCTTCTAGCCCATAGGAATGAATGGGAAGGCATTCCTTAGTCGTGAATTCGCAATTAAGGAATGTTAAGGAACCGCAATTATTACTGCGATTCCTACATACTTAGCATTTTACGATTCCTTAATAGCAATTCGCTAAAAATCACTATTAAGGAATCGCAAAAGGGCTTGTTCATACATATGCCCCTAAATGTCATAATGCTCTACAATCAGGGGGTTCGTTCTTTTTTGTTCTTTCTTTTTTGCCTGACATCAGCTGGCCGAGTGGTGAGATCCTACTGTGCTTTGCTGCATAAAGTCTCTAAGTTTAGGAAAATCAGAATAGATGGCTGCTCTCTACCTGTGGTGACTGCCGGTACCTGGAATGGAATGCGCTCCCACCTGCCCTGTACGCCCAAGAAAACATGAGTTCTTTCAGGAAACAAATCAAAACCTTGTATTCAGGGGCTGTGTGATTTTGATACTTATGTGCTCATACAAGCGCCAGGACACTTCTTTCCCGAACTAGCTGTGCAGCGCTATATGAATTGGCTCTTACAACCCATCATAAGCCATCGATCTCTGTGCAACAGATTGTTGCCGCCATAGACGCCCTAGGAGGAGGAAAGGCACTGGGATTTGAAGGTCAGGTGTAGAGTTTTACAAAGAAATACCAGCCGTATTCTTGCTGGAGGTGTATGCCGAGGCATTGAAGGGTGGTGTGTTGCTGGCGCCTATAAGTGATGCAGTCATATCAGTGCCCCCTAAGCCTGGAAAAGATCCTGTTAGTATACATCTTTTCGCACTCTGCAACTGCGTAACAGTGATAATAAATTCCTGCCTGAGGTGATGCGACTCGGCTATCCCTACTACTAGAGAAAATAGTCTCCCCTGTACAGTCGGGATTTGTCCCACATAAATCCACAGCGGTTCATCTACGGACAGTATTCGCAGTGCTGCATCGGGAAAACACACACATGAAGGCTGGTGATGCCGATAAGGCATTTGACTCCCTAGAGTACCTTTTATGATCGAGACGTTTAGGCGGCTTGGTTTGTCAGGGAGTTTGAGATCACGTATGAAGCGGCTGGACACACAGCCTATGGCCTGCGTTTACGTAAATGGGCTCAACTCAGACGCCATTCAGATCACCTGGGGCACTGGACTTAGTGTTATAATTTCTGATGTCTTCGTCTCAAACTGGAGGGTCTCTAATTTGAATCCTAGTTGGTGCACTAGGGAATAGTGACTTGTATATTTACAGTGCTAGGATGTTCCTGCCCGTGGGAGACAGCACTTTGAATAGGAAAGCCAATAGTTTAAAGAAAAAATTAAACAAAATATAAAATACGCTACACAAATTATAGGATGGGCTGTACACAGTATAGGATCACTCGAGTATAATTTTAAAAAAGAGAGAACGTGTAAACACGTACCTTGGTATCAGATGTTATATTTTTAGTAACCGCAATCATACTGTAGCGAGTGTTAACCTTTTTTTAAGGTTTCCATGAAAATACTGCATTAAAGAAGCACTGGTAATACCCTCACAGTAATCTTAAAAATAATTACTCTTTGTCACCGGGAACCTCCAGGTTTGTCGCGACCTCGGGTGGTCTGCTCCATTGCCCGCACTCATCTAGTGCAGCTCATGATGCCAGCACAACCGCAACAGCCTGGCAGGGTGCACACAACTCAGGTTTAAAAGCCCTGCTTGTTTGATGCTGGGTTGCAGGGGTTGCCGGGCAGCAAGGATCCCGAAGTGAGTGTCCACATGCCAGTTTGTGGATCGTGTTCGCAACCCAACGCAACCATATCAGCATACTACGAATCTTTGCTGCCACCACACAAGCAAACTGACCCAGGAGTTACAAATTAACCATGGCGGCTCCGGGCCATTGCTTACATAGATGGTCCCACCCAGGTCTCTGGCCCTCTGGACAGCTATCTAAACAGAGGACATGTCTTTTGAGAAGCTGGTAACCCCTGTGCTTCTTCGAACAGTTCTTTTATTGTGGCGCTCGATTTTACGCGACCCACTCTCACCCCAATGGCCTCCTCAACATGATGTGATATTTGGGTGACATTCGTTTCACAAAGTCCTGAAGCATGCATAAGGCACAAGCCCGAAACCCATCGACCTATATCTTCCAGGATCAACACCTAACGAGAAGAACAAAGCAGAATGCAAATGTTTTGATAGACCAATGTCATAGTCACAGTTTGATGCGCTGTAGTCGTTCACCGTATTTGCAGGTCTTTTGTAATTAGGCGCTCCTACCTGGAGACGGTTGTTATCTGGTCACTATTAATAAGGGTTTATTGTACGCCATTGCCGATACACTGTCTACTTTGATACTTCTGCTTTTCCTTAACCTTTGTGTTGTTCTAAAAGTACCAGTAACCTTTATGAGCCAAGTTAGTAAGCTTTATAATGTTGTCTATCCATTGTCGCTTTATCCCCTTCTTGTAAAATATGCAAGCCAAACTTGAAATAAGTACACTTTGTTGTGGGAATAGCTATTGTTGCTGGTAATTTCTTTTATTGCAGCACAGCAATGCCTCTATTCTAAATCGAACATTGATTATTCGAATAGTATTGATTTAATTCCAGAGTGACTTTTGAACCATTATGGCGATAAATAATATGTTGACCTCATATTTGAGTTGGATCGGTTTATCCTATTAGAGTCCTGTCCTTCGTCGTGGTTTTCCAGTGAGAGGCCTAGGCTCTAGAGGGTCATACGGGCTCTCCCTCTCCTTTTGCTTCAACAGTGTTTGCCTTTAGAGATGCTGATATAGAGTGCGCAGACCTGCAGTTAAGCAGCTCTGAACGAGTGAATGAAATCCATGCTGGTGGTTTGTGATGGGAGCGTGCCTTTGCTGTTTATTTCTTCCATCCAGCCTCCTTCGAGGTCCACACATTGTCAGATCAGGGTATAGAGGGCCAGAAAGAGTAGGATTTGCCTACTACTAAACAGTTTAAGTCTGATGAACGCAGAACTACTTTTTCCAAAGGTTATTACTTAGCCACGTTACATTCTGGTGACTAGTCCATGAGAGTGAGTACTGTGTACCCCCTCAGAGGCAATGTCTATGTGGTAATCAAACTCCTGTGTCATCGGTAGGCTAAGGGTAAGATTTATTCACCATTCACCCAACTGCACCAGGAAAGTAACTGCCGGGAACATTCCTGGAAACACATCAACAACAGTCCAGTAGTCGCAGGAATTAATCTTTAGTTAAAGATGCATTACCACAGTCTGGGCCCATTTTTAAAAACGCGGTTTTACTTACAACTTTAGGATTGTTGTATATACCCCCGATCTTGGAAATAAATGGGAGAGAGGCATACATTTACTTAGTGTTCCCGAAGCGCGCTATTTCACAAATTGGTAGGTCTGGGTTAAACACAGAGTCTCCTAGGTTGCACAGTTTACTAGTGCAGTAAACCACACGTAGGGTGGTGGAGATTGTGAGGGAGAGGCCGAGGGACTACAATCCCAGGATAAGGACCTCTAAAGTGGCCCTGTCGAGAAGTAACATTTGGTGTTTATTTCCAGCATTTTTAGGTAAAGTGGTAAAGCCGGGATTAGATGTTATATCTCCCCTCGGCCCCTCCTAGACTTAAGTTAGGATTTTGTTTTAAGTCTGTCTTAATTCTGTCTTAAGTTTCTCCTAAGTCAAACTTAAGACAAAATCCTGACTTTACTACTACTAAATGCCTTCTGTGAATATTAACAGTAGTAAGTTTAGGATTTTATCTTAAGTTAGTTCTGTGAATCTGCCCCGTGTGCCTGGCCCGTGTTATTGCATTGTTTGCATCAGATTCTCCTTGTGCCTGCCCTGTGTTATTGCATTGTTTGCGTCAGATTCTTCCAGTGTCTGGACTGTGTTATTGCATTGTTTGCATCAATCCTAGTCTCTGGCCTGTGTTATTGCATTGTTTGCATCAGATTTTCCTAGTGCCTCGCCCGTGTTATTGCATTGTTTGTATCAGATTCTCCCAGTGCCTGGCCTGTGTTATTGCATTGTTTGCATCAGATTCTTCTAGTGCCTGGCCTGTGTTATTGCATGGTTTGCATCAGATTCTGTTGGTGCCTGGCCCGTGTTATTGCATTGTTTGCGTCTGATTCTCTCTGTGCCTGGCCTGTGTTATTGCATTGTTTGCATCAGCTTCTCATAGTGGTTGGCACGTTTTATTGCATTGTTTGCATCAGATTCTCTTGGTGCCTGGCCCGTGTTATTGCATTGTTTGCATCAGATTGTTCTGGCGCCCGGCCTGTGTTATTGAATTGTTTGCATCAGATTCTCTTGGTGCCTGGCCCGTGCTATTTCATTGTTTGCCTCAGATTCTCCTCGTGTCTGGCCTGTGCTATTGCAGTGTTTGCATCAGATTCTCATAGTGGTTGGCCAGTGTTATTGCATTGTTTGCATCGATCCTACTGCCTGACCTGTCTTATTGCATTGTTTGCGTCTAGTGCCCGGCCTGTGTTATTGCATTGTTTGCATTAGATTTTGTGCCTGGCCTATGTTATTGCATTGTTTGCGTCACGTTTTTCAATTACCCGGTCTGTGGTATTGTATTGTATGTGCTGCTTTTGGTTTGTTATTATTCTAATACTTGCAGATTTTCTAAAAAAACATGGCACCTTTTATCCCAATCATGTGCATCTGACTGCAAGGACACTGCACTCTTCCTGCAGTAGCAAACTACTTCCTATTTATGTAGCAACAGACTGCACAATATGTCTGCCATAGATGTCGTAGGGTCAGAAACAGTGCATAGGTAAGTAGGTATGATGGAAAACAAACTGTTGAGTAAGATTTTAAGCGAAGAAGTCGCTGTGATAGACGGCAAAACATCCATGCCGAAACAACAGCAGTAGGACAATGGTACATGGAACGGTAATGGTAAATATATTTACACTTCTGTGCAGTGCGTGTCACTTAATGTTCTTTTCTTCAACTCTCATGAGATGGTTTTACAAGGCAACTCTGAGCTCACTGAGTGTGGAGCTTCCACGAATCTCAGAGACAGGCCGATCCAGAGACGGTAAGAGAGAAGGTTGAAAGATCCGAGTCTTGATCCTGGCAGATGGACTGGTGATCCTTGAGGGGGTGTAGTTGGTCTGTGTGTTTCCACGGCTATCCAGGGGGTGTAACATAATGTGTGCAATTTGTGGAGGTCCCTCTTTTGGGTGAGAACCACCCAGCTTCATGCAATACGGACTTGAGGGTTGGTGCCTGCTCAGGATGAGTTACATTCTGAAATGGAGGACCTTGTCCAAAGGGGATTGATGTTACCAAGGTTACCAAGGCTTAACAATTCAAAACTTTATTTCAATCTTTTAGATCATAAAAGTACATAATAAAAACATCAGATCATCAATTCTTTTTTTTTTTTTAAATTTTTTCAAACCTTTATTGTGCATGAACAGCAGAACAAATACGGGCCTACAACCCTCGGGCCGGCCACGAAACATCATCAGCACAGGTGCATGCAAGACAATCCCCCCAGCAGCTATAATAGGACTAGCGAGCAATGAACTTTGCATCAGAATGAGTCATATCATCGGGGGGAAGGAAAAATGAGGTTAATTTTTAAGTTTTTAAAGCGTTTTCACCAAAAAGAGACAGTGAAGAAAAATAATAAGAAGATTCGAGTCCGCACAATATCTTCACGCTACGGGCAGGCGACGTTATAAACTGAAAACATCGACGAAGGTTAGCAACAGGTATATCGTGGCGGTGCAAACCAGTGGCAACAATTTCCTAACACTCATGCACCCCAAACAGCATCGCTCCAACCCTACCAACCCCAACCCAGTCCCGGAAACGAATCAGAAACCAAAGTACAGAAAAAGGAAAGAAAGGCCCATAGAACCAAGCGTACAGCAAATTACCCCACCCGCCCTGCAACATTGTGGAGGCTACGGCCTGCCCCCCCCCCCCACAGAGTGCCTGTCGCCCCAGAAACCCGAAATATAGAAAGAAAGAATAAGAAGGAAAGAAAAAAAAAAGAACATGTACACCTTCAATATAGGGAGCGAGAGAGAGAAAATCAATCTACATTCCCAAAAAGAAAAGAGCGGGGAGGAGCCCACTAGTTACTAAACACCCGAACATATTCTCAAAGACAACGAATCAGGAGGAGAATCAATTCTCAATAATCCCAGTCCCCCCAGCCACAAATGCAGCCTCCACCCTAGACTCAAAGTACAGCATTAAGCATCAGTGCAGATACAAGAGTGGACTGACAATTCGCAGCATGTGACTTAAACAGGTGGAAAAAACAGTCCCAAACCCGGTTCGACCAGCCAAGAAGCCGATAGAAAAGAAAAGCAGCCTAGCCCTGGCCCGATCTTGGATACATCCCCAAGTACGCTCCCCGAGAGAAGCCCGCCCCCTCTAAAGCAAAGAAACAATATGGCCGCATAAAGAAGGAGAATGGCTTAGAAGCACAAAATGGCCGTCGGAAGTCACCGTGTAATCCACTGTCCGTCATAGGAAGTTCCTCCGGGACACACAGAGAGTACGTGCTCCTCAATAACAAAGGGGAAAGCCACGAAAAAGGAGCCATCGAGGGGGCAATTGATGTTACGTGCAGGTCTCTAGTCACTCGGGATAAAGGAAACCACAATGTAGCAAGCTTCAGTGGAAGGGGAAACAATGTATCCCAGGCAGGTCTGTCAGATGATCGGTCGCGGGCGCCGGTAGAGTTTGGAGCAGGCATGTCGTCCCTGCAGGCAGGAGGAGGCACCGTATCACCATGGGGCTCCGGCAGAGGCAGGGTAGAGCTTTGCTGGGTACACATAGTGTGTCCCTGTCTCAGAACAGCCGCCATGTCGTCCAATTTGGCACTCAGCACTTGGTAGCCATGGTGCACATCCGCTCGGAAGTCTCGCAGGGCATACAGGATAGTTGCACAGGAAGGTGGCGACTGCAGCCCCTTCATCTCAGCACCCCGGGACGGCGCTTGTGAACCAGACCCCAACGCAAGCGAGGGAACACAATGCCCGGGCAGGGGTTGGCGCTCTCCCCCGCGCCACGAATCACCAACTGAAGCCATAACAGCGAGAGTCTTCAGGCCACCATAGCGAGGCAGGGAATCAGGCAGCCGATGCCGAGCCGGCATGTCCGGGTTACCCCCGTCACACATCTCCGGTCCCAAACAAAGGAATCGTACCTGAGGAGCGTCTCGTCCCAGCAAGCACTCGCAGGACACCGCTAGCGTTGTATCCCTTACAGGCAGCGCGGTAAGGACAGCATCTCAGGAGGACTGCACCGCTGCTCACGTCATCGGCGCCTCGCGAGCTGTCCGGCCGCTACCAGTCCCTCGAGGCACGGCGGAGAGCGACAATGGAGGCGGGGTCCAGGGCTGCATACAGTTCCGCAAATATCTCCGGCCGCCGGGCCAGCCGAGATCCCGGGAAAGCACGACTGAAGTCAGCGCTGCATCCCCAACAGTCCGCCGTCGAATTTCAGTAGGAGAGGAAGCAGGATATCGGTGCGGAGGAAGAAGGGCTGGCGGAGCCGGGAGCTCACAGGTCTGCTCCGGTCGCCATCTTGGCTCCTCCCCGAGATCATCAATTCTTGATTGCATACTACAATAGCGAGGGTCCAAAGAGATTCGATTTCATACACATACAATCTAGCAGCCCGGCATCAATAAAATTTACCATAAAAAGGAAATAATTTTCCATTAATACAATAAATAGCCTAGATTATTTAAAATCTCTATATATACAACCTTGTAAAACAGTATTGCTTATATTGTCCATCAGTCACATACACGAGAAGAAGGGGATCATAAAGTATCTGCAGGTAAAAAATAGGAAAAACTGTACAAGTTGTTATTTTTATAATTTCCATCCTTTTTTTGTTCTAATATACATCACAGAAGAGAGGAATCTTGATACACTGAAGACTACCAGTTGCGTAGTATCCGTTCTCAGTTCTCAGTACACGTTCTGCCTCTCTACACTGTCTTAAGTTTAGACTAATACACAATGGTTTTATCCAGTTCTTTCTCGGTGTTTCATATAAAGGGCAGAAGAAGAGAATATGTGCATCGTCTTCCTTAGCTTCACTGTAATGTTTACAAAATACGCACTTATTATTATCCTTAATGGTTCTATTATGATGCCATTTCGATGTATTTCTATTCGTTTACAGTACGCCGTACCTAAATTATAGGTACAATGATTTTGCTATTTGTGGGCATATCTCATCCAGTAGAGGTTCGAATGAGGCAGTATCTTTAAATGAAAGGAAAGCAGAAGATAAAGAGCCCAATTTGGAATCTTGTAAAAATTTACTGCTAATATGATTCCAAAAAGATAATTTTACGTTTTTTGCTACAAAGTGTAGTCAAATTTGAGGGCTTGTTCCAGTAGTGGGGTAATCCTATTTTTATTAACCATGATGAAACATGCTGTAACCACGGGATTGACTTTGTAGCACCCGCTCTCATTATCTCCTGTAAGCCTTTTTTGTAGTGTTCTAATCCTATTGTTGCCCAAATTCTAACCCAAAATAAAAGTGGACGAAGTACTGCTAGATTATCAGTGCGTTTCAGATCAAGGTCCAGCATTAACGGAAGCATCGGTGTCCTGATGGGTAATGACAATAACTTTCGGATGAATTTATTTTCATTTATTCCAAAGTTATGTTTACAGTAAGGACCCCAGACTTCTGCCCCATACACGGCAGCCGCCTGCGCCTTAAATTTGTAAACTACTAGCGCTGGAGAAATTGCTTTTGTAGTACTCCCGCCCTGTTTTTTTGCAATGGGAACACTGTTTGGGATACAAACTAATCTACTTCTTTCTAGTTGAGCCTTCCATGATAATGTAGAATCAATTGTAATGCCTAAATAATTAAAACTATGTACAAATTCCAATTTTTGACTATTTAGTTCCTAGTTATTTTTAAAAGATTTATGAGGTTTAATGGACATGTATTTAGTCTTGCTGGCATTAATTTGTAAACCCTTATTGTCACAGTATAAGTGAAAGGAATTCAACAAATTCTGAAGCCCACGAGGGGTTTGTGAGATTAGGATGGTGTCATCTGCAAAGAGTAAGGCTGGAATTGTTTCCCGAGCCAGCCTAGTGGAGTCGTTATTACAGCCCTCCTGGTGAGTTGGAATATCATTTACATATAATGTAAACAGGGTAGGCGCCTGGACACAGCCCTGGCGCACTCCCCTGTTCACATCTACGTCCCTGGTAAGTTGACCCCTGGGCCCCATCTCACGTTTGCATAAGTCCCCTCGT
This sequence comes from Lissotriton vulgaris, assembly GCF_964263255.1. Taxonomy (NCBI): domain Eukaryota; kingdom Metazoa; phylum Chordata; class Amphibia; order Caudata; family Salamandridae; genus Lissotriton; species Lissotriton vulgaris. The sequence goes on from NC_141685.1 coordinate 177,092,766, forward strand.
GCAGCCTGATTATCTGGGCCAATAATTGGATCGGTACTCCCAGATCCTTCAAAGCATGACCAAAGAAGTCTTCTGGGTACCATGTCGAATGCGGCCTTCAAATCGACAAAGGATACATATAAGCTGCCTTTTCTAAGGGATATGTATTTCCAACATGGACGGAGGAATCTGAAGACTTGATCAATAGTACTCGTCTTCTTCCTGAACCCTGCTTGGTACTTAGATAACAACCCAGTATCTTCAAGCCAATCAGTTAACCTTAATAACAAGTGCTTGGCATACAATTTCTGAGGTATGTCTATCAAACTGATAGGACGATAATTCGCCGGGTCATGCTTGTTGCCATTTTTTAAAAATGGTGACTATTTCAGCCCCCTTCCAAGTATGTGGTATTGGATCAAATTTGGCCATCGCATTGCAATGTAGGTTAATATATGGGCCCCAAACCATTAAGTCGTGTTTAAGGAGATCTCCCAAGGCTTAACATCTTCAGTTAAGATAGAGAAAGTCCATGTATACCACGAGGTGCTTGAAAAGCTTTCTGCACTCTGCTGGTGCAGGCTGGATGTTTATTCTCTAGTTGGCCTTTGCCAGGGGATGTTCAGATACAGTGGGTTAATAAAACCTTGGAGCAGCACTGGTAGCGTGACTCTTGGAGTGTTGTAGTGTGTGGTGGATGTGGTAGGACTGTCCCAATGCTCTACGGAGCTCAGAAAATCCAGACTCTCCTTCATCTCAGAGCACAAGCTCTGTGGCATGACCAGTAGGACTGCAATAAAGTAGATGACCTAGACCAGTTCTACCTCTCCTGAACTTTGAACTGATCATTGAGGAAAGAAGCCCTTGTCTGGAAGGAAAATCTCCTCAGGGCACGGCTGACAGAATTCCTGTCTAGAATTAAGATCTGCACAAGGCGCAGCTGACAGAGGTCCTGCGTGAAAGGAAGATCTGCACAAGGCGCAGCTGACAGAAGTCGCAGCCTGGAAGGAAGATCTGCACAAGGTGCAGTTGACAGAAGTCGCAGCCTGGAAGGAAGATCTGCACAAGGTACAGCTGAAAGAAGTCTAGCCTAGAAAGGAAGATCTGCTCAAGGCTCAGCTGACAGAATTCCTGCCTGGAAGGAAGATCTGCACAGGGCGCAGCTGACAGAAGCCCTGCCTGAAAAGAAGATCTGTCACAAGGCGCAGCTGACAGAAGTCCTGCCTGGGAGGAAGATCTGCACAAGGCGCAGCTGAAAGAAGCCCTGCCTGGAAGGAAGATCTGCACAAGGCGCAGCTGACGGAGTTCCTGCTTGGAAGGAAGATCTGCACAAGGCGCATCTGACAGAATCCTGCCTGGAAGGAAGATCTGCACAAGGAGCAGCTGACTGAGGTCCTGTTTGGAAGGAAGATCTGCACAAGGCGCTGTTGACAGAAGTCCTGCCTATAAAGGAAGATCTGCACAAGACACGGCTGACAGAAGTTTTGCCTTGCGGTGACCTCAAAGCAGTGAGAGACCCACAAACCACAAGATCCTTCAAGTCCAGTTAGCCACACTGCACACAGTGTACACCAAAGGCCTGATTTAGATTTCAGTGGATGATTAATTCCATCACAATGTGACAGGTATCCTGCCCGCCCCATTAAAAATGGTGGATGCTGGCTGTCAGTGGCAGGGACAGTCATCTCCGTGAGCAAACTCTGGGGATAGCCTCAGTACTGGGGTGTTAAGGGGAGGAGCGCGGTGCGATTTGGCCCATTTTTTTTAATATTTGATGCTTGATTGAACTGTTCTTTTAAAAATGTATCGTAATTTGTTTGTAACTGCTCTTTTGCTCGCACTACAATTCTTTTGCTAAAACCCTACCTGCTCTTTGATCCCGCCCCGTTCCGCCGCGTCCATTGTGGGCGTTTGAGCGGAGGCTGAGGAACCCACCACTTCCTGCATCTCCAGCGCTCGGGTTAGCGCTCTAGTTCTCGCAAACCTATTCTTACTTAGGGAGGAAGAGGTCGACGCTGCTCAGTGGATGCTAGCTGTCAGTTGCAGGGACAGTCATCTCCGTGAGCGAACTCTGGGGATAGCCTCAGTACGGGGATGTTAAGGGGAGAAGCGCTGTGCGATTTGGCCCATGTTTTTTTAATATTTGATGCTTGACTGAACTGTTCTTTTAAAAATGTATCGTAATTTGTTTGTAACTGCTCTTTTGCTCGCACTACAATTCTTTTGCTAAAACCCTACCTGCTCTTTGATCCCGCCCGTTCCGCCGCGTCCATTGTGGGCGTTTGAGCGGAGGGTGAGGAACCCACCACTTCCTGCATCTCCAGCGCTCGGGTTAGCGCTCTAGTTCTCGCAAACCTATTCTTACTTAGGGAGGAAGAGGTCAATGCTGCTCAGTGGATGCTGGCTGTCAGTGGCAGGGACAGTGATCTCCGTGAGTGAACTCTGGGGATAGCCTCAGTACTGGGGTGTTAAGGGGAGAAGCGCAGTGCGATTTGGCCTGTGTTTTTCAAATATTTGATGCTTGACTGAACTGTTCTTTTAAAAATGTATCGTAATTTGTTTGTAACTGCTCTTTTGCTCGCACTACAATTCTTTTGCTAAAACCCTACCTGCTCTTTGATCCCGCCCCGTTCCGCCGCGTCCATTGTGGGCTTTTGAGCGGAGGCTGAGGAACCCACCACTTCCTGCATCTCCAGCGCTCGGGTTAGCGCTCTAGTTCTCGCAAACCTATTCTTACTTAGGGAGGAAGAGGTCGACGCTGCTCAGTGGATGCTGGCTGTCAGTTGCAGGGACAGTCATCTCCGTGAGCGAACTCTGGGGATAGCCTCAGTACGGGGATGTTAAGGGGAGAAGCGCTGTGCGATTTGGCCCATGTTTTTTTAATATTTGATGCTTGACTGAACTGTTCTTTTAAAAATGTATCGTAATTTGTTTGTAACTGCTCTTTTGCTCGCACTACAATTCTTTTGCTAAAACCCTACCTGCTCTTTGATCCCGCCCCGTTCCGCCGCGTCCATTGTGGGCGTTTGAGCGGAGGGTGAGGAACCCACCACTTCCTGCATCTCCAGCGCTCGGGTTAGCGCTCTAGTTCTCGCAAACCTATTCTTACTTAGGGAGGAAGAGGTCAATGCTGCTCAGTGGATGCTGGCTGTCAGTGGCAGGGACAGTGATCTCCGTGAGTGAACTCTGGGGATAGCCTCAGTACTGGGGTGTTAAGGGGAGAAGCGCAGTGCGATTTGGCCTGTGTTTTTCAAATATTTGATGCTTGACTGAACTGTTCTTTTAAAAATGTATCGTAATTTGTTTGTAACTGCTCTTTTGCTCGCACTACAATTCTTTTGCTAAAACCCTACCTGCTCTTTGATCCCGCCCCGTTCCGCCGCGTCCATTGTGGGCGTTTGAGCGGAGGCTGAGGAACCCACCACTTCCTGCATCTCCAGCGCTCGGGTTAGCGCTCTAGTTCTCGCAAACCTATTCTTACTTAGGGAGGAAGAGGTCGACGCTGCTCAGTGGATGCTGGCTGTCAGTTGCAGGGACAGTCATCTCCGTGAGCGAACTCTGGGGATAGCCTCAGTACGGGGATGTTAAGGGGAGAAGCGCTGTGCGATTTGGCCCATGTTTTTTTAATATTTGATGCTTGACTGAACTGTTCTTTTAAAAATGTATCGTAATTTGTTTGTAACTGCTCTTTTGCTCGCACTACAATTCTTTTGCTAAAACCCTACCTGCTCTTTGATCCCGCCCCGTTCCGCCGCGTCCATTGTGGGCGTTTGAGCGGAGGGTGAGGAACCCACCACTTCCTGCATCTCCAGCGCTCGGGTTAGCGCTCTAGTTCTCGCAAACCTATTCTTACTTAGGGAGGAAGAGGTCAATGCTGCTCAGTGGATGCTGGCTGTCAGTGGCAGGGACAGTGATCTCCGTGAGTGAACTCTGGGGATAGCCTCAGTACTGGGGTGTTAAGGGGAGAAGCGCAGTGCGATTTGGCCTGTGTTTTTCAAATATTTGATGCTTGACTGAACTGTTCTTTTAAAAATGTATCGTAATTTGTTTGTAACTGCTCTTTTGCTCACACTACAATTCTTTTGCTAAAACCCTACCTGCTCTCTGATCCCGCCCCGTTCCGCCGCGTCCATTGTGGGCGTTTGAGCGGAGGGTGAGGAACCCACCACTTTCTGCATCTCCAGCGCTCGGGTTAGGGCTCTAGTTCTCGCAAACCTACCCCTATTTAGGAAGATGGGTCAGCGATCGCGCAGCGGACAGGCGCAGTGGGCGCACCAGGTGCGCGCCGAAGGCGCGCACAAGGCAAGCCCGTTTGCGCCCGTCCGCGACCTGACGTGGCCAGGGGCCAGGACCCCTGTGTCTGCCTCCACAGAACGGGTAAGAGTGTTGCGATACTCTAGTGAAGAACTAGCTCTTCTTCGTCCCATACCCAAAGCAGACTGTACACATGGTATGCTGCCTGATTGTATGCCCCAAAGGTGTAGAGGTTGTCACTTTCTCCCCACCACTGATTTGGAGACGATAAAGGGGACAGATCAACTCTATGTACCTACTGAATTGCCGTTCTTTTAAAAAACACAGTTTGAACATCCATGACTTTCTTATTGACTATCAACCTGACTTGCTATTCCTTACGGAAACCTGGCTGGATGAGGCCGCTGCCCGTGATATTCGGGAGGCACTCCCGCCTCTATATGGCCTTTTAAGAATTGACAGTGGAATTCAAAAAGGGGGGGGCATAGCTATTGTTCATAAAATTGACCTTGAGTGCTCCTTGAAACAAGTATCGATTAGTAACTGCGAAGCGGGCCTTTTCTCCATCAAAGTCTCCCCGGAGTGTACCATTAAGGGCTAGCTTATTTATCGCCCTCCCGGGGGGTCCTTACAGTTTGCGGATAGCCTCCTTGAAACGGTGACTCAGCCAGCCCTTCGGTATAGTAAATTCCTCATAGTAGGTGATCTTAACCTACATTTTGTGGATGCTAACTGTACTGAGGCACAATCCGTAATTACCTCTCTGAAAGCCCTGATGCTTAGACTATCTGATGGGAGACCAACTCATCAAGCGGGACATCTTCTTGATCCCATCTTTTCTAACTGGGATGATATTAAAGTATTCCCCCCTATCAGGATTTTATGGTCTGACCATTACCTCATTCCATTTAGTGCACTGGGCTTGATCAGAGGGGAAAAACCTAAGCGTCCACCTCCACCTAGACGCAGGAATTGGAGGAATTTCAGCCATGAGACATTTGATTCTGCCTTAAACCTGGAAATCCCTCCGTTTAGTCAGACTCTCATGGAAGCTTGGAAGGATTATGAGGATTGGGTAACTAAGGCCCTGGATAAGGTGGCCCCTTGGACTTAAAAAGCCCCTACACGCGGATCTAGATCAGCCCCTTGGTACAATGAGGAGCTGTGTGCAGCTAAGGCCAAATGTAAGGTCCTAGAATGCTGGTGGCGGAAAGATTATGATTCTGCTCACAAAGAATCCTATAGGAGTAGCCTGAGGGCATACCATAGCCTGATTAGAAAGGCGAAAAGAGATCACATTAAAGAGAGGATTGAAAATTCGGATAATTCATCCAAAGAGCTCTTTTTAATTTATAAGGAGTTAACATCTCTTATGGCGACCATGGCCGAAGACCCTCCTTCCACCAAGATTTGTGAAAACATAGCTGACCACTTTGTGAGTAAAGTGGAGAAGATCTATGAATCTTTTCAGCAGAGCCCTACAGTAGTTACCCCGGCTAGGGTGACCTGCTATGGACCCATGAAAAATGGCGCTCTCGAGGAATTCAAGGTTCCTCCGCGGGAGGTGCTGATAAAAATAATCTCGGATATCCACTCTGGATCTCCAATGGATGTTGCCCCTGTTAAGATCCTCAGAAGCCATCTACCTCTTCTGAGTTGCCACATAGGTAATTTGGCCACTCTGTCATTTCAAGAAAGTCGGGTGCCTGAGGAATGGAAGCTGGCCCAGATTGTTCCCATAAAAAAAAGGCCAACCTGAGTATGACTCAGTTAGATAATCTTCGTCCTATTTCCCTCCTGCCTTTTTGCGCCAAGGTAGTGGAGAAATTGGTTAACAATCAACTGGTTGGCTTTGTGGAGGACCACCATCTTCCTCATTCCTCCCAATCGGGTTTCAGGGCGAAACACTCTACTGAGACTGCCCTCCTTTTCTCCACAGAACTGCTTCGCCGCAAAGTTGATGATGGTCACACTGCCGCTCTGATATTACTGGACTTGAGTGCGGCTTTTGATACCGTATCGCACTCTGGGCTCCTTTCACGCTTGAGTGAGATAGGGATAGCCGGCCAAGCCTATGAATGGATGGGCTCTTTTTTAGCTGATAGGAAATTTCAAGTTCACTGCCCCCCCGTATAAATCCAAGCCCAGGTCTCTTAGACAAGGGGTTCCGCAGGGCTCCATATTGAGCCCTACGTTGTTTAATCTCTATATGGAGCACCTTGCAAGGATGGTGGAATCTTATGGGGTGGATATTGTCTCGTATGCGGATGATACCCAACTGGTGATCACTCTATCTCATAACCCAGTTGTGGCAGCAGAGAACTTCTCCTCCTGTCTTGTGGCACTGGCTGGCTGGATGAAGAATAACTGTCTTCGCCTCAATGGTAATAAGACGGAACTTTTAGAAATCGGTCCGTCTCCCTCCATCTGGACTTCAGCCTGATGGCCAGCTGATTTGGGTACTATGCCCATTCCATAAGATACGGTGAAAAATCTGGGTGTACTTCTAGATTCTAACCTCTCTTACTCTCAACACTTGGGGATTGTAGCTGGGAAATGCTATGGCACACTAAAGGTCCTCCGTAAGATCGTAGATCTTCTCCCCATCAAAGCAAGGAAAACCCTAGTGCATGCCTTAGTCACTCCTCATCTCGATTATGGGAACTCATTGCTCTGTGTCCATAGTAAAAAGGGCCTGAACCAACTCCAATGTGTCCAGAATGCGGCGGCTAGGTTGGTTTTGAAACTACTTAGGAAGTCATCTGGGAAGCGTGCTCTTCAAATCTTGCACTGGCTTCCCATGCAGGAAAGCATTCGGTTTAAAACCTTGTGCATTACCCACCGCATCGCACATAGCCATGGCCCTACCTACCTCCAGAGTATGATGACCATATATCGTCCCAAAAGGGAGGAGCTTCGCGGGCATCCAAGATGGTCGCGTGAGCACAGAGCTCCTCGGACCCGTGCCACCCCCTACGATTATCCTGGCAACATCCTGATTTCGACAGCGGGCTTTTGTTCGTATATCTTCACTGATCATCGAGCACTTTGACATTTCAAATTCGGATGCCGGGGTCCACTTTTACATCGTTTCAACTTTTTGAGGCCCATCCCGAGGCGGACCGGGGGCTTCGTTGCTGTGCAGGCCGTGGAGTAGTTGATCACCAACGGCTGCAAGGGTCTCCTTCTGGTCGACCCCTCCTGACTTTCAGTTTCGATTCTGCGCCCGGCTCTGACTGGCAGGGGTACAGCCTTTCACCACCTTCGGCTGGCCCGCTGTTTTTCCTTTCTGCCTAGTGTTGGCCCTGCTGCCTGTCTACGACTTGGCTCTCTTGTCCCCGCAACACTCGGATTTGGTCTAGTTGACTTTCTGGACACTTTGCGCCCGGCCATTTTCACCAGGTCGCAGGGACCGGGCAGCCTCTCGAGAAGCGGAAGACTAAGGCGCCTCTCCGTGGTGGCCAAAACCAGACCAACATCATGGACCACTATTCGCAAGTCAAGGGGTTGCCTGGTGCTGTGAGCAGTGTTTCTGATACTGCTAAGACCCCCTTTCCAGCATCCTCGGACCCATCCTTGCAGGACGTCATGGGAGCCATAGCCAACATGCAGGCCTCTATGGGACAGCAGTACGAGGCCTTAGCCTCTAAGATCGGCACGGTGGCCATCGATATCACGCTGATTAGAGCTGATCTCTCGAAGGCCAATGAAAGAGTCGAGTCGCTGGGCTTGAAGACCTCGAGTCTTATCACCGATGTCACTGATGCGCAGGCTGAGATCAGCAATCTACGATCCTCTCATGACAACATGGCTCGTCGTCTCGCGGACTATGAAAATAGGGCCCGCCGCAACAATGTGCGCCTTATTGGTGTCCCGGAGGACTCCGGGACTGCAGGGGCTGACCTCCTGGTTGAGGACCTTATTACCAACCATCTGTCTCCCGCTGGGCTTAGCAAGTTCTTTGCGGTTGAACATGCTCATCGTGTTCCCGGCGGGAAGGCTAAACCGGGCGCCCCTCCGAGACCCATTATTGCCAGGTTGTTCCATTTTCGAGACCGGGACGCTGTTCTACAGGCATCGCGAGATAAGGGCCCAGTGAACTTTGAGAATGCATCCGTTTCCTTTTATCCGGACTTTTCGCCGCTTGTCCAGAAACAAAGACTTGGCTTTCAGGGAGTCAAAAGGCGACTGCGAGACTTGGGCCTTAAATACTCCTTATTGTTCCCTACCAGGCTGCGGATTGAATATCAGGAACGTGCATTCTTTTTTGACTGCTCTGACAATATCAGTGACTGGCTCGACTCCCTGCCTATGAGACATGAACGTACTGGGCACCCTGGAGGCGCTGACGGAGGTGCGGCTGAATGAGGACATCGCCTGTGGATCCTGGCACCTGACTTTTTCATTGTATCAGCTGAGTTTGGACTTGGGTCTTTGTTAGGCCTTGATCTGCCATGGGGTGGCGGGGGGGTAAATGGGGACTCTTCCTCCTCCTGGGTGCTTTGCATAGCTAGTTTAGTTATGGGGCGACAGGCACACTGCAAGTTGGGGTGGCTTTTTAGTCTTACGCAGGGGTGCAGGGTGGGGGGAGAAACTTGGGTACGTTGGGGGGTGGAGGGGGGGTGTTTGTGTGTTTTTGTTAATTCACGAGGCATCGTATTGTTTTTTCTATTCGTATTGATTTTGGTGCTCTATGTGGGTCCTGCTCTTTCTATTCATTCGGGATGGGGGGCGGCGAGTTGAGAATCTTATCCTGGAATGTCAACGGATTAGGGGACAGGATTAAACGGGGTATTGTTCTACGATTCCTTAGGCGTCATTCCCCCGATATTGTCCTCCTACAGGAGACACACTTGATAGGCAACGCTTGTCAGACACTTAATAGACGTGGTTACCGACTAGTGGCCCACGCGGGGTTTACTTCTGGATCCAGGGGGGCCGGTATTCTTATTCGGTCCTCTCTCCCTTTCGCAGTCGACGAGGTTAAACTTGACGACAGGGGGGCGCTACGCGGTGCTCACTGGCAGATGGGAGGGGAAGACCTTGTCTGTACTTTCGGTTTATGTTCCCCCGGGCCTGCAGACTTTAACCTATGCTGACCTTTGCAGAGTCCTCTTGGATCTTCCTGATGGGCTTCTGATTTTGGGAGGGGATCTCAATTCGGTTGTCTCCGGCACCTTTGACCGTCATCCCCCCCGGGACCTACCCAGGGCGCAAGGGTGGCTGAGCGACTTGTTAGAGACATTCGGGCTTATCGATGCTTGGAGGCTGCTACACCCTACACAGTTACAGTACACCTTCCACTCAGGGGCGCATGGCAGCCTGTCCAGGTTGGACTATTTTTTAATGCCAGCGGTCCAGTCTTCCTCTATAAGGGAAATTCGTCAGCTCCCTAGGGGTATCTCGGTTCACTCCCCCTTGTGGCTCCGATATGAGGTCGGGCGGGAACTGAGGGTAGAGTAGCTCCTATCAACCCGTGGTATTTTCGTAATCCCAAGACCCGCTCGAACCTTGTCAAAGCCATCGAGAATTTTTTTGATGAAAATGTGGGGTCTGTTTTCTCTGCTGTGTCATTGTGGGAAGCGTTTAAAACTGTTGTACGTGGTCAGTCTTTATCCCTTATTGCTGCTCCTAAAAAGGCTGCCAATGTGGAGATTGTGTGCATGGAATCCGAGATCGTCGATTTGGAGGACGATCTCCGACTTGGTGTATCCAGCTCCAAGTTACATTCCCTTGCTTTGAAACAGGCGGACTATAAGGCTCTTGTTACGGATGCGGCGAAAGTGATGTATAGGGAGCAGCAGGGACGACTGTATGATGTGGGTGATAAGGCCGGTAAGTTGCTAGCGTGGCTGGATAAGAAGGAGAGAGTGAATCGGGTGGTCCCCGTTGTTTAGAGGCTTGATGGTGAGTGTGTCACTAACCCTGTTGGGATCGTTCAGTGCTTTGCGGATCACTTTGAGACTGTGTACACCTCCGTCTGTGACAGGGATGAGGACGACTCCTATCCACTGTTACGGGATATCGTTTTGCCTCGTCTCTCTGACTCTGACAGAAACCTCCTTGACGCCCCATTCACAGTAGATGAAATAGCAGTGGCTAACCGCTCCCTTCGTTCCGGCAAGGCGTTGGGCCCCAATGGTTTGCCTATTGAACTGTACAAGCTGCGACCCGACAAAATGGCGCCCTATTTGCGAGACATGTTCCTCGAGGCCTTGGAGTCTGGCTCCCTCCCTCCTGACCAATGACTCGCTACCATTGTTGTTATTCCCAAAGAGGGTAAGCCTCGGGATCGTTGTACTTTCTACAGACCTATTTCCTTACTTAACGTCAAACCCAAGATCTTGGCTAAAACGCTAGCTAATCGCTTAGTCACTGTGATCGGGGACCTGATCCATCCGGATCAAACCGGTTTTATCCCGCATCGCAACACTGCTTTAAACCTGCGTAGACTCCACGGGGTTCTCGCGAGAGCTGAGACGCTTACTGAACCGGCCATTTTGGCTTCTCTCAACTCTACCATGGCCTTCGACACTATCGAGTGGCCCTACCTATGGGCGGCCCTCTCGAAATTCGGGTGTGGGCCGGGCTTCATAGCCTGGGTGAAGCTTCTTTATGAGAGTCCCCTTGCCCTGGTAGTTGTTAACGGACGAGTGTCTTGCGTCTTTGAGCTTGGATGGGGCACCCGACAGGGATGTCCGCTGTCCCCTTTGCTTTTTGCTCTCGCTCTTGAACCACTGGCGGAGTGGCTTCGTTGGGAACCCTCTGTGCGGGGCATCCGTTGGTCCCCTGATTTTGAGGATCGAGTCTCGCGATATGCGGATGACATCCTCTTATATCCTCTTATATCTTACCTCCCCAAAGAAGTCCCTCAATGTGCTTTTTGATGTTCTTACTTCCTTCGGTAGGAACTCCGGTCTTGTTATTAATTGGGCTAAATCCTGCGTCTACGTTTTGGCTGGAGATCTCCCTCCATTGCCGCGTAGATTTCCGATTCAAGTGACAGAGACCGGTTTCAAGTACTTGGGGATCTATGTTTCCTTGGACCCCTCAAGGCGCTATGAGCTTAACTTGTTACCCCCCCTTCAGCGGCTTAAACTTGATGTGGCTCACTGGCGTAAGTTGCCGCTATCGCCCCTCGGTAAAGCTGCGCTTTTTAAAATGATGTCATTGCCCTGCTTTTTGTACGCTCTTCAGAACTCCTTTGATCCGATTGCCTCCGGCTATTTCCGTGAAGTGGAAAGCCTGCAGAGACAACTTGTCTGGGATGGGCGTGCACGCATCGCCCTTTCCAAACTCACACTTCCATGGTACGATGGCGGTATAGCCCTCCCTGACATCAGACGTTATTATTGGGCATCTCAGCTTAGTGCGATTAATCATGCAACTTACGCACCGGGCCCTGCCCCGGCGTTTTCCATGGATAGGTTTATCCTGCCTGGGGGGACCTTTAGCAGAGCGCTGTACTCCAGAGGTCTCCGCGGAGCACTGACTGGTCCCACCAAGATTGCTATGAGAGTGTGGCATGATGCAACTGCGGCCTTGGGCTGGTGTGGTAGATATACCCAGGCCACCCCCTTGTATGATTCGGAATGCTTGGGACAGCTGTGGAGAACGAAAGGCTTTGATAAATGGGACATGATTGGTATTAGTAGGGTGGGCGATTTGTGGTCGAAGGGTACTGTTAAGTCCCAATACGAGCTTGGTGACACTGAATTCTTTCGATATGCCCAGATCCGCCACGCTTTGCTTTCTGTGTTTGCGGTGGGCACCGATATTCCTGAGTCTTCCCCCTTGGAGGACCGCATTTTGGACGGCCACGTGCCCGACAGCATGTTCTCCCTAATTTATATAAAACTCATTAACAACAGAGCCGACTTGCTGATCCGCCTCCGGGCTGCGTGGTGTGCCGACGGCCTTGAATTAGACGATGAGGACTGGCAATCGGCTTTGTCCTCGCCTAAGGAAGTCGCCATCCCTGCTCGCTTGCGGTTCGTTCAACTAAAGACACAGAGTGTATGTCACGGGGCCCTGTTTGGTTCGAATGGGGTTTTCCTTTCCTTGGATGGGTTATGCAAGCGTGGCTGTGGTATGTCTGGTTCCTTTCTTCACATACTGTGGGAATGCCCGGTGATTGTCAGGTTCTGGACTCGAGTGTATGATGTCATGAAAAGTGTCACGGGTGTATCCCTGTTGCCCGAGGCCAGGCGTTGTTTGTTAAATGTTTGGGAGCCTAACGACTACAGTTATGCTCAGATCACGTGGGCGACTCTTGGCAACATGGTCGCTAAGAGGGACATTGCCCAGCTTTGGGATTCGCATAGACCACCTACCCTGTCCACATGGAAAGACAACATGGACTGGTGTATGCTCCGGGAGAAGACGGTGTACCTTTCCCGGGGACGTCCCAAGAAATGGGGCCGAATTTGGTCCCAATGGAATGCGTATCAGGGCAACATATGTACCCCCCTCATGATGTCACCATCGATGTGTCTTTGTCCCCCTAACTGACGTTCATTCGCTTTAATTATGTTATTTTTGTTATTTGTCTCCTTGCCAGCCCCAACCTCCTCCTTATTCGATTGCATGTATTGGTCTTACCCTTGAGCTCTGCCCGCACGGACCTATAACAATGTATTAATATGTCTCTGCCTCGTGAAGTTTGGTTGTGTACTGTATGTCTGTTTTTCTTTCAATAAAATTTTTTTTTTTAAATTTAAAAAAAAATATATCGTCCCAAACGGTTGTTGAGATCCATGGGCAGCATGCAGATGGTGGTCCCTCGTATCCGAAGAGCACGGATGGGAGGACGGTTCTTTAGGTTCCTAGTAAGCAAATACTGGAATGAACTTCCAATTGAACTTCGGGTGGAACCTTCGGAATCGCGCATTAGGCTGAAATTGAAGACACATTTGTTCCCCAAGGTCTAGTTGTATTAGGTGCCTCTTTCCTTCCTGTTTTGGGGGGCCTGCTCTGGAGTTCTGACGGAATGCATTCACAGCGCGGGGACGCACTGTTTTCCTGTGTAACCATGCGCTTAATAAATGTTTTTATTATTATTATTATTATTACATCCTGTGGCAATTTTAAGGCAGACAGGATATCTGTCTGCCTTATAATTGTAACTTATATAACCTTATAACTGTCAGGAAAATCAGCACGAACGGCACTACGCGTTGCTCCAGAGGGCGCTGCTGCTTTCTGTCGCTCAAATTGACATTCTAATCGAGTGGCAGCTTCATGAGAATGGCAGATTTCTACACTTGAGTGCTCGCGACCTCCCGCAATGACAAATCTCGCCAGGAGGTCTAGCGCGTTATATTTTCTCAAAAGCACCCGCCACTATACCATTGGAGAACCGCTTGAGAAAAAAAAAACTCAGTTCTGCATTACTTCTTGGAGTTTTTTGGAACTCCGCACTCTGGGCAAAAATTTGCGAGCTCCGACGGCAGAGCTGAATTCTCCACCCAATCCTAGTTTTGAGGCTATAATCTGTTAGACAAACTCTAAACTAGGCCATTTATCTGCATAAGTGTTGTAGAAAAACTGAGAAACACAGCCTTGTGACTATCGGGCATTTATCTGACTTCTGATGAACCCCACAGAGTGAGCAGCCAGAGAGCAGAAGGGGGGCCAAAGGACAGGAAATTAGATAAACTTGAAGATGAGAAATATGGAAAGGTAGAAATGTCGCATCACCTGTGGATAACTGACACCTCCTCCAGCTCTACCAAATGCCCATCCAGTCACAAAGTGGCATCCTGGGGCCCAAAAGGACAACATCATGCCAAATGCCATGTAATGGTGGAAAAGGGGGTAAAAAGGGTAATATGCACCCATCTGCTGCGGGGATAGGCCAGGTAAATTATTGGTTGTGATGTATTCTCTATATGTACTAAATAACTGATATCATTGAATATTAAATTATATGAATCAATATTTGTTTACCTTATCTGCGCTTATAATGTAAAGGACGGGCCTTACAGTGAACTTTTTGCTCTGTTTGACACAAAAGCCCTGGAAAGAGCTGCATCTTACAGAACTTTATCTACTTTAGGAAGAACTAAAGACTTGCTTTTTAAAGTTGTCTTTCAGGGCCAGTTTTACTGAAGTTTTATGTTTTTTTTGTTGTTGGTTTTTTTAGTTAAAGAGGCATTACCACAGTCTGGGCCCATTTTGAAAAACACAGTTTTACTTACAACTTTAGGATGGTTGTATATACCCCCGATCTTGGACATAAATGGGGGAGAGGCATACATTTACTTAGTTTTCCCGAAGCGCACTATTTCACAAATTGGTAGGTCAGGGTTAAACACAGAGTCTCCTAGGTTGCACAGTTTACTAGTGCAGTAAACCACACGTAGGGTGGTGGAGATTGTGAGGGAGAAGCCGAGGGACTACAATCCCAGGATAAGGACCTCTATAGTGGCCCTGTCGAGAAGTAACATTTGGTGTTTATTTCCAGCATTTTTAGGTAAAGTGGTAAAGCCGGGATTAGATGTTATATCTCCCCTCAGCTCCTCCTAGACTTAAGTTAGGATTTTGTCTTAAGTCTGTCTTAATTCTGTCTTAAGTTTGTCCTAAGTCGATCGGCTTGGCTAGCAGCATGGAGGAGTAAGACGTGCCTCGGCTCGGCTCCCGGCGTGTTGCACTGATCCGACGGTTATATATCTCCAAAGCTTCCCAAAACAGCCCAAATTTGTGCCCCGCCTGGCTCCGAGACTTTTGCCACCGAACATTCGAGTCAGCTGGCGGAATACGACCGGCAATCGGCCGGGAAGAGGAGACTTCCGAAGCGGTGCGGGCACGACAAAATGGCGGCTAGGCAAGATCTGGCGACCTAGCTCTGGCTCCACCCGAGCACCGGAGACTCCAACGGAGGGCCTCTTAGGACGTCGGAGCGGGGGAGCAAGTGGCACCGGCGGAGGGGGTCCCGGATATCCAGTTCGTACAGACATAGCCCGCGAGTGCCTGGCCGGAGGGGACATCACACTGGAGTTGAAAGTCCCCCGAGTACCCGCCCCCTGGAAGAGGGGCCCGAGCCTGTTGAGTGGACTGGCGGGCGGCGCTACCGAGAAGACAGGCGAGTTACTCCATGTCCCCGGAGAGGAGGGAACACCCTGCCCTGGCCCTCGGGGCTCCTGTGGATCTTTCATCGAACCCACCGGAGTACCTCCATCATTACTCCTGGTGAGAACGCGACCCTCCAGTGGGGGACGCGAGGCCTGATACGGCTCAGGCGTACTGAGTACCATCGGACTCACCCTGCCATCCGAGGAGAACATAATGGGGAAAAGAGACCTGCCATCGAGGTCGGCCAGACAGGAAACCATCGAGACCTACGCCACGGCGAGGGGGCAGAAGGAGATGCCCCGGAGCCTCCCGGAAACGCTCACGGACATGGCCATGCTCCTCGAGGCGATTCAGGCCTCCAGGACTGATATTAAGGACTCCAGAGCGGCACTTGAGACCAAAATAGGCGAGGTGGGCTCCGAGGTTCTGTTGCTACGCCAGGATTTCCGAAATCTCACCGAAAGTGTGACGACGGCAGAGGCCAGAATCAGCGGAACGGAAGACTCTATCACCACTCTCCGTAGGGAAATGGCGGAGCTACAGGCTTCTCATAGACAGCTGCTATGGAGGGTGGACGACACCGAAAACAGGGCAAGACGGAACAACCTCAGATTTGTAGGATTTAGGGAAGGAATTGAGAAGATGGATGTTGCGGCCTTCTTACGAGACTGGCTCCGTTCAACCTTCCCACAGGCCCTGTTCTCCGACTGCTTTATCATTGAGCGGGCGCATAGGGCACTGCTGGCGAAACCGCCCGAGGGAGCAAGGCCTCGGACGATCATTGCACGCTTTCTGAACTACGCTGACAGAGACCTCATCCTCAGAGAAGCGAGAAAGAAAGGAGTGCTCCGGTTTGAGAACGTGAACATCATGATCTTCCCTGATTACAGTCAGGATGTGCATAAACAGAGAAGATCATATGACTCTGTCAAGGCGAAGCTTCGAGCACTCAACATCTCATATATGCTGCTTTTCCCGGCGAAACTGAAAGTAATGTACAAGGGGAAGTCGCACTTCTTTAATCGTCCGGAGGAAGCCTGGCACTGGCTGGAGGAAAGACCGTTGCTTAGAGAAGCAGAGGAGGAGGGCCGCAGAATCCGAACGGAAATGGCCGCTGAGAACTTTCGGAGGAACTCGCCTGGGGCCAAAAGATCCCAAATCCCTAGAATGAGACGAGGTTCACACCCGGCGCCCTATCCGGACCCGCATGCGGCGCGACTAGGCGGAAGAGGTGACCGCGATGCGATTTCCGTCGACCCCAGGGATCAGGGACCTGGACTTGGAGGACTGGTTCATCCACAGGAGGCAAACACTGAAGGCCTCGACAGCGAACTCTTATCGGAGGCTGAGGAGCCAGCTGACCGCTCACCACACCCGCTGGTCGAGGTGATCCGTGAACTGGAGATGGGTGCAACCGGTGGGACGGAGGAACATGACATTGAAGCGCAGGACTCGCACTCGTGAGGAAGCTTGGACCTTAAATCCGCAGTAGCAGCACGCCGCTGCTAGTGCCACGCAAGTTAAACCCCTTTTCATATTTTGTTTCATTTCATTGTCTTTTCTATTGACTTGAAGTACTGTGTATGGGGTTATACTCGTACCCCTGTGGTCTTGCTTATCTCCGGAGAGGCGGGACATGCTCCACAGGGTGCCGGTACGGACTATACCCCTGGTTTGAATCCTAATCGTGGTTTGAATTGGGATCCTGAGGGTGGGGGACAGACCTTCACCACCTGAAAGTCCAATTAGTTGAGGGTTACACAAATGGGCTGGAGGGGGGGGGATGGTAGGGAGGGGGGAGGACTGGGGGGAAACGTTGAAACAGTTCTGTTGGGGGGGTTTTTGGATTGGGGGAGGGGGGGGAAAGTTGGTTACTTGCAGTCAAATTCAGTGGTGCCCTGTGCCGCGCATCCGCACCTCAGGCCATTCCCACATACCCAGAGTTGCCCCTGGGTACACCAAGACATTCCATGCGAAGGCCAGGGCCGCCTACCAAGGGGGGCCGCCAGCCTAACCATTTCAGGCCCCCACCATGCTAGCTGACTATGACACACACCGGGACACCCGGGGAGGGCTTAGTGTCCTGTCGTGGAATGTGAACGGACTGGGCAGTAAGATTAAGAGGGGACTGGTCAGCGCTTACCTGAAACGTGCCGCCCCGGACATCACACTCCTGCAAGAAACACATCTCAGAGGGACTAAATGCGGCTTCCTAGCTAGAGGTCGTTTCAAGTTGCTAGCACACGCAGGATATACGTCGGACTCTAGAGGGGTTGCCATTATTCTGAAAAAGACCACTCCGTTTCTCATAACATGGACAGAACCCCAGGGAACATATGTGGCAATCAAGGGAACATGGAATAGGTGCGCCTACACTATTGTCTCAGTCTATGCACCGCCGAAACTACAGGCCCACACAATTAAGAAAGTAGCCGACATACTGCTGGACACAGCTGACACTATACAGGTTATTGGGGGAGACTTTAATGATGTGATGGACGTCTCTAGGGATATATCAAGCACAGCACAGAGGAAAGAGACGCAGACACCCTTGTCACAATGGGCATCCAGCCTAGGCCTTACGGACACGTGGAGATGGCTGCACCCTGAGGCACGGGTTTACTCGTTCTTTTCGGGCGCCCACTGGGCCTTCTCGAGATTCTGAAAAAGACCACTCCGTTTCTCATAACACGAACATGGACAGATCCCCAGGGAACATATGTGGCAATCAAGGGAACATGGAATAGGTGCGCCTACACTATTGTCTCAGTCTATGCACCGCCGAAACTACAGGCCCACACACTTAAGAAAGTAGCCGACATACTGCTGGACACAGCTGACACTATACAGGTTATTGGGGGAGACTTTAATGACGTGATGGACATCTCTAGGGATAGATCAAGCACGGCACAGAGGAAAGAGACGCAGACACCCTTGTCACAATGGACGTCCAGCCTAGGCCTTACGGACACATGGAGATGGCTGCACCCTGAGGCACGGGTTTACTCGTTCTTTTCGGGCGCCCACCGGGCCTTCTCAAGATTAGATTATTTCTTTATAGCTCGCCAACACCTGGCGATACAAGATGTAGCAGAATATAAAGCTAGAGGGTCTCGGATCACTCACCGCTTCTAGTCAGACTGGGGGCAAAACGACAGGGGACACACGACATTTACACTTAACGGCATGGGACCTGCAAAACCCAAATGTCATACGGGGACTGAGAGCGGACATTAAAGTCTATATTGCCGAAAACGAAGATTCAGTGGACTCGAGGGTGGTCTTCTGGGAGGCCTTTAAGACAGTTATGAGAGATAGGGCTAAGAATAGATTGGCAGAGGAACGAAGAAAGCTCCACTCTGAGGTCGGCTGTCACGATTCCCCGGTTCCGTCTGTCCCTTCCAATAGAAATATGCAAGGTACCCATCAGTAGTGCACCCCTAGTTCATAACTGGTTAATTGGTTTCTATCCCATCTGAGAAAACCCACCCCTTTCCCGTGCACCAGCACCTCTTATGTAAGTATGTCTTTTGAAAACTGTTTGTGTACTGGGTAAAGTGCTAAAGTGCTTTTTACAACGTTTGCTAAAATAGTAAGGTTAAGGTGAAACAGTAACATTAATGCCATGTTTTAAGATCTCGCTTCTGGCCTGTTCATTGAACTGTAGTAATATTTCCTTTGGTGTTGACACATTGCAACTGAAAGCTTTCACACGCGATAGACGCGTGTGCTGTGATGCAGCCGTCTGAAAGAACAAAGCCTTCCGCTCGCGTTGCACGCGGAAGGCTGCAGACTGTTGCCACGTGCAAGCGCACGTTGACATTTGGTGCGGAAGGTATTTAAACCGCACCCTCTTCGGGAAACTCGCTTTGCCTCTGAGTTTCCGAGGTTGCAGCATCGCGACCTTCTGATTCCTGGCTCCTGCGCTCGGAGAAGACTTCGAGGGAATTTCCTGCGCTCAGAGAAGACTTCGTGGGGATTTCTCTTCTAAAACAAAGCCTTTTGAACAGCTTATTTCTGCGCGCCTGGAGAACTTGACAAGCTGAACAAGAATCTCGACGAACAACTTTAAAGCTAAGTTTCTTTGGATTTTAATGGCGCCCAACGCAAGAGAGAAAGCTTTTAGAACATAAGGACAAAACTAATACTATTTTCTTTTTGGGGAATTTATTTGAATGCTAATGTTGCTTCTTGACTGCTGAAATTGTTTAGTGATTTAAGGTATTCACCTTTTTGGTTTTCTATGTTGAAGATATTCACAAGAATATTCATTGTGATTTTCAGATTATATTTTAGGATATTTAAAGATACCCTCTTGTCAAGAAATATTCACTGAAGCCAAAGTGAGTAGTCATTGCTGGAATTGTTGTTCTCTCTTGGTGAACTTTATTTTTATTAGGAGAATTTATGCAAAGGTTCTTCAGAACAGACACCCTAAAATTCAGAAGAGAAGAGAGCTTATCAAGTAAGTGTTAGGTAATAGGAAATGGAGAATGTAGAAGGAGAATAAAAGTGTAAGGTTAGATTGTTTATATTTATTCTATTTAATTGCAGACTTTTAAATCAAAGAGGACAATTCAAAGAGGACAACTCCCAAGACAGCATCCCTGACAAGACAAAGAAATACTGGACGGTGGACAGAACCAGACTGAATCGCAGGTAGGAATCAGCTTAGCGATAACTAGCCCTTACATAGAGTTTAGGGGGTACTAACTAGTGGTAGGAATACAATAAAGATAGTGTGAATACTGAGTTTTATTATTCTTGTTAATCTGCAGGTCGACAGTCAAAAGCTAATCCTCCCGTCAACGTCCAGTACCGGCCCTCCTCCCGAAAGTTCTAGTTAATGCTTAGCTGTAAGTCTAGTCAGCAAGTTTTAGTTAGAGTTTTCTGGAAGTTGGTCCCTTGCGTCTCTGCGAAAATCTCTACTCTGTCTACAAAGAATACCGGTCACTGCTAAGGTAAGAGACAGCATACTTTGGTCTTGACAGAAGGCAAAGCCCAAGAAGAATATTTCGCCCAGACGCAATGGACCAAGTTTCTTTACAGGAAATAGCAGCAGTGCTAAAAGATATCAGGGATGAGAACGTTTCTTTACGAAACGATATGACTGCATTACAGGCTTCTATTCAGCAGGGTACAGCTAGTGCGCAGATTTCTTCCTCTGACTCTGGGGGGGGGAACTCAGATTCAGGTAGTTACCCCAATACCTACGCCTTTAGCTCCACCAGAACGTTTCTATGGGGATTGTAACAAGTTTTCCATATTTTTGCAACAGTGTCATCTACATTTTTTGGCCAAGAAATCAGCCTTTCCGGATGACTCCTCCAAAGTAGCTTTTATGTTATCATACTTTGGAGGTGATGCTGCTCTTTGGTCCATCCCTTTAGTTGAAAGAGATGATGCAATTCTGTATAATTTCAGAAACTTTGAACAAGCTCTAAAAAAGATTTTTGCAAAACATATGTTTGTGCAATCTGCAGACAACGAGTTATTGAGTTTAAAACAAGGGTCTTCTGACCTCCTTCATTACATCTCTCAATTCAATCGTTTGGTACTAGAAGCAAATTGGCCATACGATAAAAGAATTTCTATTTTTTATAGAGGTCTTCGAGAAGATTTAAAAGACATGGTTACTCAAATCTTAGAACCTCCCGATGATATCAGTGAATTTATCGATCTTGTAATAAAACTGAATCATCGCCTTAGTGAGAGAAAGGGCGAAAAAGGAAAGGGTGACCATAAAATCCTTTTTGTTAAAGATAGAAATACTTCGTCAGGCAAAGAGGTAGGTCCTAAAACCGATCATTCAGAGCCAATGCAAATAGGAACTGTTCGAGGTCCACTCTCTAAGGATGAAAAAGAAAAAAGACGAAAATTAAATCAATGTCTTTACTGTGGTAAGACTGGACATTTTGTACGAGACTGTCCTACCAAACCTAATAAGTTTAAGTCAAAGTCCTCGGACGTTGCTTTAACTCAAGAGTCGTCGGAAAACTAGAAAGCTCGATGAAGGAAGAGGTCGGTTCATCGAGTGTAATTTCCAGTCTGGCCTCTACTGTTCCACCTTTGGGATGTAAACATTTTGGTATCCTAGTTGAGTTAAGAAGTCAATCATCTTCCTCTCCATCTAGAAGGGTAGAAGCTGTAATAGACTCAGGAGCTACGGGGAATTTTATGGATACTCAGTTTTTCTCTCAGTTAGGCTTTGAGTCTATTTTGAAAGATCATCCAGAGATAGTTAGAGCAGTAGATGGCAAGGAGTTAACTTCAGGACCTATTAGTCAACAATCTGAAATCCTTGAGATGGATTGTTCCCCCATTCACCGTGAAAAGATTCAGTTTGACATCATAGATGCCCCGCAGTTCAAGTTAATTCTTGGAATTCCTTGGTTGATTAAACACAATCCAAGTATAGATTGGGTATCCCAGACTATTACCTTCCAGTCATCACATTGCGTAAACAGATGTTTTCTTCTGGAAAGATCTGGAGAGATCATTCAAGGGTTTAACTTTCCTTCCGATTCATCTAGAGTTTTAGCGATAGAAGGTGTTCCATCAGTTTACTCTGATCTACAATACGTTTTTGACAAGAAGAAAGCAAACACTCTCCCTCCACACAGAGACTTTGATTGTAGGATTGATCTTGTCCCAGGTGCTACTTTACCTTGTAGCCGAATTTATGCATTAACAGAAAAGGAGAATGTCCATCTTAGAGAGTATTTGGATGAGTATTTGGCAAACGGCTTTATTCGCCATTCTAAGTCTCCTGTCTCATCAGCTCTCTTTTTCATTCCGAAAAAGGGAGGTGAATTGCGCACGTGCATCGATTATAGAGCTTTGAATAATGTTACAATAAAAAATCGATATCCTTTGCCTTTGATCCCCACTCTGTTAGATCAAGTAAAAAAGGCAACCATTTATACAAAATTGGACTTGCGGGGAGCTTACCATTTGGTACGAGTCCGAAAGGGTGACGAATGGAAAACAGCTTTTCGTACAAAATTTGGACTATTTGAATACCAAGTCATGCCTTTTGGTCTATGCAATGCCCCCGCAGCCTTCCAATTTTTTATAAATGAAGTTCTGCATGAGTTTATTGATGTATGTTGTGTTGTCTATATAGATGACATTCTTATCTTTTCAACTTCGGAAGAAGAGCATGTGCAACAGGTCCGAGCAATTCTAAAGAAACTGCTTGATAATTCTTTGTATGTCAAATTGGAGAAAAGTTTGTTTCACACTTCAAAAGTAGAATTCTTGGGATATGTCATCAGTCCTAAGGGGATCGAAATGGACCCAAGAAAGGTGGAAGCCGTAGAATCCTGGCCCAGTCCTTCTTCTGTGAAACAAGTTCAAAGTTTTCTGGGATTCGCAAATTTCTACCGCCGGTTCATTCAAGATTTCTCTAAAACAATCACTCCAATCACTAGATTGTTGAGAAAAGGGGTAAAATTTGTGTGGACAGAACTAGCTGAAGAAGCCTTTCAGAAACTTAAAAAGAAATTTATTTCAGCTCCTATTCTTTCTCATCCAGATCCCAGCCAGCCTTTTATTGTGGAAGCTGACGCTTCCCAATTTGCTGTAGGAGGTATTTTATCTCAAAGACATGTAGATACAGGACAATTACACCCAATTGCATATTTCTCTAGGAAATTATCTGAAGCTGAGTTGAATTATGCAATTGCAGATAAAGAACTGCTGGCAATAAAGGCAGCTTTTGAGGAATGGCGCCATTATTTGCTAGGAGCAAGACATCCTGTGACCATATACACGGACCATAGAAACCTTCAAGCCTTGAGATCGGTAAAAGGTGTGTCAGCTAGACAATTGAGGTGGTCAATGTTTTTTAATGATTATAACTTTGTAATCACCTATCGACCAGGTAAAGAAAATCTGAAAGCAGATGCTCTGTCTAGAATGGGAGAGACTTTCATTGATGCTCCATCTGAAGTAAAACCTGTAATACCAATATCACGATTTCAAGCAAGTATATCTGTTTGTGATGTTATTTCTGATATTAAGAAAGAACTGGCAAAGAAAGATTGTAAGGTTTGGAAAGAGTCACATCCTTATTTACAGGAAAGAGATGAATTGCTCTTTATGCAAAACCTCATTTTTGTACCCACTGACACGCTAAAAGAAAGAATTCTACACTTTCATCATGACACTACCTTATCTGCTCACCGAGTAAGATTAAGACTTATGACTTAATCAAAAGAACCTTTTGGTGGCCTTCAATGTTTAAAGATGTTCAACTTTATGTAGAAACATGTGGGGTTTGTGTTCAGAACAAATCATCTCATCAAAATCCTAGTGGTTTGTTAAACCCTCTACCTTTACCACCTCGACCATGGCACACAATTTCTTTGGACTTCATTGTTGAATTACCAATCACAAAAAAGGGGTTTACCACTATCCTTACTATTGTAGATCAGTTTTCACGCATGGCTCACTTTGTCCCACTCAAAAGGCTACCAACTAGCATGGAGTTGGCAAATTTAATAATGGAACATGTAGTCCGTCTGCATGGGATTCCATCTGTGGTGATTTCGGACAGAGGGTCCCAGTTTATTTCACGGGTTTGGCAGAATTTAAGGTCTCTTTTGAATATGGATATACGTTTGTCTTCTAGCTATCATCCTCAGACTGATGGTCTCACTGAACGCACCAATCAAACTATTGAACAATTCATTCGCTGTATGCTAACTAATGTAGGTGAGGAATGGTCAACTCTTCTAAGTCAATTAGAGTTTGCTTATAACAATGTAGATCATTCTTCCCTTGGTATGTCACCTTTTTTCTGTAATTTAGGTTATCACCCTAATTCCTTTCCTAAAGAAATAAAAGAGCTTAATCATGTACCTGCCATTTCAGATTATGTTTCTAAATTGTCTTCTATTCAAGAGCAAGCAGCTTACAATTTGGCCAAAGCAAAAGAGGACCAAAAGAGATTTGCTGATAAACATAGATCTGAGCCTCCACTTTATTCTCCTGGGGATAAAGTTTGGTTGAGCACTAGGAATCTGAAACTAAAAGGGAATCGAAAATTCAACCCTAGATACATTGGTCCTTTCCCTATAGAGAAGATCATAAATCCAGTGAGTATGAGATTGACTTTGCCTGCCAAATTTCAAATCCATCCAGTGTTCCATGTATCGTTAATCAAACCTTTTCATGCTCTGACTCGATTTGTCCAACCCCCCTCCTCCATTGATATAGAGGGAAGTCCTGAATTTGAGGTTAAGGCGATTCTAGACTCCAAGAGGTCTAGGGGAAAACTGCTTTATCTGGTTGATTGGAAGGGTTACGGTCCTGAAGAAAGATCTTGGGAACCTTTGGAACATTTGAAAAATGCTCCCAAGATGCTGAAGAGGTTTCATACCCAACATCCAGAAAAACCTAAACCCATTGCACCGGTTTTAGGGGGGATCTTGAGGAGGGAGTACTGTCACGATTCCCCGGTTCCGTCTGTCCCTTCCAATAGAAATATGCAAGGTACCCATCAGTAGTGCACCCCTAGTTCATAACTGGTTAATTGGTTTCTATCCCATCTGAGAAAACCCACCCCTTTCCCGTGCACCAGCACCTCTTATGTAAGTATGTCTTTTGAAAACTGTTTGTGTACTGGGTAAAGTGCTAAAGTGCTTTTTACAACGTTTGCTAAAATAGTAAGGTTAAGGTGAAACAGTAACATTAATGCCATGTTTTAAGATCTCGCTTCTGGCCTGTTCATTGAACTGTAGTAATATTTCCTTTGGTGTTGACACATTGCAACTGAAAGCTTTCACACGCGATAGACGCGTGTGCTGTGATGCAGCCGTCTGAAAGATCAAAGCCTTCCGCTCGCGTTGCACGCGGAAGGCTGCAGACTGTTGCCACGTGCAAGCGCACGTTGACATTTGGTGCGGAAGGTATTTAAACCGCACCCTCTTCGGGAAACTCGCTTTGCCTCTGAGTTTCCGAGGTTGCAGCATCGCGACCTTCTGATTCCTGGCTCCTGCGCTCGGAGAAGACTTCGAGGGAATTTCCTGCGCTCAGAGAAGACTTCGTGGGGATTTCTCTTCTAAAACAAAGCCTTTTGAACAGCTTATTTCTGCGCGCCTGGAGAACTTGACAAGCTGAACAAGAATCTCGACGAACAACTTTAAAGCTAAGTTTCTTTGGATTTTAATGGCGCCCAACGCAAGAGAGAAAGCTTTTAGAACATAAGGACAAAACTAATACTATTTTCTTTTTGGGGAATTTATTTGAATGCTAATGTTGCTTCTTGACTGCTGAAATTGTTTAGTGATTTAAGGTATTCACCTTTTTGGTTTTCTATGTTGAAGATATTCACAAGAATATTCATTGTGATTTTCAGATTATATTTTAGGATATTTAAAGATACCCTCTTGTCAAGAAATATTCACTGAAGCCAAAGTGAGTAGTCATTGCTGGAATTGTTGTTCTCTCTTGGTGAACTTTATTTTTATTAGGAGAATTTATGCAAAGGTTCTTCAGAACAGACACCCTAAAATTCAGAAGAGAAGAGAGCTTATCAAGTAAGTGTTAGGTAATAGGAAATGGAGAATGTAGAAGGAGAATAAAAGTGTAAGGTTAGATTGTTTATATTTATTCTATTTAATTGCAGACTTTTAAATCAAAGAGGACAATTCAAAGAGGACAACTCCCAAGACAGCATCCCTGACAAGACAAAGAAATACTGGACGGTGGACAGAACCAGACTGAATCGCAGGTAGGAATCAGCTTAGCGATAACTAGCCCTTACATAGAGTTTAGGGGGTACTAACTAGTGGTAGGAATACAATAAAGATAGTGTGAATACTGAGTTTTATTATTCTTGTTAATCTGCAGGTCGACAGTCAAAAGCTAATCCTCCCGTCAACGTCCAGTACCGGCCCTCCTCCCGAAAGTTCTAGTTAATGCTTAGCTGTAAGTCTAGTCAGCCAGTTTTAGTTAGAGTTTTCTGGAAGTTGGTCCCTTGCGTCTCTGCGAAAATCTCTACTCTGTCTACAAAGAATACCGGTCACTGCTAAGGTAAGAGACAGCGTACTTTGGTCTTGACATCGGCATCATAGAACAGGATATATTGGATTTGGAAAGGGAATGCCAGACCTCGATAGACCCGGGGGCAATCAGGAGACTCACAGATAGACAATCACAATATAGAGAGCTGGTGACAGGAGAGCCGAAAACACAGGCGCTGGCTACCCTACATCGTCTATACGATGTGGGAGACAAATCTGGTAAGCTCCTGGCGTGGCTCAGCAAAAAAGAACGAGCGGAGAGATGGGTGGAGCAGATTACAGACCCTCAGGGGACGATACGCCGCTCGGACGTACACATAGCTGAGGCATTCGCAGACCATTATGAAAGCTTTTACGAGGCTAGAGATCTGGGGACACGGGAAGAGGCGATGCAGTATATGGCCCAAACTGACCTTCCGACTTTATCCATTGAGGACGCGAGGGAGCTCGACTCTGACATTGCACTCGATGACATATCTGAGGCACTGGCCAAACTGAGGCCGGGGAAAATGCCAGGCCCCAATGGCTTCCCGGCCGAATTCTTCAAACGAACAGCCGACCTCCTAGTGAAACATCTTAAGGGGCTATATGAGGAGGCCCTCCAGGACGGTAGACTCCCTCCCGACCTGACCATGGCTACTATTGTCCCCATTCACAAAGACATGATTCAGAAAAGGGGGTGGCGATGAACAGAGTGTCTGAATTAAGCAGACCACTCTTACCCAGTCCAAAAATCAGGGCTTGATCCATCACCGTTTTTTAGCTCACTGCACCATCCCAGCTCAGAACCCGGCTACATGCAAATTAGTCTGTTGCTGTCCCAGTGCATGATGGGAACAGGGCAAACCAAACTACCAAGCCAATTCTTATACTGGGAAGGAAACAAGCTTCCAGGGACCGGTTTCTGGCATTTCAGCCGCCGTCAGCCCGGCTTGCTTGAATCCTGATGGTGCAATGAGCAAGGGACTCACATCTGAGTATACCCTTCCACGCTTATGGTGGACAAAATGATTCAGAAAAGGGGGTGGTGATGAACAGAGTTTCTGAATTAAGCAGACCACTCTTACCCAGTCCAAAGATCAGGACTTGATCCATCACCGTTTTTTAGCTCACTGCACCATCCCAGCTCAGAACCCGGCTACATGCAAATTAGTCTTTTCCTGTCCCAGTGCATGATGGGAACAGGGCAAACCAAACTACCAAGCCAATTCTTATACTGGGAAGGAAACAAGCTTCCGGGGACCGGTTTCTGGCATTTCAGCCGCCGTCGGCCCGGCTTGCTTGAATCCTGATGGTGCAATGAGCAATGGACTCACATCTGAGTATACCCTTCCACGCTTATGGTGGACAAAATGATTCAGAAAAGGGGGTGGTGATGAACAGAGTGTCTGAATTAAGCAGACCACTCTTACCCAGTCCAAAGATCAGGGCTTGATCCATCACCGTTTTTTAGCTCACTGCACCATCCCAGCTCAGAACCCGGCTACATGCAAATTAGTCTGTTCCTGTCCCAGTGCATGATGGGAACAGGGCAAACCAAACTACCAAGCCAATTCTTATACTGGGAAGGAAACAAGCTTCTGAGGACCGGTATCTGGCATTTCAGCCGTCGTCGGCCCGGCTTGCTTGAATCCTGATGGTGCAATGAGCAAGGGACTCACATCTGAGTATACCCTTCCACGCTAATGGTGGACAAAATGATTCAGAAAAGGGGGTGGTGATGAACAGAGTGTCTGAATTAAGCAGACCACTCTTACCCAGTCCAAAGATCAGGGCTTGATCCATCACCGTTTTTTAGCTCACTGCACCATCCCAGCTCAGAACCCGGCTACATGCAAATTAGTCTGTTCCTATCCCAGTGCATGATGGGAACAGGGCAAACCAAACTACCAAGCCAATTCTTATACTGGGAAGGAAACAAGCTTCCGGGGACCGGTTTCTGGCAGTTTAGCCATCGTCGGCCCGGCTTGCTTGAATCCTGATGGTGCAATGAGCAAGGGACTCACATCTGAGTATACCCTTCCACGCTTATGGTGGACAAAATGATTCAGAAAAGGGGGTGGTGATGAACAGAGTGTCTGAATTAAGCAGACCACTCTTACCCAGTCCAAAGATCAGGGCTTGATCCATCACCATTTTTTAGCTCACTGCACCATCCCAGCTCAGAACCCGGCTACATGCAAATTAGTCTGTTCCTGTCCCAGTGCATGATGGGAACGGGGCAAACCAAACTACCAAGCCAATTCTTATACTGGGAAGGAAACAAGCTTCCGGAGACTGGTTTCTGGCATTTCAGCCGTCGTCGGCCCGGCTTGCTTGAATCCTGATGGTGCAATGAGCAAGGGACTCACATCTGAGTATACCCTTCCACGCTTATGGTGGACAAAATGATTCAGAAAAGGGGTGGTGATGAACAGAGTGTCTGAATTAAGCAGACCACTCTTACCCAGTCCAAAGATCAGGGCTTGAACCATCACCGTTTTTTAGCTCACTGCACCATCCCAGCTCAGAACCCGGCTACATGCAAATTAGTCTGTTCCTGTCCCAGTGCAAGCCAATTCTTATACTGGGAAGGAAACAAGCTTCCGGGGACCGGTTTCTGGCATTTCAGCCGTCGTCGGCCCGGCTTGCTTGAATCCTGATGGTGCAATGAGCAAGGTAGCTAAAAAACGGTGATGGATCAAGCCCTGATCTGTGGACTGGGTAGGAGTGTTCTGCTTAATTCAGAATACTCTGTCCATCACCACCCCCTTTTAGAATCGTTTTGGCCACTACAAGTGTGGAAGGGTATGCTCAGACATGAGTCCCTTGCTCACTGCACCATCAGGATTCAAGCAAGCCGGGCCGAAGACGGCTGTAATGCCAGAAACCGGTCCCCGGAAGCTTGTTTCCTTTCTAGTGAAGAATTGGCTTGGTAGTTTGGTCTGCCCTGTTCCCATGATGCACTGGGCCAGGGACAGACTAATTTGCATATAGCCAGGTTCTGATCTGGGATGGTGCAGTGAGCTAAAAAACGGTGATGGATCAAGCCCTGATCTGTGGACTGGGTAAGAGTGTTCTGCTTAATTCAGAATACTCTGTCCATCACCACCCCCCTTTAAGAATCGTTTTGGCCACTACAAGTGTGGAAGGGTATGCTCAGACATGAGTCACTTGCTCACTGCACCATCAGGATTCAAGCAAGCCGGGCCGAAGACGGCTGTAATGCCAGAAACCGGTCCCCGGAAGCTTGTTTCCTTTCTAGTGAAGAATTGGCTAGGTAGTTTGGTCTGCCCTGTTCCCATGATGCACTGGGCCATGAACAGACTAATTTGCATATAGCCAGGTTCTGAACTGGGATGGTGCAGTGAGCTAAAAAACGGTGATGGATCAAGCCCTGATCTGTGGACTGGGTAGGAGTGTTCTGCTTAATTCAGAATACTCTGTCCATCACCACCCCCTTTTAGAATCCCATTCACAAAACGGCAAACCGAAAGAGCTCTGCGAGTCCTATCGTCCAATTTCCTTATTAAACCTGGAAACAAAGCTACTGGCCACTATCCTAGTGATGAGAGTGAGACGGGTGATTACACAGCTGATCCACCTTGATCAGACTGGGTTCATACCTGACAGGGCTACTAGACTGAATCTTAGGCGCACTCACAATTGGCTGCAGGAGGTCAGAGACAGGGAAGTCCTGCACTGGTTCCTGTCCCTAGATGCGGAAAAGGCCTTTGACGCGGTGCACTGGCCTTTTCTGGAGGGAGTCCTGCAGAAATTCGGCTTTGGGCCGAAATTCCAAGCATGGGTGCAGCTGCTGTACACTGAACCGAGGGCCAGGGTAAGAGTGAACGGAGTTCTCTCGCGGAAATTCCAAATTCGGCGAGGGACCAGACAGGGGTGCCCCCTCTCCCCACTCTTCTTTGCTCTAACGATAGAGGTTTTGGCGGCTAGAATTAGCCAGAACCCGACCATCAGGGGTTTTCAACAGACCAAAGGAGAAATGAACGAGGAAAAAATCTCCCTTTATGCAGACAACGTTCTCCTGTACGTAACTTCCCCGGAGACGTCGATCCCGCAACTGTTCCACGAACTGGAACGCTACGGGCGCCATGCCGGATATAGAATAAATTGGCATAAGTCGGTTCTATATGACCCCGCAGGGAGAGGGGAGTGGCTGGACCTGCCGGGGCGGCTGTTCACTACGACTGAGGGATTTCAGTATTTAGGGGTCTACCTCACCCTGGACAGACATATCTCATACACCCGAAATATTGAGCGTATCATGGTGAACTCCGTAACAGATATGGACCGCTAGAGGCTGCTCCCGCTCACCCTCCTAGGCCGGGCGGCCATGTATAAGATGATTATTCTCCCCAAGTACCTGTACGCCCTTCAAAATGAGTACTACCCCCTCCCCCCGACAGTCTTCCCCAAGATACATGCGGACCTCCGGTCTTTTATATGGCTGGGAAAACAACCCAGGGTGGCCCTGACCACCCTGCAGAGGCACCAATATAGCAGGGGGATCTCGCTCCCAAATCTAGAAGCATACTACTGGGCGGAACACCTGGCCCCGATAAACGAGTGGATACATGCACAGGCAGATCACCCCTCCTACGCATTAGAGCGTCATAAACTGGCACCTAGACACATCCTTTCCTATCTGTATGGGGGGCAAGGCCAGAAATGTCTCCTACCGGCTACTGACATTACCATTCAGGCATGGAGGGCATCCACGAAACGAATGGGGTGGGACAGGAGACCAACGAAACAAACACCGATCTGGCACTGCACTTGGCTGAAGGAGCTCCACAAACTAACGGGATACAAGAGGTGGGATGACATAGGGATCTCCACGCTGGGAGATATCCTTGCCAAAGGGCAACTGAAAACATTCACAGCTCTGGCCACAGAGTTCGACTTACACCCCACACAGAGATACAAATATATGAGATTACAACATGCATGGAGAGCCCAGAATGTTGACACTGCAGATCTGGCAGACTTCGCTCCTCTTGAGGGCAGACTCCTACAGGAACATATCCAGCAGAAAGAGGTCTCTCTGACCTACAAGACCCTCACAAATAATATGTTGGGAGACCTGGCCAGGCTGAGACACCAATGGGAGGCGGACGTGGGGGGCATGGAAGACATTGACTGGGAATTGATCTTAACACATCCTAGGGAGGTGGGAGTTAAATCCCGACTCCGCCTCATCCAATTTAACGTGTTACATAGAACATACTTTGATAGGGTGAGGCTTCATAAGATGGGAAAGACGGAAGATGCCAAATGCCTGAGGTGTCAGAACCCAAGGGGAGATTTCTTTCATGTCCT
Source organism: Lissotriton vulgaris (assembly GCF_964263255.1). Lineage (NCBI taxonomy): Eukaryota > Metazoa > Chordata > Amphibia > Caudata > Salamandridae > Lissotriton > Lissotriton vulgaris. Next base: position 177,124,421 of record NC_141685.1, read on the forward strand.
GTGGTCGTGCCCTAAGATACAGGGGTACTGGTCAGATGTTTTCACGGAACTGTCTGATGTACTAGAGTTTCAATTGCAGGTCGACCCCAAGCTGGCTCTATTGGGCATGACAATCGATGTGGACCTTCCGCGCCATCTGCTGACCTTCCTTGTACTGGCCTTAGTAGTGGCCAAGAGAGATATTGCAAAATACTGGGGGGCACAAGTGATACCACGTCTAGAGGAATGGAGGGGAGGCCTAGATATGTATATGGCGGCTGAGAGGGTTACGTATAAGGCACGGGGGTGCCCCAGGAAGTTCAGAAAAGTGTGGGGGAAATGGCGAAAATATCACGGACTCGATGCTGGACTGTAAGGATACGTGACGAGAGGTCCATACTGAAGAGCAGAGGTGCATTGTGAAAATTGAAATGTTGATGATCGAGTGGGAATCCCGAACGAGGTTCACCTGTATTTGTGTATTGTATGCCTTGGTGGGGTGATGGCTGGGGAGGGGGGTGGCGGGAGTGGGGTAACTGCAAATTGCACCTTATTGTACGAATTGACTGCACTGTTCAGTTTGGGAAAAATTGCCAATAAAAACGGTTTAAAAAAAAAAAAGTTTGTCCTAAGTCAAACTTAAGACAAAATCCTGACTTTACTACTACTAAATGCCTTCTGTGAATATCAATAGTAGTAAGTTTAGGATTTTGTCTTAAGTTAGTTCTGTGAATCGGCCCCCGTGTGCCTGGCCCGTGTTATTGCATTGTTTGCATCAGATTCTCCTTGTGCCTGCCCTGTGTTATTGCATTGTTTGCGTCAGATTCTTACAGTGTCTAGACTGTGTTATTGCATTGTTTGCATCAATCCTAAACCCTGGTCTGTGTTATTGCATTGTTTGCATCAGATTCTCCTAGTGCCTCGCCCGTGTTATTGCATTGTTTGCATCAGATTCTCCCAGTGCCTGGCCTGTGTTATTGCATTGTTTGCATCAGATTCTTCTAGTGCCTGGCCTGTGTTATTGCATGGTTTGCATCAGATTCTGTTGGTGCCTGGCCCGTGTTATTGCATTGTTTGCGTCTGATTCTCATAGTGGTTGGCACGTTTTATTGCATTGTTTGCATCAGATTCTCTTGGTGCCTGGCCCGTGTTATTGCATTGTTTGCATCAGATTGTTCTGGTGCCCGGCCTGTGTTATTGAATTGTTTGCATCAGATTCTCTTGGTGCCTGGCCCGTGCTATTTCATTGTTTGCCTCAGATTCTCATCGTGTCTGGCCTGTGCTATTGCAGTGTTTGCATCAGATTCTCATAGTGGTTGGCCAGTGTTATTGCATTGTTTGCATCGATCCTACTGCCTGACCTGTCTTATTGCATTGTTTGCGTCTAGTGCCTGGCCTGTGTTATTGCATTGTTTGCATTAGATTTTGTGCCTGGCCTGTGTTATTGCATTGTTTGCGTCACGTTTTTCAATTACCCGGTCTGTGTTATTGTATTGTATGTGCTGCTTTTGGTATGTTATTATTCTAATACTTGCAGATTTTCTAAAAAACATGGTACCTTTTATCCCAATCATGTGCATCTGACTGCAAGGACACTGCACTCTTCCTGCAGTAGCAATCTACTTCCTATTTATGTAGCAACAGACAGCACAATATGTCTGCCAGAGATGTCGTAGGGTCAGAAACAGTACATAGGTAAGTAGGTATGATGGAAAACAAACTGTTGAGTAAAATTTTAAGCGAAGAAGCTGCTGTGATAGTCGGCAAAACATCCATGTCAAAACATCAGCAGTAGGACAATGGTACATGGAATGAAAATGGTAGATTTATTTACACTTCTGTGCAGTGCATGTCACTTATTGTTTGTTTCTTCAACTCTCATGAGATGGTTTTACAAGGCAACTCTGAGTGTGGAGCTTCCACGAATCACAGAGACAGGCCGATCCAGAGACGGTAACAGAGAAGGTTGAAAGATCCGAGTCTTGATCCTGGCAGATGGACTGGTGATCCTTGAGGGGGTGTAGTTGGTCTGTGTGTTTCCACGGCTATCCAGGGGGTGTAACATAATGTGTGCAATTTGTGGAGGGCCCTCTTTTGGGTGAGAACCACCCAGCTTCATGCAATACGGACTTGAGGGTTGGTGCCTGCACAGGATGAGTTACATTCTGAAATGGAGGACCTTGTCCAAAGGGGATTGATGTTACCAAGGTTACCAAGGCTTAACAATTCAAAACTTTATTTCAATCTTTTAGATCATAAAAGTACATAATAAAAACATCAGATCATCAATTCTTGATTGCATACTACAATAGCGAGGGTCCAAAGAGATTCGATTTCATACACATACAATCTAGCAGCCCGGCATCAATAAAATTTACCATAAAAAGGAAATAATTTTCCATTAATACAATAAATAGCCTAGATTATTTAAAATCTCTATATATACACCCTTGTAAAACAGTATTGCTTATATTGTCCATCAGTCACATACACGAGAAGAAGGGGATCATAAAGTATCTGCAGGTAAAAAAAAGGAAAAACTGTACAAGTTGTTATTTTTGTAATCTCCATCCTTTTTTTGTTCTAATATACATCACAGAAGAGAGGAATCTTGATACACTGAAGACTACCAATTGCGTAGTATCCATTCTCAGTTCTCAGTAAACGTTCTGCCTCTATACACTGTCTTAAGTTTAGACTAATACACAATGGTTTTATCCAGTTCTTTCTCGGGGTTTCATATAAAGGGCAGAAGAAGAGAATATGTGCATCGTCTTCCTTAGCTTCACTGGAATGTTTACAAAATACGCACTTATCATTATCCTTAATGGTTCTATTATGATGCCATTTCGATGTATTTCTATTTGTTTGCAGTACGCCGTACCTAAATTTGAGGTACAATGATTTTGCTATTTGTGGGCATATCTCATCCAGTAGAGGTTCGAATGAGGCAGTATCTTTAAATGAAAGGAAAGCAGAAGATAAAGAGCCCAATTTGGAATCTTGTAACAATTTACTGGTAATATGTTTCCAAAAAGATAATTTTACGTTTTTTGCTACAAAGTGTAGTCAAATTTGAGGGCTTGTTCCAGTAGTGGGGTAATCCTATTTTTATTAACCATGATGAAACATGCTGTAACCACGGGATTGACTTTGTAGCACCCGCTCTCATTATCTCCTGTAAGCCTTTTTTGTAGTGTTCTAATTCTATTGTTGCCCAAATTCTAACCCAAAATAAAAGTGGACGAAGTACTGCTAGATTATCAGTGCGTTTCAGATCAAGGTCCAGCATTAACGGAAGCATCGGTGTCTTGATGGGTAATGACAATAACTTTCGGATGAATTTATTTTCATTTATTCCAAAGTTATGTTTACAGTAAGGACCCCAGACTTCTGCCCCATACACGGCAGCCGCCTGCGCCTTAAATTTGTAAACTTCTAGCGCTGGAGAAATTGCTTTTGTAGTACTCCCGCCATGTTTTTTTGCAATGGGAACACTGTTTGGGATACAAACTAATCTACTTCTTTCTAGTTGAGCCTTCCATGATAATGTAGAATCAATTGTAATGCCTAAATAATTAAAACTATGTACAAATTCCAATTTTTGACTATTTAGTTCCTAGTTATTTTTAAAAGATTTATGAGGTTTAATGGACATGTATTTAGTCTTGCTGGCATTAATTTGTAAACCCTTATTGACGCAGTATAAGTGAAAGGAATTCAACAAATTCTGAAGCCCACGAGGGGTGTGTGAGATTAGGATGGTGTCATCTGCAAAGAGTAAGGCTGGAATTGTTTCCCCAGCCAGCCTAGGGGAGTCGTTATTACAGCCCTCCTGGTGAGTTGGAATATCATTTACATATAATGTAAACAGGGTAGGCGCCTGGACACAGCCCTGGCGCACTCCCCTGTTCACATCTACGTCCCTGGTAAGTTGACCCCTAGGCCCACATCTCACGTTTGCATAAGTCCTCTCGTGCAGCCTGATTATCTGGGCCAATAATTGGATCGGTACTCCCAGATCCTTCAAGCATGACCAAAGAAGTCTTCTGGGTACCATGTCGAATGCAGCCTTCAAATCGACAAAGGATACATATAAGCTGCCTTTTCTAAGGGATATGTATTTCCAACATGGACGGAGGAATCTGAAGACTTGATCAATAGTACTCGTCTTCTTCCTGAACCCTGCTTGGTACTTAGATAACAACCCAGTATCTTCAAGCCAATCAGTTAACCTTAATAACAAGTGCTTGGCATACAATTTCTGAGGTATGTCTATCAAACTGATAGGACGATAATTCGCCGGGTCATGCTTGTTGCCATTTTTTAAAAATGGTGACTATTTCAGCCCCCTTCCAAGTATGTAGTATTGGATCAAATTTGGCCTTCGCATTGCACAGTAGATTAATATATGGGCCCCAAACCATTAAGTCGTGTTTAAGGAGATCTCCCAAGGCTTAACATCTTCAGTTAAGATAGAGAAAGTCCATGTATACCACGAGGTGCTTGAAAAGCTTTCTGCACTCTGCTGGTGCAGGCAGGATGTTTATTCTCTAGTTGGCCTTTGCCAGGGGATGTTCAGATACAGTGGTTTAATAAAACCTTGTAGCACACTTGTAGCGTGACTCTTGGAGTGTTGTAGTGTGTGGTGGATGTGGTAGGACTGTCCCAATGCTCTACAGAGCTCAGAAAATCCAGACTCTCTCTGGAAGGTGCGCCGAAGCTGTTGTGGATGTCGGCGATCTTGCGGTGGAAGTACGAGGCGAGAGAGTCGCAGAGATCTTGTGAAGGAGTGATGTCGATGTGCCGGTGCTGGGATTGGAGAACTCCTTGACGATGCTGAAGAGTTCCTTGCTGTCGTGGGCATTGTTGTCCAGTCGTCAGTGATTTCTTCTTGGTGGTGCGGATGAGCTGGTGGTGCTTGCGGGTGGCGTCTTTGAGGGCGGTCATGTTGTCTGTGGTCTGGTCATCTGCGGCGTACCGCAAGGATCATTGCTCAGCCCACACAACCTCAACATCATCTCCTACGCCGACGACACCCAGTTGATCCTCTCCCTCACCAACGACCCCGCCACCGCCAGAACGAGCCTACATGACGGGATGGAAGACGTCGCCGAGTGGATGAGGAACAGCCGCATGAAACTGAACTCAGACAAGACGGAAGTCCTCATCCTGGGACCATCGCCCTCCGCCTGGGATGACTCCTGGTGGCCTCCCACCCTGGGCACCGCTCCCAAGCCAGCAGACCACGCACGCAACCTGGGCTTCATCCTGGACTCTTCCCTCTCGATGACCAGACAAGTCAACGCCGTCTCCTCATCGTGCTTCAACACCCTGCGTATGCTCCGAAAGATCTTCCGCTGGATCCCGACCGAAACCAGGAAGACGGTCACCCAGGCACTTGTCACCAGCCGACTGGACTACGGGAATACCCTCTACGCGGGAACCACAGCCAAACTACAGAAAAGACTCCAGCGCATACAGAACGCCTCCGCCCGACTCATCTTGGACATCCCCCGACGCAGCCACATCTCCGTCCACCTGAGGGACCTGCACTGGCTCCCCGTCAGCAAAAGGATCACGTTCAGGCTCCTTACCCACGCACACAAGTCTCTCCACGACCTGGGCCCCAAGTACCTCAATGACCGCCTGACCTTCTACACGCCCACCCGCCAGCTACGTTCTACAAGCCTCGCCCTCACCTCCGTACCATGCATCCGAAGAGCCACCGCCGGAGGAAGATCCTTCTCCTACCTGGCAGCCAAGACATGGAACTCCCTCCCCATCCACCTCTGGCTGACACAGGACCATCTCTCCTTCAGGAAACAACTCAAGACCTGGCTGTTCGAGCAGTAGCGGATCCCTCCCCCAAGCGCCTTGAGACCCTTCCGGGTGAATAGCGCGCTATACAAATGCTATGATTGATTGATTGATTGATTTATTGGAAGGGAGATCTGCACAAGACGCAGCTGACAGAAGTCCTGCCTGGAAGGAAGATCTGCACAAGGCGCAGCTGACAGAAGTCCAGCCTAAAAGGTACATCTGCACAAGGCACAGCTGACAGAAGTCCCGCCTGGAAGAAAGATCTGCACAGGGCACCGCTGACAGAAGTCCATCTTAGAAAGGAAGATCTGCACAAGGCGCAGCTGAGAGAAGCCGCAGCCTGGAAGGAAGATCTGCACAAGGCACAGATGACACAAGTCCAGCCTGGAAAGAAGAGCTGCACAAGGCACAGTTGACAGAAGCCGCAGCCTGGAAGGAAGATCTGCACAAGGCACAGATGACAGAAGTCCAGCCTGGAAGAAAGATCTGCACGAGGTACAGCTGACAGAAGTCCTGCCTGGAAGGAAGATCTGCACAAGGCACATATGACAGTAGTCCTGACTGGAAGTAGGATCTGCTCAAGGTACAGCTGACAGAAGTCCTGCCTAGAAGGAAGATCTGCACAGGGCGCAGCTGACAGAAGTCCTGCCTGGAAGGAAGATCTGCACAAGGTGCAGCTGACAGAAGTTCTGCCTGGAAAGAAGATCTGCACAGGGCACAGCTGACAGAGGTCCTGCCTGTAAGGAAGATCTGCACAAGGCGCGGCTGAAAGAGTTCCTGCTTGGAAGGAAGATCTGCACAAGGCGCAGCTGACAGAAGTCCTGCCTGGAAGGACAATATGCACAAGGCACATCTGACAGAAGTCCTGCCTGGAAGGACAATCTGCACAAGGAGCAGCTGACTGAGGTCCTGTTTGGAAGGAAGATCTGCACAAGGCGCAGTTGACAGAAGTCCTGCCTATCAAGGAAGATCTGCACAAGACACGGCTGACAGAAGTTTTGCCTTGCGGTGACCTCAAAGCAGTGAGAGACCCACAAACCACAAGATCCTTCAAGTCCAGTTAGCCACACTGCACACAGTGTACACCAAAGGCCTGATTTAGATTTCAGTGGATGATTAATTCCATCACAATGTGACAGGTATCCTGCCCGCCCCATTAAAAATGGTGGATGCTGGCTGTCAGTGGCAGGGACAGTCATCTCCGTGAGCAAACTCTGGAGATAGCCTCAGTACTGGGGTGTTAAGGGGAGAAGCACGGTGCGATTTGGCCCATGTTTTTTTAATATTTGATGCTTGACTGAACTGTTCTTTTAAAAATTTATCGTAATTTGTTTGTAACTGCTCTTTTGCTCGCACTACAATTCTTTTGCTAAAACCCTACCTGCTCTTTGATCCCGCCCCGTTCCGCCGCGTCCATTGTGGGCGTTTGAGCGGAGGGTGAGGAACCCACCACTTCCTGCATCTCCAGTGCTCGGGTTAGCGCTCTAGTTCTCGCAAACCTATTCTTACTTAGGGAGGAAGAGGTCGACGCTGCTCAGTGGATGCTGGCTGTCAGTGGCAGGGACAGTCATCTCCGTGAGCGAACTCTGGGGATAGCCTCAGTACGGGGGTGTTAAGGGGAGAAGCGCGGTGCGATTTGGCCCATTTTTTTAAATATTTGATGCTTGACTGAACTGTTCTTTTAAAAATTTATCGTAATTTGTTTATAACTGCTCTTTTGCTCGCACTACAATTCTTTTGCTAAAACCCTACCTGCTCTTTGATCCCGCCCCGTTCCGCCGCGTCCATTGTGGGCGTTTGAGCGGAGGGTGAGGAACCCACCACTTCCTGCATCTCCAGTGCTCGGGTTAGCGCTCTAGTTCTCGCAAACCCATTCTTACTTAGGGAGGAAGAGGTCGACGCTGCTCAGTGGATGCTGGCTGTCAGTGGCAGGGACGGTCATCTCCGTGAGCGAACTCTGGGGATAGCCTCAGTACGGGGGTGTTAAGGGGAGAAGCGCGGTGCGATTTGGCCCGTGTTTTTTAAATATTTGATGCTTGACTGAACTGTTCTTTTAAAAGTGTATCGTAATTTGTTTGTAACTGCTCTTTTGCTTGCACTACAATTCTTTTGCTAAAACACTACCTGCTCTCTGATCCCGCCCCGTTCCGCCGCATCCATTGTGGGCGTTTGAGCGGAGGGTGAGGAACCCACCACTTTCTGCATCTCCAGCACTCGGGTTAGCGCTCTAGTTCTCGCAAACCTACCCCTATTTAGGAAGATGGGTTAGTGACCGCGCAGCGGACGGGCGCAGTGGGGGCACCAAGTGCGCGTCGAAGGCGCGCACAAGGCGCGCCCGTCTGCACCCGTCCACGATCTGACGGGGCCAGGACCCCTGTTTCTGCCTCCACAGAACGGGTAAGAGTGTTGCGATACTCTAGTGAAGAACTAGCTCTTCTTCGTCCCATACCCAAAGCAGACTGTACACATGGTATGTTGCCTGATTGTATGCCCCAAAGGTGTAGAGGTTGTCACTTTCTCCCCACCACTGATTTGGAGACGATAAAGGGGACAGATCAACTCTATGTACCTACTGAATTGCCGCTCTTTTAAAAAACACTGTTTGAATATCCACGACCTTCTTATAGACTATCAACCTGACTTGTTATTCCTTACGGAAACCTGGCTGGATGAGGCCGCTTCCCCTGATATGCGGGAGGCCATCCCGCCTCTATATGGCCTTTTAAGAATTGACAGAGGAATTCGAAAAAGGGGGGGGGGATAGCTATTGTTCATAAAACTGACCTTGAGTGCTCCTTGAAACAAGTATCGATTAGTAACTGCGAAGCGGGCCTTTTCTCCATCAAAGTCTCCCCGGAGTGTACCATTAAGGGCTATCTTATTTATCGCCCTCCCGGGGGGTCCTTACAGTTTGCGGATAGCCTCCTTGAAACGGTGACTCAGCCAGCCCTTCGGTATAGTAAATTCCTCATAGTAGGTGATCTTAACCTACATTTTGTGGATGCTAACTGTACTGAGGCACAATCCGTAATTACCTCTCTGAAAGCCCTGATGCTTAGACTATCTGATGGGTGACCAACTCATCAAGCGGGACATCTTCTTGATCCCATCTTTTCTAACTGGGATGATATTAAAGTATTCCCCCCTATCAGGATTTTATGGTCTGACCATTACCTCATTCCATTTAGTGCGCTGGGCTTGATCAGAGGGGAAAAACCTAAGCGTCCACCTCCACCTAGACGCAGGAATTGGAGGAAATTCAGCCATGAGACATTTGATTCTGCCTTAAACCTGGAAATCCCTCCGTTTAGTCAGACTCTCATGGGAGCTTGGAAGGATTATGAGGATTGGGTAACTAAGGCCCTGGATAAGGTGGCCCCTTGGACTCAAAAAGCCCCTACACGCGGATCTAGGTCAGCCCCTTGGTACAATGAGGAGCTGTGTGCAGCTAAGGCCAAATGTAAGGTCCTAGAATGCCGGTGGCGGAAAGATTATGATTCTACTCACAAAGAATCCTATAGGAGTAGCCTGAGGGCGTACCATAGCCTGATTAGAAAGGCGAAAAGAGATCACATTAAAGAGAGGATTGAAAATTCGGATAATTCATCCAAAGAGCTCTTTTTAATTTATAAGGAGTTAACATCTTGGCCCGCAGGGCAGGTTCACCCCTAGACTTTTTGCCTTATTTGTGACCCTGTGTTAGTGATTTTTGGGTCTCTGCGCACTTTCCCCTGAGTCCCAGAGTGAAAGTGCGTGCGTGAAGTATGGCTGGCCTGCCCTCCCATAGGAATGCATGGGGAATGTGTGTATCCCTGGTAGTTCCTGATGCGTGGGGAGTGCAGGCTCGAGTTTGGTATGCCTAAACTCGTGAGAGTGAATGCTGCAAGATGGTGTCTGTGGCATGTATGTATCTAGTTGGGAAGTGCTACTTCTGGACATTGAGATATGTGTGCAGTGAGGGTGCTGGAGCGTGATTGGCTGGAGCTGGCTGGCATGCCAGGCTCCAGGAAGTCTGGATGGGTCTGCCCGGTGGTGAGTGGGAGATTAGCATGAGTGATGTGTGGGAGGAGTGTACCTGGGTCCTGGATGGGCTGGGGTTTCCCCACACAATGCTGGCTCCGCCCCCCCTGTGGTGTGTCTAACGACCCTAGCCTCCCCAGTGAATGAAATGGGTGGTTGGGCCATCAAGAGTGCTCCAGAACCAGCTGCGACTGGTTTTCCCCCCACCCTGCACATTGTAACAAAGGATTTGTCTGTATAAAAAGGGGCTGTGTCCCCTTGGAAAATGTTCTACTTTTGGAATCCTGCCAGAGGGGGCTTTTGCCGCTGCTGGGGCCAGAAGGACCGCCACTTGGGGAGTCTCCCTGCCTGGAGACCCAGTGTGCTGGCTCTGGCCCAGCCTTGCCCCCCCTGCCTGCCTCCAGCCCTGCTGGAGCCCTGTCCTGTCCTCCAGTGCTGGGGAGCACTGAGGACTTCGTTGCCTGCAGCCTGAGAGCGCTGCTCTCTGCCCTTCAGCGCTAGGAGCGCTGAGATCGCCTGCCTAGCGCTTGGAAACGCTGGATTTTACCCCTAGCGCCTGGGAGCGCTTTTTGCTGCAGTTTAGCGCTTACGAGCGCTTATTTGTGCCGGCAGCGCTTGGGAGCGCTGTGGTCTGCAGAGGCCGGTGCCCACCCGGCCTCCGATCGCCCCGTGTGGTGGTTTGACGGCGCGGGTGCCACCCCGCTCATTGCCGTATTGTTTTGCCCAGGTCCGTGATTTATTGGATTCACGAGGGAGCCCACTCCTCGGATCCTGGGAAGCCGCCTGCCTGCCTAAAACGGGCCGCCGCGCTGCCCGCGGCGACCCGGAAGTGGAGGGATTGCTGTCCAATCACCGCGCGGCCCGGGAGAGTCAACCCGGAAGTCCCGCCTTCTTGACCGAGCCGCGAGGGAGCCTGCCGAGGCTCCCCGAGAGGAGAGGAGAGCCCCGGGACCAGCGGGAGAGACCCGCCGCCGCTGGAAAGCCCAGCGCTAGACCGGTGAGTGCCTGCCTGCAGAGGAGGGGGGGGGAGCGTCGGGACACATTGCCGGTGTCCGCCCCGCCCCCTCTCTGTAGCGCGACCTCGCGCCGGTAGCTGTTAAGAGTCAGAGAGGCTCTTAGGGGGCATTGTTGAAGCGACCCGAGTCCCCAAGGGGGGGACTCCAACCCGAGCCTAAGAGAGGCTCCAACGACCGGCGCATTTCTTGTTTGGCGAGCCAGAGAGGCTCGCGAATACATTAACCACGAGCCCAGAGAGGCTCTGAGGGGCATTTCGTCCATGAGCCTGCGAGGCTCTTGAGGAGCATTTATTTGTGATCCGGGTCCCCAGAGCGAGGGACCCCCCAGCCCAGCGAGGCTGTACCTTTCCGTTGCTGGAGCCCCGAGAGGCTCAGCAGCCCCCCCTTACTGGTGAGAGAGCCTACGAGAGGCTCACCAGTGCCACAGTGGTGGTTCTTTGAGCCCAGAGAGGCTCCAACTTTGTGCTAACTTTCCCTGCTCCAGTTGTCCAGCACTTAGTGGACAACTGCCACGTTTAGGCCCTGACATTGGGACACCGGGACAGTCACAGGTGGTGACTGGTGAGTTTGGGGAAATTGTTATTGATTCTGCACCTCTGAATGTTACGGCATCATGTGTTTTGCTTACACCTCTGAATGGGTAGATTATTCATCATGTGTTCTCTCTGTCCTTTTACACCTCTGAATGTTACGACATCATGTGTGTTGCTTTTGCACCCCTACAGGTAGTGTGACGTGTAGGTGGTTGTTTTCTCCCTAGTACAGGTGGTGCTAGAGAGGTCCTGTTACCAGTGATTACTGGTTGTATGCTCTACTGTTATATTTTTGTGCTACAGTAATTATTTCTAAAAGTGCTGATACCCTTGACAGTGGTCCAGGTGGTCCTGTCCTGTACAAATATCCCTTGTAAATTCCGCCCGTGCCTGTAGGCACAGTGTAACAAGATGTGTGTTTTATCTGATGTATATTTATTATAATACAAAGGCTATTTTTACATAACCTTGTGTGGAGTGTTTCTTTGTGGTGGGCCTTGGGTGTTGTTGCTGGGGTGCGTGCGCAAATACTTAACTTACATCGCCTCCAAGTTTAGCCTTGACTGCTCGCGCCACGTTACCTCAGAAGATCTATGAATCTTTTCAGCAAAGCCCTACAGTAGTTACCCCGGCTAGGGTGACCTGCTATGGACCCATGAAAAATGGCGCTCTCGAGGAATTCAAGGTTCCTCCGCGGGAGGAGCTGATAAAAATAATCTCGGATACCCACTCTGGATCTCCAATGGATGTTGCCCCTGTTAAGATCCTCAGAAGCCATCTACCTCTTCTGAGTTGCCACATAGGCAATTTGGCCACTCTGTCATTTCAAGAAAGTCGGGTGCCTGAGGAATGGAAGCTGGCCCAGGTTGTTCCCATAAAAAAGGACAACCTGAGTATGACTCAATTAGATAATCTTCGTCCTATTTCCCTCCTGCCTTTTTGCGCCAAGGTAGTGGAGAAAATGGTGAAAAATCAACTGGTTGGCTTTGAGGAGGACCACCATCTTCTTCATTCCTCCCAATCGGGTTTCAGGGCGAAGCACTCTACTGAGACTGCCCTCCTTTTCTCCACAGAACTGCTTCGCCTCAAAGTTGATGATGGTCACACTGCCGCTCTGATATTACTGGACTTGAGTGCGGCTTTTGATACCGTATCGCACTCTGGGCTCCTTTCACGCTTGAGTGAGATGGGGATAGCCGGCCAAGCCTATGAATGGATGAGCTCTTTTTTAGCTGATAGGAAATTTCAAGTTCACTGCCCCCCGTATAAATCCAAACCCAGGTCTCTTAGACAAGGGTTCCGCTGGGCTCTATATTGAGCCCTACGTTGTTTAATCTCTATATGGAGCCCCTTGCAAGGATGGTGGAATCTTATGGGGTGGATATTGTCTCGTATGCGGATGATACCCAACTGGTGATCACTCTATCTCATAACCCAGTTGTGGCAGCAGAGAACTTCTCCTCCTGTCTTGTGGCACTGGCTGGCTGGATGAAGAATAACTGTCTTCGCCTCAATGGTAATAAGACGGAACTTTTAGAAATCGGTCCGTCCCCCTCCATCTGGACTTCAGCCTGATGGCCAGCTGATTTAGGTACTATGCCCATTCCATCAGATACGGTGAAAAATCTGGGTGTACTTCTAGATTCTAACCTCTCTTACTCTCAACACTTGGGAATTGTAGCCGGGAAATGCTATGGCACACCAAAGGTCCTCCGTAAGATCGTAGATCTTCTCCCCATCAAAGCAAGGACAACCCTACTGCATGCCTTAGTCACTCCTATTCTCGATTATGGGAACTCATTGCTCTGTGTCCTTAGTAAAAAGGGCCTGAACCAACTCCAATGTGTCCAGAATGCGGCGGCTAGGTTGGTTTTGAAACTACTTAGGAAGTCATCTGGGAAGCGTGCTCTTCAAATCTTGCACTGGCTTCCCATGCAGGAACGCATTTGGTTTAAAACCTTGTGCTTTACCCACCGCATCGCACATGACCATGGCCCTACCTACCTCCAGAGTATGATGACCAAATATCGTCCCAAACGGTTGTTGAGATCCATGGGCAGCATGCAGATGGTGGTCCCTCGTATCCGAAGAGTACGGATGGGAGGACGGTTCTTTAGGTTCCTAGCAAGCAAATACTGGAATGAACTTCCAATTGAACTTCGGGTGGAACCTTCAGAATCGCGCATTAGGCTGAAATTGAAGACACATTTGTTCCCCAAGGTCTAGTTGTATTAGGTGCCTCTTTCCTTCCTGTTTTGGGGGGCCTGCTCTGGAGTTCTGACGGAATGCATTCACAGCGCGGGGACGCACTGTTTTCCTGTTTAACCATGCGCTTAATAAATGTTTTTATTATTATTATTATTATTACATCCTGTGGCAATTATAAGGCAGACAGGATATCTGTCTGCCTTATAATTGTAACTTATATAACCTTATAACTGTCAGGAAAATCAGCACGAACGGCACTACACGTTGCTCCAGAGGGCGCTGCTGCTTTCTGTCGCTCAAATTGACATTCTAATTGAGTGGCAGCTTCATGAGAATGGCAGATTTCTACACTTGAGTGCTCGCGACCTCCCGCAATGAGAAATCTCGCCAGGAGGTCTAGCGCGTTATATTTTCTCACAAGCACCCGCCACCATACCATTGGAGAACCGCTTGAGAAAAAAAAACTCAATTCTGCATTACTTCTTGGAGTTTTTTGGAACTCCGCACTCTGGGCAAAAATTTGCGAGCTCCGACGGCAGAGCTGAATTCTTCACCCAATCCTAGTTTTGAGGCTATAATCTGTTAGACAAACTCTAAACTAGGCCATTTATCTGCATAAGTGTTGTAGAAAAAGTGAGAAACACAGCCTTGTAACTATCAGGCGTTTTTTCTGACTTCTGATGAACCCCACAGAGTGAGCAGCCAGAGGGCAGAAGGGGGGGCCGAAGGACAGGAAATTAGATAAACTTGAAGATGAGAAATATGGAAAGGTAGAAATGCCGCATCACCTGTGGACAACTGGCACCTCCTCCCGCTCTACCAAATGCCCATCCAGTCACAAAGTGGCATCCTGGGCCCCAAACGGACAACATCATGCCAAATGCCATGTAATGGTGGAAAAGGTGGAAAAAAGAGTAATATGCACACATCTGCTGCGGGGATATGTCAGGTAAATTATTGGTTGTGATGGATTCTCTATAAGTACTAAATGACTGATCTCGTTGAATATTAAATGATATGAATCAACGTTTGTTTGCCTTATCTGCGCTTATAATGTAAAGGATGGGCCTTACAGTGAAACCCTTGTTCTGTTTGCCACAAAAGCCCCGGAAGGAGCTGCATGTTACAGAACTTTATCTGCTTTAGGAAGAACTAAAGACTTGCTTTTTAAAGTTGTCTTTCAGGACCAGAACCGAGCGCTGTAAGTTGCACTAGTTTCAGGGAGATGGACAGATGTTATGGCGATAGGAAACCCCCCTCAACTGACAATAATGTTCCAATCTTCCAAGTTAGAAGAAACCAGAAAAGCTTGAACCAAGGGAGCTGTTGAAAGTGTCAAAGGTGGCTTATGAACAGCGGGTAAAGACAGGAGTTGGTATTTGAGATGATCTTAAGTGAATAGGAAAGAATAAGAAGAAGTGTGTAAATGGAGTTACTTTTGTTGTATACCTTGTGAAAAAGTTACTGGAAATTTTGCAGCCCCGCCTGATCCATCTCTTTTTCTAAACTCTATTGTTGTTTAATTGAAATCCTGACCATATGCGTCTATCTTAAGCTATACCGCTAAGCACTTGGGTGCTCCATGAGCACCCTTACTTTGCTAAGCGCTGTAAACGCTGGTAAATCTCCTCCTTTTCAGACATTAATAAGATGTCACCTGATCAACAGAACTTTTAGTTAAATATCTGTGTATGATGAACAATTCCTTGCTAAGTTTTAAAGGCGGTAAAGAAGAAGGGGGATTTACTAATATTTTGCGCCGTATTTTCGTCACAAAGGTGGCACAAAACAGCGCAAAATCTTTTTTTCCTAATTTACTTTCCAGCCCTACTCTTGTTTAGCGCTGGAAATAACGTAAAAGTAATGTGAACGAGTACATATCACTGCTTCACATTCCTTCACACCTTTGGGGCCTGTCAAGGTGGGTGCATGGGCGTTCCCGTGCAACCACCCAAGGTTTCTCACACTAAAACCAATTTACCAAATACAGTAGATTGGGTTTAGCGTGAACAAACTGCACCCTTTTAAACTAGGCGCAAAGGAAGGAGAAATGCTTTGATTTATCCTTCCTTTTCCGACTTTGCATGCGCGCTGCACTCTGCAACACGCATACAAAGTAGGAAAAGCATTCCCTCGTGTCTACTATTTTGTACAGGAAGGGTATCCGTCCTGTACAAAAACCTATGCTGGGCTCACACACACACACCCTAGCGCTCTTGTGCTAAGGTGTGTGCATGGCGCAGGACTGCTGTAATCAGTGCTGGCGCAAGGGAGAGGGAAGGAGAGAGCCATATCTTTGAAAATATGGTGCTCTCCTGCTCCCTCCCTGTCGAGCATCGCAGCCTCTTGGGGGAGGAGGGGGGGGGGGGGGGGTGGTTGCGCTGCATTGTGTTCAGATTTAGTAAATCTCCCCAGAAATGTCTTTTACAACCAGTTAAACACTGTGAATTCTCATTCAATTATGTTTCAATTTAGTAATTTTCAATATCTTTACATCCAACAGAAAACAAGCCTTGAATGTATGAATTGACCATCAATAATGAAGCGAATGCTGTAAATCTTCAATAATAGCAGAAATAATGAGCTACAGTATTCAGCGCAGTCGGCGACAGAGGAACCTGCACACAAACTGACAGATCCTGGCTGAAGCATCAAGGGCAGTTCAGTGATTATAAGAGGCTGAGCTGTGCACCTCCACGCCACAAGACCAAGAAATGACCTTAAGAAAATTAAGGCAACAACAATAACAAACCAACTCCTGTATAAACAAGTGTCCAACACCAGCTTTGATCATGGGATCGGTATGATGTGATTACCGCAGTGCTCTGTTTTCTAATATGATGACAAGCCATCATTCCGTGCTCTAGGTGAATTGTAAACTCTTTCTGGACAAACAACAGTAACCAGAGAAGAGCACAACAGAGCGGAGCCAGACAACTGACAGGTAAAGGAAAGAGGAGTTCTTCTATCTACAATACAACAGACTGTCCTAATTTGCACCGGTCAGAAGGCAGATACATCTTTACCCTCAAGCGTGCATAGCCATAATCCAATCTAAAGACACAATTACCTACAAATACAACTTCTACGTATTAGGAGTGTGGCAATTATTTGGTGTCTATTGCATTTATTGATAAAACACAAATCAAATGTGTAAAATACTGCACACATATAAAGTGTGTGTGCTTAATCAGCCATGCTGGCCCATCAGGAAATACAGTCATGGTATGTAGACAAATATATAACTGACCCACAGACACTAACCAAGAAAGAAGAATCATACACCTGCAGCGAGAGCTTTAGTTTGTCATCACCACTCAAGCTTCATCAGCAAACATACACTGGACAAAAACCATTCAAGTGCAGTGAATGTGTCAAGAGCTTTAGTAGGTTATCAGAACTACAAAGACACCAGCGAACACACACAGGGGAAAAGCCATACCATTGCATTGAATGTGGGAAGAGGTTTAGTCGGTTATCAAGCCTTCCAAGTCATCAGAGAACACACACAGGGGAAAAGCCATTCAAGTGCAGTGAGTGTGTAAAGAGCTATAGTCAATTATCAGAGCTACAAAGACATCAGCGAACACACACAGGGGAAAAACCATTCAAGTGCAGTGAGTGTGTAAAGAGCTTTAGTCACTCATTATATCTCCAAACACATCAGCGAATACACACAGGGGAAAAACCATTCAAGTGCAGTGAATGTGCAAAGAGCTTTAGTCAGTTATCACACCTTCAAAGACATAATCGGACACACCGAGGGGAAAAACCATTCAAGTGCAGTGAATGTGCAAAGTGCTTTAGTGAGTTATCAAGCCTTCAAAGACATCAGCGAACACACACAGGGGAAAAACCATTCAAGTGCAGTGAATGTGCAAAGTGCTTTAGTGAGTTATCAAGCCTTCAAAGACATCAGCGAACACACACAGGGGAAAAACCATTCAAGTGCAGTGAATGTGCAAAGTGCTTTAGTCAGTTATCAGACCTAAACAGTCATCAGCGAACACACACTGGGGAAAAACCCTATCATTGTAGTGAATGTGACAGTAGTTTTCGCAGCTCTTCAGCATTAAGGTATCATCAGCGATCTCACACAGGAGAAAAACCATTCAAGTGCAATGAATGTCTAAAGAGCTTTAGTCAATTATCAGTTCTACAAAGTCATCAGCGAACACACACAGGGGAAAAGCCATTCAAGTGCAGTGAATGTGCAAAGTGCTTCAGTAAGTCATCACACCTAAAAAATCATCAGCGAACACACACAGGAGAAAAGCCATTTAAATGCTGTGAATGTGGGAAGAGCTTTAGTAAATTAGAAAATCTAGAAACACATCATCGTAACTCACACAGGAGAAAAACTATATATTTGCAATGAATGTGAAAGCATTTTTAGTCGTTACTCAACATTAAGGATTCATCAGCGAACACACACAGGGGAATAGCCATTCAAGTGCAGTGAATGTGCAAAGTGCTTTAGTCACTTATCAAACCTCCAAACACATCAGCGAATGCACACTGGGGAAAAACCCTATAATTGTAGTGAATGTGACATTAGTTTTCACTTCTCGTCAGCATTAAGGTATCATCAACGAACTCACACAGGGAAAAAATATTTCAAGTTCTATGAATGTGGGAAGAGTTTTAGTCGATTATCAGAGCTACAAAGCCATCAGCGAACACACACGGGGGAAAACATAGAAATGCACTGAAAGTGAGAAGGGCTTTTATCAATGTTTGATCCCACACAACCCTCTGTGAATACACTGCTTTATTTAACTCAATGGAAATAATCCTAGAGATGCAGAGACTCCGAAAAGATTTTAAGAACATCAAAAATAATATTGACCCATCGGAGGACATAGACAAGAGCTGAACAGTGCAGTTATTATGAGAGGAATGAATTACGGAAAAAGATTAAATTCAAATTATGTGGGACATTGAAATACCAGATTATAGAAGACTGGACTAGCAGTAAAGAAGGAAAACAGATAACAGTATTTGCAGAATTATAAAAGTGTTTGTATTCGTGATTGTTCACTTCTGTACACATAGCAAAGCAACATGATGTATCAGCATACACAATGGGAGACGAGCACATTGTGGACTAAAAGAAAAGAAACATACTTGATTTTTATTTGATGAAGAAGAGATACAAAGAAAAACATTAAATTGTATCTGATCACAGTACCTGTAAAAGCAACACTGAACAATACTGGGATTAACAACGGTACTTTCAGCTAACTTGTAAGATTAAAACCTGTAAACCCAACGCATCCAGAGTGGACATGTTGTCAGGGCTCTGGAGATGGAAGCTTCATTGGTAAAATGTATGTATTACTATTAACAAATGCCACTGCAGTATATGAAATGAACTAAAGCGAAGCAACGGTGTTCAAGAAATAACCCATTTTTAGATATAAAAGAGCATATACCTTGTTCCTAAATAATTTTTGCTGCACCTATTACACACTGTTATTGGTTGATGGATCAGCTTGTGCCTCAGGCCTTATAACACAGTATGACGCGTGGCTCCTCTCAAGCTTGGCTCTCTCTATTCATTTGGTGATTTGCCATACTCTACTTTTTACCAGAATTGAGCCACTGTAAGCAGCAGACTCTGAATAATGTGGTGAAATAGTGAAATCTCACATCAAAAGCATATATGTGCCAGGACAATCAGTTGCACTCCCAGCAACTCGTCTTCCACACTGATTGTCCTTTATTCTCAAATGTTCTGAAGGATTTGTTGTATGAATGCCAGAAGTGAAAGTGACATTCATGAAGCTAAAGCTAACAGGAAAGACTGCCGATGTGTTTCAAGAACGAGGCACAAAGTCCCTGGTCTATCATCAGGGCTGTTTATTCTTTGTATCAAAATTGTTTTAAAGAGGGGCGTGATGGTTAATCTTCTTTAAGATTTAAAGGGAGAAACCGCAGTGCTCGAGTCTGCTTTCTTTCAATAAAGATCTTTATTGAAAGAAAGCAGACTCGAGCATGGGCGTGCTGTGGCAGAGGAGCAGGACGGTGACTGCGGTCTCTCCCTTTAAATCTTTAAGAGCAAGATACTTGAGTAAGAATTACACCTTGATGGTGACGTCGTACAAGCAAAATTCGCCGTGCTACGGCAGTTCACAAAAAATAAGACATCTCTGTCTGGCCACCACAATAACTAGCGATTAACCATCACACCCCTCTTTAAAACTATTTTGATACAAAGAATAAACAGCCCTGATGATAGACCAGGGACTTTGTGCCTGGTTCTTGAAACGCATCGGCAGTCTTTCTTGGGTGGAATAAATTGTCAACTTCACGACACTAGGACCGGCTGGTCCAGTATTTAAGCGTTTACAAGCTATTAAGTTGCTTATACCCCCTTGGAAATCATTTTTCTTCATGTTTTTTATTGTAGTATTTGTTGGTTGTGATGTAACTATTATAATTTTTTGTAATGTTTGATGCAGAAACGTTTTTTAGTGTGTAAATAATGTTTGTTTTTTGATGTATGTACAAAGTGTATTTAGTCTTGTAAATATTCCAATACGTAGTCCTTTATTCTGTTATGATTTTTTGAAAATTTGAAAAAAAAGCATAAAATGATAGACACTGAGTAATGTTGTCTAAGGGTGGTTACAATAAACTGGTTTCTTACCCTTCTTAAATATTGAATGAGTAATTGTGGTGTGGGCACTGTGTGTTTTTGCAATTTAAATATGAGGTCTAGCCCCCACTACGTGTTTATGGACCTATCCCCTTTTGGTTCTCAATGCCAATAAACAGGGCACAAGTAAGGAAAATAGTGAAGGAGCCCATTATCATATGCAAATCACAATGACGTCACATGTAGTGCGTCACAAGAAGTGATGTCAGGCCCATATAATAATTTTCACATGAAAAGTCGACGGCCTGATTTAAAAACAAGAAACATAAAATAATGTAAAAAGGTTTTGGTATTAGTTTTTATACATCATGTGTTTTTCCCACTATTAGTATGTAACTAAACTCGGAAATGGCTGAAAGTGTAAATATTTTTAAACAGATATGTGGAACTTGGAAATTACATTTTTAAACAGTTTTTAGTGAATAAATAAAATGTGCTTTAAATTTGCGTTTGTTTCCTGATGTTGTTCTTTATCCAGCCCCTAAGCCCCAAAGGTTTTCACATTTACGATGTATTAAGCAATAGAAAGGCTACTTTTGTCTAGATCTCAATTCCTCTCTTGCATCACTCATACAAAAAATAAAAGGGACTAATGGGCTCTGTTCCAGTCTGGCATGCTTAAACCGGCATGCCGGACCAGAACAGAGCCCATTAGTAGGAGTTTGCCGACGTCTGTCCGTGGTAATAAACACAGTGGAGCTGGTAAAGTTTTTTAGGGATAGAACCTTGGCGAGATGATGCGCAACATATACAGCCATTTGAGTCTACTCCTATTTGTGCAAAAGAAATGACACAAAAAGGCCTGTTATAGGATAATAATTCGCTTCCCTGCACAGACGGTACACTGTTTCAATATTTGGAGGCATTGCTAAAGGCTGCACAAAGGCTGTTTGAATTGTCGTACTTGAAATTATTTCTCTACTGGCTTGTTAGCTACAGATTAACCCATTTTGGTTTGTTGTTTGAGATTCATTTTATAACAAGTATTGGTCCTGAAGAAGGTGGTGTTGCCACTGAAACGTGCGTAGACCAACACTTCACCCATGAGAGGCAGTGACATCACAAACAACTGATGTTTAAGACCTTCCAGTAGTGAACTGTTTGCTCTTTAGGCATTTGTGGGACCCATCATAGGGCTGAAACTCTTCTTCTTTTAACTATGAATGAGAGTGTATGAGTGTCTGCACTGCCACAACGGTATTGACTAACTCCTCCCTTCAACGTTAGTACTCTCACACGTATGGTGTAGGGACACATATGTTCGCGACTATCATTTTACAAGGCTGGACTTCTGTTAGTTGCGTTTATGGCAGTCTCCCCCTTCTGGGCTCATGTGCTTCAATTCCCTTTTAGAGCTATTATGCATGACTTGTCTCTTCCCTATAAATTGTGGTTCCCATTACATCTGTTCCCCTACTCAGCTTGCCATTGATTATGTGTAATGTTCAAGAGTCTCTCCTCTCATTTACTCATTGTACTACATATAGAATTTTGCAATTAGTGTGTTTGTGTTAAGAATTAACATGTCATTTTGCTCAAGTATATTTATTTACATTGCATTTCATGTTTCTACCTTTTGATGTCACCCCAACACCAATATTCACCACTTGTTAGTATTGTTTCTCATTATCATTCCACAATGGTTCTTTTGCTCTCTCCCTTGTGCAGTCACGATTTTTACGCCACCGGGCCTGTCTCCATATTAAGTCACATTTACATTTGTCTGTCTACTTTTCTTCCTAGGGTTTCCACGTGCTATTGGGGGTCTCGATATATATTTCCCCTTTGTTGTGTTTATCTTGGTTTTTTGCAACAACTAATTCTATGATTTTCTATTATTTTACTATATGTTTTGTATCTTCCCCAGCCCTGAAGAAGTCAAGGGTTACTTCCCTTATGTGACGAAACACCTGTTGGCTGGTTGTTTTTCTTTGTTGCATTATTAAATACATTTGCATATTATACTGGTTTCGACCACAGATATTCGTACAATACGAGACATTTCAACCATTGTTATAACCTTATTACGTGTGCCCATGACTGTGCTTTCAGTATGTGCATATACTCTGAGCAAACGAGATATGCGGTCGATTTTATTCTAGCTAAGAGCGGTGGTGCGCAATAATAGGAGAGCAGTGTGTGGTCGGTATCGCGAATAAAGGAAAGGAATATAACTCAGCATATTTTAGACATTTTGTAAAATGTTCGAGGAATGAAGAGCGGTAATTTGAGTTGGTCTTTATTTGGTGGTTGGGGTTGGATTCTAGAAAAGGTGATATATTTCATTGTTCTTTTAATTTGTTGCTGTGTCTTGATTCAGTGTCTTCCCTTAAGCTGTTCATACTGTGCTACATATTTCTCTCCCAAAAGGATTTCAGTTCATGATATTAATTCAACTATAATGCTTCAAAAGGAGCTTGATACTATTATGCAAATAGATGAGTGTTTTTGGTTCAACTACTTCTCTTGCAGGTTCTGTTCCTGATGTTACTCGTACTACTGATATTTATGTCATTTTCTTTCACTCGTTTGCTATGCATATATACATATATTCGTACTTGACATGTTATCACCTGTATTCATCTATTGTCTCTACTTTTAGAATTGCAACAACCTTTATCTGATAGCAAGAATAAAGATGTCTGTGTTAGCTAATAAATGCTAAAAGGAGGGTCTGTTAGAGTTGAAATGTATTACCCCCATATTACTCGTATTTTACCTGATATTATGTTAACATTTAAGTAGCTATTTCATAATATATTCTTGTTGTATGCATATGCAATTAATAAGTACGTTAGGTAGGTTGACATCTATTTCACCATTTTAGCTTTCGAAGACGCCATTTTAATCAAAACATTTACTTGAAACCTTTACCAGAAACGGTCCTTGGTAAGTTTTGTTTCTCAAAGGTTGAATCTTGCTCATTAATGCATGCCTCTTCTGTCCTGCTGACATGCGGTTGAATTCTGCCTAAGGTAAGACCTCTTTACGAGGTAAAAACCGGCAAATGCATTAGAGCGTTTTTTCCTTTTTTCATCGCCCTTAGCTAACGAAGCGCTCTAAGTAAACTAAACGTTTCACAAAGCCATATCACGTTCCACAAAGCTATACCATAAAATCTAATGTGTACTACTACAAAATCTAATGTGTACTGCTAAGATATCGCCGTTTCTTCCCCTTAACTCACCTTAATGTCACATTTGTTGTGTGTTTCTGATAAGTGCACTATTGATATTGACACAATGCATGTCTTAAAGACCACCCTTCTAATATGAAAGTGTAAAACGACCATTAGTTACCCCCATGTCATTAGATATTTTTTCTCTTAAAATCCATAGGTATATGAAAACCTTCAAGGGTAAGACTATTAAATAATAGAGTCCCTTTATGTCAAAAGTGTGACATCTTTTTTACTCACTCTATGTTTTCCTGTATATTTGTCCTGACGAAAGCTCTTAGACCCTCGGGCCGATAGAGCAGAAACATGTCGACGTTATCTTTGTCCAATTGACCTATGCTAAGGATTCCTAACTATCCCCAGAGCATACCTAACAATTTTAATAAGTGGTCAAGTGAACTGAATAAAGCCTACAATCATTTGCACACTTTTTTATTTTTATCACTCAGCTTCAGTGGGGTAACTCGCTTTTCTCTGGATACTGCCACGATAAAACCAGAGATCGCCTCGGGTGAGGCTGGCAAGACACTGACTGAATCAGCCCAATGACTGTTGCCACAACGCTTGCGTGGGGCGGAGAATAAGATATACCGCTTCTCGAGATACGCAGCGTTTATGAGGGCTTTTTCAAATCTCTTGGAATAAGTGGTCACTAGTGTCCTATCTCCTTATGATAAACTGTACCTTGTTCCGGGGAACCGATAGGACAGCCATTCCTCTTCCTTCCTATTGATAAACTAAGTATATTAAGCAGCGCACAGCTGCAGGAACTTTGTCTCAGACTGACATTCTTTCAAGAAATCCAACATGGAAGACATGAATGGTTTGAGTTTCACGGGGAATGATATCAGCGAGATTCTAGCAGCACAAAACTTAATTCAGAATACGGACCTAGTTCAAGTACTGGCACAGACCGATGATTGGGACAGTCTCACAGCAAAAAAACAGGAACAAATAAGGGTCGCAATTCACGGAATCATCATGACAGAGTACCTACGCGCAAAAATAGCGCCACGTGGTCTCTGGATCACTAATGCACCTAGAATTTTTCTTCATGACCTAGCCTTTAGACGCGATTGGTCGGCAATCTCTTGGAAATGCACCCTTGACTACCTGGTGCTAATAGTTAAAACTGCCAAGAGACTATCTGATGCCTTACTGACAGAGATACAAGCCATTGAAGCGGAATTAAAGAAAGGCATACAACCAGCAATCTATAAGAAAAGACTAGAAGATATAAACAAAGAAATAACAGACAGTGAAGATTTTCTGATGCAAAACAAACTCCAAAAACTAGGCAAAGATATAAAAGAATTTAGTCATGAAAAAATGCATCCTTATACAAAAACTGATTACAAGACAAATGACTCAAAAACAGATAATGATTCCGATGCCTGGGATTCATCCGGAGGGTCTGATGCAGGGTCCGATGACTCAGGCCGAAAACAAGGCCGAGGAAACTTTAGATCCAGACCACAAAGAAGAGGCAATAGATGGCCAAGACAAAATTTCATGGGCCCACCAATGCCATTCTTCCAGCCTTACATGCCACCATATACCGGATGGATGAATCCTTACAATCAAGGATCCCAGCAAATGCAAAATTACATGGGCATGCCTCCACAGGGGATTAACAATCAGAATCAGGATCCTTTTTTATTGAGGGGCCAAAATCAAAGAGGAAGAAGAAGAACCATTTCATGGCAAGACCAACAGCCGAATGTCCAAGCCAGGAGTATGACATCATCGAAACCAGGAACCAGCAAAACGAGTCACTAATAGTTAATTTAAGCTCAGTGATTCTGTCGAAGGAACAAGAAAATGTCCTAAATAAGGGACTGGGTTATGTCCCAACTCCAAATCTCGACCTCTTCAGACTAAAATGTGAACTATCTGAATTCTGCCGCTCACTTAAACTGAAAGCATACTTTTCTGAGTCTACACCAATCACGGATCTTGGAGACACTAATCTCCGCAAGAAGTCTAATTTCACACCACCTACCAACATGGTACCAGTAGAAATACTAACCTTTGAACAGGCCATCTTAACAGGAATTGATGAGTTGGAAAACAATGTTAAGAGACCGTATCAAAATCTGACCCGGTTGGAAAGAAAAGCTTTAGAAGAACTCCAAACAAATACCAACATAGTGATAAAACCCGCAGACAAGGGTGGAGGAGTGGTCATCCTCGGAAAAGAAGAGTATCGGACCCAATGCCTGACACTACTTGCGGATGAAAAGTTCTACACAAAAATCAGTACTGATCCAACACCCAGATTAAAAACGACTATAGCTATGATGGTTTATGAAGCAGAAACGAATGGATGGGTAAGCAAAAAAGAAGCAGATTTTCTAACTACTGAGAACCCAAAAATCCCATACTTCTATTCGCTACCCAAAACCCATAAAAACAGAGTTCCACCGCCGGGCCGTCCAATAGTTTCGGGTATCGGATCAGTTTTAGAACCGCTCTCCAAATTTGCAGATCAATTCCTCCAACCATTGGTTAAAAAACCCCCACATATCTGCAAGACACCAGAGACCTGCTGAATCAACTCAGAGATCGACCCTTTGATTCAACTACAATGCTCCTAGTAGGACTGGACGTTGAGTCCTTATATACAAGTCTACCCCAAAAAGAAACATTAGACATGCTGGAAGATGTACTATTCACTGAGAATTGGGACTTTAGGACACCTAGACACTTTGTCCTAGAGTGTTGCCGGATGGCACTCACCGAGAATTACTTTGAATTTGAGGATCAGCTATTCTTGCAGAGCCACGGAACCTCAATGGGAAGTGCCTTTGCCCCTTCTGTGGCAGGGCTCTACGTGAGCAATTTTGAAACCAACCACGTATTGACACAAACCAATCATTACGTTTCCAGTATACTATACTGGAAACGTTACATTGATGACGTCCTCCTAATATGGCATAACAACCAAGATCTGAAAATATTTGTGGATTGGCTGAATACCCGTGATCCTTGGCTTCACTTCACATATACGGCAGATAAAGAAAGCATTGACTTCCTAGACCTGACTATCTACTCGAAAGAGCAAAAAATGGAAACCAAAACATTCAGGAAACCAACAGCCAAGAACAGCTTATTGTCCTACAAAAGTTACCACCCTCAACCGCTAAGGGACAACCTACCGTATAGTCAGTTTTTACGGTTGAAACGGAACTGTAGCCAAAAAGAGGACTATTTGGCACAATCGAAAGAACTCAGCACCAGACTGTCTCAAAGAGAGTATAAGACATCGACCATAGCAAAGTGCAGAAAAAGAGCAATGAATCAACCTAGAGACAACCTCTTAACGACTTTTGAAAGAAGTGAAACTGTGGACCTCATGACATGCGTAACCACCTTCTGTCCAGCTTCATATCAGGTGAATAAACTCATCCACAAAAACTGGCATATTGTCAATACTGGAAAATTCAAATGGCCAAAGCCACGTATGGCAAACAAACGCACAAAGAACTTACGGGATATGTTGGTACACACACGCCCGAGAAAAACAATCATGCCAAAACCCACAATAAATGCCCATATGGTTCCAGTTACTGGACATTATCCATGCGGTTCCTGTTTGGCCTGTAAGTCTACTACCAGTACAAAAACGTTACAATTGTCCCCTACACTAAAATGGACACAGAGACAACACAGCAACTGCAATACATCCCACGTGATCTATATGGTCACCTGTCCCTGCAATAAAAAATACATTGGGATGACTTGCAGGAAGATAAAACTACGCATAGGGGAACATAAAAGTAACATCCGCCTCAAAAAGAATACAACCGAACTTTGTTCCCACTTCATTGAACAAAACCACAGCATTGAAGACCTAAGATGGACGGTAATAGAGAAGATATCGGAAACTACACCCAACGCAGAAAAAATACTATATGAGAAAGAACAACGTTGGGTGAACCGTCTTAAAACCAATAAGTTTGGTTTGAACGATGAGATCTCATGGCATCATTTTGCACGCTGAATTTACAAACACAACAGCAGTTCCTGAAAACATGAGCCTTAAGAACCCCACTGCAAGCCCCCCACATATATAATATACATCAATATAAAAGAGTAATGCAGAAGGGATAAAATCACCTCGTTCGACATTTTTTCGATTTTTCAAAAAAAAAACCTTTTTGGTTCTGGTAATTTGAGAACACCCATACTGATTACCTAAAAATCATTTATTATAAACCTAAAAGGATTTAACCCACACTTCAGGTAATTTAAAGTGCGCCGTTTTACTTCACAACTACTGTCCCCTTTCTCTTTCCATGAACGAACATGGTGAAAACGCCATCGAAAGCGTGCTCCCAGCGTCCAGGAGGCAGAGCCAGCACAAGACGCGGAAGACGCTTCGAAAGCGGGTGAGTGTTTCCACCTCCAACGCCGTGTATTAATAACCGGCACACAGCTAAATTACTCCACCGTTTCTGATATTTCCGCAGCCTGCATCCTCCTGCTGACATGCGGTTGAATTCTGCCTAAGGTAAGACCTCTTTACGAGGTAAAAACCGGCAAATGCATTAGAGCGTTTTTTCCTTTTTTCATCGCCCTTAGCTAACGAAGCGCTCTAAGTAAACTAAACGTTTCACAAAGCCATATCACGTTCCACAAAGCTATACCATAAAATCTAATGTGTACTACTACAAAATCTAATGTGTACTGCTAAGATATCGCCGTTTCTTCCCCTTAACTCACCTTAATGTCACATTTGTTGTGTGTTTCTGATGAGTGCACTATTGATATTGACACAATGCATGTCTTAAAGACCACCCTTCTAATATGAAAGTGTAAAACGACCATTAGTTACCCCCATGTCATTAGATATTTTTTCTCTTAAAATCCATAGGTATATGAAAACCTTCAAGGGTAAGACTATTAAATAATAGAGTCCCTTTATGTCAAAAGTGTGACATCTTTTTTACTCACTCTATGTTTTCCTGTATATTTGTCCTGACGAAAGCTCTTAGACCCTCGGGCCGATAGAGCAGAAACATGTCGACGTTATCTTTGTCCAATTGACCTATGCTAAGGATTCCTAACTATCCCCAGAGCATACCTAACAATTTTAATAAGTGGTCAAGTGAACTGAATAAAGCCTACAATCATTTGCACACTTTTTTATTTTTATCACTCAGCTTCAGTGGGGTAACTCGCTTTTCTCTGGATACTGCCATGATAAAACCAGAGATCGCCTCGGGTGAGGCTGGCAAGACACTGACTGAATCAGCCCAATGACTGTTGCCACAACGCTTGCGTGGGGCGGAGAATAAGATATACCGCTTCTCGAGATACGCAGCGTTTATGAGGGCTTTTTCAAATCTCTTGGAATAAGTGGTCACTAGTGTCCTATCTCCTTATGATAAACTGTACCTTGTTCCGGGGAACCGATAGGACAGCCATTCCTCTTCCTTCCTATTGATAAACTAAGTAAATCATAGGAGGATGGTCAGATTGATTTCCAGTGCAGGGTACTTTGTGAATAAACTAGTTTGCTTCTATTCTGTACTGTGTCATTAACTCTTCATTCTTTGAAGTTTAGAGGAGGTCGGGAGTGACCCGGGTGGCCCTAGTTGTGTCACTTCCTTCACAACATTTGCTCTTTTCTTTTTACTGGTCTCCAGCTCCGTCCAAGGCATTCATTCTTCAAAGTGCAGAGCCATATTTCTGATGCTATCAGGTTGCTGCCTCTATTGGCAGTGCTTTCAAGGGAACTACAGAACTGCAGGTACTCACTCTCCAGCGTACCTGCTTGCTGCTCAGAAGTGCCGTACTCTCCCATTACAGGCATCCTACCAGTACTGAGACGTGCAGGTGCTCTCCCTTGTGAATGGAAGAGGTGCAGGTGTCTCCCTTGTGAAGTAAGGAAGTGCAGGTTCTGTCCCTTGTAAATGAATGAAGTGCTGGTGCTGTCCCTTGTGAATGAATGAAGTGCAGGTGCTGTCCCTTGTGAATACAAGAAGTGTGTAGGTGCTATTGCTTGTGAATGAAAGAAGTGGAGGTGCTGTCCCTTGTGAATGAAAGAAGTTCAGGTGCTGTCCCTTGTGAATGGAAGAAGTGTGCAGGTGCTATCCCTTATGAATGAAAGAAGTGCAGGTGCCATCCCCTGTGAATGGAAGAAGTGCAGGTGCTGTCCCCTGTGAATCAAAGAAGTGCAGGTGCTGTCCCCTGTGAATCAAAGAAGTGCAGGTGCTGTCCCTTCTGAATGAAAGAAGTGCAGGTGCTGCCCCTTCTGAATGAAAGAAGTGCAGGTGCTGTCCCCTGTGAATGAAAGAAGTGCAGGTGCGGTCCTTTGTGAATGAAAGAAGTGCAGGTGCTGTCCCTTGTGAATGAAAGAAGTGCAGGTGCTGTCCCCTGTGAATGTAAGAAGTGCAGGTGCTGTCCCCTATGAATGAAAGAAGTGCAGGTGCTGTCCCTTGTGAATGAAAGAAGTGCAGGTGATGTCCCTTGTGAATGAAAGAAGTGCAGGTGCTGTACCTTGTGAATGAAAGAAGTGCAGGTGCTTTCCCTTGTGAATGTAAGAAGTGCTGGTGCTGTCCCCTGTGAATGAAAAAAGTGCAGGTGCTGTCTCTTGTGAATGAAAGAAGTGCAGGCGCTTGTCCTTGTGAATGAAAGAAGTGCAGGTGCTATGAAAGAAGTGGAGGTGCTGTCACAAAGAAGTGCAGGTGCTGTCACAAAGAAGTGCAGGTGCTGTCCCCTGTGAATGACAGAAGTGCAGGTGCTGGCCCCTGTAAATGAAAAATGTGCAGGTGTCTCCCTTGTGAATGAAAGAAGTGCAGGTGTCTCCATTGTGAATGAAAGAAGTGCAGGTTCTGACCCCTGTGAATGAAAGACTTGCAGGTGTCGTCCCCTGTGAATGACAGAAGTGCAGGTGCTGTCCCAAAGAAGTGTAGGTGCTGTCCCTTGTGAATGGAAGAAGTGCAGGTGCTGTCACCTGTGAATGAAAGAAGTACAGGTGCTGTCCCCTGTGAATGAAAGAAGTGCAGGTGTTGTCCCCTGTGAATGAAAGAAGTGCAGGTGCTGTCCCTTGTGAATGAAAGAAGTGCAGGGGCTGTCCATTGTTAGGTTAAGGTTAGGTTAAGTATTAAGCGCTCAAATCACCCTGGTCCATCTCGGCGCTGACTAGAGACTGGACTTCTGCTAGAGTGGAGCCAGACCAGGGCATTCCTTAGAATAGGAAAGCTTTCAGATGTTTCCTAAAAGTGCCATAACTCGAGATGGCTCGTAGAGCCTGTGGGAGCTGGTTCCAATATCTGGGGGCCAGATAGGAAAAGGCTCTCCCTCCTGTCCGGGTGAGACAGATTCAAGCAACTTGTAACAGTCCCTGTGTACTGGATCTAAGCCACCTACAGGGGCAGTATTTAATCAGTTTAAGTTGCAAGCAGTGGGGGCCTTTATCGTTAAGAGCGTTGTGGGTTAGGCAGCAGATTTTGAAAAAAGATCTTTTTTTCACATTGAGCCAGTGCAGTTCTCTAAGCATCAGGGTTGACGAAGAGCCTGCCGGGCGATTTAAGATCATCCTTGCGGCTGTGTTCTGAACAATCTGTAATTTGGCCAGGATAGTCTCACCCACTTCTGCCAGCAGGGCATTGCCATAGTCTAAATGACTAGTTACCATTGTATGAAGTTAAGTCCTACGATGGGAGGTAGGTATAAACGGAAGTATTTTCCAGAGGAGTCTGAGACCGTAATAGCATGTGCTAGTTGTGGTCGCAATATGGTCTTTCATGGACAGGGAGCGGTCAATTTTTATTCCTAAGTTCCTTACAGAAAGTTTGGGGGAGGGAGCAGAGCCCAATTGGTCTGGCCACCAGTCGTCTGACCAGATGTCCGGAGCTTTTCCCATTAACATGATCTCCGTCTTCCCTGGATTCAATTGAAGGTAATTCCCAGTCATCCATTCTGAGATCAGCTTCATACCATTGGCGAAGCGTGTTTTTTCTAACTCTGGACATTTCCCGATAGTGAACATAAGCTGAGTATCATATGCATATGAGATGATTTCAACGCCCAGCTGTTCCACAATCTGTGCCAGAGGGGCCATGTATATATTAATGAGGGTAGGACTCAATCAGGAACCCTGTGGTACCCCCTTCTCTAAGGGCATTTTGGCCAAGGAATCGGGACCTAAGGTAACCATTTGTTTTCTCTCCGACAAAAAGTGTTGTAGCCATTTTAAGGCTGTGCCTTTGTTACTGCAATCAGATAGTCTCTCCGCTAGCTTAGTATGAGGGATAGTGTCAAAAGCTGGGGAGAGATCCAAAAGCATCAGTATCGCGGAACCACCCGAGTCTATAGTCTGTCTTAATGAGTCGGTAACCTCCAGAATGGCGGTTTCTGTACTAAAGCCTGGGCGAAAGCCCGACTGTGAAGGATCCAGGATTTCATTCTGTTCCAAATAGGAACTAAGTTGATGGTTTATGATATTTTCCAGGAGTTTCCCCAAGAGAGATAAAAGGGAAATAGGCCGATAATTGCTAAGGGTTGCGGGTCCGCTGTAGGATTCATAAGAATAGGGCGGACCACTGCTTCTTTCCAGGGGGATGGAAATATACCTGTAGATATAGAGCAATTGAAGATATAACAAATTGCTGGGGCACAGCTCTTGGCTAGGAGAGCCATGATTTTTGGGGGGCATGAATCATTGGAAGACCCTAATTTTCCCAAGGCTAAGCCTTTTAGGACCTCCTCAAGGGTGACCAACTTAAAGCTCTATGGAGAGCAATTTGGTGTCTTCCGCTTCTCCTCCAGTTTGGCCAAAGTTGTGAATAAAAGAAGTGCCGGTGTCTCCCTGGTGAATGAAAGAAGTGCAGGTGCTGTCCCTTGTGAATTAAAGAAGTCCAGGTGCTGTCCGTTGAGAATGAAAGAAGTGCAGGTGCTTTCCCTTGTGAATGTAAGAAGTTCAGGTGTGTCTCTTGTGAATGAAAGAAGTGCAGGTACTGTCCCCTGTGAATGAAAGAAGTGCAGGTGCTGTCCGTTGTGAATGAAAGAAGTGCAGGTGCTTTTCGTTGTGAGTGAAAGAAGTGCAGGTGCTGTTCCTTGTGAATGAAAGAAGTGCAGGTGCTTTCCCTTGTGAATGTAAGAAGTGCTGGTGCTGTCCCCTGTGAATGAAAAAAGTGCAGATGCTGTCTCTTGTGAATGAAAGAACTGCCGGCGCTGGTCCTTGTGAATGAAAGAAGTGTAGGTGCTATGAAAGAAGTGGAGGTTCTGTCACAAAGAAGTGCAGGTGCTGTCCCCTGTGAATGACAGAAGTTCAGGTGCTGTCCCCTGTAAATGAAAGAAGTGCAGGTGCTGTCCCTTGTGAATGAAAGAAGTGCAGGTGCCGTCCCTTGTGAATGAAAGATGTGCAGGTGTCTCCCTTGTGAATGAAAGAAGTGCTGTTGCCTCCATTGTGAATAAAAGAAGTGCAGGTTCTGTCCCCTGTGAATGAAAGATTTGCAGGTTTCGTCCCCTGTGAATGACAGAAGTGCAGGTGCTGTCACAAAGAAGTGTAGGTGCTGTACCTTGTGAATGGAAGAAGTACAGGTGCTGTCCCCTGTGAATGGAAGAAGTACAGGTGCTGTCCCCTGTGAATGAAAGAAGTGCAGGTGCAGTCCCCTGTGAATGAAAGAAGTACAGGTGCTGTCCCTTGTGAATGAAAGAAGTGAAGGTGCTGTCACAAAGAAGTGCAGGTGCTCTCCCTTGTGAATGAAAGAAGTGCAGGTGCTGTCCCTTGTTAGGTTACGGTTAGGTTAAGTACTAAGCACTCAAATCACCCGGGCCATGTCGGCGCTGACTAGAGACTGGACTTCTTCTAGAGTGGAGCCAGACCAGGGCATTACTTAGAATAGGAAAGCTTTCAGATGTTTCCTAAAAGTGCCATAACTCGAGATGGCTCGTAGAGCCTGTGGGAGCTGGTTCCAATATCTGGGGGCCAGATACGAAAAGGCTCTCCCTCCTGTCCAGGTGAGACAGATCTGAGGAACTTGTAACAGTCCCTGTGTACTGGATCTAAGCCTCCTACAGGGGCAGTATTTAATCAGGGTAAGTTGCAAGTAGCGGGGGCCTTTATCGTTAAGAGCGTTGTGGGTTAGGCAGCAGATTTTGAAAAAAGATCTTTTTTTCACATTGAGCCAGTGCAGTTCTCTAAGCAGTGGAGTTGACGAAGAGCCTGCCGGGCGATTTAAGATCATCCTTGCGGCTGTGTTCTGAACAATCTGTAATTTGGCCAGGATAGTCTCTCTCAATTTTGCCAGCAGGGCATTGCCGTAGTCTAAACGACTAGTTACCATTGTATGAACTAAAGTCCTACGATGGGAGGTAGGTATAATCAGAAGTATTTTCCAGAGGAGTCGGAGACCGTAATAGCATGTGCTGGTCGTGGTCGCAATATGGTCTTTCATGGACAGGTAGCGGTCAATTTTTATTCCTAAATTCCTTACGGAAAGTTTGGGGAGGGAGCAGAGCCCAATTGGTCTGGCCACCTGTCGTCTGACCAGATGTCCGGAGCTCTTCCCATTAACATGATCTCCGTCTTCCCTGGATTCAATGGAAGGTAATTCCCAGTCATCAAGTCTGAGATCAGCTTCATACCATTGGCGAAGCGTGTTTTTTCTAACTCTGGACATTTCCCGATAGTGAACATAAGCTGAGTATCAAATGCATATGAGATGATTTCAAAGCCCAGCTGTTCCACAATATGAGCCAGAGGGGCCATGTATATATTAATGAGGGTAGGACTCCGACAGGAACCTGTGGTACCCCCTTCTCTAAGGGCATTTTGGCCAAGGAATAGGGACCTAAGGTAACCATTTGTGTTCTCTCCGACAAAAAGTGTTGTAGCCATTTTAAGGCTATTGCTTTTTTACCGCAATCCGATAGTCTCTTCGCTAGCTTTGTATGAGAGATAGTGTCAAAAGATGGGCAGAGATCTAAAAGCATCAGTATCGCGGAACCGCCTGAGTCTATAGTTTGTCTTAATGAGTCGGTAACCTCCAGAACAGCAGTTTCTGTACTAAAGCCTGAGCGAAAGCCGGACTGTGAAGGATCCAGGATTTCATTCTGTTCCAAATAGGAACTAAGTTGATGGTTTATGATATTTTCCAGGAGTTTCCCCAAGAGAGGTAAAAGGGAAAGAGGCCGATAATTGCTAAGGGTTGCGGGGTCCGCTGTAGGTTTCGTAAGAATAGGGCGGACCACTGCTTCTTTCCAGGGGGATTGAAATATACCTGTTGATATCGAGCAATTGATGATATCACAAATTGCTGGGGCACAGCTGTTGGCTAGGAGAGCCATGATTTTTGGGGGGCATGAATCATTGGGAGACCCTGATTTTCCCAAGACTAAGCCTTTTAGGACCTCCTCAATGGTGACCAACTTAAAGCTCTCTGAATAGCAATTTGGTGTCTTCCGCTTCTCTTCCAGTTCGGCCAGAGTTGTGAATAAAGGAAGTGCCGGTGTCTCCCTAGTGAATAAAAGAAGCGCAGGTGCTGTCCCCTGTGAATGAAAGAAGTGCAGGTGCTGTCCGTTGTGAATGAAAGAAGTGCAGGTGCTTTCCCTTGTGAATGTAAGAAGTGCAGGTGTGTCCCTTGTGAATGAAAGAAGTGCAGGTACTGTCCCATGTGAATGAAAGAAGTGCAGGTGCTGTCCATTGTGAATGAAAGAAGTGCAGGTGCTGTCCCTTGTGAATGAAAGAAGTGCAGGTGCTTTCCCTTGTGAATGTAAGAAGTGCAGGTGCTTTCCCTTGTGAATGTATGAAGTGCTGGTGCTGTCCCCTGTGAATGAAAAAAGTGCAGGTGCTGTCTCCTGTGAATGAAAGAAGTGGAGACACTGGTCCTTGTGAATGAAAGAAGTGCAGGTGCTATGAAAGAAGTGGAGGTGCTGTCACAAATAAGTGCAGGTGCTGTTCCCTGTGAATGAAAGAAGTGCAGGTGCTGTCCCCTGTGAATGACAGAAGTGTAGGTGCTGTCCCCTGTGAATGAAAGATGTGCAGGTGCAGTCCGCTGTGAATGCCAGAAGTGCAGGTTCTGTTACAAAAAAGTAACGGGTGCTGTCCCCTGTGAATGAAAGAAGTGCAGGTGTCGTCCCCTGTGAATGCCAGAAGTGCAGGTGCAGTTACAAAAAAGTGCAGGTTCTGTCCCTTCTGAATGATAGAAGTGCAGGTGCTGTCCCCTGTGAATAAAAGAAGTGCAGGTGCTGTCCACTGTGAATGAAAGAAGTGCAGGTGCTGTCCACTGTGAATGAAAGAAGTGCAGGTGCTTTCCCTTGTGAATGTTAGAAGTGCAGGTGCTTTCACTTGTGAATGTAAGAAGTGCTGGTGCTGTCCCCTGTGAATGACAAAAGTGCAGGTTCTGTCTCTTGTGAATGAAAGAAGTGCAGGCGCTGGTCCTTGTGAATGAAAGAAGTGCAGGTGCTATGAAAAAAGTGAAGGTACTGTCAAAAAGAAGTGCAGGTGCTGTTCCCTGTGAATGACAGAAATGCCGGTGCTGTCCCCTGTAAATGAAAGAAGTGTAGGTGTCGTCCGCTGTGAATGCCAGAAGTGCAGGTGCTGTCACAAAAAAGTGACGGGTGCTGCCCCCTGTGAATGAAAGAAGTGCACGAGTCGTCCCCTGTGAATGCCAGAAGTGCAGGTGCTGTTACAAAAAAGTGACGGGTGCTGTCCCCTGTGAATGAAAGAAGTGCAGGTGTCGTCCCCTATGAATGAAAGAAGTGCAAGTGCTGTCCCCTGTGAATGAAAGAAGTGCAGGTGTTGTCCGCGTGAATGACAGAAGGGCAGGTGCTGCCCTTTGTGAATGACAGAAGTGTAGGTGCTGTCCCCTGTGAATGAAAGATGTGCAGGTGCTGTCCCCTGTGAATGAAAGAAGTGCAGGTGTCGTCCCCTGTGAATGACAGAAGTGCAGGTGCTGTCACAAAAAAAGTGCAGGTGCTGTCCCTTGTGAATGAAAGAAGTACAGGTGCCGTCCCTTGTGAATGAAAGATGGGTAGGTGCTGTCCCTTGTGAATGAAAGAAGTGCAGGTACTGTCCCCTGTGAATGAAAGAAGTGCAGGTGCTGTCCATTGTGAATGAAAGATGTGCAGGTGCTGTCCCCTGTGAATGAAAGAAGTGCAGGTGTCTCCCTTGTGAATGAAAGAAGTGCAGGTGCTGTTCCCTGTGAATGAAAAAAGTACCGGTGCTGTCCCTTGTGAATGAAAGAAGTGAAGGTGCTGTCAAAAAAGTGCAGGTACTGTCCCTTGTGAATGAAAGAAGTGCAGGGGCTGTCACAAAGAAGTGCAAGTGCTGTCCCCTGTAAATGAAAGAAGTGCAGGTGCTGTTCGTTGTGAATGAAAGAAGTGCAGGTGCTGTCCCTTGTGAATGAAAGAAGTGCGGTTGCTGTCCCTTGTAAATGATAGAAGTGCAGGTGTCTCCCTTGTGAATGAAAGAAGTACAGGTGCTGTCCCCTCTGAAGGAAAGAAGTGCATGTGCTGCCCCTTGTGAATTTATTTATTTATTTGTTTACATTTGTATGGCGCACAGCTACCTAACAAAGGGTTTCCCGGTGCAGCAGATCCCAATGTCAATGCGGTTACAGAAAACTAGATGTTAAATAGCCATGTTTTTAAGGCTTTTCTGAATTTGATGTAACTCGGCTCAGACCGCAATGTATGTGGCATTGAATTCCAAAGTGTAGGTCCTAGGAGTGAAAAGGACTTGCCACCCATACGTGACAGCTTGATCTTTGGAATTTCAAAATGATTTGCCGTGGAAGACCGAAGAGATCTGGAAGGACAATAGGGGCGCACCAGGTTTTGCAGGTATTTTGGAGCGGTATTGGTGGAAATCCTGTGCATAAAGCATAGGGATTTAAATTTGACTCGATTTTCAATTTTTAGCAAGTGTAACTTCCTGATATATTTAGTAGTTGGAGTAGAGATGGGAATTTTCCAGAGTAGTCTGGCTGCTGCATTTTGTACTGACTGTAACCTGCGGACAGTAGCTTTATTCGCCCCCAGGTACAGAACGTTGCCATAATCTAGCCTGGATGTTATTAGGGCGTTGACAACTGTTTTCTTGGTGTTTTCAGGCAGCATCCAACAGATCTTTTTTAGCCATTTCAATATGGCGAAGCAGGTGGCCGAAGTCTTTACCGCTTGCTGGTGTAGACTGAGTGAGTCGTCAATAATGACGCCCAGGTTGCGAGCATGAGTGACAGGGGTAGGGGGGGTGCCCATTTCAGTTGGCCAGTGTTGGGGTCCCCAGATTTCTTTATTTTTGCCCAACACGATTAACTCGGTTTTTTCACCGTTTAGTTTTAGGAAGTTTTTTTGCATCCATTCTGCGATTTTACTAAGTCCGAGTTGTAAGGAAGAAGAATTGTCAGAGTCTACAGCTGATAAAGAAAAAAGCAGCTGAGAGTCATCAGCGTAAGAAAACATTAAAAGCCCTGTATCCTCCACTATCTTGGCCAGGGGACTCATATACACGTTGAAAAGCAACGGGCTAAGAATGGAGCCCTGTGGTACTCCGTGTTTAAATGTCATGAAATCAGAGCAGGCAGTTTGTGAGAATACCTGGAACGTGCGGTTTTCCAGTAATGATCTGATCCAGTTGAGAGCCGCCCCACGGATGCCCAGGGAGTGGAGTGTCTGGGCGAGTACCGCATGCGACACGGTGTCGAATGCCGCGCTGAGGTCGAGTAGCACAAGTGCCACTGTTTCGCCCTTGTCCACCATGCGACGGATATTTTCGGTTACCCCCAGCAAGGTAGTCTCTGTGGAAAAACCTGCACGGAATCCCGACTGGTGGGACGGTAACAGGTCATGAATGGTGATAAAATCAGTAAGGCAACGATGTACATGCTTCTCTAATATTTTTGCAAAGGTGGGCAGCAAGGATATTGGGCGGAAGTTAGCTGGCAAATTGGGGTCTGCGCAAGCTTTCTTCAAAAGCGTATGAATCATTGCATGCTTCCATTCACTGGGTACAGATTGTTCCAGTAACGAAGCATTGAGAAGATCAGATTCAAATTCAAATTCAAATTTAGCTTTATTCGATTTGTTTGATAAAATCATAAAAGCATACAAGTACATTTTATACAACAAATTTAAAAGATTTTCCCCAATGAAAGATTTATAAGAATCTGTAAAACAGTTTTCCAAATGAAAAAAAAAAAAGTCGATGATGAAATTACGGCAATCGGCCTCATGTAAAAACATGTGATAAAATTTAAACATGTAAGGCTTACATCATAGAATTTCTGTATTTCATCACTGAGATTAAAAAGCGAGAAACGACAAAAATGACATACACCTCATCTAACAAAAGTAACTTCAAATAAGCGTTTTTACATGTTCTTATGCCCCAGTGTTTAAGAAGAGGTAAAAGATACAATTTCCTTGGGGCAGAATACAGATTGCAAAAGAACATAATATGAATGTTACTTTGTGATGAGTGATCATCGCATGGACAAATTAGGTTCGGAGAAATCCAATCATTTTGTTTTGGAAGAGTGACCATACGGAAGAAGGTGCCTAGTCGCAGCCTGGTAAGAAGCATACGAGGATAAGGTGCAGTTTCGGTCCTGAGATACAATTGCAAACCTTCGATGGGAGTGATTATTTGGTAACTCAGGGTGGTATTTTTGAGTTTCTCCGTGTCCCATCTAACACCTTCCAGGTGTGTAATTAAAAGTTTTTTGAGGGCCGACCTAGACAGATGTTCTAAGGACTCTGGATCGTCATAGTATTCAGGATGACCAATCTTGGAGAACAT
Source organism: Lissotriton vulgaris (assembly GCF_964263255.1). Taxonomy (NCBI): domain Eukaryota; kingdom Metazoa; phylum Chordata; class Amphibia; order Caudata; family Salamandridae; genus Lissotriton; species Lissotriton vulgaris. The sequence goes on from NC_141685.1 coordinate 177,163,593, forward strand.
CAACCGGACATGTCGCATCCATTTGATTTTGGATGCGGCGTCCAAGTTCATGCAATCAGTGATGAGTTCTCTATTAAATTGGCATTCCCTGGTAGTCCAGATTTTGTGCCAGAGCAAACACAGTGACAGTTTTATGGAGTCACTAAGGTATTTGAGGCCAGTCTCAATGTGAGTGATAAAGGTTGAAGTAGATTTACTCACACCCAATAAGTAGCGAATAAAAAGATTCTCACAAATTTGGAGTGAGGACACATCTTCAAAGCCCCATCGGCCTGCTCCATAGGTGACTGTCGCTACACACTTGGCTAGGTAGATCTGTATCATCTCAGCAGTCGGTTTGCCCCCAATTTTCGCTGCAAAAGTTCTCAGGGCCCCAATAGCACGGGTAAAGGCAAGCCTCCTAGCCGATACTGCATGTTTCCAGGCTCCTTTTCTCTCAAAAACAACACCCAAATAACAAAAAGTATCTGTGCACTCAATTCTTTGCTCGTCAAGGTATATCGAGCATTGTGGCCTTTTGCTCTTTTGGGTGCACGGCATGGAGAAAGTTTTTGAGATGTTCACTTTCAGATTTCTTTTCCCCATGTAGGATGAAAATTCTCTTACCGCTCTCTGTAACCCTACCATAGTCCTAGACATAATTGCCGCGTCATCGGCGTATAATAGGATAGGTACAGGCCTACCATTGACAGCTGGATAGTCATTTTGCAAATTTGTTAGATGGTCTACAACAGAGTTGATTTAAAAGCTAAAAAGAAGGGGCGCAAGTATACAGCCTTGCCTAACCCCTCTATTTATGGCGAATTTCTGTGTACATTGCCCCTGGGTCCCGAACCTCACTCTGGCACCGGCATCCCTGTACAGTTCTTTTATAAATACAACGATGGTAGGATCCACCCCAATAAGCTCCAATGTTGACCAGAGCTGCAGATGATCCACACAATCAAATGCTGAGCTAAGGTCAACAAATGTAACAAACAGATCCCCTTTTTTGGCCTCAGTAAATTTGGACATCAATAAGGACAGGTTTAAACATTGTTCCTGGGTACCGAGTCCCTTTCGGAAGCCATATTGGAGTTCCGAGATGACCTTGTTTTCTGTCTCCCAGTGCTGAATCCTCTTAAGGACGATCCTTCCTGCGATTTTCATGAGGCCGTCTAGTAACGATATAGGACGGTAGCAAGCCGGATCGTCCCTATTTCCCTTTTTAAAGATGGGGACCACAATAGCGTCTGACCAGGTGTTAATTAAGCCGCTTTTGTTTCCCATATTTAAAACGTTAGTTAAGAGCGGAGCCCAAAATTCCAGATTTGTTTTATAGACATCCACTGGTGTGTGGTCCGGGCCAGGGGCTTTTCCTGAAGGGCTTTCCCTGATTGCATTTTCAACTTCTAGGGTGGTAAAGACCAAATCGATTGGATATGGGGAAACTGGGGGATCACTTGACTGATAGTCCTGCGTGAATTTGTTCAGGGATAAAAGTGCCTTTTGTTGATTCATGTTGTCCCCCTGTCTGTTGGTGTAGAGTTTGCCATAGTGTTCTACCCAGAGCTCTGCTGTGATTGCTACATCTATACAATTGTCAGTGTCTTTTGTGTTGTATACTGATCTTATCACTTTCCAGAAGAGGTTAGTGTCCTTATTCCTGGCAGCTTCCCCCAACGCTTCCCAGGCCTCCTTTTTCATGGTTGCTTTCCGGAGGTTAATTTCTCTCTTATACTCTCGTCTGGCCTCAGAGATTTGGACCCTGTTTTTCGGAATGGCGTTTAAAGCTTTCTTCAAGTTCTTTAAAGCAGCTGTGCACCTAGAGTCAAACCACCCGGATGCACGTTTCCCATTCTTTTTGTGGCTCTTAGTTAGAACACCTTTTATGTACTCCTGAATATTAGCGAAAGCTGCTATAATCGCCTGAGGATCAGTATCTTCTTCTAAACAGACAGATATGTCTGCAAAGCAAGATGATATTAGGTTGTGGAAGAAGATTGTGGGGTTCACTTTCTCCCACTTAAGCACGTAGCCATTTATCTTTGTTAAGGTGACCTCTAGTGGATAAAGTGGGCCGCTAGGTTCCTTTGCTTTCTCCACTGGGAGCCTAACCCCAAAGGTAATAGGGTAATGGTCACTCATTGGGTCATCCCCTATCTCCCAAAAAGTTATAAAATTGGGTGTAGTGGGGGATATCAGTGCAAAGTCAATTGTGGTTTCACAGCCTCTTCCATTATATGTTGGGGCAAAGGGAACTGGGGGAGAGCATGCCTGATTAATAAAGGTGAGATCAAAAGTAAATATAATACTGTTAAGGAGAGACCCCAGCTTGGTGTGTGAGAAGTGAAAAGGGCCGTCCTCCTCACAATCTGCAAGGCCGCACAAACCTAACTCAGAAAGTGGGCAGACGGCACAATTAAAGTCTCCCACCCAAAGAACTGTATGGTCTCCCGTGTTTTGATCTCTCACTTTGTGGATGTGGTTTGACATTTTATTCAAAATGAGTTCCATTTCATTTACTGGCATATTGTTATAAAAGTTCACCAGTATCACCTTTTGTGTGGAGCCCCATTTGAAGGAAAGGATTTGGAAATATTGGTCAGAGTGGAAATTATACACCTTTATATCCCCTACATTCGAGATGTATATACACAGACCCCCTTTATTGCGGCCCTGAGGGGAGGGAGCAGCGGGTGAATGGAATGTTCGATACCCCATGATATGCCTTTCCTCTGCAAGCCAAGTTTCCTGCAGGCAAAGTATGCCATGCTTCTGCACGGTCTCCAGCCAGGGTGTGTGCATGATCTTATTGCCCAGACCTGCTACATTCCAGGATAATAGTGAGTGTTTTAGTTCGCTAACTACCTGATGTGTATTACCCACACTCTCTGTTACGTCTACCTGGACTTGGAAATGTACCCTGTCTAGGTGTTGTATGGCTCGCACTGGGAGCGGGTGCTGGACGGGGGAGGGTGGTACCACCACCAAGTGGGTCGAGTTGTTAACAATGAGTGGTGATGTGTTGCTATTATTGGCAATCATTGCGCGATTTTGGTCACTTGATCGGGGTGGTTGATCGACGGTTCCCAGTCAATCCACCTGATCTAGGCATCCGAACCTATTCATAGTGGGTGCACCCTCCCACCAGTTGTTGGTGGGTTGCCATCCCTGTCCCTGACCCTTCCATCTATGATTGTGGACTGTGGTCCAAGCCCCAGGATGCTCTGCTACCTGTTTTGGGGGGTAAAAAAAGGTAAGGGGTTTGGTGACAATGGTTTGTTCAGTCGCGTATGGGTCCCATGTGGTGATGAGGTGGGCTGTGTGAGGGTCTGCAAATGACACCACGATACAGTCTCCTGGTATCGATTTGTAAGTGCGGCCCACCCAAGTGACTCTCCTGACCATTAGAACCCTACTCCTGTTGGTATGAGGGAGCTGCCTGTTGACATTTAACCAGTGGATCACTTTGTTTTTTAAGGACCACTGGGTTTCCACAATGTCGGGGGCAAGCGGAGGTACCCCGGCCAAGATAACCACGTAGGGCCCAGCCTCAGGGGGGAGATCAATATAGCCTCCGCGGAAGTTCTGATGGTTTTGGTGTGAATTTGGTATGCGCTCTAAGAGAGGAGTAATAGGGTTACTCGCCTTCTGGTCGGATCTAGAAGAAGGTTTGGGCTGGACATGTTTTTTGGGAGGTTTTTCCTCTATTTTTGGTGGGTTGGCAGCGACATTTGCAATTGTCCTAGGTTTGGGAATTGGAGTAGGTTTGGGTAATGGAGGGGGTAAGGGTGCGGGCAAAATCAAAGGGACGGGGGGGACCTCCTTAGACACTGTAGCTGCTTTAATGCCAGTGTTAGAGACTGGAGCAGGTTGAATACCAACATTTCTAACCAGGGGGGGACCCTCATTAATATGGGGATGTGTTGCTTCCAGCTGTTTTAGGCTAAGCGTGGCCAGGGATACTAACGTTTTATCCATTTCAAGAAGGTGATTCTCAATACGTGACAGTCTGAGTTCGAATGGTGTCAATAGTTGTTTTAAAGTGACCCAGACTGTTTGGAGAAAGTCTTCATCATCACCCGCTTTATCCATGTCCCTCCCTATCTCATTTGGCCCTCCCAGTGTTAGGTTATCGACAAGGATAGTAGGATTCTCTACCACAGGGGCAGTAGTGGAGGTACAGTAAGTGAGGTTGCTATCACCCCCTGTTGGCTGGGTAGCTGGAGGTGGTGTTTGTTTAGAATCCCCTGTGTTGGGTAGAGTTCTTCTATGATTGAAAAACTGCTGCCTTGCAACTTTGGCTTTCTTACGAGCATAGGCAGATTTTGCATTGTTTTTCTTTTTCAAAACTTGGCGACCTGGGTTTGTACTTTTTGCTACAGAAAAGGAAGGGGCAGTTATGTCCGGCAAGGTGGTAGAGTTTCCCTGTCCGGTAGGTGGTTCGCCCTCACTAAGTTGGACGGTCATGGGTGAGAAGATGAAGGAAGAGTCTAGTGGTGGTGGAGAGGAAGAAGGGGGGGAGTGATGAACATCGGCGAGAATCAACAGAGGAGCGGGGCGTGCAGCCTGTTGGGGAGAAGCAGCGGACGCAATATTTCCCAGGGAAGATTTTTTAGAGTTGGCAAATGTTTGGGAGAGTCTGCGTGCAGCGTCTAACTCAATAGAAACCCTCTTCTGCATTTTTGTGATTTCGGCATCTATTGCCAAATTTGTTTTTACAAGGAAATCGTCCAAGGTACCCTTTGGCTTGGTTAAACCCAGCGCAGTCTTACTGCGACTCCCCCGAGTACACATAATGTGTGACAGTTACGGTTTCTGTATGGTACTCACTAGACTCAAAGTCCAGGAACGATGACCGTGGAAGGAACCAAGGGGGGTGGGCCAGGCCAGTCCTCTTAGTCCTCGAACGGCCTCAAACGGTCCCGCCCTTGTCCCGGGCTTCTCCCGGCGCCCTCCCGGCGCCCTCCCGCGCGCTCCCGCGCTGCGGGAAGGACTGCTCCTTTTAAAGAGGTACAAGGGTGGCCTAGGGGGCGGGGCCGGCAGGGAGAGGAGCCCAGCTGACAACGGGCGCGCGGGGACTCCTGGAACTTGGAGTCCACCCGCTCAACCCTCGCAGCCCTGCCGGTGTCCAAACGAGGCCCCTTACAGAAGTACCACAGCCGCTTGAGTCCGCGAAGCGGGACCCGTGCAGCGGGTCCGGCGAGCAGCACCGGCTCAGCAGGCTGGTCCGGAAGATTTCTATTTCTATTTTTTTCTATTTCTAGATTTGGTGAAGCGCAACAGCTACCCCGGCAAAGGGGTGTCCCGGCGCTAAGAGACAGGCGCGCAGACAGAGGGAAAGAAGGGGGGGAGAGGAGACTAGGGAGTGGGGAAAAGGTGAGTCTTGATTGCCTTACGGAAGGCTGGGAGGGAATCAATGGAGCGAATGCTGAGGGGGAGATCATTCCATAATTTAGGGCCGAGGACGCTAAAGGAGCGGCCTCCAGATCGACAAAGTCGAATCCTGGGGATTGTGAGGAGGAGTTGATTGGTAGAGCGCAAAGCACGACCAGGGACGTAAGGTTGGACAAGGCTACGAAGCAGAGGGGGGTTTCCTTGTTTGACGATTTTAAAGATTGTGACTAAGGCCTTGAATTTAACTCGGTGTTCCACCGGCAGCCAGTGGAGTTTACGGATGGTAGCTCTGGCTGAGCATCTGCGTGGAAGACCAACCAGCGTTCTGGCTGCCGCGTTTTGAATGCGTTGGAACCTTGCTGTTTCCGCTTTGTTGGCTCCCAGAAGGAGAACGTTAGCGTAGTCCAGGCGCGATAAAATGGTGGCCTGGACGATAAGCTGGCGGGCCTTAGAATCGAAGAGCCCAAGTATGGGCCTGAGGTTCCTTAAAAGGCCTATGCAGGTGGCTGCTACCTTTTTAGTGTGGGATTGGAAGCTTAGGTTGGCATCCACCCAGACTCCCAGGTTTTTAACACAATTTTTGGGGAGTGGAGTGGCGCCTAGGGATGACGGCCACCAGTGCTCATTCCAGAGGCTGATGTTCCGGCCTAGGAGGAGTACCTCGGTTTTTCCGGCATTGAGTTGGAGGTAATTGTCCGTCATCCAGCGGGCCACTGCAGTCATACCCTCTTTAAACCTGGATGCCGCGAGAGACGGGCTTTCCGAGAGGGTGACCACCAGCTGGGTGTCATCAGCGTAAGAGACCAGCGTGAGTCCCCACTCTCTAGCCACGTCCGTAAGTGGCTGAACATAAAGATTAAAGAGGGAGGGACTCAACGCTGAGCCCTGGGGGACACCTTGAGCGATGGGGTGGGGTTTAGAGAGGAAAGGAGGAGCCGAGACCTTGAAGGATCTATCCTTAAGAAAGGATTGGAACCATGCAAGAGCGAGGCCAGTCACACCGGTTGTCTCCAGACGTTTCAGAAGGATGTCATGGGATACCGTGTCAAAGGCTGCGCTGAGATCAAGAAGAATCAGCGCAGCACTATGACCGGCATCTAGAATCGTCCGAAGATGCTCCGTAGTGGCCAGCAGGGCAGACTCCGTACTATGACCTGCACGGAAGCCGTTTTGGGAGGGGTCCAAGATTCCGTGACTTTCCACATGTTTCGAAAGGATGTTGTTAACATGTGTTTCGGCTATTTTGGAGATCCAGGGAAGAAGGGATATAGGCCGGAAGTTTTCTGGTTTGGAGGGGTCGAGGGAAGGTTTCTTGATTATCGGTGAAACCCATGCTTGTTTCCAGGCTATGGGCACAAATCCTGTTGAGAAGGAAAGGTTGAGAATTTTCAGCAAGGGGGATAGAAAAAAGTCAATCGAGTCCAGGAAATGAGAAGGACTCATGGGGTCAGCTGGGGAGCCAGACTTCACTTTCTTTCCTAGTCTGAGCAAATCTGCAGCAGTGATGGCAGAAATTTGGGACAGAGGTAAGATGTGAGGGGCTGTGGTCTTAGAGACTCCACAGAGAGGAGCGATCTGTGGAAAGGTCGCATAAATTTTCTGGACTTTTTCAATGAAATATGATGCGAGCTGCTCACATTGCTCGTGGGAAGAAATTTTTGGTGTGGGCGCCCTAGGGTTTTGAAGCTCTTTCACTAATTTGAATATGATTTTAGATGGGTTCGCATTGGAGTTAATTTTGTTGGAATAAAAAGAAGCACGGGAAGATCTGATAGCTTTATGGTAGGTTTTAAGGCTAGATAGATATTTTGCCTTATCCTGGTTGTCATAGTGTTTCCTCCATCGGCGTTCTGCTTTTTTGCACTCCTTGCGCATAGCCCTAAGGGTGTCGTCGTACCACGGGTTGGAGGGTGTGTTGCGCCCTTTAGTCAGTTTAGCCGGAATGAGAGTGTCGAGGCCATTGCTGATCCATTTGGAAAACGAGGTATAGGTCGCGTCTATATCCTGGTTAGCATCGTATTGGAACTCTCCAAGAGTTTCATGTAAGGCGAGGGGGGAGAGTTTGTGCCAGGGTCTTTTCAGACGCTGTAAGGATTCAGTTTTAATCTGACGTTGAGGTGCCGGAACACTCAGTGTAATAAGGTGGTGATCCGTCCATCCCATAGGGGTGGGAGCTTCTGTAACTACCTCTTGTATATTGGAAAAGATCGGGTCTAGGGTGTGTCCAGCTATATGAGTAGGAGCATGGACAAGGGGGTTAAGTTGCAGTGCCGAGAGGTCTGCAAGAAGATTAGTAATGGTGTGATCGCCAGCAGCATCAAAGTGCAGGTTTAAATCACCTAGGATGGTGAAATTAGCGGATTTAGTGGTGAGCACAGTGGCAGTTTCGAGGAGGGCATTAATAAATCTCGTGGCCTGGCCTGGAGGGCGATAGATATATAGGCCGGATAGCGTAAATTGGGGGGTCACGCTAATTTTAAATTGGGCGCATTCGCAGTCATGGAGGGGTTCCTTGAGGAAAGAGCAAGTCAGGTGTTTTTTGTAGATCATTGCGATGCCGCCGCCGCGAGATTCACGGTTAATGGTGACTAGGTGGTACTCCTCTGGGAGCGACAGGTTAGGGATGGTAGTAATGCCGTCTCGGAGCCATGTTTCGCAGAGAAACAATACGTCAGGATTTTCCTCCTGGAGAAGCGTATTCACCTCTGGGTGATGTTTAACGAGGGATCTACAATTGAGTTGGAGTATCGTCAGTGGCGGGTTAGTGGTATTAAGGGGGTTACTCCGCACCCTAGTAGGGGTGTTGGTAGAGAAGTGGCAGCGGTTGCAGTGGAGATGCGTGAGACCAAGAATGCCCGTGGCGTTGGAACATTTTTGGTACCGGTTTAGAAGTAGGAGTTCCTTACCGTCATAACGTATGCGTGGACAGGGCCTAGCCGGACCAGGGGGACTGGCGAGAGGCGATGGTCTGGCGATGACGGGCGCAGACGGGCTTGCCTTAGGTGCGCCTTCGGCGCGCAAACGGCGCTCCCGCTGCGCTCGTCCGCTGCGCTTCCGGTGGTAGCACATATTATAGGGGAAAGGGGGGTGTGGCCTTCAGGGGGCGTGGCCTCGGTCCTCGCCGAGAATGGCGATTTTGCTGGTAGTTGTGCAACGAGTCAGCGCTGGTTCCGCTGCTCGCTCTCTGTGAGGGTAAGTGCCCTGGCGCTTCGCTGGCGCGTTAGTGAGTGTTTTTAAAAAAACAACAACAAGAAATTAGTGACAAGTTACAGGTTTAAAAGTCTCCCGGCTTCCGCCTCAGGAGTGCGTGATGTCTCTGATTAGGCGCTAGAACTCAGCGCTTATATACAGCGACGGGGGGGCGTGGCCTTCAGGGGGCGTGGCCTCGGTCCTCGCCGAGAATGGCGATTTTGCTGGTAGTTGTGCAACGAGTCAGCGCTGGTTCCGCTGCTCGCTCTCTGTGAGGGTAAGTGCCCTGGCGCTTCGCTGGCGCGTTAGTGAGTGTTTTTAAAAAAACAACAACAAGAAATTAGTGACAAGTTACAGGTTTAAAAGTCTCCCGGCTTCCGCCTCAGGAGTGCGTGATGTCTCTGATTAGGCGCTAGAACTCAGCGCTTATATACAGCGACGGGGGGGCGTGGCCTTCAGGGGGCGTGTCCTCGGTCCTCGCCGAGAATGGCGATTTTGCTGGTAGTTGTACAACGAGTCAGCGCTGGTTCCGCTGACTCAGAAGTCCGTGAAGCAACGAAGATGCCTGGTGATTCCTGGTGTGATTCCACAACTGCGTGGGCTGGAAGCAACTTTAAGGTGGAGTGTGTTGGGGGCGGGGCCGGCAGGGAGAGGAGCCCAGCTGACAACGGGCGCGCGGGGACTCCTGGAACTTGGAGTCCACCCGCTCAACCCTCGCAGCCCTGCCGGTGTCCAAACGAGGCCCCTTACAGAAGTACCACAGCCGCTTGAGTCCGCGAAGCGGGACCCGCGCAGCGGGTCCGGCGAGCAGCAGCGGCTCAGCAGGCTGGTCCGGAAGATGCAGAAGTCCGTGAAGCAACGAAGATGCCTGGTGATTCCTGGTGTGATTCCACAACTGCGTGGGCTGGAAGCAACTTTAAGGTGGAGTGTGTTGGGGGCGGGGCCGGCAGGGAGAGGAGCCCAGCTGACAACGGGCGCGCGGGGACTCCTGGAACTTGGAGTCCACCCGCTCAACCCTCGCAGCCCTGCCGGTGTCCAAACGAGGCCCCTTACAGAAGTACCACAGCCGCTTGAGTCCGCGAAGCGGGACCTGCGCAGCGGGTCCGGCGAGCAGCAGCGGCTCAGCAGCTGGTCCGGAAGATGCAGAAGTCCGTGAAGCAACGAAGATGCCTGGTGATTCCTGGTGTGATTCTGTTCTATGATACAGCCATGGTCGGCAGTCAGAGATGTGCGTTCTATGGAACAGTCATTGACGCCAATTAGTTGTAATATAACTAGTGAGGCCTGGGTGAATCATTTTACAACTATTTACTGTGCCCCACCGGAATCTGGATTGACTCCTATCTCTGGCGACCCTAAACCACTAGATATTGACATTGCAGAGGTAACAGAGGCTATAGACCAAAGTCTTGGCAATAAAGCGCCTGGTCCCCACGGGCTGCCGATAGACTTGATTAAGTGGATCCCGGCATTCTGGGCCACCTTACTTTTGAACATTTTTAATAACCTGATTTAGTAAGGATTCCTGATACATGGGCCAGAAGCATATTTGTACCAATTTGTAAAAAAGGCGACAGATCACTACCGTGTAATTATCGCCCAATCTCCTTAATAGACAACACCCTTAAAATATTAGGTCGAGTTCTTTAGTAGAATTCCACCCTTCTAGAGGGAGAAGACATGTACACACTGGTATACCCGGTAAATGTTTAAAAGAGCCTCAGCATCACAAAATGGATCCTGCTGCCACAGACACGTGTCTGACCTCCTGCTGCTGGACGAAACTCCGGCAGGGTAGGCCTGGTCAATAGGTTTCCTGTCCAGGGAGTTGCCTGCACCTCCCCAGACAGGCTTTAGTGTATTTGGGCAGGGTGGGTTGCATTCAGTGAATGCTTTTCAGACACTGCCTGGGGCACACAAAGTGGCCCATGCATTTCCCAGTTCAAACCGGTTGCTGGGGCACTCAGCCCCAGCTCTGGCGTGAAACTGGACAAAGGGGGATGGGAATAGCCACCCCTCCCCAGGTCCTCCCATAGGTGGGACCCTAGAGTTAGTCCAACCCCTAAACTTAGTATAAATATCGGAACCCAGTCACTGAGACTTTAGATTACCCTGGACGAAACTCTGAAACATATATCTTGGATTTGTGACATTCCATATCGACTGGAAGATGGAAGAAATCTCCCTTAGGATCAAGGAGTGACTCCCCTGTTCAAACAGTCACCAAAGAAGCATCTTGCCGGTCTGCATTTTCAAGGCTCCTCACGGATCCCGAAGAATCTGTGACACAGGACACAGACTTCCAGACATTTCCTGAAGTTGTGCATTGGGCTACTTGTAGTCCAAGCCCTGAGCACCTTTTGCTTTGAAGATTGTGGGCCTACACTCCACGAGTGTTCCGTGGGCCCGCTTTCAGCATTTCCGCTCAAGGTGCATTCATGATCCCTAGTCCGTTGGCTAGTGGGTCCCCCTGAAGGAATCTACTTTGTTTCTACGGCTTCCCTGGTTGCCCCAGATGTGCCCTGACTCCCCTCCAAAGGGTGAGTTCCTCAGACCTTGCTGGTCTGCACCGAAGCCAATCTTGTCATCTTGTCATCTTGCGTGGGTTGCTGTTGCCAAGGCTTGTTAGGTTCAATCCAGTTTTGTTGTTTGTTTCTTTACTCCTGGGTGGAGTAAACCGGAGCAATGAAATTCTGACATTTCAATTTCACTTATAATTGGTGATCATAACTAGCTCACTCTCAATAACTCACTCGCTAACTCTCTCACTCTCACTAACTAAATCTCACTCTCTCTCTCACTAACTCAATAACTCTCTCTCACTAACTAACTCACTCGCTAACTCTCTCACTCTCACTAACTCTCTCACTCTCTCTCACTAACTCAATAACTCTTTCTCACTAAGTCACTCGCTAACTCTCTCACTCTCACTAACTAAATCTCACTCTCTCTTACTCAATAACTCTCTCTCACTAACTAACTCACTCGCTAACTCTCTCACTCTCACTAACTCTCTCACTCTCTCTCACTAACTTAAAAACTCTTTCTCACTAAGTCACTTGCTAACTCTCTCACTCTCACTAACTAAATCTCACTCTCTCTCACTAACTCAATAACTCTCTCTCACTAACTAACTCACTCGCTAACTCTCTCAATCTCACTAACTCTCTCACTCTCTCTCACTAACTTAAAAACTCTTTCTCACTAAGTCACTTGCTAACTCTCTCACTCTCACTAACTAAATCTCACTCTCTCTCACTCAATAACTCTCTCTCACTAACTAACTCACTCACTAACTCTCTCATTAACTCTCTCACTAATTTTATCACTCTTACTAACTCTCTCAATTTCTCACTATCTCTCACTAATTAACTCACTAAATCTATCACTCTCACTAATTAACTAACTTTTTCTCTCCTGTTATTTATACCCACCCCTTTAACAATAAACACCATAAAAAACAACGATTAGAACAGGCAGATACAAGTTGCCAGCATTCAAACATAAAAAAAACCTCAAATCATTACTTCTAATTAATAGTTTTTTATTATATTCATTTTGTATCATAACTAAACTAACAAAAATGCTTTTCACACGTCTTTATTATAACATTTAAGCATACTGCAGACTTCTGCACATCACAGCTTAAATACAAACACAAACTCAATATCTCTGCCTTAATACTTATTAGTTCCCAAAGGCAAGACCTATTGGCTATGCCAATGCTTGTTTTCTTTATTCCAGCAGCATTACTTTTAGTGGGTCTTCTAGTGTCACTTTTTGTCACTATTAAATTAGCTTCACACATTCCCTTTATTGCTGGATTTTGAGACTCTTCTCAGCCTGGATCCAGAGCACAAGAAACCATGAGGCTGCTGCAGGAACCTTGCTGTCACTGGAGGGGGCGTGCCTAAGCACCATCATTTGCATACCCAGAAGCCTCTGCGGCAAACTCCCGATTCATTACTACAGGCGACACAGGCGTCTGTTTAATAGGAGAAGGAGCGCGTGTAGCTGTGCACCAAGAAACATTCATGAGAGCGACTGACACGTCACCGATGTAAAGTCACCCTACTTGTAGTAAGTTATATTTTTTGTCGTGATTGCGCGAACCATCCTCAACTGTTATGTTTCAAATGAACTCGTTTCCGCTGGTCACGCGCACTTCGAGGGGCCGTGGAAGCGGAGCTTTCATCAATGTTTTGAGGGTTTCTTTACAAGAAACTCCGGACTTTGTTATAATGTGATTTTACTGGGACGATTGTGCCTCCTCGGCCGCTGAGGAGAGGTGGAACCCGCAGGCGCCACCGCAAGGCGTCACATGGTCACGTGACGCAGTACGAGGCGCCTGCGCGAAGGAGCGGGGGGTGCAACGCTCCCTCCTGTCGCTAGAGGTCGGGAGGCTCGAAGGAAAGAGTCAGCGCATCATTCCTAATCTGCATACCCACAATCCTGTGCGCGCCTCATAATGCTGCTTTACTCTCATTTTAAATGCAGGGCTCTTTGTGGCATTTGAAACGATAAAGAGCGGACATTTAAGAACGAAGAGGCCAGAGTATCAGTCTTCTAGTGGGAAGGCACGAATCATAGTCAGGCACACTACTCTTCTAAGGGAAGTTAATGGGTAATTAGCTTCTTTCAATAAGCATCGGTTATATTAGTGAAGACAGTCAATGGCATAATGTGTTAGTTCGGTGCGATGGGGCAGACCGGCTCCTGCCCATCATTGAACAGATGAGATTGTTCCTGGGCCGGTTGCTCGGTTGTTCCTGGGCTGGTTGCTCGGTTGTTCCTGGGCTGGTTGCTCGGCTGTGTTTTACCGCTGCTGGCCCTGTGGACCACCTGAGGAGCCCTGTGAAACTCCCGCTTGCTGTCCATACAACTATATCACTCTTTCATGCCATCTGTTTTTAGCATGTTTCTTTCTAGGACTTCAATCAATGGGTTGCTTGGAAGAGGCTCCATGTTTGTGTTTTCGCCAGAACAGTTTCAAAGACTTCTTCAAATAAACCCAGACTGGAAATCTTACAGGCTTCTTGATTTAGGAGATGGAGAAGTTACGAAAGTCATGGGCCCTCATTTCAAAGAAATCTACGTAACAGAGATGTCGCAAACTATGATATGGCAACTTCAGAAAAAAAAAGTACAGGGTACTTGAAATAGACGAATGGCAGAACACATGATTCCAATATGAATCTTCTCGATCGCTGCGATCGACCTGTGACTTTATTGAAAGAAATCCCAAATGTACTGGAGCCAACTAGGGGCCGAGTCATTCTGGCAATGGTTCTTCCCTTTCACCCATATGTGGAAAATGATCTACCGCAAGCTGGAGACAGAACACCTCCCACATGTGAGGCACCTGAAACAGCAGAGGTTGAAGATGCGGATGAAGCAGCGCTCTCATTCACTTGCACGTGGGTCATCTCCAAATTCAAGTGTCCGAAGTTATGGAAGTCAACGGGAAGGTTTGGGAAGAGCAGGTGAACAGCCTGACTGAAGTTTTCCATGAGGCAGGATTCCCCGTCGAGGCAATAAAGATGTGTTTCCTCTTAGTGTGCCTGAAGGACATTGGGGCATATTATCAAGGGGGTTTATCTCCGCTTTTTTGGCTTTAAAAGCCAAGAAAGCGGAGAAAAAATTATCTCCCTATTACCTAGCTGCCGCTAACACCAGTTAGAGACAGCTAGTAGGAGATAGCGACCATCTTGGGCCCCACTTTGCATGTCAGTGATATTTATCACTAATGAGATGCAAAGTGGGCATGCCAAGATGTTAGAGACTGAAAACAGTCGCTAACATCGCTATCTCCTATTACCAACTTTTGGAGATATTCGCGCTAAGCGGGAATATCTCCAAAAGCTAACACCTGCCCTGAGCAGTTCTTAGCCATGTTATCCAATGGGAGGTGGATAACATGGCAAAGAGCATTAGCTCGCTCATGCATGAATATCGCTGACTTTTCAGCGATATTCATGCTTTGCGGCGATTTTTACCGCATTTGCGTTAAACCTTGGTAATACCAAGGTTTATTTGCGGTAAAAATCGCCGCAGCGCTGCGGTAAATTTTTGTCTCTAACCAAGCAATAGCGATAATTATCCTTGAATTTGGAGACGACCCACGTGCAAGTGAATGAGAGCGCTGCTTCATCCGCATCTTCATCCTCTGCTGTTTCAGGTGCCTCACATGTGGGTGGTGTTCTGTCTCCAGCACTGGGTGGCAGTGATACCCCAGGGGCTGGAGGTGGAATGTCTGCCACGCTGTGTGGCACGGACACTTCAGGGGGCGGAGATGTGGATGTAGTCGTAGCAGCAGCATATATCATCGCAAGGCCTTGTGGCAGCAATGTCATGAGGAGGGTATTTAGCGCAATGAGGATCCCAGATACCTCTCGCTGGTGTGCAGCCATGGCAGCCGCTCTTTTCACCTGCGTCCGCTCCATGGTCTCCATTATCCTCCGCATGTGTGCCAACTCCCGGTTGACATCGCTAGATCCACTTGTCTCTGAGTGAGGACTCCAGAGATGTCAGCCATGGACCATTGGAGGACATGGAGCGGACTGGGGGTGTCCGTTAGGGACTGTGAGTGGTCCCTGATGGGACTTAGATACCCACGTATGGTATCTAGTTTGGCTGTCATGCGGTCGAACCCCGCCCACACCTGGTCAGCCAGTTTCTCTTGGTACCCCAATACACGGCGTTGGAAGGCCAGGTGTTCTTCGTGGGGTTCCTGGGAGGCAGCCGTGGTGGTGCCTGCTGTGTGGTCTGTGCAGGGGGTGGGGTCTCATAGATGCAGCTGGGCTGCCCTGCTCCTGGAGGTGGGGTGCGGAGGCTGTCAATGAACTCTTGGATGGCGTCTGTGTCGAAGGGTTGGTGGTCCTCTTCATCATCAGAGAACAGAGGTTCTGCCTGCTCTGCAGAGGTGTTGGTTTGCCCTCTGCAATGTGAAGGGGAGATGTAGTTTAACATTGTGTTCACATGTATGTTGATGCATGGTGATGTGCTCTGCATGTTATGTGTTTGTGCTGCATTTTGGGATAGTCACCCCTGCAGCTCTGATTTTGCTGCCCCTTCTCTCTTTCATGCGGTGTGCCTTTGACTTCTCTGCTTATACAGTGCTGAGATGTTGCAGACTTGGGTACATTGGTCTCTTGCTGGGAGTTGGGGGTGTGGGACATGGTTTGTCTGCAGATGTGCTACACTTAGTTGTGCATTTGTGCCATTGTGCCCATCTCTAACGTCCCCCCAGTCTCTGGTTGTTACTCACCCTGGTGCTGTTGTGTCAGGTCATGTTGAGCGGTGTCCGGTCCCCCAACTCCTGCCACCGTCTCCCCACTGATGACGGTGGACACCATTTCCTCTATCTCGTTCAGCTCCTCCTGTGGCGTTGGACTCCCAACTCCAGTCTGCATTGCTGCCTTCTGGTTGTTAGCGAGTTTCTGCTGGGTTTTGCGCTTCACATTCTTCCAGCGCCTCTTAACCTCTTCCATTGTCCTCTTTTTTGTTGCCAATGACGCAGTGGAGGTGACAAACAGTTGTTGATGGTGTTCTACCACCTCCGTTATCAGGATCCTGTTTGCCTGCGGACTGAACTGCATCTTCCTGTTCTTCTTGTCCTTGGCCTTCCCTGACCTCAAGGTCCCAAGCTGGTCCTCCGGGGGGCTTGTGGGGCTCTGGTTTTCCTCTGTATTTGCTCCGGCTACCTCGATTGTGCTTCGCTGATGTTTTGCTTTTGTTTGAATGTTTTTTTCTACTTTTATAGTGATTTTTAAAGGCTGTACCTGTCCTGTTCATTGCCTCCCCCTGACTCAGTGCGGGCCAGAGGCAACGACAGACAGGTAAGCCACTTGTATGGTCAATCCCTTTGTTTTCTAATAAGTGGTTTTTAAAACATTTTGCAAGCAGGTTAACCTCTCAAGGGTGTGTTTAAAGGGGTTTCACTGCTGGACATTCATTATAAAGGGCTATTTTACCTAAAATCTAACTATGGCCTGTTGAACTCAGCACCACATCATAGCTGCTATATTGGAAGTGAAGTGGTCTGTGCCTTGGAGTATTGATCCTTGGGTACTGGACTATGATAGGTAGTGAGCTCTGGGAGTAAGCTGCATGATAAACCTGTGCCATGTATATATAAGACAGAGCAGGATAGACGTATATATTCTCTCTGCTGTATTTAAGGCCAGGTTGTTTTACTTCTGCAGAGCGGGGTCTCACATGTCCTGAGCCAGGTCCAGGAGAGGTGAGGTCTGTTCCCCGGGCAATCTGGGTGAGTAGATAATGTCCTTACAGTGTAATATTTTGGAAATGCGATCTCTTACAATTAATCCTTACAGCGGGGTCACTGTGTGTTTTTTCTACTGTAGATGTAACTTATACACCAGGTGACACTGAGGAGAGTTAACAGACGTTGGAAATATCTCCTTTGCTGTTATAGAATGATACTCACGATTGTTTTTTGACATTTTTGCTTTGGCACATTATTTGCATTATATGCAGTAGCATTACTTTTGAGAACAGAGGCCCTGAAGAAAGCCTGGGTCCCTTTTTCCCATTAGGCTGAAACATGTTGACCCCTTTGCAGATATTTGGTTAAACTGCTATGATATTGCGCTGTTCTTGTTTTTAACAGGAAGAGACCTTCCCTATTTAAAATTTCCTCTCTAGGCTCTCTATCCTATTTTAATTCACCACTCTTTATTTTCTGCACTGCACCAGATTCCATCATATCAATACCACATGGTCCAACAGTGATTATGGGTCGGAACCCTTATCCACCACAGGGTACAATCTTTGTCTCAATGATCCAGAGACACACGACCCTAAGGACGACCAAATGATAACATTGATCATCACAAGTCTTTGATGGGAATCCTATAGAAGGTTTTTTTGATCTACAATCACTGGTGGCTCCCTGCTTTAGGTTTTTTGTGTCCTGTCAGAACTAGTTAGTCTTGACTCTAACCAGATGTACTATGTTAGACGTCAGGTTAAGTAAATAGGATTTTCCACGATACTGTCCTGTAGAGACCCCTAGGTTTTCTTGTTGTTTGGTACTTGATCTGTGACATTTTTTCCTTCTGTTCGCCTCGATGTCCCAGTGTCTCTCTGCCCGGTTTTACCTTCTGTACCCCTCGCTGTCTCTGTGTCTCTCTGGCCGTCTTTGCCTTTTGTTCCTTAAACTGCCCCTGTAACCCTCTGCCCTTTTTTGCCCCTGCATTTCCGTGCCCTTTTACCTTCTGTTCCACTCGTTGCCCCTCCATTTTGTGCCCTTTGCCTTCCGTTCCCTCAGTCGCCCCTCACCGCTCCCGCCGCTGCGTCCCCTGCAGCCCGCCCCCTGACAGACCCCCCCTCCTGCCTCCCAGCTTCTCCTCCCTCCCACCTCGCCATATATGCTGGCCGCTGCCCGGTGAGGAGAACGACCCTTGACCCTGCCAGATAGGTCAACCAAGAACACCATCAACGTCTCGACCAGCACCGATGACACTCTCAGCACCGCCAAACACATGCATTTCCAGAACCACACAGACCCCAACTCCACCCTCAGAGGCCCCCTCGTCTACCGACCCCCACGACTCCGCCCCCAGTTCAGCGACTCCATCGCCGACTTTATCAGCACGCACACCCTGACCTCCTCTGACTACATCCTCCTTGGAGACCTGAACTTATGCTTGAGAACAACAACGACAGCAACTCCACAACCCTGATCGATAACCTCACCAACCTCAGGCTGAGACAACTCGTCACAACGCCCACCCACTACGCCGGTCACACGTTCGATCCCGTCTTCTCCTCTAGCCTGCACGTCTCCTTCAACCACACCATCGAACTCCTCTGGACCGATCACCGCTGCATCCACTTCACCTTCCAGAAACCCACCACTCACCACCACATTCAACAGATCCCCCACCGCTGCTGGAGCAATATCACTGAAGACCAACTACATGCAAACCTCGCTCTCAGTCCACTCACTGTACCCTCCAACACGACAACGCTGCCCACAGCCTCAGACGCTGGTTTGAGGACTGCGACAACACCCTTGTCCTACTGAAGAAACCCCTCCACAGAGACACCAACAAGAGGGCCAGCTGGTTCACCCCAGAACTCCTAGCCTCCAAGCGAGCTTGCTGGAAACTAGAGAAGAAATGGCACAGTGAACAGACACGGACAGCCACGCAGCACACAAGGACGGCATCCGCAACCACCACCATCTCATCAGGGCTGCCAAGAGGACATCCTTCAAAGACCGACTCGACAACACTGCACACAATAGCAAAGAGCTCTTCAACATTGTGAAGGAACTCTTTAACCTCAGCTCCAACACCAACGACATACCACCGTTGCAAGCCCTGTGCGACTCCCTCGCCACTTTCTTCTACCGCAAGATAGCAGACATCCACGACAGCTTCAACACCCAGACAGCCCCAACAGACAGCAACACAACAGACTCTCAGCACATCATCGACCACGACCCCATGCTAGCCTCGGCCAGCCTGAACACCGATGACACCATCAAGACCATAGGCACAACCCACTCAGCTCTCCGTTAGACCCACTCCCGCAACACGTCTTCAACAAAGCAAGCAGCTCCATCGCACCCCACCTGCTCCATGTCATCAACCTCTCCCTCAAGACCGTGCCCTTCCCAGAGAGCTGGAAACATGCCGAGATCAACGCCCTACTCAAAAAACCCAAGGCAGACCCAAGAGACCTCAAGAACTTCCGGCCCATCCATCTGCTCCCATTCCCGTCCAAAGTCATCGAGAAGATCGTCATCAGACAGCTAACTTGATACCCCAAAGAAAACAGAATCCTGGACCCTTCCAAGTCAGGGTTCCGCAGCAACCACAGCACCGAGACCGCCCTCATCACCGCCACCGACGACATCAGGACCATGCTGAGGTTGAGGAAGAATACAATCTTGACAGATTGTATTCTTCCTGAGGTGGAAGCCGGGAACTTAGCTGCCCCTTTTAATCTTTTTTTTAAAAATATTGCTTTACTTTGCACATTTACCTGTAGCACTGCACTTTCCCCCCTCGCAGCCGACTTATCGCTGCCGCGGGGAAAATCCTAATTCAAGCCGCCATCTTAGGGGGAGCTCCTGGTTACAGGTCCAGTTGTTTGGCCCCTCCCGCCCTCGTCAGTACTTAAGTCGCGCTGAGACTGTTGCGCGCTGTCTTGACAGATTGTATTCTTCCTGAGACGGAAGCCGGGAACTTAGCTGCCACTTTTAATCTTGTTTTTAAAAATATTGCTTTGCTTTGCACAATTACCTGTAGCACTGCACTTTCCCCCCTCGCAGCCGACTTAATGCTGCCGCGGGAAACATCCTAATTCAAGCCGCCAACTTAGGGGGAGCTCCTGGTTACAGGTCCAGTTGTTTGGCCCCTCCCGTTCTTGCCAGCATAAAATGACTATCCCCACCCGACCGCGCAGCGGGCGCGCCAAAGGCAAGCCCGTGTGCGCCTCTCCGTGCCAGGCCGGGGCAAGGGGCAAGGAACTTTGGCCAAATACTGGCCTACTCTGCGATGGACTTAAAATCACTTAGTCCCCCCCTACACCTCTGCCCTCCCTTGGACTCCAATACACTTTGCCGTATTTCTATCAACGGCATTGCCCGGCCTTTACCATCTTATTTGGGTGCAGAATCTAGGAACGTCTCTCCCACAGTCACCTACCCTATCACTAAACCCCAACTGGAGCTTCGTTGCGTCTACCTCAATACTCGCTCTATGGTAAAACATCAACTTGATATCTTTTTATTATTGGCCACTGACAAACCTGATATTTTATTAATTACGGAAACCTGGCTAACTCAGGATTCGTTACCTGATGTTTTAGCAGCACTTCCCTCAGACTATTATATCTTAGCAGCAAACCGTCCTCTGGGCAAATTGGGTGGTGGGGTGGCAGCCATCATTCATAAAAATCACAAGTTTCTGGCCCTTACCCCCCTTTCTCTTACAGAGACTGAGAATCTGGTCATCAAACTTGACGCAGACAGCGGCGCCCTGGTACTGGTATTGATTTACCGTCCCCCCCGAGCGCTGACCGCATTCCCAATGTCTCTAGGAGAACAGCTGGCCTCTCTTGTGGTTAACTTCCCGAAAGCTCTCCTAGTCGGGGACCTGAACTATTGGTTCAATAACGACGCAGGTGGACCTCAGGCAGTCGAACTCTAGGAACTGTTTTCGAATCTTAACCTGGTCCAGCACATACACGCTCCCACTCATGAAAAGGGTCACATTTTGGACCAAGTGTGGTCTCACAATTTGTCACTCTCAACCCGTCCATCAGGCCCTGCAGTTGGTCTGACCATCATCTAATTCAGTTTACAATAACCATTGATGGTTACATCAAACCACTACCTCAGGCGGGAGGTATAACCAGAAAATGGAAATCTGTAAATACATCGGCTTTCATAGAAACCCTGAAATCTACGCAGCCTACAACTGGCAAGGAGGTAGACATCATTGAAGGAAAGATTACAAACTGGCTATCAGAGGCCGCTGATAACCATGCTCCTATGGTTAGGTTTTCCCGCACACGTTGCAAGGGGGCCCATAAATGGTTCACCTCTGAACTAAGGAAACTAAAATTGGAACTGCGCCAGAAAGAAAGGATTTGGAGAATGAAATACTGCCCGCAAGACAAGGAGGAGTATATTACAGCCCGCAGAGAATATCTAAAAACCATTCTAAAAAGTAAAGCTGACTATTTCGCAAAGAAAATAGTAAATTCTAAAAACAAATCTAGGGACATTTTTAAAATAGTAAACGACCTCTGCAACAGCGATAGAACAGATCCAATTCAGGCCCCCACCCAGGAGCTCTGCAACTCACTTAATGAGTTCTTTATAAATAAAATCGCTACTATAAAAAGGAGCATCCCTGACTCGCTCAGTTTAGAACCTATGGACGACATCTGTTATAATCCACATACTCTTGATGCCCTCCCCCTCATCGACCCTAAAACACTCTTGGAGCTTTTATCTCGGGTAAATTTCGGGTCACCCAATGACAGTTGCCCCCCACACATCTTGAAAGAGGTCTGCTCAGCTCTGCCTCTGAGCATTCTTCCATTCTTGAACGAATCTCTCTCACAGGGCAAGGTCCCCTGCTCGTTTAAAAACGCCACGGTTGTCCCAATCTTGAAAAAACTGGGTGCAGACCCGCCGGACCCGGCTAATTATAGGCCCATCTCTCTCCTCCCTTTCTTTTCTAAACTTCTTGAGGCTAGATGTCTCTCAAATTTTATCGAGCAATCTGACTATCTAGAACAGAATCAAGCCTGATTCCGTCCGTCACACTCCACGGAAACTGTGATTCTTGCAGTTCAGGACACCTTAAGAGCTAACGCAGACAAGGACATCCATCAAGCTCTAGTGCTCCTTGACTTGTCGGCCGCTTTCGACACGGTCGACTATAACATTCTGTTAAACCGTCTCGAGCAGGCCGGCCTCAGGGGATCCGCGCATGGATGGATAGCCTCCTTCATCAGCAATCGGACGCAGTCAGTGAGACTCAGAACATTTACAGTCCAGAAACTGCCTTCTTCCTGTGGGGTGCCGCAGGCTTGTCACTCTCGCCACTCCTATTTAACTTGTATCTCAGACCTTTGTTACACTCTCTAAAAAACCGTAAAGTCACCATTTTTAACTATGCTGACGATTTGCAGCTAGTAATTCCCCTGAACTCTCCGGATTCTGTTGATGAGTTCCAGACAGCAATGTCTCACATACAGAGGTGGATGGACCTAAATCATCTTAAACTCAATCCGGACAAGACAGAATTAGTTCTGCCCGGGAAGAGTGAGCTTAGCTGGGGTCCTAATTTCAGGCCATTAGACATAAGCTCTCCGCCCACGGCTTCTCAATCGGTCAAAAGCCTAGGGATTATCCTAAGTGCCGACCTGTCACTTAAAGGACAGGTGGGAGCTATTGTCTCCTCCAGCTTTTTCCAACTATGGAAAATTAGGAAAATTACACACTTGCTGACTCATTCGGCACTCGTACAGATAATAATATCCCTAGTACTTTCCCGTTTGGACTTCTCGAATGTCCTGTACCTTGGTCTTCCAGCCGGACTGCTGAAACGACTCCAGATGGTCCAAAATCAGGCGGCAAGACTCATTTGGAAACAACCCAAATGGCAGTCAGCCAGACCTGGTATGGAAAAACTTCACTGGTTACCGATGGCCCAAAGGATTGCCTTTAAGACCGGTTGCACTGCCTTTAAAGCATTGCATGGCAATGGCCCAAATTTTTTAAACATATGATAACTGAGTACAAACCCCAGTGCAACTTACGCTCCGCCCATCTCAGTCTGGTCACCATCCCCTCATTTAATAGGAAAAGGCAAGGAGGATGCTGCTTCTCCTTCCTGGCAGCTACCCTCTGGAATTCCATTCCCCTTTCACTCAGGAATTGTGACAATCTTCTGGTCATCAGGAAGTCCCTGAAAACGTGGTTATTCAAGCAGGCCTACGCTTAGGGATGGTATCTGGTCCTCTGACATTAGCGCCATGAAACCCACGGGTGTATGTGCGCTCTATAAATAAATATTAACATGACATAACATAATATGCTGGACAACGGTGAGACTGCGGCACTCATCCTCTTAGTTTCTTGCTGGTCTGCACTGAAGCCATTCTCGACATTCTGCGTGGATTGTGTTTGCCAAGGCTTGTTGGGTCCAATTCGGAATCCGACACTGCAGTCAACCAGATAGATCCTTTGTGGAACAGCTCGAATCCAGCTACTGGTTGTCATCTCGCCTCCTGGACCACGTGGCTGAAGAGACAAACTTCACCTCTTTCACCTGAATTTACCCGACATTGGTTGTCAGCTTCCCATCGCCATCCTGGTCACTGGCTAGTCACCCAGACTATGTCCCTTCTGCTTTCAGGTTCTTCAGATCTTCGATCCACCCTTGGATCCACCTGGACACTTTTCCTCTGGTCGCCTGCAGCACTTCTTCGCAGCTCTCCATTGGAATCGACGACGAAACCTGACACCAAAAGGCACCTATACACCCGGCTTCCCTGGGTGAGGAAACACGAGTACTCCGATGCTACTGTGGGTCTTGACTCTCAAAGTGTTCTAGTCTAAAAGGGTTCCATCGTAGTTAACCTAGAAGTGTCCTTAAACTGTAAATTTGTAACTTGTTCGTTCTCCATAAAAAGTCAATGGTAACCCATAGCTGTGTTTAGACACTGCACGCGTCTCCCGTGGGTCTCCTACTTCCTAACCTTTGGTTGTCCTGAATAGCCCGAGCGATTCCACAGGCCCTAGGCCTGCTTTATATTCCAGACATGGTTCTTATACCACTATTTCATTATATGGTTTGTGAGGCCCCTAGGGCATAACATATACTGTGCAACTTATCGTATGCTAATTAAGTTCCTTTTATTGTACTTTTACCTCTGACCTCATAAAGAGCGCAGAGGGGTTGTGTTTAGAATAAATACATATATATTTGATGTATACCTTGTGTGGTGTGTTTTCATTTAATCATTCAAGAGATTATAATTTGTAAAAACAACTTGCTTAACTCATCTCCAAGTCTTAGCCTGAAGGCTGCTCTCCACAGCTACAACTAGGATACCTTTCTATAAGGTTGACTTTATAACCCACCATCAATAAGGGTCGTTTGGACTGGTGCAAGGTGCCCACTAGGATAGTTGACATCATATACCAGGCCAACTTCTCACACACACTACATACCCATAAGGGTCTCAAGGCGCTGAATAATGTGTAACCATAGAGACACTGTTGACAGTCTAGAGGTACCAGAGCGTCTATTCTGCTCACTTTGGAGCCATAACTGACCTTTGAAACCCTGCCATCCGTGTGACCTTCTGTCACTCCCTTTTTAGGTCTTGCCTAGGCAGCACGCATGCGCTGCTCTTCGAAAAAATACCTCTTGGAATTGCTCTGGACTTCCGGCCTATTGCTTGCTGTTACGTGCATCGGCTCGCAAGTGCTTGTGCACCACTCGCGGGACTTCCGGCCTATGGCTTGCTGTTGTGAACAGCGTCTCGCAAGTGTACGGGCACCACTCGCGGGACGCTGTAGCTGTATTCGTGGCCGGGCTTGTTTTAAATCAAATACATGAATTGTTCCCACTTTGCTGTGCCTATCTTGTCTACATGTGTAAGTGCATGCATTCCTCAAGCTAGGGAGGGCGGGCGTGTCCCTTCTCACTCTTGCTTACTTACACCAGCTGTCACAATGGGGATCACTGGGTCAGTATTCAGGGCTGGCTAATCTTCACACTTCGGCAACACTGACCGATATATACCAGTCGGTACCTGTTGAACCACTGTATCCACAGATGCTGGAAGGCTGCCGTGATTTGCCATCCATTGACTCTCTCAAAGATGACCTGTCCTGACTAGGGAGTTACTTTTGTCCAGTGTGAGTGGTGTGTGTGCTGAAGCTCTTGTTATGGGTGTTGGGATACGCGTGTCCTATCCGTGGGAGACTGCAGCGAAGAATACAGTTCTGTCCCGGGAGCTGGGCGCTCTGTGAGCAGAAAACGAAGTCCCCTGAAAACACGAAACCCCTTTTATCCAGACTCTGTTCTGATTACGCACAGTTTGTTTTATTTTCTGACATGTAAATGGCACATTTAGGATGCCCTGACTTTGCACTCGTGTTCTTCAGTGTAGCACACCTTGGCAGGTGTAAAGTTCAAAAGAAAAAGCCAACTTTTGCCATTGCAATTGGTACATGTAGAGGGTGGCTTGGCAGGTGGTAAATATTGTCTAGGTGCTCCAGTGTGTTTTTTTGTTTTTTTGCATCTGGGAGAAGTGGGAGCTGGGAGATAAGCTCTTTGCTCCGAAGCCCACATTTTGGTCATGTGGAGATGAGTGGATTGGAGTCTAGATGCCCTTCGGCAGTCTTCAGTGTGGCCGCTCCACTCACTGCCTTTCTGTGTCGACCACACATGGGTGCATGGCAATGAACCCTATCTCCATAGGCAGACCATGCAGTACGTGCCCCAGTTTTTGTGTCTCTTTTAATTTCTGAAACTGGGTTCTTTAGATATATATTGGTGACCCAGTTAGCTTGTGTCGTAGGTGACTGACTAGTACTCTCATACGGCTGCACCACTCCCGTGTAAACCTTCATATGGGTGATTGCACCATAAAGGCAAAAACAAGCAAGGTCCTTCATAACATCAAACATAGAATTCTGTTTTTGATTGCATTTTTTTTCTGTCTCTTGTTCCAACTAGCTTCAGTGAAGTGTCATTTCAGCTGGCTGCAGTTTAAGTGCTGGGTTAAGTGTGGTCTCCTTAACACACAGCTTTCCAAACTTTCTATGTTGGTGACACACCTTTTTGTAGAAAAAATTTCAGGGACATGGTAACGCGAGCACAGCGAGCGAGCACAAACCACAACCCCCCCCCCATACACACAACCTCCCAACACACACACACAACCCATACCCTTACAACCCCACACACCCCCATCCCACCCCCACACACACAACCCCCACACCCCCCCTCACACACACACACCCCACACATCCCCCCACACACCCCCCAAACACACAAACCCCACCAGCCCCACACCCCCCCCACACCCCACCCTCCCCACACCCCCTCCACACACACACCCCACACACACACACACACACACACACATCCACACTCACACACACACTTCCCCCACACACACACACACAGCAGCCAGGCCATTGACACCATTTGAGTAATACCTTCTTATGGGCCCCAAGGACTCACGTGCAATATCCAAAAATATAGGGCCTGTGAGAAAGAACTCCACATTATGTCAGATTCAGACCTCTGGCAAGAGATACTCCAGCGAGTGACTTACTTTATCTCTCATACTGCCAGGAGAGTGCGAACACTCAACATCTTATGTAGGTGGCAATACACTCCACTGTGCATTGCCCGTATGAATGGGGAGGGAAGCCCTTCACACTTGGAGGAGTGTAGTGGGGACGTATCTCTGACACACATCCTCTGGACCTGTCCAAAGATTCAGACTTTCTCTGCATGTATTTTGATAGCGATACACCTGATTGAAACAGACCTGCTGCCCGGAATTTATTTTATTGTGCAACTCAGACGACGAGAACGATCTCCTGGGATCCTACTGCTGGTGGCCAAACAATCTGTGCTGGCCCTATTATTGGGGGGAGACATTTCATCACCTAAGGAGACACAATGGATCGAGAGGCTGTGGTGGCTTCTGACGATGGAAAAGCTTTTTAAGTGAGCTAGGGGAAAACGAAAGATTTTAGTACACAATGGGAGCTCCTATTGCACTACTTTCAGGTGGACAATAAGGAGCTTACCTGCTCTCTAGGCCTGCACACCGCCGCTGAGACTCCAACAATGCCAAACACAGAAGAGGGGCGAGGGTCAAGACTATTTATACTCTACCACCCCAGACCCCCAAGAAACTCTAATGTACGCACAAAGGGGGTGTATAGAGTGAATAAGAAAAATAAACAAACAGAGAAAGCCCCATTAAGGCGAATCACTCTATTTGAAAAAACTGCCCTCACTCACATACCGAAGTATGTGACATGCTTCATCATCGGGCCTGCTTGCAATACGCCCTGGTGTAGCCACACACAGGGCGGAGCATTAGGGAGGGGGAAAAAATAATAAACTGCACTTAACAAGACATACAGTCAAGACAAGTGGACATAAACGACATGTAACACAAATCTTGGTGAAAGCCGTGCGAGCACCAAGTGACCACCACTGAAAAAGTGCGACGAAAAGTGCAGTTAGGAAAGGTGATTAAAACGGATTAAGGGTGTCAACCAGAACACAACCTTTATTAAGCTTTTCATGACACCCCTATCAGGATTAAAAATAAGGAAGAGGATGGGAAAAAGCCACAACGAGATAGTTAGGAATCTCAAAGCTTCCCTCCTACCACTGCCAGAGTCAACATGTTTCGATTGCTCTGTATGTGCCCATCGGGTCACTCCGGTCTTCTTCAGGACCATCGCATTCAGTGCCACTCTCAGTTTCTCCGTACTTCAGAGAATGATACCTCTAGGGTGAGGTAGGTCCACTAGATCCGTACCCCTCCCGTGATGAGTGTGGAGACAGTTTCCTCAGAAGCGGGAAAACATTCACTGTCGTAATAAAAGAGACGATAGTACAGACACTCTTAGTAGTCACTTATTCTTGCTATCATTCCTTTTCCGTTATGTCTCTCTAAGGTAAAAACCATTAGAGCCCCATTATTTAGTGTAGAGCTATATTCCCGGTACCAAATTGTACCCTTCAGTCCTGCTCAAATATGTCTTATCACTTGCCCATTCTTGACCTGCTGTATGGAGAATGCAGGCCCTTTCAATCGTTCGTTTCCTCACATTTAACATGGTCATTCGTATCTTATACCTAGCCCCCTTGTTGTTCATGGGGCTGTCATTAAACTACAACCTTCTTCTTATCCTATCTCAGCGCCCCCACTCGAAAAGAGTGTACATATAGTTGTGAACTTACCGAGTTCATAATATTTACAAACTCGAACTGGTGTCCGGTGAGAGGGACGCCAAGGAACACAATCTGGAATGAAATGGAGTAAATACGGGAGAAAATGTTACCTTAGACGACTCCACCGCCCGATGTGCACCTCTGTTTACAAACGCTTAAGCGAAGTCTAGCATTATGGTGCCTTCATCGGGTCTTCGCCGCCTAATGCGCTCCAAGCGCTCACCCCCTTGAGCCCTCTCCTTACCGTTCCGCAGGCGAATCCCGGCTTAGTCACCTGCAGACCGTGACACCGCGCAGATGATACGCGCGGTGTCTTTCAGAGCTTAAAAGATGTTCACTGCCGGTTAGAGCGTCCCACGTGACCGCGTCGTCAGCGTCGTCACGTGGAGCGTTCTCCATATCATGGGAAATGTAGTTTTACAGGCATGTAACGGCCCAAATCGTAGGTTCGAGGCTCCTATGGCGCCACGGTGTGTGTTGCGTTGCGTAGCAAGCGCTCTGCAGTCTAATACATGACATTACAATAGCTCGTATTTTCCCGCAGTGTGCCCCCTAGGTGTCAAAGTAATAATTAATGGGGTAACCCTGCCAATGATAGCCCTGGGGAATTATAGAGTCAGGCGGTCAATAGGAATAGAACAGTCATTCCGGGGTAAGGCAACCCACGACACAATCCCATCCATTCCAAATGTGGGATTGCCATGGCTGTAATGTGTGCTTTATGTCATAGGGACTGTATTACTACAGCTCAACAGGTGAATCACTTCCTTAAGGTCGAGCTCAAACCCCTGTGGACCATTATAGTTGTCTCTCCCCGGTCGCATTGTTAACTCCCAAGAGCCCGAGAATAAATATTCGCGTTTAGATGTTATATCTCCTAGGGAATCTTTAGGATTTGGGAGGGGAAATGATGTATAGGCGGTAATAGCCCATGGAGCCATACAACAGCCAATAAGGGATTCTCATTGTTTTCAATGGAATGTACAAGGTGATCAAAGTTATCCAGCCTTATTGCTTCATAGCACTTCACTGCCTGCTCAATGCTTGCCATGGGATATCATCATTTAGTCCCACCACATGGCTCTTCAACCGGTACACCCATCTCTGCTCCCGCTGGATCAAAAGGCTTTGTTCGTCAGCTTGGTGTCTACCTAATTGAATTTTCTCAATAACGGTCCACCTTAGGTCATCAATACCATGTCCTTTTTAGGTCTCGCCTGTCGATGCGCATGCGCATCGAGCAAGCGAGACAATGGGGGCTTATCCA
The DNA here is from genome assembly GCF_964263255.1 of Lissotriton vulgaris. Classification (NCBI taxonomy): domain Eukaryota; kingdom Metazoa; phylum Chordata; class Amphibia; order Caudata; family Salamandridae; genus Lissotriton; species Lissotriton vulgaris. The sequence goes on from NC_141685.1 coordinate 177,192,921, forward strand.
CTCTTTATCCACTGCAAGGAATCGTGGCGATTCCTTGCAGTGCCCGTGACTTTTAAGCTCAATGCGCATGCGCATTGAGCTTAAAAGCGCGTGCACGTCCGTCTTGTTTTACCCGCTCCGCCCCCTCCCCTTCCCGCCGTGTCGCATTTCTCCTCCCCCCTCCCCTCTCTTCCCTCCGTCTCGTTTGTTTAATTTAACCCGCTCCGCCCCCTCCCCTTCCCGCCGTGTCGCATTTCTCCTCCCCCCTCCCCTCTCTTCCCTCCGTCTTGTTTAAGCTACTTTGTACAGTGCTCTTATGACCAGCGTACAGAAAAAACACTTAACAAAATGGAAAAACGCATTGTAAATATCTCCTATGCATCATGGGGTAGATAGATGCGTGTGTGCGTTTGCTTATGAATCCTCTGGGCTTTGCACAGGTGTCCTCACAAGAGTTTTGCAAGCGTCCAACACGTTTCCCACCTCGTGCAATAAGTGAGGAAGCCGGTGGTTTAGGAAGCTGGCGATTGTGTGTGTTCATCTAGCGCAATGTGCTTCCGGTGCATAGCTCAGCCAGCGTTTCCAGGGAACTTTTGTTAAAACCCTAACAGGTTAAGGACTGCCCCCCCCCCCCCCCCCCCTAGACGTCCTTGGTACATGCTGTAAAGGCGCAGGACGCCCGATATCAATCATAAAACATCCACTCGGTATCAGTGCCAGTGCAGGCGCACACCATATAATATATTTTAATCTCGTGTCTGAGCGCACAGTAAACATATGCTTTTATAGTTGCCATCACCTCAGTGTATGCAAGCGACTAAACTGTCCGCCTTTCAAAGTATAGAAGGGGCAGAGGCGCGTATTGCATCCCAGCGGGAAGCGCTGCTCAATTGACACACCGGACCACCAGAAATTTTGACAAAATGTCCGAGCCAGGGACAATCTGAGGGTAACGTGCATTGTTAACTAGCGTTCTCCTTTCAGCCTGTAGCATTGCTAGCTTTTTGTATCCTATTCCGATTTAGAGGCAGAAGTATTTTCAATGACGGCGCACTTAACAAGATTAGATCGTAGTATGTACATACACTGTCGAATGCAAACTGGGTGCTCACAGTAAATGAAATACGTTAGATGCCCCTTTAAATAAGTTCACAGCAAGTTTGGCCCTACATGCCTCGCATTTTCTCAATTGGAATAGTTGCCTTTACTTCCTTGTATAAGTATACTGTATACTGAGGTGATGTCCCTTTCCACAGGCCTTAACATATGGTTGCCTTTCAGGTTAGAATGATAGAGAGCTGAGCGAAGACACCCTAAAACAGGGCTAGTATGATTTTTTGGGTGTATTATTATTAGGGTGCCAACAACGAGAACTGTTCATAAGCCAAACAACTTACATCCATAGGGAACTTCAAATATGAATCGAATGTTCACGTCAATTTGGAGCATCCTGCTTTCCCATTTGATAACGGTATGCAGCATCAGGCTGGTTGACATTTTGCTTTCGTTATGTAGACATCTGTGGGGCTGGGACAGCCGTCGGAATTATAGCGCAAGGGTAGACAAATAATGCAGCATATTATGAGATAAACTAAAGGACTAACTTTAGCGCAATATGCCCTGGCACGTTTCTCTAACTATTTTAACGCATATGGGCGTTTATAAAATAGCGACCCAGATGCTGTATACAATGTTTCTTAAGAAAGCTAGCACTATGAGCATTAGGTGATGAGTGTATAGTTACCGGCCAATCGTTGCTTATGGCTCGAGTAAGAGTTGGGTGGAAATAGATCAACAGTTTCTAGTGGACCCTCCCTCACCCTCACCCTCCCTCACCCTCACTCACCCTCACCCTCACTCACCCTCAACCCCTCACCCTCACTCACCCTCACCATCACTCACCCTCACTCACCCTCACCCTCACTCACCCTCACTCACCCTCAATCCCTCACCCTCACTCACCCTCAACCCCTCACCCTCACTCACCCTCAACCCCCCACTCACCCTCACCCTCACTCACCCTCAACCCCTCACCCTCACTCACCCTCAACCCCTCACCCTCACTCACCCTCAACCCCTCCCCCTCAACCCCTCACCCTCACTCACCCTCACTCACCCTCACTCACTCACCCTCAACCCCTCACCCTCACCCCCTCACCCTCACTCGCCCTCACCCTCACTCACCCTCAACCCCTCACCCTCAACCCCTCAACCCCTCACCCTCAACCCCTCACCCTCACTCGCCCTCACCCTCACTCACCCTCAACCCCTCCCCCTCAACCCCTCACCCACCCTCAACCCCTCCCCCTCAACCCCTCACCCTCACTCACCCTCAACCCCTCACCCTCACTCGCCCTCACCCTCACTCACCCTCAACCCCTCACCCTCAACCCCTCACCCACCCTCAACCCCTCCCCCTCAACCCCTCACCCTCACTCACCCTCAACCCCTCACCCTCACTCACCCTCAACCCCTCACCCTCACTCACTCACCCTCAACCCCTCACCCTCAACCCCTCACCCTCAACCCCTCACCCTCAACCCCTCACCCTCCCTCACCCTCAACCCCTCACCCTCACTCACCCTCACTCACCCTCACTCACCCTCACCCTCAACCCCTCAAACTCACCCTCACTCACCCTCACTCACCCTCAACCCCTCACCCACCCTCACCCTCACTCACCCTGACCATCACTCACCCTCAACCCCTCACTCACCCTCAACCCCTCACTCACTCTCACTCATCCTCACTCACCCTCAACCCCTCACCCTCACTCACCCTCACTCACCCTCAACCCCTCACCCTCAACCCCTCAACCCCTCACCCTCAACCCCTCACCCTCACTCGCCCTCACCCTCACTCACCCTCAACCCCTCCCCCTCAACCCCTCACCCACCCTCAACCCCTCCCCCTCAACCCCTCACCCTCACTCACCCTCAACCCCTCACCCTCACTCGCCCTCACCCTCACTCACCCTCAACCCCTCACCCTCAACCCATCACCCACCCTCAACCCCTCCCCCTCAACCCCTCACCCTCACTCACCCTCAACCCCTCACCCTCACTCACCCTCAACCCCTCACCCTCACTCACTCACCCTCAACCCCTCACCCTCAACCCCTCACCCTCAACCCCTCACCCTCAACCCCTCACCCTCCCTCACCCTCAACCCCTCACCCTCACTCACCCTCACTCACCCTCACTCACCCTCACCCTCAACCCCTCAAACTCACCCTCACTCACCCTCACTCACCCTCAACCCCTCACCCACCCTCACCCTCACTCACCCTGACCATCACTCACCCTCAACCCCTCACTCACCCTCAACCCCTCACTCACTCTCACTCATCCTCACTCACCCTCAACCCCTCACCCTCACTCACCCTCACTCACCCTCAACCCCTCACCCACCCTCACCCTCACTCACCCTGACCATCACTCGCCCTCAACCCCTCACTCACCCTCAACCCCTCACTCACTCTCACTCATCCTCACTCACCCTCAACCCCTCACCCTCACTCACCCTCACTCACCCTCACTCACCCTCACTCACCCTCACTCACCCTCAACCCCTCACCCTCACTCACCCTCACCCTCACTCACCCTCAACCCCTCACCCTCAACCCCTCACCCTCAACCCCTCACTCACCCTCACTCTCACTCATCCTCACTCACCCTCAACCCCTCACCCTCACTCACCCTCACTCACCCTCAACCCCTCACCCTCACTCACTCACCCTCAACCCCTCACTCACCCTCACTCTCCCTCATCCTCACTCAACCACCCTCAACCTCACTCACCCTCAACCCCTCACCCTCACTCACCCTCAACCCCTCACCCTCAAACCCTCACCCTCACTCACCCACCCTCAACCCCTCACCCTCACTCACCCTCAACCCCTCACCCTCACTCACTCACCCTCACTCACCCTCAACCCCTCCCCCTCGACCCCTCCCCCTCAAACCCTCACCCTCACCCTCACTCACCCTCCCTCACCCTCAACCTCTCACCCTCAAACCCTCACTCACCCTCAACCCCTCACCCTCAACCCCTCACTCACCCTCAACCCCTCACCCTCACTCAGCCTCACCCTCACTCACCCTCAACCCCTCACCCTCACTCACTCACCCTCAACCCCTCACCCTCACTCACTCACCCTCAACCCCTCACCCTCACTCACTCACCCTCAACCCCTCACCCTCAACCCCTCACTCACCCTCCCTCTCACTCACCCTCACTCAGCCTCAACTACTCCCCCTCACCCTCACTCACCCAAAACCCCTCACCCTCACTCACCCTCACTCACCCTCACCCTCACTCACCCTCACCCTCACTCACCCTAACCCTCACTCACCCTCAACACCTCACCCTCAACCTCAACCCCTCACCCTCACTCACCCTCACTCACCCTCACTCACCCTCAACCCCTCACCCTCACTCACCCTCACTCACCCTCACCCTCACTCACCCTCACCCTCACACACCCTCACTCACCCTCACCCTCACACAGTGCAATAGTTCTCAGACCATTTCAGTTAGAGCTTTTAGAAATGTTTATGGCTTTTTTTATTTGTAATACTTTAGCATTGGCTACAGGAAACAAAAATGCTAAACATTTACAAAAAAAACCCATAAACAATTCTAAAAGCACTAACTCTAATGGTGCGAGACCTATTGCATTTCCAATGCTTGTTCTAGAAAGTGGGCAGTGAGTCTTGTATTAGTCTTTCCACACCTTATCGTGCTCCGATGTTCAGTGATTCTCACGCGCACTTTTCTACTTGTCATCCCCACATACCTTTTTTGGCAGGGGCATGTTATTAGGTATATTACTCCCTGGGAAATGAAAGGACACCACACAAGTATATATTGTAAAAATATATGTATTTATTTCTAAATTACTCCCCAGTACTCTTTATGAGGAAAGGGGCACAAGCGTTAAATCAAAAGCACAGTAAAACATATAAAGTTGCACAATTATGGATGAGGGCGGGTGGCCACTCAAACCATATACTAAAAAAATGGTATAAGGAACACTTATCGAACAATGGTTAGGCCTAGGGCCTAGAGATTCGCTGGGAGCAGTCAGGACTAGCAATGCTGAAGTCGGGAGTAGCCCACAGGAGACGGGTGCAGCACGGAAAGTGCGGCTCGCACCAATGCAAAGTCAATGGTGCGTAAAAGTTGAATAAAGTGAATTAAAAGATACTTCCGCTGAACCTAGGAACACAAAACTTTAGACACAGACCCTAGAGGTGTGTACCAGTGTAAGGACACCGGCGTTGCAAAGTTACCTCACCCACAGGCCGTAGGTGCACAGGGTCGAAGTGGCGTCGGGTTCTGTCACGCAGGTTCTTGGTGCTTGAAGCTGTTGCAGCTGCAGGCGCTGTGAAGCAGAAGTGTCCGGTGCGATCCAAGGGTGGATCGAAGTAGAAAAGTACCTGAAAGCAGAGGGGACAGAGTCTGGGTCACTCAGCAGTGACCAGGGTGGAACCAGGACGGAACCAGGCAATGTCGGGCGCAATCAGGCGGTTGTCGATAGGCTTCTCTCCGCTGTCACGTGGGCTCTGGGGCATCTGCGACGTCCAGGAGCAGGTCACGATCTGTCCCACGTAGGCTCTCGCCGTCAGCACCGTCGGCTTCAAGATTGCAGCAAACAGCACTTGGCAAAAGCAATCCACGCGGAACCGGGAGATTGCTTATCACTCAAACCAGGAGGGTCAGAGTGGGGGCTCCTTTTCACAGGAGCTGGTGCAGATCTGGAGCAACCAGAAAAGCAAGTCGTATTTCAAGTTTCGTCGGCACAGGGGCCACAAGCCAGCTGGCAAGTGACCGGGCCAACGCTTCGAGCACACACAGGCAGAAGGGCCCCACGCAGCACTCGTCGAGTGTGGAGGGGTGAGCTTTGGTGCAAGTGGAGCTCGGGGCTGGGGCTTCTCAAACCCCGGTGCACAGCTTCGAGGGTCACTCGTGGGCTGCACGGTCAGCGTCTTGTGGCCTTTTCAAGATGGCGTGCCCCACGCTTCTGGTCGCCTCCACGGGTCTCAGCTCTGCAGGGACTGTGGATCGGGCAGATAGAAGGCAGGCAAGCTTGATCTCGTCGATCTCTGTCGCTCGAGTTCCGGCAGGAACTGCAACAAAGCAAGGGTCGAGGGCTGGATGGTGCCTGTTTGCACAGGGTGGTCACTCCTTGACCACAAGGGAGATTCTTCAGTCTTCTCACGTCGTGTAGAAAGTCGAAGGGTCCAGAATTTGTTTCTTATGTTTCTTCAGGATGATCTGAGTTGCATTGGGACTGCTCCCCCTCTTATTCGAATCTGGGGGGTTGGACATCCTGCTAGGTCCCCTCCTATGGGTGGGACCCAGGAAGGGGGTGGTTACACCCCTCTCCTTTGATCCTGGCCGCGCTAGGACAGGGGCTGGGAGGCTCCAGAACCGGTGTGGCCGGATTATGCAAGGGGCAGCCTTGTGCTCCCCAGGCAGTGTCTGGTTTCTTTGAAACCTCCCTACTCCAATCCACTATCTCCTGTCTGGGGTGGTTTGACACCGCCCTGTGACAGGAAACTCTTTGTCCAGGCCTCCTCTGCCGGGTTTCGGTCAGCAGCAGGAGGCCAGACCCATGTCTGTGGCAGGGGCATCCATTTTGTGGATCTGAGGCTCATTTTAAATCAACCGCGTTTTAGCAAAAGTAACATGTCGTCCCCTCTAGAAGGGTGGAATGCTACCCCCGTCGCCAGGACTGGCGAGGGGGTAGTATTCCAAATCGTATGACACCTTACACGACATGTTTTGATAAAGCCAAACCAAAGTTGACATATAACCGCGAGGATTATAATGCACTTATTAGTATATGGTTTGGCATTATCCCGGAACAGCTAAGGGAATTGGTCCCGACAGCTGCAGACAGGCTCAGCTCATGCTAGAGCACCATCTCACATTAAACCACGCACTCTGCCTCCAGGATTGTTAAGGCCTGCCATAGGAGTGGCTCACAGGTTTATATGTGTCCAGATATAGGTTTAGATATAGGTATACTATATCTAAGCAAGGGGTGATTACACCCACTTGCCCCAGCTGAGTGATCAGCCAGTTGTGTCAATTTAGATAGCCAGCCAGGGGTGGCAAAAGATATGCTGCAGCCCCTGGTAGGCCTTGGATGCACCTATGCCCTGGGCACCTATAGTGCTCTGTACAGGGGCTGATAAGGTGACCCAAGCCAATCTAGTTATGCACCTAGGGTACATGGAATCCATTTTACAGAGAGAGCAGATAGCCTGGGGCCCTGATTAGCAGGGAACCAGGCCAACTAAGTCGAAAACCAGCTAAACACAAGGCAAAAAAATCTGGGGTAACCATAGTCAGGTAGCCACCTTCCTACATAACCCCCCCCAAACGAAAGGAGATAAGGCTATCCTTGGCCAGGTAAGCCTTTATTGCCTGAGTGGCCATATAAGGAAGTACCTGCACTAGCATGGGTACCCCCTGTCTCATGGTCCACTAAGCAGTCCCTCACCCTAGGGGTATTAGAGGGTCTCCACCATAGGGAATCACTACCTTGGGTGTGTTTATGCAAAGTTAAAGGCTGGTTTGGATATGGAGTACTGAAGTGAGGCTCCACTATTTTTGGGCTCAACTTCCTCCAATTATCTTCCACCATGTGTGCCTTTCTTTCTTCAACTGAGTTGCACTGAGCTCTCAGGGTCAACCTCTGGCTACCTAAAGCTGGAGGCTGGGTCCCTCTGTTTGGCTTGCTGGAGGGACAGTTCAGGTTTGGGCCCTTTGGGTCCCAGGTTTGGCTGTGCCCAACAGAATCCATCTGTGGGAGGTCCCTAACTGTTTTTAAGGGGGCTCCCTCAGGAGTTTTTAAAGTTTTCACCTTACTAGGCCTACTAGTTTTGGTGCCCCTAATCTGTTGATGGGGGTGCTTTATTTGACAGGGGGCCCTCTGGGTCTCACTGTCCTTCTTGTCCTCTGCAGCCCTGGGCTGACTGAGGCAAGGTAGAGAGGGGCAGGTTACCTGCTCCAGACTGGATCCCACCTGAGAAGGGTCCACTGCCATCAGAGGCTCTGTCAGGCCAGGCCTAACAACCTCTGGGGCAGTTCCTTCATCAGGGGTAAGATCAGTTCCCTGAGGAGGCTGATCCTGTCCTACTGTCTGGTGAGGGGGAGATTTCTCTTCCTCCTCCATGCTCTCAGTTTGGGTGGAGTGATCCATCATTTCAAGCTTCACAACACACATATCTGTTTGAGTTTGGGCTGTGGCCATCACAGCCCCACCAACCTTTTCAGGAGGAGACTCAGTTTGGGTTTCTGCTGTTATCATAACAGCTTTGCTATTCTGTCTTGGAAGAGCTTCTGGTAAAGATGGGGCAGAGAGTTGCTCAGCCCTACCAACCTTTTCAGGAAGGACATCTTGAATTGGGGCTATAGCCAGTACAGCCCCACTAACCTTTCCATTGGAATTTACCATTCTAGAATGGATTTCCTGTTCAACCTCAGCCCAGGCTGAGATTTCCAAATCATTACCCAGTAGACAGTCTACAGGCAAGTTTGGTGACACTGCCACTCTCTTTGGGCCAATGACACCTCCCCAGCTGAGACTTACTACTGCCATGGGATGATTTGTTTGGATGCCATCAATGTTTGTTACCTGGTATGTGGCACCAGGTAAAAGTTGCTTAGAGGGGACTATACAGTCAGCCACCATGGTGATGCTAGCCCCTGTGTCTCTAAAAGCTTCAACTTTCAAACCATTGATGATGGGTTCTTGTCTATATTTGCTCAAGGTATTTGGGCAAACAGAGAAGTTGGCAAACCCCATGCCAGTCTCATAAACAAGATCATTTGGGGATGGGGACCTGGATAGGCCAGGGCCCCCTTGGGCTCCAAAAGTAAACCCACCCAGATTCCTGGGTGTGCTCCCACTTCCTGGGGGATTACTGCTGACAGTAACAGGAGGTGTTGGAGCTGGCTTTGGAGGTATGTTTTCTTTATTGCCATTCTTGGGACAACAGCTGTCTGTTTTGTAATGCCCAACCTGTTTACAGGCATGACAATAAGGCTTTTTGTCAGTTGATGAAGTGTCTTGGGACCCACCCCCCTTCTTGGAGTTTTGGGGCCCTGGGGAAGTGTTTTCTTTACTTTTATCCCCACCCTTATCTTGAGGCTTGGTAGACTCCTTCTTCTGGTTATTGTCCTGATTCTTAGGCCTAATCCTGGTTCTGACCCACTTATCTGCCCTCTTTCCCAATTCTTGGGGAGAGGTCAAATCTGAGTCCACCAGGTGCTGGTGTAAGAGCTGGTTCTGACAATTACTTAGGATCTGCTCCCTCATAATCAAATTATACAATCCTGTGAAGTCATGTACTTTGCTGCCATTTAGCCAACCCTCCAGAGCCTTAGTTGCACAATCAACAAAATCAGTCCAGTCCTGAGTCTGTGTCTTCTGGGTATCTCTGAACTTTAACCTGTACTGTTCAGTGGTTAAGCCAAACCCATCTATCAGAACACTCTTCAGGACTTTGTAATTGCTGGCATCCTCATGTCTGACAGTGAGGAGCCTATCTCTCCCTTTCTCTGAAAAGGAGTACCATAAGATTGCTGCCCACTGTTCCTCAGGAACCTGCTGTACCATGCAGGCTCTCTCCAGAGCAGTCATCCATGTGTGGATGTCATCCCCTTCCTGATAGGGGGGCACAATCTTTGTCAGGTTTCTACTATCATAGGACCTGTCTTTAGGAATTTTGCTGCCACCAGTGGCATCTAAGCCACTTAATTTCTGTTCCCTAGCCAAGGTAAGTTTAGCTTGAGCCAAGGTAAGTTTAGCTTGAGCCAGAGCTACCTCCTCCCTCTCTATCTGGAGTTGGACAGCCCTCATTCTGGCCCTATGCTCTTTTCTCTGGGAGGAAGTCATCCCTCTTTGAGATTCTCTTGAGGCACTAGAAAGATGAGAGTCCCCTGATGGAGATCTCACCCTCCTGTTGCCTGGGAGAATTTGGTTATGAGATCTGGAGTGGTGCTGGCCCTCTCCATTCTCATGTAGGTCCAAGTTGGCCTGGTTAAGCCTGGCAACCTGTACCTGGTTTCCCCTCTGATCCTGATCTTCAGGCTCTTCTAAATCTGAGCCTTCCTCTTCCTCTTCCTCCTCCTCTTCTTCTTCTGGAAGATCCTCATTCTCAGGGGGGTGTATCCCTTCACCTGATTCTAAGGGAGCCTGACTCACCTTATCTAGGTCATCCTTTTCTAGGAGAGCTATTAGGGAAGGAATGGTAGGGCCTCTGCCCTTTTTTAGCCCCCTGGCTGTGCACAAGGCACTCAGGTCTTTGTGGCTAAGGTTGTCATATCTGGATGTTGTCCCTATAGGATCAACTTCTACAGGAGCAGAGCCTGAGGCTCTACCTGTATCAGACATGACTGCTAGTGAGGTGTAAGTGATGCACTTACCTACACTAAGTGTTTTCCTACTGTACCTTGCTAGTGAGTTGTAGTCAGGGTGTGCTAATCCCTTTAATCTACAACTACTAAGTTCAGTAGAACTTAATATGCTAAGCTTTTGATTTATATGTACCTAGAGGTACTTGATGTGATCTTTCAATTTGATAAAGATTGCAATGGTAAAACAAACAGCAAGCTCAAATCCGCACCGCTGCACACCAATGTGAGAAGTTGGCCTGATATGTAGTGTTTCCAATTCTGGAACCACTTGGTATCAGTCCAAACAAACCCCAAAGATGTCAGGTTGTAAGTCAACCTTGTTAGACAAGCTATCCTAGTGGTAGCATGGACTAAGCAGCCTTAAAGGCTTAACTTAAGAGGTCGTGTTAAGCGAGCTGTTTTACCACATACAATCCTGTAATCAAATGAAAGGACACCACACAAGTATATATTGTAAAAATATATGTATTTATTTCTAAATTACTCCCCAGTACTCTTTATGAGGAAAGGGGCACAAGCGTTAAATCAAAAGCACAGTAAAACATATAAAGTTGCACAATTATGGATGAGGGCGGGTGGCCACTCAAACCATATACTAAAAAAATGGTATAAGGAACACTTATCGAACAATGGTTAGGCCTAGGGCCTAGAGATTCGCTGGGAGCAGTCAGGACTAGCAATGCTGAAGTCGGGAGTAGCCCACAGGAGACGGGTGCAGCACGGAAAGTGCGGCTCACACCAATGCAAAGTCAATGGTGCGTAAAAGTTGAATAAAGTGAATTAAAAGATACTTCCGCTGAACCTAGGAACACAAAACTTTAGACACAGACCCTAGAGGTGTGTACCAGTGTAAGGACACCGGCGTTGCCAAGTTACCTCACCCACAGGCCGTGGGTGCACAGGGTCGAAGTGGCGTCGGGTTCTGTCACGCAGGTTCTTGGTGCTTGAAGCTGTTGCAGCTGCAGGCGCTGTGAAGCAGAAGTGTCCGGTGCGATCCAAGGGTGGATCGAAGTAGAAAAGTACCTGAAAGCAGAGGGGACAGAGTCTGGGTCACTCAGCAGTGACCAGGGTGGAACCAGGACGGAACCAGGCAATGTCGGGCGCAATCAGGCGGTTGTCGATAGGCTTCTCTCCGCTGTCACGTGGGCTCTGGGGCATCTGCGACGTCCAGGAGCAGGTCACGATCTGTCCCACGTAGGCTCTCGCCGTCAGCACCGTCGGCTTCAAGATTGCAGCAAACAGCACTTGGCAAAAGCAATCCACGCGGAACGGGGAGATTGCTTATCACTCGAACCAGGAGGGTCAAGTGGGGGCTCCTTTTCACAGGAGCTGGTGCAGATCTGGAGCAACCAGAAAAGCAAGTCGTATTTCAAGTTTCGTTGGCACAGGGGCCACAAGCCAGCTGGCAAGTGACCGGGCCAACGCGTCGAGCACACACAGGCAGAAGGGCCCCACGCAGCACTCGTCGAGTGTGGAGGGGTGAGCTTTGGTGCAAGTGGAGCTCGGGGCTGGGGCTTCTCAAACCCCGGTGCACAGCTTCGAGGGTCACTCGTGGGCTGCACGGTCAGCGTCTCGTGGCCTTTTCAAGATGGCGTGCCCCACGCTTCCGGTCGCCTCCACGGGTCTCAGCTCTGCAGGGACTGTGGATCGGGCAGGTAGAAGGCAGGCAAGCTTGATCTCGTCGATCTCTGTCGCTCGAGTTCCGGCGGGAACTGCAACAAAGCAAGGGTCGAGGGCTGGATGGTGCCTGTTTGCACAGGGTGGTCACTCCTTGACCACAAGGGAGATTCTTCAGTCTTCTCACGTCGTGTAGAAAGTCGAAGGGTCCAGAATTCGTTTCTTATGTTTCTTCAGGATGATCTGAGTTGCATTGGGACTGCTCCCCCTCTTATTCGAATCTGGGGGGTTGGACATCCTGCTAGGTCCCCTCCTATGGGTGGGACCCAGGAAGGGGGTGGTTACACCCCTCTCCTTTGATCCTGGCCGCGCTGGGACAGGGGCTGGGAGGCCCCAGAACCGGTTTGGCCGGATTATGCAAGGGGCAGCCTTGTGCTCCCCAGGCAGTGTCTGGTTTCTTTGAAACCTCCCTACTCCAATCCACTATCTCCTGTCTGGGGTGGTTTGACACCGCCCTGTGACAGGAAACTCTTTGTCCAGGCCTCCTCTGCCGGGTTTCGGTCAGCAGCAGGAGGCCAGACCCGTGTCTGTGGCAGGGGCATCCATTTTGTGGATCTGAGGCTCATTTTAAATCAACCGCGTTTTAGCAAAAGTAACATGTCGTCCCCTCTAGAGGGGTGGAATGCTACCCCCGTCGCCAGGACTGGCGAGGGGGTAGTATTCCAAATCGTATGACACCTTACACAACATGTTTTGATAAAGCCAAACCAAAGTTGACATATAACCGCGAGGATTATAATGCACTTATTAGTATATGGTTTGGCATTATCCCGGAACAGCTAAGGGAATTGGTCCCGACAGCTGCAGACAGGCTCAGCTCATGCTAGAGCACCATCTCACATTAAACCACGCACTCTGCCTCCAGGATTGTTAAGGCCTGCCATAGGAGTGGCTCACAGGTTTATATGTGTCCAGATATAGGTTTAGATATAGGTATACTATATCTAAGCAAGGGGTGATTACACCCACTTGCCCCAGCTGAGTGATCAGCCAGTTGTGTCAATTTAGATAGCCAGCCAGGGGTGGCAAAAGATATGCTGCAGCCCCTGGTAGGCCTTGGATGCACCTATGCCCTGGGCACCTATAGTGCTCTGTACAGGGGCTGATAAGGTGACCCAAGCCAATCTAGTTATGCACCTAGGGTACATGGAATCCATTTTACAGAGAGAGCAGATAGCCTGGGGCCCTGATTAGCAGGGAACCAGGCCAACTAAGTCGAAAACCAGCTAAACACAAGGCAAAAAAATCTGGCGTAACCATAGTCAGGTAGCCACCTTCCTACACTTTAGCATTGGCTACAGGAAACAAAAATGCTAAACATTTACAAAAAAAACCCATAAACAATTCTAAAAGCACTAACTCTAATGGTGCGAGACCTATTGCATTTCCAATGCTTGTTCTAGAAAGTGGGCAGTGAGTCTTGTATTAGTCTTTCCACACCTTATCGTGCTCCGATGTTCAGTGATTCTCACGCGCACTTTTCTACTTGTCATCCCCACATACCTTTTTTGGCAGGGGCATGTTATTAGGTATATTACCCCCTGGGAATTACAGTTGGTATGGGATCTCTGTTCCCAGGGAGTACGGAGGCCGAGATCAAGAGTTTTAGAGTTGCACCTAAGGTGACAGACGCTGCATGAACCGCATCTGGTGTGACCAGTCAGTTTTGGTAAGCCAGTTAGTGTGTTAGTTTCCCTCACTCCTCCCAGGTCCCTGGGTCTAGTGTGTATCAGGAGATCTTTCAAGTTTTGGCTGCGCCCGAAGGAGAAGAGGGGTGTTTCCATATTCATACTCCCGTGTTGAGAATTTTCCAGTTCTGTAGAACCAGACGTTTTATTTGATGTGTTGCCGGGTTAAAGGTAGACACAAACACTGGCTTTTTCATTTCCGGTCATACAGTTTTCGTGAGTAATAACTCCCGATTAGCATTAAGGGCCCTTTCCCTAGCCTTCCTAATCACTCTCTGCGGGTAGCCCCTCTGTTGCAGTTTCTCTGTCAAAATCTCCGATTCGGCCACAAAATCCTCCCTATCTGAACAGTTCCGGCGGATACGGAAGAATTGGCCCACTGGTAAATTCTCCCGTAAGGAGCGCGGGTGGAAGCTCCCAAATGCCAGTAAGGAGTTCTTGTCTGATGGTTTGTGGAAAACCTTGGTCTTCAGGGTGCCATTAGAGGATTCGATCACTAGGTCCAAGAATGGTAAATGGGTTTTGGTGATAGTCGAAGTGAAATGGAGGAACGATTCTGGGCGTTGAGCCACTCCAGGAAACGGTCTACAGATGTTCTCTCGCCTCTCCAAATCACTAGGACGTCATCGATATAACGCCGCCATAGTCGCAGATTGTTAGCCCATGGACCGTTGGCATCAAGGATCGTCATCTGTTCGAAAGCCCCCACATATAGCCCTGCTAAACTAGGGGCGAACACACTCCCTATTGAGGTCCCGTGGGTTTGGAGATACAATGACCCCTCAAATTCGAAAAAGTTCCTGGTCAAGGCTATTTCGGTCAGATGTAAGATGAAGGACCGAGGTGTTTTGTAGGGCCACTCCCCCTCAAAGTGTAACATTTCCAAAACCCTGAGGGTTTCCCGTTGTGGTATATTTGTATATAGGGCTTCTATGTCAAGCCCTATCAAGAATTCCTCGTCCGGGTTGAACGGCATCTCTTTCAACAAGTTCAGAACGTCTAAAGTATTTCTTAAGTAGGTCGGTAGTTTTTGGACCATTGGCTTTAAATAGAAGTCGCAGAACTCAGAGAGGGGTTACAGCAGGGACCCCATCCCGGAGACAATGGGTCTCCCGGGAGGGGGTCACACTGCTTTATGGATCTTAGGCAAGGCATAGAAATACGGAGTCCTTGGTTGTTTGTTCACAAGGAACTCCGCTTCCTGCTGTGTGATCCAATCATTCCCCTTCGCCTCCTCTACCATAATTACAATTTCTGTGGTGATCTCTTTGTTAGGGTCTTCTCTCAATTGTTGATAGGTTCTTGGGTCAGCCAAAAGGCGGAGACATTCGCCTCGATAGGTATCAATGTCCATGATTACGGTCGCCCCGCCCTTATCTGCAGGCTTCAAAATGATTTCTTTATTTGACCCCAATTCCTTCAGTGCTTCTTTTTCCCGATTCGAGAGGTTGGAGAAATATCCCGAGTCTGCCAGATTTAATGACTCTAGATCGTGGATCACTGCTTCCTCGAAAGCAGCAATCTGGGGTGGGAGGACTGCTAATTACGGTGTAAAAGTTGACTTAGGGCGAAAGGGTGTATCGCCTTTATGTCTATCCAAAGAGTCTTGGTTCTCGAAGAAGACTTTCAATCTTACGTTCCGGAAAAAGACCGCTAAATCCTGTCGTAATTTGAATAGATCAGGATAATTCGTAGGGACGAACCTCAAGCCCTTTTCAAGAACTTGTTCCTGAAGGTCAGATAAGGAGTGAGAAGACAAGTTGACCACTAATGATTGTCTTGGCTCGTGCTCAGTGTCGTTCCCTGTGCCATGCTCCTGGTGATTCGTTGGGTAATCTCCGGGTCCTGGTTGGACCAATTGACCCTCGCTGATGTCTTTTGCTTGCCTCGTCCCCTCCCCCGGGCCCCCCCTAAAAAACGCCCTTGGAAGTTTTGGAACTGAGCATTCTGAAACTCCGGGTTCTGGAATTGTTGGTTTCCATATGATTGATTTTGATATTGCCCCGCAGATGGAAAGCCCATCACTGGCCAGTTAAAGGCTTGATTAGGGTATGGTTGGAAGGGTTGTTGGAAAAATTGGGGTCTCGGGCCCCTCTAATTACCGCAACCTCATTTTCACTCCCTTCACTTGAACTGCTGGTGGTATATTGGCGAGGGCGGCCTTGTTGGTTGTTCTTATTACCTTCTGCCATTTTCTGTTTAGCATACTCGTCTGATGTATAAGGGTATGCCTTTTCCCTTGTAAAATTCTTCAAATCTTTTTGTAACTTGGAGATTTTAGAGTGAATCAAATGGTCCCTGTACTCCGCCAGTTTCGTGTTAATCTGATCTAATTTATGGTCAAATGTTGCCATGACGATATCCGCCGGTAGACCTGCTTCGGTCGTCTGTATTTTAATCAATAGAGCATCTGATAATCGTTTCGCTGTTCGAATGATTAGCACCAACCAGTCTCTGGTGCATTTCCATGACACCAGAGCCCAGTCCCTTCTGAATTCCTCATCCTCCAAGAAGATAAGAGGCTCGTTGGTCACAAGAAGGCCTCTAGGGGTAGCATTAACCCGCAAGTATTCAGTGAGGATTGCCCCATGAAGGATAGTTCTAACTTGGTTCTTTTTGAGCTCCAATGAGTATTCCAACCTTCCCCCTGAGCTAACACTGCCGTGACAGTCCTATCACCTAAAAGGGAGGGTCCTGCCAGGATACCAGAGACAATATCCTCCCCAAAGGATAGACCTGGAATAAGATCCATCAGTGACGTTTATTCGGAGGCGACTAATAAGAAATTGAGGTGGCACTAATAATGTAAGAAAGGTGTAGGAAAGGTAAGATACTAAAATGTCTACCCTAGTTGGAATGAGGTGTAGAATTAAAACCTAGTAGCCCCTGCGGATAAGCTGCCCCTCTCAAAATATCAAACACAGAAGAGGGGTGAGTGTCAAGTCCATTTATACTCTACCACCCCAGACCCCCAAGAAACTCTAATGTACGCACAAAGGGGGTGTATAGAGTGAATAACAAAAATAAACAAACAGAGAAAGCCCCAATAAAGCAAATCACTCCATTTGAAAAAACTACCCTCACTCACATACCGAAGTATGTGACATGCTTCATCATCGGGCCTGCTTGCAATACGCCCTGGTGTAGCCACACACAGGGCGGAGCATTAGGGAGGGGGAAAAATAATAAACTTCACTTATCAAGACATACAGTCAAGACAAGTGGACATAAACGACATGTAACACAAATCTTGGTGAAAGCCGTGCGAGCACCAAGTGACCACCACTGAAAAAGTGCGACGAAAAGTGCAGTTAGGAAAGGTGATTAAAACTGATTAAGGGTGTCAACCAGAACACAACCTTTATTAAGCTTTTCTTGACACCCCTATCAAGATTAAAAATAAGGAAGAGGATGGGAAAAAGCCACAACGAGATAGTTAGGAATCTCAAAGCTTCCCTCCTACCACTGCCAGAGTCAACATGTTTCGACAGCTCTGTATGTGCCCATCGGGTCACTCCGGTCTTCTTCAGGACCGCCGCATTCAGTGCCACTCTCAGTTTCTCCGTACTTCGGAGAATGATACCTCTAGGGTGAGGTAGGTCCACTAGATCCGTACCCCTCCCGTGATGAGTGTGGAGACAGTTCCCTCAAATGCGGGAAAACATTCACTGTCGTAATAAAAGAGAAGATAGTACAGACACTCTTAGTAGTCACTTATTCTTACTATCATTCCTTTTCCGTTATGTCTCTCTAAGGTAAAAACCATTAGAGCCCCATTATTTAGTGTAGAGCTATATTCCCGGTAACAAATTGTACCCTTCAGTCCTGCTCAAATATGTCTTATCACTTGCCCATTCTTGACCGGATGTATGGAGAATGCAGGCCCTTTCAATCGTTCGTTTCCTCACATTTAACATGGTCATTCGTATCTTATACCTAGCCCCCTTGTTGTTCAAGGGGCTGTCATTAAACTACAACCTTCTTCTTATCCTATCTCAGCGCCCCCACTCGAAAAGAGTGTACATATAGTTGTGCACCTACCGAGTTCATAATATTTACAAACTCGAACTGGTGTCCGGTGAGAGGGACGCCAAGGAACACAATCTGGAATGAAATGGAGTAAATACGGGAGATAATGTTACCTTAGACGACTCCACCACCCGATGTGCACCTCTGTTTACAAACGCTTAAGCGAAGTCTAGCGTTATGGTGCTTTCATCGGGTCTTCGCCGCCTAATGCTCTCCAAGCGCTCACCCCCTTGAGCCCTCTCCTTACCGTTCTGCAGGCGAATCCCGGCTTAGTCACCTGCAGACCGTGACACCGCGCAGATGATACGCGCGGTGACACTCCAACAATGCCTCCACTGTAGGATCCAGAACTCACTGCAACACTACACCCACTGAGTCCGGGATCGAGCGCCTGACCTCAAGGCTCCTCTCTGCAGCTGCTCCACCTTATGCCTTGCACGTCGCGTGCACTTCGCAATCCTTAAGTGAGGGGGCTCGAGTCGCATTCCCCGGCCTAAAATTGGGCGGCCGGCAGACGTTATTGCGTCGCATTGCGCGACACAGTAACGTGTCGCGCCACACAGTTTGGAAAGCTGTGCCTTAACAAATGATAAAATGCCTGTGAGAACTGACAGCATTGGCATTTGTAAAACATCACTAGTAAAACAACCACGAGTTGCTGTTTTTACACTGCACATTTTTATTGCAATCACATGGGGGCAGTGTTTATCATTTGTTTTCAGTTTGTGACACATGCTTCCAATAAAACTAAGAGTTCCACCTTCTTGCAAGGCTAGCACCATTAGTTTTGCAAATGCTTGTTTGATCTTGTTATTAGCTCCAGTTGGTATGAACTCCTGCAGCAAGCTAGAGCCTCGAAGGGCTGCATGAATCGAGGGATTTGTTATTTGTAGACGTGCAATGAAGTCTGTGCTGGCCAGAGTGTGGCATGTTCATGCAGACTCGAGGAGGTGCTTTTCCTACAGTCCCCACTTTGTTTCTGGAACTCAGAGTTTGTTGCTTCGGCCTGCACGGCGGCGCTCTCAGGGGGCACTGTGGATGGTAATCCCCACCCCAGGTGACCCCTAAATGTCCATCATTGAAGGTGATCCGTAAAAGGCGATGTTGATGAGCTGGTGTCTGAAGGGTGTGATCCAAACCTAGCCTTCTACACTTGACCACGATTGCATGAACCTGTGAAACGAATGTCTCGTCCTGCACCTCTGGCTCTCTACCTGGCGAGCACCGACAGCAGACTGAGCCTCAACTTCAAGAGTATCTGTTTGGGACCAGCCACGCCTAGAAGTGTCTCCCTCACCGTGTACTGTACTAGTCTCACTATTCACCATCTGGTGAAGTGAGACCACGAGAGCTGTCTCATCTGCCAAAATAAAAAACTTTATAAAGCGCTGCTCCGGTGCCGGCGCTGTTCATTGGGTGAGGTGCATGCTAGGTGGAGGCCACGATCATGAACGGCTTCTGCTGTGTCTTAAGAGGTTGACGAGATGCTGCTTGCTTGCGCTGCTGCAGTCCACAGGTGACCGGCCACTTCGACGTGTACAGTGGGAGTTGTGGGCCGTGTGTGCTGTGCGGTGCATCCTGCTTTTTCCTTCCATACCGGCTGCTTTTGAGTGGAGTGGGAGTTGTAGTCCGTGCGTGCTGTGCGGTGCATCCTGCTTTTTCCTTCCACACCGGCTGCTTTTGAGTGGAGTGGGAGTTGTAGTCCATGTGTGCTGTGCGGTGCATCCTGATTTTTCCTTCCACACCGGCTGCTTTTGAGTGGAGTGAGAGTTGTAGTCCGTGTGTGCTGTGCGGTGTATCCTGCTTTTTCCTTCCACACCGGCTACTTTTGAGTGGAGTGGGAGTTGTAGTCCGTGTGTGCTGTGCGGTGCATCCTGCTTTTTCCTTCCACACCGGCTGCTTTTGAGTGGAGTGGGAGTTGTAGGCCGTGTGTGCTGTGTGGTGCATCTTGCTGTTTCCTTCCACACCGGCTGCTTTTGAGTGGAGTGGGGGTTGAAGTCCGTGTGTGCTGTGCGGTGCATCCTGCTTTTTCCTTCCACACCGGCTGCTTTTGAGTGGAGTGGGAGTTGTAGGCCGTGTGTGCTGTGCGGTGCATCCTGCTTTTTCCTGCCACACTGGCTGTTTTTTAGTGGAATGGGAGTTGTAGTCTGTGTGTGCTGTGCGGTGCATCCTGCTTTTTCCTTCCACACCAGCTCCTTTTGAGTGGAGTGGGAGTTGTAGGCTGTGTGTGCTGTGCGGTGCATCCTGCTTTTTCCTTCCACACCGGCTGCGTTTGAGTGGAGTGGGCGCCGAAGGCCTTGTAGCTAACTGCTAGTTTGTGCCTTCTATCCACCTGGCCCACCCCCTCCCATGCATACTGTTTGCACTACGCGCCTGCGCCACTGAAATCCTTGCACTGCCCCTACCTGCCCACCACTGCCAGGGCATCGAGCTCTGGTGTCCATTGCAGGGCAGAAAGGCAAATTCCTCTTCTTGCCACTAAATCTTGACTGGATGGGGCTTGGAATAAACACGTTCCTTCTCTGCACGTTCTCCTCAGTCAGTCATCTATTAAACTTTACTCCTCCCAGAGCAGGGTCTGCTATCTACCCCTGCTAAGGGAGCTCCTGTTGCTCCAGGGTGGACCTTACAAAGCATGTTAACAAATTGCTGTATTTAGTGCATGCCTTCGGGTCCCTCACCTCTGGCCTGAGTAGACCCTGATATGGATGCTGTATCCTATCCGTGCCGTTGGGTGGACAGAGTTGAGAATGTACCGTCTGTAGCCTGTCCCTGTAGAGGGTGCTTCACCGTCACGTCGGTGTGGCCCCGGTACAGCTTTACTGGCTGCCTGTAATTAGTGCATACCATGGGTTACTGGAGTTGTTTTTTTTTGTTGCTTTTTTCTTTACTCCTGGGTGGAGTAAACCGGAGCAATGAAATTCTGACATTTCCATTTCACTTATAATTGATGATCATAACTAACTCACTCTCAATAACTCACTAACTAACTCTCTCACTCTCACTAACTCAATAACTCTCTCTTCTCTCTCACTAACTAACTCACTCGCTAACTCTCTCACTCTCACTCTCTCAGTCTCTCTCACTAACTTAATAACTCTCTCACTAAGTCACTCGCTAACTCTCTCACTCTCACTAACTCTCTCACTAATTGTATCACTCTTAACTCTCTCAATCTCTACCTAACTGTCTCTCACTAATGAACTCACTAAATCTATCACTCTCACTAACTAACTAACTAACCTTCACTCTCCTGTTATTTATACCCACCCCTTTAACAATAAACACCATAAAAAGCAACAAATAGAACAGGCAGATACAAGTTGCCAGCATTCAAACATAAAAGAAACCTCAAATCGTTACTTCTAATTATTAGTTTTTTACCATTGTCATTTTGTTGTACATTATACATCATAACTAAACTAACAAAAATGCTTCTCACACTTCTTTATTATAACATTTCAGCATACTGCAGACTTCTGCACAACACAGCTTAAAAACAAACACAAACTCAATATCTCTGCCTTAACACTTATTAGTTCCCAAAGGCAAGACCTATTGGCTATGCCAATGCTTGTTTTGTTTATTTCAGCAGCATTACTTCTGGTGGGACTTCTAGTGTCACTTTTTGTCACTATTAAATTAGCTTCACACATTCCCTTTATTGCGCAATTTTGAGATTCTTCACAGCCTGGATCCAGAGCACAAGTCACCATGGGGCTGCTGCAGGAGCCTTGCTGGCACTGGAGGGGGCGTGGCTAGCCACAAACATTTGCATACCCAGAAGCCTCTGCGGCAAACACCCGATTCATTACTACAGGTGACACAGGCCTCTGTTTAACAGTAGAAGGAGCGCCTGTAGCTGTGCACACAGAGGCATTCATGAGAGTGACCAATACGTTACCGGAGTAAAGTAACCCTACGAGAAGTAAGTGATATTTTTTATCGTCTTTGCGCGAACAGGGCATCTTCTATCCAACCTTTTGTACATTTTAAATAAGCAAATTCGCGGATCACGCGCACCTCGAGGGGCCGTGAGAAGCGGAAATGTCTTCAATTTTTGGAGACTTTCTGTACAAGAAACTCCGTGATTGGTGTTATGATATCTTCCTAGGGACGGTCGGGCCTCCTCGGCCGCTGATGAGGGGAGGCTCCCGCAGGCGCCATCGGAAGGCGGAACGAGGCGCCGTGCGTAAGGACTGACGCGATCCTACGTGAAGGAGCGGGCGGTGCAACGCTCCCTCCTGCCGCTAGAGGTCAGGATGCTCGAGAGGAAGAGTCAGCGCGTCACCAGCACTCTGCATACCCACAATCCTGTGCGCGCCTCATAATGCTGCTTTACTTTCATATAAATGCAGGGCTCTTTGTGGCATTGAAAACGGTGAAGAGCGGACATTTAAGAACGAGGGGCCGGAGTATCAGTCCCCAAGCAGGAAGACACGAGCCGTAATTAGGCACACTACTTTACTAAGGGAAATTTCGCCTCATTAGTGTTTCGTGCGCAAACTAATGATGTTTCAAGAAAAATAAGCATTTGCAATGCAATTAGATTGACATTATGGACCGTCTCAGTATCTCCTCTTGCAGCGCAGGCTGGCACAGTTGAGGAAAAAGCGAACACTTGGGATGTTTAGGTCACAAAGTAGGCACAGGACGCCCACACACTCACCTCTTTAACACCAATCTTGATCAATTCAGGCCCCTCTTAACCCTCTAGATAAGGCCGCCTAACCCCAAGTACTGGCACATTCTGTCTTTGCCAATGCAGGCAATATCGGCAAAAAGAGGAAGGAGGGACTTAAAATGAGGAATTACCACTGGCACCAGTATGCAATGCAATCAGAGAAAGTTAGAGCTATTGGCGGTGCAAATTACACTTTTTTTAGTTAGGCTTTTTTGTTTGCGGTGGAGTGATCATTTGCCCTAGGAAAGGGGATGGAGAGGAAACAGTGGAGAACAGGGGTGGTAGTAGTAGGGGTTTGAAATCAAAATGAAAGACTTTGGGGCAGATTTACAATAAGTGGCGCAACTCTGCATATCAGCAGGGATGCACCACTTATTGTGCGCCATGCCTCCGCCACCATTGATGAGGCAAAAACTGCACAGAAGCGCGGCGCATCTGCGCCGTAAAGGCGGCGCATTGCTGGAGTTGCGTCGCAAGTGCGACGCCGTTCCAGTAATGCTCTGGGGGACCTATCTTGTTATTGCTGCGTCAATCCTTACGCCTGCTTCAAGCAGGCGCAGGGTTTTGACGCAACATGGGCCCCAAAGTGACTGAGTGAAATCTTGTAGATTTCACTCAGCCACTTTAAGGAGGCGTTCCTGCGCCGGAACTCCCCTCCTGCGCCGGAACGCCTCCTTCTGGCGCAGGGCTTTACAACGTGACACATCTCCCAGATGAGTCACATTGTAAATACCCCGCACCATGGCGCATCTTTTGCGCCACCGCTGCGTCACAAAAGTGACGCAAAGGCGGTGTAAAAGAGGCGCAAGGGGCTTGTGAATCTTCCCCTACATTTATGCACATGTAAAGTGCACCCCATTGCTGCAATTGCACCACTGCACGAGACAATAAGAAGAGGACACACAAGCAAGCACGCATGTGCAGGACATCTAACCTGGGATTCTATTGGAATTCTATAACGCATATTAGCAAGCCCATTATCGCCATTTTAGCGGCAGTTTCCTGCCGATAAAACTGCGATAATTTTAACGAGGTTCCTTGCTAATATGCCCTTCAGTGTTTCAAATAAAACAAGTATTTCCAAATTTTGTGTTTGTGATATAAAAACAGACCTAGTGCAAACATTTTTTAAAAATATAAGTTTCAATCAGAAGGACAGCACTTTTACATTTACATTTCTTTCGGGGCGCAGGCACCCAGGCTTGTTTCTCCCTCGCCTCCCACATCATGGAATCAAAATACTGGCGGCACCTTATCGGCACCTCAAGGCCGGCACTGTGGGCCCGATTCACAGCATGAATTTAAGACTAAATCCTAAACTTACTACTATTTGGTATTCACAGAATGCACTTACTACTTTCGGGATTCACAGACTGAACTTACTACTTTCAGGATTCACAGAATAGATTTAAAACTACTAACTTTACGTCCGCACTCGGAAATTCCGGCCCGGGGGCGGAGTTTCCGGTCCGCAGGCGGAGCTTCTGGCTTGGGGGCGTGGCTTGCAGCACGGAGGCGGATCTTCCGGGCCAGAGGTGGAGCTTGCGGCCCAGAGGTGGAGATTTCAGCCATGGCTAAATCCCCACCTCTGAGCCAGAAGCTCCGCCTCCAAGCTGCAAGCTCCACCTCCGGGCCGGAAGCTCCGCCTCCAAGCCGGAAGCACCACCTCCGGGCCGGAAACTTCACCCCCGGGCCGGAATTTCCGAGTGCGGACGTAATGTTAGTAGTTTTAAATCTATTCTGTGAATACCGAAAGTAGTACGTTCATTCTGTGAATACCGAAAGTTGTACGTTCATTCTGTGAATCCCTAAAGTATTATGTTCACTCTGTGAATCCCGAAAGTAGTAAGTGCATTCTGTGAATACCAAATCGTAGTAAGTTTAGGATTTAGTCTTAAGTTTATTCCGTGAATCGGGCCCTAACTGTTCAGGAGTCGTGCTGGTTGTTTTATTAAAGCAAAAATTGGGGGGAACTGTTTATGTAAAATTAGAAAAAGGCTCTTCAAGTCATTCCCCAAATAGATTCACCTCTCCAACCACTGCCGCTTTCAGCTTGGCGTCTTGCAAGGCCTACCAAAGCCTTCAAGTTCCAAAAGCAGTCCCTGGTTCCTCTTTCTAACCTGTCACAGCCTTCCTCTAAACCGCACCATGAATATTGGAAGAACAAACACCACACGTTTTCAAAATAACTAACAGGATCAAGGCATCAATTATCATGTTTTGAAGAAGTGCGCTGAAGTACTTCACGAGTCGGCAGAGTGATGACAAACGGAGGAAGGACAAGAGAAACGGAAGTGAGGGGCAGGCCGGGAGGAAGTCAGGCAAAATAGAGTGCGCATTGAGTCAGCCAATCCCAGGAAAAATAAGCATTTATAAATGCAATAGGACTCGTATTTAAACAAGCACTATTGCATTTTTTTTAAAGTGCGGGAGCCGAAAAAGGCATGAAATGGAGGGGCGGGGGGAGTGGTGCAGGGGGTTGAAAAGTGACGGACTGCAGGAGAGGGGGGGACACAAGGAAAAAATAGCATTACGGTAAAGGGGCTGATAGCCTCGGAAGGCTACAAATGACAACATGACCGTCAAGAGGAGGGACTAAGAATGGGAAAACCAATGAGAACACTGCATTTATGATGTAACCCAATCAAAACATGGGTGTAGAGTCGGCGGAGCTTAAATTAAGCTTACCCAGTAGAGTGTATACAGCATGCCTCGCAGAGCGATGGCAGGGCGTTGCACAGCAACGCTATACGCAAGACCTAAAAAGCATTGGTATAACCTTTAGGTGTCATTGTTGGGACATTGATGATCCAAAAGCTTCGTTCCATATATGTTGGATAATTAATAAGCATTATTAAAGAAAAATGCGACATTACGTTGTTGGCAAGAACACAAGGAGGAGTTTGTTGCAATCAAGAATAAGGTTGTAAATGCGCCGTGTTTGAAGTTGTTTGTAATGGGGGTGGATTCAGGTAGGTTCACCTAGTCTGGGGTCTGGCTGGGAGGTCTGACTCCGCTCCCCAACACTTGAAGGTGCTGGGCCTGCACTCCTTGGCTTGTCTGAGACCAGGCTGCGCACCAACGAGTAGAGGGAGGAGGAGTCCAGGGAGAACTCGGGGTAGGCCAACTAAGGGGCTGGGACTCGTATCTGGTTTGTCCGGAGTGAGGCTGCGCTACCTGGGAAAGCCAAACTTGAGGGGCACCTGCATCATGCGGACGACTGGTCACTGCACATAGCTGAGGGACGAAAGGACCGAAGGCGGCTCCAATTTTACCGCAACCAGGAGCCCGCCGGCCGTCTGGGCTCCCCCCACCTCTGAGGGAATCTCGCACCTGAGCCAGGAACCTGTGAGACGCACATCCACCCACCCGCCACCCCTGCCTGCTGCGACGACTCCACCTCGGGCCCCTACTGCCCTACACTCGCAGGACCAGACTGCCCAGTGTCGGAAGAATACAGCTCCAGACTTAAATCGCCGGATTTTGCCCCCCCACTGCAAAATCGAGCGCACATCTGTCGCCTCCCACCCGAGCTCCACACGAACAGGAGCTCAACAGTGAGTGTCGGGCAACAGACCGAGTGCTACTGAGTTGAACAGGGGTTTCTTATTTCACCATTCCTAGCCGGTCACCCTCTCTCCCTCCCTCACTCTTAACAACGATGGCTGTGCAGTGGCTGACCAAACAAGCACATAAACAGGAACTATTTCTCCCTGGGAGATGGTGCCAGTATGGAGCGCAATGGGCTCAGACTCGCAATATCATAAAAATGTGCCAAAGCAAGGACAAACACAATTAATATTGAAGTCCACGACACCAGAACTGCGCTGGACGTCCCGCTCTCTGCTGAGGAACTCGGGGAGGCGCTGGGACAACTCAATAAGGGGAAGGCGCCGGGCCCAAGCGGCTACCCGTGCGAATTCTACAAAAAGTTTCACCTCCAGCTGGGGCCTCAGTATAGACGCGCACATGAGGCAGCACGGGTCCAGGGGGAGTTACCGCCAGATTGGCGCCATGCCGAGATCGTGGTGTTTCTGAAGCCGGGCAGGGCCCCGGACAGGCACGACTCATACCGGCCCATTTCGCTATTAAACATAGAGGCCAAAATCTTGGCGAAGGCCCTGGCGAACCGCCTACTGCCCTATATTGCGGACCTGGTCCACCCTGACCAGGCCGGGTTCATGCCCCGTAGGGCAACTCGCCATAATATCCGGCGGGCACAGGCGGCGGTGGATGCCATGGGGGCTCGGGACGAACAGGCGGCACTCCTGCTAGCAGATATGGACAAGGCCTTTGACTCTGTGAGTTGGGCATACTTGTTTGCACTCTTGCCCCGCCTTAACCTGGGTCTGGTGTTCCTATCGTACCTGAAATTACTGTACTGTACACCAATGTCACGGCCTCGGTTCGGGTGTCCGGTGCCACGTCCGGGCGCTTTGATTGGTCGGGGTACCCGACAGGGTTGCCCACTGTCCCCGTACCTGTTTGCCCTGGCGATGGAGCCCCTAGCATCTCGGGTGCGTGCTGATGCACAGATACGCGGGTTTGTGTGGAGTGGCGAACTAGTGGATAGAATTGCATTATATGCGGACGATATCCTCTTTTTCCTCACTGACCTGCAGCACTCAGGACCCCGGGTTCTGGAGGTCATGCGCATATTTGGCGAAATCTCCGGCCTTCGGCTCAACCTTCACAAGTCAACTTTATGGGTGCTGGGCGGCGGGGCCGTGGCGGACCCCTGGGCAGCAGGACTGTGCGTCGCAATGGATGGGCTGAAATACCTTGGCGTCTTTCTCTCGGAGTCGCGCGCCGTTGCTTGGGACTGTGGTGTCCTGCCGGTGTGGGAACGGGTCCAGGCCGATATCAAGACTTGGTCCAGAATGCCCCTCACCATCTTTGGAAGATCTGCCATCTTCAAAATGGTGGCGCTCCCACGCCTATTGTACCAGCTGCAGAACTTCCCTTACCCTATTGGCCCGCAGTGGTTTCGCCAGGTTAACTCGGCACTGGGCCGTTTTCTGTGGGCTGGCGGAGTGGCCAGAGTGGCGTTGAAGACGTGCTTCCTATCTGACTATTGCGGGGGCCTGGCCACCTCTGATCTCCTATCTTACTACCAGGCTTCTCAACTACTTGTTCTTAACGAGTGGTGGTACAGCGACAGGGGAGACCCGGCGTATGCCTTGGAGCGGTCGCTTATGGGCGATAATACACTACACACCATTCTATACTCAGCCCGTCTGCGTCGTGCACTACCGTCGGTCACTAGAGTGGTCTTTGCAGTGTGGAGACAGGCCCTACGCCGCATGGGCTGGTGGGGCAAATTGACTGCGGAGACGCCGCTCTGGCATATTGGCCTGCTCCCAGAGCTTTCGGCCCTGGCCGGATTTGAGGGCTGGGAGGCGATAGGTATCTCGCTACTAGGCCAGGTTATGTCCGGCACTACCCTCAAATCCTTCGAGGAACTTCGCACGGAGTTCCAAATGCCTCAGTCCCAGTTCTCCTGCTATTTACAGCTGCGCCATGCCCTCACCCCGAGCATTGCCCATCTAGACTCCCTACCAGAGTTTAGCCCGGTCGAGGCGAAGGTCTTTATGGGAGACCTGGGGGATAGGAAGGTATCCCGTATCTACCAAACGCTGGTTATCCATTGCTCCTCTACCCTACACTCTCTTCGGGCGGCTTGGGAGGTGGACGTAGGCCCCCTAGATGAGGGCGATTGGAGGGAGGCCCTAGAATCCCCGCTTGGGACCGCCATCGCTGTACGACTCCGGCTCATCCAATTTAAGTACCTGCACCGGGCCTATTACACCCGTGAACGATTGTGGAAGGCTGGGTTGATTGAATCCCCGGAGTGCCTGCGCTGTGGGGCTGTGCCTGGATCCCTGTTGCATACTGTGTGGTCGTGTGGTCGGTTGTCTGGCTTTTGGAGAGGCGTGTGGAGCTGTCTATCTGAGGTCCTGGGCTGGGATCTTCCCCGCACCCATCGGCTGGGGTTGCTGCATGTTATGGAGGGCATTGGTGGGAACATTTATAAACGTCACCTGCTGCTTTTGGGGCTTGTTGTTGCCAAGCAGGACCTAGCCCGGGCGTGGAAGGGAGTGAGGGCCCCCCCTCCGTCTGTGTGGAAAGCTGGATTAGACTATTACATGGGCCTTGAAAAACCAATCTTTGAGGCGAGGGGCTGCCCACGCAAACACTACAAAATTTGGAAGCGGTGGGCCGACTACCGAGGTCTGACGCTGGATCCCCCAACGGAGCGAGAAGAGGACATTTGATTGTGCGGACATTGTTGGCCCGATTCTGCAACACACCTGTCGCACTACACCTACACCCTTTATTTGCTGCTACATGTACACGTGCGTGGGGGGGGAGGGATGGGGGGGAGTTTCTGGGAGTTGAGGGGACGGGAGTTTGCGGGGTAGGGTGGGTTGGGGGTTTATTCATATTGAGCCTATTTTCGGTGCCTGATTGAACATTTGCTACTCATCTGATATACTGTGTCTATACTGTTGGTGGTGATCTGCGATCTGTGGGGTGCCACGATTTTATTGCCTACTTTGCTCAATAAAATTGGTTGTGAAAAAATTGAAGTCCAGGAGGAGGAAAGAAATGTGAAAGGTTTACAATACATTGTTTTAATCGAAAAATTGTTTAAGTGGAAATAGATCAATTGAGATGTATTCAGGAATATCCCAGTAGGGGAGTGTATGAATTTAATTTCACTAACGAAGCAACAGTAGGCAACGTAATGTATGGCACATTTATTTTTAAAAATGAAGAGGCCATGAAGGGAATAACCATGACCAATGCAACTGTGAGAAAGGAAATCCTAATAACAATCCACATGTATAACCCTTATGTCCCTGATCAAGATGTTGAGCTGTTCTTACGTAAATACTGTGAAAAAATCAGAGGGGGTGGCACCTGAAAAATTCCTTGGGAGTGTGGAATGGAAAAAGGAGGTACCTATGGAAACGTAAACAAGATGAAACAGGCATCGGGAACCTCAGACACCCACCCGCTACCTTCTCTATAGGAGCAAACAAAGGGTTTCTCAACTATCCCAACCAACCCACCTTCTGTAGATCCTGCCAAACTTTAGGACACACCAAAGAAAATTGCAACAAAGAAGTATGCAAGAACTGCAATGAAACCGGGCACAAAACCTTTGAATGCCCCAAACCTAAGAGATGCAATATGTGTGGGAGTGACAAGCACTCATTCAACTTATGCCCCATGAGGAAAAACACCTATGCCCAGGTAACAAAAGACAAAGGAGAGAGCGCACCAACAACCAACAACAACTACCCCTTCAATGTAATAGATCAAACAGAAGGGGCCAAACAAGATCAAGAAATAGACATAGACTGACCATCTGGAAGCGTTTGAGAAACTCAGAGAAGAAATCATGAAAGACACAGAACAAAACCAACAAGCAGATCCCATGAACAGTGAAAGCAATAACACAGAACAGCAACAAGGAAATAGCTCACAAAGGCAAGAGACCAAAACAAACAACACAACCCAAGAACCACAGGGAAACAACACACCCAAATTGTGATAGTAGTTCAACAGATGGAGTCAGTCATAGAAAAAATAGCACGAGGGAAAGAAGAGAAAACAAAGCTTGATACTCAAAACGACATGGGCGATGAAGGGTGGCAACTCCCAAAAGGTCACAGAAACCATAAAAGGAAAACGCCAAACCACGCCCAAAAAAACTAATTCCCCAAAGCAAAAGAGATAGTAGTAAAGGGGAAGTTCAACGTGCTACAAAACCTCTCTGATGAAGAGGAGGTTCAGGAGGAAACTAAGGGGCATATTACCAAGAAGTGCGTTAGTAAACGCACAACGCACATCCCCATATCGCCGGCTATCGCCGGATTTCATTACCGTTTTAGCACGCAATTATCAACACGCATCACGTAGGCGAATTGAAATCCGGCGATAGTCGGCGATATGGCATATTATTGCATGAAAACAAACGTTGTTTTCATGCGCTAATGTGTGCCTTGATAATATGGTGGGGGTGGATTCAGCGTTATGATCCACTCCCCCATGTTATCAATGCCCTAACACCTGGTCAGAGCAGGCGTTGGGAGACCTGCGATAAACGAGTTTATCGCAGGTCTCCCTCTCCCAACGCCTGCCTAGGAAATAGGGTGTTCCCACCTCCAACCACATTTTACATGTGGTTGGACGTGGGAACGCCCACTTTGCATGTCATTAGCGATTTTAATCGCCGACATGCAAAGTGGGCTTGCGCCAGGCTTTAAAATGCCCTTGTTAATAGGGCTCTAGCAGTATCGCCGTTTCTCGGCACAATTCGCTGAGAAAGCGGCGCTACTTTCCCTTGGTAATATGCCCCTGAGATCCCAGAAACCCAGGAATCTCAATTACCAGCCAAATCACAGGACACAAACAACGCCATCTTTTCTCCATTCTTCGGGATAACAGAGGAATATGGTCCACTAACCCCCGTAATGAATGGTGGGATGTCAGAAAATATGGATTCACCATGGTCACCATCATAAAAAAACACATATCATGATGAGTACACAAATAATACTAATGGCGGTCTCACTCGCTCCTTTAAACATTAGAGGATTTGGGCAACACTCAAAGTAACTGAGAGTAAAGGAATACTGCAAAAATGTTGATATGGATATCATATGCTTGCAAGAATGTTCTTTAGACCTAAAAAAACTATGCAGAGATGAAAAACTGGCGGACACTAGTTCCAACTGCATGGTCAGGGGGAGGGAACAGAAATGCCTGCATAGTGATCCTCTGCAAAAACAGTAATGCACAAATAACCAAGGAAACTATTATAAGTGCAGGAAGGGCAATGCTAACCACAATTAACTTGTATGCCGAAACGTTTCCAAATATTTTATGTTTATGCATCACCGGACAAAAAAGAAAGGGAAGCATTGTTTAACATAATCACATTTTTCCTTACAGGTTCACACCGTACCTTCCTAGTAGGGGATTTTAAAGGAAAAAGACAGGATAGGGAAAGCAACCAACTACAACTTACACATATCAGCAAAAACACTGCACGCTCTCCTCAAAGACATAAACCTAAAAGACACATACAGAGACAAACACAAGCCTGGCTCACATTTTACATGGCACTCAGATAAAGGCATCACTAAATCACGTATTGATTTCATCTTCTGCAACAAAAACATCAACACCACACAAGACAATAAACGAAAGGTAGGAGGCGCACTCAAAAGGATCAAGAAGGCAATGTTATTGTTCAAAAAAGTTCTCTTCTTTATTTCGGTAATAATACCAGATAAAACAGCCAACGCGTTTCGTTACAATGCGTAACTTCGTCAGGGCTTAAAAAATTGTGGTCCACAGAAGAGTAATGACGATGTGGTAAAGGTGTAAGTTTCGTAAATCCTGCTTATCTTAAGTAGTTAATCTCCTATTAGCGGGTAATATCGGAGGGCTCCAAGGTTTTATATGTCACCTTATAATTGTAAGTGGCATCCACAAGTTCGTAACGGCATTAGCGTCCCTGCATAATAACGGGGATAACCGATACCACATCCTTCTCAGACCACTCCTTGATAACCGCCACCTACCAGATACAAGCAAACAAGAAAAGAGGTAAAGGGTATTGGAAACTGAATGTTGCCCTCCTCCAAGAAGAAGGCACACTGAAGGATTTTGAGGCAATATACAAATACCTAAGAGACAACAAACCACATCACACATCCATGGCAGACTGGTGCGTGCAAAAAAAACAACATATAGCCGCCCATTTCAAAACCATAGGGAGAGAAAGAAGCGCACAAAAGGCAGAGCAATTTGACATCCTGCAAGATAGAATAGCTCTCCTTCACAAGTTAGATGGCCTAGAGAGGAAAATACAACACGAAATGACAAAGGCAAAACAATAAATGAACACATGGTTAGAAGAAAAAGGGAAGGAGACTATCAACAACGCCAGAATAAAACACTATGCAGAGGGAGAAAAATGCACCTCCTTTTTGTTTAGGAAAAAAACACAAGTTCACAAAGAAATTCAGGAGCTGATAGACGAGGGAGAGGAAAGTCAGGAAGGGACAGAAAAATATAAACAAGTGGCAAGAATATTTTATGAAAAACTGTACCAAAGAGGAAATGAAAGCCAGGATTTAATTTCACAACATGTTGACTTAATTAAAAACTGTTGGTAATCTAATGAAAGTGATTTTATGAAGAAAGAGCTCACAGGGGAAGAGTTCTTGCAAGCTCTACAGAAATGTAACAAGCTATCTAGCCGGGGGTGGATGGGCTCCCATGGGATATCTACAAAGTTTGCCTGCCTAACATAGCCACCGATGTAATAGAAATGTTCAATAAATGTGTATGGAACAACTCCATCCCAGACGGTTTTTGTCATGGGATAATATCTCTGATACACAAAAAAGGACCAGAAAAAAATATTGGTAACTGGAGACCAATCTCCATTTTAAACGTGGACTACAAGATTTTCACAAAGGTTCTAGACAACAGGATGAAGAAAGTATTACAAACCGTAATACACGAAGATAAAACCTGCGCAGTCCCAGGCAGACAAATCTGGGACAACCTTATAACACTGAGGGATACAATCGGGTCAGCCAAAGACAGGAAAGAAGCAGTCGGCATCCTTGCAATAGACTTCAATAAAGCCTTTGACAGAGTAGCACACACTTTCCTCCTACAAGGACTGAAGAAGATGGGGTTCCCCCACGTCTTCATGCAAACAATTGAAATGCCATATATAAACGCAACTAGCTGCGTAAATATAAATGGATCACTGTCTAACCCCTTTTGCATCCAGACAGGAGTACATCAAGGCTGCCCCCTATCCCCAGCCCCCTTTATATGTGCCCTGGAACCTTTACTGATACAAATCAGAAAAGACAAAATCATCAGAGGGACACTATTACCAGGAGCCAAAGGGCTGGAGGCCAAATGCATTGCTTACATGGACGACCTCACAGTAATCTGCAAAGCACCACAAGCAGTGAGGAGAACTATGTTGCATGTACAAATCTTCAGCCAAGCATCCGGACTAACCCTAAATGAGGAGAAAACAACAGTTCTCACCATGGGCCAATGGGACAAACTAACTAAGCTACCAGTCAAGACCACCACAGAGCCCACGAAAATCTTAGGTATCCACTTCTCACAAGACACAAAGGGGGGAAAAAACTGGAAAGAAGCAACAAAAAAAGTCACAAACAAACTAGACCTCGGGCGCACAAGAAAGCTAACCCTGGAAGGGAAGATCTTGGTCACAAAAGCAGTTATACTACCAATCCTTTTATACAGAGCTGTGGTTTTCCCTCCAACCAAAGCCATGCTACAAAAACTGAACAGGCTACTTTTCACCTTTCTTTGGAACTCTACAGCAGAAAAACTGAAAAGAGAACTCATCGGCAAATCCCACGACAAAGGAGGGAGGAAAATGCCAGGTGTCGGAGACTTTTTGCTCACTAAATATTTCATGCTATGCTACCGAAGCCTGCACAGCAAGAACACAAAAAGTGCAGCGTACATCAAATTTCCCGCAGGCTTTTTGTTCCACCGTTTCAAACTCTACTCAGTAGCAAAAAAAGTCTTTGACCTCATCACACCTCCAATGTACATGTGCCTAGAACCCCTCATGGTGAAAAACAAAGCTCTACTACAAGACATTGGGGAGAAAACTACGGCAAGACAACTGACCACAGACATTAAAAATTAAACAACAATGAACACTATCGCCAACTGCCCGGAAAAAAAGACTGATGCGTTTTATCTAGGAACCCAATCAATATTGTGACCTTATGCCCCTATACGGCTATAATCAATATGTATCCCTATAATGGCATAATAATCAGAGCCATATTTCAGTAACTCGCCTCTGCAGTCCATGACATAGCAGAAGCTACTTCCTTAGATTCCTAGAGAGCACACCGAGTTTTTTCGACACACCAAACCCCCAGCAACCTGGGAAAGCCCTGCTTGCTTTGTTTTGATTTGTAATAGAACTCCTACGACCATTGTAAGAACGACCAGTTCTTAGTGACATCTTTATTGACGCCTTATGTCCAAACCTTACATCAAACTCGGCACCTTTCAGGTATAAATATACCAACGTTGCCTTAAGCAAATACACGGTGGTGAATTCTGCAGCAGAACAGCTGTCCCCTTGCAGAGAGCCCAGCAGACGCGAGAAGCCCATGGATGCTGCCCCTCCTCTTTGACACGCTGAGAAAGACGCTGTCTTTTCTCCTGCCGAGAAAATCCAGCTCCGGCGTTTCCAGCCTACCCTTGCCGGTGACTGGGATATCGGGTCCTGAGAGGGAGGTACCAGACCTCCTACATTCTATTCCAAAGGTACGGTGCTGACTAAACCCTTAGAGAGAATTCTTGGATCAGACTCTTGGCAAAACCAACTTAACTTAAACTGCTACTTACTCACTCCCTCCCACATATTAGGCTTAGGTCAGTTACACCGGGGTAGGCGTAGTTAGAAGCACCAAGTGAGGTTGTTAGCCAATGTATATATGAATGTATATATTGTATATATTTTATTCATTTTTAACTATGTTATGGCTCAGAAACGATATCAATGCTTTTACAGTATTATATCATAATACTCCTTTTACTGTACGTAATTTACTTTATATTAAGTATTGCAATTGTGGCAATCCATTTCTCTTGCATGAGAAGGAAGACTGTTCAATAAATCATACCCTTTATTGAAAACGCCTGTCTCTCTCTTCTCTGCACTCTGGTGAAACTAAGAACGCACGTCTGACTGAGTGAAATAGCTGTCTATTGTTTCACATGACTCTAGAGATTGACTCTTGTTCTGAAGGAGCAAAGTTGTCATGTTTATGCGGTTGTCGGAAGCTGAATCCCTTCTTGTCTGAGCCAGGGAAGCTGATCACTTCCTATTCAGTCAAGAAAGTTTCCAGTGACCTCTGAGCTAGCTGGCGCAAACCTAAATTAAGTCTAACATAGTCAGTAGAGACCTAGAAGACCACAGTCCTACGTCTACACTGCTGTTTATGTTATTCCAATGCGCAGGGCCTATAGGGAAAATAGGAACTACACTACATGGCGCCCAACGTTTGGTAAGGCGATAAAACTAACGCAAGACATTAGAGTAACTCAGTCGTGCTTTTTCACACAGACCCTTTCTCCCATAAATACTCCAATAGACGTCTGGAGTGGGTGAAAGGTTAAAATCCGCCGGAACTTAGTAGGAAGAGATTCCTATGTAGAGTTTCTGGTTTAGTCAACGTTGAAGGATACAGTGTTCCAAAATATTGTGCACCTAATCTTTTGTTTCCTTGAAACCTGATCCGCAACAGAAAAACCTTTCTGACAGTAAAATGCCAAACAGTGATGAGGATAGGGATGCTGCTATATTAGCAGCCCGACTACAAGAGGATGACACGAGTCTCCTACAGAATGACCAGAATGCTATCCTCATTCCGATCAACATAAGAAAAACTAAAAGTTTAAAACTTATAGAAAATGGACTGACATCACGAGGTGGTACAGTCATTTTCGTGATAGAGGCACACGAATATCAGCAGACAAAGGTATTCTATTCATGGATAAACTTTCCAGCGGCAAACGCTACAACACACGAATTCCACTATTACAAAATAGAGGAATCACCGGATGAATATACTCCTTTCGAGGAGATTGAAATTCCATTAAAATACCAAGAGCACCTGCTCTGGTTTAAAGGCGCCCTAAAACATAATGATCACATCACCAGGCTCGGTCCACTAGGTAGACCAGGAGCAACGTGGCCGGTTTTAGCCAGCTACACACCACATCCAGGCATTGATAAAATGTCAAGAGAAGAACTTTTAGCACAGCTAAAATTATTAATTAAAATACACAGACAGCTAGTCCAATATGTAATGAGGACTGCAACAGTCCAACCAGCTGTTAATATTCCACAGTTGACCCCTCATCAGGGTAACACAAATAAAATTACACCACAGAACATGCAATCATGTCTTGGTAAAACACCCGCAAAACGGGAACAAGCATAGAAAATAACTCAAATAGAGGCAGTATTCCTGAATACTACCCCTATTGAGAAACACAGAATTCTGACTATCTGCCTTCCAATGGGGGCCGCACCACATGTGGAGGACTGTGACACTTGGGGCACAGTCTTTGCTTCCATTTACACAAAAACACATGGTGTTCCGTCCATAGCGGTAATACCAGATGTGCTAAAACAAATTCAGAATGAATGCGGTCCAGAACCTGCTTTAACTCTTGGTATGAAATTACTGAAAGGCTTCCAGCAGGTCTCGGCTATATTATTAGCCAATATAAAGGGAGAAGCAGCATCTGTGGCGATCCGCCAGAAATTGAAAGAAACAGATATAACAGATCAACCAATTGAGCTTGCCAGAATCATAGAAAAATCCTATGAAGAACTAGGTAGGGATAATTTGGGTGGTAAACCGGTAAAACCCCAACTACTTGAAAATCCTGAAAAAATATTTATTAAAAATAATCAAAATACTCCAAAAAAGAGCTGGGATGGAAATAAACAATCCAGTCCAAAAGAAAAAAGATTCCAGTCCAGAGGACGGTCTCCTCAGCGGAGAGAAAGAACTCCGAACCGAGAACACCAGTCCCCCCAGAGGGAGCCCTCTGAGAAAAGATATAACCTTAGAAATAGGGATAGCTTGAAAAAGCCTGATAGATATCAAAGTAATGATACACGTCCTGTAGGGGGGCGTGGCCGAGAGCCGACTATGGCGGACGTGTAGCTGAGGAGCTCCGTCCCGAGCCCTAAACACAAGCGGATTATCCTGCCATCCTGCACTGTAACCCACCCCATCTTTACGCCCGCCGCTTCAGGGAGTGAGCGGAGTACCTTTGCAGCGCACCACCTCTCTTGGACTCCGCCGAGACTTTGCTGACCTGCGGCGATCCCGGGGGCCTGTTTCCTCGTGGCGAGCCGCGGGCTCGATTAGCCTGGGGGCCGGGCTGCGGCACGGCTCGGACGGGCTGCTGGCGTGCCCCGGAGAGGAGCGAGTCCACGGAGCTTAGGCGCGCTACCCGGACCGGCAGCGGACGCGGCCCCTCCTGCCACCGCATTGTCTGCCTTCATACCGACGAGCCTGGGGGACCATTCCTGGCTGATCTGCCCGGATCGCGGCACTGAGGCACCGCACCCGCCCCGGCGCCCGCCTGTGCACAGAAGAGACACCCGAGCCTGCCTGGGCGCCGATGACACCGGTGAGGAGTGGGGGCCTGGGATTGCACACGGAGGGCACTACTGCCTAGTGCACTATTGCCTAGGTGCACACAGGAATCACTTGTGACGGCCTCCCGCCGCTGCGGGATCATAGCCGCCATATTGCCTCCACCCTGCACCCTGGGCCCTCCCGGCATCTAGCGCGGAGCCCTGCGTTGCCCGAGCCGCGTCGCAGCGGCGGATCTATCAAGGCCCTGACAACTCCTCGCACCACCAGCATGGCCCCCTGCACAGTGAAGAGGGGGCGCCTGAGCATTGCCGCGGGGCCCGGCTACCTGGGGCTCCCACTGAAGGCACCTGGCGGCGCAACTCCTCCGACTGGACTGCATTACCACGCTCTCCTTACCACTGACCTCCACCGGTTCCCCCAATAGCGGCCCAGCACCCCTGCACGTCGCCCCGTGGTGACCGGAACCGTGGATGGGAGGAGGACCACCCACTGAGCGCTACTACACCGACGAGGATCCTGTGCTGTGGGCTTGGCATCGCTCTAGGGTGTGACCCTTTCTTCATATCTTCGTGGTATCACGGTCACCTCTGCTCATTGCCCGGAGTGCCATCGGGCAGCGCAGGCCGGAAACGGAGAGTGCGCCCACTACGCCGCCACCCTGCATACCAGATCGATGGGGAAACACCGAGGCAGGACCCAGGACCACGGCGCATCAGCGGACATGCAGTCCACCGGCTCGGAAGACCCTCTGGCTTCATCTACCGCGGACATTATCCCTCCGACTGGTAAAAGTTCGCAGGACGCCAAGCTGGATCTCATACTCAATGAGATACGGGCCACGCGGGAAGCGCTAGAATTGCGCATTGACAGCATGTCGACTGGCCTCTCACTACTCCGAGCCGACCATAACAAACTTGCGGAGAA
Source organism: Lissotriton vulgaris (assembly GCF_964263255.1). Lineage (NCBI taxonomy): Eukaryota > Metazoa > Chordata > Amphibia > Caudata > Salamandridae > Lissotriton > Lissotriton vulgaris. The sequence goes on from NC_141685.1 coordinate 177,231,563, forward strand.
AGTATCGGAACAGAAACTTGCACTGAATGATCTCATACCGCAGCAGACGGAACACTCAGCGAAGCTGGAAGGTATGGAGAAACAACTCAAGCAGCTATGGGACAAGGTGGATGATGCGGAGGTGAGGGCCCGCCGCAACAACGTCCGCATCCTAGGCATTCCGGAGCGCAGCGAGGGGAGGAATCCCACCCAATTCGTGGAAGACTGGTTCAGGAAGTTGGTGGGCCCGGAAGATCTCACGGCTCTATACAGCATAGAGCGAGCGCATAGAATGCCGTCAAGACCTCCACAACCAGGGGCACCCCCACGTCCCTTGATCGCACGACTCCTTCACTACAAGGACCGCGACACTGTGCTGAGAGTGGCCCGGGAGAAAGCGCCGATTCATTATGAGGACAAGAACATCTCCATATATCCTGACTTCACGCCCACAGTACAGCGAGCTAGGTCCACCTTCGTGGGGGTAAAGCGCAAACTGCGGGAAAGAGACTTGAAATACGCCCTCCTGTTCCCCGCTCGCCTCAAGATTCTTTATGAGAACAAGTCCCACTTCTTTGACTCTCCGGAGGAGGCGGAGGAGTGGATGGAGGTTACGCTGACACCCCCGACCTCTCAGGACCCACTTTCGGCCTCTGGGAATATGAGGCACCAGAATCCACCGGACCGGAGTCACCAGGCTTCCGGTAAGGGGAGAACCCCTTCACAAAAATCTTCCTCAAGGGAACGGCCCACAGCGGACCGCTTGACAGGCAGATCGTCGGTGGTGCAGTTAACGGAGGAGGCCCTCGCCGCTCACGATGCAGACAGCAACAGGGATCAGGCCAGCATCTCCGGCACGCATACTGAGGTGTCCGGGTCGGTGGACAGCCTACAATTATTTCCCAAGGTCACGGCGCAGACAGCGGAGGACTTCTGACGCCAGCAGCCTGCACCCTGAACGAAGTCCGGGTGGTAATGTATTAACAGTGTGTCTCCTTACATGATGGGGGGTAACTAGCAGGTTTGGTTTCACGGAGGGTTGCCGCACCACCGCAGGCCAGTACACGTTAGGCGCGAGAGGTCCACTCTCCCCCACCGTATGCACTTGGAACTGTTTACTTCCTGCCCATGTTGGGCACCCTGGTTTGGATCGCGGGCCTGTTGGCCCGGGGACCTTGATGTTGAGGGGCTAACTGTTTACACGACATTCTTATCATACGACACGAAGTACTTGGCATGTTCACCCACGGTCCCACCATGGCCGCATCGCAGATTTCGTTATGGGACCGCTTAATGTTTACGACTTGTGCACCTGGAATGTGCGGGGCATGGGCTCGGTACACAAGAGACACAGGATACTGGCCCAGCTAAATCGCCGGGGAATCATGATAGCCTGCCTACAAGAGACACACTTGAACTGCGCTGAAGGCTTGAAACTCAGAAAGAAGTGGAGGGGTCAACTCTTTGCCACCTCCTACTCAGCGTTCTCTAGGGGGGCTGCTATTTGGCTCCGCAACTCTGTTCCTTTTAAGCCGATTGAACAGCGAATTGATAATGAGGGCAGATATGTGTTTGTGAAGGGCCTGCCGGGGACACGATTGTGTTTGGCTGTGTGTATTCGCCAAACTCTGGCCAATCAGATTTTCTAGTACATGTCAATAGGATCCTTGCGGATTGGGCAGATCACCAGTCGGTGATTGGAGGGGATTTTAATGCTGTCTTAGATGTTACTCTAGATAGGTCTCACCCCCCATTACACGCCACAGAAAGCAGGAGGCAGGCAGATGCACTGGCACAATGGGCGGTGGGCTGGGAATTGGCAGATGCGTGGCGCAGTGCATATCCCCTGGACAGGGAATACACCTTTTTCTCCCCCCCTCACCAGCTACATTCCAGGATAGACCATATATTCTGCTCCCGCTCCCTACTGGGGTCGGTCGTCCAAGCCCGACATATGGGGAAGACCCTCTCGGATCATAGCCCTGTGGAGCTCACCTGGCAATGGGGCCAGACGCTAGCCCCTATCCCGACCTGGAGGTTGCCCACAGAACTGCTCGAAGACTCTGTCTTCAGGTCATCCATGGCAGACGCTGTTGAGACCTACTTTGCTACCAATGCACACACTGCCAGCTCAAGACAGATTGAGTGGGACACTTTCAAGCTATACATCAGGGGGGAGGCGATGGCCTCCCGAGTGGGCAGGAGGAGGGAGGTGATAGGTGCCCTAAAAGAGGTGGAAGGTACACTGGCAATGATGGAGAGTGAAGCTGCGGGCACAAACACACACTTCACTCCTCTACAAGAGGCACACATTAAACACGCCGAACTGCTGGAAGACTTGAGGCTCCTCGATTACAAAGAATACACTGTCAGACAACATACACAGGCGGATAGATCAGGCCCACTACTGGCCCGTATTATACGAGACTCCCCCGGGAATCATCCGATCTTGGAAATATTAGACCAGGACGGTTTGCTGGTTTCGTCCCAAGTGGGCATCAATGCCGCATTCCGGGACTATTATGCCACACTTTATGGCCCTCACCCATGCCTCCCCGAGGCTGCATTAGAGGACTTCATGGGGGACCTTGAATTACCCCAACTCACAGCCAGGCAGGCCAAGGACCTGACATGTGCTATTACCATTGTGGAAATTAGACAGGCAATACGCGCTCTCCCGAAGAGCAAACCCCTTGGAACGGATGGCCTCCCGGCCGAGTTCTACGCTACGTACATAGACCTCCTGGCCCCGCGCCTTCACACTGTTTATCTAGAAGCGTTGCGCACTGCCTCATTGCCCCAGTCCTCCCTCCAAGCTTTAATAACCTCCCTCTTAAAGCCGGGTAAAGATGGCATGCACCTAGCTAATTACAGGCCCCTATCCCTCCTCAACACCAACTGCAAGATTTTGAGCAAGATATTATCGATGCGTCTGGCGCAATACATCCCTCACCTGATACATCCCGACCAATGCGGGTTTGTGCCGGGAAGGAGCACGGCCATGAACCTTAGAAGGCTTGCTCAGCTGATGCTGCGGGACCTGGCGGAATTGGGTTCGGAAGGCTGCATCTCTTTGGACCTGAAACAGGCCTTTGATTCCCTTAGATGGGATTTCATGTTTACTGCGCTAGCGAAATTTGGGATTCTGCCCGATTATATTGCATGGGTCAAACTGCTCTATACCCGCCCTACGGCCCCAGTGCGCACGTCCAGATACATCTCTGGTCCCGTGGACATAGCAAGAGGCACCAGACAGGGCTGCCCGCTCTCCCCGCTCCTGTTCATCCTGGCCCTTGAACCGCTGCTCTGTAAACTCGGAATGACAGCTCCCTACTATGGAATCCAGAGGGGCAGGACCACCCATGTGGTGTCCGCGTACACGGATGACATTATCCTGTATCTCCGTGATTTGAGGGGAGATCTTGCTTCTATGTCAAAATATTCGAGGACTTCAGCTTATTATCTGGCCTCTCCATAAGCGAGTCCAAGTCCTATGGGTTCATGTTTGCAGCCCCTGGCCAGCCCGCACCCTTACCCTTCGCGCCACACACATTTCAAATGGCGGACTCCACCTTCCGCTATCTCGGGATTCAAATCTACAGAGATGCAGATATGATGATCGACGGCAATCTCGGCCGGGCTATGAGAGCGCTCAAATCCCAAATACAATTCTGGTTGTCGCTGCCCTTATCGGTAGCCGGAAGGGTGGCCATCTCTAAGATGGTGATGCTTCCCCGCCTCCTTTACTATTTTACCAACTTGCCATTCCTGATTCCCGCCTCGACTTTTAAAACACTGGATACTCTCCTCACGGAACTCATATGGGGCCCAGGGCGGAGACGCATAGGCCTTGCCAAACTGCAGCTCCCTACTGGAGCCGGGGGTATGGGGGTACCAGACTTCCGGGCCTACAACTTTGCATGCCAGCTGCAATGGCTAGCCTACTGGCTAGCGGGTCGGAACCTGCACTAGGTTGATATAACAGAGGAGGACCACTCTAGGGGGAAGATCCATGTTTTGCTACTGCCCCGCTCAGATTTACCAGGAAATACCCCGCCACTGCTCCGGCTTGCTATCCAATACTGGCGGAAGGCCCTAAAATACACCACCCCGGCGACATCCTATGCCCCCACAATCCCACTACTGGGTATCCCACTGGAGGCGGGCCCACTTACTGCACGTATACTCACGCCTTGGCATGACACTGGAGTGGCGACCATAGGGGACCTCTTTGCCGAGGGGCGAATACTGTCCTTCGAAGACTTTAGGACCGCGCACGGTGTCCCCAGGGGATCGTTCCTCATGCATGCCGGCCTTCGCCATTATGTGGCTAATAGGTGGGTGCACGAGGGAATAGAACCTCCCACAAACCCCTTACCAACGATGCTTTACCTTATGGGGACGGGAAGCCACCTGACTAAATGGTTAACCGCTAGCATCAGGACAGGGAGGGCGACCCCACTGTTGCTTCTCAGGGCGAAATGGGAGGGTGATGTGGGACGACCACTAAGGGACAAGGAATGGGAGCGTATCCTCCAGTTCCCCAAAAAAGTGGCCAGAAACCCCAAATTCAAATTCATTCAGCTTATGCTTTTACATAGAGCTTATCAAACGCCTCACCGCATACACGCCATGTTCCACACTGCAGCTGACACGTGCCCCCGATGCTCTGCGGATGACGCATCACTGGTACACATGCTGTGGGACTGCCCCAAGCTGGGCTACTACTGGTCCACGGTCGCCGAATCCCTCACCAATGCAGGCGCCCTGTCACACACACCCACACTGGAATACGCACTACTGGGGTTGGGTCCCGCAGCGCGCACTAGAAGTGTAGCAACACGCTTTGCTGACTTGGCCATACTCCTGGCGATGCGGGCAATTACGATGAGGTGGAAATCACCCAAACCACCTGACCCCGAGTTATGGAAAGCGGAAGTGACAAGGTGGGGCAAGGCGGAAGGTGAAGCGCTGCAGCGCGAAGAACGCAGGGGCCTTAGAAAAACGCCGATCTCACTGGATAGGTTTGCCATATTGGGGATGTTCGAAGCGGAGGGGGATGGGGATTCTGTTGATTCGATGCCTTAGCGCTGAACTGTGTCCTACGAAAGTAGAAACCCAGCTGACGCATCTGACTGTGGTGCACTAGATGATGACACGGGATATCCCGTTCTGTTTATACTGCTGCTCATGACTACCTGTATTAATCAGTACTATTGGGTGAAATGGACTCACGGGTGCAGCCAAGTACGATCTGGCTTACACATGCATGTACTACGAGTGTCGGGGGGGGTTTCTGTGGGTGGCGGGTGGGTTTTGTTCCGGTTTGTTCAGGGGAATGTTGCCTTATTAAGTATGTGTAAGAACAACAGGAGAAGACCCATAAACCTCGTTGGGATGGGTGTATCATGTGAGCAAAGACAGTTCCCAACAGGTATTATGTGAAGACAGTTTTAGAGATGTATGCAACATGCATTACAAAGAAAGGAGGACCAAGGAGTCAAATGCTTTTCAGAAAGGGTAATCTTATTTTCAAAAGCAAAAGGAAAAAACTTTCAAGGGTCAATACAGTTAAAGCAGCACTGTACAGAGTGGATCTTGTGACAACCCGGTGACACTTGGTGCAAGTGCTATATACAATCAGTGACAAGTGAGTGCGCAAGTGTTAAAAACAACAGCAAAGGCGACGCATTGGCCAGGGTATAAACATCAAATAATGGCTCCAACAGAGACAAGTTGCAATCACTTGAGACACAATTATTTATATAGGAGCACAAGACGTGATATGCGTCGTAAAATTCAAGCTGTCTAGTCGACGGCATTTCGATCCCCTTTAGTCGGGATCCTGAGTTACTACAAATGTATGATGATGAGGCATTATCTTATGTCGATAACATTTATCTCACAGACGATGACTTGGATACTCACTTGAAAAGAGTGAACACCATAATACTTGGGTTCGCAGCAGAGGGTTACAAATTCAACTTTAAAAAGTCACGAATTGCCCATCTAACTGTCTTATTTTTAGGATACGAATTATCAAGTGAAGGAAAAAGCCTAGCAGACAACTTCTTAGAGAAGTGCGCTGTACTCCAAGCACCGAAAACGCTGAAGAACTTACAATCAAATGTAGGCTTTCTGAATTTCGGAAGAACTTACATTCTAAATTATGCAGAGAGGATTAAACCTCTCTACGAATTAATAAAACCTGATTTTAAACCAATCAACTGGACTCAAAAACACACAGAAATTTTGAGATCACTGCAAACAGACATGTTAGCTAAAACAAAATTAGAAACACGTGACAATACACGCAACCTTGTAATCCGGGTCATCCCAGGAAGATGCGGATTCACGTACCTGACCTCTAATGAGGGAGAAACAGTACCAATAGCTTACAAATCACATTTGTACACACATACAGAAAAAACATTCAGTCTCACAGAAAATACTGTAAATGCAGTTGAAACTGCTGTAGCAAGAGAACGAGCCCTAGCCCAAGGCAAAAGAAAAACTGTTTTCACAGCAGAATCAGCATTCGAGGTGCTATTCAGCCTAGTAAATCTAAAAACAGTGGCACTAGATCCAAAATGGATACAGTGGGAAAATGCTTCGGAAACAGGTAGTTCTTTTACAGAAAGAACTACAAAAGACTCACGTGAGACACACTCTAAGTCATCAACTTGATGGCGTTCACGTTGCAGGGAATTCATTGGCTATTACAGCCACAGCGGAAGCAACTAAACCGGCTTCTGTAGCCACAAAAAAGCGTTCAGAAAAATACATAGACGGGGAAACAATGCTGGGGGTAAAAACGTCTTCAAAGGGCAACTATCCACTCAATTATACATACATAATTGATGCAAACTCCGTTCCTTTTGCTCAAGTCCCTGGAGTGGGAGATAGGGTAATTCCAAACACGAATCGGAGAATCTTTTTAATAGCAGACGCACACAAGGGATTGGGTCGAAGGCACAAACAGATGAAGGAATCTCCGAAAGAATTACAATCAGAATACTGGTGGCCGGGGATGAGCCTGCAACATTATAAATTTGCAAAGAGTTGTCCAGACTGCAACAGAGACCGCAGTAACAAGCCAACCGGAGTAATCATTTCTGTAGGTAGCATAGGGCTATCTACACATGAAATCCAGCGTCCTATTAATTTTTTAAAGACTATATTCACCTAAAAATGTGGCCCCAGCGCTCGGCTGATGCCAGAACTGTTATAAAAGATTTGCGAGTCTTTATCGGCACATACGCAATTGCCATGCTTCATTCTGACCAGGGTCCTGCTTTTAGCTCTCGAGCTTATAAGGAGGCCATGACCAGCATGGGCATTGGTTTGCGGTTCTCTTGTCTCTTCCATCCTGAGGGAAACGGGATTGTGGAAAGAAAAAACCGAGACATAAAGCAATCTATAACGGCAAAGGTATTAGGTTCGGGTGATGGGTGGGTCCAGCATTTAACAAGTGTCCAACGTAGTCTTAATAACTTGCCAAGAAATTCTCTAAAAGGTTTCAGCCCGTACGAACTATTGTTCGGAACTAGAATGTATGTTCAGGACTTAGATAGTCACGCTTCAGTGGTAGAAAATAAGGAAAAATGCTTTGACATCAAAGATCGTCTGGCTGTTTTACAGGACTTAAATGAAACAAGAAAAGCTCTGAGCAACGTAAAGTTAAAACAACAGCCAATAACCACTGAAGACACACCACCTGTCCCAGCAAGACCTGTCTGGATTCCAAAGATTGGGGATCTGGTCAGAGAGAAAACAGCGGTTAAGAAGGAATTTGGGCCTTCTTACAGAAAAGCAGTACCTGTCTTAGCAATCAACGGAACAAGATCAGTTGTACTACCGCCCCTTGCTGGTATAAAGGAGAACCGGGTTGTATCAATCGACCTGGTAAAACCACAATCATGTGGCCAATAATAAGTAATAGGCCCAGTGGACTCCCAAGAAATAACAGAATACCCAAATTTGCTAGTATCCAAGATGTTCAAACTGAAAGACTAATCACAGTTAATAAACCTACAGTGAACAAAAAAGGTCTATGCAACAACAATGACATGGAACTTGTGCCTCTTGAAACCCAAATTGAAACAGTTTGTCATGAAACACCAGTCTACAATGATGTAGCATCAGAATGTGCTAATAAAAGGCAAATTGAAAAGACAATTCCAACAATTGACAGAACTGCATCTGGCTACTTTATCAATTTTGATAACTTTTCTGAAGATCCAAGTGAACAAGAAGAAACGCCAAAATCAAAAACATTTAAAGACAAAGCAACAAAACTCTTGCTCCAACTCAAAGAACCGTATCTTAGTTCTCCATGGATTGAATTTTGGATTGTGTTAGGTGTACTTTTCCTCCTGCTTTGGCTCATCATGGTACTTTGTTTGGGAAAATTCATTGAAGGAAAATACAGTACAATGGACACAGTAAGTCAGAACATCAACTTGGTTCTGAAGCCACACAAGTCATCTCACATCGAGAAACGAGAACTATCATCAGTGAATGTCACAGCCATTCCAATACCCGGCGGGATAGTTTGGGTCAAAACAGATTACGAAATATATGGACCGGTCGAACTCTTGAAATATCCTCATCAGTTTAAGGTTTCAATAAGTGACTTCGTAAAACCAAGTACATTCTCTGATGATTGGGACTTTGAAAGCATAAATAATATGATGTCGGATTTAGTTTTGTCAGCAAAATTTACAGAACATGATTATTTGCAAGGTTCATCGAATTATGAACAGATGTATTGTTTTACCCATTATGCAGACCACTATTTGCATAAATCTGCTCAACCTAGAAATGTTTTTAAATATAATCAATGGGAACATTGTGCAACTCCACCTAAAAGCAGTTCAAAAACATTCTATGAGAAATTTCAATACTTCTCAGGATTTAACACAAGTGATGCAGAAACATTTTATTATAAACTGTTAGATAAAACAGGGACAAAAAACATGCTGGCAAATACTAAATTGATATATTCAGAAGCATTTTGTGAAAAAATTATTACATTTGGTTTTGATTTCTGGAAAAACAACATTGAAACAAAAACCATCTGGGGTACAAAAGATTGGCAGGTACAAGGCCTATAAGCATTATTTCGAGCCTGCATGATCCCAGAACAAATAATGTTCTTGAATGACACAATTCAACAGACGACCTGTCTTGGCCTAGCCAAGATTAAAGACCTTAACAAACCGTCTATTCCAAAGCCAATACCTGATAATGCAACCACAGATATTGATGTAGACGTATCCCAAGTTTTACATGAAAACAGAACACATCCTGATTGGAAAAAGTGGTTAATATGGCCTACAGACACAAATATCTGTCGAAACAGATTCCTGAACAAAATTCAGGGGTTAAAAATGACCAGACCAGACCCTAGATTCTCCCAGAGACAACATCCAGGGATAGTAACAACATACAGTGTAGGGAAACTATGCCTTGATTGGCTACAAACATCCACACTGGCAGAAATTAAGCAACACTTATCTTTACTTAACCACATTATTGCTAGTGAATATTCCCCCTCTTGCGCTGAAATTTTCAAAATCCCATTGTTTGTGACAAGGTCAACTCGTCATAAGCACAGGGCAGGTAAAACTCATGACGAGTTGACCTTCTCACAAGCATCGAAGGGGTTAAAGATGGTGCTGACTTGTGCGATTTCATAATGGGACCACGCAAACAGCGTCAAAAACGTTTCATACCGGCCAGTATATACGCTGCTTACAACGAGGCATGGAAAGTGACTCAAATTGAGACAGCAGAGAAAATACAAGAAATTGATCGTATTAATTTGGAAAAATCACTTTCTGTTGTGGACAATGGGTTAATGACTCTGTCCTCCAGAATATATTCACTGGACAGTATTGTATCATCTGCTATCGATATAATAGATAAGGACTTGCTAATGTTACAACATGGCCAGTCCCAATTACGTTCTATTGTACAGCTAGGCTGGACGTTGCAAAACCTGCGTTCAGGCTATGTGCCATGGATTCTAATCAACACAACGTCATTGTTTTCTATCTTTAACCTTACTGATAAACAAATCAGTTTGGCACAGAAAGGAGCAGACTATACGATTCTGAGCATTGAAAAACTTGAGAGATTACCATTGACAATGTCAGAAAGACCTGTCATTGAATGGATAATACACGGAATAATCACAATTCCGATAACAACTTTCCAATTTAAAAATTTCCAAGAGTATATACCTGCAGGCCAGTATGAAAGGTTGGGTAAAGGATACATTAAGTCATCATGGAAATTACCTTATACACACACATGTTATAGTGACAATAACAAAAATGTATTTCTTAGTGGTAATGAGTGTAAACAATCACTAAGCGGTATACTTTTGTGCCAAGGTATTAACTTGCATGGGGCTTGTGAGGGGACTTCAAATAACCTTTCATGCCACCAACACGGCACACCTGCAACACAGATAGAGCCATTCTTTAGACAACTTTCTAACGGGAGTTACGTTCTAATAACGGACCACAGCTGTTGTGGCTTGGTGCCAGGGAAAGCATATCTCTTAAGCGTCAGTTCCATGGTCACTTGCTGTATGCAAGCATTGTATCCAAATGACCGTCCTGACTCTGATAGAAACGGTCGCTCCCTTCTGCCCTGCTCTCTCCTGACCACGCTGGCTGGGTATCGTTAGCGCTGCTCTGCTGACCTCTTTAGCGCTTGAACTTAGCTGATTAATTAATTCTTTTCACGCGCCAGGTGTATCTGCTCGACAGTGCCTGCATTGACTCACTAATTTAGAGGACCTGTGTTTAGATTGAATTTGCGCTTCAATTGTCTGCTTGTTACTGTGGGCACACCATTGCTTCTGCGCCCGCTACCCACCACAATATATAAATAAATAACTCTGTCTCCCCAACCCGATTTGCACTTCCCTCTTAGCCGCCATTACTACAGTTGTTGTTGTTGTGCCCGGAGCCCGCCCCCTACACCACGCACCCGCCTCCCAGCTGCTCCTCCCTCGCCCCTCCCCTTCCACTATCCATTTATGTCAGTTGCTATTGCGTGCAGCGTTAACTCGCAGCGGTCGCGCCCCATGCGCGCCGAAGGTGCGCCAAAGGTAAGCCCATCTACTCCCGTCCGTGCCTGGGTTGCGCCCAGCGCCAGACCTCCAGGCCCCCGTCCCACCCACCCCACCCGTATTACATACGACGCCTCTACCCTTTCAGCCCTAAACCCCGGTCGACTCCCCAACTGCACCCAAGCCGCTCCTAGACACACCCATGGACCCTTCACATGCAACTCCTGCACATATGACAGTACTAAGACCAACTCCTCATCCACTAACACCAAACAGAGATCTGACCCCAACCACCTAAAATGCATCCTGCTCAACACCCGCTCGCTCCACAGACACGCCATCGACCTTTGGAATCTACTAGACACCATCTCTCCGGACGTCGCCTTCCTAACCGAAACATGGATGAACGCCTCCTCAGCCACAGACATCACCATTGCCATCCCGGAAGGCTACAAGATCATCCGTAAGGACCGCACCCAGCAAACAGGAGGAGGCATCGCCATCGTCCATAAGAATTCCAACCGCATCTCAACCAGCTCAGACGTCAACCTTGCTAACGACGAACACCTTCACTTCCAGATCCACACCGACCCCAACACCACACTCAGAGGCACCCTCCTCTACAGGCCACCAGGACCCCGTGCACAATTCAGTGAAGACATCACTGACTTTATCACCCCACACGCCCTCCCCTCCGAGGACTACATTCTATTGGGAGACCTCAATTTCCACCTGGAAAAGAGCAACCACAGCAACGCCACCACCCTTCTGGACAATCTTGCCAACCTCGGACTCAAACAACTTGTTAATACCCCCACTCACCACGCAGGTCACACACTCGACCCTATCTTCACCTCCAGCAAACATATCTCCTTCAGTCACACCACAGTTCTCCATTGGATAGACCACAGCTGCGTTCACTTTGTCTACAAAAAGGCCACAACCCATAACCATCCTCAACCTACTCTGCGAAGAAACTGTAACAAAATCACTATTGACCAGATCTCCTCATCGCTTCTTCAAAACCCCCCTGCCCACTCTACGAACCCCAACCAAGCAGCCATTAACCTCACTCAATGGCTAACCAACAGCGCCGACAACCTAGCACCTTTGAAAAAACGTCAAATCAAACTAGGCAACAAAAACGCCCCCTGGTTCAACGATGATCTTAAGAAATCCATGAAACTCTGTTGCTCCCTTGAGAAGGCCTGGAAAAAAGACCCAAACACCAGCACCAGGGACGCCTTCAAAAACGCCTCCCGCATACACCACCAACTGATCCGGACTGCCAAGAAAGCCGCATTCAAAGACCGGCTAGACAACAACGCCCACAACAGCAAGGAATTATTCAACATCGTCAAAGAGTTTACCAACCCTACTGCCAACTCCAACAACATCACTCCCTCTCAAACACTTTGCGACTCCCTAGCTTCATTTTTCCACGACAAAATCGCAGACATCCACAACAACTTCGACAACCAACCCGGAGACCAACCCACCCAACCTTCTTCCGTACCTTCACCCCCCTCGAACATCCTTAATCATTGGAACCCAATCTCCACTGAGGACACCATCCGCCTGATGAACTCCATCCACTCAGGATCCACAACAGACCCATGCCCTCACCACATCTTCAACAAAGCAGACTCCATCATAGCACCACACCTCCGAGACGTCATCAACTGCTCCCTCAACTCCGCCACCTTCCCGGAAAGCTGGAAGCACGCCGAACTCAGCGCCCTTCTGAAAAAACCCACAGCTGACCCCACCAAACTCAAAAACTACCGCCCCATCTCGCTCCTTCCATTTCCGGCCAAAGTCATCGAGAAAGCTGTCAACAACCAGCTCGCCGCCTTCCTCGAAACCAACAAATCCCTCAACTCCTCACAGTCCAGCTTCCGAGCCAAACACAGCACTGAGACCGCACTCATCGCAGCAACAGACGACATTCGAACTCTACTGGACAATGGAGACACAGTCGCCCTCATCCTCCTCGACCTCTCCGCAGCCTTCGACACAGTCTGTCATAGCACCCTGTTACAACGCCTCAGAAACATCGGAATCCAAGGAAAAGCTCTGGAATGGATCACCTCGTTCCTTGCCGGAAGAACTCAGAGAGTCCGCCTCCCACCGTTCAAGTCAGAAGCCTCTAAAGTCATCTGTGGCGTGCCACAAGGATCTTCACTCAGCCCCACCCTCTTCAACGTATACATGAGCCCCCTCGCGACCATCGCACGCCAACACAACCTCAACATCATCTCCTACGCCGATGACACTCAACTGATCCTCTCACTCACCAACGACCCTGACACCGCCAAAACCAACCTACATGAAGGAATGAAAGAAGTTGCCGAGTGGATGAAGCAGAGCCGTCTGAAACTGAATTCAGACAAAACAGAAGTCCTTATCTTAGGCACCTCCCCCTCCGCCTGGGACGACTCTTGGTGGCCAGAGGCCCTTGGAAAAGCACCCATCCTGACAGACCACGCACGGAACCTGGGCGTCATCCTGGACCCATCACTCTCGATGACCAGGCAAGTCAACGCCGTCTCATCATCTTGCTTCAACATTCTTCGCATGCTCAAAAAGACATTTCGCTGGATCCCCACCAAAACTAGAAAAACAGTCACCCACGCACTGGTTACAAGCCGCCTGGACTACGGAAACACCCTATACGCCGGTACCACCGCAAATCTTCAGAAAAAACTTCAACGCATCCAGAACGCATCAGCTAGACTCATACTAGACATCCCGCGTAAAGACCACATTTCTGGTCACCTGAAAGACCTCCACTGGCTCCCCATCAATAAGAGGATAACATTCTGCCTCCTAACCCACGCACACAAAGCACTCTACGAACTTGGACCCGAATGCCTCAACACACAACTTTCCTTCTAAACCCCCTCCCGCCAGTTACGCTCTTCCAACCAAGCCCTGGCTGCTGTTCCTCGCATCAACAAAACCACCATGGGAGGAAGATCCTTCTCCTACCTAGCGGCCAAAACCTGGAACTCACTTCCCATTCACCTTCGCCTCACTCAGAACCACCTAGCATTCAGAAAGTAACTTAAAACCTGGATATTCGACATGTAATCCCCCCTTCTTCAAGCGCCTTGAGACCCTCTGGGTATGTAGCGCGCTATATAAATTATTGAATTGAATTGAATTGAATTGGAGACTCAGAGGCTCCGATTTGGCCTCCGTTGAATATCTCTTCTATACGAATTGATACTTTAAGCAGAATGAAGTCTGTGCTTTTACAGACAACAGTGCCCATCACGTCATCAAAAGAGACGTATGATCTCCAAGTTGCAAGGACAACTGCAGAGATACATACACTTTTATCAACAAATTGCCCCGTGCATTTCGTAGAAATGTTAAGCCAAATCCTAAATATGTCGGATGCCAGTGGTATCTCGTATGTATTTAAGACAATTTTTTCGGGACTGTTAACACCCTTCGAAGCAGTCCTGGGCATCTTTCCTAATTTTGTCCATTCGGTCTTTGGCGGCCTACTACTACTTTTGTGACTCGTAGCAGAGATTTTATTTCTGACCCTTCTGCTCTGATATGGCAAGCCAAAACGCAGACATGACTCCAGTAACAATGGAATAAACGATCCTAGCAATACGCTACCGGGACCGCATAACTTAAGTCCTTGGATTAGCCCGGCTAAGAGATCTGAATATGACCTGGCTTCTTTCATTCAGACCTATATGGCAGACCTGCATCTTACCTGTGCTTCGATGTATGCTATGCAGAGAGGAATGCGTGTTAGACACCTGTCTTGCACTACAATCAGCAGTACCAATGGATATCGATACTTTGCTAAGTCCTGTAACGGCTCATGCATCGTGTTGTCCCCAGCGGTTACCAAACCTGATGACGGCATTCGTTGAGACTTCTGTGCTACGATTAGGTGATGGCAGTGAAGCAAGAAATGAGAGCAACATCACCCAGGTACGACCCTCTGTGAGCATTGCTGATCCTGAAATCGATGATAGCAATCATTCTCATGACTGCCAGGTTACAGCATTATCAAACTTGGTCGAACTGTCACCTGAATATATAGACCAATTATTTGCGAGTCTGTCTGAAATGATGTCCTCCCCTGAACAGAAACAATAACTTTTTGGAAAACAATCCGGCACACAGCGTTCCCATGAACTCTGAATTCGGCCTTCGGCTTTGATAAACAAGAGTTACTGAAAAACGTTTGGAGCTATTTTTCCCCGCTCATCATGAAATTATTTTTTTGCAAAATTCCAAAATATTTACTTTTTTTCCGGCACACGTCCTTTGCTTAAAGTAGAACTATTCATAAAGAACAGAGCTTCTATTTTTAGTAGATCTAAAGACAAAATATTACCTCAGCCTCAAGCACATTTAACTGTATTTATATGTGATGAAATAGTCTTGCCCTTCTTTTCTGTATTGAGAGACATTTCATGTGTAATTTTCACAAATCGTTCAACTGAATATATATGCACTTTTGAATGATTACACTGCTTAAAAACGTACAGTACCTTAACGTTCCATGTATTTCGTATACACCATTTCGAATGCAAAATGTATTTTGGGGTGGGTTGGAATACACATGCATCTTTATTGCTTACGTTTTTAGTAATTGATGGACATAAAACCGTGGAGTAAGTGATGTGTTTTATCGAGGAACCCGATCAATATTGTGACCTTATGCCCCTATACGGCTATAATCAATACATATCCCTATAATGGCATAATAATCAGAGCCATATTTCAGTAACTCGCCTCTGCAGTCCATGACACAGCAGAAGCCACTTCCTTAGATTCCTAGAGAGCACACCGAGTTCTTTCGACACACCAAACCCCCAGCACTTTTTGTGATGCACCAGTGGCATAAGAAATGCGCCTTGTTGCGCCATATTTACAAAGTGACGCATCTAGGTAGATGCGTCACTTTGTAAACCCCTGTGCCACATTATACCTGCACCAGGTATAATGTATGCAAGGGGGGCGTATTGAAGCAGGAAAGGTCGTAGAAGTGACGCAGTGAAATCTATCAGATTTCACTGCGTGACTTCTAGGACGCCGTTGCGTCAAAATCTTGTGCCTGCCTCACGGCAGGCGTAAGACTGATGCAGGCCCTTTCACATGGGGCTTGCCCCATGTGAAAGGACGCATTGCTGGAGTTGCGTCACTTTTGTGACACACTCCAGCAATGCGTCACTTTTGCGCTTACAGATACGTCAGAAATACTGACGTATCTGTAAGTCCTTGCGCAATGATGCATCATATTGTAAATATGACGCATCATTGGGGTCGCAAGGAGGTCGCAATGAAAAGTGACGCATCGCTGTTTTCTCGCAGCGATGCACCACTTTTCATAAATGAGGCCCCTGCCCTTTGATTGACTGATTGTTTCTCCACATGGCACCGGAGTTCCTTCATTAGGAGGCACTGCAGTGTGTAAACATTGCAACAAGTGAGAAAGCATGCTCTACTAGCACAGCGCATGCCAGTGCGATGGCTCAGGGCTGTGCAGCTGAGTTCCTCGAGCACGGCTCCAGCAGTGTTCCCCGAGCTGTATAATTGCGTGACTAATGCATTTTAGTCTATTGATGCGGACACCAGCAGTAACATGTGTTAGTTTCACTCCTGATGCGTCGTACTGGGCAGGGCTAGGTGCATTTCCCCATTGCCTTGCATTGAAGACGCTGCCATGTCAGAGACAGCCTTTTTGGCTTCTAAAGTCGGGACTGTCCTGTGTGAATCGGGCCTGTTGGCACGTATGCACGAGAGTATATTGTGGAAGTACCCTAACCCCACGGAGCCTTTGGTCATTATTCATACATGCCAATAGACCCGATTCAGGCGGGAGACTACCGATTTTTCAAGCCACAAATGCCTTTATTTTAGCCGTCTCTTGCCTGAAATTGCATTTTCTACAACAGAAGTCAATGGGGGATTTTCATTCTCTTGATTTTCTATTTTAAATCTCCCCCTCCCTGTCCTGAAATGTTGCCTGTGTGATTATTACTGGATTTTGAGACTCTTCTCAGCCTGGACCCAGAGCACAAGTCACCATGGGGCTGCTGCAGGAGCCTTGCTGTCACTGAGGGGGCGTGGTCAGCCACAAACATTTGCATACCCAGAAGCCTCTGCGGCAAACACCCGATTCATCAGTACAGGCGACACGGGCATCAGTTTAATATTATAAGGAGTATCTGTATCTGTGAACACAAAGGTATTCATGAGGGTGAATGACACGTCACCGGTGTAAAGTCCACCTATTAGTAAAAAGTGATATTTCTGTTATGATTACGTTGACGGAGCTCTTCTTTACGACAGGAATAGGACTTCCGTGGGTCACGCGCACTGCGAGGGGCCGTGAGAAGCCGAGGTTGTTGAAATTGTTGTAGGGTTTCTATACAAGAAGCTCCGTGATTGGTTAGAAATGTGAGTCTCCCGGGGTCCTCGCTGAGGAGTCGAGCGGCCCGCTGCTTCCCTCAAGAAGGCGCCATTTTAGCCTTCCTGCCTCTAGAGGTCAGGAGGCTCCGGAGGAACCTTCAGCGCGTCACCAGCACTCTGCATACCCACAATCCTGTGCGCGCCTCATAATGCTCTTTCACTTTAGTATGAATGCAGGGTTTAGTATAAACGAAGGGGCCAGAGTATCAGCCCGCTAGTAGGAAAACACAAACCGTCAGTAGGCACACTACTTTTCTAAGGGAAATTCCGGGCTATTAGTGCATTGTGCCGATAATAATAGAAAGATAGTGTCCACTTTAGGGATCTTGGTTAATAAATGTAACTGATGGATCTGCGCCAGAAATGCTTTGGCTAACTGCTTCTCCTTTGCTGGCAAATGACAGACCAGTAACTGTGCGCCACAGCTACGCCACATTTACAATGCGGCGCACCATGGGGCCAAAACGGCACAGATGTGTCACGCATCGGTGACGTAAAGGCGGCGCATTGCTGAAGTTGAGTCGCAAGCGCGAAGCAGCTCCAGCAATGCTCTGGGGGGGGGGCTATTCTTTGAATGCTGTGTCAGGGGCAATGTTTTGATGCAGCATTGGCCTAAAAGTGACTGAGTGAAATCTTGTAGATTTCACTCAGCCACTTTTAGGAGGCGCTCCTGCACAGGACCGCCTCCTTATGGCGCAGAGCTTTACAACGTGACGCATCTCCCAGATGCATCACGTTAGTAATACCCCGCACCAAGGCGCATCTTTTAAAAAGTGATGCAACGGCGGCGCAAAAGAGGCGCAAGGGGCTTGTAAATCTGCCCCATGTATAAAAAACTGACTCTAGACGTAAATTATACATTTTGTAACATGACCAATAGATACCAAAGCGAGTGTTAGTCTAGATAAAGTATTCTACGCCCAGCCTTTAAACTGTCAAGGGCTGTTGATTTACAAAAAACTATTCAATATAAGGTTAAAGTATGCAAAGCCAGCTGGACAGGGTCTGGAAAGGAACAATGTGCAGCACAGAAAGAGCAGACATGTGTGTTGCTGCACACTGACGTCCCTGAGTGCGCGCACAAGTAGCTAAAAACACTGTACATTTGAAGGAACCATTTGCACAAAATGTATGTTATAGCGGTAGGCGGTTGGATTGGTGATGCAAATGATCTTGACAGTAGGGGCGATGTGGCCACCACTATGGCTTAGCAATCCATGCAGCTGACTCGCCGAGCTGTAATCCATCCTTCAAACTTTTTCATTACTCGGTTCATAAACACTGAGGGGCATATTCACAAGGAGCTATCGCTGAGTTAACTCCACTTTATCGCAGCCAAACTCGCAATAAAAAACATCATCCCATTCACAAGCTCGTGCAAACTGCACATAGCACCAGTTTACCAGCAATAGGAGCCGCAATAAACATTGCCACAGATGACAACAGCAACTGTCGCTAATGAGATGCAGAGTAGGCGTTCCCGTGCCAAAAGACGCGACAACAACACTCCTCAACATTCACAACGAACAGCCCGATCGGCCCTAAGAACACAGAACAGGCGACAAGGCATGCCAGCACACTGGAAATTAACACCTGCTCTGACCTGGTGTAAAGTCGGACCACAGCCGGCACCACAAAAGGGAGCCCAGGCCAGAGCCGCACCTGAAGAACAACAAATGCCATGGAGCCAACGATCACGCAGCTCAGACCACCAAGAGGGCAACAACACCAACCGCCACCCCCCCTCTCCCCAGGACCCCAACACCCCCCGAACACCCCCCGGATCACCACAGAGGCAGCGCAGACAAAGACAGTGGATCCCCAGGAAAAGCATCTGCATCACAGATCAAGGACCTGACAATGTCATTGCCCCATACAGACCCAAAACAACAACCATCCTAGGCATCCTGACCATCATCGCACAACAGGCCGATGGCACCAACTCAGCAGACAACCAACATCCCACTACACACAAAGCTGCTGGCTGTGCTGCACATGTTGGCCTCTGGTACCCCCCAAACAACACCTGCCAAAGTCTGAGGAGTCACACAGCCAGCCACATCCAATTCCCACACACCTATCCTGGACAACATCATCAGCCTGGTACACCAGTCCCTATACGTACAACACAATGCGCAGGATCCGCCGGAGACCAAGCAAAGACCATATGCCATAGCTGGATGCACGCACGTGTTGGTGGCTATTCACAGCACACGTGTCATATTAGTAACCCCTAGTGACACAGCCACAGAAGCATTGCAACAGAAAGCACACGCATTCCATCAATGTGGAAGCAACAGATGACCACTGTATAAACGCCACCAATGTTGAAACAAAATACCCAGCCAGTGTACCTGAGTCCTTCATCCTCCAACAGTCCATCATCAACCAGCACGCCCAGGATGGTACCATGGAAAATGCACACGCCCTTGGCAAGTTGCTAATGTACATCCCACACAACTGCCCGTTGCCAATTTGAGATAATATAGGCCCATATAGATAATATAGGCCCATAGGAATGGATGGTAATGCATTAGCAAATTGTGATGACCAAATTGGTAATCGCAAATTGCGAATACAATTCCAAGGGTGCCAGGGGTCCTAAGGCTCCCATGATGCACCCCCCAAAAAGGTAAGTGTGCACATGTTGCGAACATACATGGCATGTGTGTGCCACATATCACTTTGAAAAATTAATTTTTTTTACATTTTTCAAGGCATGCGCAAATTACAATCAACTTGAAGGTGAAGGTAATCAGCGTTTTCTAAATGCACAGTTCGCATTTAGGCTACGAGCATCGGCATTAGTGAATGACAAATTGCAATTAAAAAACCATGCAACTAACTACTCTAGAAATGCACACGTCACAAAATCACAACCAACATGTAAAAGAACATGCCCACCCACCAGACACGACAGAACAACTAACAATGGTAACCTGGGCTAGCCATGAACATGAGCCATCAACGGCATGGCACCTCAGCCACACAATTGCGGAATGTGGGGAGAGGTGGAGCCAGGCATGTGTGAAGGTGGTTGGAGAGCCATGTTGTGGAAAGTACACAATGCCACGATTTGGCAGGGTGCAGTACACACCCATATCCATGGCGACATACACCACTGGTATATGGAGTGTAGTGGACAGTGGACGCAACCTTGTCACCCAAGCCAGTGGGGGAGTTCATGGAAATGTTGCCTGTGACGCCCCCCCAGGGCGGCACCTCTCACTCCGCCATGAGGCCGAAGCCGTCGTCATGAGTGGGGTTGCCAGCGATCCTGTGCCCCTGCCGTACCCCGGCCCACTGGACACCGAACCCATCAGGCTCGCATATGCGCAGCCAGGACACACCGATCACCTGCCAACAACGCCGGGTGTCAAGGACAGACCACCACGTGCCTGCGCAAGCTCCAAGCCCAAGGCCAGTGACCCTGGCAGCCTCCTCAGACCATCTCACCCTCAGCGACACAGGCCTGCTTAACTCCTTGCTCGTTGATCTACTCGACTGCTGCCTCCGGCCTCCACTATGGTCAAGTAGATCACACATTTGGAACTGAGCCTTGATTATGCAATGGCAGAGTACACACTTTGTGGCAGATTTTAGCTTACTGTACTCCCTTCGATCATGGGCAGCAACCATGAGCATAACATCCTAATGACATGTGGCTGTGACCCACGCGGACCACTGTTCCCAGCCTACGCTGCGCTTGAGTAGGACACAGATTCGGAACTGAAAATCATTCATTCTGAGGCAGAGCAAGAATCATTGCATGCAAGGAGAGGCGTGAAAGGAAGACGCGGTTCAGTCAGGAGGGAAATAATGGCCATCATTACGGAGGTGAACGAACTCTGCCGACAACTGCCCTGGTGACACTGTGCATCAGAAGACCACGACACGTAGCTGTGGGCACTTGTTGACCACTGCCTCCGGCCTACACTGCAGTCGAGTAGGTCACATACAATTTTGAATTCAGCCTTGATTCATTTAAGGCTAACTTGATGTCATTGTCCAGGCCTCATCACAGACTGCATCACCTCTCAGCCCCAGTGCCACTAAGTCTGTTTCCTGAGACCTACAACACATTCTGTTTGGACTCTGGTGGCGACTGAGTCCATGGACTTGGGGCTTTCGTCGCTGTGATACTGACTTCGTGACGGAAACGATGCTGTGGCATTCCACTCCTCCATTTGCTGCTTCCGGACAGCCTCCACCCGATGCATCATGCCCTGGAGGATACCTTCCGCTGTCCCCCGCAACCCTCCGCCACATACACCTCGGACATTGATGTGGACCCGCTCAGGTACCATGACCCATCTGACTGCACCGCAAGTCACCGTCCCATCCAACCACCAACTGCCCGTGTCAAAATAGTCATACTGACACACTGACGGAGTTGCACGTACCTGTCGTGGATGCCATCTTCTGCCTGGTCCCCTGCTCAGCACTCCAGGTGCCACCAACTCAGCGTACTGCAACTCACGGACACTTCTGTTTGCTCATTGTGTGACCTTGTGTCCATGTAGTGCTGATGTTGACTGTTTCCGTATTCATTGTGTTCACTGTTGTATTTGTTGCCAGCACCAACAACTCCCTGAGGGCTGGCTTGCACTCACCCGATACACATCCAGCACAGGCGTCAGAATACATGTGGTTCAGCCAATAAAAGGGTTCAGGCGCACCTGCCCGTCCCCAATTCGAGATAATATAGGCCCATATAGATAACATAGGCCCATAGGAAAGGATGGTAATGCATTAGCAAATTGTGATTACCAAATTGGTAATCGCAAATTGTGAATACAATTCCAAGGGTGCCAGGGGTCCTAAGGCTCCCATGATGCACCCCCCAAAAAGGTAAGTGTGCACATGTTGCGAACACACATGGCATGTGTGTGCCACATATCACTTTGAAAAATGCATTTTTGTGCATTTTTCAAGACATGCGCAAATTACCATCAACTTGAAGGTGAAGGTAATCAGCGTTTTCTAAATGCACAGTTCGCATTTAGGCTACGTGCATTGGCATTAGGGAATGACAAATTGCAATTCTCTAAATACATTCGCAATATAGGTGATCGCAAAACATTGCAATTACCTAATTTGCAAATGCAAAGCCCTTTCATGCTTCAGAAAAGTCCTTTTTGCCCTCGCGAGGGCAAAGATGATTGATGCATGTGGCTCTTGGTCTTCTAAAGCTATAACTCTGGGGCTTGACATGTGTGATTTTCGACAGTTCCATTGAGAGTGTTTTAAGTAGCATCAAAGGTAATTATCCACAACATGATGTTCAGAAAAGCAGTAAACTGCATGTTTTCATATGTGCTCGAAGTACTATTCCCAAAACGTGAGCACAGAAAATAACAAGAGACAAAAAAGGGGTTCCAAATCCCCAAATCGCAAAGAAAGCTTTGGGGATTTGTGGCTAGGTTAACAATAATATAAGCTCTTCGTAAGGAAGAAAGAAAGGAACTGAGATAAAAGCATTTAAGCAGCATGGATAGTGCGGCTGGTTCCAGAGTCAATACTCCATGGGAGTTAACTTACAAGAAAAGGTGGGGCATGTGCCAACCATTAACCAATTGTAGGCTATGATTTTGGAATGACACAGATATAAACCAATCCGAACCAGTGGGATGGATCAGACCCCACAAAGTACATACAACAGATCACCTGGCAGCTGCGCTGTCTAGGCTAGACCTAGGAAAAGAAGGAGGGATGGCAATAACTCACAGCGAGACAAAATAGTAACCTTCAGAAGAAGCACCGCCGCCTAGGGAGACAAGCATTTGCCATGCAATAGGTCAATCGTTTGCAAGAGTTTGCGCTATAGGCATTATAAATGACAATACTTTTTATTTATGTGTTGGTTTTTAAAACATAAATTAACGGCATTGTCGTTTATAATGCCAGTAGCTTAAACTCTCGCAAATGCAAGACCTATTGCATTGCAAATGTTTGCTTTTAGTATTGGAGTCCACCAGTGCCGGTTTCAGTGGGTTATTGATTATCAGAATGGAAGGAGCGTGAAGGAATGGGAGCCATGCCCGACGTCTTAGGCCGTCCCATACCCATTGCACACAGTCAGTGACAGCGTCTTTCCAGTGAGCGTTTGCTTCAGGGCCCTTTGGAGAGACAAGTGACACGACGAAAAGTTTGGAAAAGGCCGGCTTTAATCAGTACTAATAAACACTAAGAACAGAAAATGAATTCCACAGGAAAGATCCTCATCTGCTGCTCTTAAGAGACTTTTCAATTCCAGTGCTTAATTTGTATAAAAAAGAATAGTGCCAGGGCTCTCCTCAGGAGGCCACTGCAGCCTGCACCACACATTCCCCTGCAGGTGCTGCCTATGATAGTAACAACACAACTGCTAACTATCACAGTCTTACAAGCGTGACAGTTCGGACTATTCCAGGCCCCCAAAGCTATAAGAATGGTTTGGGCGGCAAGTAATAGTCATTTTTATTGTATACTGAATTAATCATTGACTGTTGTTGTGGTCATCTCAGACAGCACCACTTTGTGGCACACTGCTACGAGCGCTGCTGGTGTTGACAATTAAGTTCTGGTGCTGAGCACTGGAAACCTCCGGCTCAAATTAAGCACTGTTCAATTCTAATCAGGGTCGGACTGGCCTATTGGGAAATCAGTGCTTGATGGGCTGATCTGAAAGGTCAGTATATGGGCCAGTGTTTTGACATTCACCGCAGCCTCTGGCCAGTGCGGGCTGATCCACTCTTCCTGGCTCCCTCGACTCCCGTCCACTTCCTTCCACTCAAGTCACGTGTTTGTTGCAGAGAGAACTACACTTCCCGTTGGAGGAATGTGTTTTTCAGAGCAGAATTGATGACGTCATCGCATAACACCTAAATCATATTTAATATCAGTATAAAGCCGAAAATGTTATTTGCCAATTCAGGACTGGAGTGTCAGCAAATCATATTTTCTTGAAAATAAGGCGCACTTCGAAGTAAGAGAGTATGTGTCTGTGTGCTTGCTTGTTTGCGCATATGTACATTTCTTTCTTGCAGGCACCAAGCAGTTCTTTTACAGGATAAGTAAACATACATATATTGTTTGGCTTTAAAATAATTTCCTTCTCTAAGAGTGAGAAGTATCGTACGCTTCGCTGAAAAATAATCCCTTTCAACAAAGTTTAAGGAAATAGGTGAAATTATTTACATTTTTAAAAGATCATTGAAAAAATTGAGCAAAAGAGATTATGCGATGTTCTAATTCATGCAACTGTTTACTAAAAGAAAACAAAACATTATTCTAATGTACATATTTTGGAAACCATCTAAAAAACCACTACAGCCGAATATGCATGATTACACTTAAGGCTCCAGAAAAGGAAAAACAGCACACTCTCCGCAAAATGCTTACATTCTGGTAGGGATGGTGACAGTTCTGTGCTTTGTGACATTGTACATATGTCATGCACATAGTACATTGCAGAAAATAACATACATACAGCAGTTTCTACTTCTTCGTCGCACAAGCAACACAATCTTTTCAACCATAATAATATCAGCCATCTGCCTTTAACTTCTAAAGCTCACAAATGAAAACTCATCAGTAATAAAAGTTGCAAATTTACATATGTAGCAGATCCTAAGCGCCATAAACAAGGGAGCAAAATGGCCTATACATTTTTCAGAGGATAAATAATGCAGATTAATTATGTGAAGCCAGGCCTTTATTCTTGATGGATGCCTTTAACAACAATTGAAAATGCAATAGGTCTCGCCTTTGATTAAGTTAAAGCCATTTGCTTTGCTAATGGCATTGTATAGCAAAGCAAATGGCTTTAACAATGCAATAGGTATTGTATTACTAAATGTTTGAGCTATTGGTGTTGCATTATTATTAGCAATGCCAAAAGCTCAAACTTTATTAATGCAAGACCTATTGCATTGCAAATGCTTGTTTGCCTTCTGGTCCATTCATTGCCACTGCATTTTCATACCCTTTTGCCTTCTGTTCCAATCGCTGCCCCACTATTTTGTGCCCTTTGCTTTCTGTTCCCTTAGTCGCCCCGCTCTCGCTGCTGCATCCCGTGTGGCCCCGCCCCATTCGCTGCCCCCACCTCCCAGCTGCCTCCTCCTTCCCACCTCCCATATATGCCGGCTGTTGCATGGCCGCGCGCAGCGAGCGTGCCACTGGAGCGCCAAAGGCTCGCCTAAGGCAAGCCCGTCTGTGCCCATTCGCGCCTGGACCACGCCCAGCGCCAGAACCCCTGGTCCCCGCACCCACCACAAGGAATGCTGCCACTACAATGACAGCACTTTGCACACCCTCAACCCCGGATGGACCCACACCTGCCTCAAGGCCGCCCGAAACGCAAACGAGGCCCCTTCACCTGCCAGAACTGCAGCTACACCAGCCTCAGACCCAACGAACCACCTGCCAAGAAATACCTCAACCACCTCCAATGCATTCTCCTAAACACCCGCTCTGCACGCAAACACGCCATCGAGCTCTGGGACCTGCTTGACACAACATCCCCAGACGTCGCCTAACTGACAGAGACGTGGATGAACGACTCCTCCGCACCCGACATTGCTATAGCCATCCCAGACGACTACAAGATCACCCGCAGAGACCACACAAACGGACTCAGAGGAGGAATTGCCATCATCCACAAGAACACCATCAGTGGCTCGTACAGTACGATGACACTCTCAGCACCGCCAAACACATGCATTTCCAGAACCACACAGACCCCAACTCCACCCTCAGAGGCCCCCTCGTCTACGGACCCCCAGGACTCCGCCCCCAGTACAGCGACTCCATCGCCAACTTAATCAGCACGCACACCAAGACCTACATCCTCCTCGGAGACCTGAACTTTCACCTTGAGAACAACAAAGACAGCAACTCCACAACCCTAATCGATAACCTCACCAACCTCGGACTGAGACAACTCGTCACAACGCCCACCCACTCCGCTGGCCACACGCTTGACCCCATCTTCTACTCTAGCCTGCACGTCTCCTTCAACCACACCACCGAACTCCTCTGGACCGATCACCGCTGCATCCACTTCACGTTCCAGAAATCCACCACTCACCATCACATCCAACAGATCCTCCACCGCTGCTGGAGCAATATCACCGAAGACCAACCAATGCAAACCTCGCTCTCAGCCCACCCACTGTACCCTCCAACACCGACGACGCTGCCCACAGCCTCAGACGCTGGATCGAGGACTGTGCCAAAACCCTCATCCCGCTGAAGAAACCCCCCCACAGAGACACCAGCAAGAGGGCCAGCTGGTTCACCCCAGAACTCCTAGCCTCCAAGTGAGCTTGCCGGAAATTAGAGAAGAAATGGCAAAGTGAACAGACCCCAGACAGCCACGCAGCACACAAGGACGCCCTCGGCAACCACCACCACCTCATCAGGGCTGCCAAGAGGACATCCTTCAAAGACCGACTCGACAACACTGTACGCAATAGCAAAGAGCTCTTCAACATCGTGAAGGAACTTTTTAACCCTAGCTCCAACACCAACGACATACCACCGTTGCAAGCCCTGTGCGACTCCCTCACCACTTTCTTCTACCACAAGATAGCAAACATCCATAACAGCTTCAACACCCCAACAGACAGCAACACAACAGACTCTCAGCACATCATCGACCATGACCCCATGCTAGCCTGGGCCAGCGCGCGAGCACCGATGACACCCTCAAGACCATGAGCACAATCCACTTGGCTCTCCGTTGGACCCACTCCGGCACCACGTCTTTAACAAAGCAAGAAGCTCCATCGCACCCCACCTGAGCAACGTCATCAACCTCTCCCTCAAGACCGTGACCTTCCCAGAGAGCTGGAAACATGCCAAGATCAACGCCCTACTCAAAAAACCCAAGGCAGACCAAAGAACCCTCAAGAACTTCCGGCCCATCACTCTGCTCCCATTCCCGGCCAAGGTCATCGAGAAGATTGTCAACAGACAGCTAACTCGATACCTCGAAGAAAACAGAATCCTGGACCCTTCCCAGTCAGAGTTCCGCAGCAACCACAGCACAGAGACCGCCCTCATCGCCGTCACCGGCGACATCAGGACCACGCTGGACAACGGTGAGACTGCAGCACTCATCCTCTTAGATCTCTCCCCTGCCTTCGACACCATCTGGCATCGCACACTACGTGCATGCCTCCACGCCGCAGGGATCCAAGACAAGGCTCTGGAATAGACCACCTCCTTCCTCTCCAACAGAACCCAGAGCGTCCGCCTCCCCCCATTCCGAACCGCAGCCTCTGAGATTATCTGCGGCATACCCCAGGGATCCTCCCTCCTCTGTTCAACGTTTACATGGCCCCGCTCGCAGACGTCACCCAACAGCATGACCTCAACATGATCTCCTACACCATCGACACTCAGCTGATCCTCTCCCTCACCTAGGAACCCATCACCGCCAAAGCCAACCTCCACGAAGGAATGAAGGCCGTCGCCGACTGGATGAAGATCAGCCGCCTGAAGCTAAACTCAGACAAAATGGAGGTCCTCGTCCACGGTGACGGCTCCAACCCTTCAGCCTGGGATGATTCCTGGTGGCGGACGGCACTGGGGGCAGCCCGACACCCACCAACCACGCACGCAACCTGGAAATCATCCTCGACTCAACGCTCTCAATGATCAAGCAAGTCAATGCCGTCTCCTCCTCCTGCTTCAACACTAAGCATGGGCGGAAAATCCGTTCCGCTCGCGGATTTCGCAGATTTTCGGTAAATTCGCAATCCGCGAGATTCACGAATTTCCCGCAAAATCCACGAATGGAAATCCACGAACGGGGATTGGGTCAAAAGTTCAAGCTGACTTTTGTAACTCTTTTAGAATGGCGTCAGCAAGCTGCCAGAGCCATTCTAAAATAGTTACAAAAGTCAGCTTCAACAGGAAGCTATAATAGATAAAGTAAAGTAGGTGCTGCTCAAATTCAGTTACACAATCATTAATCACCCCCAAACTTGGGGTGATTAATGATTGTGTAACTTAATTTGACCTTCAACTGGAGCACCTGCTTTACTTTATCTATTAGTGCTTCCTGTTGAAGCTATTTCTAGCTATTTTAGAACGGTGCTGGCAGCTTGCCGGCACCATTCTAAGTGGGGCTGAGGGCAGAAGGGCACAAAAGTGGGACAGAGGGCAGAAGGGGACAAAAAATGAGTGGGGCAGAGGGCAGAAGGGCACAGAAACAAGTGGTACAGAGGGCAGATGGGCATAAAAAACAACAGGGTGGCAGTGATTAAGCAGGCAAAAAAAAAAACCAGCAAAATTGCAAAGCTCTCGCGAACACCAGCGAACACGCAAAGCGCTTCGCGAACACCCGCGAACACGCAAAAATTAAAAAATCCGCAAATTCGCCCGAATTCGCGAATTTTGCGGATTGCCAATTCGCAAATTCGCGAATTGCCAATTCGCAAAATTCGCCCATGCTTATTCAACACCCTTCACAAGATCTACGGATGGATCCTGACAGATACAAGAAAAACAATCACCCAGGCTCTCATCAGCAGCAGACTCAACTACGGACACGCCCTCTCCGCAGGAGCCCCCACCAAGCTCATCAAATGACAACAACGCATCCAAAACACCTTGGCATGACTGATCCTTGACATACCAAGCCACGGCCACATCACCTCCCACCTGAGAGACCTGCACTGGCTCCCCGTCAACAGGAGGATATCCTTCAAGCTCCTCATCAACGCACACAGGGCACTCCACAAAACCGGTCCAGCCTACCTCAACAGACGACATTCCTTCTACACCCCCAACTGCCAGCTACGCTCCACCGACCTCTCACTCGCCACCGTCCTGGGCGTCCGAAGAGCAACCACCGGCAGGAGATCCTTCTCCCACCCCGCCGCCAAGACATGGAACCACTGAGCCTACGTCAGACCCAAGACCTGCTGACCTTCGGGAGGGCACTGGCTGTTCGATCAGTAGCAGCCCTCCAAGCACCTTGAGACCCTCACGGGTATGTAGTGCGCCTAACTAATTACTGATTGATTGATTGATTGAACTTGCAAGAAAAGGTTGGGCATGTGCCAACCATTAACCAATTGTAGGCTATGATTTTGGAATGACACAGACATAAACCAATCCGAACCAGTGGGATGGGACAGACCCCACAAAGTACATACAGCAGATCACCTCGCAGCTGCGCTGCCTAGGCTCGACCTAAAAAAAGAAGGAGGGATGGCAATAACTCACAGCCGAGACAAAATAGTAATCTTCACAAGAACCACCGCAGCATAGGGAGACAAGCATTTACCATGCAATAGGTCAATCGTTTGCAAGAGTTTGAGCTATAGGCATTGTAAATGACAATACTTTTTATTTATGTGTTGCTTTTTAAAACATAAATTAAAGGCATTGTCGTTTATAATGCCAGTAGCTTAAACTTTCGCAAATGCATGACCTATTGCATTGCAAATGCTTGTTTTTAGTGTTGGAGTCCACCAGTGCCGGTATCAGTGGGTTATTGATTATCAGAATGGAGGGAGCGTAAAGGCATGGGAGCCATGCCTGACGTCTTAGGCCGTCCCATACCCATTGCACACAGTCAGTCATGGCAACTTCTGTTCTTCTGTACGGGTGATACAGTGCTGTGGATAGGCGGGTGTGATGTACCAGGTCTGCCTCAACCGCCACATGCGGTTGAAATTTGATGGGATATGTCCAGTAGTGGGCATATAGAGCCTGCGCACATATTGCATATAATAATGATAATAAAGTAATTTGTAAAGTGCCTGTCTACACTGACTGGTGTGTTCCCACGCTATGGAAATGGTTATAAGCGGGAGTCAAACCGAGAGGCACGGCTTATAACTGGTAGAGCCAGGTTTTTCGACCTCTGTGAAAGATGTTCTCAGATTTTTATGCACGCAACAAAGGTGGCAGAGTGTTCCAATTTGTGGCTGCTTGATAGCCAAATGAGCGTGCACCCATCCTTGCCCTTTTGATTTTCGGTACTTTGAGCAGATGTGCTCCTTTCGATCTCAACTGCTGAGTAGGCTTGTAGTGGGTCAGGAAATCATACAGGGGGAAGATAATGGACTTAGTCCAGTTAATTTTGACACCCGTTAATTCCCCGATGTGTTTGACCTCCCAGATAACCGCTCAAGGTTAATATGGGGTTCTAGATCGTAAAGGGCTATGTCATCTGCATACATGGAGGTTAGCACTCTACGGAGTCTGAAGTTAAGCCCTCTGTGCTCGTGGTGTTGTTGTAAATGGGATGCTAGTGGTTCCATTGCCATGGCAAACAGAATTGGAGAAAGAGGACATCACTGCCACGTCACATCGTCAAGCCACAGCAGTTCAATGGTATCAAAGTATTCTATTAGCATTTCCTCAGTAATCTCTCCTGTAGTATGGTAGAGATTAGAGTAGAAGGAGGTCATCGTTTCCAGTATGGCCTGTGGGGAAGTCTGGTTTGCTGGAGTTTCATAATATAGTGTTGCGCTCTAGGCCTGCGTAGCAGGTCCAACACCCACGGACGACGCACGCAACCTTGGATTCATCCTCGACTCCTCCCAGTCCATGTCGAAGCAGGTCAACGCCATCTCCTCCTCCCACTACAACACCCTCCGCATGCTTCGCAGGATCTACAAGTGGATCCCGACTGAAATAAGAAGAACAGTTACCCAAGCCCTCATCAGCAGCAGGCTAGACTGCGGCAACGCACTCAATGCAGGAATCCCGGCCAAACACCTGCGACTACTACAACGCATTCAAAACGCCTCACCCCGACAGATCCTCAACGTACCCCGCCACAGCCACATCACCTCCCAATTAAGAGACCTGCACTGACTCCCCGTCAACAAGAGGATCACCTTCAAACTCCTCACCCACGCACACAAAGCACTCCACAACACCGGACCAGCCTACCTGAACGACAGACACAACTTCTACACCTCCACCCGCCAGCCCCACTCAGCCAGCCTCGCCATTTGCACAGTCCCGCGCATACAAAGAACGACCTCCGGCAGCAGATCATTCTCCTTCCTCGCCGCCAAAACCTGGAACACCCTCCCCACCCATCTACGGCAGACCCAGGACCTGCTCACCTTCAGAAGGCTCCTCAAGACCTGGCTCTTCAAGCAGTAGCAGCACCCCCACACAGCGCCTTGAGACCCTCACGGGTAAATGGTGCATTTTACAAGTTCATTGACTGATTGATTGATAGCATATTCCCAGGATTTTGCTAGCAACATCGACTTCCCTGTACTGTCTTGCTTGGGATTCGCGGGTTAAATAGTGAAGTTAGCGGTTTGCTTCTTCCTCGTATTCAGTGAATTTCTCTTATATTGACGCTAGTGTAGCAGGGGATCTCGTGTCACAGAGTAGCGTTTCGTTTTCCTGCAGATCGTTTTCCAGCAAGTCTGGAAAGGATTGCTTTTTGCACCCCAGTGTGTTTTGGGAATACGAGCCCCTCTTACCACAGCCTTGAAGGCCTCCCATAGTATCTGGGGGGAGCTGACTGAGCACTCATTGACTGCTAAATTTTCTGTGATGGCCTAGTGTATTTCAGCCTAGAATACCTGATCACGGAGTGCGCCGTTGCGGCTGGCGCCATGTAAAGGCGCAGTTGAGGTCGAGGGACGGGTGAGCTCTAGAAGCACTGGAACATGGTCAGACAGCGTCCAATGGTGGTTTGTCATGGCTGTTGCTGTTGACCATGTAGTCACGTCTCTGGTGGTCACCCAGCAGTCTATGCGCGACAAGGCTTCATGTGCTAATGTCTACATGCATCATTTATGTTGAAATCTTGCATTAAAGCATGGAGTTCCTCCATTGCTTTAGGGTGGGGCCGCAGAGCAGCTCCCAATCTGTCTAGTTCAGGATCTAGGATTACAATAAAATCTCCCCCCAGGTTATAGCTCCGTTGCCCATTTTCACTATTTGGTGCCAAATCTCAGTGTATAGTTCTGGGTCGTCTATGTTAGGGCCACATACACAAACCAGTAAGATAGATTTCTGTTGGAGTTGTCCTGACACTATAACATACTGCCCCACAGTATCCTTTTTAATCTGAGTGAGCATCCATGGGATACCTTTCCTTATAAGTATTGCAGTGCCGCTGGTATAGTTGGAATTCAGGGACTGGTGTACCTCTGCATACCAGCGCACCTCTAGGCGAGTGGAGGTGGGTGGAGGTGGGTGGGGTCAGGTGAATTTCCTGAAGGAAGCAGATATCTCTGTGGTGTCTATTGAGGTATGTGTGGACAAGGCGAGCTTTCCTGGGGTTGTTGAGCAGTCTAACATTCAGTGTTAGGAGCCTAAGTCCTCTCGGTGCCATTGGTATGTTATGGGTATCTGGTTGCTGGTATGTAGGGGTAATTATGAGCTCAATCTCGTGCCTACCGTGTTACAGAAGGGCAGTAGTATGGGATCTGTCCTATAGACTGTCTGCTTCAGTGGCTTACCTATCTGTATTTGACAGGGGCCTCCTCTAAAACTTAGACAAAATCTAACACTCTCAAAAGAGTAGAATAATGAAAGACCCCTCCCTCCCCCTCCCTTTCCCCCTCCAATCCCTGAACTTGGTTTAGTAATCCATCCCCACCGCCTCCCCGGTCTGAATAGAAGAGCGTGGGACTCGTTCCTGGGGGTAAAGAAGAGCCTCGCGTACACACTAGCCTTCCTCCAGCTTTGTGAAACAGTGGCTCACGCCTTGTGGATGGCTCCATCGGCGGTAGATCACATAAACTGTGCTAAGGAACCCTGAAGTGTGCTCTTTGCAGGTCTTCCCCGCCATTAACAGTGCCGCTTTGTACTGTGGTGATTGTTTGTAGTGGATCAGAGAGGTTTGAGTTTAAAGTTCAGTCATTTTGCGTCCAGATTCCATGATCTTGATCCCTTGGAGAGTGTCTGGACAACTTCAACAAATCAGGAAATTTGAGCGCTGGTTTGGCGTCAGTGAACTGATGAGCTCTGCCACCATGTGTTATGCGTCGTTTGGCTGGGTAGAGAGGAGCAGATTTTATCTTAGCTTTTTGGAGTAATTTTTTAGCTGGTAAAAATTCCTTACAGGCAGTCTGAACTATAATTGTGAAGTCCGGGTAAAAGGAGATCGTATTTCCTTTGTTTTATAGGTTGCTGTGTTCACTTGAAAGTCGCAGCACTGTGTCTCAATCCTTGATGTTTAGGATTCACGATAATATGGGGCGGGCTGTTGCACCTGGGAGCGGTCTGGGATCCAGCGTTCTGTAAGCCTGCTTTATTATGAATCAGGAGAGAGCCCTTCTCCGAACATGTTCATTATGTATTTTTCCATATTGTCAATGGCCGTGGACTCCAGGACTCCAATAATTCTCAGGTTATTTCATCTAGATTGTGCCTCTAGGTCTTTGTTTTTGGCTCTTATTACTTCAAGTATTTTCGCTATCTTGAGTAGTTGTTCATTCCACTTTGTTTGGTCATTCTCTTCGTCAGAGACTCTAGTTTCAAGGTGCTCTAGTCTATTTTTGTATTTATCCACCTGTTCCTTCATTCTGTTTAGGTGACTTGCCATGAGTTCTAGTTTGACGTCTATGTTGTAGAGACTGGACTTAACTTCCACCAAGATTTCTTTGATGTCGACATCTTGGGCGTCTTCCTCCTTCCTACTGGGGGTTGTCTAGGCTGGTCAAGGGTTGTGGTTTGTCCATTTGGCCTGTCTTTTTTTCCCTTTTGAAATGGAGTTTAGTCTGTCTAGTGTCAGGATTGCCCTTGTGGTTGAAGATTCTAGTTATTGCTTTCACTTTCCAGCCGCAGCAGGTATCGCGTCTTCTGTATGAAGATCAGAGGCGGGATCCCACGGACACTCAAGTTTTAAAGGTTGAGTGTGGTGTGCTAGCGCCGTTGTTCTGATCAATCTCTGTCTCATCCAGGGGCCGTCCTAGAGTCACCTTTTCCTCAAGTGCAGGCCCATCAGGGTGAGCAGCCGGACCTCTGTCCCCTCCAAGAGATGTTGTATCATAGAAGGAGTTATAAGGGGCCTTGCCAGTCCCGCCTCGGCTACCTCGTCGGCTGGTCTCTGGTCTTTGCAAGACCCAACCTCGTCAGGCCTGTTGCTCATCCTCAGTTTCAAAGCCCCCTCTTGTGAACTTTTTGTGGTGGTCCGGCTTGTATGTTAGTATAGCAGGTCGTCTCTCCCCGGCATCAGTGTCTAAGGATATTCAGTGGGTTCTCAATAGAATGCAGTGGGCAGCCGCAGCATCTATCTGCAACACTGAGGGGCATATTCTCAAGAAGCTATCGCAGAGTTAAAGTCACTTTCTTGCTGCCATAGTAGTGATAAATGTATCTCTCCATTTACAAGCCAGTGTTAAGAGCCCACAGTACCAGTTCAACTGCAATAGCAGCCGCAAAACACATCGACACAAATGACTCCTACAACTATCAATAATGAGATGCAAAGTAGGCATTCCCCTGCCAAAAGCCTCAACAACACCACTACACAACATTCACAATGACCAGACAGAACTGCAATAAGAACACAAAACAGGTGATAGGCGCGTTAGCACCAGGAAAATAACACCTGCCTGCACCACAAAAGGGAGAACAGCCCACAGCCACATCAGTAGGGCAACAGATGCCATGGAGCCACTGGTCATGCGGCCTGGACACCCAAGAGGGCCACAACACCCACCACCACCACCCCAGGACCCCAACGCACACCCGGAACACCCCTCCAGAACACCACAGAGGCAAGGTAGACAAAGACAACGGAACCCCAGGAAATGCACCAGACTCACAGACCCAACACCCGACAATGTCATTGCCCACTACAGGCCCAAAAGGACAGCCATCCTATACATCTTGACCAACAAGGCCCAACAGGCCGACTGAACAAACACAGCGGACAACCAACATCCTATCACACACAAAGCTGCTGACGGTGCTTCACCTGCTGGCCCCTGGTACCCCCCAACCAACACCCACAAGAGTCGGAGGAGTCACTCAGCCAGCCACATCCAAGTACCTCACACCTGTCCTGGACATCACCACAGCCTGGTACCCCAGTCCCTATAAGTCCAACACAATGCGCAGGATCCGATGGACACCAAGCAGGGACCATACGCCATAGCTGGATGCAAGAATGTCTTGGGGGCAATCAACAGCACACATGTCATACCTGTGCCCCCTGCCAACACAGCACACAATCGCTGCAACAGAGAGCACACGTCTCACATCAATGTGCAGGCACTAACAGCACACCGTGGAACGTCCACCAATGTCGCCTCTGGAGTTCTGGACTTTTTGGTTCCGTCCAGAGGTGTCAGGGAACAACACCCAAAGACCCCGGAGTTCTACCTGCCTTGGTGCGCAAATGAACAGAAACACGGGCTTCTCGATGGTGGCGTCAAAGACCAAAGGTTTATTACTGCAGGGACACAGAAGTCACAGAAACCACACATGGGCAGATTCTAGGAGCCTGTTCAAATTGTACAAAGAGGGTTGCTCCTTATATACTAAATTTTGGCCTTCAGGCGAATTCTTTACATGTTGGTACATTCCCAAAACCTTTGTGTCTAAAACAATAAATATTTGGCGTTACACAGGAACCGTCGATAAAATCTGATACCAAACATCCACGAAGAGGGGTTCCCACTAGTTCATCACAATCCCTTGTCAATATTGCATTCAAGAGCCGGACCGCCTCATCGTAAATTTCGTTACCTCCCCCTAATAAAGATTCAGAAAGAAAGGAACGGAGCCAGGTGTGGAAGATAGGAAAGCGAGATAAGAGATGTTTGTAGGTTGTAAATGGGCAAGGCTACCGGCTTCGGCCGCCTAATCATGATCAGGACAATGGACACGAAGACCAGTTTAGCAGGACTGGCCTCGGGCAGAGGAGGCAGCCTTTGTCGAGTCATGCAACTACAGCGTGATCTGGTTTAAGGTGCACGTGTCATGAAAGAGGTGAATCTCCGGCTAAGGCTACGTGTCCTTAATCGAAATGAAGTGATCAGAGGTTATTGCGTATGTGAGGGCAAGAAACACAAAATGGCTGCCGTGATCTAAGATGGATGCCGTGGGTAGATCAGAAATGTGTTCATAACAGGAGTGCTCTTGCTCGTAGCATAGCGAAAACACCAGGATATGCTAAATGGATCATTTGCGGTTCGCTGATACCAATATTATGTATTTCCGACAATATGGAAAACACGGGTTCAAATCGTCACTGAACCTCACCTCCAACTACCCAGCCAGTGTGCATGATTCCTCCATTCTCTGACAGTCCATCAGCAACCAGCATTCCAAGGGTGGCACCAAGGGAAATGTACAGCCCCTTGGCAATTTCCAAATTAACACTCCATTCACCTCAACTCCACAAACATGCAACCCACAACCCTTGCAATGCACACGTCACAAATTCACAACCAACATGCAAAACAACACAGAAACGACAGAACAACTCACAATGGTAACGTGGGCAAGCCCTGCACATGAGCCATCAACTGCATGGCACCTCAGCCTCACACTAACCGAAAGTGGGGAGAGGTGGCAACCAGGCATGTGTGAAGGAGACAGGAGAACTATGATTGGGAAAGTGCACAATGCCAAGTGTGGGGGAGATGTGCTAGACAGACTGCAGTATGCAGAACACACCCATATCCATGGCGACATTACACCTGTGGTGTATGTAGTGTAGTGGACAGTGGACGCAACTATGTCATCCCGGCCAGTGGGGGAGTATGCAGAAATGTTGCCTGTTATGTCCTCCCCTTAAGCGTGCATAGAGTGGGATGGCCCAGTGTATGCCAGGTCAGCGTAGGGGTGTGAATAAAAAGCACGTAGCCCTGGGTGTGGTCCTCTTCCAGAAAGCCCAATGTCTCTGCCTGGGTGGCGCCGCTCTACGAGGCCGATGCCATCCACGTGAGCGAAGTTGCCTGCGATCCTATGCACCTGCCGTACCCCAGCCAGCTTGACTCCAAACCTGTCAGGCTCGCCCCTGCGCAGCCAGGCCACACTGATTACCTCCCGACACCAGTGTGTGTCACGTAGGGCCAACCACGTGCAGGTGAAAGCTCCAACCCTGAGGGCCGCGACCCTGGAAGCCTTTCAGACCATTTCTGGCTCGACGCTGGCCCACATTACTCCATCCTCATTCACATACTACACCAGTAGGTACCATATGTGAAGCTGTGTCCTGAGGCCTGAATGGCAGTGACCCCAAAGCCAGGGCAGTGGCCACAACACCAGACCCCCAGATCAGTAAGGCATAGTTCCATATGGGCATCTTGCTATACATGGTGCCACTAACCCTGTTCAACGCAACCCGGCAACACGTGGATGAGGGACCAGGACTACCCTGCAAACCAGTAGGACCCACATCCAGTACGTAGTTGCAAATCACCAAGGGCAGAGTCCACACCAGTGGTGGCATGAAGAGGAGTAAGAGGAAGATGAGGCTCAGTCCGGATGAAAGCCGGGTCACAGTCACGGAGGGTACCGAACACTATCAACAACTGGACAGGGCACAAGCTTAACTAGCACACCAACTAGTGTTCAGTGTATTGTAGATTCTAGATAATCATAGATTTCTCTTTAAAAACAATAGAATCCAACAATCATCTAATAAATGTTTAGCAGTTAGATATGAACAATGTCCAATTATTGTATTGTATCAACGGATTCAGAGATCCAAACCAGGTAGTGTTGTTTCACATTCTTTATTAAAAGTTCATGTATAAATAAGACTTCTCAGCTCACACAACCAACACATGTTTCGTCTCTTGCAGAGACTTTTTCAAGGCAGAAGTTAAAGGATGGTCTTCTAGTGATATGCAGTAGGCCAGCCCTTCCGGGTTCCCTGTGTCCAAACGTTGATCCCCTCAAACTTGATAGCTTTGACTTAATAATCACACAACGTTCGTTTCATACATGACGAGAGGAATGATGAATTTTCCAACAGGGATACCACTTCTAATGCTTTTCAGTAAGGAAGTACCAAATATTGGTGTAGTGGAATAATAGTAGCCTACTACTTCGGCGTCATGTAGCAAAAGGTGGTTCAATTACTTGGAAAATAGTCAAAGGTCATCAATATGGCATTGCGGCTTAGCACAACATCATGCTAATAGTGGGATGCCCTTCAGTAAAATTAACGATACAGTATAAACATGCTGTATAAGGAACACGCTGTAACCAGTGTATGCCCCGCTGTATAGTGATTGCACCAGACCCTGATAAGTCTAGAGTCACATCCGTAAACGCCGAACACTAACAGGAGCCGTCTCCTTGCTTTTTAGGGGGACACTACCACCGACCTCTCTGTATCGAAACAACAACAACTGACCTGGTGCCATCAACCCTGTTCATCGCAAGTCTGCGTACCATGGTGCCACTGAAGCTGAACTACTCCGGCTGGTCGGGCCATCCAACCTATGCTGGTGACACTCGGTGAATAGCCTGTGATGACCACTGCCACAAGCCTTCACTGCGGTCCAATAGGTCACACATGTGGAACTGTGTCTTGGATAAGATGTGGAGGACACCACAAAATTGGACACGCCGCATTGCAGAAGGTATCCCCTAACAGTACTGGTGTCACTAACTCTGTGTGCAATGAGTCATGGGCGCCATATGGTTGGACCTTGGTGGTATCAGAGCCCATGGCCTGGTGGTTTTCTGCATCTTCTTCTGGCTGGACTTGGTGTTTGACATGTATCTGTTCCATTCATCTCCACCATGCTGACTGTATCAGAGTGGGCCTGCCCTCTGTTTTCTGCCCTGGGGTACACCTTCCACTGTCCTTCGATACACTCTGCAACAAGGCCCCTTGACATCCTGTGAACCTGCTCTGCACCTGTGACCCTGCCCCCGTGCACCGCAAGTCAGCTGCCCGTGGCGGCAGGCCCATGCAGGATGCACTGCATCCGTGGCTACAAACTCTGTGCAGCACAAATCATGGGGCCTTTATGGTTCAATGGTTGTGTCCTTTATGTTGTACACTGTTGTCGGTTTCTGACTGCACCAGGCAGCCCGTGCTGACTGGTGTGCACACACCCCACACAAAACCAACACAGGTGTCACTCGGTAAGTGTGCCTGATAATAAATGTGGCTGTACGCACGTGCCCATAGCCATTTTCTCCATCTACAAGGTAGAGGCAGTCACTAACAATTGCTCGCTGACCAGGGAAAGCGCAACGTTGTCTAATATTGTTTTAGCTGCTATTTGGATTGTTATTCTTGCTGCTAGCACATTTTGCACAGCGTGATCGCGCACATCTTTTAATCATTTTTACTTCCTAAACCTGCTTTTAAATACCTTGGGGCTTTGATATACTGCTTGTGACTCCTCGGTCCACCACAGCTTTCAGAGCTGTTTGTTGTGGAGGGAGGCTCACTTTCCTAACTTCCCGACTTACGGGTGGCCATCAAGCAACGGCCATCTTTGAAATCGGCGCTCTAGTCTATCACCGCATTGGGGGCAGATCACATCAAGCATGGCACCAACGCGCAGCGGGCGCGTCAAAGGTGCGTCTGCACCCGTCCGCTTCCATCCGGGACCAAGGGCCAGGAACCCTGCCCAAATGACCTCATTCCCTGGAAACGTATTTACCTACACTAACACAGAGCTTCTAGCCTCAAACACAGTAGCCCAGCCACCATGTAAGCATAACCATTGTGCTGCCCGGCCTGTGGGTTCACGGAAATAACCAGGGAACACCACGTACAGGGACTGGATGCCAGAATGGCTCAATGTAAAGTGATGAAATTGGGATTAATTAATAATAGATCCCTACCCAAGCATGCAGTGGAAATCATACTCTTAATAGAAGACGAGGAATTGGATGTCCTATTTCCTAACCGAAAGCTGGCTTAGGGAAAGTTCAGCCCCTGAAATAGTAGAGGCTTTACCCTTGGGCTATGAAATTTCCCACCTTGATAGAGCGGGAGCCACAGTGGGAGGCATAGCAATTATTCACAAGGCGCAGTTAGGATGCACAACATCCCCCTTTAATATCGTCAAATCTGAGGCCCTCAGATTTAGAATTTCTCTTTCCGTGACTCGTTCTTTCTCAGGGGGACTGATTTACAGACCCCCAGGACCATGCGGGTAGTTTCTAGAATCAGCCCCGGACCTGTTGGCAAGCATGCTCATTGAGAAGAGTGCCATTACAGTGTTAGGCGACTTTAACGTCCACCTGGATGAGCCTAATGATCCTGCAGCCAGGAGATGCCTAGCTGATATGGAAGCTTTACAGCTTTCACAATTTGTACCGTCGGCCACCCATGAGAAGGGCCACTTCTTAGACCCTATTTTCTCTAATGACCTGAGGCTGAAGGTACTAGATCCCATATTGATGCCGTGGACTGATCATGCCCTGATTCCACTGCATCTCCGGATACCTTTGGTAAGGGAACAAAAGAAAGAAGACACAATAGTAGGAAGAAAATGGCCTAGAACAGTTCTGGAGGCCTGGATCTGCGACCTGGAGTCCTATGTGCCTCCAGACACAAAAGACCTAGAAGAGGCCCATGGCAACTGGCCAACATGGATCAATAGCTCTATTGACAGGAAGTTTAGGAAGCCAGGCCCTCTAACTCACACAAATTTGAATAGATCCTCTTGGTTCTCACCTATGCTGGTTGCACAAAAAAACTGTAAAACATTGAAACAAGACTGGAGGAAGTCTTATGACCCTGAACTAAAAAGATCTTATAAAATAGCTATGCAGCTCTATCATAAGAGCATTAGGAAAGCTCAGGTCGTTTTCTATGAAGAAAAAATAGCAAAATCTTCCAACTCCTCTAAGGGACTCTTTAAAATTGTTAAATCACTTACCA
Organism: Lissotriton vulgaris; assembly: GCF_964263255.1. Classification (NCBI taxonomy): domain Eukaryota; kingdom Metazoa; phylum Chordata; class Amphibia; order Caudata; family Salamandridae; genus Lissotriton; species Lissotriton vulgaris. Next base: position 177,272,872 of record NC_141685.1, read on the forward strand.
CCATAGACCAGGGAGTAAACAGCCCCTAATATTCATTTAATAGCCTTACTAAGGTTAGTCAGACTTAAGAGAACAATATCATCTGCGTAGGCCAGGCCTTAGTTATATCGAGACTGGACTAAGGCAACTCTCTCTTTCTGGGCTCTCCTAAATATGTAACAAACAGACTACAAATTGTTCAGATTGCTGCTGCCCGACTGCTTCTGAACATACCCTGACGTCAATCAGTCAAATCAGGATTGAGGGAATTGCATTGGCTCCCGATCCAAGCCAGAATCAAATTTAAGTCCTTAAGCCTTGCCCATCGAGCCAAGTATCGGAGGGGCCCGCCCTTATCCAAAAGCTGATTGCTCACTATTCACCCCACCGACATTTCAGATCAAGTTAAAAATTCCTGATGAAAGCGGCTACAATCAAAAGAACCAGATGGGGTGGAAGATCCTTCACCCATCCGGTACCCACGATCTGGAACAGCCTAGACCCAGAGCTCCGACTCACTGAAAATGAAGCCTCCTTTAGGAAAAGACTTAAGACATGGCTCTTCCCGTAGGACTGAGTGCTGATTGTCTCTATCTCTGAATCATCCCAGAGCTGAGATGGATGCCCAAGGGTAGTCAGGCGCTTTACAAATCCCATAAACATAAACATCTGAGCAAGTGTGCCCGTGTGTTCATTGTGTCAGCATGATGGGCACGGGCCCTGCAACATCACAGTGTGCTGTCTTCTGTGGACGTTGCCATGTCCCCTCAGCATTGGCAGTGCATTGGCAGTGACCCTTGACATGTAGCCCCACACCTGCCCCCCTGCATGCACAGGCTGCGTGTGTTGGTTCGGCGGGGGGGGGGCAGGGTGTGGTTCAGACATGTGCCGGTGCATGAAGTATGGTAAGTGTGTCTTTGTTTTGTTTTTTTGTTGCCACCAAGGCGACAGACAGTACATGATTTTGCAATGTGGCATGTACCAGGAGGGCGGGCCCGCCGGTACGGGGACATGTAGGAACGCGAGGACGCTTGGGTTCTTGGCACATGCATGCCAGGTGTGATGTGTATCAGTCTTGCAGATGCTTAGTCTGTTGCCTGGCCTCATTCGCAGCGCGTTCCCAGTCAGCCATGGGCTGAACACCTGTGTCCGACCTGTGCGGACCATTGGCCTACAGCCAAGTGGGCGCAAACCTTCGAAGGCCAGTGTTATTGTTGGCATGGTGCTGGACATGCACGGACGGACATTAGAATGGTGTCCAATAGGAGTGCACGTGATGCAACTGTGCGTCGCACACAAGTGTGGGTGCCCGTGGCAGGGAGGTGCAGCTGTGTGGCAACATGACACATAGAGTCCGCTCATGTGCATCGTGCTGTGCATGTCAATCAATAAATCCCAGGGTCGCAGATGTCCCACCACACCCACGACCGGCCTCTGTATGTCTCCGGTATGTATGCTGCTGTTGAAGTCATTGTAGGGTTGAGAGGTCCCATCAGGCGGTAGCACATCTGCAGTTCCGAGCAGCAACTTGCATGTGCCTAGCACCCCCCTGACAGATACGATAGCATTTGTTTGCGACTCACACACTTCGCACTGTCCGACATGAGTCCAACATGTACACATCCCACATGCAGTAGTCCTTGGTCATAGTTGGCGTGTGTGAAATGGCCTTCACACGTACTCCCACCCCACCAAGGCCTGCACCCGTTGCACACAGACACTGCTCATTGCACCGAGCTGTGCCATTTCATCCATCGGACTGACTCAGGGCAAGCCAGTGCCCCTTCAAGCAGAGACACAGACCCAATGGCAGACCATCCCGGACACATGCTCGACTCCAGTCACGTGGAGTTGCACCATGCACGTCTGCTGCATGTACTGGGGGCACTGCCGTTGGCAGTGCTGCATAACAGTTACCGGTTGAGCTGCCGCCTTGCGCATGTCACCTGTGTGCAGCCTGTGTTGCATTGTCGCTCATGCATATTCGAGTGGCCCAAGGATGTCTGCCTCTCCAACGTACTAGTAGCTGACCTGGATTACCATGTGTGTGTTTCCCCCCTGTAGGCCCACGACCAAGAGAGTCACCAGGATGACCGCTTATGGCATGCATGGATCTTTGGCATGCAGGCTGAAAACTGGACCTGGGAGATTGCACGAGTTGTAGGTGCAGTGAGCACATTGAGCCACTACCCGATTGGGCTTTGGTGCACAGTGAGTCCAGTAGTTGGAGTCAGCACATCTGTCCAGGTCAGCAGATGGATTATGTCGCGACATGTCAGATGTGGGGGACGATGATCGCTCATTTGAGATGTTGGCCTACGCAGCTGCAGTTGCATTCATGGATGAGTGACAAGGTACCTGCAGCCACAACTGGATGTGAGCCATTGCACGTGTCCCGACACATGGTTGCATGTTGTGGGTATGGTCACATGTCCCAAGATGACAGTGGACATGGCTGCATTGGCCAGGATTCATGTTCCAGGCACGGACACCCAACACAGGTTGGCACTGACTTGTGTTGGTGAGTTACTCCCCCGGGGTGGACATGGGCGCTTTCCTACGTTCCTCATTCTGACATTCTGCTGCTGTTGTCTGCATATCGTGGCACTTCTCTTAAAGTAGAGTAGTTTGTTTGTTTGTTTATTTTATTGTTCAGTTAGTTAAAACCATAACAATATAACAAATTCTAATTTTAAAAAGTCTGCGTCGGGGGAGGAGCCTAGCGACGAACGAAGATGGCCGCATAAGCTCTCGGCTCCGTCGACCTCCTCCTGCTGCTTGAATATCCTGCTACAAATCCTGCTTTTTCGCCTCGCCCCCATGTGGGTGACCTGTTACTGATACTGGCGGTGTGGTCCTGGGAAACTTACGACCCGGATTGCCGGAGTTACATCGAGAGGAAGTTCTTGGCCTAACGCTGACCGAGAGCCAGGACCTCGAGTACTGACCCTGCCGGGTTGCAGTGCAACAACGGCGGCCGGGGGACCCAGACACGGTCCGGTCGATAGAAGTGGAGAGCAACCTGCCCCTGGACTGGTGGCGAGCCTGCGGTTCTACCCGCATTGGGGAGGTGTAATGATCCTGTGAGTGGCTGAGTGGCCGGGAGTCCCCTTCTTGGCGTTCCCTTCCCGCCGGGGTGGGGCCCCCGTCCGAGAGGCCCTATCGCTGCTGGACTGTGTGCCTCCTGCCCCCGCCTGCCCTCATCGCACTTCGGTCCCTGGGAGAATCGGGTGACCCGAAGGGCGCAATGATGTCTGGAGTCGATCAGTTTGCGGCGGTGCGGGGTGAAGAAGAGCCATCATTGCGAACCGTGATGGCCGCCATTCAGGGTCTGTGCTCCTACATGGTTGCTCTTTCACATAAGTCGATTGCGGATGCCACCGAAACTGCCCGATCGCATAATGACTCTGATCTGTCTGGTCCCCCTAAGCGAGCCGTTTCCCCGACTTTGATCCCGGAATCTACGACTCGAGGCCCATCTAGTGTCGAAGCATGGATAGCAATGTCTGTACCGCAGGCTGAATCCGCCGCCATGGTGTATCGCCCGCCCACGTTGAAGAGTCCGCCTGTGGTCGTGTTCACAAGCTCATCCCCCAATGACTTTATTGAAACTGTGACCCGACGGAAACAGCGAACATCTATCGATCGTGTGAGCTGTGCAGTGTGGTGGAGTATGGGACGGTCGGGATCTGGTCGTACCGTGGCGAGTGTCATGGCGGCTGAGGATTGTGGTGGACTGTGGATATCTGTTGGACTCGTCGCACAGATTCGTGGTTTGGCTGGACTTTTGATTTATCCTGTGAATAGGCGGATCCGGTGTGCGGAACTCATGGTGAACACTCGTAGAGGTCAAGGGTGAGACTGGTGTTCGACTCGGATGTTAGGGGTTTGTGAGGGACCCGGGATCCGCCATTTTCTTGTATTGGGGGCGGGCGGTGTAGGACGTCTTTCCTGGGTTCTACCGAATCTACTTTGCTTTGTTGCTTATTGTTTAATGACCAGGACTGTACGTCGCAGGAGGGCGGCAGTGAGACCGGGAATGTGTGATTCTCCTCCTCCCTTAACTTTTCTTTTCTTTCTTTTTCTGTGTTTCCTTCCTTTATAAATCTCTTTTCTACTATATTTCGGGTTTTTGGACGCTGGGCGATAGGCATGCTGCTAGGGGGGTAGGCCGTAGCCATCTGCAGGGGTGCAGGGTGGGGGGTAGGGGGTGGGGTATTTTTGTTTTTCCGTTCTCTGTTTCTATGGCCTTTTTCTCTTTTTTAGTTTGACTGGACTTTCCTTTTTCCTCTCTCCCTGGGTTGGGGGTCAGTGTATCGGGTTACTGTTTGGACTTTTTGGGCGGTGCTGGGACTGTGGCCGCTCAGCCTCTCCTGTCATTGGATTCATCGGGTGGGGCATTACTCTGGAGTCTTCAGAAATGTATGCTTGCTTATACTGTTCGCTTCAAAATGTGGGTGTCTCTGCAGTTGGACACGCTTCCCTGCCCACCCGGTGATTGTATCTACTTTAGATCCCGTAGCCGGCCCCCTCCTTTTTTCTTTTCTCTCTCTTCTTTTCGTTAACATATGGAACTGTATTACGTATTTACCGTGTATATCCTGTTTTAATTTTAAAAATGGACCTCTCTTATCCTGAGCAGCTCTCCTGGGTGTGCCGAAACAGTTTGATGCTCTAATTTTGCTGCCATGCCTCCGGGATGTTTGGCTGAATAGCTGTGTGCACCCTTTTCTAAATAAAGGTCTTACAAAAATAAAATAAAAATTTTAAAAAAAGTCTGCGTCACATAAAAATTACATCTCTGTAAAAGCATAAAATCCTAGAAAGTTATATAATTGTAAAATACTTATCATATTATTACTGTGACTTAACATTCAGTTCGTGCCTATGGATTCGTAAAAATGTAATTAATTTGCAGTTCTTTTTGCGGTCGTTGGAGTCTAGTCCACATATGATAGCTGACCGGCACGATCTTATGCCTCTGTCCTGAATTGATCGCCGCAATATTGTGGTTCGGGCTGGTTGCAATGTCTTACAGTGACATACAAGATGAATCAAATCTTCTTTTTTAAAACCACAATGCCGGCAATTTTCGTTTTCTTTTAGTTTCCAGTGAGGGGCTTCCGCAAGAGTAGGGAAGTCTCCGAACCTTAACATTATTAATTTCCTTTTTATGTAGATGGAATAATTAGAGTCCAGATACGCTGCTTGTTTCAAGGTTTCATAGGTGTTGATCAGTGTCCACGAGTGACTTCTTGTGCGAAAAAGATCTTTATCGGTCAGTAATAAGTGGAACCTTGCAGCTTTATTTATTATTAATTTGAATGCTTGGTAAGGCATTTGTTTACTCCACAGCTCCCTTGTGCTTGTGATCTTTAAGGAGTGTTCAAGATATTTGCGTGCTGGCGAATATTTATCTTGATCCATTTCCTGCCATAGGGATTCATTAAGGCCGTTTTTTTCTACATTTTGTTTTATTTGATGCCATACGTTAATGTATGAGTAGAGCCTACCCAATGTTTCAATCATTAGCCTGAACTCCAAGCGCACCTGAGCTGGTGAGGCAGTCTTCAGAAGTAGAAGAAGCTTTTTGTAAATGCGCGTTATTTGACTGTTTAGGGTTTCTGGGTCGTTTCCATGCATTGCAGCGGATGTATGACGGTATGACTCGTATCGTCACAACGTGTGCTTTTACAACGCGTCTTTAACAACGCAAGTCGTTACAACGACTTAACGCAAGTCGTTACAACGACTTGCGTTGGGGGCGCTGATAGTGATTAGTATAATTTACTATTCTAACACCAGTCCCCGTGGATACTAGGGAAGGTGTTGGATAATATACTATTCTTTATCCTCTAGCGCCCTCCAGCGCTAGTCGTGGTTATGACTTGCGTTGTAACGGATGCGTTGTAAAAGTACTGCGGAGTAAAATCCGCGTAGAAAAGGATGTTCCCCCATTGCAGCGCTGGCGTATGATAATGTTGGCAGAGCTTTGGCTGACATTATCGTTAGTAATAGTTTCAAGGACGGACCCTCCAACTTCTTTGCCAGGGTTTTGAGGGTGAATGTTAGGGCCCCTTCTCATTGTTTCGTGTACTTTTGGTGATCTTGAAATGAAAGTTTATCGTCAATGAAAAATCCTTGATATTTATAGCATGATACTTTCTCCAGCGGGTTACCCTTTAGTCTAATTTGTTGAGTCGTAGCTGTCCGATTTGTAGTAAGCATCGTTTTAGTTTTTGAGAGATTTAATTCCAGGTTGTTTGCGAACAGAAAACCAGAGAGTTCATTTAAAAGCCTTTTCAGACCTACCTTAGTCAGGCTTAAGAGAACAATATCATCTGCGATATTTCGAAGTCTCCACAGGTTGTTTATTGACTTCTCTTGGCTGTACTGACTCGCACTTGTTGATAAAGTTTGCACACTTTCACTTGTCTCCAACTGTGTTGTGTCTTGATTTGTATGCCAATGTGTGTGTTACGGACTCTCTGGCTCCCCGCCATACGTGCATTGCTACCCCATCAGGACTGTGTGTTTGTACTTGGGCATTATCATGTCCCTGTTTCGTGCTTTGCCAGTTGCGTATGGACGTTTACCGACCACAGGCGGGTGCACATGTGTCCTGTGTTTGTGCACAAGTTGGTGTTTGTACCACATTGTGTTCGATGTTGGGGTGCTCTGCTTCCTATGTGTGTGTGCTGCATTGTGTGTGAGATGAACCCAAGCAAGACAGAGGTCATGCTGTTGGGAAAAGCTGAAGAATCTTGGTCCCCGGATTGGTGGCCGACACAATTGGGCCCGCCCCCCTCGCCATCTCAGAGTGTGAAAATTTTGGGGATCAAATTAAACCACACCCTTACAATGCAAGATCACATTTCCTCGGTTGCTGGGGCATGTTTCTATAGGTTGAAATTATTACGGAAGCTCCTTCCTTTTATTCCCATGACACATCGCAGAACGCTGACCCAGGCGACTATTATCAGCCGGTTGGATTATGGAAACGCTCTGCTTGCTGAAGTAAGTGCAACACATATAAGGAAACTGCAGGTCATTCAGAATACGGCCGCTATGCTTGTTCTGAACCAACCGGCGGGTACCCTATCTATGCCTCTACTGAGAACCCTCACTACAACAAGAGTACCAGAGGGTCTAGTATCACGCCGTTGTTTGTTTACTAATGAAACCATGGCTACGAGCAACCGAGGTGTGATTGGACAATCCATCGAGTGCCCAACCAATCACAGCACTCGATGCATTGCCGGCTTATACACGACCTATGGCGAGGTTTGGCCGTGTGCCATGTGATGTATCTAGCCTATCTAGGGCAGTTTAACTTAAACCCATATTCAGCAAGCTGGCGTTACCTCCCCAGACTGCACAGATGCTGCGTTGGAGTACCGACGGGAAGTTAGGGTTTTTGGTGACATCCCAGCGATTTGGTATAAGCGTGTAGTTGTCTTGGGCACACTTTTTAATCATCATAGGGAGATAAGATGGGCTTGCAGAGCTATGATAGCATTACTCTTCCTGTCGGTGTCATGCTGCATTAGTACAGGTGCTTCCAGGCGCTTTATACTATCATTAAGGTTTAAGGAATTATACCTCGGAGAGCTGATACAGTTATAACAGTATCGCTCAACTTATCAGGCTAGTTCATACAAATGTGGAGGATCATGAGATCTTCATAACGATACTTGCGTTTACCATCATCGTACTATCATACTGAATGGAAGGTAATGATCTCCACCATCTGTAAACGGAGATCTTGAGCGAAGTCTATGTTGTGTGCGAACACGCTTGCGGTGGGTGATTCATTCTTGTATTTATTCACCTCAACAGAGCGGTGCTTCACCTATGTCCTGAGCAGCAGCCAGGTGGGGTGAGGTCTTCACATCTACAAATCGGGTAAGATGTACTATATGAAATTTGAAAACCCTCAAGTTCTATGAACATTGGGAGGCACTAGTATATACAGTGCAATCGGCCTTAATTCTCTTATAGGCCTTATTAATGATGGAATTTACTCATGATGATCTGGACAAGGATGTTTGGAGACAGGTTTTGTGTGATGTACTCATGCTATTCTTTTTAACTCTTTTTAGTGAACAACCGAATCTGTAAGAAGATACGGAACAGTACACCTAGGAGGTCCAGGTGACTTACATACCAGTATCTAAGTTGTTTCACTCTTTTAGAACACTATTCATTTACACTTTGGTTTTGTTTGCAGTAGCAGTAGTCGTTATGACAAGGTCCTGAAGAAAGCAAGGCCACTTGGCCGCGAATTGCTGAAACATGTTGACCACGTTCCACTACTAGACAGTTTATAAATGTTTCTCTGTCTTGGCTATTTTTAATATTGGCATTGGAAGCTGTACCCAATTAAATTAATTTTTTTGCTTCCTAAACCAATTTTACTCACTTTATCCTCACTATTTGGTATCACATTTCCTCTGCACTGCACTTTTTCAAGTTACTCCGTCAGCCACATCACTCTCATATAACCAACTACTTTTGACAAGAGGTGACCCCACCCTGCCCACAGGAGGGACCGTTTATCATCCATTAGGCCCTTTCCTGTTGGAGATCAGACAATGTGGTGTGTGGGTCCACAGAACCCCAAATGATGAAGGGCGGTTCCGAGTGGTGACTGATGGGTGTTAGAGACCATACACTTGATTGGCTCACGTCTATTTTACAAAGAAGAGTTGTGGTATAGCTAGTGGTAATAATTCTCAGCCATTATCTAAATATTCCTTGTTAATACCTTGACCCTCTGGTATTCTTGTTGTAGTGAATGTTCGGTAGGGCGTGTATCCAGAGCACGGTCATTAAACTAGCCCTAGGGTCCCCCGTAATTGTATGTGTTATAGCTCTACTGAGAACCCTACATTGGCTTCCAGTGAAGCAAAGATCCTTTTTTAAAGTCTGCTGCCTTACCTTTACGGCTCTTCAGGGCCGCGGTCCATTGTATCTCCAATCAAAACTGGAAAAATACTCGCCCAACCGCCAACTGAGATCTAGTTCGCGGCATCTTTTGCTTATCCCGCTCATCAAATTAAGTAGGACTGGGGGTAGGGCCTTTTCTTACTTGGCCCCTAAGTACTGGAATAGTCTCCCTATGACTCTTCGAGTCATCTCCTCCTACCAATCCTTTAGGAAACTCCTGTTATGCCTTCTTGTGTTTGCGACTAAGAAACAAAAAGCGACGAGATGCCCCCCGGTGATTCATGCGCTATACAAGCTAGAATAACATAACATAACATGTTATTTCTGCTCTGATTTGGCTCACCCTTCTCCCTATCAGGCAATGTTGTCTTCACTTCTGTGCTTGTTCAGTGGTGTGGCATTGCCGTGTTGTGTGACTTGTACTCCTGGTTCGTTTTGTTGCTCTTGGGCATGGTTTGTCTGCAGTTGTGCTGTGCTTAGGTGTGCATGTGTGCCATCGTACCCACCTCCCCCTTCCCCCAGTCCTTGCTGGTTCTTCTCCCTGTTGCTGTTTTGTCTGTTGTTTGCTGCGAAAGATCTGCCACCCATTCTGTAGAGGCAAAAACGGGGAGTCACCAAAAGGCGGAGATGGTTTGATCTGAGTGAGCAGTTAGACTGAGCATGCTTAGGTCAGGCTCTAAGGTAGGTCGGTCCCTGACCCTGCATTGCTCTAAAAGCCAAAACCAGTGACTTAAACTGAATGCACCTGGTCACTGAAAGCCAGTGAAGCTTCTTCAGGTGGGTAGAAATCGAGTGGCGATTTGGGATGTTATCGATCAACCTGGCCACCGCGTTCTGAACAATCTGTAAGCGTTTGATCAGGGAGGCAGGAGCCCCAGCGTACAGACTGTTTGCATAGTCCAGATGTGAGGTGATCAGAGCATGAACAATGGTCCGGCGAGATTCCCGAGGGAGAAAAGGGAGAATTTTGAGAATCATGTGCAATTTACCGAAACACACTGAGGGAACCTGGTTGAATTGAGATTTACAGAATAACTCGTTGTTGAACCGGAATCCGAGATTCCTGGCTGAGTTCACAGGTTCCGGAGTGGGTTCAACTCCAATGGCCACCATCAAAGAGGTGCAGAAGGGTTTTTTGATGAAAAACAGCACCTCAGTGTTCTGAGAGTTCAGCCTAAGCGTGTTTGATGCCAAACAGGTGGAGATGTTGCACACGCAGTGTCTAAAATTAGAGGAGGCTGCTTCAGAGTGATCCTTAAATGAGAACACCAGTTGTGTGTTGTCAGCATTAGAAATCACTCTGACACCACAAGATTCTACCACTGAGGCCAGAGGAGAGAGATACACATTAAAAAATAGCAGGCCCAGCGCGGAGCCCGAAGGGACTCCACAATTCAGTGGTTTCTCCTCTGACGCAAATGGCTGATGGGAGACCTGTTGAGTGCGGCCATCTTGAAAGGATCTGATCCAGGCTACAGGGGTACCCTGACTCCCGAGACTGTATAGACTCTCAAGCAAAATATCATGAGAGACCGTATCGAATGCCGCAGACAGGTTGAGAAGCACCAGCATCGCTGCTTCACCTGCGTCCAAACATTCACAAATGGTTTCAGAAACCTCCAGCAGCGCAGTCTCTGTGCTATATCCGGATCTAAACCCGGATTGTGAGTTGTGTGAATGATGGCAAGTCTCAAGATAGCTCGATAATTGCTCCTGAACTACTTTTTCCAGGACTTTGGCTGGTTTAGGTAGCAGGGAAATGGGGCGGTAACTTTTAACAACGGAAGGATCTGCATCCGTTTTTTTCAAAATAGGTATTAGCATGGCCTGTTTCCAAGTCAAAGGGAAAAAATTACTGGCGGAGTTCATTTTCTTGACGAAATACCCTCACATTACTGAGCGCTTAAGATTGTGAAAATTCTTAATCGCGGCTCTGTAAATTGATTTAGCCTCCGTTTCATAGGATAGTCTCCAATTCTGTTTGAGTTTCTTGCACTGACTTTTTTCAGCGAGCAGAGCGGGGGTAAACCAGGGGGCAGATTTTTTTTTTCTAGAGGAGACAATAAGTTGCTCTGGGGCAACCTTATAAAGGGCAGAGGCGAGCCAATAATTAAAGTTAGATACATCTAGTTCCAAATTCCCCTCCAACTGCAGATGGGTGCGAGAAAGGGCGGAGCTAATAACTAATAAAATCCAGGAGATCTACATCTCGCTGGAAGCTAGAAAGCCCCTCCCCACTCCCCATCTAGTATCCCCCCTCCGGCTTCCTTCGTCCCTCTACATTCTCTTCCTCCTTTCTCTCACAAAAATCTTGATTCCCTGGCCACTAACGTTAAAACCGGATCTCCTCATGACCCTGTTAAACCCAACATCTTCCGGCTCCTCCAGGACTCCATTCTGAAAGAAGGACTGGTTCTGATTAATAGATCTCTCCAGTCCTCCATCATTCCTAAGTCCTGGAAGAATGCAAAAGTTGTTCCCCTGTTGAAGAAGCCTTCTCTTGATCCCTCGCGCCCTGAAAATATTAGACCTATCTCCCTCCTACCATATTTGGCCAATAACATGGAAGCTCATGTGAACACCATCCTGACTGACCACCTGGTGTCTAATAGTATCCTAGACGACTCCCAAAATGGCTTCCGGGCTAATCATAGCACGGAGTCAGCCCTCCTGGCCGTCTCGGAACATCTTAGAGCCGCATAACATCTAGGAAACACTTCTGCCCTGGTCTTGCTGGACTTGAGTGCGGCATTTGACACGGTCTCTCACGAGATGCTACTTAAGCGTCTCGGGGAGATCGGGGTCAAAGACGGGGCCCTGGCTTGGTTTGCCACCTTTCTCTCTGACCGCTCCTTCTAGATCCATGCCCCACCGCACTCATCCAGCAGAATCCCTCTGGTATGCGGCGTCCCTCAGGGATCTGCCCTTAGCCCCACCTTATTCAACGTGTACGTCCGCCCACTGGCCCTTCAGGCCAGGGAACGAAAGATCAAAATGATATCTTATGCGGACGACACACAACTTATTTTTACTTTTCCCCAGGATACCTCGCCTGATCAGAATAAACTGCATGAAGACATCCTGGCCATCTCTAACTGGATGGCGGAGAACTATCTCCAGCTCAACTCCTCCAAAACAGAGCTACTTTGGCTGGGAGGTGACTCTCAGAAGTGGGACCATCAGTGGTGGCCCCCTTCGATGGGCCCCCCACCTACCCCTAAAGAGGCCGTTAAGAACCTGGGTGTCCTAATGGATAGGTCTCTGTCCTTCGAGCTTCATGCTAAGAAGGTCGCAGGCACCTGTTTTGGGCGCCTCCACTGTATTAAACCTATATTGGGCTTTTTTGAGCCATCCACCCGCCAAGTCAAAGTCCAGTCCCTGGTTCTCTCCCACCTTGACTATTGCAACGGTCTCCTGCTGGGGGCCAATAAGTCAGTGGTCAATAGACTTCAGAGAGCTCAGAACACCGTGGCTTGGATTCTTTTTGCTCTCCCCAAACACTGCCACACTTCCCATCTTCTTCACCGGCTTCACTGGCTACCGGTGAAACAGAGAATCGAATTTAAGACCCTCTGCCTCACCCACAAAATTCTACACGGCCAGGGCCCACATATACTACAGGATCTCTGCACACCCTATGTCCCCACCTGAACCCTACGCTCTGCTGATCTCCACCTTGCCCGGACCATCAGAGTTCGCAAAAGCAGAGCGGGTGGTCGCTCCTTTAGGTCCCTTGATCCTGCCCTCTGCCTATTGAGGCACGCGCCACTCAAAACCACTGGCACTTCCGGAAATGTATCAAAACCTGGCTGTTTGCTTCTACCCTGGGGTCCAATTCTTAGGCCGCTCTGCTGTACTCTATCGTTCTTTCTGTCTGGTTGTCTGCAAGCGCTGGGACGCCCCGTTGCTGGGGCAGCCATGCGCTATACAAGCCCATTTAACATAACATAAAGTATTACAAGTGATTTTAAACCATTTCCTACTGTGATCCCGGGACAAAGAGGATTTCGTTGATTGAGACAGAGTAGACACACTAAACAGGATTACAAAATTGTCTGACCATGTAAGAGGTATAGGCGGAGCCGCAGAGAGATTAGGGTAAACAGTATATCTGGAGTATGGCCGGCCCGATGGGTAGGGCCTCTAACCCGCTGGGTTAGATCAAGGCCTTCCAGGGTTTCTAGATGCTGTCCATCTTTAGTGCACTGAGTATCATCCACATGTAAGTTAAAATCACTAAGGATTATAATATATGTATGTTTAAGCGACAGATCAGCCGCAATATTATAAAAATCTGTAAAATGTTGAGGCGGGAGGTAGGGAGTCTGTAAATAAGAATTCCAGCCATGGCTATATTCGATACAGCAGAGATGCTGAAATACATCGCTTCTGAGGGGCTGATGTTAGGGATTTTCCCAGCCTGAACGTCGGATCACAGCAATCCCACCACCCACCTTGTTGTTAGGCCTATTTATTCCCACAAAACGATATTCAGGGGGGATGCCAAGATTGAGGTCGGGATTAGGAAAGTCCCTAACCCACGTTTCGCAGGCATGAGTTGCAAGGGAAAGCAAAATGTCATCCGAATGGCGGGGTAGCGATCTACAATTGAGTAAACAGGCTTCAATGGGGGTGAAGACCAATTTGCCCCCTTGCGGGTCCACAGCACATAGGGTGTAGTCTGGGAGGGGCTTCGGGATCTAACTTAAAAGTGAATAGACAAGCGGCACAATTAAATTGAGATGGGCCCAGAAAACTCACGTAAGGTCGGGGCACCACAGCACTTATCTCGCACTTCAAGCAGTTGCGGCCTAGACCAAAGGATTTGGGCACTGGAGGGGCACACAGCAGCATTGCTGGCGCTGGCCGCTGAACAGGCGCTGACAGGCTAGCTTTTGGTGTGCCTTAAGTGTGCCAGTGGCGCGTCCGTTGCGCGCGTCTGCTGCGCGTGTCCGCTGCACGACGGAAATGCTAGGTTTAAGTAGTAAGCGGGTGCTAGTGCGAGAACCCGTTGTTCCACCTCCAGAAACAGCCAGAATTAGAGAAGCCGGTTGTCCTCAATACTCTCCACTACAAACAGGCACGCCCGCTGTGGACCGGAGTAAGAGGAAAAGAGGCAAAGAGCGGCTGAGGTAGGGGCCCTACATACAAGATAACCAAAAGTACAATGTGCCAGCATTTGATTTAAAAACAGTTAAAAACACAAATATTAGTTTCAATTTCAAAATTAAAATGCAAATAGCGCGAGTGCCTTACATCTACGCGTGTCGGGTAATAAGATGATGTTGAATATTTTGGTACGTCAGTATGTGCGAGTGAGGAAACCAGGCCTAGTGGAAAAGGGGGCACCTCGTTGGTCTGATCCATTGAGGATCGTAAAGGTGTTGGAAGGTGTAGTGAAACTTGAAGATGGGAGAGTGCGGAATTTATGCCATGTGAGTGAGTGCAAGGAGGTTAGCGGATGTAGGAGTGTAGGGTCTGCTTCCTATGGTTACCCCCAACTTTTTGCTGTGTTTCACTGGTTTATCGACTTTAGTCTGGCTGTGGCCCTGCTAATCAGGACCACAGCCTAGCTGTTCCCTCTCTAAATTGGTTACATGTACTTTAGGTACACTCCAGATTGGTTACTGGGTTACCCTTGTGAGTCCCTAGTATATGGTACCTTAGGTACCCAGGGCATAGGTACCCCAGAGGCCTACCAGGGGCTGAAGCATGTGTTATGCCACCCCTGGGAAGCCTTCAATAATGGCACCACAGGTCTGCACTTGAAGCCTGGGTAAGGTGGTGTAAGCACCCCTTACTTAGATATAGTATACCTATATCTACCTAAATATATAGACACATATAAACCTATAAGTCACTCCTATGGCAGGCCTTGACAATCCTGAAGGCTGAGTGCTTGGTCTTGTGTGAGGGTGCCCTGGCATGAGCTGAGCCCCTCTGCAGCTTTCAGAAACCCTTCCTTATACCTGTTCTACGTTACGGCCATACCATATACTCTTAAGTACATCATAACCTCGCAGTAAATGCTAACTTTGGTTTGGCTGCATCAAAACATGTTGTGTTTGGTGTCAAACACTTTGGAATCCTACCCCCCCTCCCCCACCAGTTCTGGCAGCGGGAGTAGAATTCCACCCTTCTAGAGGGAGAAGACATGTACACACTGGTATACCCCGTAAATGTTTAAAAGAGCCTCAGCATCACAAAATGGATGCTGCTGCCACAGACACGAGTCTGACCTCCTGCTGCTGGACGAAACTCCGGCAGGGTAGGCCTGGACAATAGGTTTCCTGTCCAGGGAGTTGCCTGCACCTCCCCAGACATGCTTTAGTGTATTGGGATATGGTGGGTGTCATTCAGTGATTGCTTTTCAGACACTGCTTGGGGCACACAAGGTGGCCCTTGCATTTCCCAGTTGAAACCGGTTGCTGGGGCACTCAGCCCCAGCTCTGGTGTGAAACTGGACAAAGGGGAATGGGTATGACCACCCCTCCCCAGGTTCTCCCATAGGTGGGACCCTAGAGTTAGTCCATACCCTAAACTTAGTATAAGTATAGGAACCCAGTCACTGAGACTTTAGATTACCCTGGACGAAACTCTGCAACATATATCTTGGATTTGTGACATTCCATACCGACTGGAAGATGGAAGAAATCTCCCTTGGGGTCAAGGAGTGACTCCCCTGTTCAAACAGTCACCAAAGAAGCATCTTGCCGGTCTGCATTTTCAAGGCTCCTGATGGATCCCAAAGGATCTGCGACACAAGATACAGACTTCTTGACATCTCCGAGGCTGACACGAGTCCCCAGCAAAGACCGGAACTCCTGGACATCCTGCACGTTTGCTAGTGCATCAACTTCTGAGCTTTCCCAAAGTTGTGCGCTGGGCTACTTGTAGTCCAAGCCCTGAGCACCCTTTTGCCTTGAAGATTGTGGGCCCACACTCCACGAGTGTTCCGTGGGCACGCTTTCAGCATTTCCGCTCAAGGTGCCTTTGCAATTCCTAGTCGGTTGGCTAGTGGGTCCCCACGAAGGACTCTACTTTGTTTCTAGGGCTTCCCTGGTTGGCCCAGATGTGCCCTGACTCCCCTCCAAAGGGTGAGTCCCTCAGACCTTGCTAGTCTGCACCGAAGCCAATCCTGTCATCTTGCATGGGTTGCTGTTGCCAAGGCTTGTATGGCCCAATCCGGATACCGACACTGCAGCTCTCGATACCCTTTGTGGGACAGCTCAAATCCAGCTCCTGGTTGTCGTCGATGCCTCCTGGACCTCGTGGCTGAAGAGTCAAGCTTCACCTGCTTCCCTTGAAATCACCCGACATTGGCTGGCATCTTCCTGTCGCCATCCTGGTCACTGGCTAGTGACCCACACTCTGTCCTCTCTGCTTCCAGGTTCTTCAGATCTCTGATCCACTCTTGGATCCACCTGGACACTTTTCACCTGGACGCCTGCAGCATTTCTATGCAGGTCTCTCTCCAATGGAATCGACGACGAACACCCGATATGAAAAGACACCTATGCACCTGGCTTCCCTGGGTGAGGTAACACGAGTACTCCGGTGCTCCTGTGGGTCTTAACTCTCAAAGTGTCCAGTTCTGAATGGGTTTTACGTAGTCCACTCCTAAGTGTCCTTTAACTTTAAAACATTAGCTCTAACTTTCTCCATAGAAGTCAATGGTGATTTGCGGCCATGTTTAGACACTGCATGCGTCCCCGTGGGTCTCCTGCGTCCCTATCATGGGTGGTTTCTGGTTGCTCCAGCGGTTCTACAGGCTCTAGGCCTGGTCTCTGTGTTGAGAGCGGTACTTATACCACTTTCTTAGTTTATGGTTTGCGAGGCTCCTAGGGCAAAACGTATACTCTGCTACTTTACTGTGTGCTATTTAAGTTCTTGTATTGTACTTTTGCCTCTAGACTCATAAGGAGACGAGAGGGGTTGTGTATAGAATAAATACATGTATTATATATATATACCTTGTGTGGTATACTTTCATTTGATTATTCAAGAGATTATCGACTGGTAAAAGAAGCTGCTTTACATTCCTTCAAGACTTAGCCTGAAGGCAGCTCTCCACAGGTACCACTAGAATAGCTTTCTAAAAAGGTTGTCTAAACCTACCATCAATAAGGGTCGTTTGGACTGGTGCAAGCATATGCCAGGCCAACTTCTCACAGCGGACATAATGGTCAGGAGTGTGGCATGCATGACACTGTAAGTGGATACTTGATGGGTGATGAGGTGTGTTCAAGGGTTGAAGCAAACGATAGGGTGAGTGAGATGTGAGAGTACTTCGAAGTGCGAGAGACAGTAAATTGCCTGGTCATGTTAAAGAGTTTGTGATGGAATAATATTCTATTTTAGTTATTTACAGTGTGCATATTTATTTCCTGGTAGTTGGTGTTCTAAGGGGGGAAAGGGCATGTGTCATTCATCTATTGTTGTTTTGTTGTGTTTGTTATTCGTATTGAGGGGAAGGTGTGTGGGACATTGGAGTGTTGTGAGTGGAAGGTTGGTGGGGGACATGATCGGGTGTTAGAATAGGAACATTGGGGGCAGCAGTTGGCCAGGAGTAGCTGTTGTGCTGGGGCTTGCTGGCATGGCTCTCTATGTATGAGGAACCAGGAACCCATGAATAAACACTTTGTAGTTAATATTACCTATCTGCGGTGGAGTCGTTCTTAACATGCAGTGCACCGTTTATTATCACCACAGTATGACACGAGCCTGCACACACCGCACTCTTGTATGTGTTCAGGAAACTGTTAATAGTGTGTTTAATGTGCACCCACGCATAAGCCCGCAGCACGCTGTAAACAACACATTATTCCATTACTAAATGCAGGGGTAACCAGCAAACACTGCAGAGCACATACCTTGTCCTTGGTGACAGGAGATGTAGGGACAGAATGAAAGGTATGGGTGTATCACTCACAGGGTTTTTACAGTGTTTACTTACACGCATCAATACTTAACACTTGAATGATGGATTTGGCAATATGGTGGTATAATAACAAATATGCCTGTGCTTGGGCGTCATGGTATAATCTCCGAGTTGCACTTGCTGTGCTATACCATCAAATTTGCTTTTTAGGGTAGTGCGTGGCCATGAATGATCAGACCAATTAGACCATCTTCTGGGCAGCTGTAGTGCCCCCTGCCCTCTGTGACTGAGAAGTGCAGTCTGTCTCTGGCTATTGCCCTTCCATTTCTGGTGCTTTGCAGCAGTTTAAAGGTCTTTTAAGAGTTTCTTGTTGCTCAAATGGGTGTAACTTCTGATATTTATATGTTTCCCTCGTCTTCATTGCTTGATTTTGCTTTTGAGTAAGTGTCACTCATAGCCGTTGAAATGTCACTCATAATTACACTGAATTTATTAAAATTTTACTCATAGCGATCTGAAACCCTCAGCAGGTTGGGCGCGGGTGAAGGCCGTTGATTTATGGATTTAATGTGCTGTTGGTCAATCAGCCCGTGCGAGGTCACAGTGGGGGGGGCGCGTTGCCGGGAATGAACAACAGGCAAGGTGCTGCCTCCAGGATCCATGTCTGGAATATTAAATGACAGAGACACCTGCCCTATGATTGATTGATGCTCCACAAGGCACCGGAGTTAATTCATTAGAAGGCACTGCAGTGTGTAAACATTGCAACAAGTGAGAAAGCATGCTCTACTAGCACAGCGCATGCCAGGGCGATCGCTCAGGGCTGCGCAGCTGAGTTCCTCGAGCACGGCTCCTGCAGTGTTCCCCGAGTGCTATAATTGCGTGACTAATGCATTTTAGTCTATTGATGTGGACACCAGCAGTAAAATGTGTTAGTCTCACTCCTGATGCGTGGTACTGGGCAGGGCTAGATGCATTTCCCCATTGCCTTGCATTGAAGAAGCTGTCAGACGGGAGACAGCTTTTTTTGGCTGCAAAAGTCGGGACTGTCCTGTGTGAATCGGGGCTGTTGGCACGTATGCACACGAGTATATTGTGGAAGTACCCTAACCCCACGGAGCCTTTGGTCATTATTCATAAATGCCAATAGACCCTATTCAGGTGGGAGACTACAGATTTTTCAAGCCACAAATGGGGGATTTTCATTCTCCGGATTTTCTTTTTTAAATCTCCCCCTCTCTGTCCTGAAATGTTGCCTGTGTGATTATTGATGGATTTTGAGACTCTTCACAGCCTGGATCCAGAGCACAAGTCCCCATGGGGCTGCTGCAGGAGCCTTGCTGTCACTGAGGGGGCGCGGCCAGCCACATACATTTGCATACCCAGAAGCCTCTGCGGCAAACACCCGATTCATCACTACAGGTGGCACAGGTATCTGTTTGATCTTATAAGGAGTGCCTGTAGCTGTGCACGCAGAAGCATTCATGAGAGCGAACGGTACGTCACATGTTATAAGTCACGCTACTAGTAATAGGTTACACTTTTATTGTGATTGCGCAACGAGAAATAATTATGTATTATGTGGGATACGTTCCGTAGCTCACGCGCACTTTGAGTGGCCGTGAAAGGCGGAAGTTTCAATAATTTTTGAAGGGTTTCTTAGGAAGAAACTCCGTGATTGGGTAAAACGTGAGCGTTGTTGGGACGGTCGGGCCTGAGGAGAGAAGCGCCCGCTGCTCTTCTCAGGGAGGCGCCATGACGTGACGCAAAAACAGGCGCCGCACGTAAACCCGCGCATGCGCGAAGAAGCGGGAGGTGTTGCACCCTCCTGTCGCTAGAGGTCAGGATGCTCCAGAGGAACCTTCCGGGCGTTCCTCTAATATGCATACCCACAATCCTGTGCGCGCCTGATAATGCTGCTTTACTTTCATACTGAATGCAGGGCGCTTTGTGGCCTTGAAAACGATGAAGAGTCGATATCTAAGAACGACGGGGCCAGTATCTCAGCCCGTTAGTGGGAAGACACGAACCGTAGTCAGGCACACTACTTTTCTAAGGGATATTACGGGCTATTATAGTATTGTACTTTCAGACTAGGTAATGTTATCTCCGATAACACGGACCGCTTGGGACACTGCAGCTTTGCTTCCTTCAATAACAGGAAGAAGGAAGTGCAGCTCTGTGAAGTCTACACACGTGGTCGAGGTCAGGGGAAGGCAGAGTATAAATGCATCTGAAGTGGGCCAAGCTGCCAGCCTGTCTGGTGCACAGCAAGAACAAGAAACCTTTGCCTTTACTTGCAGTTTACTTTTTGATTTTACACGGGGCTGTACATGAGTACCAGCTATGCTAGACAAGGATACATTCATTATTCGACAGGCACAGGGATATTAAGGGATTTGCCCAGGTAAGGAATGCATTAACAACCCTTCTCATCAGCAGGTCGTGATGGCACAGCTCTAGCCAATCAGAGCAGCCAGTATTCAAATATGCCTCATAACCAATCAGTACCTTAACTGAGGAGACCACATTCCCCGGCTTACAAATAAACATAATGAGGACTTATACGAGACCACTGACAGATGGGCCACAAGCTGAGTCAAGGTGTGCGTGCAGTCACCTTTTACCTTCCAACTACTACTTGCTACATCACCCAGCGCTCATCTACACTCGATACCCAGCGCTCATCTACACTCGATGCGTGCTTCACCCAGCGCTCCTCTGCACTCGATGCGCGCTTCACCCAACACACAAACATCTCAATAATTTTCAGGGAGTAAAAGTCTCTTGAGGCCGGGCTTAACGACCCCTCCCCACCTCCCCCCCACCCCCCACCACCCCAAAAAAGTAACGTAATGGGGAGCCACGGCCAACGGCCAATAAGTCTAGGGAGCCGCTGGTCTAAAAGGTTTGGGAACCACTGAGTGAGACAGGAAGTATGCACTGCGTGAGACGGGAAGTATGCACTGAGTGAGAAAGGAAGTATGCACTGAGTGAGAAAGGAAGTATGCACTGAGTGTGACAGGAAGTATGCACTGCGTGAGACGGGAAGTATGCACTGAGTGAGACAGGAAGTATACACTGAGTGAGACGGGAAGTATGCACTGAGTGAGAAAGGAAGTATGCACTGCGTGACACAGGAAGTATGCACTGAGTGAGACAGGAAGTATACACTGAGTGAGAAAGGAAGTATGCACTGAGTGAGAAAGGAAGTATGCACTGAGAGAGAAAGGAAGTATGCACTGAGTGTGACAGGAAGTATGCACTGAGTGAGAAAGGAAGTATACACTGAGTGAGAAAGGAAGTATGCACTGAGTGAGATGGGAAGCATGAACTGAGTGAGACAGGAAGTATGCACTGCGTGAGACGGGAAGTATGCACTGAGTGAGAAAGGAAGTATGCACTGAGTGAGAAAGGAAGTATGCACTGAGTGTGACAGGAAGTATGCACTGCGTGAGACGGGAAGTATGCACTGAGCGAGAAAGGAAGTATGCACTGAGTGAGAAAGGAAGTATGCACTGAGAGAGAAAGGAAGTATGCACTGAGTGAGACAGGAAGTATGCACTGAGTGAGACAGGATGTATGCACTGAGTGAGACAGGAAGTATGCACTGAGTGAGACAGGAAGTATACACTGAGTGAGACGGGAAGCATGCACTGAGTGAGAAAGGAAGTATGCACTGAGTGAGAAAGGAAGTATACACTGAGTGAGACGGGAAGTATGCACTGAGTGAGAAAGGAAGTATGCACTGAGTGAGAAAGGAAGTATGCACTGAGTGAGACAGGAAGTATACACTGAGTGAGACAGGAAGTATGCACTGAGTGAGACAGGAAGTATGCACTGAGAGAGAAAGGAAGTATGCACTGAGTGTGACAGGAAGTATGCACTGAGTGAGAAAGGAAGTATACACTGAGTGAGAAAGGAAGTATGCACTGAGTGAGAAAGGAAGTATGCACTGCGTGAGACGGGAAGTATGCACTGAGTGAGACAGGAAGTATGCACTGAGTGAGAAAGGAAGTATGCACTGAGTGAGATGGGAAGCATGAACTGAGGGAGACAGGAAGTATGCACTGCGTGAGACAGGAAGTATGCACTGAGTGAGAAAGGAAGTATACACTGAGTGAGACGGGAAGTATGCACTGAGTGAGAAAGGAAGTATGCACTGCGTGACACAGGAAGTATGCACTGAGTGACACAGGAAGTATGCACTAAGTGAGACAGGAAGTATGCACTGAGTGTGACAGGAAGTATGCACTGAGTGTGACAGGAAGTATGCACTGAGTGTGACAGGAAGTATGCACTGAGTGAGACAGGAAGTATACACTGAGTGAGACAGGAAGTATGCACTGAGTGTGACAGGAAGTATGCACTGAGTGTGATTGGAAGTATGCACTGCGTGAGACAGGAAGTATGCACTGAGTGTGACAGGAAGTATGCACTGAGTGAGACAGGAAGTATGCACTGAGTGAGACAGGAAGTATGCACTGAGTGTGACAGGAAGTATGCACTGAGTGTGATTGGAAGTATGCACTGCGTGAGACAGGAAGTATGCACTGAGTGAGACAGGAAGTATGCACTGAGTGTGACAGGAAGTATGCACTGAGTGTGACAGGAAGTATGCACTGAGTGAGACAGGAAGTATACACTGAGTGAGACAGGAAGTATGCACTAAGTGAGACAGGAAGTATGCACTGAGTGAGAAAGGAAGTATACACTGAGTGAGACGGGAAGTATGCACTGAGTGTGACAGGAAGTATGCACTGAGTGAGACGGGAAGTATGCACTAAGTGAGACAGGAAGTATGCACTGAGTGAGAAAGGAAGTATGCACTGAGTGAGACGGGAAGTATGCACTGAGTGAGAAAGGAAGTATACACTGAGTGAGACGGGAAGTATGCACTGAGTGAGAAAGGAAGTATGCACTGCGTGACACAGGAAGTATGCACTGAGTGTGACAGGAAGTATGCACTGAGTGAGAAAGGAAGTATACACTGAGTGAGACGGGAAGTATGCACTGAGTGAGAAAGGAAGTATGCACTGAGTGAGAAAGGAAGTATACACTGAGTGAGACGGGAAGTATGCACTGAGTGAGAAAGGAAGTATGCACTGAGTGAGACAGGAAGTATGCACTGAGTGAGAAAGGAAGTATACACTGAGTGAGACGGGAAGTATGCACTGAGTGAGAAAGGAAGTATGCACTGAGTGAGAAAGGAAGTATGCACTGAGTGAGACAGGAAGTATACACTGAGTGAGACAGGAAGTATGCACTGAGTGAGACAGGAAGTATGCACTGAGAGAGAAAGGAAGTATGCACTGAGTGTGACAGGAAGTATGCACTGAGTGAGAAAGGAAGTATACACTGAGTGAGAAAGGAAGTATGCACTGAGTGAGAAAGGAAGTATGCACTGCGTGAGTCGGGAAGTATGCACTGAGTGAGACAGGAAGTATGCACTGAGTGAGAAAGGAAGTATGCACTGAGTGAGATGGGAAGCATGAACTGAGGGAGACAGGAAGTATGCACTGCGTGAGACAGGAAGTATGCACTGAGTGAGACAGGAAGTATGCACTGAGAGAGAAAGGAAGTATGCACTGAGTGTGACAGGAAGTATGCACTGAGTGAGAAAGGAAGTATACACTGAGTGAGAAAGGAAGTATGCACTGAGTGAGAAAGGAAGTATGCACTGCGTGAGACGGGAAGTATGCACTGAGTGAGACAGGAAGTATGCACTGAGTGAGAAAGGAAGTATGCACTGAGTGAGATGGGAAGCATGAACTGAGGGAGACAGGAAGTATGCACTGCGTGAGACAGGAAGTATGCACTGAGTGAGAAAGGAAGTATACACTGAGTGAGACGGGAAGTATGCACTGAGTGAGAAAGGAAGTATGCACTGCGTGACACAGGAAGTATGCACTGAGTGACACAGGAAGTATGCACTAAGTGAGACAGGAAGTATGCACTGAGTGTGACAGGAAGTATGCACTGAGTGTGACAGGAAGTATGCACTGAGTGTGACAGGAAGTATGCACTGAGTGAGACAGGAAGTATACACTGAGTGAGACAGGAAGTATGCACTGAGTGTGACAGGAAGTATGCACTGAGTGTGATTGGAAGTATGCACTGCGTGAGACAGGAAGTATGCACTAAGTGTGACAGGAAGTATGCACTGAGTGAGACAGGAAGTATGCACTGAGTGAGACAGGAAGTATGCACTGAGTGTGACAGGAAGTATGCACTGAGTGTGATTGGAAGTATGCACTGCGTGAGACAGGAAGTATGCACTGAGTGAGACAGGAAGTATGCACTGAGTGTGACAGGAAGTATGCACTGAGTGTGACAGGAAGTATGCACTGAGTGAGACAGGAAGTATACACTGAGTGAGACAGGAAGTATGCACTAAGTGAGACAGGAAGTATGCACTGAGTGAGAAAGGAAGTATACACTGAGTGAGACGGGAAGTATGCACTGAGTGTGACAGGAAGTATGCACTGAGTGAGAAAGGAAGTATACACTGAGTGAGAAAGGAAGTATGCACTGAGTGAGATGGGAAGCATGAACTGAGTGAGACAGGAAGTATGCACTGCGTGACACAGGAAGTATGCACTGAGTGAGATGGAAAGTATGCAATGAGTGACACAGGAAGTATGCACTGAGTGAGACAGAAAGTATGCAATGAGTGACACAGGAAGTATGCACTGAGTGAGACAGGAAGTATGCAATGAGTGACACAGGAAGTATGCACTGAGCGAGACAGGAAGTTTGCATTGAGCGAGACAGGAAGTATGCACTGAGTGTGACAGGAAGTATGCACTGAGTGAGACAGGAAGTATGCACTGAGTGAGACGGGAAGCATGCAATGAGTGACACAGGAAATATGCACTGAGTGAGACAGGAAGTTTGCATTGAGCGAGACAGGAAGTATGCACTGAGTGTGACAGGAAGTATGCACTGAGGGAGACAGGAAGTATGCACTGCGTGAGACAGGAAGTATGCACTGAGTGAGAAAGGAAGTATGCACTGAGTGAGTAAGGAAGTATGCACTGAGTGTGACAGGAAGTATGCACTGAGTGTGACAGGAAGTATGCACTGAGTGAGACTGGAAGTATGCACTGAGTGAGACTGGAAGTATAAACTGAGTGTGGCAGGAAGTATGCACTGAGTGAGACTGGAAGTATGCACTGAGTGAGACAGGAAGTATGCACTGAGTGTGACAGGAAGTATGCACTGAGTGAGACTGGAAGTATGCACTGAGTGAGACAGGAAGTATGCACTGAGTGAGACTGGAAGTATACACTGAGTGTGATATGAAGTATGCACTGAGTGAGAAGGGAAGTATGCACTGAGTGTGACAGGAAGTATGCACTGAGTGTGACAGGAAGTATGCACTGAGTGTGACAGGAAGTATGCACTGAGTGAGACTGGAAGTATGCACTGAGTGAGACAGGAAGTATGCACTGAGTGAGACAGGAAGTATACACTGAGTGTGACAGGAAGTATGCACTGAGTGAGAAGGGAAGTATGCACTGAGTGAGACTGGAAGTATGCACTGAGTGTGACAGGAAGTATGCACTGAGTGTGACAGGAAGTATGCACTGAGTGAGACTGGAAGTATGCACTGAGTGAGACAGGAAGTATGCACTGAGTGAGACAGGAAGTATACACTGAGTGTGACAGGAAGTATGCACTGAGTGAGAAGGGAAGTACGCACTGAGTGTGACAGGAAGTATGCACTGAGTGTGACAGGAAGTATGCACTGAGTGTGACAGGAAGTATGCACTGAGTGTGACAGGAAGTATGCACTGAGTGAGACTGGAAGTATGCACTGAGGGAGACAGGAAGTATGCACTGCGTGAGACAGGAAGTATGCACTGAGTGAGAAAGGAAGTATGCACTGAGTGAGAAAGGAAGTATGCACTGAGTGTGACAGGAAGTATGCACTGAGTGTGACAGGAAGTATGCACTGAGTGAGACAGGAAGTATAAACTGAGTGTGACAGGAAGTATGCACTGAGTGAGAAGGTAAGTATGCACTGAGTGTGACAGGAAGTATGCACTGAGCGAGACAGGAAGTATGCACTCAGTGTGACAGGAAGTATGCACTGAGGGAGACGGGAAGTATGCACTGCGTGAGACAGGAAGTATGCACTGCGTGAGACAGGATGTATGCACTGAGTGAGACGGGAAGTATGCACTGAGTGAGACTGGAAGTATACACTGAGTGTGACAGGAAGTATGCACTGAGTGAGACAGGAAGCATGTGCTGAGTGAGACAGGAAGTATGCGCTGAGTGAGATAGGAAGTATGCACTAAGTGAGACAGGAAGCATGCGCTGAGTGAGACAGGAAGTATGCACTGAGTGAGACTGGAAGTATGCGCTGAGTGAGATAGGAAGTATGCACTGAGTGACACAGGAAGTATGCACTGCGTGAGACAGGAAGTATGCACTGAGTGAGACAGGAAGCATGCACTGAGTGAGACAGGAAGTATGCACTGAGTGAGACTGGAAGTATGCGCTGAGTGAGATAGGAAGTATGCACTGAGTGACACAGGAAGTATGGAATGAGTGACACAGGAAGTATGCACTGAGGGAGACGGGAAGTATGCACTGCGTGAGACAGGATGTATGCACTGAGTGAGACGGGAAGTATGCACTGAGTGAGACAGGAAGTATGCACTGAGTGAGACAGGAAGCATGCGCTGAGTGAGACTGGAAGTATGCGCTGAGTGAGATAGGAAGTATGCACTGAGTGACACAGAAAGTATGCAATGAGTGAGACTGGAAGTATGCACTGAGTGAGATGGGAAGTATGCAATGAGTGACACAGGAAGTATGCACTGAGTGAGACAGGAAGTATGCACTGAGTGAGATGGGAAGCATGCACTGAGTGAGATGGGAAGCATGCGCTGAGTGAGACAGGAAGTATGCACTGAGTGAGATGGGAAGTATGCACTGAGTGAGATGGGAAGAATGCACTGAGTGTGATTGGAAGTATGCAATGATTGACACAGGAAGTATGCACTGAGTGAGACAGGAAGTATGCACTGAGTGAGACAGGAAGTATGCAATGAGTGACACAGGAAGTATGCACTGAGTGAGACAGGAAGTAAGCACTGGCCAAGCATGCTGCGGGGGCGGGCCACCCCCTGCAGAATGTAATGAGTTGACCCAGAATATACCAGATTTAACAGCTATTCAGTGGGGGGCCTCCATGACAGTAGAGGGTCCTGCAGGAATGTGGGACCCCATGAGCCACAGGGCATTGTGTTAGGGCCGCAGCGGTTTAACCTCTTCTCCCATCACTCTCACACAGTAACCCAAGAGATGCAGAAGAGAAACAGAGCTAAGGTGCGAGTCTCCCAGTAAAACGAATAAACCTCCCCATCCGACTGAAGAGTAAAATCAAGAAGCACCGACTATCCAGGCCTCGAGGACGTTACAAGAAGCAGCTGAGGCATCACCTCATAACACGCAACACAGCGTGACACACTTAAAAGCCTTCAATGAGCCAAGGCTCAAAAGTAATACCCAGTGAAGCTGCTCCCCCATTCCACCTCAAAGGGGAACAAGCAGCGTGAATTCTCTAAAGTGGACGGAAGTGTGAAGGCAGCAGGTAGCTTCGCCCCGGGGAACTTTTTAGGGCAATAAAGTTGAACGGAGTCAAATCAGTTGTATCATGTTTTCCGTTCTGATAAAAACACCAAATAGAAAAAATGATGGGGCATTAGTCAACGCTATTCAATATAATATTGCATTTTCGGAGAAACTTTCTGGTGGTCTTATGTTTGACAATTTTCAAATTGGCCTCCTCAAAGTAAAAGCAACACATTTCGGAAATTATCTAAAAACGCCGCTTGCCTTTCTTTCTGCGCCATAATGCTTGATCAAACGGAAACTTTAAACGTTTCTGAAAGATTTTACATCTTTTTTTCTTTTATAATTCTTTTTTTCTTAATTGGCTGCCACATGCATCAACATTAGGATTTGCGATTCCTAAATAGCGATTTTTAAGGAATCGCAATTTTGGAATTGCAAATCCTTATGCATGTAGAAATCGCAAAATAAATTGTGATTCCTTACCCCGTTTACCGCGGCGGCGATTCAGCCAAGGTGCGGCGGGTTTAATGAGTGGGCGGGGCCAAACCAGCCAAGGGATGTGCGCAGCACTACAAAAGTAGTGCGCGCAACGACCATTGGTGAATGAAGCACACAAGGGGTTAATATTACCTAATAGCACTTTGAAAAATGCATTTTGGGGCATTTTTCAATGCATGCGCAAATTACCATTAACTTGAAGCTGATGGTAATCAGCATTTTCTAAATGCACAGTTCGCATCTAGGAAAGGCAACTTGCAGCGCATTAGGGAATGACAAATTGCAATTTCCTAAATATAGGTAATCGCAAAAAAATTGCAATTACCCAATTTGCAAATTCCAAGGCTTTTAATGCTTCAGAAAAGTCCTTTTTGCCCTCGCAAATGGGCTGGTTCAATGCTTGATGCATGTGGCCCTTGGTCTTCTAAAGCTATAAAACTGAGGCTTGGCCTGTGTGATTTCCGACAATCAATCAATCAATCAAAACATTTGTTGAGCGCACTACTTACCCGTGAGCGTCTCATGGCGCTAGGGGGGGGCACTACTACTGCTCGATTAGCCAGGTCTTGAGGAGTCTTCTGAAGGTTAGCAGGTCCTGGGTCTGCCGTAGGAGGATGGGGAGGGTGTTCCAGGTCTTGGCGGTGAGGTGATGGGAGACGAGGGCGAGGTCAGCGGAGCGGAGCTGGCGGTTGGGGGTGTAGAAGTTAAGTCGCCTGTTGAGGCATGCTGTTCCGGTGTTGTGGAGTGCCTTGTGTGCGTGGGTGAGGAGCTTAAAGGTGATCCTCTTGTTGGGTAGCCAGTGCAGGTCTCTCAGGTGTGGGATGATGTGGCTGCGGTGAGGGATGTCGAGGATCAGACATGCAGAGGCGTTTTGAATGCCCTGAAGTTGTTTCAGGAGTTTGGCCGACGCTCCTGCGTAGAGGGTGTTTTCGTAGTTCAGCCTGCTGCTGACGAGGGCCTGGGTGACTGTTCTTCTTGTTTCGGTGGGGATCCACCTGTAGATATTGCGGAGCATGCAGAGTCGAGGATGAACTCAAGTTACGTACATGGTCGGTGGGTGTTGGAGCAGTTCCCAGTGCGGTTGGCCACCAGGAGTCATCCCAGGCTGAGGGGGTGGAACCGAGTATGAGGACTTCCATCTTGCCTAAGTTTAACTTCGGTCGGCTGTTCTTCATCTACTCAGCGATGACTTTCATCCCTTCGTGGAGGCTGGTTTTGGCAGTGAGAGGGTCCTCGGTGAGGGAGAGGATCAGCTGAGTGTCAGCTGAGTGTCATAAGCATAGGAGATGATGTTGAGGTTGTGTAGTCGGGCGACGTGGGCGAGCGGTGCCATGTAGATGTTGATCAATGTAGAGCTGATGGATGTGCCTTGGGGTATGCCGCAGATGATCTTGGTGGCTTCGGAGCCGACGGGGGGAGGCGGACGCTCTGAGTTCTTCCCGGAAAGGAAGGTGGTCCAGTCCAGAGCCTTGTCTTGGATCCTAGCGTCTTAGTTGCGTGCGCGTAGGGTACAGTGGTAGATGGCGTCAAAGGCAGCTGACAGGTCCAGGAGGATGAGGGCTGTGGTTTCTCCATTGTCCAGCAGGGCCCTGATGTCATCAGTGGCGGCGATGAGAGCAGTTTCGGTGCTGTGGTTGCTGCGGAACCCGGACTGAGAAGGGTCCAGGATACTGTTCTCCTCAAGGTAGCGGGTCAGTTGTCTGCTGAAGGTCTTCTCGATGACCTTCGCCGTGAACAGGAGGAGGGTGATGGGCCGGAGGTTCTTCAGGTCTTTGGGGTCAGTCTTAGTTTTTTTGAGTAAGGCTTTGATCTCTACGTGCTTCCAGCTCTCCGGGAAGGTCGCTGTCTTGAAGGAGAGGTTGATGGTTTTCTGGAGATGCGGTGCGATGGTGGTGCAGGCTCTGTTGAAGATGTGGTGTGGGCATGGATCTGATGGAGAATCAGAGTGGATGGAGTTCATGATTTTGATGGTGTATTCGTTGCGTATGTTTATCCAGGTGAACAGGGGGTCGGTGTGGATGGCGGCCGTGGCATTGAAGCTGTCCTGGATGTCTGCGACCTTGCAATGGAAGAAGGTGGCATGGGAATCGCACAGGTCTTGTGAGGCTGGGATGTCGTTGGTGTTGGAGCTGGGGTTGGAGAGTTCCTTCACGATGTTGATGAGCTCTTTGCTGTTTTGCGCGTTGCTGTCTAGGTGATCTTTGAAGGAGGTCCTTTTGGCAGATCTGATGAGGTGATGGTGTCTGCGGGTGGCGTTCTTGTGGGCTGCGTAGCTGTCCGGTGTCTGTTCACGTTGCCATTTCTTCTCTAACTTTCGGCAGGTTTGCTTGGAGGCCTGGAGGTCCTCAGCAAACCAGCTGGCTTTCTTGCTAGTGTGTCTATTGGAGGGTTTATTGATTGGGGCAAGGCTGTTGGCACAGTCGTCGATCCATTGTCTGAGGTTGCAAGTGGCGGTGGCGGGGTCGGTGGGGCCGCTAGGTGGGCTCCGGGCGAGGGTGGTGGTTAGCTGGTCTTCAGGGACTTTGCTCCAGCAGCGTCGGGGGATCTGTTGGGTGCGGTGGTGCGTGGTGGGTTTCCGGAAGGTGAAGTGGATGCAGCAATGGTTGGTCCAGTGGAGTTCGGTGGTGTGGTTGAAGGAGACATGGGAGCTTGCAGAGAAGATGGGGTCAAGCGTGTGGCTGGCAGAGTAGGTGGGTGTTGTGACGAGTTGTCTAAGTCTGAATTTGGCAAGGTTGGCAATCAGGGTGGTGGAGTTGGTGTCGTTGTTGTTCTCGAGGTGGAAGTTCAGGACAACGAGGAGGATGTAGTCTGTGGAGGCGAATGCGTGTGAACTGACGAAGTTGGCAATGGAGTCGCTGAACTGTGGTCGGGTCCGGGGGGTCTGTAGACGAGGGTTCCTCTGAAGGTGGTGTTGGGATCAGTGTGGATCTGGAAGTGCAGGTATTCGGCGGTGCTGAGGGTGTCGATAGGCCAATTTGAGAGTGTTTTAAGTAGCATCAAAGGTAATTATCCACAACATAATGTTCAATACAGCACTAAACTGCATGTTTTCATATGTGCTTGAAGTGCTATTCCCAAAACGTGCTCACAGAAAATAACAAGAGACAAAAAAGGGGTTCCAAGTCCCCAAATAGCAAAGAAAGCTTTGGGGATTCATGGCTAGGATAACAATAAAACACTTTAAAATATGAGCTCTTCGTAAGGACAAAGAAAGGAAAGGAGATAAAGGCATTCAAGCAGCAAGCATGGCGCTGCTCGTTCCAGAGGCAATACTCCATGGGAATTAATTTGCAAGAAACGGTAGAGCACGTTCCAACCATTAACCAATTGTAGGCTATGATTTTGGAATGACACAGACATAAGCCAATCCGAACCGTTGGGATCGATCAGACCCCACAGAGTTCATACAACAGATCACCTGGCAGCTGCGATGTCTAGGCTCGACCTAAAAAAAGAAGGAGGGATGACAATAGCTCACAGCCGAGAAAAAATAGTAATCTTCACAAGAAGCACCGCTGTCTAGGGAGACAAGCATTTGCAATGCATTAGGTCTGTCGTTTGCAAGAGTTTGAGCTATAGGCATTGTAAATGACAATACCTTTTATGTATGTGTTGGTTTTTAAAACATAAATTAAAGGCATTGTCGTTTATAATGCCAGTAGCTTCAACTCTCGCAAATGCAAGACCTTTTGCATTGCAAATGCTTGTTTTTAGTATTGGAGTCCACCAGTGCCGGTATCAGTGGGTTATCGATTATCAGAATGGAAGGAGCTTAAAGGCATGGGAGCCATGCCCGATGTCTTAGGCCATCCTATGCCCATTGCATAGTCAGTTATGGTAACTTCTGTTCTTCTGTACGTGGGTGATATAGTGTCGTGAATAGGGGGGGGGGGTGATGTACCAGGTCTGCCTCCGCCGCCACGTGCGGTTGAAATTTGATGGGGTATGTCCAGTTGTGGGCATATTGAGGCTGCGCACATAGTGCATATAATAATGATAATAAAGTCATTTGTAAAGTGCCTGGCTACACCGACTGGTGTGTCCCCGCGCTATGGAAACTGTTATATGCAGGAGTCAAACCGAGAGGCACGGCTTATAACTGGTAAAGCCAGATTTTTAGGCCTCTGCGGAAGATCTTCTCTGATTTTTCTACACGCAGTAAAGGTGGCAGAGTGTTCCAATTTTTGTCTGCCAGATAGCCAAATGAGCGTGCACCCATCCTTGCCCATTTTTGTTACTTTGAGCACATGTGCTCCTGTCGATCTCAACTACCGATTAGGCTTGTAGTGGGTCAGGAGATCATACAGGTAGCTAGGGCCTTTCCCCTGTAGACTCCGGTGACAGAAACATAAAGCTTTTAAGAGAATTCTTATACTGATTGGCAGCCAGTGAAGTGAGTCCAGAGCTTTCGTCGCTGAAGCCCATCTGGGTAGATTGAGAACTAGGGTTACCACTACATTCTGAATGTGTTGCAACAGTTACAGGCTTTATTTTGATACTCCCAATTAGTGGGCATTCCCATAGTCCAGCTGCGAGGTCACCAGAGTGTGGACTAGAGTTTTGCTTGCAGAGGCGGGAAGATTGTCCAAGATTTTCTTTAGCTTTTTATGAGTGCCAAAACATATAATGTCATATCTGGGGCGTTTAATCCACCCTGCCGTAGGGGAAGGTGAGGACTACTCATGCTATAATGAGCTGTTTCCCAGCCCATGCAAATGTTATTAATAGTGATCTTAGGCGCTTTAGGAATTTGGAGGATAGAGTCAGGTTGACAAATTGATACAGGAATTTTGGCAGAACCACCATCTTGGCTATTGCCAACATTCCCGCGAGGGAGAGTGGTAGAGTCTGTCTTCTAGACAGGTGATTGCCCTACCGCAGTTTGCTGTCCACAGGTCTACGCTCTTGTGGCTGAGCCATAACCCCAGATATTTGACTGGTTCGGTCACCCATGTTAGTGAGTATTCCGATTCAATTTGTGGGGTGTTTTCCGTGAGGGGGAAGATAATGGACTTAGTCCAAATAATGTTAAAGCCCCACAATTCTCCGATGTGTTTGAGCTCCCAGATAACTGCATCAAGATAATATGGGGTTCTAGATCGTAAAGGGCTATGTCATCTGCATACATGGAGACCAGCACTCTGCGGAGTCTGAAGTTAAGCTCTCTGTGCTCGTGGTGTTGTCGTAGTCGGGCTGCTAGTGGTTCCATTGCCATGGCAAACTGAATTTGAGAAATAGGACATGACTGTCGGTTACCTCTTGGAATGGGGCTGATGTCATTCCGTTAAGGCGTTAGGGTGCCATCGGGGACTGATATAGCAAAGTTATGAGGTGGATGAATTGGGGGTAAAATCCTAATCGCTGGAGGAGACCAAACAGGAAAGGCCATACCAGTGACTCAAACGCCTTTGTGGCGCCTAGGTGGGCAAGCCCTGTCACTAATGTAGGCTCCACACATTGTATGACTGTGAACTGTGTTCTGAGATTATGTGCTATCGAACAGTCTGGGACAAAGCCCGATTGGTCGGGGAAAATTATGTCTGGTAACACGGGCAATATTTGATTGGCAATCAGTTTAGCTAGGATTTTTTCATCACTGTTAATTACTGACACAGGGTGATAAGAGTCACATAAATGTGGTGATTTCCTGGTTTTCGGTATGGAAATGATCAATGCTTCTCTTAAGGAGGGTGGCAGCATTTGGGCCTCTACATAACAACCATATGGGGGACTAGCAGGGTGGCATATTCTTTATAAACAGAGGCAGTTAGGCCGTCCAGACCAGGGGCTTTGTCGTTCTGGAGACTACGGTTGACTTGCAGGACTTTCTCTTCAGTGAAGGGTGAGTCCAAGTACTGTCACCTCACATCGTCAAGCCACAGCAGTTCAAAGGTATCAAAGTATTCTATTAGCATTTCCTCAGGTATCTCTTCCGTAGTATGGTAGAGATTAGAGTAGAAGGAGGTCATTGTGTCGAGTGTGGCCTGTGGGGAAGTCTGGTTTGTTGATTGCTCATCCTGGAGTTCCGTAATATAGTGTTACGCTTGAGGTCTGCGCAGCATATCGCCCAGGATTTAGCTAGCACCTTCGCCTCCCCTGTACTGTCTCGCTTGGGATTCGCAGGTTAAATAGTGAAGTTAGCGGTTTGCTTCTTTCTCGTATTCAGTGAGTTTCTCTCGTATTGACGCTAGTGTAGCAAGGGATCTCATGTCACAGAGTAGCGTTTCGAGTTCCCGCAGATCTTTTTCCAGCAAGCCTGGAATGGATTGCTTTTAGCACCACAGTCTGCCCCTCTTACCACAGCCTTGAAGGCCTCCCATAGTATCTGGGGGGAGCTGACTGAGCCCTCATTAACTACAAAAAATTCTGTGATGGCCTGGTGTATTTCAGCCTAGAATACCTGATCACGCAGTGCGCTGCTGTGCATGGCGCCATGTGAAGGCGCAGTTTGAGGTCGAGAGAAGGGTACGCTCTAGGGATTCCTTTCCTTATAAGTATTGCAGTGCCCCTGGCATAGCTGGGATTCAGGGAGTGGTGTACCTCTGCACACCAGCGCACCTCTAGGCGAGTGGAGGTGGGTGGGGTCAGGTGGATTTCCTGAAGGAAGCAGATATCTGTGTGGTGTCTATTAATGTATGTGTAAACAAGGCGAGCTTTCCTGGGGTTGTTGAGTCGTCTAACATTCCACGTTAGGAGCCTAAATCCTCTGGGTGCCATTGGTATGTTATGGGTATCTGGGTGATGGTATGCAGGGTCATCTTCTTAGTGCGCCGTCTACTTGGTTGGGGTCATTGTGAGCTCAGTCTGGTGTCTACTGTGTTACAGTAGGGCAGTAGTATGGGATCTGTCCTACAGACTGTCTGCCTCAGTGTCTTACCTATGTGTATTTGACAGGGGCCTCCTCTAAAACGTAGACAAAATCTAACACTCTCAAAACAGTAGAAAAATGAACCTCCCTCCCTCTCCCACTCCAACCCCTGAAATTGGTTCAGTAATCCATCGCCACCCGCTCACCATCCCCTCCCCATCCCCTCCCCAGTCTGAATAGAAGAGTGTGGGACTTATCCCTGGGGGCGAAGAAGAGCCTAGCGTACACACCAGTCTTCCTCCGGCTTGGTGGCTGAAGCAGTGGCTCATGCCTTGTGGGTGGCTCCATTGGCGGTAGATCACATAAACTGTGGTAAGGAACCCTGAAGTGTGCTCTGCACAGGTCTTTCCCGCCAGTTACAGTGCTGCTTTGTACTGCGGTGATTGAAGTGGATCAGAGAGGTTTGAGTTTAAAGTTCAGTAATTTTCGTCCAGATTCCATGATCTTGATCCCTTGGAGAGTGTCTGGACAACTTTGCAATCAGGAAGTTTGGGGGGGCGCCTTCTAAAAACTTTGTTAACCTTCGTGACACCCTACCTGCCTTCCTCGGGGTCGCCCTTGATTTTGAGACGCCGCCTCATGCTGCTTGCCCACTCACCCCCCTCCGCTGCTTCCTTCAATCGCATAGCGGCCGCTGAGTGGGGGAGAGCGCCAGGTACAAGAGACTACAAATCCCAGCAGCCTTTGCGGCCGGAAGCCGCACACAGGAGAATCGCGCCAGGAGGCGCTTAAAAATCGGCATCACTCCCGGTGGAGCGGGAACTCCTTCTAAAAACTTTGTTAACCTTCGTGACACCCTACCTGCCTTCCTCGGGGTCGCCCTTGATTTTGAGACGCCGCCTCACGCTGCTTGCCAGCTCACTCCCCGCCGTCGCTTCCTTCAATCGCATAGCGGCCGCTGAGTGGGGGAGAGCGCCAGGGACAAGAGACTACAAATCCCAGCAGCCCTTGCGGCCGGAAGCCGCACACGGGAGAATCGCGCCAGGAGGCGCTTAAAAATCGGCATCACTCCCCGTGTCGCGGGAGCGCACAGGAGCGTCCCGGGAGAAGCCCGGCACAAGGGCGCGACCATCTGTGGCCATCCGGGGCTGGAGGGGGATGGGCTGGGCACCCCTCTTGGCCTTACCTTTTAGGTGTGATGTATATTAAATACTATACGCCACTAAATAGTCATAGGCGTATCTTATTTTAATTTGTGAAGCAATCATTTTTATATGAGTATTAATGTTCTAATATTGTGAAGGTTTAACTTCTATTTGGAGGTTCATGGTTTTATAATTTGATTGTGCCATCACTTAAATATACTTACATTCATCACAGAAAAATGGGGAAGAATACTCCCATTCAAGCGATCTCCAATGGGAAACAAAGCGTAGGTCTTCACACCCCCCTACCTAGTTTGACAGCAATAGATCGAATGCTGCAGAAGACGATTGGGGTGGTCGCTTCTGCAATTGAAAGCATAGAAAGACGCTTCTCACTCCCACCTGGTACCCTTCCGCCTTTACCCAATACAAACATCTCAATGCTAACTACTAACTCCCAGGATTCCATATTAGCCCCATCCTTTGTTGCTTTGCCTGGGGCACATCCTAATATGTCAACAAATCAGATACTTCTTGGGGCACCCACTGATATAACTTAACTCTTGCCTCCGACCTCGAGGCTATCTGTGACCCCCACAATATTTACCAGTAATGAAATAGGTGATCTTGCTCCTCTACATGAGGACGTCCCAGATAAGGAGGGACAAGGTATCTATGTGATCCAATTTCTGTCCTAAATGTCAGTGATAGCCCCTGTGTGAGGACTAGAGGGCAGAAGGCTAGATGTTACCAAAAACATATTATTAGGGAAAGGCAAACTACTAAAACTGTTACAAATAGTAAAAGGAATACCAAAAATAAACAAAATTATGTTGCTGACAAGTTAAGTGGAAGTAGAGGAAGAGAGGCGAATAATCAATCCGAAACTGTACCTCCACCAACTACTGTTAGGGACCCAACAAAGATTACTCCTTTTGGGAAAGAATGGAAACCCTTCTAATGACTTTTCTAGAACCCCTCACCCTAAAAGTTAAGAACATAGAATCAAGGTTGACTAGCATTTTGGGAAAGCTTGATAAGAAGCAGAGACCAACTGAGGAAAATTCAACTTTTAAATTACCTCAACTTAGTGCCACTTGCTCGGATGTAAACTCTAAAATTGGTCCACCAGCTTCAGCTAATGCACCAGCTACAGCTAAAGCACTAGACAAAGCCAAAAATCCCAACACAAAGCCTACCGGTCGACTAGAGCATAAAGACTCAAGAAGGGAAATTGCAATTAATGACAATAGACCACCTGTCTCAGTCTCGGTAGCTTCTAATGTATCTTCCTTTGTACCACCTCATCAAAACGGAAGAGCAGAGGATAAATTGGAGACAAGAGCAACATCACATGTATTTAATTTAAATCTGCCCCCAGAAGCAACACCATATACTGTGGTTCTGGCGAATGTTCGATCATTACCCCCCCAATGCCTTTGAAGATTGGTCGACCCTAAGAAACAAATCTCTTTATTTCCTATCTTCTAGGATCCGACTCAAAAATCATCTTTTCTCGGAGTTCAAAATGGCTAGAAGAGCGAGATGGGTAGACACCTCAAACAAAACGCTGAGGGGTGACTGTGTAGTTCTATCATTCCGGTCCCTACAACTGGTTCATACAGTGCTCGAGAGAGTAGCCATGGGCACACATGATCCACACTTTGTTGATATTCTTCCCCTTGGTTACTTTTATCCTCCGCCTCGACCAATTAAGTGTCCTGCCCTCCCTTGCCCGCCTTTGAACTTGGAAGAACCATGGGGTAGAAGATATGGTATTCCAACATTTAATTACTATGAAACTCTTAGCGGTCTGGAAAATAATGATTGACTACAGTTAGACACTAGTACCTCTAGTGCACCTGATATAGAGGTAGACCTTACTCCCGACTCTTGTAAAAGAGAAAATACAGGTGTAACTGGGGAGAAACTATCATGTGAAGTCTCAGCCATATGTGAGGCTCAGGAACCTGCGGAGGGTGTTCTGACAGCAGATGAGGGCACAGAGGGGGTAATTGATCAAATGGCCCCCTTCTTACAAACTGGCCCCTCTACTGTGACTCCTGCTCTCATGCCTATTCCTTTGACAGATCCATTGGTGTTTAAAATTTCATCTTGGAATATAGCCGGAATTAGATCTAAAATTACAAATCCAATTTGGTGGGATTTTATCCAAACACAAGACCTGCTCTGTTTCCAGGAAACGTGGAGTCTTGAACCAGTCCATCTGAACGGTTATAGGACCTTTCATACTCCGGCCCTTGCTGTTTTGCACGGAAGACCAAAGGGTGGTTGGAGTGTCTATTTGTCCAACAAGTTAGATCTTGTAAGAGTTATTGAACCTGTTATAGACACTTATTTCCAAATGTTGGTACTTGTTCTGGTTTGTGATACTCCAATTGCTATTGTCAATCTATATAATAATATTCACTCTGGTGATGTATCGATTGTTCTAAGAAAACTGAGTAAAGCTTTGACTATACAGGAAAATATCTTTAGGCACAAATTGATGATAATTTTGCTAGGGGATTTTAACTGTAATTTGTGTGAGTGGTGTGGCTCACTGGTTAGAGGCGGCAGACCTGGGAGTAGAGGATGGCCTGGGACCAGGGTTCAATTCCCGATACAGCAGGTTCATGGACCAGGGTCAGCGGACTCGATAATTCTTGCCTCGGTGCCTACTCTAACCAGGGATCACACTCGGCAACTCTGGGCATTAGCTTGCCTCATCTCCACAGTGGCCCCCCACATACGCCGGGGATGCCTGGTTTCACCTTGGAGATACCCAGTAGGGACCATCTCACAGGGAAAGCCAGGACGGGTTCCCCAGCGGTCTACTGCGCAGAGATACTCCTTCGGGAGTCGATTCTAGCGCATTACAAACCAACAATTAATTAATTAATTAACACAGAATAATAGGTGTGGCCTAGCACAGGACGAAGGTGAAGGCCGTTAACATTTTAATCATTCCTCTTTAGGGGAACAGTTTAATAGTCTGCTACCTAAATTTGATTTGGGGTTTGCAAACGAAATGTGTACCTCACCGTCGGTGTCATCTACAACATTCAATGGTAGGGGTTGCTCTACAACTATAGACTATGTCACCGTTTCTAATAAATATTGTACTAGAATCCACTCTTTTAGTGTTTCTGATATAGTATCGAGCGATCACTTTTCGCTCTGTGTGACTGTCCTGCTACCTACTGCATCCACTCTGATTAATGAGAAAGAAAGTGACAGTTTGGACATGAATTTAGCTATTGGTAGCGTTAATGGCTATACACTAAAATGGGCTATGGTAAATGAGGCAGAGATAATCAAAACAGTTGTTGATTTTTTTTTTTTTTTTTAAATATATTTTTATTGCAGGAATTAGTACAACAATACAGTAATGACCAGCACCATATTATAGGCAACTCTTACACAACACAGCCCACCGACCCCCTTCCATAGTATTACTACGCAGCCAAGCGGCTCGTGTTCTTGGGGTTAGGCGGTGAATATAGCTGGGGTCAATAGGGTGCTGGAGCTGGTCCGGATAACACACTGTCCGTCATCTGCTTTTCTAAACAAACCCCAACCCCCAAAAAGAAGAACCCCCCCCCCCTCTCAACTACCAGACATTATGAAACTCCCCCCCCCCCCCCCCCACCTCAGCGCCAGGGAGTTTATCACTGTAGGATCCACTGTGTGACCCCCGGGGAAGATAATAGTGCTGTTAATGCTAGTGTTTAAAGGGACTCGGGTCTAGTTGCTTCTTCGTTTTCGGAATCGCTGGGGGTACAATAATCCCTGAGGGCCTGCACCAGCGTTTCCCATTCTAACGCGGCCTCCTGCGCCTTCTCATTGCTTTGCCTCCAAGCCAACTGATATCGCAGCGCGCTCTCACCCGCCGCCCATTTCAAAAGTTCACCGTGCCATCTGCTGCCCGTAGGACCAGCACGTGCCTTCCAATTCCTGGTCACCTCTCGTTTAGCCAGTAGGAGCCCCAGGTCTATAAATTTACTGGAGATTTTATTCCGGGGGGTATGGGGGAACCAATGCAGTAGCCCTACCGCCGCATCAAACAATAAGCGCCTCCCCGTCACCTCTTCTAAGGTCGCCGCCACCTCCTGCCAGTAGGCCGTCAATCCGGGACAGGCCCATAGCATGTGTAGGAGGTCCGCCTCCTGAGCCGGGCACCTAGGGCATTCCGCCGAAGCTGTGGCAAAATAACGCCTGATCTTAACCGGGGTCAGGTACGCCCTATGGAGGACATAGTAGTGGACCAGTTGGAAACGGGCACAACGCGTACCCTTCCATGCTCGCCTCACCAGCTGGGACCAGGTCGTCTCCGGGATCTCCCTACCGATGTCCTCTTCCCAGCGGGACTTCAGTGTGGTGAGAGGGACCAACCCCTCGGCGATCAGCCTGTTGTAAAGGCACGTGACCGCCTTCACTGTTCCTGCCGACATCATTACATACTGGCACACCTGAGACAACTGAGGCTCCTCTAGTCCGTTTTGCCAATACGCCTGGATTACTCGCACTATGGCCGAGTGCAGCAGAAAGTCGCCCCGGGGGATCCCAAAGCGGTCAATGAGGTCCTGAAAGGACAGGAGCACTCCGTCCTCATACAGGTCTCCGACGAGCTGTAAACCCGACTCCTCCCAGTCCGCCAGTCGCGACCAGTCTCCTCCGTGGGGGAGGGCCGTCAGCATCCCCAATGGTATTTCAGGTGCATATGGGGTCCGCAGGTGACCTCTATTATGAGCCCGATTCCAACAGAGTCGGATAGTCCGCTCCTCCATCGATAGGTCCCGAAGGACTAAACGCTGCCGCAGTGCGATAAACGATAGGACGTGCCTGGCTATACCCGTCCCCCTATCGTCTTCCGGGCCTCTGAACTCCCTGGCTATCTCCTGGGTGTATGTCTGGAGCTGCGCCGCCAGAAAGTACTTCTCAAAGTCCGGCACAGCGAGCCCCCCTTCGTCCTTCGGCCTCATCAGGGTATTGAGAGCCACCCGCCGCCGGCCCGTGCCCCAAAGGAACCCGATTACCATAGAACGCAATCGGCGAAACGTAGCCGGTGGTATCCAGATCGGCAAAGTCCGAAAGTAATACAATAGTCGGGGGAGCGCCACCATTTTGAGCAGGGCAATGCGTCCTGCCACGGAGAGCGGCAGCGTGGCCCAAAAATCCATGCTGCCTCGGAGTGCTCGCATGCACCGGGCAATGTTTCCGTCCAGGAGGTCGGGCTGGTCGTGGTACACAAATACCCCAAGGTATTTAAAGCAGTCGGGTTCCCATCTGATCTCTCTACTTAGCGCCGGAATGGGGACACCCCTTCGCATCGGGAAGAGGCAGGTCTTAGACCAGTTCACTCGTAGTCCCGAAACTTCCCCGAACTCCGTTAGCGCTAGTTCCGCTCCCCGTAATGCGTTGATCGGATCCTCCAGGAAGAGCAACAGGTCGTCCGCATAGAGCGAAACGTAATGCGGGCCCGCCGCTGTCCATAAGCCCGTGTAGTGAGCTCCCGAGCGAAGATGTATCGCTAGTGGCTCCACCGCTAGTGCAAAAAGAAGCGGGGATAAGGAACACCCTTGCCGCGTGCCACGCTCCACCGGATAACTCGATGAAATCAAGGGGCCCGATCTAACCCTGGCTGAGGCAGAAGCGTAAAGAACTGCCGTCCATTTAACAAATCCCTCCCCAAGGCCGAATTTCCGCAATACCACGTCCAAATAGTCCCATTCTAGGCTATCGAACGCCTTCTCCAGGTCCACCGACAAAACTACCGGGGACGGGGCATCCACAAACGGTTCCCCAAGCAAGCGGAACAACCGTCGGATGTTCATGGTCGTATTTCGCCGTGGGATGAAACCGGCTTGGTCCTCGTGTACTAGGGAACGCATGTGTCCCAACAACCTCGAGGCCAAGATGCTGCTCAATATCTTGTAGTCCACCGTCAACATGGAGAGGGGACGGTAGGACCCCGGGTCAGACGAGTCTCGGCCTGGCTTGAGAAGCGGAACCACCAACGCCTCACACATCGAGCCGGGGAGGCGACCCAGCCTCTTCGCCTCTCTGTAGACCACCAGTAAACGAGGGGCCAGAAGGTCAGCATAAGCTGCATAGAACTCCACCGGCAGGCCCCGCGGATCTCCCCCAAGCCTATGTCAGATCCCAGGGCGTCTGCCACTTCTTGTTCCACCGCGCGGAGTTCCAGCGGGCGAAGATAGTCAACAAGCCGGTCCGGGTCGCGTGCGGAGCGACTGCGATATAAACATTCGTAAAAGTGCCGGAAGCAA
Organism: Lissotriton vulgaris; assembly: GCF_964263255.1. Lineage (NCBI taxonomy): Eukaryota > Metazoa > Chordata > Amphibia > Caudata > Salamandridae > Lissotriton > Lissotriton vulgaris. Next base: position 177,315,013 of record NC_141685.1, read on the forward strand.
GTAAGAATCTCCGGTTGGGTGCACACCTCGGTCCCATCCGCCCCACGCATCCCAGTCGTCGTTTGGGACTGGCGCGTAGGGTTGGCCAACCACGCCAGTAATGCGCTCGATCTGTCGCCCTCCGCTATAGATCGGACCGTGTAGGCCTTGTAATCGAAACAGCGGAGCCGCTCGACCTCCACCGCCACCTTCTCCCTCGCCTCTACCGTTCGTGTTTGCAATTCCGGGTGTCCGGGTCGACTAATTTCGAGCTCGCGAAGCGTCCGGTCCGCTGCGTCTAAATCAGCCAGGATAACACGCCGCATGCCCACCCTCTTAGAGATACAGTACCCCCTCACCACCACCTTGAAAGCGTCCCATTCGAGCGCCCTAGTGCTCGCGGAACCGCCGTTGGATGCAAAATAATCCGCGATTTTCTCCCCTAGGTCTGCCTTGAAGACACTGTCCTCAAGGAGCTCGGGGCGCATCTTCCAGGTGGGTACCGCTGGCGTCCCAGGGAACCAGCGAATGTCCAGTAGGAGGGGGTTATGGTCCGAAATGGTCCGCGATAAATACTCTGATCGGACCGCCGACGAGACTAATTCGGACGAACCAAGAAAGCCATCCAGTCTAACATGCAGCTCATGAAGGCTCGAAAAGTACGAATAATCTCTAGACGCGGGGTGATGCGCCCTCCAGATGTCCGTCAGACCCCAGCGGGTCTGCCAATCTTGACGGCCCTTTGCCACCCGTCGGACCGGGGAGTCGGGGAGCGGGGGATGCGAGCGGTCCATGTCCACATCTACCACGGAGTTAAAGTCTCCCCCCAGCAGGAGGGGACCGGTAAAAAGGTGGGCCAGCGAGCCCGATAACCCGGAAAGGAAGGCAGTCTGATCCATATTAGGGGCATACACACAACAAACATTCAAGTCCCTCCCTCCTAGCGTGCCTGATATGGCCACAAAGCGCCCCTCCGGGTCCAACACTGTCCTCGTGACTTGAAAGGGGACTCCTGCCCTGATCCATATTAGCGCCCCCCTGGCATAAGCAGAGTACGCCGTGGAGAAGACCTGCCCTCGCCATCTACGCTGAAGCGCCGCCCCTTCCGCCTTGTTCAGATGCGTTTCCTGCAGCAGCGCCATTTGCACTCCCCTACGCACTAAATAAGCGTGGACCTTGTGACGCCTGGACATAGTGTGAAGCCCCCTCACGTTCCAAGTAATACATTTCAAATTAGCAACATCAGCCATTGTCCCAAAGTGTTCTTGCACAGTCCCCCCGTCCGGGTCCCCACAAAGAAAAGACATCTTTCCTCCCAGCGCTGTCGGCGGCCATTTTCCCCAACCAGAACCAAACACCCCAAAACCCAACAGAACCCCCACCCAACCACCCCAGAACAGGACCCAAACTGCACCATCTAGATCCCATCCAAACTTCTATGGACAACAACCCCAAAAACCCCACAAACCCCACTAGCCCTACGGTCGCCACCGTAGGAGGGCCTTATGGGCCAGGTGCGGGCTGAGCGGAGGCAGTGGGCCCTCGTCGCCCAGGCTACTAGGACTATCATGAGCCCCCCCGTATCAAATTCTTTCGGGGCAAGAGTGGAAGCCTCCCGACCCTCCCTCTCCCATTGTCAGCAATAAAGGACGGCAACCGCCTCCCCCCTGCCGGGCCCCCACCCAAAACAAGGCGATCGATCCCATTACCCCTGTCCGTCCAGAAGGTCCTCCACCGATTTCGGTGTGATCACCGGTGTGTGGGTACTGTCTGCCACTGAGTCTTCCGAGTCCGATGGAGCCCCCCGAGCACCCGGGTTTTCTTCCTCCTCTTCGATGACTTCGTCCCTTGCTCCCGATAGTTCCGACAGAACTTCCAACACTCCCCTCCGCTCAGATGATGTCTCCGCTGTCGAGGGTCCTCCTGTGCGGCCGCGGCGGTTCCTGTCCCTTTTAGATCGCCTCCTTTGTTCCGGCTCCTCCGCCTGATGGGTCGAGGCGTTATAACCATCCTTCCCTGTCCGGTACAGTTCGAGCCAGTCACAGGCCTCCTCCGGGGTGTCGAAGAACTGGGTTTTGTCGTCGACATTGACTCGGAGCCTCGCGGGGAATAGGAGTGAATATTGGATGCCTTCACTCCTGAGTTCACGCTTGACCGCCAGGAAGGAGAACCGCTTGCGCTGCGTCTCGTAGGTATAGTCAGGGAAGATATTCACCTGGCTGTTTGCAACCTGGAACGGGCCATTGTGTCTGGCGGCATTGAGGATCAGGTCTCTGTCCCGGAAATGTAGCAACCGCGCCACCACCGGCCTCGGGGCTCGTCCCTGTTGCGGGGGTCGCGCTGGAACTCTGTGGGCCCGTTCTAGAGTATAAAAGGAGGACAGGCCCTCCGGGACCACCGTGTCTCGGAGCCAGGTCTCCAGGTAGCGCACCATGTCGCCTTCCTCAACCTTTTCCGGCAGGCCCACTACCCGAATGTTATTCCTCCTATTTCGGCCTTCCGCATCTTCCGCCCTCCGTTCGAGGGTCTCGATTCGGGACATGGCATCCTTTATCGTCGCAGCCAGGGTTCTCTGCGCCGGTTCGATAGTCCTCACCGTGCTCTCCACCTCCTTGACCCGGTCCGAGAGCTTGCCATGGTCTGCCCTAAGGAGACCCAGGCCAGTCGCCACCTGGGCAATGTCCTGTTGTAGGGCCGACCGAGTTGCCTCTATAGCTTCCAGTACACGGTCAAATTGTTGCTGGAGTGGTGCGCCACCAGGTCTTTTAGGATCTCCATGTTCTTCCTTGTCCTGGGCCTCAGAGTCCGAGGTGGCCTGGCTGGATCCCTTGGCTCCTCTAGGTTTCCCCATGCTGCCAGGGGCTCTCCGCAAAGGACCCGGAGTAATCGCCTCCGTGTGCAAGTGTCCAGCACGTTTTCCCCAGGATTCCGCTCTCCAGTCCGGAATGGGCGATCTCCTCCTCCAGAGCCTGTGGAGACTCCGCCGCTTCGGCTCACGCCACCGCCACGACGTCCGAGGGCAACGATAAGGGGGCGGAGATACCCGTCTCCGCGTCGGGCAGGCCCGTTCACCCACTATAGCTCTGGGGCACGGGCAACCAGCACCCCCGGTTGTCCTGTGGCGCCCGAGCGTCGCGCCATCCATGTAGTTGGGGCGGCAAGGAACCCGCAGCCCGTTGCGGAGTCGCGGTGTCGACCACTGCCTAGCGCTGAGTGTGCCCGTGCCCGGCGTCCCCAGTGTGTGGGCACCCGCTCGGGCGTCCAATCGAGTATGGTCCCGCTGTAGAGGGTCCGAACCAACCAATGTCCAGTGTCTAAAACTCCTGAGGCTGGTGAAGCCGGGTGCCGGGCGACACCCGCGAGACCTCCTCAACTCCGTAGGTCCGATCAAGGGGACAAAGGGGTCCGGGCGCCATATTGGGTCGCACTCCGCCACTCCGCAAACTTCGGCATTTCTTCAAAGCCACCTCCGACCAAACTCCACCAGGGCCCTCGGGCAGGTGTCGGCGCCTCGCTCAACCGAATGCGGGGTCTGGGGTGCCCCTTAGCCTCCGATATTCAGGATAAATCCAGGCTCAGTCCCGGAGCCGAGCTCTCAGGCGACCATCGCCATCGGCGCCCAAGCCACGCCCCCCATCAAAACAGTTGTTGATAAATGCTTTTCAGAAATTATGATGTGTTTAAGGGCAGACTCATACCCTCAAATTCGTCTTGTATCGTTCCTTTCAAACTCAAACGAAATTAAGGCTTCCCTTACGAGGCAATTTAAGAATCAAAAAAAGGGGGGAGGTTGGTTTGACTCTAAGTGCACCAGGGCCTATGCACTCCTAAAGAAGGTGCTGCACAAAAAACCTAGATCTGCTGAGGAGGTTAGTAGATGTAGGAAGGATTACAAAATGGCAAATAAAGAAAGAAAGAATACTCCGAGGTCTGAAGCTTGGGAGGGTCTTCATTCTGCTTCTATAAGGAATGATAGTGCGAGCTTTTGGAAACTTGTCAGAACTCCCTTTCTTAGGGAAGAGGCCGGCCCGAAAATAGAAATAGCAATCCCTGAATCAGATTGGGTTAGACACTTCTCGAACGTATATGAGGGTGAGCAACAAGCGGGATCCTTGATTCCTGCTTTTGAGTACCCCCCCAATAGAAATCTGCATTTCACTCTCGAGGAGGTTGAAAAAGCTCTGTGTAAAAGTCAGAGCGGGAAGGCGCCTGGCCCCGACGGGGTCCCCATAGATATATTTAAGACCACCTCTTCCCTGTGGGCCCCCCTTCTGGTCCAGGTGCTTAACGCCAGCTGTGTTGCTAATTTCTTGCCCACTTGGGTGGAATCTGTAATAGTTCCTATCTACAAGAAGGAGAATAGACACGACCCGGGCTGTTACAGGCCTATTTCCCTTCTGGATTCCTTTACTAAAATAGCAGGCAGAATAATCTTGGACCGGCTTCTGGAGGGGGGAGAGGAAAACTCTGTTCTGTCTGATCTTCAGTACGGCTTCCGCTCTGGCCTGGGGACAGTGGAGCAGGGATTGAACCTCTTAATGCTGGTCAGGAAATGCACGAGGGCAAAACAGGGCAACTTGTTTTTTGGCCTTCGTTGATCTCTCGGCCGCTTTCGATTGTGTGATCCATTCTAAGCTGTGGTTACTTCTAGAACAACTTGGGGTTGAAGCTAACATTATTTATGATCTTAAACGTTTTTATAGCGTAGCCTCAGCCCACGTTCGTTTTGTGTTAAAGGGAGAACGCACTGACAAAATTCCAATTAGGAGTGGGGTCAGGCAGGGCTGTGTCCTGGCCCCTTTCCTTTTTAACTTGTATATAAATGGATTGGAAGACGTCTTGTGCAAAGATAGCTTAGATCCCCCATATGTAGGTGGCCGCCCAATACCAGCACTTCTGTACGCGAACGATGCTGTACTTATGTCGGGTACTCAAGTGGGCTTGCAGCGTGTGGTTGATAGCTTTTACCGTTTTATGAATGAGCTGGGCCTAAAAGTTAACACTTCAAAAACTTTCACTATGTATTGTGGTAGGCAACGTAAACCTAAGAGGCCCATATTTATAGCAGGACAGGAGCTCGAATTTGCCAAGCAGTTCTCCTATCTTGGGATACTCTTCCCTCAGAATGAGACGTGGACGCAAGCTGTGTCTGCAAAAAAACTTGAGCTGTTAAGATCGACTGCTGCTCTTAAAATCTTTTCAAATAAATTAGGGACTAGACCACCTGTAGAATTAATTAAAATCTACCAAGCGTGTGGCTGGCACTACCTATGGTAGTGGGGTTTGGGGTTTTGTAAACCATGCACCCATCCAGATGGCTGAAAACTCATTTTGAAAATATATCTTGGCACTTCCCAAAAGCTCTCCTAATTATAATTGCCACGCAGAACTGGGTCTTTCTTACATATCTGACCTAATTAAGCTTGAGCCTGTGTCAAAGGTGCGTCTCCGCTTCCATCCGGGACCAAGGGCCAGGAACCCTGCCCAAATCACCTCACGCCCTGGAATCTTATTTACCTACACTAACACAGAGCTTCTAGCCTTAAACACAGCAGCTCAGCCACCGTGTAAGCACAACCATTGTGCTGCCCGGCCTGTGGGTTCACGGAATAACCAGGGAGCACCACGTACAGGGACTGGATGCCAGAACGGGTCAACGTAAAGTCATAAAATAAATTGGGATTAATTAATAGCAGATCCCTACCCAAGCATGCAGTGGAAATCATACTCTTAATAGAAGACAAGGAATTGACGGTCCTATTTCCTAACTGAAAGCTGGCTTAGGGAAAGTTCATCCCCTGAAATAGTAGAGGCTTTACCCCTGGGCTATGAAATTTCCCGCCTTGATAGAGCGGGAGCCACAGTGGGAGACATAGCAATTATTCACAAGGCGCAGTTAGGATGCACAACACCCCCCTTTAATATCGTCAAATCTGAGGCCCTCAGCTTTAGAATTTCTCTTTCCGTGACATGTTCTTTCTCAGGGGGACTGATTTACAGACCCCCTAGGACCATAGTTTCTAGAATCAGCCCCGGACCTGTTGGCAAGCATGCTCATTGAGAAGAGTGCCATTACAGTGTTAGGCGACTTTAACATCCACCTGGATGAGCTTAATGATCCTGCAGCCAGGAGATGCCTGGCTGATATGGAAGCTTTACAGCTTTCACAATTTGTACTGTTGGCCACCCATGAGGAAGGCCATCTTAGACCCTATTTTCTCAAATGAACTGAGGCTGAAGGTACTAAATCCCACATTGTTGCCGTGGACTGATCATGCCCTGATTCCGCTGCATCTCCGGATACCTTTGGTAGGGGAACAAAAGAAAGAACACACAATAGTAGGAAGAAAATGGCCTAGGACAGTTCCGGAGGCCTGGATCTGCCTGGATCTGCGACCTGGAGTCCTCTGTGCCTCCAGACACAAAAGACCTAGAAGAGGCCCATGGCAACTGGGTAACATGGATCAATAGCTCTATTGACAGGAATTTTAGGAAGCCATGCCCTCTAACTCACTAAACTTTGAATATATCCTCTTGGTTCTCACCTATGCTGGTTGCACAAAAAAACTGTAAAACATTGGCACAAGACTGGAGGAAGTCTTATGAACCGGAACTAAAAAGATCTTATTAAATAGCCATGCAGCTCTATCATAAGAACATTAGGAAAGCTAAGGCTGTTTTCTATGAAGAAAAAAGTAGCAAAATCTTCCAACTCCTCTAAGGAGCTCTTTAAAATTGTTAAATCACTTACCACCGTAGACCAGGGAGTAAACAGCCCCTAATAATCCAAAGAAAGCTGCAATGGGTTGGCCACTTTCTTTAAAAGCAAAGTGGAACATATCTACAATTCTCTCTCCCCTAATCCAACGATGACGTTAGGAGCCCCACAAAACCCTTATAATAAGTCACAATGTGAGCATAGGGATCAATACACCTGCTCTCATGTCCATCCCGCTAGTAAATACACATCATATATCTTCTCTACTACAGAAAATTAAGTCAGGATCCCCACTGGTCCCGGCCCCACTGCATATCCTTGCACAGGGGGGGTAACCTGTTATCACCCAACTATGCAACCTAATTAACCTCTCTTTTGAAAAAGGCAAGGTACCCAGAGAGTAGAAACATGCAATCATTAAGCCCCTGCTGACCTATTAAATTACCGCCCAATATCGCTACTGCCCATAGTGGGAAAGATCGCAGAAAAACATGTGAACACCACAATCTCGACCTTTCTCGAAAATAATAACGTTATTCATCAGACTCAGATGGGGTTCAGACCCAAACATAGTACTGAGTCAGCCCTGTTAGTGGTCACCAAAAACTCAAATCTATCCTTGACCAAGGAAGAACTGCGGCTGTGGTACTCTTAGATTTGAGTGCCGCTTTTGATATGGTAGGCCACTCAGTACTGACTTAGAGGTTGGAAAACATTGGAATTGGAGGAACAGTGAAGCAATGGGTTGCGTCATTCCTGAGCGACAGGACCTTCCAATGTATCGAGGCTGGCTTTAAGTCAGACTCTCTCTCAGCACCTTGGGGAGTCCTGCAGGGACTCCTCCCTGAGTCCGACTCTTTTTAATATTTACCCCTAGTCCTTTTGCCCATATAATACAGGAATTCGGTATCTCTATTGTGTCATATGCAGATGACACGCAACTAGTGTTTTCAATCTCAGACTCTCTCAACTCAGATCACCGGCAACTTGTTCCCTGCCTCGAAAAAATTGGATCATGGATGTTGAACTGTAGACTCAAGTTGAACTGGGATAAGACAGAACTGATGATTCTAGGTAACAATTTCAATCCTCGATTAGAGATCCTCTGGCCTAGCAAGTTGGGGCCATCTCCACCCCCAAAGCAGCCATAAAAAACCTAGGCATGTGGCTGGACCAGATTTTAACTACGGAGGTACAGGCCAAAAAATTGTCTGGGACCTGTTTCGGGATGTTTCGCCTGATTAGAAAAATCATATCCCTACTCCCAGAGGACGCGAGGAGGACCATAGTCCAGGCCTTAGTTATATTGAGACTGGACTACGGCAACTCTCTCTTTCTGGGCTCTCCTAAATATGTAACAAACAGACTACACATTGTTCAGATTGCTGCTGCCCGAGTGCTTCTGAACATACCCTGACGTCAATCAGTCAAATCAGGATTGAGGGAATTGCATTGGCTCCCGATCCAAGCCAGAATCAAATGTAAGTCCTTAAGCCTTGCCCATCGAGCCAAGTATGGGAGGGGCCCTGTCCTTATCCAAAAGCTGGTCGCTCACTATTCGCCCCACCGACATCTCAGATCAAGTTCAAAATTCCTGATGAAAGCGGCTACAATCAAAAGAACCAGATGGGGTGGAAAATCCTTCACCCATCTGGTACCCACGCTCTGGAACAGCCTAGACCAAGAGCTCCTACTCACTGAAAATGAAGCCTCCTTTAGGAAAACGATTCAGAAAAGGGGGTGGTGATGAACAGAGTGTCTGAATTAAGCAGACCACTCATACCCAGTCCAAAGATCAGGGCTTGATCCATCACCGTTATTTATCTCACTGCACCATCCCAGCTCAGAACCTGGCTATATGCAAATCAGTCTGTCCCTGGCCCAGTGCATCATGGGAACAGGGCAGACTAAACTACCAAGCCAATTCTTCACCAGAAAGGAGACAAGCTACCGGGGACCGGTTTCTGGCATTTCAGCCGTCTTCGGCCCGGCTTGCTTGAATCCTGATGGTGCAGTGAGAAAGGGACTCATGTCTGAGTATACCCTGCCACACCTATAGTGGCCAAAAACGATTCAGAAAAGGGGGTGGTGATGAACAGAGTGTCTGAATTAAGCAGACCACTCTTACCCAGTCCAAAGATCAGGGCTTGATCCATCACCGTTATTTATCTCACAGCACCATCCCAGCTCAGAACCTGGCTATATGCAAATCAGTCTGTCCCTGGCCAGGAACAGACTAATTTGCATACAGCCAGGTTCTGAAACTGGCATGGTGCAGTGAGCTAAAAAACGGTGTTGGATCTAGCCCTGATCTCTTGACTGGGTGAGAGCTTTCTGCTTAATTCAGAGACTCTGTCCCTCACCACCCCTTGTTGTAAATATGTTTGTCCACCCTAAGCGTGGAAGGGTATTCTCAGATGTGAGACCCTTGCTCATTGCACCATCAGGATTCAAGCAAACCGGGCCGAAGACGGCTGTAATGCCAGAAACCGGTCCCCGGGAGCTTGTTTCCTTCCCAGTGTAAGAATTGGCTTTTGTAGTTTGGTTTGCCCTGTTCCCATCATGCACTGGGACAGGAACAGACTAATTTGCATACAGCCAGGTTCTGAAACTGGGATGGTGCAGTGAGCTAAAAAACGGTGTTGGATCTAGCCCTGATCTCTTGACTGGGTGAGAGCTTTCTGCTTAATTCAGAGACTCTGTCCCTCACCACCCCTTGTTGTAAATATTTTTGTCCACCCTAAGCGTGGAAGGGTATTCTCAGATGTGAGACCCTTGCTCATTGCACCATCAGGATTCAAGCAAACCGGGCCGAAGACGGCTGTAATGCCAGAAACCGGTCCCCGGGAGCTTGTTTCCTTCCCAGTGTAAGAATTAGCTTTTGTAGTTTGGTTTGCCCTGTTCCCATCATGCACTGGGACAGGAACAGACTAATTTGCATACAGCCAGGTTCTGAAACTGGGATGGTGCAGTGAGCTAAAAAACGGTGTTGGATCTAGCCCTGATCTCTTGACTGGGTGAGAGCTTTCTGCTTAATTCAGAGACTCTGTCCCTCACCACCCCTTGTTGTAAATATTTTTGTCCACCCTAAGCGTGGAAGGGTATTCTCAGATGTGAGACCCTTGCTCATTGCACCATCAGGATTCAAGCAAACCGGGCCGAAGACGGCTGTAATGCCAGAAACCGGTCCCCGGGAACTTGTTTCCTTCCCAGTGTAAGAATTGGCTTTTGTAGTTTGGTTTGCCCTGTTCCCATCATGCACTGGGACAGGAACAGACTAATTTGCATACAGCCAGGTTCTGAAACTGGGATGGTGCAGTGAGCTAAAAAACGGTGTTGGATCTAGCCCTGATCTCTTGACTGGGTGAGAGCTTTCTGCTTAATTCAGAGACTCTGTCCCTCACCACCCCTTGTTGTAAATATTTTTGTCCACCCTAAGCGTGGAAGGGTATTCTCAGATGTGAGACCCTTGCTCATTGCACCATCAGGATTCAAGCAAACCGGGCCGAAGACGGCTGTAATGCCAGAAACCGGTCCCCGGGAGCTTGTTTCCTTCCCAGTGTAAGAATTGGCTTTTGTAGTTTGGTTTGCCCTGTTCCCATCATGCACTGGGACAGGAACAGACTAATTTGCATACAGCCAGGTTCTGAAACTGGGATGGTGCAGTGAGCTAAAAAACGGTGTTGGATCTAGCCCTGATCTCTTGACTGGGTGAGAGCTTTCTGCTTAATTCAGAGACTCTGTCCCTCACCACCCCTTGTTGTAAATATTTTTGTCCACCCTAAGCGTGGAAGGGTATTCTCAGATGTGAGACCCTTGCTCATTGCACCATCAGGATTCAAGCAAACCGGCCCGAAGACAGCTGTAATGCCAGAAACCGGTCCCTGGGAGCTCGTTTCCTTCCCAGTGTAAGAATTGGCTTTTGTAGTTTGGTTTGCCCTGTTCCCATCATGCACTGGGACAGGAAAAGACTAATTTGCATACAGCCAGGTTCTGAAACTGGGATGGTGCAGTGAGCTAAAAAACGGTGTTGGATCTAGCCCTGATCTCTTGACTGGGTGAGAGCTTTCTGCTTAATTCAGAGACTCTGTCCCTCACCACCCCTTGTTGTAAATATTTTTGTCCACCCTAAGCGTGGAAGGGTATTCTCAGATGTGAGAACCTTGCTCATTGCACCATCAGGATTCAAGCAAACCGGGCCGAAGACGGCTGTAATGCCAGAAACCGGTCCCCGGGAGCTTGTTTCCTTCCCAGTGTAAGAATTGGCTTTTGAAGTTTGGTTTGCCCTGTTCCCATCATGCACTGGGACAGGAACAGACTAATTTGCATACAGCCAGGTTCTGAAACTGGGATGGTGCAGTGAGCTAAAAAACGGTGTTGGATCTAGCCCTGATCTCTTGACTGGGTGAGAGCTTTCTGCTTAATTCAGAGACTCTGTCCCTCACCACCCCTTGTTGTAAATATTTTTGTCCACCCTAAGCGTGGAAGGGTATTCTCAGATGTGAGACCCTTGCTCATTGCACCATCAGGATTCAAGCAAACCGGGCCGAAGACGGCTGTAATGCCAGAAACCGGTCCCCGGGAGCTTGTTTCCTTCCCAGTGTAAGAATTGGCTTTTGTAGTTTGGTTTGCCCTGTTCCCATCATGCACTGGGACAGGAACAGACTAATTTGCATACAGCTAGGTTCTGAAACTGGGATGGTGCAGTGAGCTAAAAAACGGTGTTGGATCTAGCCCTGATCTCTTGACTGGGTGAGAGCTTTCTGCTTAATTCAGAGACTCTGTCCCTCACCACCCCTTGTTGTAAATATTTTTGTCCACCCTAAGCGTGGAAGGGTATTCTCAGATGTGAGACCCTTGCTCATTGCACCATCAGGATTCAAGCAAACCGGGCCGAAGACGGCTGTAATGCCAGAAACCGGTCCCCGGGAGCTTGTTTCCTTCCCAGTGTAAGAATTGGCTTTTGTAGTTTGGTTTGCCCTGTTCCCATCATGCACTGGGACAGGAACAGACTAATTTGCATACAGCCAGGTTCTGAAACTGGGATGGTGCAGTGAGCTAAAAAACGGTGTTGGATCTAGCCCTGATCTCTTGACTGGGTGAGAGCTTTCTGCTTAATTCAGAGACTCTGTCCCTCACCACCCCTTGTTGTAAATATCCTTTAGGAAAAGACTTAAGACATGGCTCTTCCCGTAGGACCGAGTGTTGATTGCCTTTACCTCTGAATCACCCCAGCGCTGAGATGGACGCCCAAGGGTAGTCAGGTGCTTTCCAAATCCCATAAACATAAACATCGGAGAAAGTGTGCCCGTGTGTTCATTGTGTCAGCATTATGGGCACGGGCCCTGCAACATCACAGTTTGCTGTCTTCTGTGGACGTTGCCATGTCACCTCTGCATTGGCAGTGACCCTTGATATGTAGCCCCACACCTGCCCCCTGCATGCACAGGCTGCGTGTGTTGGTTCGGCGGCGGGGGGCAGGGTGTGGTCCAGACATGTACTGGTGCATGAAGTATGGTAAGTGTGTCTTTGTTTTGGGGTATTGTTGCCACCAGGGCCACAATACACGATTTTGCAATGTGGCATGTACCAGGCGGGCGAGCCCGCCGGGACGGGGACATGTAGGAGCGCGAGGATGCTTGGGTTCTTGGCACATGCATGCCAGGTGTCATGTGTATCAGTCTTGCAGATGCATTAGTTTGTTGCCTGGCCTCATTCGCAGCGCAATCCCAGTCAGCCATGTGCTGAACACCTGTGTCTGACCTGCCCGGACCATTGCCCTACACCCAATTGGGCGCAAACATTCGAAGGCCAACGTTATTGTTGGCAGGGCACTGGACATGCACGGACGGACATTAGAATGGTGTCCAATAGGAGTGCACATGATGCAACCGTGCATCGTACACAAGTGAGGGTGCCCGTTGCAGGGAGGTGAGGCTGTGTGGCAACGGGACACAAAGAGTCCGCTCATGTGCATCGTGCTGGGCATGTCATCCATAAATCCCAGGGTCCCAGATGTCCCACCATACCCACGACCGTCCTCTGTACATCTCTGGTATGCATGCAGCTGTTGAAGTTATTGTAGGATTGAAAGGTCCTTTGTCTGTACTATAAGGCGGTAGCACATCTGCAGCTCCGAGCAGGAACTTGCATGTGCCTAGCACCCCCTGACAGATACAATAGCATTTGTTTGCGACTCACAAACTTCGCACTGCCCGACATGAGTCCAACGTGTACACATCCCACACGCAGTAGTCCTTGGTCATAGTTGGCGTGTGTGAAATGGCCTTCACACGTACTCCCACCCCAACCAAGGCCTGCACCCATTGCACACAGACACTGCTCATTGCACCGAGCTGTGCCATTTCATCCACCGGACTGTCTCAGGGCAAGCCAGTGCCGCTTCAAGCAGAGCCAGAGACGCAATGGCAGACCATCCCAGACACATGCTCGACTCCAGTCACATGGAGTTGCACCATGCACGTCTGCTACATGTACTGGGGACACTGCCGTTGGCAGTGCTGCATAACAGTTACCGGCGGAGGTGTGTGTGAACCCCTGTAGGCCCACGACCAAGAGTGTCACCACGATGACCGCTTATGGCATGCATGGATCTTTAGCATGCAGGCTGAAAACTGGACCTGGGAGATTGCACGAGTTGTAGTGTGCAGTGAGCACATTGAGCCACTACCCGATTGGGCTTTGGTGCACAATGGGTCCAGTGGTTGGAGTCAGCACATCTGTCCGGGTAGGATGATGGATTATGTCGCGACATGTTAGATGTGGTGGACGATGATTGCTCATTTGAAATGTTGGCCTGCTGCTGTTGTCTGCATATCGTGGCACTTCTCTTAATGTAGAGTAGTTTGTGTGTTTGTTTGTTTATTTTATTGTTCAGTTAGTTAAAACCATAACAATATACCAAATTCAAATTTTAAAAAGTCTGTGTCACATACAAATTACATCTCTGTAAAAGCATAAAATCCTAGAAAGTTATATAATTGTAAAATGCTTATCAGATTATTACTGTGATTTAACATTCAGTTCGTGCTCGTGGATTCGTAGAAATGTAATCAATTTGAAGTTCATTTGGGGGTTGTTGGAGTCTAGTCCACATATGATAGCTGACCTGCACGATCTTATGTCTCTGTCCTGATTTTTTCCCCGCAATTTTGTGGTTCGGGCTGGTTGCAATGTCTTACAGTGGCATACAAGATTAATCAAATCTTCTTTTTTATGACCGCAATGCCGGCAATTTTCGCTTTCTTTTAGTTTCCAGTGAGGGGCTTCCACAAGAGTAGGGAACTGTCCGAACCTTAACATTATTAATTTCCTCTTTATGTAGATGGAATAAGTAGAGTCCAGATAGGCTGCTTGTTTCAAGGTTTCATAGGTGTTGATCAGTGTCCACGAGTGACTTCTTGTGCGAAAAAGATCTTTATCGGTCAGTAATAAGTGGAACCTTGCAGCTTTATTTATTATTAATTTGAATGCAGCTTTATTTATTATTAATTAGAATGCTTGGTAAGGCATTTGTTTACTCCACAGCTCCCTCGTGCTTGTGATCTTTAAGGAGTGTTCAAGAAATTTGTGTGCTGGCGAATATTTATCTTGATCCATTTCCTGCCATAGGGATTCATTAAGGCTGTTTTTTTCTGCATTTTGTTTTATTTGATGCCATACTTTAATGTATGAGTAGAGCCTACCCAATGTTTCATTCATTGGCCTGAACTCCAAGCGCATCTGAGCTGGCGAAGCAGTCTTCAGAAGTAGAAGATCCTTTTTGTAAATGCGCGTTATTTGACTGTTTAGGGTTTCTGCGTCGTTTCCATGCATTGAAGTGCTTGCGTATGATAATGTTGGCAGAGCTTTGGCTGACATTATCGTTAGTAATTGTTTTAAGTACAGACCCTCCAACTTCTTTGCCAGGATTTTGAGGGCGAATGTTAGGGCCCCTTCTCATTGTTTCGTGCACTTTTGGTGATCATGAAACGAAAGTTTATCGTCAATGAAAAATCCCAGATATTTATAGCATGATACTTTCTCCAGCGGGTTACCCTTTAGTCTAATTCATTGAGACGTAGCTGTCCGATTTGTAATAAGCATTGTTTTGGTTTTTGAGAGATTTAATTCCAGGTTGTTTGCCAACCACAATTTGGACCACAAGAGTTTCCAATCGACACTGTCGAAGGCAGCTTTTAGATCGATGTAACGCAGATGGAGATCTTGTTTTCTGTTTTGAAATCTTTCTGCGATCAACGAAAGCGACAATATATTTGTGGGGATTCCGATGCCCTTCCTGAATCCAGTTTGATTGATTGGTATAAGGTTTCTATCACAAGGCCATTCAGATAGATCTTTAAGGATTAATGAGGCAAAATATTTGGCTTCAACATCCTGTAAGACGATTAGCCTATCATTTTTGGACTCGATCTGTCCCTTCCTTTGTAAATGGGAGTAATGATTGATCCTTGCCAGCTTTCTGGTATTTGATTGATTAATTCTATATCAGTGTTTAGTTTCCCTAGTATTGGGCTCCAGTACTCCGAATCATATTTAAAAGTAGCCTGGGGAATGCCATTTGGACCGGGAGCACCATCACTTTTGCCTTTCTTTATTATGTTTGTTATTTCTTCTGTTGAGTAGTTTACTCCAGTGATCTGCGATTTTATTCCTTTTTCACCAATGTGCTTCACAGTTGGTAAATGGAAGTTGTCCAAGTCATGTGGTTGTTCTTCTTTAAATTTTTCCCTGAGGCAATGTACCCACTCCTGCTCCTGTATATGCGATGTTGCGATATTTCGAGGTCTCCACAGGTTGTTTATTGACTTCTCTTGGCAGTACTGACTGACACTTGTTGATAAAGTTTCCCCACTTTCACTTATCTCCAACTGTGTTGTGTCTTGATTTGTATGCCAATGTGTGTGTTACAGATTCTCTGGCTCCCTGCCATACGTGCATTGCTACCCCATCAGGACTGTGTGTTTGTACTTGGGCATTATCATTGTCCCTGTTTCGTGCTTTGCCAGTTGCGTATGGACGTTTACCAGCCACAGGCGGGTGCACTTGTATCCTGTGTTTGTTTGTGCACAAGTTGGTGTTTGTACCACATTGTGTTCGATGTTGGGGTGCTCTGCTTCCTATGTGTGTGTGCGGCATTGTGTGTGAAATGTTCCTTCCGCTCTGATGTGGCTCACCCTTCTTCCTTTCAGGTTGTGTTGTCTTTACTTCTGTGCTTGTTCAGTGGTGTGACATTGCCGTGTTGTGTGACTTGTGCTCCTGGTTGGTTTTGTTACTCTTGGGCATGGTTTGTCTGCAGTTGTGCTGTGCTTAGGTGTTCATGTGTGCCATTGTGCTCACCCCCCCACTTCCCCCAGTCCCTGCTGGTTCTTCTCCCTGTTGCTGTTGTGTCTGTTGTTTGGTGCAGTTTCCTATCCCCGAGTCCTGCCACAGTCTCCAGACTGATGTGGTGGGCACCATTTCCTCCATGTCATCCAGCTCCTGGTGTGGCGCTGGACTCCCACCTCCAGTGTGCATTGCTGCCTTCTTGTTATTGGCATGTTTCTGCTTGTTTGTGTCTTTCGCATCATTTCTGCAGTTCTTGTTTTCTGCCATTCGCCTCCTCCGCTCTCAGGCTGCATTCATCTTGTCCAAGATGGCCTCCAATGTACAATGTTTTGTCACCAATGGGTTTGGTGGGGTTGTCTGCTGGCTCAGGTTGCCTATATTGTGTTTGGCAGTTTTTCTATTTGGTCTGTCTTACTTTTTCAGGCTTTTGTTGTGCTTATTTCCGCCTGCCGTGTGTTTAGCGGTCCTGATGGTGCTTATCCCTGCTTTTCTCATCGCGAATGGGCTCATCTCAAGTTTTCTGGTGTTGTGGTTTGTGTTTTTATCTCCATCAGGGTGGTTGTATCGCTGACATTAGCCGCGTTTTCGGCGGACTATCGCATGCTACCGCCGGTTATGAATTCTACATTTACACAGGGTTATTTTCCCGCGATGGGCTGCGATGTTTAAATCCAGTATTTGTAAAGCGCACAGATACCCATGGGTGTCCCGGCGCTGGGGGCCATTGGGAAGATTAAGCGAGCTATTGCCCAGAGTCACATGGTGTGGGCCGACTCCTGCCTCCGGTGCCAGGGATCGAACCGTGATCCCCAGCATCCGGCATCAGTCGCCATGGTCGTTGCACCACACCTCTTCCCAAGTTGCGTTAGCAATTTTTTGTTGATATTTATCACACGTTCTTGTGAATATACCCCTGAATTTTAGTCCTAGCGCAGCACATTCTCGGCACAGCTCTTAGAATGGTTTGTTTCTGCTCAGAATTTTCTCAGACTGCTGTAAATCCAGTGCATTATAGAGAAGGGTTCCCAAGCCGGATGTCCGCACAGCCCCAGGCCCCCACCGCAGCCATATATTGGGCGCACCTCACCCAGCCCTTCAGCGTATCGTCGCTTATTGAGTCCTCTCGATTCATCGCCCACCATGGGCGTGTGCCGTGCTGTATCACTATGCGTGGCCAGTGTTTGTCATTGCGGGTCTATGTCCCCGACGATATTTGTAGTCTCCCTTTTTGCCGGTGCTGTGCTGTTTTTTAAATAGTCTGACTGGGATCCTGATAATCAGGACCCCAGTCTGTTTTCTCCTTAAAACTGTTATGATATGTGCTAGGTACACTCCAGATTGGAAACAGGGGTATCCTTGTCAGTCCCTAGTATATAGTACACCAGGGCATAGGTACCCCCAGCGGCCTCTCATGGGCTGAAGCATGTATTATGCCTCTCATGAGAGGCCATGCAAAATGGAACTACAGGTCTGCCATTGCAGCCTGTGTCAAATTTTACAAAAGATATAGGTTTACTATATCTATAGGTCACTACACTTAAAAGCTTTCAGTCACCCCATAGCAGGCCTTGATAATCCTGAAGGCATGGTGCTGGGTTTTACGTGAGAGGGTGCCCCTGCATGAACAACCATGCGGCCTACGGAGGCCCTTCTTCCGGGCTGTTGGTGACGCAACCAAACATATACGTAGAGGTGCATCATATGCTCGTGCAAAATGCTATCTCGAAAACAGTTGCAACAAATCATGTCGTATTTGGTATCAAATAGCTTGGAATCGTACCTTCACCCCAGTAAGTAGGTATTATTCCACCCTTCTGAAGCGATCTTTGTGGGGTCCCTGGTCTTCCTGGTACCCCTTGGAGGATCCCTAGAATCTGCCCAACCCTCTCCTGTGGGTACAAAGGGGCTTACCTGGCTGTAGGACCATAGATTAGACGTGGACAAGATTCTGAACCAGAAACCACTGAACTTTGACCGTCTGGACACTTGGACTTCGCTGTACTTTGTTTGGGCCCGACTTCATCTCCCACTCAGTCTGCTGCATCGTCTGTGCCCGTGCACCATACAGGATCTGTGCAGGACCTGTGGAGCATCAAGAACAACTGAAGACATCTCCCTTGGAGGGAAGGAGTCACTCCCCTGCATCCACAGCCACCACATCCCAAAGTACCAGTCTGCTGTTCATGAGCTCCTATGGATGCCAAAGATCCCAGCAACAAAGGAGGCAGGTCCCTACATCTCTTAAGGCCCACGGTACCCTTTCACCACGTTTCAGGTCAGAATCCCTTGCTGGGGCTGTAAAACCTGAACCCCTGTGCACTGCATACATTGGAAGTGCATATGCTTGTTGGCTGTTGCCAGACAAGTGCATTTGGCTACTGATAGCCCCAATATCTGGGCACATTTCTTACCAAGATCTTTGTCCTTCTCACACAGAGTGCTCCGTGGACTGTCATCTTTGGAATCCACCTGAGGTCCTCTCGCGACTCCTGTTTTCCATTGGCTTCCCTAGTTGCTCCAGGCTTGCCCTGACTCCCCTTCCTGTGGTGAATCTCCTGGACTTTGCTGGTCCAAACAGTTACTCTTTTTGACCTTCTGCGTGGGTTGCCATTGCCAAGGCTTGTTGGTGCCCATGCAGGACACCGAACCCCCAAGCATTTGACATCCTTTATGGGACCACTTTCATCCGGCTCCTGGTTGTCTTCAACATCTATGGGTCCCCGTGGCTGCAGATTCAAAAACACCGTCAACGCAGCTGAAGCACCCGACATCGGTGGGCATTCGTCTACCGTGCCCCTGGCCACTCCCAGTGACCCAGACTCTGTCCCCTCTGCTTTCAGGTACACTTCATCCTGAATACACGTTTGGATTCCACCAGACCTTTTTCATCCTTCCAGCAGTGACTCTTCTTTGAGGTCTCCCACGGAGATCGACTGAGGTTTCCGACGCCACTTCAGACCTATTCACCCGGCTTCCCTGGGATAGGTAACTCTGGTACTACGGTATCCACAGATGGGGTGGCTCTCCAACCTCCTAACTTCCACGGGGTTTCTTCGAAGCACACTTTAATTCACTCTGTCTGGTGCACAGAGCGGTACGCGATCTGGGCTCAGTCCCATTACAGGAAAAGTTTACCTGGTACCTCCCTAAGAGGCAGCTTAGCTCCTCCAGCGCAAGTCTGCTGGTAATTCCTAGATTCAAGCGTTCTAGGATGGGGGAGGGGGAAGGGCTTTCAGCGTGGCTGCTGTTCACCATTGGAATGAGCTACCTCAGAGTATTAGGCAAATCAACTCTCTAATTGAGTTCAGAAAGAGCCTGAAAACTTGGCTCTTCCCCAAGGCATGATCCCTCCGTCTTCAGTTTCTCTGGACCCTCCGCTTGACGGTTACTTCTTCTAGTCTGAGCGCCAGGATACCCATAGGGTGGCAGTTTGCGCTATATAAGAACTTTTTACATTACATTACATTACACACTGTGAAGTGTACTTAAACCTTAGAACTTCAACCTCAACTTCCCCATAGGATTGTACGGAGCACGCAGTCGTGTTCCCACACTGCACCTGTCCTCCGTGGGGGTCCCACTTACTCACCATGGGTGGTTCCTAGGGGTCCCAGCGATTCTACTTACTCTAGACCTTGTCTTGACGCCAGTTGTGGTTCTTATACCCCTATTTAATATCTGGTTTGGTCCCTCTCTGGGCTCACTGTCTTTTATTGCTACTTACTATTGTTTCTGTGCTACAGTATTGTTTGCTTTGTGAATATCTACGTGTAGAAGATATTGTGTCGTACGAGAGAGTGTTATATAAATACATATTTTTATAACTACTGTGTGGTTCTCCTTTCATTTAATGAATACAATAAGATTGCATTCTGGTAAAACAAGCTGCTTAACATTCCTTCAAGACTACGCCTGAAGGCTGCTCTCCACAGCTACCTCTTGGATAGCTTTCTAAGGTTATCTTTGACCTCTTAAATCAGCCCAAGGGCTGTTTGGACTGGGGCGAGGCGCCGACTTTAATCAGTGGACAGCATGTACCAGGTCAACTACTCACAGGGAGGCTACTGTATTCACTACAATTGATTTGGCCAGCGCATACCAGACTCTAGGCATTGCACAGCTTTTATAACAACTGAAAGCAGGATCCAGTATAGAAGAATGCCTTTACGGCCGGCAGGTGCACCTGCTGATTTTCAACGGGAGATGTCCAGAGTATTATCAGGCATAACAGGTGGGAGGTGTTTAGGTTTACATTTTGATATTTGGAAAGGACAAAAAAGAGCATGACAGGACATTGAAGGAGGGTTTACATGCTCTAATGAAAAATGTTCTGAGTGTGAAGGAAGAGAAATGTGATTTTGGAAAACGGCAGGTGGAATACTTGGGGCACATTATATCTAAGGAAGCCGTCAGTCATGTTGAAGCTATTGTGAATGCTCCTGAGCTCAAGCCTAAAGAACAATTAATGTCTTTTTTGGGGCTAACAGAGTTTTATTCCCATTTTGTGAAAAATGATGTCTCGAAGGTGGAAAATTTATGAGCGTTATTAAAGAAAAATGCAACATTTGGTTGTTGGCAAGGAGGAGTTTGTAGCAATCAAGAATGAGGTTGTAAATGCGCCATGGGGTTGGATTTACTATATCTGTGGATGCCAGTGGTTACGGAGTAGGAGCTGTTCTATCACAAAAGAAGGATGGTAATAAGTGGGTGGTTGCCCATGCATCTCGCACCCTTACACAAGTGAGCAGAAATTATTCAGTGATAGAGAAAGAATTACTCTCTCCAACTTGGACTGTAAAGTGTTTCAGGATGCATGTTTGGGGAAGGAAATTGGGAATCTGTGCAGAACATAACACTTTAGTGAATATTTCAAAACCAGGAAGTGGGAAAAATATAACAACACAGTTAGCACGATTGACTTCAAAGTTGTAAATGTATTATTATGATATTGTATGTGTTCCAGACAAAAATACTTGTGTTGCTAATGAATTGTCACAGTTACCAGTGGAATGGTGCAACGCACAGGAAATGGAGGAGAGTGGACGTGATGTGGCGTACATGTATGAAGATGTGATGTGTTGTAGGAACAGAGATGTGGCAAATGGGTTGGAGTTGTCTGAGGTGAAATGGATAGAGGAAATGGAAAAAATGTGGTGCTGTTGGATGTAAAAAAAAATAATTGTAAATGGGTGGCCATTGGAATGGCAATTGCAAGCTGAATTTTGCACATTTTGGAAGGTAAAGGAGGAATTATCCTTTTGTAATGGTATTGTCCTAAGAGGAGATAGATTTGTACCTCCTATTGGGAAGGGCAAGAACATCATCAAGTTAAGACATGAAGACCATTGGAGGATGTCAAGCATGAGGTGGAAAGTTCAAGAAGAAATTTGGAGGTCAGGTTTGGATGGTATGGTGGATCATTGGGTGAGGGAATCTAATGCATGCATGTCAAATGACAAAGTGATTAAACCAGTGGTGGTCCCTTTGCAAACAGTAAATTTATCTGATGGGCCATGGTTGAAAGCAGCAATTGATATTATGGGACCATTTACCACATTACCATCCAAGGAGGCATATGCCATTGTTCTCATTGGGCATTACTCTAAGTGGGCGGAAGTTCATATGGATGCCAGTGTGACCACGGAGGTGGATATTGATTGATTTTTTGGAGGATGTTTTTTTCAGAGACGGTGTACCAGAGTCGTTGGTGTCTGACAATGGGGTGGTGCTTAAATCAAGTAAGATGCAGTCGCTTTTGTAAAAGTGTGGTGTTAATCATGTAAGCGCGTCATTGGATTATTCCAAAAGTAATGGCCAGGTTGAGCGGTTCAATGGAATTGTCAAAGAGTCAATACAATTGCACTTAAGTTTGGGTTATCATGGAAGAAATCTCTTCAAAGTATGTTGTTATCAAACACGATTACACCTCATTCAGTAACAGGTAGAATGCCATTTGAGGGGTGAAGAGGAAGGAAACCTTCTTCAAAACTTGTACCTTGCTTGTTGAGGATTAAGAAGGAAGAGAAAGGGAAGTCAGAGGTTGAGTTTCTGATGAAGAGGAATGCGGAACAGAGTCAACCGAAGGTCATTAACAGAATCAACATTATTATTATTATTATTATTTGAAGCTTGTAAAGCGCACAGCTACCCCCAGCTGGCGTTTCCCGGCTCTAAGACAGACGGCAGGTGCGGCTACTCATAGAGGGCTAAAAGTTGGAAAACAGCCAGGTCTTCAAGTGGCATCGGAAAATAGATTCAGATTCAGCCATCTGCAAGGACATTGGCAGGCTGTTCCAGGCTTTGGCCGTGATCACTGGGAAAGCTCTGACATCCATTCTGGAGCGGCGAAAACAGGGAGTCACCAAAAGGCGGAGTTGGTTTGATCTGAGTGAGCGGTTAGACAAAGCATGCTTAAGTCGGGCTCTAAGGTAGGTCGGTCCCTGACCCTGCATTGCTCTAAAAGCCAAAACCAGTGACTTAAACTGAATGCGCCTGGTCACTGAAAGCCAGTGAAGCTTCTTCAGGTGGGGAGAAATCGAGTGGAGATATGGGATGTTATCAATCAACCTGGCCGCCGCGTTCTAAACAATCTGTAAGCGTTTGATCAGGTAGGCAGGAGCCCCAGCGTAGATACAGGTTGCATAGTCCAGATGTGAGGTCATCAGGGCGTGTTCCAATCTAATCCAATCCAAATAAACTTTATTCGGTTACACAAAGGCAGCCATGAAAGTTAAAATTTTACAATACATAGAAAGATTCAGACATTAAAAACAGCATAAAAAACGAGCCCACTCCAAAATACTACTCGAGATAAAGTGCGAGATGCCAAAAATATCAGAATATACAAAGCTACTAATTCATAAAGAGGAGACGCCCCATAAAACATCATACAAGTTAAAAAAGTTAAAAATGGGCCTGCTTTTCTTTTACACCTTAAAGAAAGCTAGGTTAACATACCATAAAATGCCCGTGGTCCAACGGCCCACACATTATACATCCATACAAGCCCTTGATTTCATTGTAGATTTTAGAAACTCCACAACAAAGAACAAACAGTCATCATTCAACAGTTGTAGGTACAAGAGGGCTGGATGAACTTGTCTAAAATTCAACTTTTTCAAGAGAGGTAGTCAGGAAAAGACAATACAGGGGAGAAGGAGAAAGAATAAACAGGCAAACAAGGAGGACGGGGTGGCTTATAATACAATGTATACAAATTTACATAAGCACAAACCCACAGTAACTGCCGTGAAAATTGCAAATCATAAAACAAGCAGTACTGCAAAACAGTCGACGAACGTTTCGATCCCTATCTCCAGAAATAGTGGGATCATCTTCAGGACTGAAATAGATTTTGCCTGATCGTTTAGAGTGAGCCTGTAGGGTTTAAACAGGAAGGAAAGAAAGGGAAATGAAAACCATACATTTGAAAAATTATTGTCAGTCATCACTCATTTCATGCAGGGTGCAACGCGTGCACATGCAGTTGTGTGTTCCAAAGGGCACAGGTGGTTATGTGCGCATATTTGGAGTGTAGGACATACCGCGTTTGTTCATTAAAAATGTGCTCGGAGACGTGATAACCGTGTGTTTGATACGGAAAAAATGGACAAGGTGGGGGAGTGTTGGACAGGAGGGTCATAAGTAGTGTGGAGAGGACCCAATATTTTGGAGAATCTAGTTACCACGAAGGAGGCACGGTGGGCTGTGCGTGGTCAAGAACACTCAAAAACGCTCTTCAGTTCCTGAGCGGCCAATGCCTAGAAAATTAATTTCAATCAACCATTTGAAAATAAGGGGTCAGAGTCAATGGAGAAATTGGTAACCATATTTACCGTTTGCCGCCTGGCACAGTGTGTGCGGCGTCAGGGTATCAGTATCTGTCCAGTAGGAACAGTTCGGAGAGGGCCTAAAAAAGAATTATTTAGGTCAGAGAATATTGGGTGTGACCGTGGTGGTAAATTGTTGTGAAAAGTGGTGGGCATTTACCGTTGCAGACCTGCGTTTCTTGCATGGACTTTGTGAGAAACTTCAGTTGAGTTGTACCTGTGAAAAAATGAACGATAAGTGGACTAGGCGAGCTAAGGGGTGAAAGTGAGGGCGGCGGTTGCACGCAGATAATTACCGTTAATTACGGTTCGTTAGGTCCATAGGTCGCTCAATGGCGTTGGCCTTTTCCGTGCGAGCCTGTATGGGAGAATTAGATAACATGAAGCATGTTGGGCTGTACCCGTGCGACGAGGGGGTCAGTGGGTTGTTTCCAGTCAAGGCTTACCGTAATCTGCTCGTAGTGGGGCCGAAATGGGGTCCCGTCTGGAGGCTCAATGGCCTGGTGCTGAGTGTCTGCATGCAGCAGCGTTTTTTGTAGTCTGTGCATTGGTGATGGAAAGTGAAAATGGACTAATTCGGTGTGATAGTGTACGTTAAAATGCGTTAAAAGTGAGTGCCATCTTGGAGTGGAGGAGTGAAGACCGTGTGAATAATGCGGTTCTCTGTCTCACAAGGACTCAAGCTACATAAAAGACAACTGCAATTGTAGAAGATTAATTTTCGACATAGACGATTAAAAAGCTTGTTTCAGAAGTGCATTATATTAGGCTTGTCCAATCCTCTGTTCGGTTGAGGCCATCCTAGATAGAGTTGAACTGTATGATGGACTTCAGCTCTTCTTTGTTCATTAATTGTCCCATGTTGCCACCTCTTGGTGGGAGTCTTAACACTTTCAGGACAGTCCATTTCAGATCGTTGTCAGAATGTTTCTGGTCCGCAAAATGTTCCACCAAAGGGGCATTCAGAGTCCCGCACCGAATGCGACTTTTGTGTTGCCCAATGCGAATTTTTACCTTCTGACTGGTTTGTCCAATGTACACTTTTTGGCATGGGCATAGGATAAGATAGATGACGTTGCAGGTGTTACAGTTGGAAAAGAAACGACATTGTACAGTAACATTGTTAAAGGTAAAGCTTTTTCCTTCCATAGTACTGTCACAATTATTACATCCACCACATTTAGCATGCCCAACAATGGGGGACAGACCCCATACATTATCCAGTGTTGCGGAAGGTAGAGAATTGGGCAAAGCGGCCCTCACAAGGTGGTCTCTGAGGTTTTTACTTTTCTTGAAAGCAAAAACTATTTTTTCAATGGACAGGACACCGGTGTTGAGTATTGGCCAGTGCTTCAGAATTGTCTATCTCAATTTGTTGGAAATGGGTGAGAAAGTAGAGACACATGCTATGCGCTTTGATTCAGTTTTTTCTTTAGGTGTAAGTAAGGCTTCCCTAGGACAATACCAAGCACGCTTGGTAGCGTTTTTGATTAGCTTTTTAGGGTATCCCCTTTCCTTGAGTTTGGATGCTAAGGTAGCAGCTTCTCGGAAGTAATCATCTTTACAAGACCAATTCCGTCTGATTCGCAAAAATTGCGAGTACGGGAGTGAATCGCGTAGTGCTCTTGGATGGTTACTATTGTAAGCCAAAAGGGGTTTTTTTTCGGTCGGCTTACGATAGAGACGTGTCAATAGGGAGCCTTCACAGTGATAGATTGTAAGGTCCAAAAAGGAGATTGAGTCATTATTGGTGGAGATAGTGAAAGTAAGCCCTAGGCAGTTATTGTTCAACCAATGTAAGAATTGGCACAGGCAATTGTTGCTTTCATTCCAGATGATGAAAATATCATCGATATACTTGCGCCAAAACTTTATCCTTGAGAGGAATGGATTGGAGGGATGAATGATGACATTGGTCTCTATCTCGTCCATAAAGAGTATCGCCAGATTGGGGGCAAAAATGGCGCCCATGGCGGTCCCCTTGATTTGTTCATAATAGTTGCCATTGAAGAGGAAAAAATTCCGTGTGAGGCATATTTCTAGAAGCTGGAGGATAAAGACACTTGGTACGGCATGGGGACTTGGTCGTGAGTCCAGAATCTTTTTGATCACTAGGAGTGCTGTAGTCTGCGGAATGTTGGTGTAAAGGGACTCGATGTCCATGGTGACCAAAGTTTCAGTCATTGGGTCATAAGGGTGGTTTTCGATCATATTGATCATGTGCATCGAGTCCTTTATGTAGCATTGTGTGGATGGAATAAACTCCTTAATAAAGTAGTCTACATAAGATCCCAGTGGTTCTAAGATGGATCCACAGGCTGAAACAATGGGGCGGCCTGGGGGGTTTTTCTCGTCTTTATGCACTTTAGGCAGTGTATAAATTACTGGGATTCTGGGCGTTTTGACGTTTAGGAAATTATACTCTTTTTTTGATAGGAAACCTGCTTCAAGGCCTTCTTTTGTTATTTTTTGTATGAGAATCTGTATCTCCTTTGTTGGATTGTGACTTCGTTTTTTGTAATGCTCTTTATTATTCAGTTGTCGCATTATTTCTGAGATGTATGCCGTTTTTTCTTGTTTTTTCTTTTTCCACTATTTCTGGAGATAGGGATCGAAACGTTCGTCGACTGTTTTGCAGTACTGCTTGTTTTATGATTTGCAATTTTCACGGCAGTTACTGTGGGTTTGTGCTTATGTAAATTTGTATACATTGTATTATAAGCCACCCCGTCCTCCTTGTTTGCCTGTTTATTCTTTCTCCTTTTCCCCTGTATTGTCTTTTCCTGACTAGGTACAGGCGTGTGCCCAGTTACTCATGTGCGACTTGGTTTCGCCTATCTTAATTATATTTATAAATTGTTTTCCAAAATAAACACTTCTAGGTCCGGCTGGACTTGGAAGAAAGGAAAAACACAGCCTTTATCTTGAGCCTGTGTATATTATTTTCTTGAACTATCAACCAAAACCTAGGACCTTTGTATAATAAAAATACGTAGTTCCTCCCGTAGGTCCTCGGCCAACTTTTACGGGTTCCCTTGTACACCAATACCTAGCCCTTGGGTCTAACCAGCAAAACATGAAACAAATTCATCCTGAACCTGGTTTGAAGAAACTTCTCGTGAGTGGACAGGGACCCCAGGAGGTCGGGCTCTGTAAGTGGGTTGTTTTGAGCATGATAAACCTGCGGACACTTACTTTCTTGAGTTCCTGCTCGTGCCTATCTAGTTTCTTTAAAGACAAATAGGATAACTTTACTGACTCCACATCTCTCCTGGTGATTGTTTCAGGCTTATGAAATAGCTCTACACGTCCTATCTCTTCCAAGCTTCCTTTGATGAAATTAAGCCATGGAATCTGGAGGGCTTTATCCAGAGTCAAACACTCCCTCAATATAATATGAGTGAGATTTAGCTCCGGATTCAGCCAGCATTTAAACCAGAATACAATAGGGCCCGAGGCTAGAGTATCACACAAAAACAGAACCCCAAGTTCTTCGCAGGCCGACAAATTAGAAAGGCTTTGTGGGGCGCACATCAGGCGCTTTAAAAATGTGTTCTCTGCCACCTGTAAGGGGCTCACCATAGTGTGACCCCCAATTTCACTCCCGTAACTGGCTATAGCTGTGGTAATTTAGCAATAATTAGATTAAGCATTAGCAGAAGACAGAGTTTAGACGTTATCTTGTCCGTTTACGGAATCCATTTTTTATTTCTGTCGGCCATTTTGGCTGCCATGTGTTTGGTCCTACCTTCCTGAAATCTGCCTAGAGACAAGATATATTTATCCTCCACTACTTTGCGCATGCCCTGTTCAGTCTGCAACTGTTACTGATATGTAACTGTCAAGATGTGTCCACGAGAATAGGCTAACAGATAGCACTTTCCACTTGTTGCTGGCACACTCTCTGAATGCTACCTCATACTTTACCGAAGGGTGCTGTGTGAATGTAGTTCCACCTCTTGAGGTTTAATTAACGCTGTATTTTCTATTCCAGTTTCTGTGCCAACTTCTTACTATTGGTCAAAAGGACTTTATGCAGAGAAGGGCAAATCCCTTGCATTAGTGGGCCTAGCTGAGGATGGCTACAACATAGCCAGGCTTTTTTCCTGATATACCTTTAACAAGGCACCTATTGGTTTCCTTCCTATCTTTGGCGAAAAATGTAATTGCCGCATTAGCCCTGATCAGAGCCCCCCTGTTCTTAATGATTTGAGGCCCCTATTGTAGCTGATCATCCAGAAAAACCCCTAGGTATGAGAAAACATTCATATGGGGGATGAGCCAACCCTAAATTAAAAGATTTCTTTTGGACGCAGTCGCAATAGCATAGCATATGATTTTGAGTGGTAGATAGCCAGATCCCAGTCGGACATAAAGCTAGAAAAAGCCTCCAATAAAGTTTATTGGCCTAATGCCATCCTCGCTATGAGGACGGCATCGACCGCATACAGTAGAACAGGAAGTCCACGGCGCCCTACATATGGGAACTCTACCTCAAGGTTACATCAGACTTTGTCCAAATCATTTATATGTAAGTTGAATAGGAATGGGGCCATTATACAACCCTGTCTAACTCCCCTTTTAAAGGCCAGGTCCCTGGTAACCCTGAGGTCCTGCAAGAACCTGACACTGGCCTTAGATGACCTGTGCAGATCTTACAGGCAGAGTGTTCCCACTTTTGTCTGCCGGATAGTCAAATGAGCCTGCACACATCCTTGCCCTATTGATTTTCGGGACTTTGAGCAGATGTGTGTGTGGTGTTGTCGTAGTCAGGATGCTAGTGGTTCCTTTGCCATGGCAAACATAATTGGAGAAAGAGGACATCACTGTCGGGTACCTCTTGAAATGGGGCTGCTGTCATTCCCTTAAGGTGTAAGGGTACCATCGGGGACTGATAAAGCAAAGTAATGAGGCGGATGAATTGGGGGCAAAATCCTAATCGCCTGAGGAGACCAAACAGGAATGGCTATTCCAGGGAATAAAAAGCATTGGTGGCGCCTAGGAGGGTGGTGCCCACCGCTAATGTGGGCTTCACACTTTGCATGACTGTGAACTGTGTTCTGAGATTATGTGCTGTCGAATGGTCTGGGACAAAGTCTGATTGGTCGGGGAGAATTATGTCTGGTAAAATGGGCCATATTCGATTGGAAATCAGTTTAACTAGGATTTTGTTATCACTGTTAATTACTGACACGGGTGATAAGAGTCACATAAATGTGGTGATTTCCTGGGTTTTGGTATGGAAATGATCATTGTTTCTCTCAAGAAGGAAGGCAGCATTTGGGCCTCTAACGATCCTTGGTACATAACTACCATATGGGGGACTAGCAGGGTAGCATATTCTT
The DNA here is from genome assembly GCF_964263255.1 of Lissotriton vulgaris. Taxonomy (NCBI): domain Eukaryota; kingdom Metazoa; phylum Chordata; class Amphibia; order Caudata; family Salamandridae; genus Lissotriton; species Lissotriton vulgaris. The sequence goes on from NC_141685.1 coordinate 177,344,232, forward strand.
TATAAACAGAGACAGGTTGGCCGTCCAGACCAGGGCTTCGTCATTCTGGAGACTGCGGTTGACTTGCAGGACTTCCTCTTCTGTGAAGGGTGAGTCCAAGTACTGTCACCTCACATCGTCAAGCCACAGCAGTTCAATGGAATCAAAGTATTCTATTAGCATTTCCTCAGGTATCTCTTCCGTAGTATGGTAGAGATTAGAGTAGAAGGAGGTCATCGTGTCGAGTATGGCCTGTGGGGAAATCTGGTTTGTTGATTGCTCATCCTGGCGTTCCGTAATATCGTGTTGAGCTCTAGGCCTGCGTAGCATGCCTCCCAGGAGTTTGTTAAGCACCTTCACCTTCCCTGTACTGTCTTGCTTAGGTTTCGTGGATAAATAGTGAAGTTAGCGGTTTGCTTCTTCCTCCTATTCGGTGAGTTTCTCTCGTATTGACGCTAATGTAGAAGGGGATCTCATGTCGCAGAGTAGCGTTTCGAGTTCCCGCAGATCTTTTTCCAGCAAGTCTGGAATGGATTGCTTTTAGCACCCCAGTCTGCTTTGTGATACAAGCCCCTCTTACCACCGCCTTGAAGGCCTCCCATAGTATCTGGGGGGAGCTGACTGAGCCCTCATTGACTACAAAAATATCTGTGATGGCCTGGTGTATTTCAGCCTCGAATACCTGATCACGCAGTGCGCCGCTGCGTGTGGCGCCAAGTGAAGGCGCAATTTGAGGTCGAGGAAAGGGTACGCTCTAGAAGCACTAGAACATGGTCAGACAGAGTCCGATGGTGGCGTGTCATGGCTGTTGCTGTTGACCATGAAGTCACGTCTCGGGTGGTCAGCCAGCAGTCTATGCGCGACCACGCTTCATGTGCTAATGTCACTCATGATCCCTACATACGTGTCCCGTTCTTATATCAACATACATCGTTTATGTTGAAATCTTGCATTAAAGCATGTGCCATTTCTTTAGGGTGGGGCCGCAGAGCAGCTCCCAATCTGTCTAGTTCAGATCTAGGATTACATTAAAATCTCCCCCCAGGTTATAGCTCTGTGGCCCATTTTCACTATTTGGTGCCACAGCTCAGTGTTAAAGGCTGGGTCGTCTATGTTAGGGCCATATATCTAAACCAGGTATGAGGGATTGCTGTTGGAGTTGTCCTGCCGCTATAGCATACCGCCCCTCAGTACCCTTTTTAATCTGACTGAGCATCCATGGGATACCTTTCCTATAAGTATTGCAGTGCCCCTGGCATAGTTGGGATTCAGGGAGTGGTGTACCTCTGCACACCAGCGCACCTCTATGTGAGTGGAGGTGGGTGGGGTCAGGTGGATTTCCTGAAGGAAGCAGATGTCTGTGTGGTGTCTATTAAGGTATGTGTGAACAAGGCGAACTTTCCTGGGGTTGTTGAGCCGTCTAACATTCCACGTTCGGAGCCTAAGTCCTCTGGGTGCCATTGGTATGTTATGGGTAGCTGGGTGATGGTATGCAGGGTCATCTTCTTGGTGTGCTGTTTACTTGGTTGGGGGTAATTGGGAGCTCAGTCGGGTGTCTACTGTGTTACAGTAGGGCAGTAGTATGGGATCTGTGCTACAGACTGTCTGCCTCAGTGTCTTACCTATGTGTATTTGACAGGGGCCTCAACTAAAACGTAGACAAAAGCGAATACTCTCAAAACAGTAGAAAAATGAACCCCACTCCCTCTCCCACTCCAAACCCTGAAATTGGTTCAGTAATCCATCACCACCCGCTCACCATCCCCTCCCCTTCCCCTCCCCAGTCTGAATAGAAGAGCGTGGGACTCATTCCTGGGGGTGAAGAAGAGCCTCGAGTACACACCAGCCTTCCTCCGGCTTGGTGGCTGAAGCAGTGGCTCATGCCTTGTGGATGGCTCCATTGGCGGTAGATCACATAAACTGTGTTAAGGAACCCTGAAGTGGGCTCTGCACAGGTCTTTCCAGCCAGTTACAGTGCCGCTTTGTACTGTGGTGATTGTTTGAAGTAGATCAGAGAGGTCTGAGTTTAAAGTTCAGTCATTTTCGTCCAGATTCCATGATCTTGATCCCTTGGAGAGTGTCTGGACAACTTTTAAATTAGCAAATCAGGAAATGTGAGCCCTGCTTTGGCGTCAGTGAACTGATGACCTCTGCCACCATGTGTTATGCGTCGTTTGGCTGGGTAGAGAGGAGCAGATTTTATCTCAGCTTTTTGGAGTAATTTTGTAGCTGGTAAAAATTCCTTACGGGCAGTCTGAACTATAATTGTGAAGTCCGGGTAAAAGGAGATCGTATTTCCTTTGTATTATAGTTGCTGTGTTCACTTGAAAGTCGCAGCACTGTGTCTCAATCCTTGATGTTTAGGATTCACGATATTATGGGGTGGGCTGGTGCACCTGGGAGCGGTCTGGGGTCCAGCGTTCTGTGAGCCCGCTCTATTATGAATCAGGAGAGAGCCCTTCTCCAAACATGTTCATTACGTATTTTTCCATATTGTCAATTGCCGTGGACTCCGGGACTCCAAAAATCTGCTCTTCATTGAGCTCCACTCTCTTTAACATTTATGTTGCGGAACTGGCCCCACTAATCAGGAGTTTTAATCTTATTCCAACCTCCTATGCCGATGATACCCAATTGGTTATCTCGACAGTGGACAAGGGTATCAACTTCTCTACTAAGCTCCATGGATGTATGACCAAACTTAGTTCTTGGATGAGTGATCACTGCCTGAAATTAAATTCCACCAAAACGGAGGTGATCATGTTTGGGAATCTTTTTCCTCCCTGGTCCCCAGACTGGTGGCCGGACAACCTCACACTCCCCTCCCCCACACCTGTGATCAAAGCCAAAAATCTGGGAGGTATTATTGATGATAAATTGAATCTCAAATCGCAAGTATCTAAAGTGGTGTCCTCAGCTTACTTCACGATAAAGACTCTAAGAAAAATCTGTCCTTTTATCCCGCTAAAATCAAGAAAGACGGTGGTGACTTCGCTGGTGTGACCCAAAATAGATTACTGCAATGGGCTATATATTAATATTCAAGCAACCCTACTCCAAAAACTTCAAACAGTACAAAACGCTGCTGCAAGACTTGTAATGGATTTGCCTAAATATCAGTCGGTCAGAATTGGTATTCGGGACCTCCACTGGTTGCCAGTCGCCCAAAGGGTAAAATTTAAAGCCTGTTCATTGCTCACAAACCTCTTCATAAGGAAGGCCCCACATTTCTATGGGATCTCTTTTTAATGGTATACCCCGAACAGATCCTTGAGATCTTCCAACTCACACCTGATACCTATGACCAGAATAAGAAAGGTGAATTGGGGAGGATGGATTTTCAGTTATAACACCTCAAAGGAATGGAACTCTCTCCCTCGATATTTGAGGGAAATGCCTACGCTCTTGGGGGCAGATTTATGAAGGCCTTGCGCCGCCGGTGCATCACTTTTTCCCATGTTACAAATGACGCACCGGCGGCGCAAGGCCTTCATAAATCTGCCCCTTGGAGTTTAGGAAGCAACTGAAGACATGGCTCTTTAGACCCTTGGTGTAGTCTGAAACTTAGTAAGGAGTACCGGAAGCGCCAAGACACCTATGGGTATTTGCGCGCTATACAAATTGCGTATAACATAACATAACATGTCTTACCTGTGCCCCCTGCCAACACAGCACACAATCGCCGCAACAGAAAGCACACGTCTCACATCAATGTGCAGGCAACAACAGAACACTGTGGAACCTCCACCAATGTCGCCTCCAAATACCCAGCAAGTGTGCATGATTCCTCCATTCTCCGACAGTCCATCAGCAACCAGCGTTCCCAGGATGGCACCAAGGGAAATGTACAGCCCCTTGGCAATTTCCAAATTAAGACTCCATTCACCTCAACTCCACAACCATGCAACCGACAACCCTTGCAATGCACACGTCACAAATTCACAACCAACATGCAAAACAACATGCCCACCCACCAGAAACGACAGAACAACTCACAATGGTAACTTGGGCTTGCCCTACACATGAGCCATCAACAGCATGGCACCTCAGCCTCATACTAACCGAAAATGGGGAGAGGTGGCAACCAGGCATGTGTGAAGTAGACACGAGAACTATGATTCAGAAAGTACACAATGCTAAGTGTGGGATAGATGTTCTAGACAGGCTGCAGTAGGCAGAACATACCCATGGCGACATACACCTCTGGTGTATGTAGTGTAGTGGACAGTGGACGCAATTATGTCATCCCTGCCAGTGGGGGAGTATGCAGAAATGTTGCCTGTTATGTCCTCCCCTTAAGCGTGCGTAGAGTGGGATGGCCCAGCGTATGCCAGGTCAGCGTAGGAGTGTGAATAAAAAGCACATATCCATGGGCGTGGTCCTCTTCCCGAAAGCCCAATGTCGCTGCCAGGGTGGCGCCACTCCACGAGGCCGATGCCATCCACGTGAGCGGATTTGCCTGCGATCCTGTGCACTTGCCGTACCCTGGCCAGCTGGACACCAAACCCATCAGGCTCACCCCTGCGCACCCAGGCCACACTGATTACCTCCCAACACCAGTGTGTGTCACGTAGGCCCAACCACATGCAGGTGAAAGCTCCAAGCCCAAGGGCCGCGACCCTGGCATCCTTTCAGATCATTGCTGGCCCCCCGACGCTGGCCCACATTACTCCATCCTCATTCACATACTACACCAGTAGGTACCATATGTGAAACTGTGTCCTGAGGCCTGAATGGCAGTGACCCCAAAGCCAGGGCAGTGGCCACTGCACCAGACCCCCCGATCAGTGAGGCATAGTTCCATACTGGCATCTTGCGACACGTGGTGCCACTAACCCTGTTCAACCCAACCCGGCAACACGTGGATGAGGGACCAGGACTACCCTGCAGACCAGTAGGACCTACATCCAGCACCTAGTTGCAAATCACGATTGGCAGAGTCCACACCAATGGTCACATGGAGAGAAGTAAGAGCAAGATGCAGCTCAGTCCGGATGAAAGCCGGGTCACAGTCACGGAAGGTACCGAACACTATCAACAACTGACCTGGTGCCATCAACCCTGTTCATTGCAAGTCTGCGCCCCGTGGTGCCACTGAAGCTGAACTACGCCGGCTGGTGGGGCCATCCAACCTATGCTGGCGACACTCGGTGAATGGCCCATGCTGACCGCTGCCACAGGCCTTCACTGCGGTCCAATAGGTCACACATGTGGAACTGTGTCTTGGGTAAGATGTGGAGCACTCCACACCATTGGACACACCGCATTGCAGGAGGCATCCCCTAACAGTACTGGTGTCACTAACTCTATGTGCAATGAGTCATGGGCACCATATGGTTGGCCTGCCCTTTGCTTTCTGCACTGGGGGTACACCTTCCACTGTCCATCGATACACTCTGCGACAAGGCCCCTTGTCATTGCGTGAACCTGCTCTGCACCTGTGACCTTGCCCCAGTGCACCGCAAGTCAGCGGCCTGTGGCGGCAGGCCCATGCAGGACGCACTGCATCCGTGGCTACTAACTCTGTGCAGCACAAATCATGGGGCCTTTATGGTTGAATGGTTGTGTCCTTTATGTTGTACACTGTTGTCGGTTTCTGACTGCACCAGGCAGCCCTTGCTGACTGGTGTGCACACACCCCACACACAACCAACTAAGGTGTCACTCTGTAAGTGTGCCTGATAATAAATGCGGCCGTACGCACGTGTCCATAGCCATTTTCTCCATCTACAAGGTAGACGCAGCCACTAACAATTGCTCGCTGGCCAGGGAAAGCACTATACTGTCTAATATTGTTTTAGCTGCTATTTGGATTGTTATTCTTGCTGCTAGCGCATTTTGCACAGCGCGATCACGCACATCTTTTAATCGTTTTTACTTCCTAAACCTGCTTTTAAATACCTTGGGGCTTTGATATACTGCTTGTGACTCCCCAGTCCACCACAGCTTTCAGAGCTGTTTGTTGTGGAGGGAGGCTCACTTTCCTAACTTCCCGACTTCCGGGTGGCCATCAAGCAACGGCCATCTTTGAAATTGGCCCTCTAGTCTATCACCGCATTAGGGGGCAGATCAAATCAAGCATGGCACCGACGCGCAGCGGGCGCGCCAAAGGCGCTTCTGCACCCGTACGCGTCCATCCGGGACCAGGGGCCAGGAACCCTGCCTAAATCACCTCACTCCCTGGAAACGTATTTACCTACACTAACACAGACCTTCTAGCCTTAAACACAGCAGCCCAGCCACCGTGTAAGCACAACCATTGTGCTGCCGGCCTGTTGGTTCACGGAATAACCAGGGAGCACCACGTACAGGGACTGGATGCCAGAACGGCTCAATGTAAAGTCATGAAATTGGGAATTAATAGCAGATCCCTACCCAAGCACGCGGTGGAAATCATACTCTTAATAGAAGATAAGGAATTGAAGGTCCTATTTCTTATCCGAAAGCTGGCTTAGGGAAAGTTCAGCCCCTGAAATAGTAGAGGCTTTACCCCTGGCCTATGAAATGTCCCGCCTTGATAGAGTGGGAGCCACAGTGGGAGACATAGCAATTATTCACAAGGCGCAGTTAGGATGCACACCATCCGCCTTTAATATCGTCAAATCTGAGGCCCTCAGCTTTAGAATTTCTCTTTCCGTGACATGTTCTTTCTCAGGTGGACTGATTTACAGACCCCCAGGACCATGCCGGTAGTTTCTAGAATCAGCCTCGGACCTGTTGGCAAGCATGCTCATTGAGAAGAGTGCCATTACAGTGTTAGGCGACTTTAACGTCCACCTGGATGAGCCTAATGATCCTGCAGCCAGGAGATGCCTAGCTGATATGGAAGCTTTACAGCTTTCACAATTTGTACTGTTGGCCACCCATGAGAAAGGCCTCCTCTTAGACCCTACTTTCTCAAATGACCTGAGGCTGAAGGTACTAGATCCCATATTGATGCCGTGGACTGATCATGCCCTGATTCCGCTGCATCTCCGGATACCTTTGGTGGGGGAACAAAAGAAAGAACACCCAATAGTAGGAAGAAAATGGCCTAGGACAGTTCTGGAGGCCTGGATCTGCGACCTGGAGTCCTCTGTGCCTCCAGACACAAAAGACCTAGAAGAGGCCTATGGCAACTGGCTAACATGGATCAATAGCTCTACTGACAGGAATTGTAGGAAGCCAGGCCCTCTAACTCACAAAAATTCGAATAGATCCTCTTGGTTCTCACCTATGCTGGTTGAACAAAAAAAACGGTAAAACATTTGAACAAGACTGGAGGAAGTCTTATGACCCTGAACTAAAAAGATCTTATAAAATAGCTATGCAGCTCTATCATAAGAGCATTAGGAAAGCTCAGGCTGTTTTTTATGAAGAAAAAATAGCAAAATCTTCCAACTCCTCTAAGGAGCTCTTTAGAATTGTTAAATCACTTACCACCGTAGACCGGGGAGTAAACAGCCCCCAATATTCCAAAGAAAGCTGCAATGCGTTGGCCACTTTCTTTAAAAGCAAAGTGGAACATATCTACAACTCTCTCTCCCCTAATCCAATGATGACCTTAGGAGCCCCACAAAACCCTTATAATAAGTCACAAAGTGAGCATAGGGATCAATACACCTGCTCTAATGTCCATCCCGCCAGTAAATACAGATCATATATCTTCTCTACTACAGAAAATTAAGTCAGGATCCCCACTGGACCCGGCCCCACCGCATATCCTTGCACAGGGGGGAAAACCCGTTATCACCCAAATATGCAACCTAATTAACCTCTATTTTGAAAAAGGCAAGGTACCCAGAGAGTAGAAACATGCAATCATTAAGCCCCTGCTGAAAAAAACACATTTGGACCCCACTGACCTATTAAACTACCGCCCAATATCGCTACTGCCCATAGTGGGAAAGATCGCAGAAAAACATGCGAACAGCACTATCTCTACCTTTCTCGAAAACAATAACGTTATTTATCAGACTCAGATGGGGTTCAGACCCAAACATAGGGGTCGATTAGGATGGCGGACGGACAAAGTCCGCCCGCTATCCTGTCTGGGGCAGGGACTGGCCGCCACAAGGGCGGAGGTACCGTGCCCCGAATTAGGATGCACCCGCCACAGTGGCGGGTGCATCCCGCATTTCTAACATTGCGGCCGCAACGTCAAAAATGCATGTTGTGCATTTCACAGCACAACATGACAGGCACCGCGCGGTGCCTGCCATGTTGTACTGTGAAACCCATGTGTACCCCCCCCCCCTTCACCTTGGGGGCCCAATGGGCCCCCAAAGCAAAATCCTTATGTCTTTCTATGGCGGAAAGGCATCTGTACCCGGCCATCGTAATATGGCTGGCGGTGTCTGGAAGGTGACCGGGGCGGAAAAGCGGAGGATGGTGTTTCTGTCCGCCGCCGCCCCCCGCCATTGTAATATGGCGGGGGGAAATTGGTGGCGGACGGGCACAGATGGCGGACGGATCGCCACCGCCTGCATGGTGGTGGCAATCAGTCTGCCATCCTAATTGGCCCCATAGTACTGAGTCAGCCCTGTTGGTGGTCACCGAAAAACTCAAATCTATCCTTGACCAGGGAAGAACTGCGGCTGTGGTACTCTTAGATTTGAGTGCCGCTTTTGATACGGTAGACCACTCAGGACTGACTTAGAGGTTGAAAAACCTTGGAACTGGAGGAACAGTGAAGCAATGGGTTGCGTCATTCCTGAGTGACGGGACCTTCCAATGTATGGAGGCTGGCTTTAAGTCTGACTCTCTCTCAGCACCATGGGGAGTCCCACAGGGATCCTCCCTGAGTCCGACTCTTTTTAATATTTACCCCTAGTCCTTTGGCAGATATAATACAGGAATTCGGTATCTCCATTGTGTCATATGCACATGACACGCAACTAGTGTTTTCAATCTCAGACTCTATCAACTCAGATCACCGGCAACTTGTTCCCTGCCTCGAAAAAATTGGATCATGGATGTCGAACTGTAGACTCAAGTTGAACGGGGATAAGACAGAACTGATGATTCTGGGTAACAACTTCAATCCTGGATTAGAGATCCTCGGGCCAGCAAGTTGGGGGCCATCTCCACCCCCAAAGCAGCCATAAAAAACCTAGGCATGTGGCTGGACCAGAATTTAACTACGGAGGTACAGGCCAAAAAATTGTCTGGGACCTGTTTCGGGTTGTTACGCCTGATTAGAAAAATCATATCCCTACTCCCAAAGGACGCAAGGAAGACAATAGTCCAGGCTTTAGTTATATCGAGACTGGACGACGGCAACTCTCTCTTTCTGGGCTCTCCTAAATATGTAACAAACAGACTACACATTGTTCAGATTGCTGCTGCCCGACTGCTTCTGAACATACCCTGACGTCAATAAGTCAAATCAGGATTGAGGGAATTGCATTGGCTCCCGATCCAAGCCAGAATAAAATTTAAGTCCTTAAGACTTGCCCATCGAGCCAAGTATGGGAGGGGCCCTGCCCTTATCCAAAAGCTGGTCACTCACTATTCGCCCCACCGACATCTCAGATCAAGTTCTAAATTCCTGATGAAAACGGCTACAACCAAAAGAATCAGATGGGGTGAAAGATTCTTCACCCATCTGGTACCCACGCTCTGGAACAGCCTAGACCCAGAGCTCCGACTCACTGAAAATGAAGCCTCCTTAAGGAAAAGACTTAAATGTTAAATGTCGTATACTTGTAAAGCGCACAGCTGCCCTAGCAAAGGGGCGTCCCGGCACTGTATACCGCTGGGGAACCCGTCCTGGCTTTCCCTGTGGGATGGTCCCTACTGGGAATCCCCAAGGTGGAGTCAGGCATCCCCGGCGTTGATGGGGCCGTTGTGGGGATTAGGAAAGCTAATGCCCAGAGTTGCCGAGTGGGACCCCAGGTTAGAGTATGCACCGAGGCAAGAATTGTCGAGTCCGCTGACCCTGGTCCACGACCCTGCCGCATCGGGAATTGAACCCTGGTCCCGGGCCGACTTCTGCTCCCGGGTCTGCCGCCTCTAACCAGTGAGCCACACCACTTAAGACATGGCTCTTCCCGTAGGACTGAGTGTTGATTGTCTTTACCTCTGAATCACCGCAGCGTTGAGATGGAAGCCCAAGGGTCGTCAGGCGCTTTACAAATCCCATAAACATAAACATCTGAGCAAGTGTGCCCGTGTGTTCATTGTGTCAGCATGATGGGCACGGACTCTACAACATCACAGTGTGCTGTCTTCTGTGGACGTTGCCAAGTCACCTCAGCATTGGCAGTGACCCTTGACATGTAGCCCCACACCTGCCCCCCTGCATGCACAGGCTGCGTGTGTTGGTTCGGCGGGGTGGCAGTGCATGGTTCAGACATGTGCCTGGTGCATGAGGTATGGTAAGTGTGTCTTTGTTTTGGGGTATTGTTGCCACCAGGGCCACAGTACATGATGTTGCAATGCGGCATCTACCAGGAGGGCGGACCCGCCGGGACGGGGACATGTAGGAGCACATGGACGCTTGGGTTCTTGGCACATGCATGCCAGGTGTCATGTGTATCAGTCTTGCAGATGCATTAGTCTGTTGCCCGGCCTCATTCGCAGCGCGATCCCAGTCAGCCATGTGCTGAACACCTGTGTCCGACCTGTGCGGACCATTGGCCTACACCCAAGTGGGCGCACACCTTCGAAGGCCAATGTTATTGTTGGCATGGCGCTGAACATGCACGGACGGACATTAGAATGGTGTCCAATTGGAGTGCACGTGATGCAACCGTGCATCGCACACAAGTGTGGGTGCCTGTGGCGGGGAGGTGCAGCTGTGTGGCAACGTGACACACAGAGTCCGCTCATGTGCATCGTGCTGGGCATGTCATCCACAAATCCCAGGGTCCTAGATGTCCCACCACACCCATGACCGGCCTCTGTACGTCTCCGGTATGTATGCAGCTGTTGAAGTTATTGTAGGGTTGAAAGGTCCTTTGTCTGTACTATCAGGTGGTAGAACATCTGCAGCTCCAAACAGGAGCTTGCATGTGCCTAGCACCCCCTGACAGATACAATAGCATTTGTTTGCGACTCAAACACTATGCACTGCCCGACATGAGTCCAACGTGTACACATCCCACACGCAGTAGTCCTTGGTCATAGTTAGTGTGCGTGAAATGGCATTCACACATACTCCCACCCCAACCAAGGCTTGCACCCATTGCACACAGACACTGCTCATTGCACCGAGCTGTGCCATTTCATCCACCGGACTGTCTCAGGGCAAGCCAGTGCCGCTTCAAGCAGAGCCAGAGATGCAATGGCAGACCATCCCAGACACATGCTCGACTCCTGTCACGTGGACCATGAATGTCTGCTGCTTGTACTGGGGGCACTGCCGTTGGCAGTGCTGCATAACAGTTACCGGCTAAGCTGCTGCCTTGTGCATGTCACCTGCGTGCAGCCTGTGTTGCATTGTCGCTCATGCATATTCGAGTGGCCTATGAATGACTGAATCTCCAACGTAATGATAGTTGACGTGGATTACTAGGTGTGTGTGCGCCCCCTGTAGGCCCACGACCAAGAGTGACACCAGGATGACCGCTTATGGCATGCATGGATCTTTAGCATGCAGGCTGCAAACTGGACCTGGGAGATTGCACGAGTTGTAGTGTGCAGTGAGCACATTGAGCCACTACCCAAATGGGCTTTGGTGCACAATGGGTCCAGTAGTTGGAGTCAGCACATCTGTCCGGGTCAGCAGATGGATTATGTCGCGACATGTCAGATGTCGTGGATGAGGATGGCTCATTTGAGATGTTGGCCTAAGCAGCTGCAGTTGCGTTCGTGGATGAGTGACAAGGTACCTGCAGCCACAACTGGATGTGAGCTATTGCACGTGTCCCGACACATGGTTGCATGTTGTGGGTATGGTCACACGTCCCAAGATGACAGTGGACAGGGCTTCATTGGCCAGGATTCATGTTCCAGGCGCGGACAACCAACACTGGTTGGCACTGACTTGTGTTGGTGAGTTACTCCCCCGGGGTGGACATGGGCGCTTTCCTATGTTCATCATTCTGACATTCTGCTGCTGTTGTCTGCATATCGTGGCACTTCTCTTAATGTAGAGCAGTTTGTTTGTTTGTTTGTTTATTTTATTGTTCAGTTAGTTAAAACAATAACAATATACCAAATTCTAATTTTAAAAAGTCTGCGTCACATAAAAAGTACATACTGTAAAAGCATAAAATCCTAGAAAGTTATATAATTGTAAAATGCGCATCATATTATTACTGTGATTTAACATTCAGTTCGTGCCTGTGAATTTTGTAAAAATGTAATCAATTTGCAGTTCATTTGGGGGTCGTTGGAGTCTAGTCCACATATGATAGCTGACCGGCACGATCTTATGCCTCTGTCCTGAATTGCTCGCCGCAATATTGTGGTTCGGGCTGGTTGCAATGTCTTACAGTGACATACAAGATAAATCAAATCTTCTTTTTTAAAGCCACAATGCCTGCAATTTTCGTTTTCTTTTAGTTTCCAGTGAGGGGATTCCGCAAGAGTAGGGAACTGCCGGAACCTTAACGTTATTAATTTCCTCTTTATGTAGATTGAATAAGTAGAGTCCAGATAGGCTGCTTGTTTCAAGGTTTCATAGGTGTTGATCAGTGTCCACGAGTGACTTCTTGTGCGAAAAAGATCTTTAGCGGTCAGTAATGAGTGGCACCTTGCAGCTTTATTTATTATTAATTTGAATGCTTGGCAAGGCATTTGTTTACTCCACGGCTCCCTTGTGCTTGTGATCTTTAAGGAGTGTTCAAGAAATGTGTGTACTGGCGAATATTTATCTCGATCCATTTCCTGTCACTAAGGCCGTTTTTTCTACATTTTGTTTTATTTGATACCATACTTTAATGTATGAGTAGAGCCGACCCAATGTTTCGTTCATTAGCCTGAACTCCAAGCGCATCTGAGCTGGTGAGGCAGTTTTTGTAAATGGCGTTATTAGACTGTTTAGGGTTTCTGGGTCGTTTCCATGCATTGCAGCGCTGGCGTATGATAATGTTGGTAGCGCTTTGGCTGACATTATCGTTAGTAATGGTTTCAAGGACGGACCCTCCAACTTCTTAGCCAAAGTTTCGAGGGCGAATGTTAGGCCCCCTTCTCATTGTTTTGTGTACTTTTGGTGATCATGAAACGAAAGTTTATCGTCAATGAAAAATCCCAGATATTGATAGCATGATACTTTCTCCAGCGGGTTACCCTTTAGTCTAATTCGTTGAGTCGTAGCTGTCTGATTTGTAATAAGCATCGTTTTGGTTTTTGAGAGATTTAATTCCAGGTTGTTTACCAACAGAAAATCGGAGAGTTCATTTAATAGCCTTATCAGACCTAACTTAGTCAGGCTTAAGAGAACAATATCATCTGCGTGGGCCAGGTGCGATAATAACAGTTTTCATAATTTAGGTGGGTGTGAGTTAATTCCATCTAGTTTTCTTGAAAGGTCTAAAATAAATAAATTAAAAAGGTGCTGTGCTAGTACGCACCCCTGCTTTAGACCCATGTGGGTGTACACTTTCCCTGATAGTCTGGCTCCATTTCCAAGTTTCATAAGTACCCAGGTATCTCTATAAAAAAGTAGTAGACCTTTCAATATCCTTTCAGGTATACCCCAGGATTTGACTTTGGACCACAAGAGTTTCCAATCGACACTGTCGAAGGTAGCTTTTAGATCGATGTAACACATCGCTCTGGATCCCTCTGGATGTGCGCTCCATCACTAATCACCTTCATTTTCGAAAACATGCTAAAACTTGGCTGTTTTCTTCTATCTAGGGCTCCTTTTGAGCAGGTACTTTATCATATCCCTCTGGGTGTTATGTAATTGGGCTTGTCTGCAAGCGCTGGGACGCCTCGTTGCTGGGGTAGCCATGCGCTATATAAGCGTTTTATAACATAACATAACATAACATAACAGATGGAGATCTTGTTTTCTGTTTTTACATCTTTCTGCGATCAACGAAAGTGACAATATGTTTGTAGGGGTTCCGATGCCCTTCCTAAATCCAGTTTGATTGATTGGTATTAGGTTACTATCACTAGACCATTCAGACAGATCTTGTGAGAAGTTGGCCTGGTATATAATGCTCACTAATTCTTAGTGATCACTTTGTACCATGCCAAGCAACCCTTATGATGATTGGTTGTAATTCAACCTTGTAGACCAGTTATCCTAGTGGTAACGTGGACAAAGCACTCTTAGGCTAAACTCTGAAAGGCATGTGAAGCCAGCTGTAATACCATACACAACCCCCTTGAATACCAAATGAAAGGGACACCACACAGATATATATTGAAAATATATATTGATTTATTAACTATAAAATCCCCTGGACTCTTTATGAGCACAGAAGCACAAGCGTTAAATCCCAAGACAGTTTAAAATACACAAAAGTTGCACAATATGGATGAGCCCTAGGGGCCACCTAAACCATATACTAAAAAAGTGGTATAAGAGATACCAATTGGAAAGGAAATAGGTCTAGGGCCTTGGGAATCGCTGGAGCTATTCGAGACTGGCAATGATTAAGTCGGGAAAGGCCCGCGGGACTCGGGTGCAGTGTCTAAAGTGCACGCACTTTTCAATGTAAAGTCTATGGTGCGTAAAAAGTACAAACTTAGATAGTTCGGAACCTTCCGAGTGACCTATAAAGCTGAAACTTAAGACACAGGCCCTTGAGATGTGTACCAGTGTAGGAACACTGGCGGAGCTGAGTTACCTCACCCACAGGAAGCGGGTGCACAGGGTCGAAGTAGTGTCGGGTTTCGTCACGCTGGTCAATTGTGCTTGGAGCTGAAGATGCTGCAGGCGGCTCGATGTGAAGAGTTCCGGTGGATCCAAGGGTGGATCTGAAGATGTGAAGACCTGAAAGCAGAGGGGACAATGTTCAAAGTCACTAGCCAGTGACTACCGTGGAACCAGATTGGAACCAGGCGATGTTGGGTGCAAACAGGCGTTGAGGTGTAGCTTCTCTCTGCAGCCACGTGGACACCGGGGGTCGAGGACGTCCAGGAGTCGGTCACGAGCTGTCCCACGCAGGTTTCTCGCTGTTGGTGGTGTCGGCGACCTGATCGGAGCAAACAGGCCTTGGCTAATGCAAGCCACGCAGGAATCAAAAGATGCTTAACACTCGGACCAGCAAGGTCAGAGCGAGTGCTCCTTTTCACAGGAGCTTGGGCAAGTCTGGAGCAACCAGACCCGCTGTGTCGTTTGTCGGTTTCTTTGCCAAGATGGCCGCTGACCACGTGGCTAGTGGCCGGGATGGCGCATTGAGTGGCACAATGCAAAAGGGCCCCACGCAGATCGTGGAGATGCTGGGGGGCTGATCTTTGATGCAAAGGCTGCTCGGTGGTGAGGGTTCTCAGTCCCCAAAGCACAACGTCGACATGCCTCGGTTGCTGCGAAGTCAGCTTTTCGAGTGTCTTCCAAGAGGTCCGGTCCCACGTCACTCGGTGCCTCCACGGGTCCCTTCTTTGCAGGGACTGTGGATCGAGCTGTGAGAGGTCTGGGAGTCTGGTTCTTGTCGGGCTCTGGGCTCCGGCGGGAGGCGGCGGCAAAGCAGACGTCGAGTTGCTGGTTTATTTATTTATTTTTAACACTTGTTAAGCGCGAACAAATGCCCGCAGGCGTCTCGGCGCAGTTGGTACCTGTATTCACAGGGTGGCCACTCCTATGCCACAAGGTAGATTCTCTTCAGTCTTCTGAGCAGCAGAATGTCGAAGTCCAGTCTTCTTCTTTGTTTAAAGTTGATTTCAGGATGATCTGCCGTGCAATGGCACTGCTCCCACTCTTATTCCCAATCTGAGGGGTGGATCACCTACTAGGTCCCTCCTCTGGGAGGAACCAGGAAGGGGGGCGGTTACACCCCCTTTCCTTTGTCCAGCTCCTCGCCAGGCCTGGGTCTGGAAAGTCCCAGGACCGGTTTGGACTGGCTTATGCATGGGGACACCTTGTGTGCCCCGGGCATGTCTCAATCTATTCAGCCCTGTCCTACCCAATACACAAAACCCTGTCTGGGGTGGTGCTCGCACCTCCCAAGGCAGGAAACCCTTTGTCCAAGCCTCCCTAGCTGGAAGGACTCCCAGCCACAGGAGGTCAGACTCGTGTCTGTGGTGGCAGCATCCATTTTGTGATGCTGAGGCTCTGGTTAACTTTAACCGGGGTTAAGGCTACACACATGTCGTGTCCCTCTAGAAGGGTGGAATGCTATCCCCGTCGACAGAACTGTCGAGGGGATAGTATACCAATTCGTATGACACCTTACTCGACATGTTTTGATAAAGCCAAACCAAAGATAGCATATAACCGCGAGGATTATAATGCACTTAAGTGTATATGGTATGGCAATATCCCGGAACAGCTTAGGGAGTGGTTCCCGACAGCTGCAGACAGGCTCAGCTCATGCTAGAGCACCATCTCACATATTTCCAAGCACTCTGCCTCCAGGATTGATGAGGCCTTCCATAGGAGTGGCTGATAGGAACATATGTGTCCAGTTTAGGGTTAGATATAGGGATACTATATCTAAGCAAGAGGTGATTACACCAACTTACCCCAGCTGAGTGATCAGCCAGTTGTGTCAAATATGGAGTCCAGGCCAGGGGTGGCACAATACATGCTGCAGCCCCTGGTAGGCCTTGGATGCACCTATGCCCTGGGTACCTAGGGTACACTGTTACAGGGGCCAATAAGGTGAACCAATTCCAATTGAGTATGCACCTAAGGTACATGGAGTCCATTTTAAGGAGAGAGCAATTAGCCTGGGGCCCTGAATAGCAGGATCCCAGGCCAACTATGTCAAAAACCAGCTAAACACCAGGCAAAAAGTTTGGGGGTAACCATAGTCAGATATCCACCTTCCTACAGATCTTTAAGGATTAATGAGGCAAAATATTTGGCTTCAACATCCTGTCAGGCGATTAGCCTATAATTTTTGGACTCGATCTGTCCCCTCCTTCGTAAATGGGAGTAATGATTGATCCTTGCCAGCTTTCTGGGATTTGATTGATTAATTCTACATCAGTGTATTGTTTCCCTAGTATTGGGCTCCAGTACTCCGAATCATATTTAAAAGTAGCCGGGGGAATGCCATTTGAACCGGAAGCACCATCCCTTTTTCCTTTCTTTATTATGTTTGTTATTTTTTCTGCTGAGTAGTTTACTCCAGTGATCTGCGATTACATTCCTTTATTCACCAATGTGCTTCACAGATGGTAAATGGAAGTTGTCCAGGTCATGTGGTTATTCGTCTTTAAAATTTTCCCTGAGGAAATTAACCCACTCCTGCTCCTGTTTATGCGATGTTGCGATATTTCGAAGTCTCCACAGGCTGTTTATTGACTTCTCTTGGCCATACTGACTCGCACTTGTTGATAAAGTTTCCTCACTTTCACTTGTCTCCAACTGTGTCGTTTCTTGATTTGTATGCCAATGTGTATGTTACAGACTCTCCGGCTCCCTGCCATACGTGCATTGCTGCGCCATCAGGACTTTGTGTTTCTACTTGGACATTATCATGTCCCTGTTTCATGCTATGCCAGTTACATATGGACTTTTACCGGCCACAGGCGGGTGCACTTGTGTCCTGTGTTTGTTTGTGCACAAGTTGGTGTTTGTACCACATTGTGTTCGATGTTGGGGTGCTCTGCTTCCTATGTGTGTGTGCTGCATTGTATGTGTAATGTTCCTTCTGCTCTGATGTGGCTCACCCTTCTTCCTTTCAGTTGGTGTTGTCTTAACTTCTGTGCTTGTTCAGTGGTGTGACATTGCCGTGTTGTGTGACTTGTGCTCCTGGTTGGTTTTGTTACACTTGGGCATGGTTTGTCTGCAGTTGTGCTGTGCTTAGGTGTGCATGTGTGCCATTGTGCCAACCTCCCTCTTCCCCCAGTCCTTGCTGGTTCTTCTCCCTGTTGCTGTTGTGTCTGTTGTTTGGTGCAGTTTCCTGTCCCCGAGTCCTGCCATCGTCTCTAGACTGATGTGGTGGATACCATTTCCTCCATGTCATCCAGCTCCTGATGTGGCGCTGGACTCCCACCTCCAGTGTGCATTGCTGCCTTCTTGTTATTGGCATGTTTCTGCTTGTTTGTGTCTTTTGCATCATTTCTGCAGTTCTTGTTTTCTGCCATTCTCCTCCTCCGCTCTCAGGCTGCATTCATCTTGTCCAAGATGGCCTCCAATGTACAATGGGGGGGCTGCGAAACCTCATTCAGTAAAAGGTAGAATGCCGTTTGAGGTGTTAAGAGGAAGGAAACCTTCTTCAAAACTTGTACCTTGCATGTTGAGGATTAAGAAGGAAGAGAAAGGGAAGTCAGAGGCTGAGCTTCTAATGAAGAGGAATGTGGAACGGAGTCAAACTCAGGTCATTAACAGAATCAACATTATTATTATTAATATTTAAAGCTTGTAAAGTGCACAGCTACCCCCAACAGGCGTTTCCCGGCTCTAAGACAGGCGGCAGGAGCGGGTACTCATAGAGGGCTAAGAGTTGGAAAACTGCCAGGTCTTTAAGTGGCATCGGAAAATAGATTCAGATTCAGCCACCCACAAGGACATTCCGGTCTGGGAAAGATATGGCTGTGTAGTTCGGACTGGACTGTTCCCATGGGGCACAGGGTCAGAGCTGATTTGCATAAAGCCATTATCTAACCCAGGGTGGTGTGGAGTGCAAAAAACGATGGATTTAGGCCCAGATCATTGTACTGGGGTGAATGTAAGACATTGATCTACATTCTGTCCATCAAATTGTTTTTTGTAATTTTCTCCCTCAGTGTACTGGGGTAGCCCAGCCGTGGGTCCCAGAGCCTCCACACCACTGGAGTCAAGCTAGCCGGGCTGATGAGAGGTGTTACCTCGAAACCGGTCCGGTCCTCGGATGCTTGATTCCGGTCTGGGAAAGATATGGCTGTGTAGTTCGGACTGGACTGTTCCCATGGGGCACAGGGTCAGAGCTGATTTGCATAAAGCCATTATCTAACCCAGGGTGGTGTGGAGTGCAAAAAATGATGGATTTAGGCCCAGATCATTGTACTGGGGTGAATGTAAGACATTGATCTACATTCTGTCCATCAAATTGTTTTTTGTAATTTTCTCCCTCAGTGTACTGGGGTAGCCCAGCCGTGGGTCCCAGAGCCTCCACACCACTGGAGTCAAGCTAGCCGGGCTGATGAGAGGTGTTACCTCGAAACCGGTCCGGTCCTCGGATGCTTGATTCCGGTCTGGGAAAGATATGGCTGTGTAGTTCGGACTGGACTGTTCCCATTGGGCACAGGGTCAGAGCTGATTTGCATAAAGCCATTATCTAACCCAGGGTGGTGTGGAGTGCAAAAAACGATGGATTTAGGCCCAGATCATTGTACTGGGGTGAATGTAAGACATTGATCTACATTCTGTCCATCAAATTGTTTTTTGTAATTTTCTCCCTCAGTGTACTGGGGTAGCCCAGCCGTGGGTCCCAGAGCCTCCACACCACTGGAGTCAAGCTAGCCGGGCTGATGAGAGGTGTTACCTCGAAACCGGTCCGGTCCTCGGATGCTTGATTCCGGTCTGGGAAAGATATGGCTGTGTAGTTCGGACTGGACTGTTCCCATGGGGCACAGGGTCAGAGCTGATTTGCATAAAGCCATTATCTAACCCAGGGTGGTGTGGAGTGCAAAAAACGATGGATTTAGGCCCAGATCATTGTACTGGGGTGAATGTAAGACATTGATCTACATTCTGTCCATCAAATTGTTTTTTGTAATTTTCACCCACAAGGACATTGGCAGGCTGTTCCAGGCTTTGGCCGTGATCACTGCAAAAGCTCTGCCACCCATTCTGGAGCGGCGAAAACGTGGAGTCACCAAAAGGCGGAGATGGTTTGATCTGAGTGAGCGGTTAGACTGAGCATGCTCAAGTCAGGCTCTAAAGTAGGCCGGTCCCTGACCCTGCATTGCTCTAAAAGCCAAAACCAGTGACTTAAACTGAATGCTCCAGGTCACTGAAAGCCAGTGAAGCTTCTTCAGGTGGGGAGAAATCGAGTAGCGGTATGGGATGTTATCGATCAACCTGGCCGCCGCGTTCTGAACAATCTGTAAGCGTTTGATCAGGTAGCCAGGAGCCCCAGCGTAGAGACAGGTGGCATATTCCAGATGTGAGGTGATCAGGGTGTGAACAGTGGTATGGCAAAATTCCAGAGGGAGAAAAGGGAGAATTTTGTGAATCATGTACAATTTACCGAAACACGCTGATGAAACTTGGTTAAATTGAAATTTACAGGATAACTCGTTGTTGAACCGGAATCCGAGATTCCTGGCTGAGTCCACAGGTTCCGGAGGGGGGTTTAACTCCAATGGCCACCCTCATAGAGGTGCAGGAGGGTTTTTTGATGAAAAAACAGCACCTTGGTTTTATCAGAGTTGAGCCTAAGCGTGTTTGATGCCAACCGGGTGGAGATGTTGCACAAGCAGTGTCTAAAATTTGAGAAAGCTGCTTCAGAGTAATCCTTAAATGAGAACACCAATTGTGTGTTGTCAGCATGAGAAATCACTCTGACATCACAAGATTCTACCACTGCGGCCAGAGGAGGGAGATATACATAACACAATAGTGGGCTTAGTGCAGAGCCCTGAGGGACTCCACAGTTCAGTGGTTTCTCCTCAGACATAAATGGCTGAAGGGAGACCTGTTGAGTACGGCGATCTTGAAAGGATCTGATCCAGGAAAGAGGGGTACCCTGAATCCCGAGGATGTAAAATCTCTCAAGCAAAATATCATGAGAGACTGTATCAAATGCCGCGGACAGGTGGAGAAGCACCAGCTTCGCTGCTTCACCTGCGTCCAAACATTCACAAATGGTTTCAGAAACCACCAGCAGCTCAGTCTCTGTGCTATATCCGGATCTAAACCCGGATTGTGAGTCGTGTAAATGATGGCACGTCTCAAGATGGGTCATTAATTGCTCCTGAACTACTTTTTCCAGGACTTTGGCTGGTTTAGGTACCAGGGAAATGGGGCAGTAATTTTTAAAAACGTGGTGAATGGCTCACTATTGGTTACCACTGAGTTTTGAACAGGGCAAACCAGAGTAGGGCCGAACGTAGAGTAAATGTCTAAAATGTTATCTTGAAAGAAGTCCGATAGTTCATTGCAGAGTTTCTGAGTTGGGGGAAACATGCTAGATAATGCGAATGGTTTAGTAAAATATTTCACTATTTAAAAAAGCCTTTACAATGCAATAGGTCTTGCATTTGTGAGAGAGGTATTGGCACTGAACATTAAGTATGGGCGAAAGTTGCGGATTTGCGATCCGCAAATTCGTGCGAAATCGGCAAAAAAATACGCGAGTTTGCGAAAAAATTCATGAACTCGCGGATTTGCCCAAAAGACTGTTTCCCAGTGTCTACAGTGGCTAACAGTAAGTGCTACCTCATTGGGTAAATGTATAGTGCTTTTCCTACACTACAGCTGCGTAAAGTGCCAGAAGAGTTGTCTCCAGTGACCATGTGTGTGTTACTATGCCATTGCGCCGAAAGGTGCAGGGGTCCCTTGAGTGAGCTGTCCATTATAGTGGGTAAATGGTGGGAAGGCGGTGCACACAGCTAGTGTGTGGGCGGGGCCAAACGGGCGGGCTTCTATGTGAGTTAACATGCCTCTTGTGTGTAAAAAAGGTCAGAGACCGATCAGAGCAGCAGATGAGGAGAAAAAAGCTCCTGGACACAGGAACTGCATGGGGATTGCGCTCGTGAAAGTCAAGGATGCAGAGGCCTCTTTCCAGCATCACAGCTAATTTTCGACGGTAGATATGGGGAGAAAACACACCTGCCCAGCCTCGACAAAGCTCATAATTGTTATTGGGCTGATGAATAAGTTACTGAACTTGAGCTTCAACTCGGACACCTGCTGTAAGTGCTTCCTGTTGAGGTTTAATTTTTGTGATAGGAGCATCGTGCCAGAATGAACCCTGCCCTTCATATTTATCCAAGAAGACGCCACCATTTTGTGCGATATCTCTACTCACCTGGAGTACTTTCTACTGGCTAATCAGTAAGTGCTACCTCGTTGGGTAAATGTATAGTGCTTTTCCTACATTACAGCTGCGTAAAGTGCCAGAAGAGTTGTCTCCAGTGACCATGTTTGTGTTACTATGCCATCGCGCCGAAGGGCGCAGGGGTCCCTTGAGTAAGCTGTTCATAAAAAAAATTAAAATCCGCCGGCTCGCGAGTTTGCGAGTTTTCGGCAATTTCGCAAGATTCGCGGATCACGAAATTACCGAAAATCCGCAAATTTCGCGAGCGTTACGGATTTTTGGCCCATGCTTACTGAAAATTACAATGTATTTTATCTATGTGTTTTGGTTTGGAGTGGAGTGGATGTATGTGGTTTGGAGTGGAGCTATTTGGGCTGAATTGGAATTCTTAGTTGTGGAATTTTATGGGGTGGATAGTGTGGTGTGCAGAATATTTATGTAGTGCAATTATGTCACATGTTGAATACGTGGGTGATAGCTGTATAGAATAGATAGAAATTAAGATATAGAGGGATAGGTATTTTATGCAAGAAGTGATGAAGGAACTCTAGCTGGAGTAGCAGAAAGTGTGTGAGGGAGAGAGAAAGAAGGGGAGAGCATGCTACAGATGCATAAAGAGGGAGCACCAAGTGGCAAGAAGTGTTATAAACAAGTTACCTATATTCCACTTCAACCGCACCAGTTAATCTAACCCTAAAACTCCCCCCACTTTTACAAATTGCGCCCTCTGCTTACACAAGCCCCAGATGCTCACTTGTTAGGGTGTAGAATTTGTTTGTTTTGAGCAGTGCCGAAAGGCTCCAAATCCCCCATTGTACCGCTAGATCAATTCCAGGGCAAGTTTCTGCAGCATTGCAGCACCAAGAAAGTGCAAGGAAACTGCTGAACGGACCTCACTCCTAGCCCGCCTCGAAAGTGCACTCCCACCAATGTAATTCTGACATTGGACGTCTAGCCAGTAAGATGTGTACCTTGTTCCTTCACTATATGGCTGTTATTAATGCCTGCTGCCAAAGTATAATTAGAAAATATGCGTCTATATTTTTTATAACTATTTATATGAATTCTTTTTTTCTGGTTTAACGACAGGTATTTTGTATGCATAAAAAAGTGTCATAAAGGACAAAACTCTGATGAATAAATATAAGAAAGTTTTAATATGATTGTCTAAATCCTATTCATGTTTTTTACGTATGCACTTTTCCTGCTTTAGTGTTTTTTGAAAGTGAGAATATTGGCAGTTTTAAGATGGCGGGTTTATTAGCTAACCACACAGTAGGGTTTGTTTCCAAATAAGCTACAAACATTGTGCAGCTGGGATGAATTTAGATCCCCATCGGGCGGGAGGAGGTGGTGGTGGGAGGGCAGCACGGTCGAGATTAAGTGAATTGCAACAGGCACAAAAGTTTAACATGCACCCTCAGTGTAACACGAGCATTTAAAGGATTAGGAACACAAAACGAATGTAAAGCACAGCAGACTTGAAGTGTGCAGTGTGCTGAGCATGAGGAACACAAAAGAAATAAGTGAGGCAGACGTGAAGTGAGTGCCGCGATGAGCCAGGAGAACAAAAGGGAAAACAGAAGACTTATAAGAAGTGCTTCTGTCAGTCAGAGTAGAGAGCACACACCCACGGTTAAACATGAGCAGGCAAGAAATAAAAAAGGAGTCCCCAAAGGAACACATAACCACCTAAAGCATAAGGATACAGTACTTGGCCGGTGCTCCATGGGAGGAAACAAAAAAGAACAAGATATACAGGATGCTATATTATAAGATTGCCTTTTGGATGAAAACAGATTAAGTCAGCAGAGGATCACTGAAATGATCTCTTTCTTGGCAAACCTCAATCTAAATCAAACAACATCCAAGTTAGTGTGGCATCTGGTGAACTGGATCATGTCTAAAGGATCATAAACACAGAATGTAATCATGAAACATTCATTTAGTTTAACATTTCCAGTATTGGCCATGTGTTGCACTGATTGCATTTTAATAAACAAATTAGCCCAATGATGCAAGTCACCGTACGGGGTCAGGCAAAAGCCAGTCTTTCCTCACAGGCAAATACTGTGTCAAACAATCCAAACCATTAGCTCTACAACAGTAACAGCTGAAGGAAATGCAATGGCTGATAGACCATCATTCAGCTAGGAAAGGTGTAAAAAGATACTGTCCCGCTACAGCTGGGCACTCAAAGACATGGCTGCTGGTGGAGCCCAAAAACTAAAATTCTTTATAAACGATGACTCAATCCACTATCACACTTACCAATCAATACCAGGCCCATAAACATAGAGAGTGAGGTGAATGGATACTATATGTTGTATAACTTTAAGCAATAAACTATCTACAATAAACAAGACCAGCTTGTCATTTTGAAAAGTTTATTTTTAAAATTCATAATTGAAAAAATCTTTATTAACTCTCTTTATTAAAATCAAGCATTTAGTTTTATTAATTCAAATCACATAATCATTGGCACAGTGTAAGCTATCAAGTTAGAATTGATCAAAATGATGAATTTAAGAAATCATAACTTTTTCTCTAAGTTAATTTTCTAACCTGAAAGAGAAACAAATAATAAACAGATGCATGCTTACTCTCCCAAGGCAATCCGACAGCGCTTCGCCCCTCTGGAAAAGACAGTCCCAAACCCTTCAAGAGAGCCAATTTTATATCATTTTTGCTCTCAAAACTAACTAAATGTTATTATTTTAGAAAAGTTCAGCACTGTGATTGGATGGTGGCTGTCAGGCCACCTCAGCTACCAGTCCAGAGAATATGCGCGTCACTATGCCATTGTCCATTAGAGTGACATCAGCTTCCGAGGCTTTGCAACAAAAAGTTGCCAATCTACTTCCACCTAAAGCTCGGCAGATTCACGCCTGTCATTTCCTCGGCCTTGAATAAGAACATTCAGAGCAGTCCATGGAAATAAACGTCTTTGTTAGAGTCTCTCTTTTTTATAAAAAAAGTCAGAGCCACGAGAAGCAAGTTCAATAAACTCTTGCATGGAAAGTTTTTCAACGTGTAGCTTGGCTCCAGCTTCTGCTCAGTTCAGGCCGACCAACTTTTCTCAAAAGCAAAGACTAGGCCTCAGCTCACTCTTGAGCTATTATTTAAACAAGCACAAAAAGAGTGATTAATTCAAGTAAAGCAAACCCTTCTGTACCACCCAGTCCCTTGTTAATTATTTAATTAACCCACTAATAAAAACATTTAGCAAAAGCAAACATTTAAAGCAGCACATAAAATATCCACCATTCTTCATGTAATCCAGCTTTATATTTCTGAAAGAATAAAAAGATAATTAAATGATACACAGACAGACAAACACAACATAAGACTTACATGTAAGCACATATAATAGCACATGCCATGAATGATCAGCTGCATATTAATGGTGACAAAGACAATAGGACAGACATAACAAACAGGACAATATTAATAATGTGTTACAAAAACAGACTTGCAAATGCAACAAGAGCACATGTAATTAGTTTCCCGCGTGTATATGTGTGGTGCAAACTTAATCTAGGTTGTGTTAATTAAACAAATCATGCAAACACTCATTATTATATTATTTCAAATTATGAGAGTACGACATCACGAGCTAGAATAAAATATTTTCTAAAGCTCGCTCTATCACTGCCTCGTGGAGAACAAATACAAATCTGGTTACGGCTGTCCTTTTTCTCAATGCTGGTTGGTCTCACACTCCAAGTATGGCCCAATGACAGTCATGTGTTAATGTTTTTATTTTTTGTTATCATAGTCCTTTTAGCTCATGGAAAAGGTGGCATAATTGGATTTTCTTTTAATACTTCTTAGTTCACATTATGCCTAAATCTAGATTTTCACTGATTGCCTTGGAGATGGACTAGATGAGGCTTTTTAGCTAAACCTGTTATATGTGGAGCACGTTGAGAAGAATCAGAAGTAAAAATGCCTACTCTCCCCAACTGGACCAAGAGACAGGATTTCAGAAATACAGTGCTTTGCCTGGACTCATTTAGACGCCTCGAAATGTCCAGTGCTAGCTGTAGGCAAGCAGTTCTTATTGCAGAAGTTAGCGGGAACGTTGCAATGAACTACAGTGAGCACAGTTTATCACAAGCAAAACGGGCAACGTCCACTATGCAAATAATATGTGTTTCATTTTTGGTTGAAGTGACAGAGTGCATAAAGTGGTGAGTAAGGGAAATAATTTACGATTTTTGACCCCCAATCACATTTAAGAAAGTACAAGGCAGAAAAAAAAACGTATTAATGCATGCAACTGTACTGAAGTAGAGGTCGGGCTTCAAGGAGCCTTCAGGGGGGATGTATGTCATTACGACGCGGTGTTTACACCACGCTACCATTATAACGCAGTTATCACAACGCAAGTCATTACAACGACTTGCGTTGGAGGGCGCTGTATTGTGTATTATTTTAATTTTCTATTCCAACTCCAGCCCACGTAACAGTAGGGAAGGTGTTGAAATCTAGTAACGACTTGCGTTGTGATGGCTGCGTCGTAAAGGCCCCGCGGTGTAAACAACGCGTTGTAAAGGATGTTTCCCTTCAGAGGTCACTCAGGTGCCAATGTTTGTTGGCAAAGCACTGGGGCCTTGGGTCTTCAGTGCCATCATTGTTACTGTTTCACACATGGTGTATAGTAAATGGAAAAAACTACTACAGAAGAAATAAAACAGCACCTGGGATAGACGGTCTAGAACACCAACGGGACTTCTGCACATCAAAGTTGATGGCGGTTTAAAGCCCGCCGAGAAAATCTTACTACTGACAGGTGTAAAAAGAAAAATCTGATATCTCACATAAATTGGTATGGAACACTGAAACATAAAGTGGTTGCCCCATCTATTCACTGGTGCACGCTAACAAACGGCACACCCATACCTGTGATGTCTTCGGTCTAGGGAGCCACTTCTCTGGTCTCTCCCACACGTATCCCTACTGCCTATGAGGCTTTTGCTCGCTGTTCCTAAAGCGACTGTGACTTTGTTTACTGTGACAACTCTCCTAGTCACGTTCTATGCAGTGAATTAAGGGATTTAGCTTCATGCAAAAATGCCTTTCAATAACAATGGGGAAGATAACGTTGCTTAGATGAACTTAAGAGTTACTCGGGCAGATTTACAAGCCCCTTGCGTCAATTTTTAAATGTTAAAAGTGACGCAAAAGTGGTGCAAAGGGCTTGTAAATCTGCCCCGTCATTTCCTATCCATCGGACCGTTGAGAAAGTTAAAACTTTCAGTACAATTGCTTAAAAAAGCTTAAAATTGTCTAGGTGTTGAAAGGTGCAGTGAAACTTGAAGATGGGAGAGTGCGGAATTTATGGCATGTGAGTGAGTGCAAGAGAGTTAGCGGACATAATGGTCAGGAGTGTGGTATGCATGACACTAAGTGAATACTTGATGGGTGATGAAGTGTGTTCAAAGCTTGAAGCAAACGCTAGGATGAGTGAGATGTGTGGGAGTTGTGGGGTGGCCAATGGTGGAGGTCAGAGGGATCCAGATGTGAGAGTACTTCAAAGTGCGAGAGACAGTAAATTGCGTGGTCATATTAAAGAGTTTGTGATGGGATAATATTCTATTTTAGTTATTTACAGTGTGCATATTTATTTCCTGGTAGTTGGTGTTCTAATGGGGAAATGAGCATGTGTCATTTATCTATTGTTGTTTTGTTGTGTTTGTTATTTGTATTGAGGGGAAGGTGTGTGGGACATTGGAATGTTGTGAGTGGAAGGTTGGTGAGGGACATGATTGGGTATTCGAATAAAAATATTGGGGCAGCAGTTGGCCAGGAGTAGCTGTTGTGCTGGGGCTTGCTGGCATGGCTCTCTATGTATGAGGAACCAGGAACCCATGAATAAACACTTTGGACCTCATTTATGAAGGCCTTGCGCCAACGGTGCGTCACTTTTTCCCATGTTAAAAGTGACGCACCGGCGGCGCAAGGCCTTCATAAATAAGGCCCTTTGAAGTTAATATTACCTATCGGAGGAGGAGTCGTCCTTAACCAGCAAACGCTGCAGAGCACATACCTTGTCCTTGGTGCCAGGAGATGCAAGGACAGAATGTAAAGGTATGGGTGTATCAGTCACAGGGTTTTTACAGTGTTTACTTACACGCATCAATACGTAAGACTTGAATGATGGATTCGGCAATATGGTGGTATAATAAGAAATATGCTTGTGTTTGGGCGTCAGGGTATAATTCCCTAGTTGCACCATGAATGATCAGACCAATGAGATCATCTTCTGAGCAGCTGTAGTGCCCCCTGCCCTCTGTGACTGAGAAGTGCAGTCTGTCTCTGGCTATTGCCCTTCCATTTCTGGTGCTTTGCAGCAGTTTAAAGATCTTCTTAGAGTTTCTTGTTGCTTAAATGGGTGTAACTTCTGATATTCATATGTTTTTCCTCGTCTTGATTTTGCTTTTGAGTAAGTATCACTCATAGCCGTTGAAATGTCACTCATAGTTACACTGAATTTATTAAAATTTTACTCATAGCAATCTGAAACCCTCAGCAGGTTGTGCGTGGGTGAAGGCCGGTGATTTCTGGATTTAATGTGCTGTTGCGGCAACTTAAAATAAAGCTGATGCCTGGAGGTGTCTGACTCTGGTCAATCAGCCCGTACGAACAACAGGCAAGGTGCTGCCTCCAGGATCCATGTCTTGAAAATTTACTGACAGAGACACCTGCCCTCTTATTGATTGATTGACTGATTGATTCTCCACAGGGCACCGGAGTTCCTTCATTAGGAGGCACTGCAGTGTGTAAACATTACAACAAGTGAGAAAGCATGCTCTACTAGCACAGCGCATGCCAGTGCGATCGCTCAGGGCTGCGCAGCTGAGTTCCTCGAGCACGGCTCCTGCAGTGTTCCCCGAGCACTATAATTGCGTGACTAATGCATTTTAGTCTATTGATGTGGACACCAGCAGTAAAATGTGTTAATCTCACTCCTGATGCGTGGTATTTGGAAGGGTAGATGCATTTCCCCATTGACTTGCATTGAAGAAGCTGCCATGTCAGGCGGAAGAGACAGCCTTTTTGGCATCAAAAGTCGGGACTGTCCTGTGTGAATCGGGTCTGTTGACACGTATGCACACGAGTATATTGTGGAAGTACCCTAACCCCACGGAGCCTTAGGTCATTATTCATACATGATAATTAAGGCTCCCTGTTTTCCGTTTTTACAGATTTTTACAGATAAATACAGACAGAAAACATTGTGTTTTCTGTCTGCATTTATTTGTAAACATGGATAAATACAGAAAATATGCTTCTTTTCAGTGACCCTTTGTGCTATCTTTCATGAATTCAGCCCAACAGCTGAGCAGATGAAAGCATGGAAAATTAAATAACTGGATGACATTTCTTGAAATAACTGCATTTGTCCACATACATTTGTGGTATAATGCTAATATTTGCCAGTGGGTGTACTTTTATGTAATATTTCGCAACTCAAATAGCTAAAACACAACAGACATCAAAGTATGACTGTGGGTCTATCATTTCAATAATTATGGAAATGTACAGTTTTTCAACTACATTTATACGCAAAACACAAAATAAATATGGATAAATACAGACGGAAATGTTAAAAAAATAAATACCATAAAACCTGGAGCCCTAATGATAATAGACCCGATTCAGGCGGGAGACTACTGAATTTTCAAGCCACAAATGCCTTTATTTTAGCCGTGTCTGGCCTGAAATAGCATTTTCTACAACAGAAGTCAATGGGGGATTTATATTCTCCTGATTTTCTATTTTAAATCTCCCCCTCCCTGTCCTGATATGTTGCCTGTTTGATTATTACTGGATTTTGAGACTCTTCACAGCCTGGACCCAGAGCACAAGTCCCCATGGGGCTGCTGCATGAGCCTTGCTGTCACTGAGGGGGCGTGGCCAGCCACAGCATTTGGATACCCAGAATCCTCTGCGGCAAACACCTGATTCATTAGTACAGGCGACACAGGCGTTTGTTTAATAGAAGAAGGAGCGTCTGTACCTGTGCACAAACAGGCATTCATGAGAGTGACCGGCACGTCACCGCTGTAAAGTCACCCTACCAGTAGGAAGTTATATTTTTATGGTGACTGCGCGGACGGGATAAACCTGTACGTCATGACTAATGGTAGTTCTTTGTGGATCACGCGCACTCCGAGGGGCCGTGAGAAGCGGAACTCGCTCCAATATTTGAAGGGTTTCTGAACAAGAAACCCCGTGATTGGTTAAAATGAGAGCTAGTTGAAGAGAGGAGCCGCCGCTGCTATCCTCAGGAAGGCGTCACAACGTAACGTGACGCAGAAGGAGACGGCGGGCGTAAAGTTACGTGACTCAGAAAGGGGCTCGCTTGCGGGAGGTGCACCGCTCCTTCTTGTCGCTAGAGGTCAGGAGGCTCGAGAGCAACAGTCAGCGCGTCACCAGCACTCTGCATACCCACAATCCTGTGCGCGCCTCATAATGCTGTTTTACTTTCATACTAAATGCCGGGCTCTTTGTGGCATTGAAAACGATAAAGAGCAGACGTTTAGGAACGAAGGGGCCAGAGTATCAGCCCGCTAGTAGGAAGGCACGAATCTAGGCACACTACATTTCTAAGGGAAAATCCGGGTTATTAGTGTAGTGTACTATACACTGCTGCTATGGAAGCATTAGCAAAGTTCATAATGAAACCTTGAATAATAACTGTACCTGATGATCCGAGTGACGTGTGTCGGCTCCTCCATTGCTGGAAACCTTGAAGAAGAACCGACTCTAGACGTAAATCACACAATTCGGATCGGGCTGCTGCAGGAGTCTTGTTGTCATTGGAGGGGGCGTGGCCAACTACAAACATTTGCATACCCAGAAGCCTCTGCGGCAAAGCCCAGATTCATCAGTACAGGCAACGCACGTATTTGTTTAATAGGGGAAGGAGCGCCTGTAGGTGTGTACAAGTGCATTCATGAGAGCGACCGGCACGTCACCGGTACTAAGTCACCCTACTAGTACTAAGTTATATTTTTAATAATACTGCGCGGACATGTCAGCTCTCTACCAACAAAATAGAAATTGGCACTCCGTGGGTCACGCGCACCTCGAGGGGCCGTGAGAAGCGGAAGATGTTGAAATTTTTGGAGGGTTTCTGACTAAGAAGCTCCGTGATTGGTTGAAAATGTGAGCATGAGGGGGTGGAGGGCGGTTCGGCCTCGCTGGGGGGAGGGGCGCCCGCTGCTTCCCGACGTCACGTGACGCAGTACGAGGCGCCGGGAGGTGCAACGCTCCTTCCTGTCGCTAGAGGTCGGGAGGCTCGAGAGGAAGAGTCAGCGCGTCACCAGCACTCTGCATACCCACAATCCTTTGCGCGCCTCATAATGCTGCTTTACTTTCATACTTAAAGCAGGGCTCTTTGTGGCATTGAAACGATAAAGAGCGGACAGGCTCCGTGGGGTTACGGTACTTCCACAATGAACTCGAGTGATTACCCACCAACAGACCTGAGTGACACAGGACAGTCCAGAGTGACACTGCAGCTTCGTCCATGCAGCAACGTGTCTCTCCTTGCCAAGTGCCACGCATCAGGAGTTCGAATACTCATCGCGGGATTAAGAAGTATGGAGGTGTTTCTGAGTTTGTCTCAACCTTCAGGATGGCTTTTAATAATAGGTTCTTGATAGAAACCACTTTATTATTTTATTATTTCAAAAGATTTTATTAGAAGAATATTATAAGTGCAGTACAGATAATTTTATTTGAAGAATTCTGTAAATACAGTACTGATATAGTGATGGCAATGTTGGTGTCACCAGTGACGTTAGAGTAGGGTCCCGCGATCAATAGATAGACAGCGTCGCGAGCCGGGGTGACTTGCAATTGGCATTGTGATATAACGCCCTCAAAAGCGAAGGAGGAAAGTAAAGAGAGAGAGAAGGAGTAGAGGACAGGGAGGATGGCGCAGACAACTTTCATAGTCTTCATTCTGGGAAAAAAACATGAAGCCGGTAGGATCTGTCGTCAGCCTCAGTCTCTTTGACACTTATAGGCAGATTTACAAGGCACTTGCGCCACGTTTATGCCGCCGTTGCGTCACACAACGGCGGCGTAAACATGGCGCATCCCTGCGGCCCATTTACAACGTGACGCATCTAGGCAGATGCGTCACATTGTAAAGCCCTGCGCCACATGTGGGCGTTCCGGCGCAGGGTGGGCGTTCCGGGGCAGGAGCGCCTCGCAAAAGTGCCTGCGTGAAATCTACAAGATTTCACGCAGGCACTTGTGCGACGCTGCTACGTCAATTCCTTACGCCTGCTTGAAGCAGGCATAAGGACTGACGCAGCACGTTAAGTATAGGGCACACCCGAGCATTGCTGGAGTCGTGTTGCAAGCGCAACACGACTCCAGCGATGCGCCGCCTTTACGTCACGAGATGCGTCAAGCATCTGCCTACTCTTGCTCCACGTCGCGCCGCATTGTAAATGCGGCACATCCGCCGTGACGCAAGGGTAGTTTAGCGTGACGCATTTGTTCTGGCGCATCCCTGCTGATTTACAGAGATGCGCCAGAACCCATAAATATGCCCCTTACGTCTTTCATGCGGCGACGTGGTTGTGGGTGGGGGTATTGGTACCGCACCGTGTTTGTACAACCTGCAAAGACACCGCTAGTTTTAGCCTGAATTGTGAGCTTTCATGCAAATTGTGTAACATTGTTCAATTCATGGGTATTCTGTATTACAAATGAAATGGAACTGCTATTTCGGCTGCTTTCAATGCATTGAGGGTCGATGTTTTTGGTACACTAAGGGGCAGATTTACAAGCCCCTTGCGCCACTTTTGCATCACTTTGAACATGGGAAAAGTGACGCAAAAGTGGCGCAAGGGGCTTGTAAATCTGCCCCTAAGTCTTTGATGATTTATCAGTACATTTCCTGAGTATGACGGATCGTGTATTGAATTGTGACGCCGCCAAGCTGGACCCCACTGGAAGAGGCAGCAGTTGAACTGATTCCACTGTTTCCACCCTTGCGTGCTTCCTGTCGTTCCACCCCGAAGGGTCTTCACTTAAACCTTTTCACAGACTGTTGCGAGTCCCCATAGGGCCCACTGTCATTTTCCCCTATGGTAGCCTAACTACACATGTTGTCGGCTGCTTTTGCTTTGCACACATTACGAGGTAACACGCTTGTTTTTGTGCCTTTCTGTTATTTTAGAAATAGATTGCACATGTTTCATTAGCCAGCTCTTCTGCTGTGAGTCAGTCTGAACGTTTCGTCCAAGGCCGAGACTTGCCATTTTCAAAATAAAGACAAGAATTTCTAGCAGGTGAAAGGTCCGGGAAGAGCTCACCAGCTCTGCACAATTTGAGAGTCAGACCAGCTAACGGCAAATGCCAGGTATGACGCGCAGTATCATCCGAGAGATCACTGATATATTATTGTGAGGACAGGCTTATGCAGATGCACTGTTAACCATGATAGGGCTTTTCATTGGGTACGGTTAATTAGTGATGCTAATTACACTAATACGTTTTGTTTGCTTTATAGTTGCAGCACGGTTGATTCATAATAGTGCACAATAGTTTCAATATATATTGTAAACTGTTCTTGTGTCTTATTTTTGTTTATTATGGACATGCCGGAGTGAGAGAATGAGAGGTGATGACCTGTTACCGTGGGTCCCTGAGGGAACTAGAGTGTTGTGTGCTAGGGTGCCAACTTACCTGTTAGTCTGGGAAGGTTAGGAGGGCAGATGAGGCACTATGGGCTAGTCTAAATTGAGGCCCAGAGGTTCCGATGTGGTATGGTGACTCATTCCTACATACTGACGTTCTGTGATCCCAGGCACAGTTCTGGTCCCAAACAGAATCCCTGCAACAATACCAGCACCTTACATCACAATATTGATAACAATATGCATTTCATATCTAGTGCCTTTACCAGGCGGAGGTCGTGGTGTATGGTTCTAGTGCCAAGGAGCATCAGTCAATCCCCGAGTCTGGGACCTGGAGGTATCCGGCTCTGACATCATCAGCCCTGACTGGGGCTAAACTCAGTGTACTCGTTCGAGCTCTCGCACTGTGATTGTACTCACTGGTTGCGCAGTAGTGAGAACTGAGTGGGAGCACTTCCTGCCGACCTACGCTCTATGTGGGCTCGATGCATGCCAAGATGCTTCTGTCGTCCCTCAGAGTGGACGCAGCTTCCGCAGCATCCTGACCTCCGTCAGTCCATCTGAGAGGCTCTTCCTTCACCAGCAGAAGCTTCTCCAGCCCCAGATATTTTTTGCATCAGTGACTACCCCTCCGTTTCCATCTGAGCGAGGTCCAGATAAGGCTTCTGTGTGCGGAATCTACCACTTCAAAACAGGAGGTTTATGGGGCACCTTGGATCAGAGAAGGGTGAAGGTGCTGCCCGTACTAGGACAAGGAGAAGGACCCCTCTATGAGGACGGTATCTATCCTGAACAAGACCCCCTGACTGAGACCTCATGGAGGACTGCTCAAGGGAGACAGCCTGACAAGCAGCATTGTGGCTCGGCTGCAGCTGTCCATCGGAGGGTGAGGGCAGGAGACCCATTGGGTCCAGAGTGTAACGTGATGCGATCTCCGCTGCTACACCTACGTGTTGGCTCCTCCTCTCCTCGTTGTAGCCTACATCCCCTGCCCTCACCCTCCTAGGGGGCTCTTGGTCCCATCCTTAGGACTTTAGTTACCAAAGCCACCTCGCAGTGGAGTGTGATCCTGCTCACCCCACACAGTGTATACCCTCTCACCACAGTTTGGTAAGAGTGGAGCCTGTAATATCTCTCACTTAGGTCCTGGTGAATGCTGCGGACCCTACTGGGCTACCAGGCAGAAACATGTCGACCCTTTGACATCGGTGGGGGGACAAGTACATCCCCAACACACCAACCACATTTTTAAAACACCATATAGATGCAAGCACTATTAAACTTAATTTGACATCTGTAATGGTTTTTTAACTCACTTTTTTCTGTAAGGGCCCCCACTTAGAATAGAAGTGCATCCCTGTCTCCAGGTGAATGCCCGCCCTCTATCAAACCAAGGGCCATATTATCAAGACTCAGCAATATAATTATCACCGCTTTATTGTCAGAAAACTACTGCTAAACTGGCGATAAGGGGCTTGATAATATGCTCTTGTGAATTCCCATAGAAGCCCAGGTTAATACCAGAACCTGTGCTTCTATGGGAATTCACAGGGGCATATTATCAAGCCCATTATCGCCGCTTTAGCTGCAGTTTCCTGCCGATAAAACAGCGATAATTTTATCTCAAAGTCTTGATAACATGGCCTCGAGTTTCTAGAGAGTGAGGACTGATCTATGATAAAGCATGACACCAGGTGGTGTGTGAGACCAGTCCTTCACTTTTTGTGAGATGCCTGCACTCACGAACCAGGAAACACTTGCACCTATTTCCCCCTCACTGGGAACAGCTCTGTTGTGTTTACACTGATGAGAGATGATACCTGACAACTGTCCAGGGAGGTCCTGGCCTGGCAGTTCGGGCTGGACTGTTCCCATGAGGCACAGGGTCAAGACTGATTTGCATATGGCTGGGTTCAAACTGGAATGGCATGGAGAGCAAATAAATGATGGATTCTGACACAGATCTGTATCCTGGGGTGAACATATGACATTGTTTTGAATTCCGTCTGTCATTTTCCCATTTTGCACTCGGTGAGGGGACCAGGTCTCCAATGGTCACCTGAGGGAGCCCACATGGTAGCGCTCCCTCATCATCAGTTGTTATGTGGGACTCCATTCCTCCTCCTCCCAAGGCATGGATTATAGGGCTCCAGATGGGCCCTGGTGAGCAGTGGCAGGGTTTGGGGCATTCTTCCCTCCTCTTACCCCAACCTCCACCCGCCTCACATAGGACCTGGTGAGCAGTGGCAGGACGTGGGGCATTCATCCCTCATCTTACCCCCAGCATCCTCCCCCACCTCTGAGGTAGCCCCTGGTGAACAGTAGCAGGATGTGGGGCATTCATCCCTCATCTTAAACCACCTCCACTACCCCTGCCGCAGACAGGATCCAGGTGAGCAGTGGTGCAAGACAAGCTTCTCTGAGAGCCTGTTTACGCCCCCCTCCCCCCTGCCTGGTGCGCAGTAGTGAAAGAGCTGCTCTGAGAGCCTGTCCCCCCGGTGAGCAGTGGTGAAAGAGCTGCTCTGAGAGCCTGTTTACGCCCCCCTCCCCCCTGCATGGTGAGCAGTAGTGAAAGAGCTGCTCTGAGAGCCTGTCCCCCCGGTGAGCAGTGGTGAAAGAGCTGCTCTGAGAGCCTGTTTACGCCCCCCTCCCCCCTGCCTGGTGAGCAGTAGTGAAAGAGCTGCTCTGAGAGCCTGCCCCCCCGGTGAGCAGTGGTGAAAGAGCTGCTCTAAGAGCCTGTCCCCCTCCCCCACAGTGAGCAGTGTGAAAGAGCTGCTCTGAGATGCTGTCCCCCCCTGGTGAGCAGTGGTGAAAGAGCTGCTCTGAGAGCCTGTCCACCCCCCTGGTGAGCAGTGGTAAAACAGCTGCTCTGAGAGCCTGTCCCCTCCTGGTGAGCAGTGGTGAAAGAGCTGCTCTGAGAGCCTGTCCCCTCCTGGTGAGCAGTGGTGAAAGAGCTGCTCTGAGAGCCTGTCCCCCCCCCGGTGAGCAGGAGTGAAAGAGCTGTTCTGAGAGCCTGCCTCCCCGGTGAGCAATGGTGAAAGAGCTGCTCTGAGAGCGTGTCCCCCACCCCCACCCCTGGTGAGCAGTGGTAAAAGAGCTGCTCTGAGAGCGTGCCCACTGGTGAGCAGAGGTGAAAGAGCTGCTCTGAGGGCCTGTACCCCCCAGTGAGCAGTGGTGAAAGAACTGCTCTGAGAGTCTGTCCACCCTCTTGGTGAGCAGTGTGAAAGAGCTGCTCTGAGAGTCTGTCCCCAGGTGAGCAGTGGTGAAAGAGCTGCTCTGAGAGTCTGTCCCCCCCGGGGAGCAGTGGTGAAAGAGCTGCTCTGAGAGCCTGTCCCCCCCGGTGAGCAGTGGTGAAAGAGCTGCACTGAGAGCCTGTCCCCAGGTGAGCAGTGGTGAAAGAGCTGCTCTGAGAGTCTGTCCCCCCCGGGGAGCAGTGGTGAAAGAGCTGCACTGAGAGCCTGTTCCCCGCCCCGGTGAGCAGTGGTGAAAGAACTGCTATGAGAGCCTGTCCACCCCCCCTGATGAGCAGTGGTGAAAGAGCTGCTCTGAGAGTCTGTCCCCCCCCCGGGGAGCAGTGGTGAAAGAGCTGCACTGAGAGCCTATCCCCCCCCCCCGGTGAGCAGTGGTGAAAGAGCTGCACTGAGAGCCTGTCCCCCCCCCCGGTGAGCAGTGGTGAAAGAGCTGCTCTGAGAGTCTGTCCCCCCCGGGGAGCAGTGGTGAAAGAGCTGCACTGAGAGCCTGTCCCCCCCCCCCCCGGTGAGCAGTGGTGAAAGAGCTGCTCTGAGAGCCTGTCCCCCCCCGGTGAGCAGTGGTGAAAGAGCTGCTCTTAGAGCCTGTCCCCCCGGTGAGCAGTGGTGAAAGAACTGCTCTGAGAGTCTGTCCCCCCCGGTGAGCAGTGTGAAAGAGCTGCTCTTAGAGTCTGTCCCCCCCGGTGAGCAGTGTGAAAGAGCTGCTCTTAGAGTCTGTCCCCCCGGTGAGCAGTGTGAAAGAGCTGCTCTTAGAGTCTGTCCCCCCCGGTGAGCAGTGTGAAAGAGCTGCTCTTAGAGTCTGTCCCCCCCGGTGAGCAGTGTGAAAGAGCTGCTCTTAGAGTCTGTACCCCCGGTGAGCAGTGGTGAAAGAGCTGCTCTGAGAGCCTGTCCCCCCGGGGAGCAGTGGTGAAAGAGCTGCTCTGAGAGCCTGTCGCTCCTCCCCTCCCCCACCCCCGTCAAGGTACATGCCAAATAATTGTCTGGGACCTGTTTCGGGATGTTTCGCCTGATTAGAAAAATCATATCCCTACTCCCATAGGACGCAAGGAGGACCATAGTCCAGGCCTTAGTTATATCGAGACTGGACTACGGCAACTCTCTCTTTCTGGGCTCTCCTAAATATGTAACAGACAGACTACACATTGTTCAGATTGCTGCTGCCCGACTGCTTCTGAACATACCCTGACGTCAATCAGTCAAATCAGGATTGAGGGAGTTGCATTGGCTCCCGATCCAAGCCAGAATCAAATGTAAGTCCTTAAGCCTTGCCCATCGAGCCAAGTATGGGAGGGGCCCGCCCTTATCCAAAAGCTGGTCGCTCACTATTCGCCACACCGACATCTCAGATCAAGCTCAAAATTCCTGATGAAAGCGGCTACAATCAAAAGAACCAGATGGGGTGGAAGATCCTTCACCCATCCGGTACCCACGCTCTGGAACAGCCTAGACCTAGAGCTCCGACTCACTGAAAATGAAGCCTCCTTTAGGAAAAGACTTAAGACATGGCTCTTCCCGTAGGACCGAGTGTTGATTGCCTTTACCTCTGAATCACCCCAGCGCTGAGATGGATGCCCAAGGGTAGTCAGGAGCTTTACAAATCCCATAAACATCTGTGCAAGTGTGCCCGTGTGTTCATTGTGTCAGCATGATGGGCACGGGCCCCGCAACATCACAGTGTGCTGTCTTCTGCGGACGTTGCCATGTCACCTTAGCATTGGCAGTGGCCCTTGACATGTAGCCCCAAACCTTGCCCCGCTGCATGCACAGGCTTCGTGTGTTGGTTCGGCAGGGGGGCAGGGGGTGGTCCAGACATGTGCCGGTGCATGAAGTATGGAAAGTGTGTCTTTGTTTTGGGGTATTGTTGTCACCAGGGTCACAGTACACAATGTTGCAGTGTGGCATGTACCAGGAGGTCAGGCCCGCGGGTACGGGGGCATGTAGGAGCGCGAGGACGCTTGGGTTCTTGGCACATGCATGCCAGGTGTCATGTGTATCAGTCTTGCAGATGCATTAGTCTGTTGCCTGGCCTCATTCGCAGCGCAATCCCAGTCAGCCATGTGCTGAACACCTGTGTCTGACCTGTGCGGACCATTGGCCTACACCCAAGTGGGCGTAAACCTTCAAAGGCCAACGTTATTGTTGGCATGGCCCTGGACATGCACGGACGGTCATTAGAATGGTGTCCAATAGGAGTGCACATGATGCAACCATGCATCGCACACAAGTCTGGGTGCCTGTGGCAGGGAGGTGCAGCTGAGTGGCAACGTGACACATAGAGTCCACTCATGTGCATCGTGCTGGGCATGTCATCCATAAATCCCAGGGTCGCAGATGTCCCACCACACCCACGACCGGCCTCTGTACGTCTCCGGTATGCATGCAGCTGTTGTAGTTATTGTAAGGTTGAAAGGTCCTTTGTCTGTACTATCAGGCGGTAGCACATCTGCAGCTCTAAGCAGGAACTTGCATGTGCCTAGCACCCCATGACAGATACGATAGCATTTGTTTGCGACTCACAAACTTCGCACTGCCCGATATGAGTCTAACGTGTACACATCCCACACGCAGTAGTCCTTGGTCATTGTTGGTGTGCGTGAAATGGCCTTCACACGTAATCCCACCCCAACCAAGGCCTGCACCCATTGCACACAGACACTGCTCATTACACCGAGCTGTGCCATTTCATCCACCGGACTGTCTCAGGGCAAGCCAGTGCCGCTTCATGCAGAGCCACTGACGCAATGGCAGACCATCCCGGACACATGCTCGACTCCAGTCACGTGGAGTTGTACTATGCACGTCTGCTGCATGTACTGGGGGCACTGCCGTTGGCAGTGCTGCATAACAGTTACCGGCTGAGCTGCCTCCTTGCGCACGTCACCTGCGTCGGCCTCTCCAACGTAATAGTAGCTGATCTGGATTACTAGGTGTGTGTGAGCCCCCTGTGGGCCCACGACCAAGAGTGCCTCCAGGATGACCGCTTATGGCATGCATGTATCTTTGTAAGTGGCCTAGCCCCTGAGGCGGCTAGGACTCTGACATGCAACAACTGATAGTGGTATTCCTTTAAAACATTTTAATCATGTATACAAGGAAGTCAATCATTCAACCTTGAATAATCCTTTACATTATCTTTTCATTACATTTTGTTTCAAACATTATGCATAGAACATTTCATAACATTATACATTTCATCATTTGACTCCTAACCCAATGCATTTCGGAACTAAATGTTCCTTCGTCAGGGGTTCTGTGGAAAGGAAAACAATAAGGAAACTAATTAAATCGATGCCTTTTTGTGTTATTATTATCTTATTAGCATTTTAATTCATCAAAACGTTATTTGTCTGTGTTGTTGGGGAGGTTTAACTAGTGATTTGTTTTTATTAGATGTCTAAGTATTATCGGACGCAATCTTACCTATTTTGATGATTGTACTAATTCAATAGCACACGTAATGTCAAGCGATTAATCAGATGCATCTGTTGATAAATATGGAATTTTTGTAATGAATAGAATTTTTTAAATACATTAACGAGGGCGATTTTAATGGACTCAGTCTTACCTGTTGCAAACAGTGCTGGTGAGTTGTATGATAATCGCGACAACCTGCAAGTTGAATGAAGTGCGTTCAAGATTCAAAAGTATAATTCTAAATGGAAATGCTGGCATTATTTACCAAAATTAGTTTCGGCGTCTCACCTGTGTGAGTGATGGCTCTATCCCAGCAGGATTAGAGAGATTAATCAAGTTCCACGAAATGTGGACTCTGTAAAGAGAAAGGGAC
The DNA here is from genome assembly GCF_964263255.1 of Lissotriton vulgaris. Lineage (NCBI taxonomy): Eukaryota > Metazoa > Chordata > Amphibia > Caudata > Salamandridae > Lissotriton > Lissotriton vulgaris. Next base: position 177,384,931 of record NC_141685.1, read on the forward strand.
GCAGGCGTTCGTTCTCGAAAAGAATAAAATGAAATCAAAATGCTGGCATTATTTAACAAAATTAGTTGATTTTTGCTTAAAATACAATTCCCGCACATTCCATCATTAACAGGGAAACTTTTCATAGAAAGAAATGCATGAACTGTCCAGCTGATACCAGGGGGCCATTCACTAAAAATAGACCCGGCACATATTGTGAAAGTGTACTACTCAGTTCTCGGCTGTCAGCGCTCTCATTGCAGACTGTTCTGGTGCAGACCTCACCGCACACTCCTAACAGTCCTGTCTTTATCACTTATGTCAAAGAGCAAAACATGCTCGAGGCAACAACAGATGTCGCTACAAGTAGTCATCGCTGCTCTACAAGGCGGGGCCACGTCCTCCGCGGTTCGGGGTCTCTATATCTGTACACATATACAGGAGGTTGGTGAGTGCCCCACATCCTGTGTAAAATATTGTGCGCTTTGTACACACACATTGTAATGAGACTCTTGGAGGCGTCCGTATGGTAATGTCAATGAGTGTTAACCATTCACCACTCTCTTTCTCTGTATGTAGATGCAAGTGCCACGAGGTGTATTTAGAAGTCCTTGAGTGGTAGAAAGAATAAATCACAACTCCACTTGGGTAGGAGCCACCTACTCGTGCTTCAGAGTTCGCCCAAACATGCCGCCACCAGTGATCCCTCCTGCAGGCATTTCACTGAGCCTCATTACAGAATGAATGATGTTGTTGATGTTGACCGGCGACTCCCAAAGGGTTAATATCTGCAGCATACTCAAGTGGCACTTTGACAGCGTCTTTCCAGTGAGCGTTTGCTTCAGGGCCCTTTGGAGAGACAAGCGGCACGACGAAAAGTTTGGAAAAGACCGGTTTTAATCAGTACTAATAAACACTACAGCCGTATATGCATGAATACACTTAAGGCTCCAGAAAAGGAAAAACAGCACTCTCTCCGCAAAATGCTTACATTCTGGTAGGGATGGTGACAGTTCTGTGCTTTGTGACATTGTACATATGTCATACACATAGTACATTGCAGAAAAATAGCACATGTACAGCAGTTTCTACTTCTTCGTCGCACAAGCAACACAATCTTTTCAACCATAATAATATGAGCCATCTGCCCTTAACTTCTAAAACTCACAAATGAAATCTCATCAGTAATAAAAGTTTCAAATTTACATATGTAACACAAGAAAGGTACAAAGTTCCTCGGGCGAAGAGAAGGCTATGTGGGTGTACTAAGAAGAGCGAGAAGGGGGGAATTGGAGAGTTCCCTTGTTGGAACTAAAACCCTCACACACCCAGTAAACTAGGTGTCATGCTTCATCATATGGGTTCTGCTCCTAGTCAGACTGGCGCTGCAATGTCTGACGGGCTCCCGAGACCGGGGCTCTTTAACGGAGATCTTTTGTTACTGTCATATGATGCATGCGTGTGAGAGGGCAGGGGAAGTGTAGTCGTGAGGTGAAAGTGAGTTAAAAAAGGTGGGTCAATCCACAATGGACTTTATTAGCGTGGTTGACTCTCTTCGGAGTGGTGGGAGGGGAGATATCTGCTAGAAAAAGTTACAGTAGAGTATCTACAGCCCTCAGGTCAGGTCAATATGTTTCTTGCCTAAATGGCAATTCTTCAGGACCATAAGTGTTACAAATAAAGAAATGAAAACACAATGTGAGATACAACCTTAATAGGTAGATCTGTGGGCGGGCAGGCCAATTGGTCCTGCCTAGGTAATGCGACCTAGAGGATAGAAAACACAGCACAGAGCAACGTAGTGAGTACAACATTTAAAGAGAGTGGGGAAGATCCTTGAAAGCCACGTAACATCTTGCCTATCCTCCTACATCGAGGAGAATCATCTTCTGGCTTCCCACCAGGCGGGTTTTCGCCCTGGCCACTCCACTGAGGGATAGGTTCTTGCGGTCCTGGATGAACTCAAGGCGAAAGCTGATAGCAACCTCCCCCAAGCTCTGGTCATTCTTGATTTGTCCACTGCGTTTGACACGGTCGATCATGCCATTCTTCTTGATCGTGTCAGCGCAGCGGGCATCCAGGGCACTGCCTTTTCTTGGATCGCGTCCTTCCTTCAAGGAAGATCGCAAGCGGTTCACCTCTCCGGTTTTTCCGCTCCCCCTCATCCGGTCACCTGTGGGGTGCCTCAAGGCTCCTCCTCTCCCCACTTCTCTTTAATCTTTATAACCGCCCTCTCATCTCTTCTCTTCTTGAGCTGGGGGTCTCTGTGTACAACTACGCAGATGACCTCCAGCTCGTCTTTGATCTTTTGTCCCCTGCTGACTCTCTTCCCAAGTTCTGTTCCACTTTAGTTTTTATTTCTCAGTGGATGAGCTTCAATCATTTGAAGCTCAATCCGGACAAGACAGAGCTCGTCCTCACTGGTGGTCCCTCTAACCCCTGGTCCCCGGCACACTGGCCCCTCTCCTTCGGTCCCCCTCCCTCACCAGCTTCTTCTGTTCGGACCCTGGGCATCAAGGTCAGCGACGATTTGTCCATGCATGCCCAAATTAGTTCCGTTGTGTCTTCCTGTTTTTTGTCCCTTCGTTTAATCCGCAAGATTTCCCGTTTTTTTCCTGCAGATGCCCTCAAAACCATTGTCACGGCTCTCATCACCTCTCGCCTGGACTATGGGAATGGCCTGTACTTAGGCATCCCTGCCTACGAAACCCGCCGCCTCCAGGCCATCCAAAACCAGGCGGCCCGCCTCATTCTTCACCTTCCCAAATCCTCTCACATCACCCCTGCACTCAAGTCCCTTCACTGGCTCCCGGTTCATTTCAGATCCTACTTCAAATTAGCCTGATTGGCCTTTCGGGCGCACGCTCGGTCCGCCCCACATTTCATCAATTCTCTCATCACTTCTCACGCCCCTAGCCGCACTCTCCGCTCTTCATCACTTTCTTTCCTTCACGTCCCCCGTTTCCGGAAATCACGCACAGGGGGCACCCGTTTCTCGGTTCTGGCTCCCCGGTTTTGGAATAGTCTTCCTCTTTCCATTCGTTCTATTCCTATCTACACCCACTTTCGCAAGGCCCTCAAAACTTTTATTTTTTCTCAGGCATTCCCCTGCTAGTCCTCTTGGGTCCCATCTGTGAGTATTGTTGAGTCCTCAGCGCCAGGAAGCCGCTTGGCCGCAGTGCGCTTAACCAAGTTTTTTATTCATTCATTCATTCATTCATTCATTCATTCATTCATTCATTCATTCATTCATTTTTTGTACACTATTACACATAAGCTCTCTGTTGTACACACACATAAGAGTGAGTTAAGGCATAAACAAGTACAGTGGGTATTAATGGAGAACAAATACCCTAGTTATGCAATAACAATCTCATTTTGAGCAAGAAGCAAACAACAGGGAGAGAACAAAGAGGAAAGCTGCGAAAGAAGCAACCGAGGACTCTGTGCTTACCGCCGGGTTGTCCCTAAGGTGCCCCGCAGACTGCTCCCGTGGGACCGGCAACTAGGTATGGTACCTAGGGGAAAGAAAGAATGCCAGAAGGAGGGCATCATGTTTACAAAGTGGCAAGAGGCATAAAGGGGCAACCGTAGTCACAATATGCACAAAATATGCAGTATGAGCCCATAGTACTCGTCAAGAGTAGCTCGAGCCAGTTGGTAACTCTCCTCAAGCCCAGAGTCAAAGTTGCGTAGAAATCAGGGTTGCCTGTTTAGACAAGACGTAACAATCAAGGCTGTTAATCTCCCAAGGGGACCGCTAAGCCAGAGAGCCGCACACCGCCCGTATCTTAGCCCCACTGGCAGACCTGCGGGAGGATGGGAACGTGGCCATGCCCGGCAAGCCGGTCGGCAGCACCCCCCTGGGTAACAAAAAAACGCCTCACATCAAGCGCTGAATCCTGGAGGCACAAAATCCTCCACAGCAACGAGCACCAAGGGTTTATAAGAGGTAGAGTGTTACCGACTTACCAAGTATCAAGTTGAGAGTCCTGGGTGTCGTCAACAATGGAGGCTCCCAAACTACTCACCTACGGCGACGCGCGGTCCAGGCCGTGTGAACCTACCCCCACGTGCAGCGCTCAGGCAGGACGCAGAGCATCTGGTGGCAAGCCCTCGGAGGAACCCTGGCTTAAAAATCATTGCTAGCCCGCCATGTCGGCGCTTTCGTGGGTGTGGCGTCTCTCATTACCGACTGTGCATGCGCCGTGGTGGCAAATTGGTGAGGAGTCTACACCGCGTAGGTGAATGAACGGAAGAGGCGTTACAAGGCGGCCATTTTAGTAGTGAATACTACTCGTGGGAATGGTCGTGGTGCAGGGGAGACATGGTAAGACAGGCGACAGTCCGATCGGGACAGCAAAGGTTGGCTGGAGGAACATGTGTGGTCAGGAGCGGGATTATATAGACAAAAACGTCCCGCTGAACAAGGGGGCCGTTAAGTGGCTGAAATACAGAGCTAGCCCAGGCGTGCCTCACAAGGGTATAACAATTGTTTATGAACCCAGTCAGGGGCGGACTGGGTGTTAAACTACAGCAGCACAGGGAATCAGGACATACTCAGGACTGGAGTAGTAATGACTGGTAAGTTAGTGAGGTACTGGTAATGTTAAACCCACCCCAATCAACACTTTACAAAGTCGACTAAAAAAGAGATATTTTATTAATTACGGAAACCTGGCTAACTCAGGATTCGTTACCTGATATTTTAGCAGCACTTCCCTCAGACTATTATATCTTAGCAGCAAACTGTCTTCTGGGCAAATTGGGAGGTGGGGTGGCAGCCATCCCTCATAAAAATCACAAGTTTCTGGCCCATACCCCCCTTTCTCTTACAGAGGCTGAGAATCTGGTCATCAAACTTGACGCAGACAGCGACGCCCTGGTACTGTATTGATTTACCGTCCCCCCCCCCCGAGCGCTGACCGCATTCCCAATGTCTCTAGGAGAACAGCTGGCCTCTCTTGTGGTCAACTTCCCAAAAGCTCTCCTAGTCGGGGACCTGAACTATTGGTTCAATAACGACGCAGGTGAACCTTAGGCAGTCGAACTCCAGGAACTGTTTTCGAATCTTAACCTGGTCCAGCACATACACGCTCCCACTCATGAAAAGGGTCACATTTTGGACCAAGTGTGGTCTCACAATTTGTCACTCTCAACCCCATCCATCAGGCCCTGCAGTTGGTCTGACCATCATCTAATTCAGTTTACAATTACCATTGATGGTTACGTCAAACCACTACCTCAGGCGGGAGGTATAACCAGAAAATGGAAATCTGTAAATACATCGGCTTTCATAGAAACCCTGAAATCTACGCAGCCTACAACTGGCAAGGAGGTAGACATCATTGAAGGAAAGATCTCAAACTGGCCATCAGAGGCCGCTGATACCCATGCTTCTATGGTTAAGTTTTCCCGCACACGTTGCATGGGGGCCCATAAATGGTTCACCTCTGAACTAAGGAAACTAAAATTGGAACTGCGCCAGAAAGAAAGGATTTGGAGAATGAAATACTGCCCGCAAGACAAGGAGGAGTATATTACAGCCCGCAGAGAATATCTAAAAACCATTCTAAAAAGTAAAGCTGACTATTTCTCAAAGAAAATAGTAAATTCTAAAAACAAATCTAAGGACATTTTTAAAATAGTAAACGACCTCTGCAACAGCGATAGAACAGATCCAATTCAGGCCCCCGCCCAGGAGCTCTGCAACTCACTTAATGAGTTCTTTATGAATAAAATCGCTACTATAAAAAGGAGCATCCCTGACTCGCTCAGTTTAGAACCTATGGACGACATCTGTTATAGCCCACATACTCTTGATGCCCTCCCCCTCATCAACCCTAAAACACTCTTGGAGCTTTTATCTCGGGTAAATTCCGGGTCACCCAATGACAGTTGCCCCCCACACATCTTGAAAGAGGTCTGCTCAGCTCTGCCTCTGAGCATCCTTCCATTCTTGAACGAATCTCTCTCACAGGGCAAGGTCCCCTGCTCGTTTAAAAACGCCACGGTTGTCCCAATCTTGAAAAAACTGGGTGCAGACCCGCCGGACCCGGCTAATTATAGGCCCATCTCTCTCCTCCCTTTCTTTTCTAAACTTCTTGAAGCTTACGTGTCTAGATGTCTCTCAAATTTTATCGAGCAATCTGGCTATCTAGAACAGAATCAAGCCGGATTCCGTCCGTCACACTCCACGGAAACTGTGATTCTTGCAGTTCAGGACACCTTAAGAGCTAACACAGACAAGGACATCCATCAAGCTCTGGTGCTCCTTGACTTGTCGGCCGCTTTCGACACGGTCGACTATAACATTCTGTTAAAGCGTCTCAAGCAGGCCGGCCTCTGGGGATCCGCGCATGGATGGATAGCCTCCTTCATCAGCAATCGGACGCAGTCAGTGAGACTAGGAACATTTACAGTCCAGAAACTGCCTTCTTCCTGTGGGGTGCCGCAGGCTTGTCACTCTCGCCACTCCTATTTAACTTGTATCTCAGACCTTTGTTACACTCTCTAAAAAACCGTAAAGTCACCATTTTTAACTATGCTGACGATTTGCAGCTAATAATTCCCCAGAACTCTCCGGATTCTGTTGATGAGTTCCAGACAACAATGTCTCACATACAGAGGTGGATGGACATAAATCATCTTAAACTCAACCCGGACAAGACAGAATTAGTTCTGCCCGGGAAGAGTGAGCTTAGCTGGGGTCCTAATTTCAGGCCATTAGACATGAGTTCTCCGCCCACGGCTTCTCAATCGGTCAAAAGCCTAGGGATTATCCTAAGTGCCGACCTGTCACTTAAAGGACAGGTGGGAGCTATTGTCTCCTCCAGCTTTTTCCAACTATGGAAAATTAGGAAAATTACACACTTGCTGACTCATTCGGCACTCGTACAGGTAATAATATCCCTAGTACTCTCCCATCTGGACTTCTCGAATGTCCTGTACCTTGGTCTTCCAGCCGGACTGCTGAAACGACTCCAGATGGTCCAAAATCAGGAGGCAAGACTCATTTGGAAACAACCCAAATGGCAGTCAGCCAGACCTGGTATGGAAAAACTTCACTGTTTACCGATGGCCCAAAGGATTGCCTTTAAGACCGGTTGCACTGCCTTTAAAGCATTGCATGGCAATGGCCCCAAATTTTTTAAACATATGATAACTGAGTACAAACCCCAGCGCAACTTACGCTCCGCCCATCTCAGTCTGGTCACCATCCCCTCATTTAATAGGAAAAGGCAAGGAGGATGCTGCTTCTCCTTCCTGGCGGCTACCCTCTGGAATTCCATTCCCCTTTCACTCAGGAATTGTGACAATCTTCTGGTCTTCAGGAAGTCCCTGAAAACGTGGTTATTCAAGCAGGCCTACACTTAGGGAGGGTATCTGGTCCTCTGCCATTAGTGCCATGAAACCTACGGGTGTACGTGCGCTCTATAAATAAATATTAACATGACATAACATAATATGCTGGACAACGGTGAGACTGCAGAACTCATCCTCTTAGTTTCTTGCTGGTCTGCACTGAAGCCATTCTCGACATTCTGCGTGGATTGCGTTTGCCAAGGCTTGTTGGGTCCAATTCGGAATCCGACACTGCAGTCAACCAGATAGATCCTTTGTGGAACAGCTCGAATCCAGCTACTGGTTGTCATCTCGCCTCCTGGACCACGTGGCTGAAGAGACAAACTTCACCTCTTTCACCTGAATTTACCCGACATTGGTTGTCAGCTTCCCATCGCCATCCTGGTCACTGGCTAGTGATTACGATCCTGCGGCTGCACCGATGTGGGCGGGGTAGGTGATTGCACGCCTTGCCAGAAGCTAGTCAGGTGCCAACCACATAGCACTGGCCCCACCAGGTCAGCCTGTGGGACAACCAACCAGGGACTGCGGTCCCAGGGAGGGCCTCAATGAAGGGTTGATTCTGCGACACTTTACAGGTCGTATACTTGATTCCTTAATTATTGGGGAATCCATTAGCAATTTTATGAGCAACTGGTCCTGATGAATTGCCTTAGAGGCATGAAACATGTCGACCACACCTGGACTGAGGGTTGAATAAGGCTTGATTACCCTAACCGTCACGCCTTGATACCCCTCACCTTTTCACGTATTTTAATAAGGCAGTGAGCCATGCTATTAAAGTTTCCCCTATTGGACTCTACTGACCTTTTTTAACCTCACTCACGCTCACTTATTGCACTTCCTAGGTCCCTCACACACATGCACTCATTGGCTAAAGGAATAAAAGATCTCCGCTAAAGTGCAGCACTTTGTGCTGCCCGACGGGCATTGCATCGCCAGCCTGCCGTAGGAGCAGGAAGCCAATGATGACACTGGACAATCATCGGGTGGGGTGACAGTAGTCATCCAACCTTTGACTTGTGTGAGGCATCCTTGATTCCGATAAGGGACTTCCACTTTCCCTGCTCTATCACACCCCTTAAGAGAGAGGTTCTAATGAGTTACTCTAGTTAAATCCCTTTTGGGGAACTCTGTACAACCTTTGTTGCTTTCCACTGGCTAGTGACACAGACTATGTCCCTTCTGCTTTCAGGTTCTTCAGATCTTCGATCCACCCTTGGATCCACCTGGACACTTTTCCTCTGGTCGCCTGCAGCACTTCTTCGCAGCTCTCCATTGGAATCGACGACGAAACCTGACACCAAAAGGCACCTATACACCCGGCTTCCCTGGGTGAGGTAACACGAGTACCCCGATGCTACTGTGGGTCTTGACTCTCAAAGTGTTCTAGTCTAAAAGGGTTCCATCGTAGTTAACCTAGAAGTGTCCTTAAACTGTAAATTTGTAACTTGTTCGTTCTCCATAAAAAGTCAATGGTAACCCATAGCTGTGTTTAGACACTGCACGCTTCTCCCGTGGGTCTCCTACTTCCTAACCTTTGGTTGTCCTGAATAGCCCCAGCGATTCCACAGGCCCTAGGCCTGCTTTATATTCCAGACATTGTTCTTATACCACTATTTCATTATATGGTTTGTGAGGCCCCTAGGGCATAACATATACTGTGCAACTTATTGTATGCTAATTAAGTTCCTTTTATTGTACCTTTACCTCTGACCTCATAAAGGGTGCAGAGGGTTTGTGTTTAGAATAAATACATATATATTTGATGTATACCTTGTGTGGTGTGTTTTAATTTAATCATTCAAGAGATTATAATTTGTAAAAACAACTTGCTTAACTCATCTCCAAGTCTTAGCCTGAAGGCTGCTCTCCACAGCTACAACTAGGATACCTTTCTATAAGGTTGAATTTATAACCCACCATCAATAAGGGTCGTTTGGACTTGTGCAAGGTGCCCACTAGGATAGTTGACATCATATACCAGGCCAACTTCTCACACACACTACATACCCATAAGGGTCTCCAGGCGCTGAATAATGTGTAACCATAGAGACACTGTTGACAGTCTAGAGGTACCAGAGCGTCTATTCTGCTCACTTTGGAGCCATAACTGACCTTTGAACCCCTGCCATCCGTGTGACCTTCTGTCACTCCCTTTTTAGGTCTTGCCTAGGCAGCACGCATGCGCTGCTCTTCGAAAAAATACCTCTTGGAATTGCTCTGGACTTCCGGCCTATTGCTTGCTGTTACATGCATCGGCTCGCAAGTGCTTGTGCACCACTCATGGGACTTCCGGCCTATGGCTTGCTGTTGTGAACAGCGTCTCGCAAGTGTACGGGCACCACTCGCGGGACGCTGTAGCTGTATTCATGGCCGGGCTTGTTTTAAATCAAATACATGAATTGTTCCCACTTTGCTGTGCCTATCTTGTCTACATGTGTAAGTGCATGCATTCCTCAAGCTAGGGAGGGCGGGCGTGTCCCTTCTCACTCTTGCTTACTTACACCAGCTGTCACAATGGGGATCACTGGGTCAGTATTCAGGGCTGGCTAATCTTCACACTTCGGCAACACTGACCGATATATACCAGTCGGTACTTGTTGAACCACTGTGTCCACAGATGCTGGAAGGCTGCCGTTCTTTGCCATCCATTGACTCTCTCAAAGATGACCTGTCCTGACCAGAGAGTTACTTTTGTCCAGTGTGAGTGGTGTGTGTGCTGAAGCTCTTGTTATGGGTGTTGGGATACGCGTGTCCTATCCGTGGGAGACTGCAGCGAAGAATACAGTTCTGTCCCGGGAGCTGGGCGCTCTGTGAGCAGAAAACGAAGTCCCCTGAAAACACGAAACCCCTTTTATCCAGACTCTCTTCTGATTACGCACAGTTTGTTTTATTTTCTGACGTGTAAATGGTACATTTAGGATGCCCTGACTTTGCACTCGTGTTCTTCAGTGCAGCACACCTTGGCAGGCGTAAAGTTCAAAAGAAAAAGCCAACTTTTGCCATTGCAAATGGTACACGTAGAGGGTGGCTTGGCAGGTGGTAAATATTGTCTAGGTGCTCCAGTGTGTTTTTTTGTTTTTTTGCATCTGGGAGAAGTGGGAGCTGGGAGATAAGCTCTTTGCTCCGAAGCCCACATTTTGGTGATGTGGAGATGAGTGGATTGGAGTCTAGATGCCCTTCGGCAGTCTTCAGTGTGGCTGCTCCACTCACTGCCTTTCTGTGTCGACCACACATGGGTGCATGGCAATGAACCCTATCTCCATAGGCAGACCATGCAGTACGTGCCCCAGTTTTTGTGTCTCTTTTAATTTCTGAAACTGGGTTCTTTAGATATATATTGGTGACCCAGTTAGCTTGTGTCGTAGGTGACTGACTAGTACTCTCATACGGCTGCACCACTCCCGTGTAAACCTTCATATGGGTGATAGCACCATAAAGGCAGAAACAAGCATGGTCCTTCATAACATCAAACATAGAATTCTGTTTTTGATTGCATTTTTTTCTGTCTCTTGTTCCAACTAGCTTCTGTGAAGTGTCATTTCAGCTGGCTGCAGTTTAAGTGCTGGGTTAAGTGTGGTCTCCTTAACAAACAGCTTTCCAAACTTTCTATGTTGGTGACACACCTTTTTGTGGAAAAAAGTTCAGGGACATGGTAACGCGAGCGAGCGCAGCGAGCAAGCACAAACCACAACCCCCCCCCATACACACAACCTCCCAACACACACACACAACCCATACCCTTACAACCCCACCCCCCCATCCCACCGCCCAACACACAACCCCCACACACCCCCCCCCCACACACACACACCCCACACATCCCCCCCACACACACCCCCACACACACACCCCAAACACACAAACCCCACCAGCCCCACCCCCCCCCACACCCCACCCTCCCCACACCCCCTCCACACACCCCCCCCCCCCACACACACACACACACATCCACACTCACACATACACTTCCCACACACAGCAGCCAGGCTATTGACACCATTTGAGTAATACCTTCTTATGGGCCCCAAGGACTCACGTGCAATATCCAAAAATATAGGGCCTGTGAGAAAGAACTCCACATTATGTCAGATTCAGACCTCTGGCAAGAGATACTCCAGCGAGTGACTTACTTTATCTCTCATACTGCCAGGAGAGTGCGAACACTCAACATCTTATGTAGGTGGCAATACACTTCACTGTGCATTGCCCGTATGAATGGGGAGGGAAGCCCTTCACACTTGGAGGAGTGTAGTGGGGACGTATCTCTGACACACATCCTCTGGACCTGTCCAAAGATTCAGACTTTCTCTGCATGTATTTTGATAGCGATACACCTGATTGAAACAGACCTGCTGCCCGGAATTTATTTTATTGTGCAACCCAGACGACGAGAACGATCTCCTGGGATGTAGAAAAGGACACCTCATCTCCCTCCTACTGCTGGTGGCCAAACAATCTGTGCTGGCCCTACTATGGGGACAGATTTCATCACCTAAGGAGGCACAATGGATCGAGAGGCTGTGGTGGCTTCTGACGATGGAAAAGCTTTTTAAGTGAGCTAGGGGAAAACGAAAGATTTTAGTGCACAATAGGAGCTCCTATTGCACTACTTTCAGGTGGACAATAAGGAGCTTACCTGCTCTCTAGGCCTGCACACCGCCGCTGAGACTCCAACAATGCCAAACACAGAAGAGGGGCGAGGGTCAAGACTATTTATACTCTACCACCCCAGACCCCCAAGAAACTCTAATGTACGCACAAAGGGGGTGTGTAGAGTGAATAACAAAAATAAACAAACTGAGAAAGCCCCAATAAGGCAAATCACTCTATTTGAAAAAACTGCCCTCACTCACATACCGAAGTATGTGACATGCTTCATCATTGGGCCTGCTTGCAATACGCCCTGGTGTAGCCACACACAGGGCGGAGCATTAGGGAGGGGGAAAAAATATTAAACTTCACTTAACAAGACATACAGTCAAGACAAGTGGACATAAACGACATGTAACACAAATCTTGGTGAAAGCCGTGCGAGCACCAAGTGACCACCACTGAAAAAGTGCGACGAAAAGTGCAGTTAGGAAAGGTGATTAAAACGGATTAAGGGTGTCAACCAGAACACAACCTTTATTAAGCTTTTCTTGACACCCCTATCAGGATTAAAAATAAGGAAGAGGATGGGAAAAAGCCACAACGAGATAGTTAGGAATCTCAAAGCTTCCCTCCTACCACTGCCAGAGTCAACATGTTTCGATTGCTCTGTATGTGCCCATCGGGTCACTCCGGTCTTCTTCAGGACCGTCGCATTCAGTGCCACTCTCAGTTTCTCCATACTTCAGAGAATGATACCTCTAGGGTGAGGTAGGTCCACTAGATCCGTACCCCTCCCGTGATGAGTGTGGAGACAGTTCCCTCAGATGCGGGAAAACATTCACTGTCGTAATAAAAGAGACGATAGTACAGACACTCTTAGTAGTCACTTATTCTTGCTATCATTCCTTTTCCGTTATGTCTCTCTAAGGTAAAAACCATTAGAGCCCCATTATTTAGTGTAGAGCTATATTCCCGGTAACAAATTGTACCCTTCAGTCCTGCTCAAATATGTCTTATCACTTGCCCATTCTTGACCTGATGTATGGAGAATGCAGGCCCTTTCAATCGTTCGTTTCCTCACATTTAACATGGTCATTCGTATCTTATACCTAGCCCCCTTGTTGTTGATGGGGCTGTCATTAAACTACAACCTTCTTCTTATCCTTTCTCAGTGCCCCCACTCAAAAAGAGTGTACATATAGTTGTGAACTTACCGAGTTCATAATATTTACAAACTCAAACTATTGTCCGGTGAGAGGGACGCCAAGGAACACAATCTGGAATGAAATGGAGTAAATACGGGAGAAAATGTTACCTTAGACGACTCCACCGCCCGATGTGCACCTCTGTTTACAAACGCTTAAGCGAAGTCTAGCATTATGGTGCCTTCATCAGGTCTTCGCCGCCTAATGCGCTCCAAGCGCTCACCCCCTTGAGGCCTCTCCTTACCGTTCCGCAGGCGAATCCCGGCTTAGTCACCTGCAGACCGTGACACCGCGCAGATGATGCGCGCGGTGTCTTTCAGAGCTTAAAAGATGTTCACTGCCGGTTAGAGCGTCCCACGTGACCGCGTCGTCAGCGTCGTCACGTGGAGCGTTCTCCATATCATGGGAAATGTAGTTTTACAGGCATGTAACGGCCCACATCGTAGGTTCGAGGCTCCTACGGCGCCACGGTGTGTGTTGCATTGCGTAGCAAGCGCTCTGCAGTCTAATACATGACATTACAATAGCTCGTATTTTACCGCAGTGTGCCCCCTAGGTATCAAAGTAATAATTAATGGGGTAACCCTGCCAATGATAGCCCTGGGGAATTATAGAGTCAGGCGGTCAATAGGAATAGAACAGTCATTCCGGGGTAAGGCAATCCACAACACAATCCCATCCATTCCATATGTGGGATTGCCATGGCTGTAATGTGTGCTTTATGTCATAGGGACTGTATTACTACAGCTCAACAGGTGAATCACTTCCTTAAGGTCGAGCTCAAACCCCTGTGGACCATTATAGTTGTCTCTCCCCGGTCGCATTGTTAACTCCCAAGAGCCCGAGAATAAATATTCGCGTTTAGATGTTATATCTCCTAGGGAATCTTTAGGATTTGGGAGGGGAAATGATGTATAGGCGGTAATAGCCCATGGAGCCATACAACAGCCAATAAGGGATTCTCATTGTTTTCAATGGAATGTACAAGGTGATCAAAGTTATCCAGCCTTATTGCTTCATAGCACTTCACTGCCTGCTCAATGCTTGCCATGGGATATCATCATTTAGTCCCACCACATGGCTCTTCAACCGGTACACCCATCTCTGCTCCCGCTGGATCAAAAGGCTTTGTTCGTCAGCTTGGTGTCCACCTAATTGAATTTTCTCAATAACGGTCCACCTTAGGTCATCAATACCATGTCCTTTTTCTAGAAAGTGGGCAGTGAGTCTTGTATTAGTCTTTCCACACCTTATCGTGCTCCGATGTTCAGTGATTCTCACGCTCACTTTTCTACTTGTCATCCCCACATACCTTTTTTGGCAGGGGCATGTTATTAGGTATATTACTCCCTGGGAATTACAGTTGGTATGGGATCTCTGTTCCCAGGGAGTACGGAGGCCGAGATCAAGAGTTTTAGAGTTGCACCTAAGGTGACAGACGCTGCATGAACCGCATCTGGTGTGACCAGTCAGTTTTGGTAAGCCAGTTAGTGTGTTAGTTTCCCTCACTCCTCCCAGGTCCCTGGGTCTAGTGTGTATCAGGAGATCTTTCAAGTTTTGGCTGCGCCCGAAGGAGAAGAGGGGTGTTTCCATATTCATACTCCTGTGTTGAGAATTTTCCAGTTCTGTAGAACCAGACGTTTTATTTGATGTGTTGCCGTGTTAAAGGTAGACACAAACACTGGCTTTTTCATTTCCGGTCTAACAGTTTTCGTGAGTAATAACTCCCGATTAGCATTAAGGGCCCTTTCCCTAGCCTTCTTAATCACTCTCTGCGGGTAGCCCCTCTGTTGCAGTTTCTCTGTCAAAATCTCTGATTCGGCCACAAAATCCTCCCTATCTGAACAGTTCCGGCGGATACGGAAGAATTGGCCCACTGGTAAATTCTCCCGTAAGGAGCGCGGGTGGAAGCTCCCAAATGCCAGTAAGGAGTTCTTGTCTGATGGTTTGTGGAAAACCTTGGTCTTCAGGGTGCCATTAGAGGATTCGATCACTAGGTCCAAGAATGGTAAATGGGTTTTGGTGATAGTCGAAGTGAAATGGAGGAACGATTCTGGGCGTTGAGCCACTCCAGGAAACAGTCTACAGATGTTCTCTCGCCTCTCCAAATCACTAGGACGTCATCGATATAACGCCGCCATAGTCGCAGATTGTTAGCCCATGGACCGTTGGCATCAAGGATCGTCATCTGTTCGAAAGCCCCCACATATAGCCCTGCTAAACTAGGGGCGAACACACTCCCCATTGAGGTCCCGTGGGTTTGGAGATACAATGACCCCTCAAATTCGAAAAAGTTCCTGGTCAAGGCTTTTTCGGTCAGATGTAAGATGAAGGACCGAGGTGTTTTGTAGGGCCACTCCCCCTCAAAGTGTAACGTTTCCAAAACCCTGAGGGTTTCCAGTTGCGGTATATTTGTATATAGGGCTTCTATGTCAAGCCCTATCAAGAATTCCTCGTCCGGGTTGAACGGCATCTCTTTCAACAAGTTCAGAACGTCTAAAGTATTTCTTAAGTAGGTCGGTAGTTTTTGGACCATTGGCTTTAAATAGAAGTCGCAGAACTCAGAGAGGGGTTACAGCAGGGACCCCATCCCGGAGACAATGGGTCTCCCGGGAGGGGGTCACACTGCTTTATGGATCTTAGGCAAGGCATAGAAATACGGAGTCCTTGGTTGTTTGTTCACAAGGAACTCCGCTTCCTGCTGTGTGATCCAATCATTCCCCTTCGCCTCCTCTACCATAATTACAATTTCTGTGGTGATCTCTTCGTTAAGGTCTTCTCTCAATTGTTGATAGGTTCTTGGGTCAGCCAAAAGGCGGAGACATTCGCCTTGATAGGTATCAATGTCCATGATTACGGTCGCCCCGCCCTTATCTGCAGGCTTCAAAATGATTTCTTTATTTGACCCCAATTCCTTCAGTGCTTCTTTTTCCCGATTCGAGAGGTTGGAGAAATATCCCGAGTCTGCCAGATTTAATGACTCTAGATCGTGGATCACTGCTTCCTCGAAAGCAGCAATCTGGGGTGGGAGGACTGCTAATTACGGTGTAAAAGTCGACTTAGGGCGAAAGGGTGTATCGCCTTTATGTCTATCCAATGAGTCTTGGTTCTCGAAGAAGACTTTCAATCTTACGTTCCGGAAAAAGACCGCTAAATCCTGTCGTAATTTGAATAGATCAGGATAATTCGTAGGGACGAACCTCAAGCCCTTTTCAAGAACTTGTTCCTGAAGGTCAGATAAGGAGTGAGAAGACAAGTTGACCACTAATGATTGTCTTGGCTCGTGCTCAGTGTCGTTCCCTGTGCCATGCTCCTGGTGATTCGTTGGGTAATCTCCGGGTCCTGGTTGGACCAGTTGACCCTCGCTGATGTCTTTTGCTTGCCTCGTCCCCTTCCCCGGGCCCCCCCTAAAAAAGGCCCTTGGAAGTTTTGGAACTGAGCATTCTGAAACTCTGGGTTCTGGAATTGTTGGTTTCCATATGATTGATTTTGATATTGCCCCGCAGGTGGAAAGCCCATCACTGGCCAGTTAAAGGCTTGATTAGGGTATGGTTGGAAGGGTTGTTGGAAAAATTGGGGTCTCGGGCCCCTCTAATTACCGCAACCTCATTTTCACTCCCTTCACTTGAACTGCTGGTGGTATATTGGCGAGGGCGGCCTTGTTGGTTGTTCTTATTACCTTCTGCCATTTTCTGTTTGGCATACTCGTCTGATGTATAAGGGTATGCCTTTTCCCTTGTAAAATTCTTCAAATCTTTTTGTAACTTGGAGATTTTAGAGTGAATCAAATGGTCCCTGTACTCCGCCAGTTTCGTGTTAATCTGATCTAATTTATGGTCAAATGTTGCCATGACGATATCCGCCGGTAGACCTGCTTCGGTCGTCTGTATTTTAATCAATAGAGCATCTGACAATCGTTTCGCTGTTCGAATGATTAGCACCAACCAGTCTCTGGTGCATTTCCATGACACCAGAGCCCAGTCCCTTCTGAATTCCTCATCCTCCAAGAAGATAAGAGGCTCGTTGGTCACAAGAAGGCCTCTAGGGGTAGCATTAACCCGCAAGTATTCAGTGAGGATTGCCCCATGAAGGATAGTTCTAACTTGGTTCTTTTTGAGCTCCAATGAGTATTCCAACCTTCCCCCTGAGCTAACACTGCCGTGACAGTCCTATCACCTAAAAGGGAGGGTCCTGCCAGGATACCAGAGACAATATCCTCCCCAAAGGATAGACCTGGAATAAGATCCATCAGTGACGTTTATTCGGAGGCGACTAATAAGAAATTGAGGTGGCACTAATAATGTAAGAAAGGTGTAGGAAAGGTAAGATACTAAAATGTCTACCCTAGTTGGAATGAGGTGTAGAATTAAAACCTAGTAGCCCCTGCGGATAAGCTGCCGCTCTCAAAATATCAAACACAGAAGAGGGGTGAGTGTCAAGACTATTTATACTCTACCACCCCAGACCCCCAAGAAACTCTAATGTACGCACAAAGGGGGTGTATAGAGTGAATAACAAAAATAAACAAACAGAGAAAGCCCCAATAAAGCAAATCACTCCATTTGAAAAAACTACCCTCACTCACATACCGAAGTATGTGACATGCTTCATCATCGGGCCTGCTTGCAATACGCCCTGGTGTAGCCACACACAGGGCGGAGCATTAGGGAGGGGGAAAAATAATAAACTTCACTTAACAAGACATACAGTCAAGACAAGTGGACATAAACGACATGTAACACAAATATTGGTGAAAGCCGTGCGAGCACCAAGTGACCACCACTGAAAAAGTGCGACGAAAAGTGCAGTTAGGAAAGGTGATTAAAACTGATTAAGGGTGTCAACCAGAACACAACCTTTATTAAGCTTTTCTTGACACCCCTATCAAGATTAAAAATAAGGAAGAGGATGGGAAAAAGCCACAACGGGATTTTTAGGAATCTCAAAGCTTCCCTCCTACCACTGCCAGAGTCAACATGTTTCGACAGCTCTGTATGTGCCCATCGGGTCACTCCGGTCTTCTTCAGGACCGCCGCATTCAGTGCCACTCTCAGTTTCTCCGTACTTCGGAGAATGATACCTCTAGGGTGAGGTAGGTCCACTAGATCCGTACCCCTCCCGTGATGAGTGTGGAGACAGTTTCCTCAGATGCGGGAAAACATTCACTGTCGTAATAAAAGAGACGATAGTACAGACACTCTTAGTAGTCACTTATTCTTACTATCATTCCTTTTCCGTTATGTCTCTCTAAGGTAAAAACCATTAGAGCCCCATTATTTAGTGTAGAGCTATATTCCCGGTAACAAATTGTACCCTTCAGTCCTGCTCAAATATGTCTTATCACTTGCCCATTCTTGACCTGATGTATGGAGAATGCAGGCCCTTTCAATCGTTCGTTTCCTCACATTTAACATGGTCATTCGTATCTTATACCTAGCCCCCTTGTTGTTCATGGGGCTGTCATTAAACTACAACCTTCTTCTTATCCTATCTCAGCGCCCCCCTCGAAAAGAGTGTACATATAGTTGTGCACCTACCGAGTTCATAATATTTACAAACTCGAACTGGTGTCCGGTGAGAGGGACGCCAAGGAACACAATCTGGAATGAAATGGAGTAAATACGGGAGATAATGTTACCTTAGATGACTCCACCACCCGATGTGCACCTCTGTTTACAAACGCTTAAGCGAAGTCTAGCGTTATGGTGCTTTCATCGGGTCTTCGCCGCCTAATGCTCTCCAAGCGCTCACCCCCTTGAGCCCTCTCCTTACCGTTCTGCAGGCGAATCCCGGCTTAGTCACCTGCAGACCGTGACACCGCGCAGATGATACGCGCGGTGACACTCCAACAATGCCTCCACTGTAGGATCCAGAACTCACTGCAACACTACACCCACTGAGTCCGGGATCGAGCGCCTGACCTCAAGGCTCCTCTCTGCAGCTGCTCCACCTTACGCCTTGCACGTCGCGTGCACTTCGCAATCCTTAAGTGAGGGGGCTCGAGTCGCATTCCCCGGCCTAAAATTGGGCGGCCGGCAGACATTATTGCGTCGCATCGCACAACACAGTAACGTGTCGCGCCACACAGTTTGGAAAGCTGTGCCTTAACAAATGATAAAAAGCCTGTGAGAACTGACAGCATTGGCATTTGTAAAACATCACTAGTAAAACAACCACGAGTTGCTGTTTTTACATTGCACATTTTTATTGCAAGCACATGATATGGGGGCAGTGTTTATCATTTGCTTTCAGTTTGTGACACATGCTTCCAATAAAACTAAGAGTTCCACCTTCTTGCAAGGCTAGCACCATTAGTTTTGCAAATGCTTGTTTGATCTTGTTATTAGCTCCAGTTGGTATGAACTCCTGCAGCAAGCTAGAGCCTCGAAGGGCTGCATGAATCGAGGGATTTGGTATTTGTAGACGTGCAATGAAGTCTGTGCTGGCCAGAGTGTGGCATGTTCATGCAGACCCGAGGAGGTGCTTTTCCTACAGTCCCCACTTTGTTTCTGGAACTCAGAGTTTGTTGCTTCGGCCTGCACGGCGGCGCTCTCAGGGGGCGCTGTGGATGGTAATCCCCACCCCAGGTGACCCCTAAATGTCCATCATTCAAGGTGATCCGTAAAAGGCGATGTTGATGAGCTGGTGTCTGAAGGGTGTGATCCAAACCTTGCCTTCTACACTTGACCACGATTGCATGAACCTGTGAAACGAATGTCTCGTCCTGCACCTCTGGCTCTCTACCTGGCGAGCACCGACAGCAGACTGAGCCTCAACTTCAAGAGTATCTGTTTGGGATCAGCCACGCCTAGAAGTGTCTCCCTCACCGTGTACTGTACTAGTCTCACTATTCACCATCTGGTGAAGTGAGACCACGAGAGCTGTCTCGTCTGCCAAAATAAAAAACTTTATAAAGCGCTGCTCCGGTGCCGGCGCTGTTCATTGGGTGAGGTGCATGCTAGGTGGAGGCCACGATCATGAACGGCTTCTGCTGTGTCTTAAGAGGTTGACGAGATGCTGCTTGCTTGCGCTGCTGCAGTCCACAGGTGACCGGCCACTTCGACGTGTACAGTGGGAGTTGTGGGCCGTGTGTGCTGTGCGGTGCATCCTGCTTTTTCCTTCCACACCGGCTGCTTTTGAGTGGAGTGGGAGTTGTAGTCCGTGCGTGCTGTGCGGTGCATCCTGCTTTTTCCTTCCACACCGGCTGCTTTTGAGTGGAGTGAGAGTTGTAGTCCGTGTGTGCTGTGCGGTGCATCCTGCTTTTTCCTTCCACACAGGCTGCTTTTGAGTGGAGTGGGAGTTGTAGTCCGTGTGTGCTGTGCGGTGTATCCTGCTTTTTCCTTCCACACCGGCTGCTTTTGAGTGGAGTGGGAGTTGTAGTCCGTGTGTGCTGTGCGGTGCATCCTGCTTTTTCCTTCCACACCGGCTGCTTTTGAGTGGAGTGGGAGTTGTAGGCCGTGTGTGCTGTGCGGTGCATCTTGCTGTTTCCTTCCACACCGGCTGCTTTTGAGTGGAGTGGGAGTTGAAGTCCGTGTGTGCTGTGCGGTGCATCCTGCTTTTTCCTTCCACACCAGCTCCTTTTGAGTGGAGTGGGAGTTGTAGGCTGTGTGTGCTGTGCGGTGCATCCTGCTTTTTCCTTCCACACCGGCTGCTTTTGAGTGGAGTGGGCGCCGAAGGCCTTGTAGCTAACTGCTAGTTTGTGCCTTCTATCCACCTGGCCCACCCCCTCCCATGCATACTGTTTGCACTACGCGCCTGCGCCACTGAAATCCTTCCACTGCCCCTACCTGCCCTCCACTGCCAGGGCATCGAGCTCTGGTGTCCATTGCAGGGCAGAAAGGCAAATTCCTCTTCTTGCCACTAAATCTTGACTGGATGGGGCTTGGAATAAACACGTTCCTTCTCTGCACGTTCTTCTCAGTCAGTCATCTATTAAACTTTACTCCTCCCAGAGCAGGGTCTGCTATCTACCCCTGCTAAGGGAGCTCCTGTTGCTCCAGGGTGGACCTTACAAAGCATGTTAACAAATTGCTGTATTTAGTGCATGCCTTCGGGTCCCTCACCTCTGTCCTGAGTAGACACTGCTATGGATGCTGTATCCTGTCCGTGCCGTTGGGTGGACAGAGTTGATAATGTACCATCTGTAGCCTGTCCCCGTAGAGGGTGCTTCACCGTCACGCCGGTGTTGGCCCGGTACAGCTTTACTGGCTGCCTGTAATTAGTGCATACCATGGGTTACTGGAGTTGGTTTTTTTTGTTGCTTTTTTCTTTACTCCTGGGTGGAGTAAACCGGAGCAATGAAATTCTGACATTTCCATTTCACTTATAATTGATGATCATAACTAACTCACTCTCAATAACTCACTAACTAACTCTCTCACTCTCACTAACTCACTAACTCTCTCTCACTAACTAACTCACTCGCTAACTCTCTCACTCTCGCTCTCTCAGTCTCTCTCACTAACTTAATAACTCTCTCACTAAGTCACTCGCTAACTCTCTCACTCTCACTAACTCTCTCTTTAATTGTATCACTCTTAACTCTCTCAATCTCTACCTAACTGTCTCTCACTAATGAACTCACTAAATCTATCACTCTCACTAACTAACTAACTAACCTTCACTCTCCTGTTATATATACCACCCCTTTAACAATAAACACCATAAAAAGCAACAAATAGAACAGGCAGATACAAGTTGCCAGCATTCAAACATAAAAGAAACCTCAAATCATTACTTCTAATTATTAGTTTTTTACCATCGTCATTTTGTTGTACATTATACATCATAACTAAACTAACAAAAATGCTTCTCACACTTCTTTATTATAACATTTCAGCATACTGCAGACTTCTGCACAACACAGCTTAAAAACAAACACAAACTCAATATCTCTGCCTTAACACTTATTAGTTCCAAAAGGCAAGACCTATTGGCTATGCCAATGCTTGTTTTGTTTATTTCAGCAGGATTACTTCTGGTGGGACTTCTAGTGTCACTTTTTGTCACTATTAAATTAGCTTCACACATTCCCTTTATTGCGCAATTTTGAGATTCTTCACAGCCTGGATCCAGAGCACAAGTCACCATGGGGCTGCTGCAGGAGCCTTGCTGGCACTGGAGGGGGCGTGGCTAGCCACAAACATTTGCGTGCCCAGAAGCCTCTGCAGCAAACACCCGATTCATTACTACAGGTGACACAGGCCTCTGTTTAACAATAGAAGGAGCGCCTGTAGCTGTGCACACAGAGGCATTCATAAGAGTGACCAATACGTCACCGGAGTAAAGTAACCCTACGAGAAGTAAGTGATATTTTTTATCGTCTTTGCGCGCACATGTCAGCTTGCATCCAACCTTTTTTACATTTTAAATAAGCAAATTCGCGGATCCCGCGCACCTCGAGGGGCCGTGAGAAGCGGAAATGTCTTCAATTTTTGGAGAGTTTCTGTCCAAGAAACTCCGTGATTGGTGTAATGATATCTTTCCAGGGACGGTCGGGCCTCCTCGGCCGCTGACGAGGGGAGGCTCCCGCAGGCGCCATCGGAAGGCGTCACACAGTCACGTGACGCAGAACGAGGCGCCGTGCGTAAGGACTGACGCCTCCCTACGCGAAGGAGCGGGAGCTGCAACGCTCCCTCCTGTCGCTAGAGGTCAGGATGCTCGAGAGGAAGAGTCAGCGCGTCACCAGCACTCTGCATACCCACAATCCTGTGCGCGCCTCATAATGCTGCTTTACTTTCATATAAATGCAGGCTCTTTGTGGCATTGAAACGATAAAGAGCAGACATTCAAGAACGAGGGGCCAGAGTATCAGTTCTCAAGCAGGAAGACACGAGCCGTAATTAGGCATACTACTTTACTAAGGGAAATTTCGCCTCATTAGTGTTTCGTGCTCAAACTAATGAAGTTACAAGAAAAACAAGCAATTGCAATGCAATTAGATTGACTTTAAGGACAGTCTCACCATGATCACGAAGGTGGTTCTCCCGCTGGGTGTAGTATCCGACGCTTCTCTGTCCTTTGGCTCAATCAGGTGCAGTCTGAGATGTGCTTGATGGGCCAGGGGGTGGGGAGATGTCGTAACGGCTGAGATGCTTCATTTGCATGCAATATTGCAAATGATTTTCTCGAGCATGAAATGGGGGTTGTGGGGCTTGAAAGTCGGAATTCGGCGGTAAAAGCCGACTGACCGGCAAGATGGCTTCACAATCCCTTGGCTGAGATGCCTTCGTCTGCGGTTTCGTGGATGATGCTCTCGAGCATGATTTTGGCTTCGGCAATTGGCACTTTGATTGACTTCAGGGGGTAGTGGCCGGCTCTAGGAGTTGGCAAGGGGAAAAAAAAAAAAAAAAAAAAAAAAATCTCCTCTTGCAGCGCAGGCTGGCACAGTTGAGGAAAAGGCGAACACTTGGGATGTTTAGGTCACATAGTAGGCACAGGACGCCCACACACTCACCTCTTTAACACCAATCTTGTTCAATTCAGGCCCCTTTTAACCCTCCAGATAAGGCCACCTCCTAAGAAAACAATGCCCCCACCCCCTAAACCCCAAGTACTGGCACATTCTGTCTTTGCCAATGCAGGCGATATCGGCAAAAGAGGAAGGGGGGACTTAGAATGAGGAATTACCACTGGCACCAGTATGTAATGCAATCAGAGAAAGTTAGAGCTATTGGCGTTGCAAATTACACTGTTTTTAGTTAGGCTTTTTTGTTTGCGGTGGAGTGATCATTTGCCCTAGGAAATGGGATGGAGAGGAAACAGTGGAGAACAGGGGTGGTAGTAGTAGGGGTTTGAAATCAAAATGAAAGACTTTGGGGCAGATTTACAATAAGTGGCGCAACTCTGCATATCAGCAGGGATGCACCACTTATTGTGCGCCATGCCTCCGCCACCATTGATGGGGCTAAAACTGCACAGAAGCGCGGCGCATCTGCGCCGTAAAGGCGGCGCATTGCTGGAGTTGCGTCGCAAGTGCGACGCAGTTCCAGTAATGCTCTGGGGGACCTATCTTGTTATTGCTGCGTCAATCCTTACGCCTGCTTCAAGCAGGCGCAGGGTTTTGACGCAACATGGGCCCCAAAGTGAATGAGTGAAATCTTGTAGCTTTCACTCAGCCACTTTAAGGAGGCGTTCCTGCGCCGGAACTCCCCTCCTGCGCCGGAACGCCTCCTTCTGGCGCAGGGCTTTACAACGTGACACATCTCCCAGATGAGTCATGTTGTAAATACCCTGCACCATGGCGCATCTTTTGCGCCACCGCTGCATCACAAAAGTGACGCAAAGGCGGTGTAAAAGAGGCGCAAGGGGCTTGTGAATCTGCCCCTACATTTATGCACATGTAAAGTGCACCCCATTGCTGCAATTGCACCACTGCACGAGACAATAGGAAGAGGACACACAGGCAAGCACGCATGTGCAGGACATCTAACCTGGGATTCTATTGGAATTCTATAACGCATATTAGCAAGCCCATTATCGCCATTTTAGCGGCAGTTTCCTGTCCTTCAATCAGAAGGACAGCACTTTTACATTTACATTTCTTTCGGGGCGCAGGCACCCAGGCTTGTTTCCCCCTCGCCTCCCACATCATGGAATCAAAATACTGGCGGCACCTTATCGGCACCTCAAGGTCGGCACTGTGGGCCCGATTCACAGCATGAATTTAAGACTAAATCCTAAACTTACTACTATTTGGTATTCACAGAATGCACTTACTACTTTCGGGATTCACAGACTGAACTTACTACTTTCGGGATTCACAAAATGAACTTACTACTTTCGGTATTCACAGAATAGATTTAAGACTACTAACTTTACGTTCCAAATGCCTCAGTCCCAGTTCTTCCGCTATTTACAGCTGCGCCATGCCCTCACCCCGAGCATTGCCCATCTAGACTCCCTACCAGAGTTTAGCCCGGTCGAGGCGAAGGTCTTTATGGGAGACCTGGGGGATAGGAAGGTATCCCGTATCTACCAAACGCTGGTTATCCATTGCTCCTCTGGACGTAGGCCCCCTAGATGAGGACGATTGGAGGGAGGCCCTAGAATCCCCGCGTGGGACCGCCATCGCTGTACGACTCCGGCTCATCCAATTTAAGTACCTGCACCGGGCCTATTACCCCCGTGAACGATTGTGGAAGGCTGGGTTGATTGAATCCCCGGAGTGCCTGCGCTGTGGGGCTGTGCCTGGATCCCTGTTGCATACTGTGTGGTCGTGTGGTCGGTTGTCTGGCTTTTGGAGAGGCGTGTGGAGCTGTCTATCTGAGGTCCTGGGCTGGGATCTTCCCCGCACCCATCGGCTGGGGTTGCTGCATGTTATGGAGGGCATTGGTGGGAACATTTATAAACGTCACCTGCTGCTTTTGGGGCTTGTTGTTGCCAAGCGGGACCTAGCCCGGGCGTGGAAGGGAGTGAGGGCCCCCCCCTGTCTGTGTGGAGAGCTGGATTGGACTATTACATGGGCCTTGAAAAACCGATCTTTGAGGCGAGGGGCTGCCCACGCAAACACTACAAAATTTGGAAGCGGTGGGCCGACTACCGAGGTCTGACGCTGGATCCCCCAACGGAGCGAGAAGAGGACATTTGATTGTGCGGACATTGTTGGCCCGATTCTGCGACACACCTGTCGCACTACACCTACACCCTTTATTTGCTGCTACATGTACACGTGCGTGGGGGGGGGAGGGATGGGGGGAGTTTCTGGGAGTTGGGGGGGACGGGAGTTTGCGGGGTAGGGTGGGTTGGGGGTTTATTCATATTGAGCCTATTTTCGGTGCCTGATTGAACATTTGCTACTCATCTGATATACTGTGTCTATACTGTTGGTGGTGATCTCCGATCTGTGGGGTGCCACGATTTTATTGCCTACTTTGCTCAATAAAATTGGTTGTGAAAAAATTGAAGTCCAGGAGGAGGAAAGAAATGTGAAAGGTTTACAATACATTGTTTTAATCGAAAAATTGTTTAAGTGGAAATAGATCAATTGAGATGTATTCAGGAATATCCCAATAGGGGAGTGTATGAATTTAATTTCACTAACGAAGCAACAGTAGGCAACGTAATGTATGGCACATTTATTTTTAAAAATGAAGAGGCCATGAAGGGAATAACCATGACCAATGCAACTGTGATAAAGGAAATCCTAATAACAATCCACATGTATAACCCTTATGTCCCTGATCAAGATGTTGAGCTGTTCTTACGTAAATACTGTGAAAAAATCAGAGGGGGTGGCACCTGAAAAATTCCTTGGGAGTGTGGAATGGAAAAAGGAGGTACCTATGGAAACGTAAACAAGATGAAACAGGCATCGGGAACCTCAGACACCCACCCGCTACCTTCTCTATAGGAGCAAACAAAGGGTTTCTCAACTATCCCAACCAACCCACCTTCTGTAGATCCTGCCAAACTTTAGGACACACCAAAGAAAATTGCAACAAAGAAGTATGCAAGAACTGCAACGAAACCGGGCACAAAACCTTTGAATGCCCCAAACCTAAGAGATGCAATATGTGTGGGAGCGACAAACACTTATTCAACTCATGCCCCATGAGGAAAAACTCCTATGCCCAGGTAACAAAAGACAAAGGATAGAGCGCATCAACAAGCAAAAACAACTACCCCTTCAATGTAATAGATCAAACAGAAGGGGCCAAACAAGATCAAGAAATAGACATAGACTGACCATCTGGAAGCGTTTGAGAAACTCAGAGAAGAAATCATGAAAGACACAGAACAAAACCAACAAGCAGATCCCATGAACAGTGAAAGCAATAACACAGAACAGCAACAAGGAAATAACTCACAAAGGCAAGAGACCAAAACAAACAACACAACCCAAGAACCACAGGGAAACAACACACCCAAATTGTGATAGCAGTTCAACAGATGGAGTCAGTCATAGAAAAAATAGCACGAGGGAAAGAAGAGAAAACAAAGCTTGATACTCAAAACGACATGGGCGATGAAGGGTGGCAACTCCCAAAAGGTCACAGAAACCATAAAAGGAAAACGCCAAACCACGCCCAAAAAAACGAATTCCCCAAAGCAAAAGAGATAGTAGTAAAGGGGAAGTTCAACGTGCTACAAAACCTCTCTGATGAAGAGGAGGTTCAGGAGGAAACTAAGGGGCATATTACCAAGAAGTGCGTTAGTAAACGCACAACGCACATCCCCATATCGCCGGCTATCGCCGGATTTCATTGCCGTTTTAGCACGCAATTATCAACACGCATCACTTAGGCGAATTGAAATCCGGCGATAGTCGGCGATATGGCATATTATTGCATGAAAACAAACGTTGTTTTCATGCGCTAATGTGTGCCTTGATAATATGGTGGGGGTGGATTCAGCGTTATGATCCACTCCCCCATGTTATCAATGCCCTAACACCTGGTCAGAGCAGGCGTTGGGAGACCTGCGATAAACGAGTTTATCGCAGGTCTCCCTCTCCCAACGCCTGCCTAGGAAATAGGGTGTTCCCACCTCCAACCACATTTTACATGTGGTTGGACGTGGGAACGCCCACTTTGCATGTCATTAGCGATTTTAATCGCCGACATGCAAAGTGGGCTTGCGCCAGGCTTTAAAATGCCCTTGTTAATAGGGCTCTAGCAGTATCGCCGTTTCTCGGCACAATTCGCTGAGAAAGCGGCGCTACTTTCCCTTGGTAATATGCCCCTGAGATCCCAGAAACCCAGGAATCTCAATTACCAGCCAAATCACAGGACACAAACAACGCCATCTTTTCTCCATTCTTCGGGATAACAGAGGAATATGGTCCACTAACCCCCGTAATGAATGGTGGGATGTCAGAAAATATGGATTCACCATGGTCACCATCATAAAAAAACACATATCATGATGAGTACACAAATAATACTAATGGCGATCACACTCGCTCCTTTAAACATTAGAGGATTTGGGCAACACTCAAAGAAACAGACAGTAAAGGAATACTGCAAAAATGTTGATGCGGATATCATATGCTTGCAAGAATGTTCTTTAGACCTAAAAAAACTATGCAGAGATAAAAAACTGGCGGACACTAGGTCCATCTGCATGGTCAGGGGGAGGGAACAGAAATGCCGGCATAGCGATCCTCTGCAAAAACAGTAATGCACAAATAACCAAGGAAACTATTATAAGTGCAGGAAGGGCAATGCTAACCACAATTAACTTGTATGCCGAAACGTTTCCAAATATTTAATGTTTATGCATCACCAGACAAAAAAGAAAGGGAAGCATTGTTTAACATAATCACATTTTTCCTTACAGGTTCACACCGTACCTTCCTAGTAGGGGATTTTAAAGGAAAAAGTCAGGATAGGGAAAGCAACCAACTACAACTTACACATATCAGCAAAAACACTGCACGCTCTCCTCAAAGACATAAACCTAAAAGACACATACAAAGACAAACACAAGCCTGGCTCACATTTTACATGGCACTCAGATAAAGGCATCACTAAATCACGTATTGATTTCATCTTCTGCAACAAAAACATCAACACCACACAAGACAATAAACGAAAGGTAGGAGGCGCACTCAAAAGGATCAAGAAGGCAATGTTATTGTTCAAAAAAGTTCTCTTCTTTATTTCGGTAATAATACCAGATAAAACAGCCAACGCGTTTCGTTACAATGCGTAACTTCGTCAGGGCTTAAAAAATTGTGATCCACAGAAGAGTAATGACGATGTGGTAAAGGTGTAAGTTTCGTAAATACTGCTTATCTTAAGTAGTTAATCTCCTATCGCTAAGCTCCAATTAGCGGGTAATATCGGAGGGCTCCAAGGTTTTATATGTCACCTTATAATTGTAAGTGGCATCCACAAGTTCGTAACAGCATTAGCGTCCCTGCATAATAACGGGGATAACCGATACCACATCCTTCTCAGACCACTCCTTGATAACCGCCACCTACCAGATACAAGCAAACAAGAAAAGAGGGAAAGGGTATTGGAAACTGAATGTTGCCCTCCTCCAAGAAGAAGGCACACTGAAGGATTTTGAGGCAATATACAAAGACCTAAGAGACAACAAACTACATCACACATCCATGGCAGACTGGTGCGTGCAAAAAAACAACATATAGCCGCCCATTTCAAAACCATAGGGAGAGAAAGAAGCGCACAAAAGGCAGAGCAATTTGACATCCTGCAAGATAGAATAGCTCTCCTTCACAAGTTAGATGGCCTAGAGAGGAAAATACAACACGAAATGACAAAGGCAAAACAATAAATGAACACATGGTTAGAAGAAAAAGGGAAGGAGACTATCTACAACGGCAGAATAAAACACTATGAAGAGGGAGAAAAATGCACCTCCTTTTTGTTTAGGAAAAAACCACAAGTTCACAAAGAAATTCAGGAGCTGATAGACGAGGAAGAGGAAAGTCAGGAAGGGACAGAAAAATATAAACAAGTGGCAAGAATGTTTTATGAAAAACTGTACCAAAGAGGAAATGAAAGCCAGGATTTAATTTCACAACATGTTGACTTAATTAAAAACTGTTGGTAATCTAATGAAAGTGATTTTATGAAGAAAGAGCTCACAGGGGAAGAGTTCTTGCAAGCTCTACAGAAATGTAACAAGCTATCTAGCCGGGGGTGGATGGGCTCCCATGGGATATCTACAAAGTTTGCCTGCCTATCATAGCCACCGATGTAATAGAAATGTTCAATAAATGTGTATGGAACAACTCCATCCCAGACGGTTTTTGTCATGGGATAATATCTCTGATACACAAAAAAGGACCAGAAAAAAACATTGGTAACTGGAGACCAATCCCCCTTTTAAACGTGGACTACAAGATTTTCACAAAGGTTCTAGACAACAGGATGAAGAAAGTATTACAAACCGTAATACACGAAGATAAAACCTGCGCAGTCCCAGGCAGACAAATCTGGGACAACCTTATAACACTGAGGGATACAATCGGGTCAGCCAAAGACAGGAAAGAAGCAGTCGGCATCCTTGCAATAGACTTCAATAAAGCCTTTGACAGAGTAGCACACACTTTCCTCCTACAAGGACTGAAGAAGATGGGGTTCCCCCACGTCTTCATACAAACAATTGAAATGCTATATATAACCGCAACTAGCTGCGTAAATATAAATGGATCACTGTCTCACCCCTTTTGCATCCAGACAGGAGTACGTCAAGGCTGCACCCTATCCCCAGCCCTCTTCATATGTGCCCTGGAACCTTTACTGATACAAATCAGAAAAGACAAAATCATCAGAGGGACACTAATACCAGGAGCCAAAGGGCTGGAGGCCAAATGCATTGCTTACATGGACGACCTCACAGTAATCTGCAAAGCACCACAAGCAGTGAGGAGAACTATTTTGCATGTACAAATCTTCAGCCAAGCATCCGGACTAACCCTAAACGAGGAGAGAACAACAGTTCTCACCATGGGCAAATGGGACAACCTAACCAAGCTACCAGCCAAGACCACCACAGAGCCCACGAAAATCTTAGGTATCCACTTCTCCCAAGACACAAAGGGGGACAAAAACTGGCAAGAAGCAAAAAAGAAAGTCACAAACAAACTAGACCTCTGGCGCACAAGAAAGCTAACCCTGGAAGGGGAAATCTTGGTCACAAAAGCAGTTATACTACCAATCCTTTTATACATAGCAGTGGTTTTCCCTCCAACCAAAGCCATGCCACAAAAACTGAACAGGCTACTTTTCACCTTTCTTTGAAACTCTACAGCGGAAAAACTGAAAAGAGAACTCCTCTGCAAATCCCACGACAAAGGAGGGAGGAAAATGCCAAGTGTCGGAGACTTTTTGCTCACTAAATATTTCATGCTATGCTACAGAAGCCTGCACAGCAAGAACACAAAAAGTGCAGCGTACATCAAATTTCACGCAGGCTTTTTGTTCCACCGTTTCAAACTCTACTCAGTAGCAAACAAAGTCTTTGACCTCATCACACCCCCAATGTACATACGCCGAGAACCCCTCATGGTGAAAAACAAAGCTCTACTACAAGACATTGGGGAGAAAACTACGGCAACTGACCACAGACATTGAAAATCAAACAACAATGAACACTATCGCCAACTGGACGGAAAAAAAGACAGCTGAAATGTGGAAACAAGTAAGCTGGAAACACCTGACCAATGAGCAAAGATACTTAGCCTGGATGGTTGTCCACAAATGCCTCCCCACCAGACAGTTCCAACACCGCAGAGGGATGGCGAGAACACAAAAATGCCCCAGAGAAAGCTGCCTAGATGAAGAAACCCCAACTCATCTGATGTGGAACTGCCCCTATGCACAGAAAATATGGAAGACGCTGGGCAAGCTCCTAAATCACCTCCATGACAAATATACAACATGAGAACATTCTCTCCGGCCTGGATCTACCCTCCGCAGACAAAGAGACCGCATGGAAAATAACCAACGCGGGGAAAGAAACCCTGTAGCTCTCCACAAACCTATTACTTTTCCCGCACAAACAGCTGACCACAATTGAATGATTAAAGTTGTGTTTCAATAAAGCAATGATATATGTAATGTATGACATTAAAAATGTAGGCCAGGCGGAAGCTAGCCAAATATGGAAATATAAAGAGTGGGCCAAATGGCTAATAAAAGCGTCATAAAAGACCCCCCAACATGGGGTAAGTCTTAATATATTAATGAATCTAGATGGAAACCACCAAAGTACATGTCTGCGAGCTCCACACTTTGGACTGGTAAAAAGTACACCACCCTACAAGGGGTTGGTTCAAATGTATTGTGCACCAAAATCTTTATAAATAAAGATATATTTTTACAAAACAAAAACATCTGTGGGTGCCAGTGGTACGGAGTAGGAGCTGTTCTATCACGAAAGAAGGATGGTAATGAGTGGGTGGTTGCATATGCATCTCGCACCCTGACACAAGTGGGAGGAAGATTTTCAATGATAGGGAAAGAATTACTCGCTCCAGCTTGAGCTGTAGAGTGTTTCAGGGTGTATGTTTGGGCAGGAAATTCAAAATCTGTGCAAACCATAACTCTTTGGTGAATATTTCAAAAACAGGAGGTGGGAAAATATAAGAGCACAGTTAGCACGATTACGCCCCCCTCCCCCCTGCCTGGTGAGCAGTAGTGAAAGAGCTGCTCTGAGAGCCTGTCCCCCCGGTGAAAAGTGGTGAAAGAGCTGCTCTAAGAGCCTGTCCCCCTCCCCCACAGTGAGCAGTGTGAAAGAGCTGCTCTGAGATCCTGTCCCCCCCTGGTGAGCAGTGGTGAAAGAGCTGCTCTGAGAGCCTGTCCCCTCCTGGTGACCAGTGGTGAAAGAGCTGTTCTGAGAGCCTGTCCCTCCCGGTGAGCAGTGGTGAAAGAGCTGCTCTGAGAGCCTGCCTCCCCGGTGAGCAATGGTGAAAGAGCTGCTCTGAGAGCCTGCCTCCCCGGTGAGCAATGGTGAAAGAGCTGCTCTGAGAGCGTGTCCCCCACCCCCACCCCTGGTGAGCAGTGGTGAAAGAGCTGCTTTGAGAGCCTGTATTCCCGCCATTGTGAGCAGTGGTAAAAGAGCTGCTCTGAGAGCGTGCCCCCTGGTGAGCAGAGGTGAAAGAGCTGCTCTGAGGGCCTGTACCCCCCAGTGAGCAGTGGTGAAAGAACTGCTCTGAGAGTCTGTCCCCCCGGGGAGCAGTGTGAAAGAGCTGCTCTGAGAGTCTGTCCCCCCGGTGAGCAGTGTGAAAGAGCTGCTCTGAGAGTCTGTCCCCAGGTGAGCAGTGGTGAAAGAGCTGCTCTGAGAGCCTGTCCCCCCCCCGGTGAGCAGTGGTGAAAGAGCTGCTCTGAGAGTCTGTCCCCAGGTGAGCAGTGGTGAAAGAGCTGCTCTGAGAGTCTGTCCCCCCCGGGGAGCAGTGGTGAAAGAGCTGCTCCGAGAGCCTGTCCCCCCCCCGGTGAGCAGTGGTGAAAGAGCTGCACTGAGAGCCTGTCCACCCCCCGGTGAGCAGTGGTGAAAGAGCTGCACTGAGAGCCTGTCCCCCCCCCCCGGTGAGCAGTGGTGAAAGAGCTGCTCTTAGAGCCTGTCCCCCCTGGTGAGCAGTGGTGAAAGAGCTGCTCTTAGAGCCTGTCCCCCCCCGGTGAGCAGTGGTGAAAGAACTGCTCTGAGAGTCTGTCCCCCCCGGTGAGCAGTGGTGAAAGAGCTGCTCTTAGAGTCTGTCCCCCCTGGTGAGCAGTGGTGAAAGAGCTGCTCTTAGAGTCTGACCCTCCCCCCCCCCCCAGCCCTCCCCCCCACCCCCGGCAAGGTACATGCCAAAAAATTGTCTGGGACCTGTTTCGTGATGTTACGCCTGATTATAATAATCATATCCCTACTCCCAGAGGACGCAAGGAGGACCATAGTGCAGGCTTTAGTTATATCAAGACTGGACTACAGCAACTCTCTCTTTCTGGGCTCTCTTAAATATGTAACAAACAGACTACACATTGTTCAGATTGCTGCTGCCCGACTGCTTCTGAACATACCTTGACGTCAATCAGTCAAATCAGGATTGAGGGAATTGCACTGGCTCCCGATCCAAGCCAGAATCAAATGTAAGTCCTTAAGCCTTGCCCATCGAGCCAAGTACGGGAGGGGCCCTGCCCTTATCCAAAAGCTGGTCGCTCACTATTCGCCCCACCGACATCTCAGATCAAGTTCAAAATTCCTGATGAAAGCGGCTACAATCAAAAGAACCAGATGGGGTGGAAGATCCTTCACCCATCTGGTACCCATGCTCTGGAACAGCCTAGACCCAGAGCTCCGACTCACTGAAAATGAAGCCTCCTTTAGGAAAAGGCTTAAGACATGGCTCTTCCCGTAGGACTGAGCGTTGATTGCCTTTACCTCTGAATCACCCCAGCGCTGAGATGGATGCCCAAGGGTAGTCAGGCACTTTACAAATCCCATAAACATCTGAGCAAGTGTGCCCGTGTGTTCATTGTGTCAGCATGATGGGCACGGGCCCCGCAACATCACAGTGTGCTGTCTTCTGCGGACGTTGCCATGTCACCTTAGCATTGGCAGTGGCCCTTGACATGTAGCCCCAAACCTTGCCCCGCTGCATGCACAGGCTTCGTGTGTTGGTTCGGCAGGGGGGCAGGGGGTGGTCCAGACATGTGCCGGTGCATGAAGTATGGAAAGTGTATCTTTGTTTTGGGGTATTGTTGTCACCAGGGCCACAGTACACGATGTTGCAGTGTGGCATGTACCAGGAGGGCAGGCCCGCGGGTACGGGGGCATGTAGGAGCGCGAGGACGCTTGGGTTCTTGGCACATGCATGCCAGGTGTCATGTGTATCAGTCTTGCAGATGCATTAGTCTGTTGCCTGGCCTCATTCGCAGCGCAATCCCAGTCAGCCATGTGCTGAACACCTGTGTCCGACCTGTGCGGACCATTGGCCTACACCCAAGTGGGCGTAAACCTTCAAAGGCCAACGTTATTGTTGGCATGGCCCTGGACATGCACGGACGGTCATTAGAATGGTGTCCAATAGGAGTGCACATGAAGCAACCATGCATCGCACACAAGTGTGGGTGCCCGTAGCAGGGAGGTGCAGCTGTGTGGCAACGTGACACATAGAGTCCGCTCATGTGCATCGTGCTGGGCATGTCATCCATAAATCCCAGGGTCGCAGATGTCCCACCACACCCACGACCGGCCTCTGTACGTCTCCGGTATGCATGCAGCTGTTGAAGTTATTGTAGGGTTGAAAGGACCTTTGTCTGTACTATCAGGCGGTAGCACATCTGCAGCTCCAAGCAGGAACTTGCATGTGCCTAGCACCCCATGACAGATACAATAGCATTTGTTTGTGACTCACACACTTCGCACTGCCCGACATGAGTCCAACGTGTACACATCCCACACGCAGTAGTCCTTGGTCATTGTTGGTGTGCGTGAAATGACCTTCACACGTAATCCCACCCCAACCAAGGCCTGCACCCATTGCACACAGACACTGCTCATTACACCGAGCTGTGCCATTTCATCCACCGGGCTGTCTCAGGGCAACCCAGTGCCGCTTCATGCAGAACCACTGACGCAATGGCAGACCATCCCGGACACATGCTCGACTCCAGTCACGTGGAGTTGTACTATGCACGTCTACTGCATGTACTGGGGGCACTGCCGTTGGCAGTGCTGCATAACAGTTTCCGGCTGAGCTGCCTCCTTGCGCACGTCACCTGCGTCTGCCTCTCCAAGGTAATAGTAGCTGACCTGGATTACTAGGTGTGTGTGAGCCCCCTGTGGGCCCACGACCAAGAGTGCCTCCCGGATGACCGCTTATGGCATGCATGTATCTTTGTAAGTGGCCTAGCCCCTGAGGCGGCTAGGACTCTGACATGCAACAACTGATAGTGGTATTCCTTTAAAACATTTTAATCATGTATACAAGGAAGTCAATCATTCAACCTTGAATAATCATTTACATTATCTTTTCATTACATTTTGTTTCAAACATTATGCATAGAACATTTCATAACATTATACATTTCATCATTTGACTCCTAACCCAATGCATTTCGGAACTAAATGTTCCTTCGTCAGGGGTTCTGTGGAAAGGAAAACAATAAGGAAACTTATTAAATCGATGCCTTTTTGTGTTATTATTATCTTATTAGCATTTTAATTCATCAAAACGTTATTTGTCTGTGTTGTTGGGGAGGTTTAACTAGTGATTTGTTTTTATTAGATGTCTAAGTATTATCGGAAGCAATCTTACCTATTTTGATGATTGTACTAATTCAATAGCACACGTAATGTCAAGCGATTAATCAGATGCATCTGTTGATAAATATGTATTTTTTGTTATGAATAGAATTTTTTAAATACATTAACGAGGGCGATTTTAATGGACTCAGTCTTACCTGTTGCAAACAGTGCTGGTGAGTTGTATGATAATCGCGACAACCTGCAAGTTGAATGAAGTGCGTTCAAGATTCAAAAGTATAATTCTAAATGGAAATGCTGGCATTATTTACCAAAATTAGTTTCGGCGTCTCACCTGTGTGAGTGATGGCTCTATCCCAGCAGGATTAGAGAGATGAATCAAGTTCCACGAAATGTGGACACTGTAAAGAGAAAGGGATGCAGGCGTTCGTTCTCGAAAAGAATAAAATGAAATCAAAATGCTGGCATTATTTAACAAAATTAGTTGATTTTTGCTTAAAATACAATTCCCGCACATTCCATCGTTAACAGGGAAACATTTCATAGAAAGAAGTGCATGAACTGTCCAGCTGATACCAGGGGGCCATTCACTAAAAATAGACCCAGCACATATTGTGAAAGTGTACTACTCAGTTCTCGGCTGTCAGCGCTCTCATTGCAGAATGTTCTGGTGCAGACCTCACCGCACACTCGTATCAGTCCTGTCTTATCACTTATGTCAAAGAGCAAAACATGCTCGAGGCAACAACAGATGTCGCTACAAGTAGTCATCGCTGCTCTACAAGGCGGGGCAACGTCCTCCGCGGTTCGGGGTCTCTATAACTGTACACATATACAGGAGGTTAATGAGTGCCCCACATCCTGGGTAAAATATTGTGCGCTTTGTACCCACACATTGTAATGACACTCTTGGAGGCGTCCGTATGGTAATGTTAATATAGCCTTATAGCCCGCCGTAGAGGGCTATACCGGTTATTAAAGGCCCTCTCCAGCATTAAAGGCCTGAGCCGAAGGCGAGGGCCTTTAACAAGGGAGAGGGACTTTAATAGCCTGTATAGCCCAGCTATGAAGGGCTATAAGGCTATTAGAACATTCTGCCTCTAGAGGACAGAATGTTCTAACAAAAAAGAACAAAGCCTTATGGGAGCGTGAGGGGATTGGAATCCCCTCAGGCTCCCTGAAGCCTTTGTTCACAGCCAGAGCTGTGAACAAAGAAGCATTGGAATGATGGAGCTCCAGGCTTATACCAGCCATTATAAGCCCGGAGCACTCCATTGTTTTCAATGGAGCTCCCAACATTCCAATGTTCTAATGAGTGTTAACCATTCACCACTCGCTTTCTCTGTATGTAGATGCAAGTGCCACGCAGTGTATTTAGAAGTCCTTGAGTGCTAGAAAGAATAAATCACAACTCCACTTGGGTAGGAGCCACCTACTCGTGCTTCAGCGTTCGCCCAAACATGCCGTGTTGTAACCTCCCTCTTCCTCCCAACCACCCCTCTCCCCTCTCCCCTCTTGGTATAGTCCACTCTGCCTCCGCGAGTGCGTGTTAGAATGTTCGTTGTGAGAGACTGCCGCCAAGCTGGGAGCACCTGTTATACTTATGTCAATTAAACTTAATATTGGAACCCTCAACAGTAGTGATTTATTACTACATTTCTGGCGACGAGGACAAGGAGCTGAGCCAGGGTCAGTTAGGTGCTTTCCCCCCTGGATATGTGATGCTTGTGCGGAGCTTTGAATTGAAAAGAGAGACTCACCAGTTGATGTTTGAAGATCACTGGACAGCAGACATATCGGCAATCCAGGCGGTAATCATCGAGCTGTTCTCTTGGGGGGACGTGAGATTCTCGATTCCGGAACGTAAAAGGGAGTCGGTGTGAGGCCTCAGAGAAGGTGAGCCGGTGCCTCGTATAAGGTCTGACTGGCGACGGTGGATCTGGTAACCAGTGTCCCCTGGCGGTATCCCGCGGTGGAGGAAGTAGCGTTTCAGGAAGCAGCGGGAGGTATAGCCGGGACAGTTGGTTGGGACGCGACAGTGAAGAAGTTGTCCGGTAGCGGGACACGGATCTGTCACCACTGTGAAAGAAGACGCTGAGGGGAAGTGGGTGAGGAGGTATACCTGCTGTTGGTGCTGTGGAAGAATATAGCCGGACGGTCAGTGCAGCGTGGTTCAGGCACGGTCTTCTTTCGATGTCAGTTGGGCTCCGACAGTAGCTGTGTTTTCTACCACTACCGCCCTGGTGACAAATGTGAGACAGTCTTCTACCAGAAGGGTTACTGATTGGGAGCCAAGGCTGAGCTGAGAAGCCGTCCCAACTAGGGAAGCAGTCGGCTGGATAACTCACCCCGGAGGAAGTTGAGGTACGACATCTTGAGGTGGGTGTCTTTCACTAGAGGAACATATGAGACAAGTCAACAACAGTCTTAAGGTGAAATTCAGCGAGTAATTTACGAATCTCCTTGAACTGAGAGGTTACTTAATAATTCAAGTAATTTTCTGCATAACGTAGGAAGGACTAGTGTGTGAAACATTGGATGAAAGAATTACCCTGTCGGTAGTACAGTGACTTTTTGCTGAATTCAAGTGGTGTGCACCTATGAAATTGATCTGGAGGAGAAGTGGAGTGAGGCTAATTTTAAAGTTTGACAGGCGCGAGTGTCATTTACCACAGCTTTTAAGCTGAGCGGGCGCCATATCGCACTGCCACCTTGTGGGCCATACTTATCAACGCACGCTCGTTTCTATCCGGGATCGTCGAGCTTTAGTAACATTGTGAGGAGCGTGGAGTGTAACACAGCGTGCTGTAATCTTATGAAACTGAACGGCAGCAGTGAACTGAGCTGTGTAAGGAAATATCAGAGGAACAGAGAGTGTGGCGAGCTTTCGTTCCAGTTAGTGAAGATTAAAGGTGGCAGCACGTTTAGCTGTATAAATTAACTGAGGTGATCAAGGAAGGGAGGTAACCCCTGTGGCCACGAGTGAAACGGAACAGTGTTGTAATCCTATGAAACTGTACGGCAGCAGTGAACTGAGCTGTGTGAGGAAAAATCAGAGGAACAGCAGTGAACTGAGCTGTGTGAGGAAATATCAGAGG
Organism: Lissotriton vulgaris; assembly: GCF_964263255.1. Taxonomy (NCBI): domain Eukaryota; kingdom Metazoa; phylum Chordata; class Amphibia; order Caudata; family Salamandridae; genus Lissotriton; species Lissotriton vulgaris. Next base: position 177,423,842 of record NC_141685.1, read on the forward strand.
AACAGAGAGTGTAGCGAGCTTTCGTTCCAGTTATTGAAGATTAACTGTGGCAGCACGTCTAGCTGGATAAATTAACTGAGGTGATCAAGGAAGGGAGTTAACCCCTGTGGCCACGCGTGAAACGGAACGGAGGCAGCGCTTGGAAGCGGTGTGAGAAGATTGCAAAGGGGCAGGGAGTGCAAGGAACCCCTGTGGCGGAGTCATTACAGATTTTAGGCAGTACGCCTTGGGAGGGACACGTAACCTCTTTGTATCTGTGTCAGTGGATTTACAAGGGCCATAAACCTACAAACGGCGTGAGCAAGGCATATTTAGTGATTTCAGGGAGCCAAGAAGGATAACAGTAGGTGGAGTAGGAAAGTTTCCTTCATATTTAGAACCCCAGTGCCCACAGCCTGCGCATTACTTTTAATCTGCTCGGGGCGACAGAGAACTCTACAAAGTGCACTTGTACCGCCACCTTTCTGGGTGAGGTGGATACTACATCTTCACGTGAATTCCTAGATATAGCGGTGCATTCAACATGGAGTGGGGCCTAAGGTATAATTTTCCGCCACCAGTGCTGTCTATGGAGGGGGATGAAATAAACACTGCAGAATGGAGTGAGTGGAAAGAGTACATAACAGTCGTCGAGGAAGAGGAAGTATCTCTTATACCGGAGGAAAAGGCTGAAGTATTACTTCACAGCTTAGGTACTGAAGGACGGAAAAAGTACCATGAAATGGGAAAGGTATTCACGAAAGGGTCAGTCAGAAATGTGAATGAAGACATCGTGAGTGCGTGGGATGAATATAAAAAACAAGCCTCGTTGGTAAAGGCACAAAGGGAAGAAGTGAGCAAGGAAAGAATGGTTAGCCAAGAGAAAGATAATACTAGAAAAATAAACCCGGAGTGTACCATCTTCATAGGTGGAGTAGGGACAGATATGATCTTAGTTTCAGGATCACGTTACGGGTTGGTAAACAAGAGCGAATGGAATAGAGACTTTGCTAAAAAAAAGAATGGAGATGAATTCAAAGAGGCCAACATATCCCTAAAAATGTACACAGGGGAGGACATCAACGCAATAGGTTACAAAGTAATGGATTTAATGCACAAGGGAAATAATACTTGGAGTACCAGATATATAACGGAAAGAGGATCCACCAGGCCAGGGTGGAAGGATCAAAAGAAATTGGAAACATCAAGTAATGGAAGAAGAAAAGAACACGTGAGTGAGCTGGCACAGATCCAAGGCATGCAGGGAACAAACAGTGAAGCACGGAAGACTCGTGCGTTGACATCAAAGGATTCGGGTGTTATTGAAGGAGCTGCAAGTAATAAAGAGTATGGAAAAGAAGTTAAGAAACATGAGAGAAAAAACAGTGAAGGAAAAAGTGAAGAAAAAAGAGAATTCGAAAGAAAGGGAGAATGCATAATTACTACAGCAAAGGAGCGGCAGAGGATAAAATGTAAGAGTAACCAATTCAATCACAAAGGGACGTGGCGAAGAACCACATCGTCTGAGTCCAAGACCAAAATGATGGAGGAATATGAAGACAAACATGAACAGGAAAGAGATACAGATCTCCACAGACCGGGGCGAGAGGAAGCTGTTAAAGGGAGAGCGGCCGGCACGGATGCAACCAAGGGCGAAACATGGATCGCTCGCACGTGCCCGTCAAAAGGTTCGGTAGTTTTTCAAGAAGCTGCAAACAATAAAGGACGAGGAAAAAAAGTAGCAAAGGACAAACTAAGGGAAAAACTTGAAATGTACCAAAGTTGGGTGGACGAAAGAGAATTACGTAAGAAATGCGAGAGAAAAGGCAGAGGAAGTGAAGTTGTGAAAAACGGAGAATTCGAGAGAAAGGAGGAGCGCATAGTAAACGCAAGAAATGAGCGAGAAAAAATGAAATGTAGGAGTAACCTCTTTAATCGCAGGGAGACGAGGCAAAGTACCACACCGGTTGAGTTCAGGACTGAAACAAGGGAAGAATATGTGGACTATGGTGGGCAGAAAAGAGAAAGGGACTTAAGTTTGTCGGAGGATAAGGGCGAGAAGAAAGCTAAATACTTTCAAAGGCCTTACAGTGGTAAGATGGAGAGTGAGAGTGGGGAAATGCTGAAAATGTTAAAAGGTCTCCCACTAAGAGGCCTGTCAGGGAAGAAGGGTCCACTCGATAATTATTGGAGCAGGCAGGAGTGTCATGGCCCAAGAAACACTACGGAGTTCTTCCAGGGGAGTCAAGGAAGGGAGCAGAATGACAGACTGAGGTCAGCAGAGACTGATGCTAATGATCCGGAGCTGTTGAAATGGAGTTCGATAAAGGTCTGGACTCTGCTTACGGCCAAGGTAAGGAGGGTAGAAGAGGGACCAGACCAGTCATCGAGGACGACATTGAGAGAGAGTCTTATCTTGTCAGAGGGAGCAGGCGGGGTGTGTCCGGGCCCCAGCTACTGCCCAAGGAAGAAAACAGCGTTACCGCCTATACACCCTCCCCGAGGGGTATGGAAAGACTAGTAGAAGAGTGCTCAACTCCAGGTGGGAATAAACTGTATAACTTGTTCACACTTAGAGGACCCTAGGGGAAAAAAGTTAGGTTGCACTCTTTCCTGCCCTTTACCCATGCCTTGAGACTTATCATGCAGTTGATAGAAACGCAATGGCGGGGTGGCAGAAGTGGACTTCTAAGGATCGGCATAACCGGCTACACTTATTGTAGCACCCAGGGTGTTCATTCTTTGGGAGAAAGGTCAGGACTCCTTACGGGTCCTAGAGGACCAAAGGAACCTAATGCTCAGGACTACTTCTTGTCAGTTCTACACTGAGGTTAACGTGATGGTTTTATAGTTTGCTGTTTAATTGGTTCCTTGATGTAGCCCCAGCTTTCATGTCCCCTCTCCCTTCTTTTCTTGTCTCCATGTTTCCTCTCCTCTCATCCCTCTCTTCTCACTCTCGTTTTCCCCCCCCCGCCTGGGGCGCCGCTTTCCCTTTCCTTCTGTTCTCCTTAGGGGGGAAGGTGTGTTGTAACCTCCCTCTTCCTCCCAACCACCCCTCTCCCCTCTCCCCTCTTGGTATAGTCCACTCTGCCTCCGCGAGTGCGTGTTAGAATGTTCGTTGTGAGAGACTGCCGCCAAGCTGGGAGCACCTGTTATACTTATGTCAATTAAACTTAATATTGGAACCCTCAACAGTAGTGATTTATTACTACATGCCGCCACCAGTGATCCCTCCTGCAGGCATTTCACTGAGCCTCATTACAGAATGAATGATGTTGTTGATGTTGACCGGCGACTCCCAAAGGGTTAATATCTGCAGCATACTCAAGTGGCACTTTGACAGCGTCTTTCCAGTGAGCGTTTGCTTCAGGGCCCTTTGGAGAGACAAGTGGCACGACGAAAAGTTTGGAAAAGACTGGTTTTAATCAGTACTAATAAACACTAAGAACAGAAAATGAATTCCACAGGAAAGATCCTCATCTGCTGCTCTTAAGAGACTTTTCAATTCCAGTTCTTAATTTGTATAAAAAAAAATAGTGCCAGGGCTCTCCTCAGGAGGACACTGCAGCCTGCACCACACATTCCCCCTGCTGGTGCTGCCTATGATAGTAACAACACAACTGCTAACTATCACAATCTTACAAGCGTGACAATTCGGACTATTCCAGGCCCCCAAAGCTATAAGAATGGTTTGGGCGGCAAGTAATAGTCATTTTTATTGTATACTGAATTAATAATTGACTGTTGTTGTGGTCATCTCAGACAGCACCACTTTGTGGCACACTGCTACAAGCGCTGCTGGTGTTGACAATTAAGTTCTAGTGCTGAGCACTGGAAACCTCCGGCTCAAATTAAGCACTATTCAATTCTAATCAGGGTTGGACTGGCCTATTGGGAAATCAGGCAGTGCCTGATGGGCTGATCTGAAAGGTCAGTGTATGGGCCCGTGTTTTGACATTCACCGCAGCCTCTGGCCAGTGCAGGCCGATCCACTCTTCCTGGCTCCTTCGACTCCCGTCCACTTCCTTCCACGCAAGTCACAAGTTTGTTGCAGAGAGAACTACACTTCTGTTATAAATAGAAGTAATGAGGCGGCACACCAGCGTCGTGTAGTTCAGGGTAATTTATTCCGTTGAGACGTAGGAAACCCAACCATCGTGAACGGGACCAAACGGGCAACTGCCGGCCGTTGGACCGAACACAGAGCATGTCACCAAGTCGGGCAGCGCGAGCACAGCGCGCGACATGGACAGTGACAAAGAGCACAAGGCGAATATAACACATCTCTTTTCCTTAAATAAAGAATGAAAAGAATGCAACAGGATAAATAAGTCAAAAGCTCATAGTAACCTTTTACAAGGAAAAGGTGAAACACAAGGAAAAAACAAAGCAGAATCGGACACACTACTTACTCTTGAGAATGCAGGACAAGATAAAACAGGCCACTCAACCCCACATCCTCCCTTAAACAGACGAAATTACACATAGTCTTTCAAATAAGCAGGAGCAACCTTACAGCGAAGAGGTCTACAAACCTTATCAGCAACCACATACTTAGAAGTTTGAGCTGAAGCAACAGATTTAACCCTTTTTTGGTAAAGTGCTACCCTGCGGAGGTTCCATGTTTGACCATTTTGCAACTTAACATAATTGCCAACTACAGACTTTACCAGGTAGGGTCCCCTGAATTTGTTGAACATCCTCTGATTACCTCCAGGTTTTACTTTAACCAGGTCTCCTTCAGCTATTTTGGTAGAGACAGTTTTTCCCAGGATGTCGCCTCCCACCTTGTTCTTTTTCTCATGTAGCCAAGTAGGAATGAGTTTCGTGCCTGGCACCCTCCCCCTCATGAGCTCAAAAGGTGTTGCAGACATGTTGCTATGAACAGTTGTGCGGTAAGCCCACAGCATTTCTTTAATCTCCTTCTGCACAGGGCGGCCTGACGCTAAAGCGAGCTGCATAGTGCCCTTGACCAGCCTGTTTATTCTCTCACAAAGTCCATTCCCTTGTGGGTTGTAAAGCGATGTACGCAAGTGCTTTAAACCAAGAAAGACAAAATAATCCTCCATAATGGCAGAGGTAAGCTGCGTGCCATTATCCGTTAACACCATTTTGGGAATACCCTCACGTCGGAAAATCTCATCAAGGACCTTAACAGTGGACTCAGCAGTGATGCTTTTCATGAAGGCAACCTCAACCCACCTTGAAGTAGAATCTACCAATACCAAAGCGAACTTCTCAGCATCTGTTAGATCATGAAAGGGTCCTATGAAATCAATGCAGACCTTCTGCCATACACCATCGTCAGAAATAATTTTCCCCATGCCACTTTTACTTGCACAAACCTGCAACCTCTTTTCAGACTCCTTACAGGGCTGGCATTGCTCAACCCAACTCTTCACCTGTGCATCTACCCCCGGCCACCAGAAATCAGCCTTAACACGTTTGCCAGTAAGGGTTTGGCCTAGATGGCCATCATGCGCCAGGGCAATGACACGGGGTCTGAGGGATACCCGAGGTATGTATTTTTCACCCCGCACAAGGATAGGCTCCCCTTGTAAAGAAATCTCATCCTGTAACTGAACATAAGGCCTAAGAGCAGGTGAGACCGTACTTTGCCTTGACACCCCTTCTTTGCACATCTTGATTAAGCCAACCATAACAGGATCTTTCCCCATTTCCTCAATCCATTCCCTCCTAGATATAGAGCTGGGTAAATCACTTTCTAAATCATCTAAAAACGCGACTACATTTTCGGTCACCAACTCCTTAGGCGGTGTAGCAGGGTTTCCGTTCTCCCACAGAACTGTGCATAGAGATCTAGAACCTCAGTGAGTTAGGATGATCCAAAACTCATCTCAGTGTCAGAAATCTCCTTACCTAGCTAGCTACAGTGTCTCATGGATCATTATGGAATGAACCATGTCTTAGACAAACCAGAACATGATCTTTAGAATACCTCAGGAATCGTGGAACACATGAACACTCTTTCGTTATATAATCATTTCAAACCAAAACTGGGAGTCAAAGAACACAAGTGCAAGTTTGAAATATTTATTATTCAATGCAAAGTTCTCAAACGCAGTATCTTGTATAATACCAAAATGCAGATTATAAAAATCAGAGTCAGCAGCATAGTCACTAATCCATAGTAAGCAAAAGGTGCTAGCATGTTATAATGCAAAACCTATAGAAATCGATATCACCTATATTTCGCGCACCCTATCTAGCATATTATTTTATATCTAAGAAGGTCTCATTCGGGCTTTAGCAGGGCGGCCCCATACCTCTCAATGTCAGTAGGAGCAGTTCACATCAACAGCTACCAGCTCTCTCCATGCGCAGCACCAAGTGTCTACGTTCATTCCGTGTAACTCTATCTTAAACCCGCGTAGAGCCCAAAATGTTGGCATCAACATTATTTGTGTTATGTCTAATGTGGTGCGAGGATCAGGCCTCTCAGCAACCTTGTGTTAGGTTAATCTTAGAGTGTGTAGCTCTCAGTGTGCAGACAGTTGTACCAAGTGTACCAGGCAAAGCTGATAGCATAGAAATAACATATTATTCTCTAATAAACCACCTCACCGCTTCTAGGGTGAAAGCTACAACAACAAGTATGTGTCGTGTGCAAAACTGAAGCCGAAGGCAAACCGGCTGTTTAAACATGTAATACACTCATGCTAACTTAACGCCATATATGTAATGAAGTATCCATATGACACCCCCCCATTGGTCCGAGCACCGTCAAACATAAGGGAAAAGGCAATAATAAATCAGACACAACAATTGAAAGCAAAGTTCAATGATCTTGAGCTAAAATAAGCTAAAAATATGTATGAATGAATATGTATGAATGCCTACAGTGGCCTCAAATCTAATAAAAAAAAAACAAAACTTTTGAACCAAAAGTCATCCACCAGGTCGCAAAAATATGAAACGTAGGACCAGGTTTCATCAATTCAAATGTTTGCAAGAGAAAAAACAGGGCACGTGCCCGATTTCCAAAGTCATGTGCCATATTCACGTTATCCCCAGCGACATCACATGATTGTACTCTCCATCAGCTGAACATAGTCCATCCCTCCAATCTAGCGAGGGGAAAGTCATATTTCACAACAAAGCATTCCTCCCAGGCATCTCACTATTGGAAAGTATATGCAAAGAAAGTTGCCACAGCCTCCAGTATGAAATCACTGCCATCATCCGAAAATAGTTCTGCAATCCAATTTAGCAATGGGAAAGAACATACGTGCTCCTCCAGCATCGGATCCTCATGTACCGTCAGAGGACAACTCGGTGGGTTCACCAGATCGCTGTGTGTCAGAAAGGCATCCGCCGCTGCAGAGATCTCCCATTGGCCCAGAACTCCATTTATCGCTGCCAAGGCCATAACTCTCTCGCCAGAACAGATCAGCTCATGAGCCACCACGGGACGCATTAACTGATCAAAATCGACGTCAGGAGCAGTCCTCAAGCATAGGCACAAATCAATTGCCCAATCGAACTCGCAGTTCAGGCAGTGAAACACAGGTTGGACACACGTGAAGTCGGTGAACCGAAATGACAATCTATAGGCCGTGCTTAATGCTGCAAGCGGCAATGTTCCATAGTAATTGAGCATCCGATTACGGCACAGTGTCAGGAGGCGTTGAACGGCGTCTTGCGCAGGATGGGCATCCATGTTTTATGAAGAAAAACACCAACAGAATGCCTGCTGCTAAAGCCAGCAACACAGGTAGTCCACCAAACAGACTCGAAAAAATAGTGTGGAAAAACGTGGGAATGATACCAAAAACCTTTTCAAACGTAGTCACAAGGCCACTGCTGACTAACTTGAAAAAATGTGCCAGCCCAGTCGTCGAAGAAGCATTAAATATCTGGTGTACCAGTTCGCAGAAATGAAATGGCAAATCAGTGTTTAAGAGCGCCTGCACCTCTGTGCGGGTGTTGGCTATGTGAAGGACATAAGTTTCCCGGGCCGAACTCAGGGTCACTTGTTTTTGAGACAAAAGGGCCCTTATTCTGCTTAAACCATTGAATTTCGCTTCCAAGGTTGGGATCCGTGGCCAGATGGAGACATCTGAAGAGCCATGCGTGGGTGGGTATAGCACGTTCTTGCAGCACACTACACGCTCTGATACAGTAACTATATAAGCCACACCAATTAATAAACCACAACATAATTCGTTGTTTAAAAGCAAATAACTCCCATTAGCTAATAATGTAAATGTGGGCACTACTGCTGGAACTGGCGTGCCTTTTAAAACACATGCTAAATTTGGGCGGTCCTGATTACAAGAACCGTGTAACTGAATGTGTCTGCATATTAATGAATGGTCAGGTGACTGTGTGCATTCCTCACCATTAAGATTAACCTCTTTTCCATCTTTCAGACATCTGTATGTGTATGGTAATGACCATGCCTCATGTAGGAATGCATTGCCTAGCGGTTCATATCGTCCTATAGCAATATAACGCATACAGTTAGTAAATTTATATAAAGGGAATGGTAATGTAATTAATCCATGAATAAGCCACGTGGCAGTAGTGGTTTCAGCAACAGAGAAAGGCAAGGACTCTAGCTTTTCAATATGTAGCATAGAAAATGAAGCATCACGCATTGAAAGCATGCGCTGTTTCTCAGTAAGATTAAAAGGAGCAAAAAGGGATGAAACGTTCAATGAGGTCCAGGGAACTCGACCAGCCTTAAGCGTCTGTAGCGTCCATGCAAACTGCATCACAGAACGCAATTGATTTTGACCATGGTATAACGTGGACACTTCATCATGTACAATATCAACAACAGAAGAAACAATATTATCCAATGTGTAAATTCTTGAAGAAAGCATGTTAATACTGTTATCGACCACTGCAAGCACTTTTTCCAAATTTGCTTGATCAATAGCTCTCAGGCGCTTTGCTGCCTCAACTTGTGAAAATTTCCAAATCTCATTGTATATAGCATAAAGAAAGCGTTTAGATCTACCCCTAGCTGGGCCTTTTATAAAATCATTTAGGTCTATATTTTCATTCAACTGGGACAGATGCAGTTTAACTGCAGCCAAAGTGGAATGTTGTAACCAGTTCTGACACAATTTTCCTACTGAATAAGTAGTAACAGTGTGATCTGTTTCAAACCTGGGATCTGGCCTGACGTGTGTAAATCCTTCAGACAAACCCAAAAAACGACGTTGGCAAGCATCAGAGCTCCTCTGCCACAAGAGCCACCCCTCCGGATCAAAATGGGAAATATTAAAGGAGGAATTCTGCAAAAGCGCTTGTATCCCACTGATGGATAATGTAGTGAAATTACTCCAACCTGAATACTCTTCCAAGTCAGGGATAGTAGGGGTATTTAATTTTTTAGATGTAGCCAATCCAAAACATGTTGTTTGAGAAATAGTAGAATTTAAAAACAACATGTGATTCGGGATGAGACATGCACGATGCAAAGCCTCAGTGCCTTGTACCTGCCAATCTTTGGTACCCCAAACCGATTTAAGGTCAATAGTATCCTTCCATAAGTCATAGCCATCCACGGATAACCTTTCTAGAAAGGACTTTGAATACAGCAATTTTGTGTCAGTTAGTCTAACCTTGGGCATGAACTTCTGGTTCACTTTAAAATAAAACGACTCAGGATTCGATTGATTAAAATCTGTAAAATAAGAGTATTTTCCCAGAAATGTACTTGAGCTCCCCTGTAAGGGAGTAGGGCAATGTTCCCACTGAGTGTAATTCACAGGAACCCTCCTGGTACTTGTCTTGTGTAAGAAATGATTCCCATAATGTTGATAACAAAACAAATCACCATAATTGACAGAATCTAAGTACAAATCCTCAGCATCAAAGGCCGCATAATATTTCAAATCAGAGAACAATGCTTCTACGGCCTGAAGATCCCAATCATCAGAACGAACATTTTGCTTAATCACATCTCCCATGTTTACTCTAAGCACATTAGGAACATTAATAACTTCTGTTGGGCCATGTATCTGAAACCTAACCGCATCCCACACAATCCCATCAAGGACAGGCCAAGCAGTAATTTCTACTGTTTTCAAGTCTCTCCGTAGCCTGTGTGCTGAATGTGAGGAGGAAAGAGGGGCCAATGTTCCATTAAGGTACCGAATTCCTGTTCTTTCTTTCACATAATGGCCATCAATCAAGCGGAAAAAATAAAACACAAAACCAATTGACATAAAAAGATAAAATGAAAATAGTATCAGCCAAACGTAGGTCCAAGGTGGAATTAAAAAATGTTTTTTAAACAACGTGGCATATTTTGCAATAGTCGATGGTTTCTTTGAAAGTTCCGAATCAGAGTCAAAAGAGAATCTTGACTGGTTAGCCAAACGAGCATTTAGATCAGACATAGATAAATCAGCAGGATCTGCATATGTCCGCTCATCAATGTTAGCAAGAGGAATAGTATTTAATAAAGGATTGGATATAGCAGGCATCTCGAGGGACACCTCCTGATCTGCACCAGATGTAACAGCCAGCACAGAGTTCCTCACCATGGAAGGACAGGAAGCAGCCGGTGTCATTCTATGAAGAATCGGCCACCCTGTGTATCTTGACATTGTCAATAGAAATAAATCTGTTTTCTTTACGACCTGGAAGTGGTGGTAAAATGACTGTTCTTGTGCCCTTCACTCCAAGGACTCGAACCGGCGTTCTGAATGAGGGACCAAACTCTTTTTTGTTATCGATCTTCTCTCGAACCAGTTCTCCAACCTGGGGTAGCCAGCCAACTACCGGGATCTGCAACGCATCATCCGACGTGGAGGGCAAGTGTTCCTTTGCAAGACTGTCTCTGGTCTTTTGTAGATCCTGTAAAACATTGCAATGTTCATCTACGTCAAAGGCCGCGGCCTGGGCCTGGCAGTCTGCACCATCAAGGTCAGGGACGTACATCTTGATACCAAAGAGCATTTCGTATGGGGTCCGCCCACCCAGAGACCTTCTAGGGAGATTATTAAGCGCACGCTGCACGCCATAGAGGTGGGTCAGCCAGTCTCTACCAGTGCCTATAACACGGGCTGTCAAAGATTGCTTTAAGTCGCGGTTCATTCTTTCTACTACAGAATTGCCCTCAGGCCTGTAGGGGCTTGAAAACTTCACCTGTACTCCCAACGAAACCATAGCATCCTTATACGCCTTAGAGGCGAAAGCCGGACCCTGGTCCGAATGGAAAGTACCACAAGCAAAGATTCCCACAAAGACACGCAAATCCTTAATGACAGTTCGCGAATCAGCGCTTCGATGAGGCCATAACCACACAAAGCGTGTGCATGAGTCAACTGCTACTAAGATGTATTTATACGCAGTATCAGAAGAAAAAGGACCGCAGTGATCCAAATAAACACAACCAAGTGGTTTATTAGAGATGTACAACTGTGTCTGAGGCGGACGCGCAGCAGTAGAAGGCTTAATCTGCTGACAAATGTCACACATAAGGACATAATCGCGCGTCTGTTTGTACAGTCCCCGCCACCAGAACCTCTGTTGTAGCTGAGATACAGTGGCTGAGACGCCCGCATGCGCAGACGCCACACCTTCATGAGCCGCTGTAATCAGAGAAGCTCTGCGATCCGAGTTGGGAACTAGACGCTCTCCAACTTCAGGAATTTTCACATAAGGAACCTTATCGGGACTTAAGTGGTATGTGTACTTCGAAGGGAACCCCGCAGGATATTTACCTCCCTTCGCCGTGGCAGCAACAGCCGCCAAGATGTCATCATCTATTTTGCTTTTGGACCTCGTGACCGCTGCAACTAAGTATTTTGATACCGCTGACTTCGCTGCTTCATCAGCAAGCGAGTTGCCAACAGCGTGGACTCCCACGCGCTGGTGGCCTAGAGTATGAATCACAAACACGAGCGGTAGTTTCTCTTTAAGTTCCGCCACTCGGACCCAGATCATTTTATGTTTTATTGTGCTACCTTTGGAATCACGAAAATCATTCCGAATCCAAAAGAACAAGTTCTCATTGTAAGACTGGACACAGTAGTAAGAATCACTTACGATTAAAGTCGTCACAGAAGGATCAGCGTACTCCAATGCAAGCATTAGAGCACGCAGCTCAGCTAATTGTGCGGTGCAGTCCCCAAGCGTCTGCGTGTGCACGACGCTGGACTTGAACTCATCGTTCACCATTGCACCGACCACAATGGCGCAAGCGGAAACGTAGGCATGTTTAGAGCCATGCGCAACCTGCGCCGAACCGTCCGTGTAAATGATACAGTGGAAATCCTCCAACGGTCGCATTGCTAAAGGAGCAGGATGAACAAATTCATACTGTAAATACTCCTGCGACCGTAAAGCGGCGTCAAAAATAAACGTGACATCCTGAGATGTCAAGGATGTAGCCCACTGAATCCACCGAGGGTGCAAAGCTTTAGAATTTGGTACACTGGCTTTCGTGACCGCCTCCAAGGCTGGACACGGGGTGACAACCAACATGCGCTTTCCCTGCGACAGGGCACGTTCCTTAAGAATTGCCATCTGCACAGCCGTTAAAACCTTCTCCACAGTGGAAAAACGCAGTTCAGCCGAAGTGTACAAGTGTGACTTGTAAGCAATAGGTACAGTATCCCCTTCATTAAAAGTCAGGTACGTGAAACCCACCGTCCCAGGGATAATTCTTATCACCAGGTTGGTCTGGTTATCACGAGTCTGTAAGTAGTCAGAAGCTAGCATATCAGCCTGCAAGGACTGCAGAATGGCTGAATGCTCAGGCAGCCAGCATGATTTGGAAAAAGATGGTTGTACCAAGGCATATAAAGGCTTGATACGCTGGGCATATTCCGGAATGTATGTCCTCCCGAAATTTAAAAAACCCAGCAAAGACTGTAATTTTTTCAGCGTTGTCGGAGAGCGCAACTGCGCGCACTTCTCCAGGAACTGAGGAGCCAATCCCTTTCCTTCATGGTTAAGTTCATAACCTAGAAACAACACCGTGTACTCCGCAATGTGCGATTTTGCAAAGTTAAACTTGTAACCCATGTCTGCAAAGTTACAAATTATGCTGTTTACTCGACACAGATGCACCCAAAGCTCGTCGTCTGTGAGATAAATATCATCCACATATGAACATGCAACTGGATCGAAACTCTCTAAAAGAGAGACTATGCGGGCGGAAAACACTCCAGGACTATTTTTATATCCCATTGGGAGTCGATTAAACTTTTTTTGTACGCCTCCGCATGTAAAACTGGTCCAATGGGAACTCAGACCATCTAATCTATGTGCATAAAAACCATTGGAAATGTCAAGCGTGGTTTTGAACCGTTTACGCTCAAGACTATTCACTAGGGCAGAGCCGTGAGTATTCTGTACTGCACAGTTACGGCAATGCGAGTTCAAATGCCGGTAATCCAAAACCAGACGATATGATCCGTCCGGCTTGTTAACAGTAAAAAGGGGATTATTCATAGGTGACACACACGTTTCAATTACACCTTGATACTCCAATTGTTCAAGGATAGTCGCGACTGAAGCTTTAGCTTCACGCCGTATGGGGTACTGGGGTTGTGGCTGTGGCTGAGACCGTAAAGGAATCTCATGGCTAGGGGACAATTTATCCCAGCCACACTGATTTCGGTACACAGCCGGCGCAAGCGCCAGAGCCCACTCCTCTGCAAAATGCAGCGCTTCCACTCTAGATACAGTGTGCGCGAAACTGGGGAGGATCACCTCCTCCCCTCGCGGAGCTGCGAGAACAAAAGGTGGGGGCCAGTCAGCCTCCGAAAGCAAAATGTCATACGTATCTGAAAGATTTTCCCAAAATACCCCTTTTACAGTTCGCTGCATGTCACCTTCAATTAACAGGACAATTTCAAAAAGCCTTTCAGGGGGAGCAACATGTGTATCAGCTGTTTCGATTACAACATAAGTGTCAGTCGCTGTCACCTTCAACAGTGGACGGAGGGCCTCTCTCACTATGGTAATCTCCGCCGCGCTGTCCAGCAAGGTCAGAGCCCACGTCAGATTCCGAAGCCGCGTTCTCACTATCTGGGGCATATCGATGCGCCGTTAAGGCTGCGACTTTCTTCTTGGCAAACTTCTTTCTCTTTGGCGTAGAGTCGTCCCGCTGGTCCCCTTCACTTCGCGTGCGGGGCTGGCCACGTCCTTGCTGACCACCCCTGCCCCTGCCGCCCCCTCCACCACCGGTTGATGTAGCCGATGAGTCCTGAAAGGAACGAGGAGAGCGTTGGTCAGATGACTGATATCTGTCAGGCGATTTAATCGTAGCGCGATCGCGCAAGTCATAAACTCGCTCCGACTGCGCAGGTTGTGAAGGCGCCGGACTAGAGACCTTTGTCTGTTGTTGCTGTTGCTTACCCTGATACTGCTTTTTTGGCCAAGTTTGTTTTTTGGACTTGGGCTGTCCACCTGTTTCCGAAGACTGCCCCTGGGGCTGCTTCTTTTCTTTTTCAAGAAAAACCTTCGCACCCTTAGAATTGCGGCCAACCATTTTATAAGCCGCCACAATAATTCTTGCCAGCTGACGGGGTTTCTCGGCATCGGGTACTAACGCCAGACCATTGGCCACCTGAAAGTTCACTGCATCCCCTTTTACATTGGCAAGGATAATACCGCAAACTGTCTCAAATGAACCGTTCAGGCGCATACCCAACTCAACCGCCGACTCAGGTCCGTGATCATCCTGAACACGTTTGAGGATCGCAGACAGGTTCGAAACTGAAGGTGTGCCAAAGCACCTCGAGTAAACCGCTGCAAATGTCTTACCCCATGTCTCACAGTCAGCAAGTTCCGGGGCTATTTCCTTCGGTAAACTAAGCGTAAGAATCCGGTGTTTTTCACTCGGAGTCGTATTAGGAAACACAGCCTCTAACTGGTCGAATTTCTCGGCAAGCCAGTAAGGAAATTCATCCGTACTATCTGGCTTTCTGCCCATAACGGAATTCACCAAGACAGGACTGATTTTCAAACCAGCCTGTTCTGCTCGAAGCTGCGCACCTGCGGGGGCTGCGCCTTGAATATTACGACTAATGTAATGAACAAGCGCTCTAATCACACCAACCGAGACCTCATGAAGACGTCTCAGGTCGGCTACGTTACACGTGGCGCGATTAGGATGAGGAGTAAATCCACCCAAGGCGGGCCAATTTGTGCCCGGAATGGACAAAGGACCTAACCTCGTATCGTTCAAAGAATGGGGTAGGGCGCCACCAAACCAAACACCGTGCTGCCAAGCGTCAATAGGTACTTCCAGTGCCCTGTACGGAGCATAAGCCGCCGGTACTGCCGAGGCAGTGTATGAATGGAAGACGCCCGAATTAGCGTCCACAGCCGGAAATGTTACCCAGGAATAAAATAATTCGTACGGGTACGCATGTTCCGCACTCACCACTAGAACCACAGCCAAGCCGTCCACAGGGACATTGTATGTCCGCAAGTGGTCGCGAACCGCGATGCGGCTATGCTGCGCAATTTCCACGGCCATGGTAGCAAAGGAAGTGAAAAGAGACAAAGAACAGTTTGTAGCACAACTGGGAAGTAATTCAAAGAAACCGTTTACAGAAGAATTCAAGCTTGAAAATACCTATTTCAAAAATAGGTAGGTTTTTCCGACACCACCGTTTACCGGAAACGGGTATGAAGGTGCTAAGGTTTTAATGATATACTACTCGAGTGTCATGAAATACGGCCAACCAATCCGTTGGGCGCCATGTAGCAGGGTTTCCGTTCTCCCACAGAACTGTGCATAGAGATCTAGAACCTCAGTGAGTTAGGATGATCCAAAACTCATCTCAGTGTCAGAAATCTCCTTACCTAGCTAGCTACAGTGTCTCATGGATCATTATGGAATGAACCATGTCTTAGACAAACCAGAACATGATCTTTAGAATACCTCAGGAATCGTGGAACACATGAACACTCTTTCGTTATATAATCATTTCAAACCAAAACTGGGAGTCAAAGAACACAAGTGCAAGTTTGAAATATTTATTATTCAATGCAAAGTTCTCAAACGCAGTATCTTGTATAATACCAAAATGCAGATTATAAAAATCAGAGTCAGCAGCATAGTCACTAATCCATAGTAAGCAAAAGGTGCTAGCATGTTATAATGCAAAACCTATAGAAATCGATATCACCTATATTTCGCGCACCCTATCTAGCATATTATTTTATATCTAAGAAGGTCTCATTCGGGCTTTAGCAGGGCGGCCCCATACCTCTCAATGTCAGTAGGAGCAGTTCACATCAACAGCTACCAGCTCTCTCCATGCGCAGCACCAAGTGTCTACGTTCATTCCGTGTAACTCTATCTTAAACCCGCGTAGAGCCCAAAATGTTGGCATCAACATTATTTGTGTTATGTCTAATGTGGTGCGAGGATCAGGCCTCTCAGCAACCTTGTGTTAGGTTAATCTTAGAGTGTGTAGCTCTCAGTGTGCAGACAGTTGTACCAAGTGTACCAGGCAAAGCTGATAGCATAGAAATAACATATTATTCTCTAATAAACCACCTCACCGCTTCTAGGGTGAAAGCTACAACAACAAGTATGTGTCGTGTGCAAAACTGAAGCCGAAGGCAAACCGGCTGTTTAAACATGTAATACACTCATGCTAACTTAACGCCATATATGTAATGAAGTATCCATATGACAGCGGCTCTTTAGTGTCAGGTAATCTAGATAGACAGTCAGCAACACTGTTGCACCAACCAGGCAAGTATTCTACACTACACGTGAACTCTTGTACACTAACAGCAAGTCTCGCTAACCTCCCGGAGCAGTTCCTAATCCCCCCAGGGGCTAAAACCTTCAACAGGGGCTTATGGTCTGTTCTGAGTGTGAAGGTGATTCCCCACAAATACACCCTGAAATATCGAGTTGCCCACGCAGCCGCCAGTGCCTCACGCTCTATGACCGAGTAATTCCTTTCGGTCTCAGTCAGAGAACGCGACGCAAAAGCAACGGTGTTCTGTTTGCCATCCCCTTTTTGTGTTAAGACGGCACCAATCCCAACAGAACTGGCGTCAACAGTGAGGATGGTGTGATAAGACTGCACAAAACTTGAAAGAATGTTAGCATCTAATATGTTTTGTTTGATCAATAAAAAGGCATTCCTCTGATCTGCACCCCAAGTGAAACCTTTCCCTTTCCGCATGATAATCCGCAAGGGTTCAACCTTTTCTGCAAAGTTCTTTACGAATTTCGCATAGTACTCGACCATGCCCATAAAAGACCTTAGTTTGTCTTTGTCATCAGGTTCAGACACATTACATATAGCACTTACAAGGTCTTTTTTGGGTTGTATACCAAGGCCAGATACGTGGTACCCCAGGTAATCTACTTCCTCAACAGCAAACACACATTTTTCCCTGCGCAATGTTAAACCAGCCCTTGAAAGAGCAGTGAGAACTTTATCCAGGATAACATCATGGTCACCAACATCCAAACCATGAATCAGGATGTCATCCTGGAAAAATACTACCCTTTCAATGTCTTTGAGTACATCTGTAATGATCCTTTGGAAAGCACTTGCTGCAGAGCAGAGGCCAAAAGGAAGTCTTTTGAATTGGTAGGTACCTTCCGGAGTGATGAACGATGTAAATTGCTTCGAGTCCGGATGAAGCTTAACCTGGTGGTACGCGCTGCGAAGGTCCAACTTTGAAAAGATCTTGCCTCCACCCAAACTCAAGACAATTTCATTTATGTTCGGGAGCGGAAAGTGATCCATTATCACGGCTTTGTTAAGGCTCCGCATGTCCACACAGAAGCGCAAGGATTTGTCCGGTTTCTGTGTGATAACCACAGGACTCAACCACTGTGTGGCCTCCACAGGCTCAATTATGTCATCCTCTAATAATTGCTTGATGATCTTTCTGACCTCATCTCTTGCAGATAGGGGTATCTTCCTTGCAGTGTGTTTCACAGGAGCTACACTTCTTTTGGTTTTGATGACATGTTGGTAACCAATGGCCTCCCCCAACTTCTCATTGAAAATGCTTTCATGTTTTTTAAGAATAACTTCTAAGTTCTTCTGAACTATATTGCATGCACTTTCTACCTCTACACACATTACAGGTGGATCAGCTCTTGGGTTCACCCTTATATTGAGCTCATATTGGTGTAACCACCCTAAAATAGCAGGGCCATGTGGGGACACATAAACCTTCCCCCGCGTAACTCTCCCTTTAAACTTAATATTGGCCTCAAAGTATCCAAGGACACCAATGTTCACACCTTGGTAACCCCTTAGTGTGATGTCAGATTTCACTAAAACGGAACCAGTGCAAGATGAATTATACAGCTTCTTAGGGATGATTGTGTAAAGCGACCCTGTATCCACCATTAAATTAACAACAACATCATTCAACTCAAAGTCTGCTTTAGGCCGAGATAGGACAACACCCTCTGTTGACTCCAGGCTGCCAGCAGACGTAATCATCATTACCTCTGCTTCATCATCAGTAACCTCACCCTCCACCATGGCAACCTTTTTAGAGCTAACTGTTCTACACATTCGTGCATAATGCCCTTTTTTTCCACATTTTAAACACTCTCTGGACAAAGCCGTACAATTCTTGGAATCAGCTAAATGAAAAGGACTTCCGCACCTATTACAAGACCGTGTGGTCGGTTTAAACTTGCTTGTTCCACTTTTATTAAAAGAGGTTGTGGGTTTCCCCCCCCCCCCTATTCATCTGTTTCCCTTGTATTAAAGCAATGCTTTCTGAAGCATCTGCCTGTAAACTTGCAACTTCCTGACAACTAGTGTGTCCCAGTTGTATTCTTTTAAGCTCCTTCATGCACCTATCGCTTTCTTCAGCGACTTTAGCAATGGTAATTGCCTCAGTAAGGGTGGGGTTTTTGGGGCGTGGCTTGGGCGCTTGGGCGCCGATGGCGATGGCAATGGTCGCCTGAGAGCTCGGCTCCGGGACTGTGCCCGGACTTATCCTGTTAATCGGAGGCCGCGGGGCACCCTAGCCCCCGCAAATCGTTGTTCGGCCCGACTGGACCCTACTGAGGCACCTGGCGCAGGCTAGACGGGTGTTGATCCGCCCGAAACTCGAAGTTTGTGGTCCTGAGGAGAGCGACCCAACATGGCGCCCGGACCCCTTTGTCCCCTCGGACGGGACCATTAGACTGGTGGAACGTCGCAGAAAGCGGTGTGCCCTCCGCTCTTTTGTCTTCCTGGAGAGTGTGGATCTGGACTTTGACCGGACGAGACTCTGGCATTGGTGTTTGAGCCTGGAGGGTCGGATGCCCCCTACCATAGTGGATCTCGGCACACGGACGACTGGAGACCCTGACGGTGGTGCCGACCTCCGACGCAGCGCTTGGCTGCCTCCCCCGATCGACCCGATCCCATGGGAAGCACAGCCCCCTGGCGCCACAAAGTCTCTGGTGGTGTGGGTGGCCCCCGCTCCGGGTCCTCGTCAACCAGACGGGCCTGCCCGGCCTGGCGCCGAGTGTCTCCGCCTCCTCCTCAGTGCCCTCCGACGACACGGTGGTGGCGCGAGCCGAAGCTGTGGAGGTCCACCTGGCCCTGGAGAAGAGGATCGCCAGCCCTCACCCTGAGGGCCAGCAATCGAGAGAATTGTAGCCGACGCCCGCACTCGGTGGCGCCTTTATCTGAGTCCACACCGTGCGCTTCCCGCGACATGGGGAAGCCGAGAGGGGCCAAGGGGACCACCCCGGCCGCCTCTGACTCGGAAACCCCGGACAAGGAGAGCCATGGAGACCCGGGAGGCGCTGGGGGCACGCCGCTGCAGCAACAGTTTGACCGCGTCCTGGAGGCGATTGCAACCACACGCTCGGCCCTTCAGCAGGACATTGCCCAGGTGGCGACGAGCCTGGGCCTCCTTAGGGCGGATCACGGCAAGTTGTCGGACAGGGTCAAAGAAGTGGAAGGCTCGGTGAAGACCTTGGAGCCGGCGCAGCGATCCTTGGCTGCGTCAATGAAAGATGCCCTGTCCCGGATTTCTGCCCTGGAACAGCGAGCGGAGGATGCGGAAGGCCGTAACAGGCGCAACAACATCCGAGTGGTAGGCCTGCCGGAGAAGATCGAAGATGGCGACATGGTGGCCTACTTGGAAGCCTGGCTCCGAGACACGGTGGCCCCGGAGGGCTTATCCTCTTTCTACACCCTTGAACGAGCTCATAGGGTCCCAGCGAGGCCACCGCAACAGGGCCGTGCACCGCGTCCGGTGGTGGCGCGCCTCCTGCATTTTCGCGACAGGGACCTTATCCTCAACGCCGCTAGACATAATGGCCCCTTTAAGGTGGAGAATAGCCAGGTGAACATCTTCCCGGACTACACCCATGAAACCCAACGCAGGCGGTTTTCATTCTTGGCGGTCAAGCGTGAGCTCCGGAGCGAGGGCATCCAATACTCGCTCCTGTTTCCTGCCAAACTCCGCATCATTGTCGATGACAAGACTCAGTTTTTTGACACCCCGGAGGATGTCTGTAACTGGCTTGAACTTTATAGGGCTGGGAAAGATGGTTTCACCTCCACACCTCAGCCAGCGGCGGAGCCGGGACAGCGACGGCGGTCTAAGAGGATACGGAGTCGCCGAGGCCGGTCGGGCGGCCCTTCAACTGAGGAGACATCGACGGAGCGGAAAGGAGTATTAGAGGCGCTGTCTGCACTGTCTGGTTCACGAGATGATGCCATTACAGAAGAAGAGAACCCTGGTGGCGAGGGGGCATCAACGGACTCGGAGGACTCGGTGACGGATAGCATCAGCACACCGGTGATCACGCCGAAATCGGTTGAGGACCTTCTAGATGGACAGGGTTGATGGGGTGAGCTGCATCCTTTTGGGTGGGGGCCCGTAACGGGGGTGGCGGGTGCCGATGGTTCAGCATGATCTCCGGGGTAGCGGGAGGTGGGGTGCCTTGCCTTTGCCCCGAGGGTTTCCGATACTGTTTTGGGCTTGCTTCAGTCCTGGTAGCCAGGGCATCGAGGGCCCACTGTCACCGCCCAGCCCGCACCTGGCCCTTAAGGCCTTCCTACGGTGGCGACCGTAGGATTAGTTGGGGACGAAGGGTTCTCTGAGGGTATGGTTTGGATGGGAACTAGATGGAGATATTTGGGTCCTGTTCTGGGGAGGGTGGGCAGGGTTTTGGTTAGCTTAAGAGTTGTTGAGTTTTGGTTGGGGGAAATGGCCGCCATCAGTGCTGGGTTGATTGTTGTTTGCTCTTTGTTGGGACCCAGATGGGGGGACTTTGCACGAACAGTATGGGACAATGGCTGACGTTGCTAATGTGAAGTGTATTACTTGGAATGTGCGGGGGCTTCATACCATGTCTAGGCGGCACAAAGTCCATGCTTATTTAGTGCGTAGGGGAATACAAATGGCGCTGTTGCAGGAGACCCATCTGAACAAGGCGGAAGGGGCGGCGCTACAGCGTAGGTGGAGGGGGCAGGTCTTCTACACGTCGTACTCTGCGTATGCCAGGGGGGCGCTAATTTGGATTAGAGCTGGGGTTCCCTTCCAGGTCACAAATTCAGTGGTAGATCCAGAGGGGCGCTACGTGGCCATTTCGGGCACACTGGGGGGGAGGGACCTGAATGTTTGCTGTGTATACGCACCTAACACGGACCAGTCTGCCTTCCTCTCTAGGTTATCGGGCTCCCTGGCCCACTTTCTCACAGGGCCCCTCCTGCTCGGCGGGGACTTCAATTCGGTGGTGGATGTGGACACCGATCGCTCGCATCCGCCCCACCCTGATTCTCCGGTCCGCCGTGTCGCTAAAAATCGTAGGGACTGGCAGATACAGTGGGGTCTGACAGATATTTGGAGAGCGCAACACCCCGACGCTAGAGATTACTCCTATTTCTCGGGCCTACATGAGTTGCACGTTAGGTTGGACGGGTTTCTTGGCTCGACTGAACTGGTTTCAGCGGCGATCCGTTCCGAATACTTGACTAGGACCATCTCGGACCATAACCCCCTCCTGCTGGCCCTTCGCTGGTTTCCGGGGGCGCCGGCGGTGCCCACCTGGAAGTTACGTCCTGAGACCCTCGAGGACGCTGTGTTCAAAGCGGAATTAGGGGACAGGATTGAGGAGTACTTCGCGTCCAACAGGGGCACTGCGAGCTCGAGAGCGCTGGAGTGGGACGCTTTTAAGGTGGTGGTGAGGGGTTATTGCATCACCAAGAAGGTAGGTATGAGGCGGGTTATCCTCGATGACTTGGACGTGGCGGATCGGAGGCTTCGTGAGTTGGAACTCCGCCGCCCCGGGCACCCTGAACTTCAGGGTCGCACGGCAGAGGCGAAGGAGGCGGTGGCGGCGGAGATCGAGCGGCTGCGCTGCTTCGACTACAAGGCCTATACGGTTCGGTCCATCGCAGAAGGGGATAGATCGAGCGCTTTGTTGGCATGGCTGGCAAACCCTACGCGCCAGACCTCACTGACGACGTCCATGCGCATGGCGGACGGGACCATGGTGCACACTCAACCGGAGATTCTAGGCTGCTACCGGCACTACTACGATCAGCTATATCGCAGTCGTGCTGCCAAAGACCCCGACCTTCTCGAGGACTATCTGAGGCCCCTGGAGCTCCCAACGGTGGAGCCTGACGTGGCGAAAGCCCTGGGGTCCGATATTGAACTGGGGGAGATCCGCAGCGCCATTAAAATGATGGCGCGGAACAAGACCCCGGGTCTAGACGGTCTTCCTGTGGAATTTTACGCGGCCTATGCCGACCTCCTGGCTCCGAGACTGGTAATCGTATACAGAGAGGCGAAGAGGCTTGGCCGACTCCCCGGCTCGATGCGCGAGGCCCTGGTGGTTCCCCTCCTCAAGCCGGGACGGGACTCGGCCGATCCGGCGTCCTACCGTCCTTTATCGATGCTGACGGCCGATTATAAGATTCTGAGCAGCATCTTGGCCTCGAGACTGCTGGGCCACATGAGCTCCCTGGTGCATGAAGACCAGGCTGGGTTCATCCCCAAGCGCAACACGACAATGAACATCCGCAGGTTGTTCCGCTTGCTGGGTGAGCCGCTCGTAGATGCTCCGTGCCCGGTGGTCCTATCGGTGGATTTAGAGAAGGCATTTGATAGCCTGGAATGGGACTACCTGCACGCTGTGTTGCGACGGTTCGGCCTAGGCGAGGGTTTCATCAGATGGACCGCGGTCTTGTATACCTCCGTATCGGCCAGGGTTCGAGCGGGTCCGTTAATTTCCTCACAGTACCCGGTGGAACGAGGCACGAGACAGGGCTGCTCGTTATCCCCACTTCTTTTCGCGCTGGCGGTGGAGCCTCTCGCACTGCTACTCCGATCGGGGGCTCATTACAATGGCTTCTGGACACCTTCGGGCCCGCACCACATTTCCCTATATGCCGACGACCTGTTGCTCTTCCTTGAGGACCCAGTTGTGGCCCTACGTGGAGCCGCGGCGGCGCTTACGGCGTTTGGGGAGGTCTCGGGCCTCCGGGTGAATTGGGCCAAGACATGCCTTTTCCCGGTTCGCAGAGGCACCCCTAGCCCGGCCCTCAATGGAGAGATTAGATGGGAACCTGACTGCTTCAGGTACCTGGGAGTATATATCTATCATGAACCATCTGACCTCCTGGATGGAAATATTACCAGATGCAGTCGAGCGCTGCGGGGTAATATGGACTTCTGGGCTACGCTACCGCTATCAATGGCGGGGCGGGTCGCTCTCCTCAAAATGGTGGCTCTCCCCCGGTTACTGTATTATTTCCGGGCGCTGCCGGTTTGGATCCTGCCGGCCACATTTAGGCTCCTACGGTCAATGATAGTCGGATTCCTCTGGGGCTCGGGCCTGATGAGGCCGAAAGCCGAGGGTGGGCTCGCGGTGCCGGACTTTGAGAAATACTATCTGGCGGCACAGCTCCAGACCCTCACCCAGGAGATTGCCAGGGAATTCCGGGGCCCGGAGGACAGGAGAGGCAGGGGGATGGCCAGACATGTTCTCTCCTTCATAGCTCTACGCCAACGTTTGGCCCTGCAAGATCTGACGCTGGAGGAGAAGACCATTCGCCTGTGTTGGAATCGAGCCCACGCCCGGGGCCAATTGCGAATACCGTATGCGCCTGAAATACCTTTGGGGATGTTGACGGCCTTGCCCCATGGCGGTGATTGGTCACGGTTGGCGGACTGGGAGTACGCGGGGCTGCAGTTGGTAGGGGATCTTTATGAGGCTGGGGTGCTCTTGCCCTTTCAGGAGCTCATTGACCGCTTCGAGATTCCCCGCGGAGACTTCCTATTGCACTCGGCCCTGGTCCGAGCAATCCAGGCGCACTGGAAAGGCGGACAGGAGGAACCTCCTACGTCTCCGGTGTGCCAATACGTCATGATGTCTGCGGGCACGGTGAAGGCGGTCACATGCCTCTATGGTAGACTGATCAACGAAGGGCTGACCCCCCTTACGACCTTGAGAGCCCGTTGGGAGGCAGACATAGGCAAGGAGATTCCGGAAACGACCTGGTCTCAACTCGTGCGGCGGGCTTGGAAGGGGACGCGCCACGCCCGTTTCCAGTTGGTCCACTATTATGTACTCCATCGGGCATACCTGACCCCGGCGAAAATCCAACAGTACTTCGCCACGAGCTCGGCAACCTGCCCTAGATGCCCGGAGCCAGAGGCGGACCTCCTCCACATGCTGTGGGCCTGCCCGGGTTTGTCCTCCTACTGGGTGGAAGTGGGGAAGACCCTGACGGAGGTGACGGGGAGGCCCCTATCGGTCGATGCTGCGGTGGGACTCCTGCACTGGTTTCCACATACCCCTAAAAACAAAATTTCCAGTAAATTTATTGATTTGGGGCTTCTCTTGGCTAAGCGAGAGGTGACCAGGAACTGGAAGGCACGAGCTGGTCCGACTGGGAGCAGATGGCACAACGAACTCTTGAAGTGGGCGGCGGGAGAAAGCACGCTGAGATACCAACTAGCTGGGAGACAGCATAATGAGAAAGCACAGGAGGCAGCGCTAGAATGGGAGACACTAGTGAAGGCCCTTAGGGACTATTGCGCCCCCAGCGACTCTGATAGCGAGAATGCGGCACGCCCTAAGTCCCGTTAGGCGATTGCGATTTCTATCTCTGATACTCTCCTCTTGGGTCCTTTCGTGCATCCTATTGCGGCTGCTACCATACACTGATGGCGGGGTTGGGTTGGGGAGGGATTACTTTGGAATTTAGTGTTTTGTGGGAGGGATTTTCTTTTGGGTTTTATGGGATTGTTTAGAAAAGCAGATGACGGACAGGGGATTATCCGGACCAGCTTTGCTTTCCTGCTGAACCCCCATTGGACTTTGACGCCTGACCTTTGGGTTGCGGTCTGAATGTTTACATATGAAAACATGCTGCGGGGGGTGGGTGGGAGACAGCTCATTGATTTTCTTGGTTTTATGATGCTGGTCGTATATGTAACATTTTTGCTGATTCCTGCAATAAAAATATATTTCAAAAAAAAAAAAAAGGGTGGGGTTTTTGGCTGCCCACAACTTTTCCTGTGTTTTTTTACTAAAACATTGTACGATTAACTGATCCCGAATCATCTCATCCTGTATGTTCCCAAACTGACATTTCATAGAGAGTTCCCTTAGCCTAGAGACAAATTTGTCAATTGTTTCATTTTCCTTTTGGGGGGCAGTATAGAATTTGTGCCTGCGCATTACAACATTTTCCTGCTTAGCAAATCTAGTATAAAGTCTAAACAAAGCATCTTTGTAAACATCATCAATGTCAAGAGGCGGATTCGGCAAGTATTTAAACACCCTTTGTCCCTCTTTCCCTAGGGCACCCAGAAGCAAAGCTTTCTTCCTGATGGCAGAAAACTTTGTACCATCCAAGGCTATGATATAATTTTCAAACGCCTCACACCAGTCATCCCATTCCATTGAGGGTTCACCAGGGGCACTTAGAAAAGGGACAGGTGCTTGAATAGCGTTGCTCACATTCATAGTGAAAAACCAAGGGTGATACACAAATCACAAAAGAAGAAAAGTTAAGCAGGTAAATTTTAAACACTCAGCAAAGTTCGTAATGTCCAATCTAAAGTGTGTGTGTCACTGACGCTGTGAGTAACACACTGTGACGAGGTCGACTTTAAAGTGAGTGTGTCACTGTAAATTTGCTTTCCTCCAAAGACGGTCGTCTTTAATGACAAACGTTTTTGTGGCTGCGTGACACACAGAGGCGAACTTGCTTAGAAGTGAGTGTGTCACTGTAGGCAGAATTGCGCTGATATCTTTTTGAAACGCTTTCCCTTTAGTTTTGCGTTTCCCTTTTAAGACTTTCCGCCCTCCGAGCAGTGGGGCTCACTGGTACTGCCTTTCTTTTAAATTATGATTTCCCCTTTAAGACTAGTGGCACCAAGGGGGCGCTGTCGCCTGCGTTGACGGGCTAAGGAACGATAGTTAACGCTCCGTCAGGCTTGGGGCGAAGACAGTTTCAATCACAGTTCCCTTCACGGTGAGCGATTTTCTGACATACCTTCCGTTGTGGCTTACATTATACTTTAAACCGCTTCCTCTTGTCAGCGAAAATCTCCTCTGGCCGGGTTTCCTTTCTCGCGTCGTCTTTTCCGACAGGCTCTGTTTTCCTTCCTCGGGTTACCCTCCGCCTCCAGCAGTCGCCAAAATGTTATAAATAGAAGTAATGAGGCGGCACACCAGCGTCGTGTAGTTCAGGGTAATTTATTCAGTTGAGACGTAGGAAACCCAACCATCGTGAACGGGACCAAACGGGCAACTGCCGACCGTTGGTCCGAACACAGAGCATGTCACCAAGTCGGGCAGCGCGAGCACAGCGCGCGACATGGACAGTGACAAAGAGCACAAGGCGAATATAACAACTTCCCGTCGGAGGAATGTGTTTTTTCAGAGCAGAATTGATTACGTCATCGCATAACACCTAAATCGTATTTAATATCGGTATAAAGCCGAAAATGTTATTTGCCAATTCAGGACTGGAGTGTCAGCAAATCATATTTTCTTGAAAATAAGGCGCACTTCGAAGTAAGAGAGTATGTGTCTGTGTGCTTGCTTCTTTGCGCATATGTATATTTCTTTCTTGCAGGCACCATGCAGTTCTTTTACAGGATAAGTAAACATACATATATTGTTCGGCTTTAAAATAATTTCTTCCTCTAAGAGTGAGAAGTATCGTACGCTTCGCTGAAAAATAATCCCTTTCAACAAAGTTTAATGAAATAGGTGAAATTATTTACATTTAAAAAAAAATCATTGAAAAAATTGAGCAAAAGAGATTATGATCCAAGATGGCGGATTGACACCGCCGGGAGTGGAAGCGCTGATGTCGGGTCCAGGTCCAAAGCGGTAACCGCGCCTGTGGCGCTACATCCCGATACAGCTTGTTGCTCATACAGCACATACAGCGACGACTTGTGTGCTACAATACAGCAGAGCACGGAGGAATCTTACCTGAAGGCTACAGCAATATCGTGAGCGGCGGGGTATGTGGAGACTACGGCAAGTCCGGAGCCGCTTTCAAAAACTATTTTCCATCACTGCCAAAAAACCTGCCGAAGTAAACCAGTTACCGCAGCAGCAAATCACAGCAAGGTCTTGGCGAGGCTGGTTAATCCTGGTAACTTGGATCAGGCTGGGATCGACTTCAGCCTCAGCAGCGATCCGCTGGTCAGGTCTGCGTTCCCCCACAGCACCGGCAGCAGCACAACCGGAGAGAGCGAGCGTCAGCAGGATGGCGCCGAAACCTCCCACACGGACAACGCGCAACACCACAGCGAGCGGGAGAGTAGGAGCAGCAGCAGCGGTCTCTCTGTCAGTTACAGCTATCAACGAGATCCTGGCAATCAAGAAAAACACCTTGGACACGGCGCTGAGATCTGCGCAGAGTACCGGGCAGGAGACGCAGAATGGAGCAGGTACTGGCACAGCAGCGGCAGCGGATAGTAATGGTGAAAAAGCACAAGGTAATACAGCGGATAAGGATCAGAAGGGAGGCAATGCTGCAGATGGGGTGGTAAGAGAGCAGAACAACTTAAAAGACCCCGTGAAGTCTTTTCAAAATACCACTAATACAGCTACTGGTGATGTCTCAGCTCCTGCAGCACAGGGTAACACTGGGATATTGACCTCAGACACTGCGGTAATGGAAAATACTGCTGACTTAAATCCCAACGTTAGTACTACCGCTACCTCAACAGAAAATACTAGCAGTATTCCTGCCCTTCATAGCGACCCTGTAGCACCCCAGTCTTCAAACTGCACTGACATTTACGTTAAAAAACCCACAGCTATTACTAATACTACTAGTGTTTCACTCGATAAAAGCTGTGCTGGGGAGGCTAGTGAAACGGAAGGAACTGAGAATGATGTTAACGCTGAAATAAGTGAGACAGATGAGGAATATGTGGATGTCAATGAACAGGGGAGTAACACCCCCATGTTTGACTAAGGAAAAAAACAAAACGGTATCCAAAAAGCTCAAGGGGAAAAGTAAGAATAAGTCGGCTAAAATGGCGGGCAAATCAAAGTCAAATGCTGAAAATAGCCCTATCAGACAGTGGGTGCAGGCTAAAGGAGGCGTAAAAACTATGGCTTTACGTCTGTCTGGCAACAGCCCCAATGATGTAATCATTGTACCCACTGATAAAACAAAAGGGGGTGCTCCATCCAGTCCTATTCTTACAGGAAAATCAAAGGAAGCCAGCACTGGAGCTGGTATTGAAGCTAGCACCACGGATCAGTCACAGCCTGAGTCTTCTGTACCCACCTTGAAGCTTACTGAAGATAATATCGCCTCAATTTCTGCTTTTGGGTTAATTGATAACAATAATATCAGCAATAGCGTTAGCCTAAGTGGTGATATGTGCGAAACGCCGAAGGCCACTACTCCTGAGGTTGCTAGGACCCTGCTAGGTGAACCTACTCTAGCTGCGTGTATGGGCGACAACACTTTAACCTCATCTACCGGGGCTACTGAATGGATACCGCAGGGCGAAGTGACTGCTTCTTTTCAGACAATCCTACACCTCTTAAACGAACAAAAACAAGAGGCTAAAATTCATTACCAGCAGATGAGAGATGATAACAGCAGAACTCAAATTTCTTTACAGGAGATGGCGTGTAAACTGGGAGCGGTGTCACAGGACATTGAAGAACTGCAGCAGAGAGTGGCCACTACGGAAGAGAGATCACAAAATTCTGAAGCAGAGTTGAATAGGCATGATTCACAAATAACTCAGATGCAGGCCAAACTCGAGGATTTGGAAAATAGGAACAGAAGGCAGAATCTTCGTGTCTTTGGTATTGCGGAAGGAGCAGAGGGGGCGGATCCGAGGGCATACATTACCCATTTGTTTCAGAAGGCTTTTCCTGACCTTTCTGATTGGGACTGGGATTCTCAGATTCAACGGGCGCATCGTTTACCCCTATTCCAGAGAGATAAGAGCGGGAAATTTCCAAGACCCATTTTGATTTACATTGGCAATTTTCTGCTTCGACAGGCCATCTCTTTGAAAGCACGGCCTAATACCCCAGTCACTACTGAGTCAGTCACCTTTTTTGTGAGATCGGATTTAAGCAAGCTATCACTAGAGAAAAGGTGGAAGCTAAAACAGTTTATAGATCCGATTAAAGAACTTGGATTTCAAGCTTATTTGCAAGAGCCTGCTAAGCTTAAAGTGATTAAAAATGGTCGCTCATACTTTTTCTTTGATACAGCTGAGGTTGAAAAAGCAATTACCTCCTGGAAGACTGGGAAATGATGGTTTGATTGAGCATAAGAATATCTAGAAGTAAATAATGGTGTAAACATTTTCTCCTTCTCTTTCTCTAGCTTCTCATTATATATACTAATGTATTGCAGGGCATGAATTGAATGCTTATATGACATTGAAATAACCTAAAGAGAGGTATTGAGAATACATGTTGGACTGTATGGGACTGTATTGCACGGATTAATTATAAATACCTGGACCCGATTAGCGTCTTTTCCACCCACTTACTGCCAAGTGAACGGCAGCCAACAGGAAGGGGGGATCCACAGGTAAACACGGGGTGGGGGGAGGCAATATCAGAGTGTGGGGTGGGGTAAGGGTAATTTTGGTTGGGGGTAAAAACTGCATCAAAGGTCACAAAAATGACAAAGAAAAAACTAAAATGCTTCATGAGACACTGAGTGTGATTATTTTTTTTGGTTACATAGGTTACATAGGAAAGGAAATATATAATTTAGGATGCATTTAATAAAGTGTTTAACGTGGAATGTTTCAGGACTAAACAACAAAATTAAGCGCCGGCTTGTCTATGAGGAACTTAGGATGTATAGTCCACAAATAGTAGTCCTAACTGAGACACATATTGCCTATAAAGACAAAAATTTTCTTAAACAACTAGTCAAGTCAAGTCAATAGTAAGCACGGAATTCAATGCTTCTATTAGGGGAGTAGCGATTTTAAAGCATAAAGGGCTGAAATGTGAAGTAGTTAAGACTTTAACCGATAAAGCGGGGAGATGGGCGATAGCGCAGATAAAGTTAGAAAATTTCAAACTTACAATATGTGGAGTTTACGCCTCTAATCAGGATGAACCTTTAATCTTTGACCAAATTAACATGGAATTACTGGGATGGAGGGGTGAGATAATTGTGCTAGGAGATTTTAATTGTATAATGAATTATAAATTGGATAGTACAAGAAAAAATGCTTTTCAAAGGATGAGGAAAACTAGGGCTGCAATTTTGGAGTTGGCAGCAATTCATCTTTTAAAAGATGTATGGAGATCTCTATATCCTGATACAGGTGGATACACTTTTTATTCAGCGGCTCATAAGATGTGCTCACGCATTGACATGATTTGGGCATCAGGTTTGATTTTTGAGAAATGTAAATGTTCAATGGACATATATCCAAGGGTGACATCTGATCATAATCCGATCTCCATAACATTTACACTTATATCTGAGGAAAATTCTATTCGTTCATTCTCCTTCCCACGCTACTTATTTTCTGACACCATGTTTATAAATCAGCTTAGGGAGCATATAAAAGAATTTATTGACATCAACAGACAATCAAGCTTACCTTGGATAGTCTGGGATGCATGTAAAGCTAGTGTACGGGGGTTTACCCAACAATACATATGGCGGCAAAACAAAGAACTTCGAACTATTAATCAGCAAAGGTTAAATGAAATAAGGGATATCGAACTTCAGATATCTGAGGCCATATGTAACAATGCTTCAAACCTAGAAGTTCTGAACCTCAAATTAATCGAGCTTAAAGCAGCAATTAAAAACCTTTTGAGGGATAAAAGTATTAATAAACTTAGAAAGTATCATATGGAACAGTATGAAAATGGGGATAAAAGCGGGAAATTGCTGGCTTACAAAGTTGCGGAAGATCGCTCCATTAATATGGTTAAAGAAATTAAAGGGGACAATAATCAATTATTTTGTGATCCAAAATCAATTCTACAACAGTTTGCTTCTTTCTATCAAACTCTCTACACACCGGAAGATGTTATTTTAGACGATTGTATTAAGAATTACATTGATGCTAATAAAGTTAAGAACTTAGATCTAGACCAATCGGCTCAATTAGAGGCCGAGATCACGCCTTTAGAAGTGAGGGGTGCAATTAAATCTCTGGCAATGGGTAAAGCGGTCGGGGAAGATCTTATCCCCTTGGAAATGTATAAATATTGCACTGACGAACTATTACCACTATTTGTCGACGTTATCAGCGCTATTGGTAATGGGCAACAAGCACCCAGATCATGGAATTTGACCCAAATTATTTTCTTTTTAAAAAAAGGAAAAGCACCACAAGAGAGGGGATCTTATAGGCCTATTTCCCTTATTAACAGCGATGCCAAAATCTTCGCTAAAATATTGGCTACTAGATTAGCTCCATTTATGTCCCAACTTGTTTCTCCCCAACAACATGGATTCATTCCTAAACGCGACACCACAGCACACATTAACATGGCTATATCAGCCTTTGATGCGGCGCGGATTAAACACACCCCACTCGGTATGATTTTATTAGACGCTGAAAAAGCATTTGACCGGGTGGGGTGGGGTTTTTTGTGGACCGTACTACAAGCATTCGGGATTAAAGGAAAACAATTGCGATGGATACAATCTTTATATGATAATTCTATGGGTAAGGTTTCATATATGGGGAAATGCTCCTCTTTGTTTCCCATTAAAAGAGGGACAAGGCAAGGGTGCCCTTTGTCACCATTACTTTTTGCTCTTGCAATAGAGCCCTTCTTAATTGCTCTGCAACAACAAACTTCAATTTGCCCTTTTTTTAATGGATTAGAGAAATTAGATATCACTGTATATGCTGACGATATAGCTGTCTTTACCCCAGACGTTGCTAAGACTATGAAAGGTATATTAAAAGAAGCTGGCATCTATGGCTCAGTCTCTGGCTACAAACTAAATACTACCAAAACCCAAGTTGTTATGAACTATCAAGCCACTCCCCCTGTCCCTGGAATTAGCAATATAGCCACCTACTTAGGTGTCAAAATTTGTGCAGATATTGACTCCATAATAGGATTGAATTATGAACCCTTATTAAAAGAAACTGCTATGCAACTTAAGAAGTGGCATAAACTTCCTATCAATATCATTGGTCGAATAAATTTAATAAAAATGAAAATCTTGCCTAAATTCCTATATCTATTTCGCACTATCCCTCTGCGGGTCAATAATTCCTTCTTTTCCAGATTAGAAGGTATGATTGGCAGCTTTGTATGGGGGTACAAAAAGGCCCGGCGTGCTTTGTCATTACTTAAACTTCCCTTTTGTCAAGGAGGATTGCTATTTCCGGACTTCAAATTATACTATTGGTCAGCATTTATGTCTCGGATCCGCAGTTTAGCTGTTTTGGATAACTGCACATATTTTCACAAGTTTTTACTAGGACTAGATGTCAACATGTTTGTGTATAGGATGAACGACCCCAATTATTTTAAAAGGGTAAAATTCAAGACCATAAAGGATACTATGAGCATTTGGCGATCTATTATGGCTAAATGCAATACCTCTCTCTTACATAGTCAAACACCTGTTTGGGGCAACCCCGGCTTTCCTATTGTTTTTCATGATACAGCTTGTCAAGTGTTTTTAAACTCTTGTATTAGACTTCTGGGGGATTTATTTGACAGTCGTGGTTTTATGGCTTTTGATAAAATGAAACTATGCTTCAACTTACCAGAAATAGCTAGGTTTAAGTACTATCAGATCAGAGATTACCTTGTGAATAAAATAGAATTTACTATAATCCCAGAATCTGAGATATGGGACTGCATTTATAGGGATGATGATAAATTTATCATAAGTGTGGGTTATAAACTCTTTTCTGATCTCAAGATTAGTGATGTTACCACTTTAACAGAGAAATGGAATGGGAAACTAGCCATTAATATCTCTACAGATTTGATTACTAAAACATTTACAAGTCTAAATACAACAGTGATATCATCCAGCTTAAAACTGCAGATGTTTAAAACAATATGTCAACTATATTACACGCCTGACAGGATACTTAAATGGTCAACGAATAATACTTATTCAGATAAAACGAAATGCCCTAAATGTGATTTGAGGGGGGCTGACATTGTTCACATGTTTTTTAACTGCCCTTGCCTCAAGGAATATTGGGAAGGAATAACTAAGGTTATTACTGAGAGGCTGGAGCAACCTTTCTTATTCACAAATATAGATGTTTGTGTAGGCATTAGTGGGGGGGAAAGGTTTAAAGACCTGCTGAATGTTCTAATTACTTGTGGAAGGTTAATTGTTGCTAGAGCTTGGATTGAAAAAAACCCACCAACAGTTCTAGAATGGTGGAGGTTAGTAAATGAAATCTATAGTATGGAATCCGCTATTGCAGATTCAAGAGGAGGGCAGGCCAGGCGAAAAATTGATAGAATATGGGGCCTATTTATGTCTTAATAGGTTTCTTTCAAAACATAATCTTGCCGATTTTTAACTGTAGGCTTTGCACTGTACAAGTATTACTATTGTTATTTCTCATGCTTATTTAAAGGTAATTATGGAACATTGCCATCTTCTAATTTTTGCTTTTGTTTTAATATGGAAAAATGAATTGTTTATTATTGTATATGTGATTCTTTGATGCAAATAAAAAACACTTTAAAAAAAAAAAAAAAAAAAAAAGAGATTATGCGATGTTCTAATTCATGCAACTGTTTACTAAAAGAAAACAAAACATTATTCTAATGTACATATTTTGGAAACCATCTAAAAAACCACTACAGCCGTATATGCATGATTACACTTAAGGCTCCAGAAAAGGAAAAACAGCACACTCGCCGCAAAATGCTTACATTCTGGTAGGGATGGTGACAGTTCTGTGCTTTGTGACATTGTACATATGTCATACACATAGTACATTGCAGAAAAATAGCATATGTACAGCAGTTTCTACTTCTTCGTCGCACAAGCAACACAATCTTTTCAACCATAATAATATGAGCCATCTGCCCTTAACTTCTAAAGCTCACAAATGAAAACTCATCAGTAATAAAAGGTGCAAATTTACATATGTAGCAGACCCTAAGCGTCATAAACAAGGGAGCAAAATGGCCTATACATTTTTCAGAGGATAAATAATGCAGATTAATTTTGTGAAGCCAGGCCTTTATTCTTAATGGATGCCTTTAACAACAAGCATTGAAAATGCAATAGGTCTCGCCTTTGATTAAGTTAAAGCCATTTGCTTTGCTAATGGCATTGTATAGCAAAGCAAATGGCTTTAACAATGCAATAGGTCTCGCATTACTGAATGTTTGAGCTATTGGTATTGCATTATTATTAGCAATGCCAAAAGCTCAAACTTTATTAATGCAAGACCTATTGCATTGCAAATGCTTGTTTGCCTTCTGGTCCATTCATTGCCACTGCATTTTCATGCCCTTTTGCCTTCTGTTCCACTCGCTGCCCCACTATTTTGTGCCCTTTGCTTTCTGTTCCCTTAGTCGCCCCGCTCCCGCTGCTGCATCCCCTGTGGCCCCGCCCCATTCGCTGCCCCCACCTCCCAGCTGCCTCCTCCTTCCCACCTCCCCATATATGCCGGCCGTTGCATGGCCGCGTGCAGAGGGCGTGCCACTGGAGCGCCAAAGGCTCGCGTAAGGCAAGCCCGTCTGTGCCCGTCCGCGCCTGGACCACGCCCAGCGCCAGAACCCCTGGTCCCCGCACCCACCACAAGGAATGCTGCCACTACGATGACAGCACTTTGCACACCCTCAACCCCGGAAGGACCCACACCTGCCTCAAGGCCGCCCCGAAACGCAAACGAGGCCCCTTCACCTGCCAGAACTGCAGCTACACCAGCCTCAGACCCAACGAACCACCTGCCAAGAAATACCTCAACCACCTCCAATGCATTCTCCTAAACACCCGCTCTGCACGCAAACACGCCATCGAGCTCTGGGACCTGCTTGACACAACATCCCCAGACGTCGCCTAACTGACAGAGACGTGTATGAACGACTCCTCCGCACCCGACATTGCCATAGCCATCCCAGACGACTACAAGATCACCCGCAGAGACCGCACAAATGGACTCAGAGGAGGAATTGCCATCATCCACAAGAACACCATCAGCGTCTCATCCATCACGATGACACTCTCAGCACCGCCAAACAAATGCATTTCTAGAACCACACAGACCCCAACTCCACCCTCAGAGGCCCCCTTGTCTACCGGCCCCCAGGACTCCGCACCCAGTAGAGCGACTCCATCGCCAACTTCATCAGCACGCACACCAAGACCTACATCCTCCTCGGAGACCTGAACTTTCACCTTGAGAACAACAAAGACAGCAACTCCACAACCCTAATCGATAACCTCACAGACCTCGGACTGAGACAACTCGTCACAACGCCCACCCACTCAGCCGGCCACACGCTTGACCCCATCTTCTACTCTAGCCTGCACGTCTCCTTCAACCACACCACCGAACTCCTCTGGACCGATCACCGCTGCATCCACTTCACGTTCCAGAAACCCACCACTCACCATCACATCCAACAGATCCCCCACCGCTGCTGGAGCAATATCACCGAAGACCAACCACATGCAAACCTTGCTCTTAGCCCACCCACCGAACCCTCCAACACCGACGACGCTGCCCACAGCCTCAGATGCTGGATCGAGGACTGCGCCAACACCCTTGCCCCACTGAAGAAACCCCCCCACAGAGACACCAGCAAGAGGGCCAGCTGGTTCACCCCAGAACTCCTAGCCTCCAAGGGAGCTTGCCAGAAACTAGAGAAGAAATGGCACAGTGAACAGACACGGACAGCCACGCAGCACACAAGGACGCCCTCCGCAATCACCACCACCTCATCAGGGCTGCCAAGAGGACATCCATCAAAGACCGACTCGACAACACTGCACGCAATAGCAAAGAGCTCTTCAACATCGTGAAGGAACTCTTTAACCCCAGCTCCAACACCGACGACATACCACCGTTGCAAGCCATGTGCGACTCCCTCGCCACTTTCTTCTACCGCAAGATAGCAGACATCCACGACAGCTTCAACACCCAGACAGCCCCAACAGGCAGCAACACAACAGGACATACTGTGCAACTTATCGTATGCTAATTAAGTTCCTTTTATTGTACTTTTACCTCTGACCTTATAAAGAGTGCAGAGGGGTTGTGTTTAGAATAAATACATATATATTTGATATATACCTTGTGTGGTGTACTTTCATTTGATCATTCAAGAGATTATAATTGGTAAAAACAACTTTCTTAACTCGTCTCCAAGTCTTAGCTTGAAGGCTGCTCACCACAGCTACCACTATGATAGCTGGTCTATAAGGTTGACTTTATAACCTACCATCAATAAGGGTCGTTTGTACTGGTGCAAGGTGCCCACTAGAATAGTGGACATCATATACCAGGCCAACTTCTCACATGCACTACATACCCATGAGGGTCTCAAGGCACTGAATAATGTGTAACCATAGAGACACTGTTGACAGTCGAGAGGTACCAGAGTGTTTATTCTGCTCACTTTGGAGCCATAACTGACCTTTGAACCCCTGCCATCCGTGTGACCTTCTGTCACTCCCTTTTTATGTCTTGTCCAGGCAGCGCGCATGCTCTGCTCTAGAAAATAGGCCTCTTGGAATCGCTCTGGACTTCCTGCTTACGGCTTGCTGTTACGTGTATCAGCTCGCAAGTGCTCCTGCACCACTCGCGGGACTTCCGGCCTATGGCTTGCTGTTATGAGCAGCGTCTCGCAAGCGTACACGCACCACTCGCGGGACGCTGCAGTTGTATTCGCGGCTGGGCTTGTTTTAAATCAAATACGTGAATTGTTCCCACTTTGCTGTGCCTTTCTTGTCTACATGTGTAAGTGCATGCATTCCTCAAGCTAGGGAGGGCGGGCGTGTCCCTTCTCACTCTTTCTTACTTACACCAGCTGTCACAATGGGGATCACTGGGTCAGTATTCAGGGCTGGCTAATCTTCACACTTCTGCAACACTGACCGATATATACCAGTCGGTACCTGTTGAGCCACTGTGTCCACAGATGCTGGAAGGCAGCCGTGCTTTGCCGTCCATTGACTCTCTCAAAGATGACCTGTCCTGACCAGGGAGTTACTTTTGTCCAGTGTGAGTGGTGTGTGTGCAGGAGCTCTTGTTATGAGTGTTGGGATATGCGTGTCCTATCCGTGGGAGACTGCAGCAAAGAATACAGGGGCATATTATCAAGCCTGTGCGCTAAAATTATCGCCGCTTTATCGGCTGAAAACGGCCGATAAAGCGGCGAAAATGGGCTTGATAATATGCTCTATGGAATTCCAATCGAAGCACATGTTAGATGTGAAGACATCTAACATGGGCTTCGATTGGAATTCCACAGAGCATATTATCAAGCCCATTATCGCCGCTTTATCGGCCGTTTTCGGCCGATAAAGCGGCGATAATTTTAGCGCACAGGCTTGATAATATGCCCCACAGTTCTGTACCGGGAGATGGGAGCTCTGTGAGCAGAAAATGAAGTCCCCTGACAACATGAAACCCCTTTTATCCAGACTCTGTTCTGTTTAAGCACAGTTTGTTTTATTTTCTGACGTGTAAATGGCACATTTGGGATGCCCTGACTTTGCACTCGTGTTCTTCAGTGTAGCACAATTTGGCAGGCGTGAAGTTCAAAAGAAAGAGCCAACTTTTGCCATTGCAAATGGTACATGTAGAGGGTGGCTTGGCAGGTGGTAAATATTGTCTAGGTGCTCCAGTGTGTTTTTTTGTTTTTTTGCATCTGGGAAAAGTGGGGGCTGGGAGGTAAGCTCTTGGCTCCGAAGCCCACATTTTGGTCATGTGGAGATGAGTGGATTGGAGTCTAGATGCCCTTCGGCAGTCTTCAGTGTGGCCGCTCCACTCACTGCCTTTCTGTGTAGCCCACACATGGGTGCATGGTAATGAACCCTATCTCCATAGGCAGACCATGCAGTACGTGCCCCAGTTTTTGTGTCTCTTTTAATTTCTGAAACTGGGTTCTTTAGATATATATCGGCGACCCAGTTAGCTTGTGTCGTAGGTGACTGCCTAGTACTCTCATACGGCTGCATCACTCCCGTGTAAACCTTCATCTGGGTGATTGCACCATGAAGGCAGAAACAAGCACGGTCCTTCCTAACATCAAACATAGAATTCTGTTTTTGATTGCATTTTTGTTTTCTGTCTCTTGTTCCAACTAGCTTCTCTGAAGTGCCATTTCAGCTGCCTGCAGTTTAAGTGCTGGGTTAAGTGTGGTCTCCTTAACAAATGATAAAAAGCCTGTGAGAACTGAAAGCATTGGCATTTGTAAAACATCACTAGTAAAACAACCACGAGCTGCTGTTTTTACACTGCACATTTTTATTGCAAGCACATGGGGGCAGTGTTTATCATTTGCTTTCAGTCTGTGACACATGCTTCCAATAAAACTAAGAGTTCCACCTTCTTGCAAGGCTAGCAGCATTGGTTTTGCAAATGCTTGCTTGATCGTGTTATTAGCTCCTGTTGGTAAGAACTCCTACAGCAAGCTAGAGCCTCGAAGGGCTGCATGAATCGAGGGATTTGTTATTTGTAGACGTGCAATGAAGTCTGTGCTGGCCAGTCTGTGGCATGTTCATGCAGACTCGAGGGGGTGCTTTTCCTACAGTCCCCACTTTGTTTCTGGAACTCAGAGTTTGTTGCTTCGGCCTGCATGGGGCGCGCTCAGGGGGCGCTGTGGATGGTAATCCCCACCCCAGGTGACCCCTAAATGTACATCATTCAAGGTGATCAGTAAAAGGCGATTTTGATGAGCTGGTGTCTGAAGGGTGTGATCCAAACCTTGGCTTCTCCACTTGACCACGATTGCATGATGTGCTGTGCGGTGCATCCTGCTTTTTCCTTCCACACCGGCTGCTTTTGAGTGGAATGGGAGTTGTAGTCCGTGTGTGCTGTGCGGTGTATCCTGCTTTTTCCTTCCACACCGGCTGCTTTTGAGTGGAGTGGGAGTTGTAGGCTGTGTGTGCTGTGCGGTGCATCCTGCTTTTTCCTTCCACACCGGCTGCTTTTGAGTGGAGTGGGAGTTGTAGGCCGTGTGTGCTGTGCGGTGCATCCTGCTTTTTCCTTCCACACCGGCTGCTTTTGAGTGGAGTGGGAGTTGTAGGCCGTGTGTGCTGTGCGGTGCATCCTGCTTTTTCCTTCCACACCGGCTGCTTTTGAGTGGAGTGGGAGTTGTAGGCTGTGTGTGCTGTGAGGTGCATCCTGCTTTTTCCTTCCACACCGGTTGTTTTGGAGTGAAGTTGGAGTTGCAGGCCGTGTGTGCTGTGCGGTGCATCCTGCTTTTTCCTTCCACACCGGCTACTTTTGAGTGGAGGGGGTGCCGAAGGCCTTGTAGCTACCTGCTTGTGTCCCTTCTAACCACCTGGCCCACCCCCTCCCATGCATACTGTTTGCACTACGCGCCTGCACCACTGAAATCCTCGCACTGCCCCTACCTGCCCTCCACTGCCAGGGCATCGAGATCTGGTGTCCGTTGCAGGGCAGAAAGGCAAATTCCTCTTCTTGCCACTACATCTTCACTGGATGGGGCTTGGAATAAACCAGACCCTTCTCTGCACCCCTCTTCTCAGCCAGTCATCTATTAAACTTTACTCCTCCCAGAGCAGGGTCTGCTATCCACCCCTGCTAGGGGAGCTCCTGGTGCTCCAGGGTGGACCTTACAGAGCATGTTAACAAATTGCTGTATTTAGTGCATGCCTTTGGGTCTCTCACCTCTGTCCTGAGTAGACTCTGCCATGGATGCTGTATCCTGTCGGGTGGACAGAGTAGAGAATGTACCGTCTGTAGCCTGTCCCTGTAGAGGGTGCTTCACCGTCACACCGGTGTGGCCCCGGTACAGCTTTACTGGCTACCT
The DNA here is from genome assembly GCF_964263255.1 of Lissotriton vulgaris. Taxonomy (NCBI): domain Eukaryota; kingdom Metazoa; phylum Chordata; class Amphibia; order Caudata; family Salamandridae; genus Lissotriton; species Lissotriton vulgaris. The sequence continues at coordinate 177,464,223 of NC_141685.1, forward strand.
GTGGTTAGTGTATGACATGGGTTACTGGAGTTGTTTTTTTTCTTTACTCCTGGGTGGAGTAAACCGGAGCAATGAAACTCTGACATTTACATTTCACTTATAATTGATGATCATAACTAACTCAGTCTCAATAACTCACTCACTAACTCTCTCATTCTCACTAACTAAATATCACTCACTCTCACTAACACAATAACTCTCTCTCACTAACTAACTCACTTGCTAACTCTCTCACTCTCACTAACTCACTCTCTCACTAATTGTATCACTCTTACTAACTCTCTCAATTTCTCACTATCTCTAACTAATTAACTCACTAAATCTATCACTCTCTTTAACTAACTAAGTAACCTTCACTCTCCTGTTATTTATACCACCCCTTTAACAATAAACACCATAAAAAGCAACGATTAGAACAGGCAAATACAAGTTGCCAGCATTCAAACATAAAAAACCTCAAATCATTGCTTCTAATTAATAGTTTTTTATCAACGTCATTTTGTATCATAACTAAACTAACAAAAATGCTTCTCACACTTCTCTATTATAACATTTCAGCATACTGCACACTTCTGCACAACACAGCTTAAAAACAAACACAAACTCAATATCTCTGCCTTAACACTTATTAGTTCCCAAAGGCAAGACCTATTGGCTATGCCAATGCTTGTTTTGTTTATTTCAGCAGGATTACTTCTGGTGGGGCTTCTAGTGTCACTTTTTGTCACTATTAAATTAGCTTCACACATTCCCTTTATTGCGCAATTTTGAGATTCTTCACAGCCTGGATCCAGAGCACAAGTCACCATGGGGCTGCTGCAGGAGCCTTGCTGGCACTAGAGGGGGCGTGGCCAGCCACAAACATTTGCATACCCAGAAGCCTCTGCGTCATGCACCCGATTCATCAGTATAGGCGACACAGGCGTTTGTTTAATAGCTGAAGGAGTATTTGTAGCTGTGCACGCAAAGACATTCAGGAAAGTGACCGGCACGTTAACGCTGCAAAGTCACCCTATTAGTAGTAAGTGATATTTTTATCCCAATTGCGCGCACAGTTGGAGAATTTATACTGGAGTTTATGATCTTAGTTCCGCTGATCACGCGCACTTCGAGGGGCCGTGATACGCGGAAAGCATAATAATTTTTGGAGGGTTTCTGTTCAAGAAGCTCCGTGATTGGTTGAAATGAGAACTCATTGAGGGGGGGTCGGTCTCTCCTCGGTTGCTGAGGAGATGAGGCCTCGCAGGCGCCACCGGAAGGCGTCACAGGAAGGTGTCACAGGGTCACGTGACGCAGAACGAGGCGCCTGTGCGAAGGACTGACGCGTGCCTGCGGGAGCTGCACCGCTCCTTCCTGTCGCTAGAGGTCGGGAGGCTCCAGAGGAACCTTCAGCGCGTCACCAGCACTCTGCATACCCACAATCCTGTGCGCACCTCATAAAGCTGCTTTACTTTCATATAAATGCAGGGCTCTTTGTGGCATTGAAAACGATAAAGAGCGGAAATTTAAGAACGAAGGGGCCAGAGTATCAGTCCACTAGAAGGAAAAGTAGTTAGGCACACTACTTTTCTATTGGAAGTTTCCGGGTAATTTGCTTCTTGTGCAGTATTTTTCCATATGTTAAAAAGAAATAGTAATGAGTTACCAATATCACGAAGGTGGTTCTCCCGCTGGGTGTAGTATCCGACGCTTCTCTGTCTTCTGGCTAAATCAGGTGCAGTTTGAGATGTGCTTGATGGGCTAGGGGGGGAGAAAGTCGTACGGCTGAGGTGTCTCATTTGCATGTAACATGGCAAATGAAATTCTCGAGCATGAAATGGCGGTTGTGGGGCTTGAAAGTCGGGATGCTGGTGTATAAAGCCGGCTGACCGGCAGGATGGCTTCACAATGCCTTGGCTGAGATGCCTTCGTCTGCGGTTTCGTGGACGTTGCTCTCGAGCATGATTTTGGCTTCGGCAATTGGCACTTGATTGACTCAGGGGGTAGTGGCCGGCTCCAGGAGTTGGCAAGGGGAAAAAAAAAAATATATATAGAGTCCAAAACAGAGATCTTGGTGCAATTGATGTATCTGAACCAGAAACCACCCCTGACAAGTAAACATACTGTATTGTTAGCAACTTTGTAGATATTAAACTTTAATTATTATATGGATTAATGTCTATGTATGCACTCCTCCATCCTTTTGGAATGTGCATGGGAGTTGAGAGATGTGATAACAATGAAAGGGGCACAGAGAGGGAGGTGGGCACATAGAGGGAGGTGGGCACAGAGAGGGAGGTGGGCACAGAGAGAGAGGTGGGCACAGAGAGGGAGGTGGGCACAGAGAGGGAGGTGGGCACATAGAGGGAGGTGGGCACAGAGAGGGAGGTGGGCACAGAGAGAGAGGTGGGCACAGAGAGGGAGGTGGGCACAAGAGAGAGAGGTCGGCACAGAGAGAGACGCGGGCACAAGAGAGAGAGGTGGGCACAGAGAGAGAGGTGGGCACAGAGAGGGAGGTGGGCACAGAGAGAGAGGTGGGCACAGAGAGGGAGGTGGAAGGGAGGTGGGCACAGAGAGGGAGGTGGGCACAGTGAGGGAGGTTGGCACAGAGAGAGAGGTGGGCACAGAGAGGGAGGTGGGCACAGAGAGAGAGGTGGGCACAAGAGAGAGAGAGGTGGGCACAAGAGAGGGAGGTGGGCATAGAGAGAGAGGTGGGCACAGAGAGGGAGGTGGGCACAGAGAGAGAGGTGGGCACAGAGAGAGAGAGGTGGGCACAAGAGAGGGAGGTGGGCATAGAGAGAGAGGTGGGCACAGAGAGGGAGGTGGGCACAGAGAGAGAGGTGGGCACAGAGAGAGAGAGGTGGGCACAGAGAGGGAGGTGGGCACAGAGAGAGAGTTAGCAGGTGCCAGGGTGGAGTGAAAGCGGGCAGAGGCAGCTGTTTCTATGCACAGGGTGGAGTGAAAGCGGGCAGAGGCAGCTGTTTCTATGCACAGGGTGGAGTGAAAGCGGGCAGAGGCAGCTGTTTCTATGCACAGGGCATCTGGCTGTTCCTCTTCAGATACAGCAACGGAGTGAGTCAGCCGGTCCCACCACACCCGGAGTAGTTTATAATATAATACGGATAAGCTCTCTGTAGAAGGGGCTGGCTTCAAACTGTAGCCAGATGTTCGTTATAACTTGCTGTAATAGGGGAAAATACAAAATGTTAGTATTTAATGAATATTTAATTGACTAATCAAGAGGCGGGCGGCCAGAGGCTCTTTGAACATGCAGGCTGCAGGGAGAGACGGAGGCCGTGTTCTGCAGCTAACACTGCACCAAAGTTCACTTTTACCAGTGCATAGCGTGCAAAGCACAATAGCAGTGAGAGCCGGGACGGTCCCAGCTTATGCAATTGCATGGGGGGCAGAAAAGAATTAAAAACAAACAGAGAGGGCAGGGAGGCCTGGCAGGGCAATGGAACTGAAGAAGGGGCGAGGGAGAGAAAGCAGCGAGAGGCCTCCCCTTTCATCTCCACTTCATCCATTAACCCAGCTGTGCATTCATGGGAGGCAGATAAAATAAACATATTTAATAACTGCAGCAATTGAATACGCTCCCAGAAACCCCCCCCCCCGTTGTGATTATTTAGGGGATCGCATCGAAAAGATCAAGTCACATAAATTAATGTGTTTCTTCGAATATCAATTGTTTTATCCAGATTTAAGTTTATGGGACGCGGATGTCCTTTGATTGGAGATGAAAGGGGAAGCAGCTCGCTGATAATGCACCATCTGAATCTCGTATTCGAACTCAGCCTTTGAACCGCCGCAGGACTGAGGAATTTAGAAACACTTAAATGAAGAATCCTACTAAAGCTTCACATACAGTTTTTATTCACGCTAATGCTATAAAGAGAGTCAGCTTCGTAAATGAACAAACAAGTGAATTGGGATTATTAGAGCTTTGAGATTGAATTGAATTGAATTGAAAAGTAATTTGTAATGCGCAGAACAATAACCCGAAGGTATCAAGGCGCCTAGCGAAAGGTCAGGAAGGACCAGAAGAGGAGACATTAAGACCTTAGACATATGCTTGCTTGAAGAGAAGGGTTTTTAAGGCAGTGCGAAAATTCTGTAGGGACGGGAGGGATCTCAGATCCAAAGGAAGTTCATTCCACCACTTAGAGGCAAGGGTGGAAAAGGCTCTGCCGCCCCACCTGGCTTTTCGTACACGGGGGGCTGCTAGAAGCAGTTTCCCGGAGGAACGCAGGTTTCTTCGGGGGACATAGTGGGAGATGATGGATCCGATTCCAGTGTCGCTCTTTTTAGCGATGGCTCTGTAGGTCATACACAGGACCTTAAACCGGATACGCTGTTCTACCGGTAGCCAGTGCAGTGTTTTCCTGGCTGCAGTGGCTGAAGAGCGTCTGGGGATGCCCAGGACAAATCTGGCTATGGCGTTTTGGACTACCTGCAGGCGCTGCAGCTGTCCTTTATTAAGTCCAGCATACAGCGCATTGCAATAGTCCAAACGCGAGCCGATGAGAGCAACAGCAATTTGTTTTCGTGCCTGGAAAGAAAGATATTTCCTGACCCTACGGAGAGTATGAATCAGGCCCCAACAGGTGGAAACAGTTCTGCTCACCTGGCTGCCTAGGTCAAGGGCAGGATCTATTATCACCCCGAGATTTTTAGCAGAGGATGTGGGGGAAGGGCAAGTGCCAAGGGAGTCAGGCCACCAGTTGGCTGACCAGATGTTTTCTTTTCCCCCAAACACCATCACCTCCGTTTTCTCCCCATTCAGTTTCAGAGAGTTCTGAACCATCCACTTCCCGACCGCCTCCATGCAAGATCTAAATTTGGAGGCGATTAGTTCATCTGAATGGGGTAGAGAGACGAGGATTTGAGTGTCGTCTGCGTACGAGATTACCTCCATCCCGAAAGATCTTATTAATTTGGCCAGTGGGGTAACATAGATATTAAAGAGGGTCGGGCTGAGAGCTGACCCTTGAGGAACCCCACATAGCACAGGACGGGATGGAGATAGAAAATCCCCAAGCTTGACTCTTTGTTCCCTCCCCGTGAGGAAGGAGGTCAGGAGATGAAGAGCTGCGTTCTTCACCCCCACCTCCCTCAGCCGTGATGTAAGTACCGAGGGGGAGAGGGTGTCGAAAGCCGCCGTTAGATCTAGCAGGACCAGGAGAGATGTCTGGCCCTCATCTACTGATGTACGGATCTTGTCAAGTACGATGGTGAGGGCTGACTCGGTACTAAATTCTTTTCTGAATCCATGCTGGGAGGAGTCTAAGCATCCGGAGCTTTCAACAAAGGCAGCAAGATGTTTGTTGAGATGTGTCTCAAGCATCTTAGCAGGGGCGGGGAGCAGAGAGATAGGCCGGAAGTTTTTTAAGACCCCCGGATCCAAGGAGGCCTTTTTCAACAGGGGTTTCACTACCGCCTTCTTCCACTCTGCAGGGAAGGTACCATCTCTGATGGCAAGATTCATTATCTCCACCAAGGGAGGTAAGAGGGTCTCCCTACACTGTTTAATGACCTTCAGAGGGCAGGAATCCAAAGGTGATCCAGACTTAGTCTTGGCTAACAAAAGCTCAAGATCTTGTAAGGCCAGCGAGGGAAAGGTGTCCAGGGTGCAAGGAGTGGAGATTTCGGTGATGGTTGGACTCATCTCTACACTAGGTATAGATGCACTAAGAACAGCTCTTTGTTCCTCAAGGGCTAGGTGAATATCCTGGATTTTAGAGTGAAAAAAGGAGGCGATCTTATCACAAAGGTCCTGCGAAGGGATGACAGGGTCAGGGACTTGAAGTCTGACCAGGGAATCAACAGTTTTAAAGAGTTCCTTCGGGGAAGAAAGCGAGGAGGTCACAGTAACAAAATATTGTTGTTTAGCCTGCAAGATTTCCGCCTTGTATTTTTTAACCAGAAGTCGATGCGCATCCTTGTTTTTGAAGTCCCAGCTAGCATGCCATAGTCTCTCCATTCTCCTCACTTCTTGCCTAAGAAGCCTAAGGGAGTCGGAGAACCAGGGGGCAGAAGGTCTCTTTCTAGCACGGCGTCGGGATTGTTCTGGGGCCAATTGATTCAAGGCCTCGGTCGTGACCTGTTCAAAGTGAGCGACTGCAGTCTGAACGCTATGAGGGCCGGTGATGGCAAGATTTGCAGCCCAGGGCGCGAAGGAGTTGCTGTTAATATTCCTGAAATTTCTTGTAATCTCTGTTGTATGGTTTGCTAGTTTGAGGGAATTTACCCGGTGGTGTTTCAGGAGAAAAGGGACCGCCAGGTGGTCAGACCAGGAAAGATGAATCGGATCCTTGATAGTCAAGCGAGGATCATTGGAAAAAATGCCATCCAGGGTGTGTCCTGCACGGTGGGTAGCTCCTGAGACACGTTGCATAAGCCCACAGGATTGTAGGGCCTCGGTAAGACAGGAGGTGTCAGAGAGGTCGTGCCATTCTAGGTGGTAATTAAAATCACCTATGATGGAAAAATTATCTTGGCCAAAGTAAGGTTCAAGAGATTGGAGAAGGTGGTGCGTGAAGTGTGTTCTCGAGCCGGGGGGACGATAGATTAGAATACCGTTGAAGAAGGGGCGTTGTTCTTCCTTTATTGAAAAGTAAAAAGCTTGAAAACTGTCAGGGAAATCAGTCAGGGGTACAGTGTGACATTGAAGGTGATCTTTATAAAGGATCGCTATCCCCCCTCCCACACGTCTCTGCCTATCGAGTCTGGCCAGGCAATAACCTTCCGGAACGGCCTCTATTAGATCAGGTTCGAGGAGTCCTTAGCCCAGGTTTCGGTCACAAATACTAAAATGGGCGTTCTGTCCAGTACCATCTCCTTGAACAAAACCCTGTTCTTGATCAGCGAGCGGGCATTAACCAGGATACCCTCTACTTCTGCTGAATTGGAGGTGGATGAAGTGGGAAGTTCAGAGGAAGGGTAGATGGGAACGGGGTTGGGAGGTCTAGACAAAAGGTAGCAGCCACAGCAGGGTGGGAGCAGGAAGTCATCCGGATCGTAGGTATGATGACAGCTTTTCTTACCAGGTTTCAGGGCCAACATATCACGACGAGAATAGCTGCAGAAGGGGGATGACATTTTGTCAGAGTCCAGGGCCCAGCCGTCCAGCGCGTCCTTAGCGCGGACGGGCGCAGACGAGATCATCGACTCCCCTTTACCTATACTTTATATGTTGCGTTAACCCGCTCACACACTTGTTGCTCGTATCAATATCTCTGCCTCAGAACCCCCATCTCAGAGAAGGTCTGTCTGTGACTGCCGGCTGCATTACTGTGACCCCCTCACACCTGTGACGGAGGCTGTATACTGTGCCCCCCTCACACCTGTGACGGAGGCTGTATACTGTGCCCCCCTCACACCTGTGACGGAGGCTGTATTACTGTGACCCCCTCACACCTGTGACGGAGGCTGCATTACTGTGACCCCCTCACACCTGTGATGGAGGCTGCATTACTGAGACCCCCTCATACCTGTGAGGGAGGCTGCATTACTGTCACCCCCCTCACCCCTGAGATGGAGGCTGGGAGTCCCAGAGAGCCATAGTGCCACGGTGTGTGGATGCTATAGAGGTCTGCCATGTAGGCTGCCTCCAGCCCAACCGAACATCTCTCTGAGGTCCAGTGTCGCCAGTACAGCTAATTAGCAGAGAGCAGATACATGCGAAAGAGAGAAAGGACTACAGCTTTTCTTGTTCACTAAAGGCCACAAACATACGCTCAGACTCCGCTTTCTCTGTCACACTAAGGGGCATATTATCAACAACTAGCGATATTTATCGCTAAATGAGCTTAGTGATATTTTTTTATCGCCGTGAATCGCTGGATTTTATTGCAGAGATAACGTGCTATTAGCAACGTTTATCTCAAATGCGATAAAATATCCGGCGATAGCTGCTTAATGCGTGAATATCGCTGGAAATCCAGCGATATTCAGGCATTACCGGCAATAGGGTCTTAACCTGAAAATCCAACTCCCATTGAATAAACAGGTTAAGAAGTGGTCTGAGCAGGCATTAGTTTTCAGCAATATTCGCGCTTAGAGCTAATTTTTTCATCGCTACGCCTGCGTTGATAATAGGCGATAGTGATGTTAGCGACTGGTTTCAGTCGCTAACAGGTTGGGTATGCCCACTTTGCATGTCATTAGCGATAAATATCGCTGACATGCAAAGCGAGCCCAAAACCGCTAGCTATCGCCTAAAACTGTCGCTAACTGATGTTAGCGACAGCTTGCTAATAGGGTGATTAAATTATCGCCGCTTTGCGGCTGAATTGGCCGAAAAAGCGGCAATAATTTCATATCGCCCACCTTGATAATATGCCCCTAACTTTTATTCATGCTGAACAGTAAGCACACTGGTGTATAACATGGCTAAAATATATTGGCAAAGCCAAAAGCTCTTGCGTCTGCAAGACATATTGCCTTTGCTAGTGCTTGTTTAGTTTTAAATAGAATGTATTATATTTTACGTGTTTTGTTTTTTGCATAGCAAATAATTTCAGGGCTTGGCTCGTTCACAGGTTCTACAGTCCTTAATTTGTTGGCTCGTCCACCTCTGCTCATATTATCGACTTTAGAAACATTAACGTTTTAGTACGTTTGTAGTGTTGGGAGGAAAACACAGTAACAATACATACTTTTTCCAAAGATGCACGCTTTCGTCTTGCTAGTTATATTTAGATGATTGCAGCAAGCCTATTAAAAATGAACCATCTAGGAGGATGGTAACTTTTGGCTTTTGGGTTTCACAAAGATCTCTGCAAAGGCAATAAGATTCTCTGGACTATCTTATTTTTTTTATTTTTTTCAGAGTTTTATATAGCGCGAACTTGACCCGAACCGGGTATCAGAGCGCTTTACACAGCACCAGTTACGTTACACAAGGACACACATTCATTTTGTTAGGCACGGGGAGAATAAATGATTTGCCCAGAATCACAGGAGGTTTGGCCACATTACCCAGACTCAAAGCGGGTTCCCCAGGTCCGAGGTCGAGCGCCTTAGCCGTTATGCCAACTTCTCTCCCCTTATTAAGATTCAAACGTGAGCTACAGATTCTCTGCTACGCTCTGCATCAAGCGTACTTAACCCATCCCACCCTACCACAAAATAATGTCCGAATCATGCACTACAGTACGCGCGATCAGACCACATGACGAGGAGAGGAGTATGTAAAACAAGATTGGGAGCGCGTCAGCCAGGCTCTCAAGGCGCTACAGCAGGAATAGCTTATGCGTGACCTTAAAAGGATGAACACGGACAGTAACCCGAGGTGCCTTACACATATGTTTCTATGAGCTTCCCCTAGCATCTGTCTCTGGCGATGTACCCCTCCGAATAAAAGTGCTACACTAGCTCTGATGTTGGAGCGTTGAGTGGCGTAGAGAGTTGACAATCTTTCCGAAATGCCGTTTTGTTGGAAATCAGGGAGTTATGTCTCAGCACTGGTTGCAAGCGCACATTGTGGTTGCAGGTGTACCTTAAGCTTGAATAGAAAGACAGCGGGAGACCCCTACAAAAAAAGAATTCTTTCAAGTCTTTTACAGATACATGCTTTACTTATCCCGTCCGGAATGCTTTATCTGTGTCATGGGATTAGTTGTTCTATTCGTACCATAAGGACAGTGCAAGTGCCAGATGGCAAACACTGGAGCTAGTTGCACTTGGTTGGCCCTTGGAAACTAGAGAACTTCTGCAAAGGAGGTGGAGTGTGAGGGGGAGGGGCTCCAAAGAACGCCCACCTAGAAACTGCTACGTGGTTCTGACGTATGATTACCCAGCAAGCGGTTGAAGTGCATAACAAAAGTATGGAATGAGGAGGCGGGGCCAGTGACGTGGCTGAAAAAATGTTTGCAATATTTTGTTTATCTTTCATCTTAAGGTAAATACGTAGAAAATGTAACATACGCATATGTAATATTAATAGCCAACAGATAAGCCTGCGGATCTAGGTACAAGTATAACAGAGAAGGAATGGGTGGCCCATTTTAGCGCCATTTTAAAAAGTTTAACATCTGAGTCTGAGCTGCAGCTAAGCCCACAGTACGGGAACGAGATTGTATTTACTGTACAAGAAGTGGAGGACGGTATAACTAACCTTACCTGTGAGAAGGCCCCAGGCCCTGATGGTGTCCCTCCTGACCTTTTTAAATCTAACTCCTCACTGTGGGCTCAGTATTGGTGGCTGTGTTGAACACGGCCGCAAAGGTTGGGTGCCCGGAATCTTGGGGAACGTCCAAAATAATAACAGTTTTTAAGAAGGGAGATCGCAACTGCACCACGAATTATAGACCAATCTCCCTCATTGATTCCGTGGTAAAAGTTGTGGGAAGAGTAGTGCTGAACAGATTGAGCACCTGGGCGGAAGAGAACAAGATCATATCCGATGTGCAGTTTGGGTTTCGCCCAGGATGCTCAACTGTGGCACAATGTGGCAACCTCTACCTTACCCTCGGAAAGTACACCATTGCCCACCAGGGAACGATCTACATGGCCTTCATGGATCTCTCCTGTGCCTTTGATTGTGTTAATCGTGAAAGGCTGTGGCTGTCCATGGAGGCCATGGGGGTTGAAGTTAACTTGGTGGACTTCCTGAGGGACCTACACAGAGATACCAGGGCAAATATTAGGTACTCTCAAGACCTAGGGGTCACAAGGGATTCTATTACAGAAAGGGGGGTACGTCAGGGGTGTATCCCAGCCCCCTTTCTTTTTAACCTATACATTAATGATCTGGACCGGACCCTGCAGGAAACTGGGGCTGATTTTCCGTACGTGGAATGCAGGGGACGGCTCTTCTTGCTATACGAAGACGACGCGGTTCTCCTGTCGCGTACCCCCAAAAGCCAGCAAATCCTGCTTGATACATTTCGAGGGTTTATGGCAGTTGTGCTGGTTGTTTTATTAAAGCAAAAAGTGGGAGGAACTGTTTATGTAAAATTAGAAAAAGGCTCTTCAAGTCGTTCCCCAAATAGATTCACCTCTCCAACCACTGCCGCTTTCAGCTTTCAGCTCGCGTCTTGCAAGGCTTACCAAAGCCTCCATGTTCCAAAGGCCGTCCCTGGTTCCTCTTTCTAACCTGTCACAGCCTTCCTCTAAATCGCACCATGAATATTGGAAGGACAAACACCACACGTTTTCAAAATAACTAACAGGATCAAGGCATCGATTATCATGATTTGAAGATGTGCGTCGAAGTACTTCACAACTCGGCAGAGTGATGACAAACAGAGGAAGGACAAGAGAAACGGAAGTGAGGGGCAGGCCGGGAGGATGTCAGGCAAAATAGAGTGCGCATTGAGTCAGCCAATCCCAGGAAAAATAAGCATTTATGAATCCAATAGGACTCTTATTTACACAAGCCCTATTGCATTTTTTAAAAAAAGTTTGGGAGTCGAAAAAGGCACAAATGGGAGGCTGGGGGTTAGAGGTGCAGGGGGTTGAAAAGTGACAGAACGCAGGAGAGGGGGGAACACAAAGGAAAAATAGCATTACGGTAAAGGGGCTGATAGCCTCGGAAGGCTACAAATGGCAACATGACCGTTAAGAGGAGGGACTAAGAATGGGAAAACCAACGAGAACACTGCATTTATGATGTAACCCAATCAAAACATGGGTGTAGAGTGGGCGGAGCTTAATTAAGCTTACCCAGTATAGTGTATACAGCATGCCTCGCAGAGCGATGGCAGTGTGCTGCACAGCAACGCTGTAAACGAGACCTAAAAAGCATTGGTATAACCTATAGGTGTCGTTGTTGGGACATTGATGATCCAAAAGCTTCGTTCCATATATGTTGGATAATTAATAAGCATTATTAAAGAAAAATGCGACATTACGTTGTTGGCAAGAACACAAGGAGGAGTTTGTAGCAATCAAGAATAAGGTCTTAAATGCGCAGTGTTTGAAGTTGTTTGTAATGGGGGTTGATTCAGGTAGGTTCACCTAGTCTGGGGTCTAGCTGGGAGGTCTGACTCCGCTCCCCAACACTTGAAGGTGCTGGGCCTGCACTCCTTGGCTTGTCTGAGACCAGGCTGCGCACCGACGAGTAGAGGGAGGAGGAGTCCAGGGAGGACTCGGGGTAGGCCAACTAAGGGGCTGGGACTCGTATCTGGTGAGGCTGCGCTACCTGGGAAAGCCAAAATTGAGCGACACCTGCATCATGCGGACGACTGGTCACTGCACATAGCTGAGGGACGAAAGGACCGAAGGCGGCTCCAATTTTACCGCAACCAGGAGCCCGCCGGCCGTCTGGGCTCCCCCCACCTCTGAGGGAATCTCGCACCTGAGCCAGGAACCTGTGAGACGCACGTCCACCCACCCGCCACCCCTGCCTGCTGCGACAACTCCACCTCAGGGCCCCTACTGCCCTACACCAGCAGGACCAGACTGCCCAGTGTCGGAAGAATACCGCTCCAGCGTAAGATCACCGGATTTTGTTCCCCCCCACTGTAAAATCGAGTGCACGTCCGTTGCCTCCCACCCGAGCTCCACACGACCAGGAGCTCAACAGTGAGTGTCGGGACAACAGACCGAGTGCTACAGAGTTGAACGGGGGTTTCTTATTTCACCATTCCTAGCCGGGCACCTCTCTCCCTCCCTCACTCTTAACAATGATGGCTGTGCAGTGGCTGGCCAAACAAGCACATACACAGAAAACTATTTCTCCCTCGGAGATGGCGCCAGCATGAAGCGTGTTAGGCCTGTCAGCCTTAGGGTGGTGTTACCCAGTTTTCTTTCTCGCGTTTGCCTTATTTTTGCCACAGTCTTTTGTTGGACCTAGGTCTCTGGGCACCTTACCACTGCCAAACAGTGCTGAGGTGCAGGTGCTCTCTCCCAACAACATGGCTGCCACAGGCCCCTGCTACTGCGGAGTGGCCTCTGCAGACACGCACTAGTAGTTAGGAGCAGGCTGGGACCTCATGTTACAGTATCACTGCCATTCCACCTTTTTGTTCCATAGCTTAATATGTGGAAGCTCCTGGATCTTCCAGCCATGGGAGGGGCTACGCTTTGCCGCCTTTAGAGGGTCACCTGACCTAGGGGTATAGGAGTAAAGGAGGCAAACCTGGCTGTCGGTTGGGGCACCACTGGACCTGGGGGAACCTCTGCAGGAGTATAGGCGGTTGGGCCTAGGGGAGGAACCTACACTACTGGCCACTGACTGGGCCTAGGCACTGCTGTTCCTAAGTTAGATGAGGGACTCTACCAGCCTGCTCATCTAGCCCAGCGAGGGAGAACCCAGGGAACCACCTCCAGTGTGCTGCAGGGAACCATCCTGCCTCTGAAGCCACCAACTCAACCCCCCTTCTTCCCCCCAAGAACCTACACTCAGACCTGCCATCCATCCCCCAAGAAAGGCGCTGTGACCATCAAGCGCTGTCAGGAAGCACCTGCCTGCTATGAGCACTGCTGGGGGATCAACCAGGTTACCAGCACTTACTGCCTGCGCTGTGCTCCCAAGCGCTGTCATCTCACCAGCGCTGCCCTGCCTAAGCTGTACCCCCGGTGCTATTTTGTCCAGAACTGTTGCTGCCTAAACAGTGCCTGGAAGAAATGTCCGGCCCCCCTTAAGTGCGGAGCCCCCGAAGCGCTGTGATCCCTAAGCGCTACTTGGACCAGAACTGCTGCCTCCTGAGTGCTGTATGTCTAAACTGCGCTGCATGCCATAATCACGGCCGCCGCCCGGTGCCTGAGCTGGAGCGCTGTGACCTCGAAAGCACTAGTCTGCCAACACCGCTGCGACCCAGGCGATACAAATCTCGGAGGCTGCCTGACTTGTGCGCGTGTGCGGATCCCCTCTGGGCGCTGCTACAGAGTGCGCCTGGCTGCCTGAATGACCGCCGTGGCCCCAGCGCCTATTAAGTGAAGTCTCCGCTGCTGCCTGAGTCGCCGCTGCGGCCCTCGAAGCATGGGGAGGGCCGCCGCAGTATTGAGGAAAGGCTACGCTAGGCCCCGGATCGTTCTCCGAGGCCTACGTCATCGGCTGTGCAAGGAGGCAGGCGCAGCCCCATTGGTTCCTCGGGATGACCCTACCAGGAGCCGCCCTCTGATTAGCTCTGGTACCCGGCCCTCGGGAGCTGCGCAGCCATTGGCTGAAGCTGGTGCGCCTCGCTCAGGCCGCATCCCTATTGGTCCCCGGGCCCGAGGAAACACCAGAAGGCCCGGGACCGTCCGGAACACCGGGGAGGGAGCTCACAGGAGACTGCGAGTCCCCCGACCTGCCCAGGCCTGGACCATGCAGCACGGGCCTCCCGGAGGCCATTAAACACAGGTAACACCCCGGAGGAGGGCAAGAGACTGTGGTGACAGCGGAGGCTACAGAGGAGTCTCGAGAGAACAGAGATTCATCCCCGCAACCACTCCTCCCCTCAGGAGACTGTATTCGGGCCCCGTTGGCCCTGGCTTAGGGCCACGGAACTGGGCACCAGACTACCATCATTGTTGATATACTGTGCCTAAGTTAACCCCTTGCTAGGGGAATGTTCTTTCAGCCTGCCCATGAGCATGAAATGCTTGTTATGTTACTGGTACACCATTTAGGCCTCTGTTGAGCTGTTTTAAAGACCCCCTTGCACCAGAGATGTTCTAGTATTGGGACCAGACTTGTAAAATGTTACAGTTAATGGATCTGTTTATGAGAAATGTTATTGCCTCAGCTGCCCTGAGCAGAGTACTACGGTCCATGAAGTAATACCAGAGAGATGTTGACCCCAATTGCCAATGCCTGAAACATGATATTTGCATAAATATCAGTGAATTACCTACCTGCACTGAAGAAGTCTAGATAAAGAGTCTTGTTTGAAACAGCAATCTGGTGTGGTGTCATTTTATTGTGTGTGCCTCCCTGTCTCAGTGCGAGTGTGTGCTGCACGTCTGCTTTACACATTGCCTTCGGGTGCCTCCCTGTCTCAGTGCGAGTGTGTGCTGCACTTCTGCTTTACACATTGCCTTTGGGTGCCTCCCTGTCTCAGTGCGAGTGTGTGCTGCACTTCTGCTTTACACATTGCCTTCGGGTGCCTCCCTGTCTCAGTGCGAGTGTGTGCTGCACGTCTGCTTTACACATTGCCTTCGGGTGCCTCCCTGTCTCAGTGCGAGTGTGTGCTGCACTTCTGCTTTACACATTGCCTTCGGGTGCCTCCCTGTCTCAGTGCGAGTGTGTGCTGCACTTCTGCTTTACACATTGCCTTTGGGTGCCTCCCTGTCTCAGTGCGAGTGTGTGCTGCACGTCTGCTTTACACATTGCCTTTGGGTGCCTCCCTGTCTCAGTGCGAGTGTGTGCTGCACTTCTGCTTTACACATTGCCTTCGGGTGCCTCCCTGTCTCAGTGCGAGTGTGTGCTGCACTTCTGCTTTACACATTGCCTTCGGGCGCCTGCCTGCCTCGCAATAAGCTACCGTGGTGGAATTGGTGACCCCAGTTCTAACAGAGCGCAATGGGCTCAGGCTCGCACTATCATAAAAATGTGCCAAAGCAAGGGCACAACACAATTAAAACTGAAGTCAATGAAGAGGAAAGAAATGTGAAAGGTTTACAATACATTGTTTTTGAAATACTCGAAAAAATGTTTAAAGTGGGAATAGATCAATTAAGATGTTTTCAGGAATATCCCAGTAGGGGAGTGTATGAATTTAATTTCACTAACGAAGCAACAGTAAGCAACATAATGTATGGCACACTTTTTTAAAAAAATGAAGAGGCCATGAAGGGAATAACCATGACCAATGCAACTGTGATAAAGGAAATCCCAATAACAATCCACATGTATAACCCATATGTCCCTGATCAAGATGTTGAGCTGTTCTTACGTAAATACTGCGAAAAAATGAGAGGTGGTGGCATCTGAAAAATTCCTTGGGAGGGTGGAATGGAAAATGGAGGTACCTATGCAAACGTAAACAAGATGAAACAGGTATGGGGAACCTCAGACACCCACCCGCTACCTTCTCTATAGGGGCAAACAAAGGGTTTCTCAACTATCCCAACCAACCCACCTTCTGTAGATCTCGCAAAACTTTTGGACACACCAAAGAAAATTGCAACAAAGAGGTACGCAAGAGCTGCAATGAAACCGGGCACACAACCTTTGAATGCCCCAAACCTAAGAGATGCAATATGTGTGGGAGCGACAAACACTTATTCAACTCATGCCCCATGAGGAAAAACTCATATGCCCAGGTAACAAAAGACAAAGGAGAGAGCGCATCAACAACCAAAAACAATTACCCCTTCAAACTAAAAGATCAAACAGAAGGGCCCAAACAAGATCAAGAAATAGACATAGACTCTGACCATCTGGAAGCTCTTGAGAAACTCAGAGAAGAAATCATAAAAAACACAGAACAAAACCAACAAGCAGATCCCATGAACAGTGAAACCAATAACACAGAACAGCAACAAGGAAATAACTCACAAAGGCAAGAGACCAAAACAAACAACACAACCCAAGAACCACAGGGAAACAACACCCCATCTTTTCTCCATTCTTGGGGATAACAGAGGAATATGGGGGCATATTACCAAGCACAAGCGAAAAATATCGCTCAGCTTGGTTAGCGGCCAAAATTTCATCACCGAGCATCGCCTATTTTTATCGCTTAGGAGCCTTGATATTATCAAGGTTTATCTCCTAAGCGATAAAAATCGGCCGGAATGCATGAATATCGCTGAAAAGTCAGAGATATTCATGCATTACCGAGCAAATGCTCTTAGCAATGTTATCCATCTTCCATTGGATAACATAGCTAAGAACTGCTCTGGGCAGGCGTTAGCTTTTGGAGATAATCGCACTTGAAGTTGGTATTAGAGGATAGCGATGTTAGCGACTGTTTCCAGTCCTAACATCTTGGCACGCCCACTTTGCATGTCATTAGCGATAATTATCGCTGATATGGAAAATGGGCTCCTAAATGCCTGCTATCGCCTATTAGCTGGTGTTAGCGACAGCTGGGTAAAAGGGCGATAAAATAATCGCCGGTTTAGCTGGAAAAATTCCCGCTAAAGCGGCGATAATGGCCCTTGGTAATATGCCCCATGGTCCACTAACCCCGTAATGAATGGTGGGATGTCAGAAAATATGGATTCACCATGGTCACCATCATAAAAAAACACATCTCATGACGAGTACACAAATAATACTAATGGCGGTCACGCTCACTACTTTAAACATCAGAGGATTTGGGCAACACTCAAAGAAACTGACAGTAATGGAATACTGCAAAAATGTTGATGCGGATATCATTTGCTTGCAAGAATGTTCTTTAGACCTAAAAAAACTATGCAGAGATAAAAAACTGGCGGACACTAGTTCCAACTGCATGGTCAGGGGGTGGAAACAGAAATGCCGGCATAGCGATCCTCTGCAAAAACAGTAATGCACAAATAATCAAGGAAACTATTATAAGTGCAGAAAGGGCAATGCTAACCACAATTAACTTGTATGCCGAAACGTTTCCAAATATTTCATGTTTATGCATCACCAGACAAAAAAGAAAGGGAAGCATTGTTTAACATAATCACATTTTTCCTTACAGGTTCACACCCTACCTTCCTAGTAGGGGATTTTAATTGCATTTTAAAAGAAAAAGACAGGATAGGGAAAGCAACCAACTACAACTTACACATTTCAGCAAAAACACTGCACGCTCTCCTCAAAGACATAAACCTAAAAGACACATACAGAGACAAACACAAGCCTGGCTCACATTTTACATGGCACTCAGACAAAGGCATCACTAAATCACGTATTGATTTCATCTTCTGCAACAAAAACATCAACACCACACAATACCACATCCTTCTCAGACCACTCCTTGATAACCGCCACCTACCAGATACAAGCAAACAAGAAAAGAGGGAAAGGGTATTGGAAACTGAATGTTGCCCTCCTCCAAGAAGAAGGTGCACTGAAGGATTTTGATATACAATATACAAAGACCTAAGAGACAACAAACCACATCACACATCCATGGCAGACGGGTGGGTGCAAACAAACAGCATATAGCCGCCCATTTCAAAACCATAGGGAGAGAAAGAAGCGCACAAAAGGCAGAACAATTTGACATCCTGCAAGATAGAATAGATCTCCTTCACAAGTTAGATGGCCTAGAGAGAAAAATACAACACGAAATGACAAAGGCAAAACAATAAATGAACACATGGTTAGAAGAAAAAGGGAAGGAGACTATCTACAACGCCAGAATAAAACACTATGAAGAGGGAGAAAAATGCACCTCCTTTTTGTTTAGGAAAAAACACAAGTTCACAAAGAAATTCAGGAGCTGATAGATGAGGAAGAGGAAAGTCAGGAAGGGACAGAAAAATATAAACAAGTGGCAAGAATGTTTTATAAAAAACTGTACCAAAAAGGAAATGAAAGCCAGGGTTTCATTTAACAACATGTTGGCCTAATTGAAAACTGTTTGTCATCTAATGAAAGTGATTTTATGAAGAAAGAGCTCACAGGGGAAGAGTTCTTGCAAGCTCTACAGAAATGTAACAAGCTATCTAGCCCATGGGTGGATGGGCTCCCATGGGATTTCTACAAAGTTTGCTGGCCTATCATAGCCACCGATGTAATAGAAATGTTTAATAAATGTGTATGGAACAACTCCATCCCAGACGGTTTTGTCATGGGATAATATCTCTGATACACAAAAAAGGACCAGAAAGAATCATTGGTAACTGGAGACCAATCTCCCTTTTAAAGGTGGACTACAAGATTTTCACAAAGGTTCTAGCCAACAGGATGAAGAAAGTATTACAAACCGTAATACACGAAGATCAAACCTGCGCAGTCCCAGGCAGACAAATCTGGGACAACCTTATAACACTGAGGGACACAAGTGGGTCAGCCAAAGACAGGAAAGAAACAGTCGGCATCCTTGCAATAGACTTCAATAAAGCCTTTGACAGAGTAGCACACACTTTCGTCCTACAAGTACTAAAGAAGATGGGCTTCCCCCACGTCTTCATACAAACAATTGAAATGCTATATACAAACGCAACTAGCTGTGTAAATATAAATGGATCACTGTCTCACCCCTTTTGCATCCAGACAGGAGTACGTCAAGGATGCCCCCTATCCCCAGCCCTCTTTATATGTGCCCTGGAACCTTTACTGATACAAATCAGAAAAGAGAAAATCATCAGAGGGACACTACCGGAGCCAAAGGGCTGGAGGCCAAATGCATTGCTTACATGGACGACCTCACAGTAATCTGCCAAACACCACAAGCAGTGAGGAGAACTATTTTACATGTACAAATCTTCAGCCAAGTATCCGGACTAACCCAAAACGAGGAGAAAACAACAGTTCTCACCAAGGGCCAATGGGACAATCTAACCAAGCTACCAGTCAAGACCACCACAGAGCCCACGAAAATCTTAGGTATCCACTTCTCCCAAGACACAAAGGGGGAAAAACTGGCAAGAAGCAACAAAAAAGTCACAAACAAACTAGACCTCTGGCGCACAAGAAAGCTAACCCTGGAAGAGAAAATCTTGGTCACAAAAGCAGTTATACTACCAATCCTTTTATACATAGCTGTGGATTTCCCTCCAACCAAAACCATGCCACAAAAACTGAACAGGCTACTTTTCACCTTAACACAAAACACAAAAAGTGCAGCGTACATCAAATTTCACGCAGGCTTTTTGTTCCACCGTTTCAAACTCTACTCAGTAGCAAACAAAGTCTTTGACCTCATCACACCCCCAATGTACATATGCCTAGAACCCCTCATGGTGAAAAACAAAGCTCTACTACAAGACATTGGGGAGAAAACTATGGCAAGACAACTGACCACAGACATTGAAAATCAAACAACAATGAACACTATCGCCAACTGGACGGAAAAAAAGACAGCTGAAACGTAGAAACAAGTAAGCTGGAAACGCCTGACCAATGAGCAAAGATACTTAGCCTGGATGGTTGTCCACAAATGCCTCCCCACCAGACAGTTCAAACACCTCAGAGGGATGGGAACACAAAAATTCCCAAGAGAAAGCTGCCTACACGAAGAAACCACAACTCATCTGATGTGGAACTGCCCATATGCACAGAAAATATGGAAGAAGCTGGGCAAGCTCCTAAAACACATCACCTCCATGACAAACCTACAACATGAGAACATTCTCTCCGGCCTGGATCCACCCTCCGCAGACAAAGAGACCGCATGGAAAATAATCAACGCGGGGAAAGAAACCCTGTGGATCGCCACAAACCTATCACTTTTCTCGCACAAACAACTGACCACAATTGAATGATTAAAGTTGTGTTTCAATAAAGCAATGATATATGTAATGTATGACATTAAAAATTTAGGCCAGGCGGAAGCTAGCCAAATATGGAAATATAAAGAGTGGGCTAAATGGCTAATAAAAGAGTCATAAAAGACCCCCCAACATGGGGTAAGTCTTAATATATTAATGAATCTAGATGGAAACCACCAAAGTACATGTCTGCGAGCACCACACTTTGGACTGGTAAAAAGTACACCACCCTACAAGGAATTGGTTAAAATGTATCGTGCGGGGCGTGGCCAAGATGGCGGGGTGAGCGGACGCTTCTTCCCGCAGCTCCTCCGGCCAGACTAGGCCCGAGCCCTTTTTCGTTAGCTTCTCTCCCCCCGCTGAAGCTCAGCGGCTGAGAGACGGGCGGCGGAGACCTTGGGGCACGCATTGATGCTACTTTGGCCCCGATCGCTCCGGTGGAAGCACGTTAAAAGACCGATTGCAGGACGGCGGAGCGCCTTGGAGGCGGAGCAGGTCGGGGCGCTGTCCGGATGCCTCGGCTGGAGACTGGTGCTGATGCCTAGCGATCTGGATTGAAGCTCGCCCCGGTGCTCGACGGGGATCGCCAGAGGGATAACGGCTGTGTGCCTTCACTGCGCGGGGACCCTGCCGTGTGATAGTGTTGGTGCTTAGACATGCGGTGGTGGCCTCTCATGTGGTGCGGTCCCCGGCCCGGTGGCCAGTTGGCGACATGCTTAGGATCGGAGCCAGATCTACTGTTTCTCCTCTCTAGCCGGATGGCCCTGGTTTGAACTTTCCTCCATCCGCCTGGCTTCTGGAGTGGCCCTGGTGGCATCGCCGGGCCTGGACGATCTACCCGGCCCCGCCCAACCGCCTTCTTGTCTTCGTGGCGACGGTGACGAGGCCTCCTTCAGTGTCGCCTGAGGTTGTCTCCTTCACCTCTGCTTTTGTACAGCTCTCCCTTCCTGCGGGACGCACCAGCCGGGGTTCCCCTAGCAGGGGTCCCTGTTGGAATCTCGACTGAGCACTGAACGGCTCTCTGTGACTAGACTGGCCCGCCATTTTGTCATCTGTGGCGCAGATCCCCTATCTGGCCGGAGGTTCCTTCTTGAGGGCCTCTGCCGAACGTGGGAAACTCATCGAGGGCCGAGCCTGCTGGAGGTGGCCGACGCCAGTGCTCCTGCTTCAGTTGAGTACGGGACACGAATGTCGGGGAAAGGAGGATCGAGGAAGGGGGATCGCACCCTCCCGGACATGCTTAGCAGAGCCCAGCAACAGCGGGACAGGGCGCAACCATCTCCGGGCTCTTCCCGGGCCGCTGCGGACCCGACCGGGGGCGAGCCCCCCGTCACGAGGTCCTTCATGGAGGACCTATTCAGCTCGCTCAAAGCGGACTTCCAGACGCTGAAGCAGGAGGTGGCCAGTGAAGTACGCGAGGTCCGCAGGGAGGTGGAGGGCCTCGGTGAGCGAATGGAGAAGGTGGAGGCGGCGGCCCAGCGCCGGGACGAAGAGATTGCCCATTTGCAACAGGACGTTCTCCGTCTCAGGGAGCAACATGTGGAACTCCAAGCTCATAACGAGGACCTGGAGAACAGGTCGAGGCGGAACAATATACGGGTACGGGGTGTACCGTCTGCAGATGGGGGGACAGACCTGGTGGGCTATTTGCTGGACTTGTTCCGGGAGATTCTGGGAGAGGCCGCGGACTTTCCGATCCGCATCGACAGGGCCCACAGAGTCGGCCGTCAGCGTCAGTCGGCGGCACCTCCGCCGGACATCTTGGCCTACCTCCCTGACTTTCCGATGAAGGAGCGCATCATGTCCGAGGCCCGCAGGAAACAACCATTGATGTTCCGAGAGCGACCTGTGGCACTGTATCAGGACCTGTCTGCCATCACATTGCAGAAGCGCAGGTCCTTTAAGATTGCGACTGATTTCCTGCGCGAGCAAGAGACACCGTACTCCTGGGGACATCCTTTTCGTTTGATATTCCGGTGGAACGGGGTGCTGCACCAGCTGCGCTCCTTGCAGGACGTTTGCGGCGTCTTGGGGCTCACGGCTACTGAGGAGGATGGAGCAACACCGACCTGGAGGCGCTCAGATAGAGGAGGACGGCGGCGGTCGGCGAGAAGGAGATCGGAGGCGAGCGCTGGGCGGCCTGACTCGCCCACCATCAGAGCGGACATGGCCAGTGCCCTGAGAGAAGCGGCCAGGGACTCGGCCGCCTCGAACGGTGTGGCCTTGACGGCCTAGACTCACTCCCGGGAGAGATGGACACAGCTTCTTCGGTGCCAGGTTCGGGGGTCGGAGGGAGGGTCGGGGGGGAGCGGGGGAAGCGAGTGGCCGGACGTCCACTTTTGGTACTTTCTGCAGACTTGTCCGTTTTGGGACTTGACTGGGACAATGGGTTGTTTGCGTTTGAGTTGGACTTTGGCTAGTTGCCTTTGGTTCATCTGGGGTGGGGTTGGGAGTTGTTCAGGGGTTGGGAAGGTACCGTCCGATGTTTCCTGTGCTCACGCTTGGTCCCATTTTGCCTGTCCTGCGCTGCTGCCCTGCGCCCCTCCCCCTTCGGTTGCCTGCCCGCGACATAGCGTCTCCGGACTCTGGGAGATATGTCGTCCCTGAAGGTGGTGACCCTTAATGTTAAGGGTCTGAATAACCCTGTAAAGCGTAGGGCAATTTTGTCTCTACTGGAGGGGAAACAAGCTGATATATGCCTCCTGCAAGAAACCCACTTGCTGCCCCGTGACTGCCATAGAATGCGCTCTGCCAGGTTTCCCACCCAGTTTTTCTCCTCTGCTGCGTCCAAGACTGCGGGGGTGGATATTCTGCTAGCGAGCTCCTTCAAGGGGGAGGTGTTGTATAAATTTGCTGAACAGAAGGGGAGGCTTTTGGCATACCGCCTCCGTCTGGGGGGCACATCGTTTACTATTGGCTCCTTATATAGCCCGAATGACCATCAAGAACGCTTTTTAGATTCGGTGCTGGTGGATGTCACTGCCTCTCCTGATCGTCATGTTATCCTTGGGGGTGATTTGAATATAGTCTTCGATTCTGCATTAGATAGGTCAGCGCAGCGATTCCCGCAGACTGGGGAACTTTCACAGGCCGGGAAGGCCCGAATCGCCGACATGGATTTGCATGACCTTTGGCGCACCCTCCACCCTACAGATAGGGATTACTCCTATTATTCGCATGCGCACCGGACCTACGCACGGTTGGACTACTTTTTGGTTAGTGGACCGATGCGTGCCGCTGCCACGGCGGCGGACATTGGGGTCCTGACACTGTCTGATCATGCGCCGGTCGTGGGCACGTTTGCGTGGCCGGCGACCTCTCCCTCTCGGGGGGTGTGGCGCCTTAGGGACACCCTTCTGCACAAGAAAACAGTTGTAAAACATATTGAGGAGGCCATACGGGACTACCAGGCACACAACAGTAACTCAGACACCTCATTGGCGACACAGTGGGCGGCGCTGAAGGCGGTTCTCTGGGGGGAATTCATCTCCATCTCCTCGGCAGAAAACAGGGAGCGGCAGCGGAAGAGGGAGGAGCTGACTTCCCAGGTCCGGGAGCTTGAACAGGTCCACCGCCGTACGGGTGCTCCGAGGGTTTGGCGGCAGTTGAAGGCTGCCAGGAAGCTCCTGTCGGCGCTGGACATGGATCGGGCGGAATACGCAGCGTTACGTCTGAAACATGCATTTTACACAGGGGGGGATAGGTGTGGCAAACTCTTGGCACACAGGCTCCATGTCGCGCAACAGCATAACGTAGTGAAGGAACTCCTGGGTACGGACGGGGTGGCTGTCTCGGGTGATGCGGCGGTGGCGGAAGCCTTTTGTGGTTTCTATGAGGCGCTGTACACCGGGGAGCCCTCCTCGCCGCGGGAAGCCGTGGAATATCTGGAATCTGTGACCCTTCCGGCGCTGGATCCCGCTCAGGCGGAATATCTTGAGCGCAATATCCACGTTGAGGAGGTGATTTCCGCGATAGCCAGACTTAAGCACGGGAAAGCCCCGGGCCCGGACGGTTACACGTCCCTGTTTTATAAAACCTTTTGCCCGGTTGTGGCCCCTATCCTCGCCCGGCTGTTTAACTCTTTCTCCGAATCGGGAGCCATCCCACCGGATCTCCTGAGAGCGACGGTTTCAGTGATCCCGAAGCCTGGGAAGGATCGGACCTTATGTGGCTCATATAGGCCTATCTCGCTCCTGAATGTCGACCTCAAGTTGTACACGGGGATTCTGGCGGCCAGGCTGGCCCTGCACCTCCCGGGTCTGGTTGAGGTCGACCAGGCTGGCTTTGTGCCCGGCAGACAAACTGTCGACAATACTAAGCGAGTGACGCACATTCTGGAGAAGGCTTCGCGGATCCCGGGCGAGCGGATGCTGCTGGCGGTGGATGCCGAGAAAGCTTTCGACAGGGTTCACTGGCCTTACCTCGAGCAGGTCCTCAAGAAACTGGGCATCGGTGATAAATTCTGCACGATGATTTTCAATTGTTACAGGTACCCTTCAGCGACGGTGAGGGTCAATGGGTGCAGCTCCCGTAGTTTTGCAATCGAGCGCGGCACGAGGCAGGGGTGCCCTCTCTCCCCACTCCTCTTTGCTCTTTACATGGAGCCGTTCGCCCAGAGGATCCGCCAAAACCCGGATGCGATCGGGATTAAGACGGGACAGTATGTTCACACGGTCAGCCTCTATGCGGATGATGTCCTGCTGACCCTGGACAACCCCAGGAGGTCCTTTCCCGCCTGCATCCACGAGTTAGATGCTTTCTCACGTGTGGCCGGTTTCAAAATGAACATGAGCAAGTCGGTGGCGTTAGATGTGTCTCTGGCTGCGGATACCAGACGGGACCTTCAGCGGCTCTTTCCCATGCAGTGGTCGTCGACTCTGGTGCCATACCTGGGGATTCTGCTGGCGCCGACGTTGCCTGCGATGGTAACGGCTAATTACACCTCTCTTAGTAAGAAGATCAAGGAGGAGCTTGGCCGCTGGAGCAAGAGCCTTTTGTCTTGGCTTGGCAGGATTGCTGCGGTCAAGATGACAGTTCTGCCCCAGATCCTATATCTTTTCCGAGCCTTGCCGCTCCAGCCTCCAGTGGGCTGGATCAGGCAGACGCAAGCTGATATCGCACGCTTTGTCTGGCAAGGCCGCAAGCCGCGTATGAAGAGGGTTCTTTCCACGCTTGCCCCGGAGGCGGGGAGCCTTGGTATTCCGGACCTTCGGAAATATTTTCAGGCGGCGCAGCTGCAATACCTTGTGGAGTGGAGCAGGTGGGAATCTGATAAGCACTGGCTCTTTCAGGACCAGGCGGTGGCAGGGCGTACCCTCCAGGAAGTTCCATTCTTGCGCCGAGTTCACCGCCCCCCCAACCTTTATGCTTCCTTTCTTACGAGGGTTCCCCTGAGGGTGTGGGACGCGGTTTGCGAGGCTCGGGAGCTCACCACGTTCCCCTCGCCCTTTACGCCCATAGTGGATAATCCTGATTTCTCCCCAGGGATGGAGCCGGGCGCTTTTTCCCATTGGAGGACGGCGGGCTGCCGAGCGCTCTTTCAGATTTATGGGTCGGAGGGAGTGGTCCCCTTTCGGCAACTTCAACAGGAGTTTCGCCTGACAGAGTCGGATAGACTGCGATATATGCAGGTCCAGCACTGGGCGCTCCAACCCCAGGTGCGGGACACCGCTGATCGTCAGATAACACCATATGAGCGGTGGCTGGTGACTCGCGCCTCTGATGCTAAACTGATCACTGACCTCTACAAGTTCTTACAGCCCCCTCCGTTTCACTACTATAATCCGGGCAGGGAACGATGGCACAGGGAATTGGGTAGGACACTTAGCCACAAGGAGTGGGACCAGATTGCACACCGCGCGAGACACTCAGCGTATCACACTGGCCTCACTGAGACATTCACCAAGGTGTCCACATACTGGTATTACACCCCAGAGAGACTGCACGAGATGAACAGGCATATCGAGAAGGAGTGCTGGAGAGGTTGTGGTCAGGTGGGGACCCTTTCACATGTTCTCTGGGATTGCCCCTTGTTGGCCGCATATTGGAAGGAGGTTCTCGATGAGGTTGATATGCATTTTGAAATTGAATTGCCACGCTTTCCGGCGTATATATTGCTGGGCCTTCCTAATGGCCTGATGTATCCGCTGAAGTCCCGTAGGGGCAGGCAAATCGCGATAGCGCTGGGCTCAGCGGTTCAGAACATCCTAATCCACTGGCGCACCACCACGGTCCCCTCCATCACTGGCTGGTTGCACAGGCTCTGGCATGTGCTGGGTATGGAAAAATTGTCACTCACGGTAGCGGGGGAGATAGACCAATTTGACGAGCTGTGGCAACCCTTTCGTGCGCTATTAACTACCGAATTTAGGGAACTCACCTGTCCGAGGTACCTCAGGCTCCTAAGGTTGACGCCACCGGTGATTCCAGCAGACTAGGAGGGGTAGCGGGGCTGGGCTCCTGAAGGCGGGGGGGGGCGGTGGGGGGGCAGGTAGGGTTACTAGCGGTGCATTGGACGGGGGGTGGGGGGGAGTGGGGGTGTTTGGGGGGGTTCTGGGGGATGGTGGGTTGGGCTCTTTGCGTTATTGCTCATTATTCTTTTATGCTCAGACTGATGGTGTTGACTATGCTCAGACTAGAGGTATTGCTTATATTTAGCTTTTTTCATTTGCTGTTGCTTCCTTTTCCACAGCGGACTAGTCCACCGTCGCACTCGCATTGTATGCTCATTTCCTTCGCTATGATGTATGTAACCCTAACCTCCTGTTCCCTCTCCCTATGTTTTTGTCTTAATAAAATGCTTTAAACCTAAAATGTATCGTGCACCAAAATCTTTATAAATAAAGATATATTTTTACAAAACAAAAAAATCTGTGGGTGCCAGTGGTTACCGAGTAGGAGCTGTTCTAACACTAAAGAAGGATGGCAATGAGTGGGGGGTTGTATATGCATCTCGCTCCCTGACACATGTGGGCAGAGGATTTTCAATGATAGGGAAAGAATTACTCGCTCCAGCTTGAGCTGTAGAGTGTTTCAGGGTGTATGTTCGGGGCAGGAAATTCAAAATCTGTGCAAACCATAACTCTTTAGTGAATATTTCAAAAACAGGAGGTGGGAATAATATAAGAGCACAGTTAGCACGATTGGCTTCAAAGTTGCAAATGTATTATTATGACATTGTATGTGTTCCAGACAAAAATACTTGTGGTGCCGATAGGTTGTCACAGTTACCAGTGGAATCGTGCAATGCACAGGAAATGGATGAGAGTGGACGTGATGTGGCGTACATGTATGAAGATGTGATGTGTTGTAGGAACAGAGATGTGGTGAATGGGCTGGAGTTGCCTGAGGTGAAATGGATAGAGGAAACGAAAAAAGATGTGGTGCTGTTGGATGTAAAAAAAAATAATTGTAAATAGGTGGCCATTGGACTGGGAATTGCAAGTTAAATTTAGCACATTTTGGAAGGTAAAGGAGGAATTATCCTTTTCTAATGGTATAGTCCTAAGAGGAGATAGGTTTGTACCACCTGTTGGGAAGCGCGAGAACATCATCAAGTTAGGACATGAAGGCCATTGGAGGATGTCAAGCATGAGGTGGAAAGTTTAAGAAGAAATTTGGAGGTCAGGTTTGGATGGTATGGTGGATCGCTGGGTGAGGGAATCTAATGCATGCATGTCAAGTGACAAAGTGATTAACCCAGTGGCGGTACCTTTGCAAGCAGTACATTTATGTGATGGGCCATGGTGGAAAGTAACAGTTGATATTATGGGCCATTTACCACATTACCATCCAAGGAGGCATATGCCATTGTTCTCATTGAGCAATACTCTAAGTGGGCAGAAGTTTATATGAATGGCAGTGTGACCACAGAGGTGGTTATTAATTTTTTGGAGGATCTCTTTTGCAGGGAAGGTGTACCAGAGTCGTTGGTGTCTGATAATGGGGTGGAGCTTACATCAAGTAAGATGCAGTCGCTTTTGTAAAATTGTGGTGTTAATCATGTAAGCACGTCATTGGATTATCCCAAAAGTAATGGCCAGGTTGAGCGGTTCAATGGAATTGTCAAAGAGGCAATACAACTGGCACTTAAGTTTGGGCTATCATGGAAGAAAGCGCTTCAAAGTATGTTGTTATCAAACACGATTACACCTCATTCAATAACAGGTAGAATGCCATTTGAGGTGTTAAGAGGAAGGTCACCTTCTTCATAACTTGTACCTTGCTTGTTGAGGATTAAGAAGGAAGAGAAAGGGAAGTCAGAGGCTGAACTTCTGATGAAGAGGATTGTGGAACGGAGTCAAACTCAGGTCATTCACAGAATCAACATATTATTATTTGAATCTTGTAAATTGCACAGCTACTCCCAGCGTGCGTTTCCCGGCTCTAAGACAGGCGGTAGGTGCGGGTACTCATAGAGGGCTAAGAGTTGGAAAACAGCCAGGTCTTCAAGTGGCATCGGAAAGTAGATTCTGATACAGCCATCCGCAAGGACATTGGCAGGCTGTTCCAGGCTTTGGCCATGATCACTGCGAAAGCTCTGCCATCCATTCTGGAGCGGCAAAAACAGGGAGTCACCAAAAGGGGAGATGGTTTGATATGAGTGAGCGGTTAGACCAGAGGTCTTCAAACTTTTGTAGGTTGAGCCCCCCAGCTGAATTTTTTAGATGTTGGGCCCCCCACCACCTGACAGAAATTTCTGGACTCGACCGCCACGCGCACATTCCGGGCATATTCAGCGAATAACATTCAATACAATAAGAGTGTTTAGTAAACCCTAGGTATGTGAGTGGGTGGGTGTGATGAAATGACACAGGCTTATTACACAGCTCAAAACACCACTTTCCAAGATAAAATGTGTGCAAATTGTTTTTACTAGGATGCTTTGTTTTACATACGACATGGATTGATAATAACACCACCAACATAAATGTGTCAGGTGTGTCTGTTTTTCAGGTCAATCTATGGATGGATGTTTGCTACTATAAATAGGACGAGCTGAAAGGCAAGAGAGTTTTGATAGCAGTTTCTCCCAAAGCTGAATATTCTGCAGATATTTTCAGCCAAGACAGGAACTGTAAGGGAGACAGTGTTGTCAGATATTTCGAGAACTCCCTAGCTCAGAGCTGGTACACAAGAAACAAATCTTCTCTAGAAATCATTAACAAACGTTTTAGGCAGCATTGTAATGGGATAATTGCTCACCAACCAGTTATGGATCTGAAGACAGTTGAAAGTCCACAGAGAAGGCGCTCTGACAGACTTTGTGATGGCAGGGACATGTTAGGGATTTTGGGTGCCCTGGACCAAAACTATTTTAGGGGCCCCTGTTCTGTACACGTTTGAGATTAAAATATTTATTTTCAGCTCTGCCATACCCTATTGAGCCAGGCTACTAACGGTGCACAGGCACTGTAGTCGAAATTCTAAAATCGTTTACAGCTAGTATTCAGAAGTGTCTCTATCAAGGGGCCCCTGGAAGGCTAGATTGTAGTGCATTTAGATGTCTCCTTTTGTAAAATAAGGCGAAAACCTTAATGGGGCACGACATGCCCATACTTGTGTACAGGGGTGAGTGAGGCGACCATGTGAATTTGGGCGTGCATGTTAGTGCAGAGTGGGACGAATGAAT
The DNA here is from genome assembly GCF_964263255.1 of Lissotriton vulgaris. Taxonomy (NCBI): domain Eukaryota; kingdom Metazoa; phylum Chordata; class Amphibia; order Caudata; family Salamandridae; genus Lissotriton; species Lissotriton vulgaris. The sequence continues at coordinate 177,494,125 of NC_141685.1, forward strand.
GTATGGTTAGTGGTGGGCTTATTGGAGTGAGATTGCATATTGAACAGTGAGGGGGACAGGTGAGTGAAGTGTCACAAGTGCAGGTTGAGTTGTGTGCTCGTGTGACTGCAGGGTGAGGTACAGGGTGAAAAGCAAAAGTGCATTGTGACTGCAGAGTGATCACTGTGAGTGGAGGGTAAGTGGGTGAATGGTGTGAGTGCATGGTGATCAGTGTGAGTGCAGGGTGAGCGGGTGAATGGTGTGAGTGCATGGTGATCAGTGTGAGCGCATTGTGATCGTTGTGAGTGCAGAGTGATCACTGTGAGTGGAGGGTAAGTGGGTGAATGGTGTGAGTGCATCGGGGTCAGTGTGAGTGCAGGGTGAGCGGGTGAATGGTGTGAGTGCATGTTGATCGGTGTGCGCGCATTGTGATCGATGTGAGTGCAGAGTGATCAGTGTGAGTGCAGGGCGAGCGGGTGAATGGTGTGAGTGCATGGTGATCAGTGTGAGCGCATTGTGATCGCTGTGAGTGCAAAGTGATCACTGTGAGTAGAGGTTAAATGGGTGAATGGTGTGAGTGCATGGTGATCAGTATGAGTGCAGGGTGAGCGGGTGAATGGTGTGAGTGCATGTTGATCGGTGTGCGCGCATTGTGATCGCTGTGAGTGCAGAGTGATCACTGTGAGTGGAGGGTAAGTGGGTGAATGGTGTGAGTGCATCGGGGTCAGTGTGAGTGCTGGATGAGTGTGAAAGTGAAGGGCGAGAATGAGGAGAGAGTGGTCTTAATGCAGGGTGCATTCCCAGACACTTGAAGTAACTCGGCATGTTACTGACGGCAGCGTAGGGTTTCAAATGTGTTAAACTATTGATATTATGGCCGTAACCAGGGATCAGGATGGAGGAAATAAATAATGTACTCATCCCTCAACAAACTTCCAGTCTTATGATTAGGGTTGCCAGGTTTTGATGTCACAGATGTTATAAAAATAAGCAGTCACCTAAAGCTGAATTTTCAGCACTTGTCTGTGCAGACTTTGAACAGCAAATATAAATAGAAAGAGCGTTTAATTGTTTTCTAGAGATGCATGAATGATCCATGCCTGATAATAAAAGGGAACAAAGATAGAAAAGTCACATTACAAATGAATCAACAAAAAGAAGGGGGGACCGGGAGCTCGTTAACATTACAAATGAATACATACTTCTTACCTATAACCATATTTAGCAATTTGCAAGCTGTTTAAACAGCACATGGCTAGCTGGCATTTTGCGCGCCTGCCTGTGTTATTTTAAAAGAAACTTTCAGGGACGTTTTAAGGATTTTGGGGGCTGTAGGCCAAATGTAGTTTTTGTGGCCCCCGTTCGGACCAGCTTTGATTGTATGATCCAGTCTGAGCTCTTTCATGCCTTCTTTGGTCAAATACTAAATGTGTGTACACTGGATAATCAGGGATAGTGATGAGTGTTATCAGTATGTAACACAACAGCACTTCACTAATATTACTGTAAATAATCTGCCACACCCTTTTATTTCTCATATGTAAGGTCATGTATTGATCTAAAATAAACTTTTTATATGGATGTCGCATGACGCATAAACCCATTTTGTCTGCAAAATGTCTGTAATAGACTTTTACACATTAAAAATGAATGATTGAAAAACGCCATTTACAGGGGATACCCACTGAGGCTAGTAGCTTTGGAGATGTTTCCGGATATAAATTAAATCTAAATAAAACTCGAATAATTGCTAATTATAAACCAACAGCTGTAATATCAGGGTTGTGTCAGACGCCACCTATCTGGGGGTTAAAATCTCATCCAAAATCAGCGAGATAGTCACAATCAATTACGACGCTTTAGTTAAAGCAACTGTTTTGTTATTAAAAAAAGGCATAAGCTTCCTTTAAATATTATTGGCAGGATCAACCTGATTAAAATGAAAATACTCCCTGAATTTCGTTATTTATTCCGGTCCATCCCTTTATCACTCAGTAATCTTTTTTTTTTTTAAACTGGACGGAATATTTAGCAGTTTTATTTGGGGATATCGTAAAGCTCGTAGGTCCATGGTGTTACTTAAAGGTTCTTTAGACAACGGTGGGCTCAATTTTCCTTATTTTAAACTATATTTTTGGGCAACTTTTCTAGGTCGTTTTAACACAGACACCCAACTTTATTTTCATATTTTCATGTTAAATTCGGACTCTAATATGTTTTTGTTAAGAGTTAATGACCCCAACTACTTTAAAAGGGTGAAATTCAAGACCGCCAGGGATACCGTTAAGATCTGGTTTAATATTTTGTTTTTTTTGTAAAACCTTTTTTTTTCATCCTAAACTTTTGTTATGGGGCAATCCCAGACTTCCTGGGAATCTTAGTGATGGTATGGCAAATATATGGTTTGCACATGGTATAAAAACATTGGGGG